>NC_136390.1:33575175-35052675 GCF_965140285.1 Lepidochelys kempii | reverse complement strand
GATGATGTATATGTTACTTTATCCATCTCCACTTGTGTTAAAAATGCAGTGTCTCTGATCTAATATACAGGACTCTCTCACATAAACATACAAACTGGAGACGGACAAGATATTTTAGGTCACGTTGTCCATCCCACTCAGTTGCTGAATTGTTCTCTACAAAATATTCTAGAATTTTTTGTCCACCTAGTTATGACTTTGAGGATTCCAGCACTTTACCTGGGAAGGAGTACTGCAGAAGAAGTTACAGTGGATCACAAACTAAATATGGATTAACAATGTAATAGTGTTGCAAAAAAAGTGAACATCATTCTGGGATGCATTAGCAGAAGTGTTGGAAGCAAGACACAAGAAGTAATTATTTCACTCTATTCAGCACAGATAAAGCCTCAGGTGGAGTACTGTGTCTGGTTCTGGGCACCATACTTCAGGAAAGATGTGAACAAATTGGAGAAAGTGCAGAGGAGAGCTACAAAAATGATTAGAGGTTAAGAAAACATCCATTAGGAATGATTGAAAAAAATGGGTTTGGTTAGTCTGGAGAAGAGAAGACTGAGGTGGGACAGGATAACAATCTTCAAATATGTAAAAGGTTGTTATAAAGAGGACGGTGATAAATTGTTCTCCTTAACCACTGAGGACAAGACAAGATATAATGGGCTTAAATTGTAGCAAGGGAGATTTAGGTTAGATGTTAGGAAAAACTTCCTAATTGTAAGAGTAATTAAGCACTGGAACAAATTACTTAGAGATGTTGTGGAATCTCTGTCATTGGAGGATTTTAAGAACAGGTTAGACAAATACCTGTTAGGGATGGTCTAGATAATACTTAGTCCTGTCTCAGTGAAGAGGACTGTACTAGATGACCTACCAAGATCCCTTCAAGTCCCACATTTCTATGATTCTATAAATCTTTTCTGATATTCAACTGAAATTATCCTTTTCTCAATTGGTCATGCAATCACCCAATAAACACACACACGTCTAAGTGTGTGTGTGCGCGAACTCATGTGCATGCAAACAACAATGAGTTTTTGCAGTCGCAGTGGGTTGGTTCACACACATTTGGTGCTGATGCACCCATTTCCCCTATGGTTGAAGGTTTAACTTGGAGACTTGATAGATAAATTTTTCTTTTCTTTTATCATTAACTGATCATTGAAGCAGCTTTGATCCTGGTGTTCCTCTTTGTGTGGATCTGCCGCTTGAAAATTCTATGTCCTGTGTTATATATGAGGTCAGACTAGATCAGTGGTTTTCAACCTTTCCAGACTACTGTACCCCTTTTAGGAGTCTGATTTGTCTTGCATACCCCCAAGTTACACCTCATTAAAAAACTACTTGCTTATAAAATCAGACAAAAATACACAAATGTCACAGCACACTATTACTGTAAAATTGCTTACTTTCTAATTTTTACCATATAATTATCAAATAAATCAATTGGAATATAAGTACTGCTCTTACAATTCAGTGCACTGTATAGTATTTTGGGCAGTATAAAGAAGTCATTGTCTGTATGCAATTTTAGTTTGAACTGACTTCACTAGTGCTTTTTTATGTAGCCTGTTGTAAAACTAGGCAGATATCTAGATGAGTTGATGTACCCCATGGAAGGCCTGTGCGTATCCCCCCCCCACCCAGGGGTTCGCGTACCCCTGGTTGAGAAACAGTGGACTAAGTGGTCATAATGGTCCCTTCTGGCCTTGGAATCTATCAATTGAAGTCAATGGGGTTCTGAGTGTGGACCTATTACATAATGAGGCTATTAATATGTAAACATTAAATAAATCATAGCGTACTAATATGGATAAACTGACTTCTTTTGTTGCAGTAAACATTAAGATTTATTGGCCCATGAGATAAATACTGACAGGTTAACATTTTACATGAGAAATTTTAAATCCTTTCAGTACTCTTTAACAAATTGTCTTATTTATAGCAAAGCTGAGACCAAACTAAAACCCATGACCCCAACATCCCAAACTCAGAGTAAGTTCAAATACAGATCTAAAGTTTGTGACTGGTCCTTCTTTATACAAGGGGCTGAGCCACAACACGGATCCAAATAACCCCAACCTTTGGGAAAGTTTGGATCTGCATCCAGAATTTGTGGCTGGACCAATCTTTAATTTATAGAGAACTGGCTCATATAGTCTGATTTCACAGTTCAATTTTTGATTTTATAAATATAGCAATAGTTGGTACATATCAGTTTAGAAATTGATAAATTTATACATTTGAATTTATGTGAACAGGTCAACCCAGGGAAGTGATTCCATCATGAGGAATTATTTTCTGGGTCTGGCACCAGGCAGAGTTTGGCTTTCATGGCATGCCCCAATAGAGTTCCTGGCATATGATATGGCATACCCATTTACCAGTGAGGAAGCATTATGAAAGACACTTACCAACATCAACCATTTTTATCTGTCACCAATGTAGGGAAATGTATTTCCCTATAATGAAGGTGAAGACAGAAGGGTGACAGCTGACCCAACCATTTTGCAGTTTGGGAATGCCTCATCAGACAAAAGGCCATGTCTGAGGAAAAAGAGATGTGGCTGAAGTTCCTTTGTACCCTGGCAAACCTTGGCTGCTAGAATGTCACTATTAGGGCCATAAGGCTGCTCTAAATTGTTTTTCAGGAACATGCCAGTACCCAGCTCGCCTGAAGATTAGAACACCACAAATAAGCCTTCCCCTCATTCTGAGCTGTGTTTGGTGCACAGGAGCCGGAACTCAAAGTTGTATTTGTGATGTTTTCCATAAATACTATATTAAATTTGCACCCAGGTGTATTCCAGCCAGAAATGTTTTTGCCCTCACCCAGTCAGAGAGGAGAAATAATACTGTTTAATACTGATTGACCAATCAGAACTAACCTATACTATAAGACCTAATGGTATCAAATATCAGAGAATTTTTAGCTCATCTAGTTAAAAAATATATCGAGTGATTCTGAATAACGAATAAGTGTGAGGAAATCATGATCTGCTTGTAGACATTCTGGAAGTTGAAAAAGAAGCTAAATTCAGTGGATAAATTATGCATTACAAATTATTCCCTCAGGCTCTAATTCATAATGTTATTATATTGTAAGTTTCTGGACTATGTTTATGCCTCTTGGCCAGTCACTGGATAGATGTAGCACAACAGATTGCATATAAGCAGCATCCATTAGGACTTTACCAGAATAAGGAAACTGGTTAGAGGCAGTTCTTGCATGCTGTGCTTTCAACCAACCTGTTACTATCCACTTTGCTCTGAGAAAGGCAGTTTCTTTCATAATGAATAAGATATAAAGACTTTTGCAGTCCACATCTGCATTCAGAAGAGATTATTTCACCTGCCCATATTTAAAGTCCATGCTCAAGTGTATAGGTCAGAAAATTCCCCAGACAGATGCTAACTCAAATTTTTGCACATTTTGGGATTTCTGGTTTAGGAATACAGTTTCTTCAGTGTGCCTGTCTGGCCACAGGGAAATAAATCTGTATATAGCATTTGGCTAAATAGGCCCTTAGTCTACATCCGCAACTAGAGTGTGTAATGAAATGTTCTCTATTTGTCCTTTCTCTAGATCTGTATCTTTCTGTGGCACTGAACTGAAGTTACTTGTGTCTCAGATCAAAGTCATTTCGCTCAGAAACTCAGGTTGAGCTTGAAGGCACAGTCTCTTAAGTGAAGGTCAATGGTTTATCCATTACAGCACCCAACCCCAAATTATTTTTGCAATTAGTAATATTTATATCTGTTTTTATAGTGTAAAAGAATAAAGAAAGGACAGTCAGCATTTTCAAGAAATACAAGTTAAAGGTGTTCTATCATTTAAAATGATATATCATGTTAGAAAGGAAACTTAAAAGCTGGCATATGCAATCTAAAATTAAATACAGATTTTGAATTTCAGGCTGTGAAGCTAAAAAGATCAAAGGAAACTCTTTACAGTTCTTTGGAATTTGGTATTATACTTCCCAGGAGGTCATTTACTCCCATAATTTAGTCTGACTTATTTTGGCTTCAGTTCCATTAAAAGTATGTAGCAAAGAGCAGGCCCCTCTTTACTTTAATTTTTAACTGCAACCTGTCAGTAAAAAAAAGAAAAGTGTCTGGAAGAGGATGATCTACAGAAGTACTAATAGCTTTCAAATCTTTTGACTTTTTGAGCCTGATATGGTGAGAAACTTATCTGGAATGATTGTATTTTAACCCTTTTGACTGTTCTTGGGCATAATGTGCACATTTATTGAAATGGAACTTACTCATCACCCTTGAATATACTCTATACATTCTGTTGCTTCCACTATAACTGATCCCTTGACTGTAATAACTTGCCTTAGTTAGGCATAATGATAGGGGAAGTCTGAGGTGAGTCATTTAAAGTAGCTACGGGGAAACATCAAAAGCGAAATTCAAGTTGGGTAAGTATCCAGAAGTTCACATACTAATCTGAATGATCTGAAGCTGCTTTGTTTGCAGACCTCATGAGAACAGGATATTTAATGAAATTAGTGGAGAATACTTCCTGTTGCTGGTTGGGCTGAACAGACAGACCATAAGTACAATCTTGTTTACTGTATTTTGTAAACTCAAAGTGCAATAGTGGATCAAAATGAGTAACAAACACCTTTAAGCTTTCAAAAAAGATCCAGAATGGGTTGGGTTCAAGGGATTGACTTGTTTTTTTATTTTATCTCAAGTAGTTTGCACATGTGTCACAAAGGAAAGATGCAGGTGCTCCTTGTTTCACAATGGCATTAAATAGAACTGTGGTAAATGACTGAAAGTGACCCTGTGTTGAAGGAGGATGCCAGTCCCCAAGGCCATCTTCCCCCCATTCCAATTAACTCTGGAGTCTGCCCCAACAAAACCACACAACAGCAGTGAGAACCAGCTCCCTCATCATCCATGACAGCAGCAAGAGATACATTCAAGAGCATTCATGGGTAGTATTCAGCCTCAAGGCTTACACTATGTTCAAGACTGGAATGAATTTAGCTATGCATGGTTATGCTTTTAATTTTCACCTACTGTACTTTACTTCTCCAAGGATGTTACTGTCTACAGAGACAGGCAGACATTTGGTTGTCAGTTCAGTGCAGATTGTCAGCAGACAACACATCATGTACTCTCTCATTGAGACTCTGCTTTTTCTTTTTCTTGTTGGTTTTAATTAACCCCAAAAGACAAAAAGTATCTGGCAACATCCCTATTATATTTACCCATGCGCAGAGAGAAAACAGAGGGTGACACACTGCTCTCCTATTGGACTATGATGTCACTGGTACTGACTTTGTTTCTGGCACTTGAGAAACCAGAAAAACTTCACTGATCTATACTGTGTCTCTTCCTGCCCATTAGGGTGGACTAATGGTGTTCTAGTGCATAGTAAGAACTTCACAGCAAGAGATCTTCTTTAAAACAGTAATCAAATCTTCCCTTATGATTAATGCTTCTGAAAACACAGCTTTTTCCAATTGACAAAACTAAATGTATCAGAAATATCACAAATGTTTTTTACAGTAAAAGGAATAATGGCAGCAAAGAGGTTAATTCTCTTCTCTTCATGCAGGTATCTTCTTAGAAGGGAAGTGATTAAAGCAGTTTCTTTTTTTGGCATAAAAGTGTTTCTCTAATCTTGTTGAAGTGGTTAAATTGTGTTTGAAGAGCCAGATAAAAGCCCATGCTTCTTATTTAATGACTTATCGGTTATCTATTCCACTGTTTATTTTGCTCTGCCAATGAAACATATTTTCTTGAAATATGGTTCTCTTTACTACAGTGAATAAGAAATAACTATATGAGACATTCAGGCTGGATTTTCAGCACCAGGCCCAATAAATAGACTTCCCCAAACATGTGCAAATATGTGTGACCATGGCTGGCAGCAAATTTTTATTTAATAAAATAGGTACAGCATGGTCTGAGTGTATCTCAATTTTGCATGGGCATTTAGGGCAACAGCAGAAATCTGTGTACAAATATGCTCAGCAGGCTCCCTGGAAGACTGAGTAAAAATGTCCATACCTGTTAGTCAAATATTGCCAGTGAGACCCAGAGAGCTAATTCCTCAGCTGGTGTTAATTGGCTATGCTGATTTACACCAGCTCAGGATCTGACCCAGAAGGTTTGCCTGTAGATATTCCTTCCCCGAATGCTGAGGAAAATTACATTTAATAATGTATTAGGCACCAATTTCTGAGAGTACTACGCACAAAACATCGAGCAGTTCTGCTAACTATGGGCAGCACTAATAGCCACCTTCCTTTCAACATTCACCAGAAACCCACCAGAAGGCAAAAAAAAAATCTCACTACAGTCAAGTCAGGCAAATTCTAGGCTGAAAAAATTAACTTTTTACCATGCCACGAATGCTCCTGCTCCTATTTGATCCTTTAATGTAAAATAAGACACAAGGCTATAGTGGCTACACTGCCAACTTCAAATGAGATAGGGTCAAACTTATGTTTAAGAATGTTCAGAAGCCCATCATCCTTAAAAGAGGTACTGACAAGCTCCTCCAGTAAAAGACACAGTACTTCCCCACTAGCCTTCACAAAAGAGGAAGGACATGGATACAAAGCACAGGTTTTGGAGTGAAGGTCTATTGGCACATCTGGATCCTTGGTGAGTGACACTGACCTAAATGCAAGCAAAGATGACCTATCTTCCATCTCACTGAGTTCTTGCTCTGCTACCATGGATGCGGATGGCTTGTACCAATCTGAATAACTGGAGTCTGTCCACATCGAACATACTGAATGATCTGGGATTAAATTAGCTTGTGGAAATCTCAGAAGGTGTTAAAAGTTTGGTTCACTTTGGAAATGAATCTGTGAATTTTTAATTTTAGCAAAGTTTCTAATCCCATCACCACCGTCCTTAATTCTCCCAGGATCAAACCAAATCCCCTTTTTTATGGGTCTGCCTGAACTCCCCTCTTCCCTAAAAACCAGACTCACCAAGTAAAACCTTCCTTCCCTCCTCATCCAAGCTCCCTGTCCTTTCCTCCTCCCCACACACCCTTATAGTGAAGAATTGTAAGAACTAGCAGTCCAGCCAGAGTATCCATTGAGATCAGGCATAAAGAAATGGATCCATCTCTATTTATAACAAATTCCCTTTATCCAAAAAGTATAAAGGAGACTGAAGCTACAGTTCTGAAAGTTGAAAAGAAAGGAAGAGAATAAAAGGTGACTTTTTTTCTTAAAGTAGTCTACCCTCTCCTCACTTTGCTTTTTGGCAACTCCCAGGACATTCTAGTTGGGCTGGATTACAGTTGTGAAACATGCACATACTTTTAAGCAGAGGTCCTGCAGAACTCCAGTGCTCGGAATCCCCACACAGAGGTAGCGAGACAGATAGACAGAAAAGACTCTTGGTTAAAACTGGCCATCTCAAAGACCACTGTTTTTGTTTGTTTGTTTTTAAAAGCACTCCCTTCTGGTAGTCTGGAACCAGAACTAGCCAAATGTTTTTACCACTGTGGCAACTTACAGTCCTTTCTCAAATTCCTCCAGTTTAAGGCTATTATTAATTATTATTATTATTTATTTAGCTGTACGTAGTGCTCACACTATCCCTGCTCTGAAGAAATTTGCACTTGCCAAACATCCTTCACTGTGGAATCTTTTGCTTAGTATCAGGACTATCTTGGATATTCTCCTAATAGCACTGGCACCTAGAGCTATGCAGAGAAAGGTAATTCCTTTGTTGTCTCATGGAAGATTTCAATATTTTGAAATTTGGTTTGGTTTCAATTCAGAACAGAACCAAACATTTTGAAATTTTTCGCAAATGGGAAATCCCCAGGGCTTTCCACAGTAGGAACAGTTCAGATGGCTGAGCCACTGACCCTGGAAGTCCTGAGGTCCCTGACTCCTAGGCACTCTGCCTGGTGGTGGACTGCTCCAGGGCCATGGACCCTGAAAATCTTGGATTCCCTAACTCAGATGAAGTCTGCATGGCAGGCTGCCCTGAAGACCCAGGCTCCCCAGTTGCTGGTGAGGTGACAGGAAACCAGGCCGGTTTCTTTTGGAAACCTCTCTGGGCAAGCAGGTTTTGAAAGCTCAGGCTCAGGCTCAGCGTTCCTCTGGAACTTCATTGAAATCAGACCATCTCCACGGAACATTTTGATTTTGACAAATTGACAAATATTTTGATGAAGAGTTGTTTTGTTGGAATGTTTCTGACCAGTTCTAATAGCAATTTCTTTCACTCTCTCTCCTTAGCACACTGGTCTTTCTGAGCCTCTTTGACAGCTGCTTTCTCTTCCTCTCCTTCCTTAAACAAGCTTTCCCCCTTCAAACAGTTATTGTACTGCTAGAACTAGACAGAAAACAATGTAGTTAAAGCAGTACAACCCTCTGGGACATACACGGTTATTTGATATAAAGCTGCTTAATTTATAAGAGTAAGTTGTACTGATAAAAGCATCTTTATACGGGCATAACTGTGTCCACACTAGAGGGCTGTCCCGCTTCATATAGATTTCTCAACCAGTATAATAATGGAGACAAACCCATAAAGACCACATTAGTAATTGTGGATTGCTTTCTTTTGTCAGTTTTTCCTATTTCTACCCTAGTTTAGTGCATATGCAATTGTCTGATTTATATGCAGGATAGTGTCTCTGCAAAGGAAACCTGGGCATTCATCAAAGTTCATGGGGCTTTGATGTGTAGCAAATCAAAATATAGTCCAAAAACAACAGATCCCTTTGAAAAGAATCTATTAAAATTTGTAATCTTGTTACCCCAAATTATTGTCCTTTCCTGTTTAACAAAGTTTACTCTGCGTATCTTTTTTTCTTACATTTATCGTTAAATTTCTATGCGAAAATGTTCTCTCTTCATCATATCCTTTCAGATTTCTCCATGTATCTATTGCAGGTCTGCCAGTGAGCTATGGGGGAATAGTTGGGCCATGAGTTCTACAGTTTTGGTATTAGACCCTGCTGTCTAATAAACATGTGGAGTACTTAAGAATCAAACTCAAAATAACTAGTGGGGATGGGTGAAGGGTTTCGCCAAGGACCCGAGCCCACATGAACTGGCCACATTCCAGCCTGCCAAGGAGACCACAAACTTAGGCAAACTTGGCAAACACAGAATTTCAATATTAACATTATGGTGATTGTGTATAACACAAACTCCTTTATATTATGCTCTCGATTACTGTAGAAGAGCTCTGCACCTCAGGATGACCCAAGAGCATGGGGTGCACTTTGGGTTCAGGATCAGTTCACTGAACTATGTTGTAAACACCTTGGCACAGCTCTTGGTCTCTGCTGCTGCTAAGGCTCCAGTGGTACAAATGGGCTAGAAAACTGCGATGAAGAGTCCTCTAACTTGGGGGGAATCTCTGGAATACATACACTCCTAGGTGCTAGAACTAGGGGTGCTGCCACACCCCCTGGCTTGAAGTGGTTTCCATCATATACCAGGTTTACAGTTTGGTTCAATGGCTCTCACAACTCCCACTATACAAATTGTTCCAGCACCCCTACATACAACCAGCAAAGTCTGCTCTGTAATGCCACCTCCCAGCTGTTCCACAGACCCCAGCACAGTGGGAGGGTTCAGGGTTGGGAGAGGTGTTTCCAGAGCATAAAAACACTCTGCTATCATAATAACCCTAGAGGGCCATGCAAGCCAGCATAAGTTGGAACAGCTCTGCTCTTACTCATCCTGGGACCAAGGGTTCAGGGTTGAGCAGAAGTGTCATACAGCCACCTTTGCCCATCCCTCTCAAATCCTCTGTCAAGCAAAGCTTGGCTGGACCCAAAGATCAGGGCCCTTAAAGCAAAGACCCATTCTTGTGTGTTTCCCTGCTCTTCGGGAGATGGCTATAAATGTGTTGGTTTTTGAAAATCCTCATGCAACTAGCTTCCTAGGTCTGTTTGTACAATGCAATTATGCATGCATTAAGTACTAAATGAAAACAAAGGGCATTTAACGTTAATCATACCGGAAAGTCACCACATTGTGATCATACACAGCATCAATCTGGCTGCCCAGCTCGATTTTCCACTTTCACACAAACAACAGTACTAAATTGAATGACATAAAAAGAAGCTACATACTGACTCCCAGCAGTATGTTTTGACAAAACACTTTGTCTCCTTAAATGATTTCAGATGCTGTAGTCAAAAGCCTTGACTGCAAATAATGGGTTCATAAAACCTATCTTTAAAATTTTACCTGACAGTAATGCTGTGCAAATATCTGCACTTCTACTTCACCTTCTCCACTTGTTTACATCAGGATTTTAATAGAGTGGCTGTCACAGAACAACAGCTAAAGGCCACTGTTTGATAAGTTGCTGTAAAAATAGACTGTTTAAAATGAGAATTTCCTTCTTAAATTCAGCCATCACAAAAGGTGGTGGTTAGGAATATATTGGAGAGAGACAATTTCTTGGAGGACTGCAATAAAAGCTTTTGGAGTTCAGTGACATTCTAACTAAGAATGACTTTGTAAGAAACTACATTTCCCATATGTCTTCAGTTTACCTGTGCAAACAATACAAACAAATACAGGACTTTGGCAGGACATACGTTAATGCTTTTCTTAATGCCAAGTCTACTTAAGGACTGTAAGTGAGATTATTTTGCAGTTACAAAATGAACTAAGTACAGTCCTTTAGTTACCCCTAGTGAGTTGAGAAATTTATAGATTAAATTTACCTCAGGTGCAGAGGGCCAGCCTACGACATTCATGCCATTCAAGCTCCACACTGAGGCTGCCCAGCCATCCTTTGGCAGAAGAGCTGTGCAATGACCCATGCATGCTGCAGAAGGGATCCACATGATTATCTCTTACAGTCCAGAGTGAAGGGCAGCAGCGGGGTATGCCAGGAGAGGGGTTACAGAAGTATGATCATGCAGATGGCTCCAGAACACTATGCATGTGGCACAGAGGGGCTGTGGCCTGCATAGGCTGGAGAACTGGCCATGGGGAACTTCTCTACTGCTCAAGAACTGGATCTAAGTTCATGGTGGATCTCACCTCTTCAGCTAAATTTAATCTGCGTAGAGTCTGGTTACTCAGACTTTATGAGGATGGATTGGATGTTTTCTCTACGTGCTATAAAGTGGGGTACATGTGTAGTAATGTGTGTGACCCTATTTGTTCCAGGGAGGGCAGGCAGAATTGTGCCTTACTGAATCTGTACTGGAGCAGGGTGGCTCCAGACCATCCCCAAAGCCTGGTTAAATGGCATGAGTTAGTTCTAAACAATATCAGCCACACCAAGATTTCTAAGGATCCACTAATATCTTATAGTTTCAGGGTCAAAAGGCAGGGGAGAGGTGTGCAAAAATGAAAAGAAGAAAAACTGCCTTAGAATCTCCAAATATGTTTAGTGTGCTTTGGTTTGAATCCATTCTCATTCTAGGCAGATTTTGTTTTGTCCATCTCCCTCCACTTACAGTGGCTTTTCCATAAGACACAGGCCAGGGCAATACAATAACTAAACTAACTATTTTTATTATTAATTATTATTAGTTAGTTAATTAAAGTATAATAAAACATTGCACTTCCATTGTGCTTTCTGTCCAAGGATCTCCCATGTGTTGTATTTACACTGGCGTAATTAGATGTATTTTAATGGTGTCATTCCTGATTTACATTAGTATAACTCCAAAGGGCTGAATTCTCACACTCACACTTGATGCAGCTGAGTGGGGAAAGGAAACAACGGTAGCTCTAAGTCAACTTTCTGCCTCCCCTGATTCTGGTGTAGGTTAGAGCAACCACAAGGCTGCTAAGGGCCATTCTGCCAGCCCAGGATTGTGCTTGTTCCCTAACATATCTCTGGCTATGCTGGCATTATGCAAGGTGAGCATTCCCCTGCTGCCCATTTAGGGTTTGTTTACGGTCTCATTGTGACACTCAAATGCAAAGGGCCATTACTGGGACCAAAGATCTAGCCCAGTGTTTCTCAAACGTGGCCACCATGGCTGCATGCAGACACCAGGGGCTTTTCGTTACAGCCTTCTGGGTGGTGACTGGGGGGGTTGCAAAGCAGCCCCTCCCCTTCCCTCCCTGTTGCTCCTGGATGCGCTTCCCTGCACCGCATATGGAGACAGGTGGGGCACAACACTGCAGGAGCAAGGTCAGTTCTTTACCCACCTTGGGGAGGGGGTTTGGGTGGCAGGCTCCAGTGGTGGGACTTCGGGAGCCTGGCCATGCATCCGTGGGCTCCTACTGCAGGGTGGTAGATACTGACCCCCTCCCCTGGCTCTGGCCATTTGGCCCTGGCCTCCAGCTGTGGGGCTTTAGCTTCCGGCCCCTGATTCTGGCTCTGGCCCCTGGTTCCGGCTGCCTGGCAGCAGGTGCTGGCCTCCGATTCCAGTCCCGGGCTCTGGCTCATCAACTACCCACATTGCCCCAGGACCCCTGCTGCCTCCCCTAGCCACGCATTCATCCCACCATCACGTCTGGCCCGCACTGCCTCCCGCTTAAACCCTCCATTCAGGGCTGGGTCCTGGGGCTTGCTGAGAAGAGTGATATTAATAAACGTGCAAGTATCACTTTTCACAGCAGACTTACTAGTTGTCTGGAAGGCTGTGAAGAGTGATACTTGTATGTTTGTTAATATCACTTATTACTTTTCAAAGCCTCCCAGGCAGTTACTAAGTGTGCTGTGAAAAGTGATATTAATAAATACACAAATATCACTTTTCACAGCATTATTTTTATTATTGAGTCTGAAAAAAACCCTACAAATATAAATTACAATGATTTGGATCTATCTGTGCATATTTAATCGTTTTCCCTAAAGTTAACTAAGTATTTTAGGAAAAAGTGTCAGTGCGGCCACTGGCCCCACTCTGAGACCATGAAGAAATTTGTTGTGAGAACCCCTGATCTAGCCCATTGACTTGAACAGAGATACTTCTGATTTACACTAGTCTTAGTGAGCTCAGAACCAGACCATTCCTCTGCTGCAGTGCTGTGCTTGGTGCATAAGGATGTAAATTATTGCATGGTCTAAAGTTATTGCAAGCATCTCTGATAAAAATGCCAAGATAAAATTCCTGCTCCACAAGGTCACTTGTGATGTTCAGTGGAGAATCTACAATTGGGGGAACCTAGGGCCAAAAAGTGAGAAATTAAAATCAGAGTCAAATAAATGTACTTTCCTTCTCATTATGGATCATTCACAGCCATTCATTTATCAGAATAGCTCTTCCAGATGAGAGATCCATGTACGGCATACGGTCTGTCCCAGACTTCAGAGTGTACATGTCCATGTTTCTGTAGGTGCACTCCAAAGCAGCAGTATTTACAGCAGTAGCTCCGGGATCTCAATGAATAGCTCTGGAGGCCACAATGCAGCACTGAGAGATTTATGCAAAAGTATCATTAATTAGGCCCCACTTCAACAAGGTACTTAAGCTTAACTTTAAGCACCTGAAAAGTCCCATTGAAGTCAATGAATGAGCGCCTACAGAGCTAAAGCAACAATGTCCCACCAAAATTTTTGACTTGGAGTTCACACAGGTGGGGCTCCAGAAAAAGAAAACTAAAACCCTGCTAAATCCTTTGGAAAAATAATAATTATTTTCTGAAAAGCAAATTTTATAACCCATTAGTAAGTTTCATCATACAGAGGGGGCTAAGAAGCAGGTTTAATAGGATTAATGTTAAAAAATGGTGCAAAAATCCATTGAAGTTAACAAGTCAATAAACCACATTGGAAAAGCCCTAAATACATATTTATATGATGGACAGTACTATTGGCTTCACATTTTGACAATTCATTTACTCCTTGGAAACCTTGTTTCCTCTGAACTTGTCTCACACCAGGAACTGCATGGAACTCAGATCCGTGCCTGGTGTTTTTGGCAATATGCCTTTACCGTATTAAGCATGGCCTTGTGCTCATCATGGGATGTGTGTAAATGCAGTCCCTTGACCCACCTTTTGCCATGCATGCTCCTACTCCTTTCTTCTGTGTTCATCTATGTGATGGAGAATCCCTTTCTGCGATGGATAGGGGGTGCAAAAACTTTGTCATAAAAATAAAGGGAAAGGTAAACCCCTTTAAATCCCTCCTGGCCAGAGGAAAAATGCTTTCACCTGTAAAGGATTAAGAAGCTAAGACAACCTCGCTGGCACCTGACCAAAATGACCAATGAGGAGACAAGATACTTTCAAAGCTGGAGGCGGGGGGGAACAAAAGGGTTCCCTCTCTCTTGTATTGCTTTTGCTGGGACCAGAGCAGGAATGGAGGTGAGAACTCCTGTAAAAAGTCAGTAAGTAATCTAGTTAGATATGCGTTAGATTCTGTTTTGTTTAAATGGCTGAAAAAATAGGTTGTGCTAAATGGAATGTATATTCCTGTTTTTGTGTCTTTTTGTAAATTAAGGTTTAGCCTAGAGGGATTCTCTATGTTTTGAATCTGATTACCCTGTCAGGTATTTACCATCCTGATTTTACAGAGGTGATTCTTTTACTTTTTCTTCAATTAAAATCTTCTTTTAAGAACCTGATTGCTTTTTCACTGTTCTTAACATCCAAGGGTTTGGGTCTGTGTTCACCTATGCAAATTGGTGAGGATTTTTATCAAGCCTTCCTCAGGAAAGGGGGTGTAGGGTTTGGGAGGATTTTTTTGGGGGGGAAAGACGTTTCCAAGCGGGCTCTTTCCCTGTTATATATTTGTTAGATGCTTGGTGGTGGCAGCAATTAAGTCCAAGGGCAAAAGGTAAAATAGTTTGTACCTTGGGGAAGTTTTAACCTAAGCTGGTAAAAATAAGCTGAGGGGGTTTTTCATGCAGGTCCCCACATCTGTACCCTAAAGTTCAGAGTGGGGAAGGAACCTTGACAAACTTACTGACAGAGCTCTCCCTTTCACCTTATCTTGACAGCAACATAAAATAGGAATTTTTATTTCCTCATAGGCATTTTCTTACATCCTAGCAATGCACTTATGAAGATGTGCATTTGATACTACTTTTGGATTGTGCAAAGAATCCTCCCACTTATAGACATTTAATAGAATAACAACAATAAATCATCATGATTATTATTAAATCATTTGCACCTACAAAGTGACTTTCTTCAGAAGTTTTAAAATGATTTATCAGCGCTTCAGTAATAAGTTAGGCCTCTCACTGAGATCCCTGTGATAATAATTATTTTTGTTTCATGAAATTCCAAATAGAAATTGCTTCCATTTTGTTTTGTCTGGTGTCGCACCTACCTCACTTGAAATTTCTATACTTTTTTATTTTGCCTTACAAAAATGAAGGGTCTGATTCTCATTTACACCGAGGCCACCTGGCACCACTCTGCCAATGTACTCGAAGGCCCTTTTGCACTGACAAAGTGGTATAAAGGGACTTCTGGCTAGGCTCCAAATCATTGCATATTTGCAATGTGAAAGCCATTTTCACTTGGAAAATGGATCCCTCCTTATTCAGAAACAGACATAGTTTTGGTTGGTTTTTCCACAAAGAAAATGAGTCAATGTTTGTTTTTGAAAAAAATCTCATCAGCAGTTGGGGAAACTGAGGCTCAGACAGCTTGCAACACATGGGCAAAGCTGCAGGAATAAACCCCAGCAGTCTTGAGCTCCAACCAGTAGTCATCACCTCTACTTATCACATGTTTTATTTTTTTCTTAATGAAGAGTATTCTCTGGCTCCCAGAAGAAAAACTAAAAAGTTTATACTAATGGAAAAAATGTAAAATACTCTGAAAGCTAGGAAGTAGGGTGGTGGAAGCTGACCCCAGTCACCTATTATTTTGTAATTTTAATTACTCTTCCTTTAATTTAAGCAGCTGACACATCTTTCCATGGTGTTCAGAAAGTTCATAAGGCAGCTGAGTAAGGACTTTAGGGTCATAAATGCATTCCTTAGTGCTTATTTTATGTATTAGCTGCTGTATTAATATTCTTGTGATCATATACATGATCATATATGTATTTAATGCACCTTAAAATGTTATTGCACAAGGAATATTACTATGTTTTTTCTTAAAATGTTTGCCAATCCTAGATTGTTTGGGGATAAACATAGAATAATACTATGTCATTTACACCCAGCTGGATATTTTTGTACGTTACTTCTTAATTATGGTTCATAGTCATCAGTTTACTGACAACCATCTGCCTAGATGTCACTCTTTAATTCCATCTTCCCAAGCTGAAATTAAAATATTGACTGAAATAATTTTTGCATGGGAAGTGGAAAAGTTCAGAGAACTGCGTAAACTAGATGGACTTTGGCATTTATTGTTCCTGTGCGATCCGTTTAACCATGTGCATGTACAACCCCCCTCAGTTTCCGTGCACATAAATGGTAGTATGGAAGAAAAGCAGGTGCACAGTTGCATGCATGCAAATACATGGAGGCTTTCCAAGTGAAAACCAGTGTTTATAGTTAAATAGACTATTACTGTGCATAGACTAAAAAATTGAACTTCCTAACACCAGGCTAAATTCTCAGCTGTTATGAACTGGCCATAGTCCAATGTCCATTTGCACCAGAAAAGAACGTGGAACCTTAATTATTGTAAGTCTTGTGACACACTTAACTGCCCCCTCTCCATTCTCAGCACCGCATGTATTTAAAATTTAAGTGTTTGTGATAGGAACTAGGGGCTGGATCCTCAGCTATGCTTAACTCATGCTCAGGAGAAGCAGGGGGAGGGGAGGCACATGTGGCTCCACTTTCCTCTGATATTGGGGCTGCTCTGGCAGCTGAACTGTAAGAGTAACTTAGAGCTGGCAAAAGGCTGTTCTAAATTACAACACCTGGAACAGTATTCATGATTGCTGGCGAACGGGGTGCTCGAGCCCTGCCCTTTCTGGTCCCCATCACACCCTTTCTACTCAAGCCATCCTAGAAAGCTACCTACATGGAAGTGAGGAGCAAATGGCCTACATCAGAGGAATCTTCAGCTACCATTTAAGGCAGGGGTGGGCAAACTTTTTGGCCTAAGGGCCACATCGGGGAATAGAAATTGTATGGCAGGCCATGAATGCTCACAAAATTGGGGTTGAGGTGCAGGAGGGCGGGAAGGCTCTGGTTGGGGGTGCGGGCTCTGGGGTGGGAATGAGGATTTTGGGGTATAGGAGGGTGATCTGGGCTGGGACCAAGTGGTTCAGAAGGTTGGAGGGGGATCAGGGCTGGGATAGGGGAAGGGGTGCAGGTTACGGATGGGGATGCAGGCTCTGGGGTGGGGCTGGAGATGAGAGGTTTGGGGTGCAGGAGGGTGCTTCAGGCTGGGATTGAGGGGTTTGGAGAGAGGGAGGGGGATCAGGGCTGGGGCAGGGAGTTGGGGCATGAGGAGTGGCTCAGGGGTGCAGGCTCCTAGCAGTGCTTACCTCAAGCATCTCCCAGAAGCAGTGGCATGTCTCTTCTCCGGCTCCTATGTGGACGTGCGGCCAGGAGGCTCTGCACGCTGCCCCATCCTCAGGCACCACCCCACAGCTCCCATTGGAGCACCAGAGGGGGCCATTGGAGCACATGGCTTTCAGGAACTGCATGGTGCACCCCCTCCTCCCTCGACCCAGCACCCTAGCTGGAGTGCTGGAGCAGGTCCGAGCCCCATGGTGCGCCCCCCGACCCAGCGCCCTGGCCGGAGTGGGGCAAGCGCCAGACACTGCTCCCCAGCGGGAGCTCAGAGGTTGGCTTAAAATGGCTCACGGGCCAGATGTGGCCCATGGGCCCTAGTTTGCCCACCTCTGCTTTAAGGCCACTGGGCAAAGGAGATATACTCTGTGGCAAGAGTCTAATTCCCGCTCACCCTCTAGTCATTTATTTGAATGTAAAGTGATATGTACACTGATGCTGCTGTAATAATAATGAGAGTTCAAGTATTTCACAGGTTTCAGAGTGGTAGCCATGTTAGTCTGTATCAGCAAAAAGAACGAGGAGTACTTGTGGCACCACAGAGACTAACAAATGTATTTGGGTATAAGCGTTCGTGGGCTAAAACCCACTTCATCAGATGCATGCAGTGGAAAATACAGTAGGAAGATATCTATATATATACAGAGAACATGAAAAAATGGGTGTTGCCATACCAACTCTAAGGAGACTAATCAATTAATATGGGCTATTATCAGCAGGAGAAAAAAAACTTTTGTAATGATAATCAGGATGGCCCATTTCAAACGGTTGACAAGAAGGTGTGAGTAAACAGTAGGGGAAAAATTAGCATGGAGAAATAGTTTTTTAGTTTGTGTAATGACTCATCCACTCCCAGTCTTTATTCAAGCCTAATTTAGTGGTGTCCAGTTTGTAAATTAATTCCGGTTCTGCAGTTTATTATTGGAGTTTGTTTTTGAAGTTTTTTTGTTGAAGAATTGCGACTTTTAGGTCTGTAATTGAGTGGCCAGGGAAGTTGAAGTGTTCTCCAACTGGTTTTTGAATGTTATAATTCTTGACATCTGATTTATGTCCATTTATTCTTTTGCATAGAGACTGTACGTAATTCTTTCTGTATTTTTCATGCTGCCACTTGCCATACTGCTGTGAGGGGTTTTCTCAGTTGGATCCCCGTGTTTTAAGCATCCAGAGTCCAAACGGAACACAAGCACTGTCCTTATCTTAGAGCCTCTGGGCAAACTCTCACAATGCAGTTCTTCCATCTGGCACCCTCCTTAAGAACTCAGACCATATAGTCCACTGTCCAGTGCTGGCCTCTGACTCCTCCTGTAGCTTACACATACCCTCTCCCAGAATTCAACCAGAAGATGTGAGCCTGCTTTACCTCTTCAAGAATCATGTGATAGGTGTAGCATAACACCCACAAATTTTGCACAGGATTCTAACACACTCTGGCTCCTTCTTTTATAGCATTAAAATACACAGATCTATACAAAAATCAATTCCTCATGCATTTCCCTGACTCAGTTTCCTCACCACTCCAGAGCATTCTTTGGGCTGGGATCAGAGTAGTTTGGGGCCATTCAGGGTCCTTCTGTTGCAGTGCATGGCTTGGATTTTGAAACATGCAACCTTCTCTGCCAGCTTGCCCACTATGACTGTGGCCAGTCCATCCCCTTACCCTCTCCTGCCCAAATTTCCTTGGTGGCCCTCCAAGTCCTTTTACAGCTTCCTGCTTGAGAAATTTCCACTCTCCAAACCCCACCACCTATTGAGTAAAGTTGGAGAGAACTGGTTTCCTTTAGGATGCAGTTACTCTTTTGTCCTCCCCAGGTAAAGGCTATTTAGGTGCTGATTGTCCTTAATGATCAGCTATTGTCCCTGGTCTGGGAGCTACATGCTTAAAAGTTTGTCAGCAATGATGGATATCCCTAAACAGAGGAACATTTATGTTACAGGAATTTTAGTAACATCTTCACAATAACTTAATAATATCAACCAGAATTCATAAGTCATACATACGTTCCCCAAATCATCACACATGCACGTTACCATTCATATCGATGAGCCATTCCAATTTAGGTCTGGTTTGGCACCATGGGAGAGCTTGTAATTCTGGGGCACTTGTAGCACCTGATTTGTGGATAGAAGACCTCAGTCTGCAGGACTGCCAGTCCGGCATCTTCCACTAGCCTTAAATATTACTTCCAAAGAAGTTTGACTTTTTCTAAAGCACACACGACACTTCCTGTCTTTCTAGGGATGGCCTTAACTCTGGTTCCCTGTCACAGGCATCCTTGCATAAGCATACATTTTGCTAACAGGTGTCCTCATGAATGAAAATTCCAAAAATATGTGTGAATCTGCATCGTCTAACACTATTTTTCTCCTTTCTTTAGTTTGTTCATGTTTGGGCCATAAATGTTATTAACCTACAGAGATTTGTTTCTGCTTTCTTTAGTTAATTAAAGACACTGTGGGATTTATCTTATGATACCACCAGGAGGGCACAACAAGCAAAATATTACATTACTAGATAGTTCATTCATTAGCATAAAATAATCAGTGCTTTCAAATACTGCAGTTTTAAATGTCTCAGGTTTGTTTTTTAGTGTTTCCATCTAGGAAGCAGCAGCAGAAGAGGGATAAAGGAGGGGAGGAGGAAGGGAGTGAGGCTGCTGTTACAATGAGCAAAGTTTTCTTCAGAAAAGACACAGGGAATTTGACAAAAAGGAGAATGCAAAAATTAAGCTTGCCTGGAGGCATAGCTAACTGGCACCTAGAACAGGACATGGGAGTCAGCTACAGTAATTCTGACTCTGCTACTAACAGAGATTGAATAATTACCAAAGCATTCATTCCGTCACATGATTTATCCCACTGGGAACAAAAACAAAATGGTACCATATGGTACAGAACAATATTTTTACTAATTTCACATAATATTGATCATTCTAAATTAACATTCGTTTTTCAAAAGAGAACAAAGGCTCGTGGTAACACACATTTATCACTCCCTTACAGTCTGTTTTACCAGACTGAACAGAACTCATGACTGGGAAGCCGTTTAATTTGTATTTCTCCAGATGTTACTCATCCTGTCGCTCTTCCCATCCAGACCGTCCCCTCTCAATGGGAATGGGTCTAGTGCAGGAAATCTCTTTCCAGAGTCCCCTCATGGTGATCCCCTGCATTGTCCTATCTGCCCCTGAGTCCCCTCAAAAAGCCCTTGGGCTGCTTCAAACCTACTGAGTCCCCAAGAATTTGTTGTAGGCCTGGGTCATCTGTACAGAAGTTCTGTGTCAGGGCAACAGCTCAGGCCTCCATTAGAGGTCCTTTCCCTGGCCATGGCACTTTCCAAGATCCCTTGATGGCTACAAGAAAAAAACAATACAGCTTTGGGCTGTATTATCTTTTTTGCCTAATTTCAGCAGGGTCTGCGTAGGTGGAGAAAGGTATTGTGGAGGAGACTGAGGCCCCGGGCAGAAAGTGGAGAGACCATTGGACACTACACACATGGCTTTAGGTAGCACAATCTATTCTTGAGTGATTTTCTTCCTTTTGGGAGAGAGACCGATAATTCATTCTTCCTCTCTGAGGAATAAAATAAGAACCCAGACACATTGATTATTAATCATTCATTTGGGTTTCTCTTCTTTCTTAGCCAATGACATAATCTCCAGTGACCAATATGTATACTGTAATTGACATCTGCACCAAAAAAAATCAGGTTATAGAGTATGTATCTGCACTAATAAAAATAACCATCTTTCAAATCCTCCTTTTCAAAGTCTTACTGAAAAGACGAAAAGCTTTGAGGGATAAATCCAGTAACAGAGATGTATGTAAAAGCTCCTTCAGGACCATCCTTTACTTAAAACTTAAGGAGATTCTAGGTTTAACTAAACAATAATATTGATTATTAAATAATGAGACTAATGAGCCAAATCCAGAAGTCCTTACTCAATTAAAACTCTCACTGAAGTCGACAGGATTTTTGCCTGAAAAATGACTGAGCAAAAACTGAAAAAGAACTAGAAGATTTGGATAACAATATATACAAATATTTGTATAAAGGATTTTTTGGCCCCTGATCTTCCTGGCACCAAAACATTTGGGGAACCATACAACCGTACAATATAATAGAAGCAAGATGAAATAGCAGCCTCTGAAATTACAAGCCTATAAATGTGTCTCAAAAGAAGCCTAGGGGAGTTAGGCACTCAACTCCTAGTAAGAGTCAATGCCAGTTGGCTACCTAACTGTCTTAGGCTCAACTGAAAATGCCAGGCATAAGCGTTACATTCAAAGTCAGTTACATTGTTGTCTTGCAGATACTGATGTTGATGAGTTGTCTGACTACACTAAAGCAAGAGGTGCCCACTTCACCCCTCTTTTTAATCCTGCTGTGATAGATCATTTAAAGATGTCTCTTCCCATGGGCAAGAATCCTAGACTAAGGTCAGCACGGGTCCCACCCCTGCTTTTAGGAAAGGCACTGTTGACCTATGCCTAATGGCCATTTTAATTGTGAATGTCTATTTTGATCCTATTTGTACATGTTTTGTCCTAGATGTTGTAAATGAATGGGAGCAAACATGTACCAGTTTAATATTTTATTTGCTACAGCACCTGCATAACCTTTCTTAGTGTTGATAAAACCCATTCAGATGTATATGGGCATTTGAATACGCAGTTATACAAACATGCTCATTATTTTTAGTCTTTTTTATGTTGAGATTCTGAGCTCATATTTTATTCTAGCAATTCTAATGAATGTGATTGAGACACAATCACTGATGGCTACCTCTGTTCTTCTCAAAATTATGTTGGTCACCAGGTGTTCATCACTAGTGTGGATACAGATTATAGGAATGATAGTTGATCTGCACATTTGCTTTCAAGTACTCTGCAGATAACCACTGTCTTCTAGTGAGATGGGCTGATCTTATAGGGAGACAGCATGGTCCAGTGAGGGATAAACAAGCCAATGATCCTGAACTTCCATGGGAACTCTACATGTGGAATTCACTTTGGATCAGACACTGCGTGTGTATGTTTTCATAAGTGTGCTAAATACTGGGATCACAATACAAAGTAATGCACTTTATTTTAAAATAAAGTCAATACAAATAATTCTTTCCTATATATGAACAGGCTTTGCACATATTTCCATGGAAGATATTATGCCTGGTATCAGACGCCATTTCTTTAATCACCAACTATCCTACAGAAAAACAACGCTGAAAGTTGAGAGAAAATATATTAGCGCTAATGATTTTCCTTTGGAAAAATATTACTAGTACAGTAGTTTTTAATGAAAGAAGAATTACGCAATTTCATATTTGTATTCCCAATGTAAAACTCTTTTGTTATCACATGTACACCTCTGTTATTAATGTTAGCCATGGTTTGCAAAAGAGGAAAATCTAGTTATGAATGAATAATTCAGACTCCATAACTGTCAGACCTCATTATTTTAAATAAGGCCTGGTAGTTCCAGTTGTAACTGGTTAATTGCATCGTTTAAATGTAAAGTGTTAGAATATTTCACCTAATTCACAATTTTAAAAACTTTTAATACATTCAAAACTACTGTAGTACATAGGGCAATTTGCTTTAAATCAGGCTGGGAGAACAAAGAGACATTCTAGTTGTGATCGAAGTCCTCAAATTCTGGAAAAAAAAAACGTGCAGTGAAATTGGTACATCCAGTAGCTAATATGAAACTTTGACATTAAATAGAAATGATCTCAAATATTTTTACACAAAAAAGTTGGAAAAATTAAAAATGATCTGAAACTAATGAGTGAAAAACTAATCTGACACCTGACAAAATCTATCACCAGATATTCAAAGACTAGCACTGAAAATGTTTCTTTTAGCATGTCCATGTACTTTGCTTTTTTTGGCAGTAAATTCATAATTATCACGGTACAAAGAAAGAGACATATTAAGAATGGTTGACATGATATTTTTAACAAATTAAAAAAGTTAAGTGACTTCTAAAAAATTATATAGCTCAGTTCTGCATAAAGAACTCTTAAGACTATCTACTTATATAGCCCTCATAATCATAGTACCCGAGAACCTCACAACATTCCCATGAGATAGGGAAGTATTGTCCCCATTTCACAGATGGGGAACTGAAGCACACAGTAGATCAAATGACTTGCCTAAGGTCCCACAGAAAGTTTGTGGTTGACCCAGAAGTTAAACCCAGGTCTCTTTGGGTATATCTACACTGTGACAAGTGACCTGCTGCAGGGCTGACTTGGGCTCACAGGGCTTTAAAATTGCAGAGTAGAAGTTTGGGCTCAGGCTGAATCCTGGGGTCTGAGATCCCTTGAGGGCGGAGGGTCTCAGGATCTGGGCTCCAGCTTGACTCCAAATGACTACACTGCAATTGATAGCCCTGAAGCCCAAGCCCTGTAAGGCCGAGTCAGTTGACCCAGGCTCCAAGACTCAATGCTATGGGTTTTTTAGCACAGTGTAGACTTACTTTTTCAGTTCTGTTCCAGTCTGTTGCTCTGTCCACTAGACCAGCCTTTCTACCTGATTGACTTAGTCACAGTTTTCTAGACAAAAGTTCTACCTGTTTTCAAAGGGGGAACTGAAGGAAAGAAAATGAGTTAATTTCAAATCAAAATCTGCTGAATGTCCCCTTTTTACACTTGCTCTTGAGGAAATTCATCACAGAAAAACATATAGAGATCACAGTGGTCTTTTCTTCGAACAATTCAGTTTTGCTTGTGATAACTAGATAACGTCACTAGAATATCTGTCATATTCCCATTGTGTAGGAAATACAGTACTAGGAACACTGTAGTATCAATTGGCATTGTACTTAGGAGGAAAAAGCCTCTAGGGGAGGGAAAAAAGAAGAGCTCTAAGGTCTCGCCAGTGATGGCTCATGTTGTGCCTACAGACCATCACCTTCTCTAGGGTATTGGGGGAATGGGGACGATCTTTTCTCCCTTCAGGGAGGATGATGGAAATGCCAGTCCTATAACTGCTACTGGGATTTTCATTTGCCCATATGCTACCTCCCTCTGTTCTCCATCTTGGTGTTTGCTGGCCCGTATGTGAGGCATTGTGAGGTTTCTTAGGTCATGCCTCATACTGCACCATGAAGTGTCATGTTAGTACAAACACAAGAGGCAACAGAGAGGACAGCTCCCATCCATATCTGCATCTCCTGTGCTTCCTGGCCACACTTTCCTTCAGGGATTGGACCAGATGGATACATGAATCTAAATTCTCTTGGGCCCTGGGTTCCTTGCATTTCAGGATTAACCCCAGTGCATAAACAATTGACTCCGGGGTTCAGGATATGGCTCATAACCTTCCTGTGACACAGTGTGTGAGGGCCACATTAGGTATAGTGAGCCTGGGTCTTGTAAAAATGCAAATGACACATTCCCTGGAATCCTTATGGAGTCTTGTTTCCCTTTTTTAAAAAAGTTGAAAAACTCCGCTTTCTTGTTGAAGCTAGAATGCCTCAATTTCAGCCCACACATACATTAGCAGAATAATTACAGCTGTGGAAATTCCATAGTGAGGGTTCAGTTCTGCTCTGATATGCAGCAGGCGTGCATTGCGGGTGTCTCATAAAATCCACCTCTGCACTTGTGTGTTGCGCTGTAGATCATTTGAAAAGACACACAGCTAGCATATGTGAATCTGCTTGTCTGAGAGCAGAATGCAACCTGTTGTTTTCATTGTGTTCCTGGTTTTTGTGGAACCTAAAAATGTGCAAGAAAAACACCTAGCAATAACCAGTCTCATCAGAGATAGACAGAGTCCAACAGAATATAATATAAAATTCCCATAGTATTCTGATCCATGAAAGCCTGGATAGCTGTGGACCCTGTATTTGTGGAAGGCTCAGCTATTCAGAGGGCAGATGAAAGAACATGGCTCTATAGCAACAAGTTTTGTTTGGTTTCAACCTGAAAATCCTGGCATAATGCATAGCAAGAGGCACAAAGACACCCCCTATCCTTTATTATCATGAGTTCTCAGGAGCATTAAACTCCCTGGGTAGGATTTTCAAAAGCACCTAAGTGACTTAGCAGAGTCAATAGGATCTGTGTTCCTAAATCACTTACGGATGGAATTTTCCAAAGTGTGTCTCTGTGTCCATGCAGCAGGCCAATATTACAGTAGTTATAGGGCTGGAGTAATTTTTTTGCACAACTGGGAGGTGTGCTTAGGTTTTACAAGTTGGGAAAGGCTGACACCATGAACACCTTGATATTTTCCAGCAATTGTTTTCATATCACTTTAAAAAGTAGCTAATTGCAATGTAGAACACATTCCCATACCAGATCCTAACCGTTAGGACAGTAGCTCAGCTTCTGGCCTTAAACTACTTAGGAGAGTCCATTCAAAGACGTATCCAAAAGATAGCCTCCCTTTATATACAAGGCTATACAAATCTCTCAGTATTTCTAACACTCTCCCATACAATAAAACAATGATATTTAATAATATATAACATGGATATTATGCTGCATATTTTCAAAGTGCTGTACAAACATCAATGGCAGGGTTTCCTAGAGGGGTTCGGGCAACACTGCTGCTATGCCATCCTTGGAGAGCTCGTCTCAAACAATGGTGGTCCAGCCTTTCTCAAGAAATCATCACCCAGCTATCTCACCAGATATGGTCTGATTTATAGCCAGTGAAGAATTCAGCCTTTTAGGGCAGGCTGATGACACCAGTGCTCTGTGTCCAGAATTGGCAGCAAACTCATTTCCAAATATAGAACACAAGGTCTTGGTCATCATTTTTAAAGCTCTGGATGGCTTAGGGCCCAACATCTCTGCATATTTCCCACAATAAATGTTTTGATTGGTGGAGACTCTTTGTAATCCAGCCCCACAGTGGAACTCAGCAATATATATCTCTTTGGGCTTTTTCCTAACTATGAATGTTGTATTCCTCTTGACAGGTGCTTCCCTGGGCCTGGTTTTCTTTAAGAAAATATATTAGATGAATTCCATATAGAGGGGAGGGAAAAGGGAACCAGTAATAGGGAACACAGGGTATTGTTTCCTATTTGGGGAAATATTGAGTCAATATTGGAAGCTGGTGGACTTATCACCAGGAATGAATGTCACCTGTTCTATGTGCTAAAAATGGTGCTGAAATATTATGGTTTGTGTCATACAAATGTATGTAGTAATAAAATACAATAATATCAGCAACACTATCTCTTCAAACCAAAATAAGGATTAAGGCTAACAGTACTCAATTCTACTGTAATTTTATGAAAGTTAAAATTAAAGACGTTCAGGCCAATTTATATATGAATGTTAAAATCATAATTATAACATTTTTTTCATGATAGAAGTTTTTTTCTTCTAGAGCTTCTGGTACAAATACAATATGGTCCAATAAAATTAATAAGACAAGTAGCATTTCCTAGGAAGAAAATATTTGCTCGCCTTGTCTTGGAATGTCTGGAGACTTTTGTAACTGAAGACTTTACTGTCTGTAAGCAATGTGTCAGCTTAGCTGTCTGAGCAAAGCCTTCATTTTTAAATATTATGCTCTGGAAAAGAACCAGCTAGGTTTCTGAATGTCTTATGTCTGTGGCCCAGAGATACCACAAGAAAGTGGTGACTTACACTTGTCTATCTTGAAACTACCCAACTTTGGCTTTACCCTTGTCACAAGACAGGTGTCTGTAAGGAAGTTGACTATCATGTACAGGAGCGCACTAGATATGTTTCAGAAGTGAAAGGACTCAACTTCAGCAGCTTGTGTATAGACTGTGTTCTTAAAGTCAATGATTTCACTGACAAAAAAGGCATCTTTTTTTTCTCCACAATTGTAGACTTCCAGTTCTAAATGCATGCTAGCCTAAAACACAGAGTAAGTGGCAGATTCAGGTATAATCTTTGTAGTATTCCTCTTGCATATATTCAGAAGTGCCCTTCCCAACCCTTCTCTTCAAAAAGGGAAATCTCAATAATAAACCTTTCTTTGAGATCAGGTGCTTTAGGTATCTTGCCTAAAGGCATTGGTCAAAATGCATTATTCTCTCTAACTTTTAGTGGCCATTGCAGCTTGTTAGAAAAACAGGCAAAGTAAAAGAGGTTTGTTTTATTTTTACTGGCTTACAAAAGCTTCCTAAGTGTGGAACACTCACTACACTTTCCACAGCTTTTAAAAAGACAGATAAATATAGTGCCATTGACTACTAGGAAAAAAATTTAAAGTGAAGGACTGTCCATGAAATAACCAGAGAGGGGAGATTTGAAATTACCACCTAGAAACAGGAGAGTTTCACAGTCCACCGAAGTGCCACCTGATAACCAAAATCAAGGTTTTAATATTTGGTGAAAATGCCAAAATGACCACCTGTGTTCACACTCAGGTTTTGGGTCATCACCTCTTAGATCTATTATCATAGCAAGAGAGAGACAGCCTTAGTAAGAAACAGCAGGAAAACTCATTACTGAAAGAGGTTAGATTTTTTTTAAAGGCTTAAGTTGAACTTAAATTTCTCACTCTCTAGCTTCTCTCAGCTTCAATTCTGTCACATAACCTCCTCACATAACATATCATTGTGTTCTGTAGAAAGATCAGCAGATATACCTGTACCAGTGGTGGGTGGTGGTGGGAGCGGGGTGGTACAACTGACATCTAGAGGCTAGTTTGTCCCTGTTTTTTGCATGACTGAGCAGGAAGGTATTTCAGAACCATATCGAAAGGGGGAGCCCTGGTATTGCTCCAGCAAACCACCTCAGAGCATATGGACAGGAGGTAAAGCCGTGACCCCATCTTTGATCCACAATGGCTTGCAGACCTGACCAGGTGTACTGAAGACAGAGGCTTCACCATCCAAATGGGCACACAGCCTCCCCAAATGGGCAAAATACCACAATCTGGCATCTGGTGTTTAGTATAGCTGCTTACCAGTAATCAAATATGTTTAAGGGAAAACAAAATTATCATTGACTGTTTCATAGAAAATTAAAGAGAGCACTTCTCAGCAGAGGATAAATTACTTAGTCATAGTTAATGCATCTTATTGTGTTTTCAACAACATCCCATTATGTGAAAGGAGCAGGCATATCGTCTGTGAGTGTTTCTATATTAATATTTTAAAAACTGAAGCACTCAACAACAGCTGAATTAAGAACAATTCTTCTGCCAATTACAAAGCCACCAGGAGCATCATAGTTCAGTACATCATGGTGAACACAGGTAAAAGAACAATTTTTGTCCCAGCTGATCCCAGCTGACATTTCTGGTCTTGATCCACTGAATCATCTGATCTTGTAAGAACATTCATAATGGAAATAGTCTCAGACAGAGAAATATACGAAGCTTTCTTATGGAATTTATTTTTGACCCTAACTGTGATGTTAAGAAAGGTACATGATAGGTACATATAGTCTGTTTACTCATAAATAACATAGCTGCGATTTTTATCGGTCCTAGTCCTTGTGGTAACGGTGGGATTGTCACTGTTTTATTAGTTACATTTGCACTTTTTGATGTTCCTCGAAAACAACATTCTGTTTCAGGAGATGTGCCTGTCAAGGAAGCTGGGGAGAAGGTGGATGGTATGATGAGTGGCTTCCAACACTTTGTTTATGTCTCCGTGGGGTGGATGTATTTGTTAACCTTGCTTTCACAATATGGATCAGTCAATGCTGCCAACACAAATATTTTCAAATATTTCAGAGAGTACTGCTGTAAAGCTGCAGTAGATTTTCTGCCAGTATGACTGAAATAGAATAGAATCATAGAATATCAGGGTTGGAAGGGACCTCAGGAGGTTATCTAGTCCAACCTGCTGCTCAAAGCAGGACCAGTCCCCAATTTTTGCCCCAGATCCCTAGATGGCCCCCTCAAGGATAGAACTCACAACTCTGGGTTTAGCAGGCCAATGCTCAAACCACTGAGCTATCCCTCCCCCCCAAAAAAATCAAAGCATGGATATCCTTACTTATAGGGCATCCCCTCAGGCTTGGGCACAGTGTTGCAGAGGACTTCGCCTCTTGCTCTCGCCTGGTGGCCATTTGATTTCAGATACAATTAATCCTTTAGCAAAAGGGCGGATACCAGATAAGTGGTAGTACAAGATTCCAACTTGCATTATTAATACGTATTTCCAAAGTGTCCAGTTCAAATGGTGGGAGAATGTTAACAAAAGTGGTAATATGAGTCTAGTGGTTATAGGACAGAATGTCAACAAAAAGTATGTTTTTGTTGCTCCAGAAGCCTTTCATGTGAGAGAAAATGGACTTCCACAGAGATGAAAATCCTCTACCTGAACTGGTGTTTTGGCAAGTTGTATTTTCCTGCACATACTGTAATTGAGGATCTTTCTGGCTTTTCACAGAATAATGGACACCGGTCCTATAGAATTCCCTTCATTATCATGTAGAAACTTCATTGGTAAACTTTATGTTGTGTGCAAAGCATGGCACATGTGCATAGCCTTCATCCCCTACATTGATACCATTTCCTGACAGAAAGGTCAGAGAGTTGGAGGCTGTGGACGTAAGCCATCTGCAAAGTGGTGTAACTACTCCTGTAAATGGATCACAGTATGAGCTTTAGAAAAAATATTTACTACATATCAGAGGTTTCCTGGCAGATTTAGTTTGGAGAAGCTGGATCAGACAGGTTGGAAGCTTGATAGATTTCTCTAACCACTATTTCAGAATACACATGCCTGAAGCTGAGAAAATAATTCAAAATAATTTATTAGATGAATTTAGCCTCTTTTTTCTACTTGTCAAATAGCTATGAGCAGATCATGATTTTGTTTAATACATTCATTATTCTAATTTACTCTACATATTTTAAAATGAATTTTTCTTTTAATATTAGGGACTGATCAGGAACAGTTTGCTGCAACTAATCTGTACTAGATATTTGAAATTCAAACTGTTGGTTAGTTGAGAGTGGCCACATGAGTGAAATGGCATTGTTTCTATTCCCTGGCTGGGTGTGGGTAGCTCCTATAATCAGGACAAGTACGTGAAAAAAAGCAATGGGTCTTAGATACTTTTAGGGAAATGAAACAGTTTAGGGAAAGGTCACAGATAAGGAGGATTAGAGAATTTTAGAAATATTAGGTAATTAAACAAGAATTGGTCTTATTTTAATGGCAGATAAGAAGAGGGGATTATTTTGATGGGAGCATGAATACTTCTCTCATGTACACAACCAGTGCTAACCCTACATTATTCTTCCTGGATCACTCAGTTATGGGCAAAGGTATGCCCTTCTACCTCCCAGGCTGGATTGATAATGAACCAGTAAAACTGTGGAGGCTGTGACAGAGAGTTTCATGGGAGTGGCTATGGCCAAATAAAGTTTCTCGTTTGTGAGTTTTACCTTTTTCATCCCGCTTGACATTTCTGAGGCTGAGCTGTATTACAGGTTAGTAGCTCATGGCAATAAGCTGCAGAGATGAGATTTTAGTGTGATATGGTACACAGACACAGAACAAAAAGAAAATGTGTGAAAAATTGCAATGACAAAGTCATGTTGATAGCTTGGTTGTAGAGGTTGCTGAAGTGGTTTGTTGCATTATGATTAGGGGTTGGCCAACTGGTATGAATGAAGTAAGAGCTGGTTCAATCTTTCATCCAAACTCTAGAACCAAACCAAATTTGAACCTGATTTAAAGTTAAAACAAATCTGGTGCTTATTGCTTCAGTTTCTTAGTTTTAATTTCAAGAATTGGCGTATTTGGTGGGTTTGCTTGGGACAGAAAGCAAAAACCCAGAAAAACTTGCAGAATATGCATCCCAGATAAAACCAAACAATTATGAAAATCTGGAAATCCATTCTTATGTAATTCCCAGCCCACCATCTAGACAAAGAAGTTCAGATAAGTTCTGGGAAACATCCCCATATCAAAACCAACCCAGCCCTCCAAATCTTTTGCACTTAACCCCTTTCTTAATTGTCAGAGCATAAGCTTTCATAATTTGTTAGTCTCTAAGGTGCCACAAGTACTCCTGTTCTTTTTGCGGATACAGACTAACACGGTTGCAACTCTGAAACCTTTCTTAATTGTGACGCCTTCAACTAAAATATAAAGACTGTGGTAAAGAATCATTGCTGTCGGTGCAGAGGGCATAGTTTGCATATCCCTTTGCCTGCAGAGGTAACTGTGCAGGAGAAGGTATTCACCCTCATGGAACGGGGAGACAGCAGGCTTCCACTCTTGGGATTCATTCTGTGGGAAGCACCTTTACATCTTCAGGCTATGACTACGTGAGAGCTGTGCTGCTAGAAGAGGGTCCCGAGAGGAGGTGATGAATCAGTGCATATAGTGATTCGGGGCACCTACTGATAGGCCTTGTCCCTTCTGCACCAGCCATGTTCATTTTGTGACTGCACAGGCCATCTCAAGCCTCTCCACTTAGTGAGGACAAGTTGCAGTTATTTTGTGCAGCTGCATCTCCTGCACAGGTAGGGGTTTTTTGCTCAGAGCCAATAGCCCAGGTTCTGCAGGCTTGCAGCAGCAGAACGTAAGATGCGAAAAAAACCCAAAACATTTCTTCTCTATTTATGTTACATAGTTATGTTGTGTGAAGCAGTAGATATGACTTTGCTTCCTGTTCCACTTGTCCTGTATTAACATTATTCATTATTATTATTTGGTTCTGTTACCATTACAGCATGGCATGTTAAAGAAGGTGCAGGCTCTGTTGCACAGAGTTTACACTCCAAAAATCCAATTGGCAAGCAAGGTGTCTAAGCAGAAGCTAGACTTTTGTGTAGGGAGTCCACAGGATATCAGGTACCGTAGTGTCATATTTGTGATTTGGTAGTGAAATTAAATCCATATCTACTGTGACTGCTACGTCTGAGTCGTACTTTCAAGCAACGTAAAGAATTTTATCCCCTTCCTTCTTTATTTTGCCTTATCAATATGCCACTACTCACTTCTTAGCTGTCAGTATGGCTTATAACATAGTGAAACAGAAACTAATTTAGTGCAGAATGTGGCTTGATATTACAACTCTAGAAAGGCTCTATGATTATGACTTACATACAGATGGTAACTTTTATCCAGAAAACTTCTATTCTTAGTGCTTTGTAGTGTTGTTGTAGCTGTGTGGTCCTAGGATACTAGAGAGACAAGGTGAGTGAGGTAATATCTTTTATTGGACCAACTTCAGTTGGTGAAAGAGACAAGCTTTACACAGAGCTCTTATTCAGGTCTTTACAGACTTGATAAACTGATATATGAGCATTGCCTCTTGAAACACAGCTGTCGACAGTATACAGCAATGCCACACAAGATGTTAGGACACAAAGTGAAAATAACTTCTGCCTACCAAAAAGGGATTTCCCCTTCAGCTTCAATTGGAGAATACCATTAGCCAAGTTGGAATTTGACCTAGACAAAAAGGTTCACATCCCAGCTCTTGTAAAGGCTGCCACTGGATTTAAGGGATCAGAAGTGGTCAGGGCCTCAGTTCTGCATCTCATAGTGATGGGCAAGTACCTAACTGCTGTGGTTCAGATAATATTCCTATTCAGTGCATCCTACTGTTTGGTAAATACTGAATCTCATTCAAACTCAAGCATCTTTTCCTTCCCACTGGCTTTCCTCCCTTAGCTGACTCGATCTTTCTAGATGGACCCAGTGATACTTAACCTTTTGCACACATCTTCAGGGATCATGGATTGGCCTGAACTTCCACCTCCTATCTTTAGGAGATTGTTGGCTAGTCCTCTTCTCCTATCCTGCATCTTAAGAGGAGCAGCATTGTTGAGCCATTTTTCCCTACTCCCAGTTCAATCCTACTATCTTCCCTGGCTGCATTCAACAGCAATTGGAATGGATGCATTCTTGCTCCTGCTGCTGCCTCCCTGCTAGCTTTTCACCTCTGGTGTTGAGATGTACCCCATACTAATCTGAGTTTATAATTCTGATTGTAGTGAAAGAACATCCTTATGCGCATCTGTAGTGTTCTGCCTCACCACTGTGGCACCTCCTGCTGGTCATTCTGGGAATTAGCTCAGTCTTTTCACAGGGCACCCTCCTTCGGTGGTGTTTCTCCTGCCGTCACTTCTGCTCCAGACCTGTGTTGCCTCAAGGATCGAGGCATCCTCTTCAGCCCTCCAGCTGTGCCCAATTCCGTTCTTCCCCCGCCATTCTGTGGGAGAAGCAGTCCTCTGTCCAGCCACTCGCCTCTGTGGCCAACTGCAGCCCAAGGTTCTAGCCACTTGCCTCAGTGGCAAACTGCAGCCCTTCACTGGCCACTTCCTTCAGTGGCAAGTGGGGACGAGATGGGAGGGAAGACCGGGGCCCGGCTACTATTCCAGGTCCAACCCAGGGACACTCTAGGCATCAACCACGCACTGCGTCTCCTTCAAGCCCACCATCCATTTCCCTAGGCCACTTCCCTGTAGCCCTAGCACCTTCTATGCCCCTGTATCCAAGCTTCAGTCTTTCAGCCAGTAAAGATGGAGCTCCCTCTCACTCCCCTGACCTGGCCCAGCACTGCTCTGTCCAGGGTGCTGGAGGTTCCCTTAGCCCTTCAGGAACCCAATCCTTTCTCTCTGGGCTCCCAAACAGGAACTGACTCCTCTGTCCTGTAGCTCTCTTTATATATGGGCCTGCTCTGCCCTGATTGGCTGCTACTTTCAGCCCCCCACTGATTGGCTGTCTGCTGCACAGCCACCCCAAGACTGCTTTTAACCCTTTCTCCACCAGTGTGGGGCAGATGCCCCAACACAGCATCATACTCTTCTTGTTCTTCTTGTTCAGTGCTTAGCTGAACAGTCAGCTGTAGCTGTTGTTCACCATTTGGTCCATTTCTGTGTGGCCACAAGGGCTTGAGCCAAAAGTCCAGCACTGGAACAGACTGGATACCCCCGTGTAATCATACTGTTCAGTATCTCTAAATCAAAAACTTACATAGTCAATTGAATTGTAGCATCAGGAAGAGGAGTGTTGTCACTTCTGCTGCTCCATGATGGAATGGCTAATGGCACCCATTTCACTGAATATATCTAAGAAGATGGGCGGTAGAATGGGTCTATCTTCCTTACAGTACCTTCCTTATGTTTCAAGGTGATTGTAACTGACCAGATGGATGCCCTTCTGAAGTCTTTCGGAGCTGAAGGGCTGAAAAGCAACTGGGCTACCTGTCTGCACCAAAGCAATATCATATAAAGGGGAGAAAGGTAGGCCACTTTGAAGAGGGACCTAACTGGATATTTTTTTCCTCCTCCTCCTCTTCCTCCTTCTCATCTGCTGTGTGTGTGTGGGGGGGGGGGGAGGGTGTTGGGGTGGAAGGCTGGTTGGAGTTCTTCACTCACCTCCCACTCTTCTCAATCCAAGGGAGTGCAGGGTCTAGCTTTGTATGTTATTCCCACTTTCTACTTGTGCTAGGGAAGAAAAGGGATCTACTAGCTCCTCAAGAGCCCTCTTCTTCCTTATTTCAGTTGGCACCTGATCTATCATTTGTTAAAGTCAAGGGAAAGACACCTGTGGACTTTATTGGACTTTGAATTGGGCTCTTGTGTCAGAAGAATGAGGTTATACTGATTGGCCAGAGGAATGCCATCTTCTCCTCTCCCCACTTTGTCCATGGAAAGGAGTGCCAGGACCCCAGGCAGGATTTTGTTCTTCACTTCCTCCTCACTTGGCCTTTGGATCAGGGAAGTTGGGCTGTGTGTTGGGCTGCCAGGGCTCCCCTTCTTCCTGACAGCGGCTGAATGAGAGATTGGTGGCCAAATAATGAATTTCAGCTAAAAACATTGGCCATGTTCTACAAATTAAATATTCTATGTGCTCATTGCTAATGCCTTGTCCAAAAAGATAGCATCTTTCTAAGCCCAGTGCCTCCTAATACAATGCTGGAACAGTGGTTCAGTGCTGGCTGAGGGTGGACTTAAAACAACAGTGAAGTAAATGGAAATCTTTCCATTGCTTCAATGGCATTTGGATAAGGCACTGAGGGAAAAGCACCACCACTGCTGTTTCTTGCAGCGCCTGGATTTTCTCTGAGGGTTTCACAGCCAAGTCCTGACAAGGGTGAACCTGCTTAATTTATTGAATCTGATGAGATCACAGTCTATGGTGGCTTGGCTTCAGATTATTAAACTATACTAATCCAAGGCAGCATATTTGTAAACCCCACAGAAGGACACTGACAAAAAGCCATAATGCATCAGTGTTATACACTCAAGTTTAATGTTTGTTAATGATACCATATCTTCTCTGTGATCTCATTTTGTGATTAGGGTTGGATGAAGCAGTTGGGATAAATAAAGAGACAGATCCTTTCTCCTTTGTATGTCTTCATTCAAACTAGTAATTTGGAAAAGTCTAGTTAATGGTTTACTCCCATTATTTTTCATTTATGTGGGTTCTTCATTTCTAGGCTCCAGGCCTGCCCAGAAGCAGAATTGCTGAATAACTGTAAGAAAATGTCTTCTTGAGGGATTTCTGGCCCATTTTTGCAGATTTAGGTGGTCTGAAAATCTTTGGATAATGATTCTAAGCTTTTGAGGTCTATCCAATGGAACAAGTACATACAAATGGTGGCCAATTAACTCTTCACTTTTTATTAGGGCTGTCAAGCGATTAAAAAAATTAATCGTGATTAATCGCACAATTAATCATTCTGTAAAACAATAATAGAATACCATTTATTTAAATATTTTTGGATGTTTTCTACATTTTCAAATATATTGATTTCAATTACAACACAGAATACAAAGTGTACAGTGCTTACTTCATATTTATTTTTATTACAAATATTTGCACTGTAAAAAACAAAAGAAATAGGATTTTTCAATTCACCTACTACAAGTACTGTAGCTCAATCTCTATCATGAAAGTTGAACTTACAAATGTAGAATTATGTACAAAAAAACCCTGCATTCAAAAATAAAACAATGTAAACCTTTAAAGCCTACAAGTCCACTCAATCTTACTTCAGCTAATTGCTCAGACAAACACGTTTGTTTACATTTGTGGGGGATAATGCTGCCCACTTCTTGTTTACAATGTCACCTGAAAGTGAGAACAGGCATTCAGATGGCACTGTTGTAGCAGTGTCGCAAGATATTTACGTTCCAGATGCGGTAAAGGTTCGTATGTTCCTTCATGCTTCAACTACCATTCCAGAGGACATCCGTCAATGCTGATTACAGGTTCTGCTCGATAACAATCCAAAGCAGAGTGGACTGACGCATGTTCTTTTTCATCATCTGAATCAGACGCCACCAGCAGAAGGTTGGTTTTCTTTTTTGGTGGTTCAGGTTCTGTAGTTTTCACATTGCTGTGTTGCTCTTTTAAGACTTCTGAAAGCATGCTCCACACTCCGTCCCTCTCAGATTTTGGAAGGCATTTCAGATTCTTAAACCTTGGGTCGAGTGCTGTAGCTATTTTTAGAAATCGCATTGGTACCTTCTTTGCATTTTGTCAGATCTGCTGTGAAAGTGTTCTTAAAATGAACAGCTTGTGCTGGGTCATCATCCGAGACTGCTATAACATGATATATATGGTAGAATGCAGGTAAAACAGAACAGGAGACATACAATTCTCCCCAAAGGAGTTCAGACACAGATTTAATTAACACATTATTTTTTTAATGAGCATCATCAGATTGGAAGCATGTCCTCTGGAATGGTGGCCGAAGCATGAAGGGGCATATGAATGTTTAGTATATATGGCAAGTAAATGCCTTTCAAAGCCAGCTACAGAAGTGCCATGCAAATGCCTATTCTCACTTTCAGGTGACATTGTAAATAAGAAGCAGGCAGCAGTATCTCTTGTAAATGTAAACAAACTTGTTTGTCTGAGTAACTGGCTGAAGGAGAAGTAGGACTGAGTGGACTTGTAGGCTCTACAGTTTTACATTGTTTTGTTTTTGAGTGCAGTTCTGTAAAAAAAAATCTACATTTGTAAGTTACACTTTCACGATAAAGATTGCACTACAGTACTTGTATGAGGTGAACTGAAAAAATATTATTTATTTTGTTTATTTTTACAGTGTAAATATTTGTACAAATATTGTACTAATATCTGTACTAAATAATAATATAAATTGAGCACTGTACACTTTCTATTCTGTGTTGTAATAGAAATCAGTACATTGGAAAATGAGAAAAATCATCCAAAATATTTAAAAAAAATCAATTAGTATTCTATTCTTTAATAGTGTGATTAATCGTGATTAAATTTTTAATCGCAATTAATTTTTGAGTTAATTGTGTGAGTTAACTGTGATTAATTGATAGTCCTACTTTTTATTATGGATTTTTGACTTTGTAGTTAGTGCTGATTTGTCTTTGGCATGAGCCTACACCGAACTGGAAAACAACAACTAGTGTGTGGATATATATTCCTTTTTTTTTCTTTGTTGAGTTTTAAAAATATATGGCTTTGACATTAACAAAGTTTGTGAAATATTCACCAAATGGAATTGGTGTTGATCAGTCTCCTAGAATTTTCAAACAACAAGATTATTTACTTGATGCTTGGAATCTGTTACTTCTTTGTCATCTGGAAACAAAAACAAAACATGCAGGAGGGTCTTCTTTTAGAGAGGGAAAACCTTTAGGAGATTGCTACAGTATCATTTAGTTAATGACATATGCCAGTGATGTGCAAATAACAAAGTATAGTGCCCAACCTCCCACTGTACAGAATTTGCTTAATACTTTTTATTAAACAGAAGAAGGAAAGAATTTATAGCTTATCCCTGTGTTTTAAGAAGGGTGTGTGTGTGTGTGTGTGTATAAATTATATATATATATATATATATATATGCACACATTACTAAATATAATATAATTACCTTCATTACCTTTTGTCTCCCTTGCTCCACAATAGGATACAGTACAGTATTATCTGTATATAGTCTCTGTGTATATTATATATATACATATTTTGTATACATATACATTATATATATAAAATTTAGTATACATACACATTATATATACATGATATATACATGTTCTTGTATACATACACATTAAATATATAAAATTATATAAATGTTTTTGTTTTCACTCGGAGTACTGTACTATATATCTTACTTGTGAAGAGGAGAAAAGTGAGGGAGATTTTGATAAATAACCAATGTGAGTCACTTTTTTGTATGAGGAATGACATAGAAAAAAGCCCTACAGCTATGACTTGTTTTTGCCTACTACCGAGAGAGAGAGAGAATAAAGGAAAAATAAACATGTCTATTATTTTTCAGTATCTAATCTTTTCTTTTTTTTAAAGTAGACTGTATATTTCATATTAACTGAAATGATATCTGACACTCATTGGACAATCCAAATTTTTTTTTAAAATTGAAAAGAATGTTTTATAGTATATATTCTTTTGGAAGAATGGAATCCTTCTTGTATATAATATCAGGCTGACTAGAGTAAAATGTTTTATTTAATTTTTTTTTCAAAGCTGTTTGGTCTGATGTCTAATTTCATCTTTGTTTTCCTTTATTTACATGCCTTATGGCCTTCTAAGAAAGAAAATTCTGCCTGTAGCATAACATATATTTTTGTTACTGATAATTTATAAAATTTTCTGTATTCACCAAACTGGCTTTTACCCTTACAATGTACTGCACATTCTTTCCCTGCTTTATACGGCTTCCTCTTCATCACATTCCTACACACTAATATTTCTTCAGTCTTTCTCTCAGACCAGCATGAAATTCAAGACTGAGGTTGGGGCTTGCTTCCTATGCCCTTTAGAATGTTAAAAGGATAGGACAAAGAAGCAAAGATTTTTCAGCTTGGTCTCATTTTTATATCCTGACATACTATTGACAATTTGTTAACAATATTCAGCTATCTGAAAATTCTGAGAATTAGTCTTATAATACAGCATATGATTGCTGCTTATGAGATAATTAATCAGATATCTGAGTAAAATGGTTATTAGCAGAATTAATTTAAAAACTTTTCTGCCATACTTTATGTAAATATGTACATTTAATATATGTCATTGATTGGTTTAACCTTTAATCTTCAAATAAAACTTACTAACAAATGTACTGGTCTGGGACTGGTAGTGAGATGGGAAGACTTCTAGATTTCTGATGCAGATCCAGTTTACACTGGCCAGAAGACAAGAATTCCCTTTCACAAGAGAAAAGTTTCAACATCATTCCACATCAGAACAAAAATTAGACCTTTTGAATTTTTTTTAAAAAACACGTACACAGAGTCCCCAGCATAATAAAAGGACCTGGGAACTGGGACACCCAGATTCAAGTCTGTGCTCTGAATCAGGCAGAGTCTCCCAGATCCCAGCTAAGGGCCCTAACCACTAGGCTATTGGCTATTCTAGGGTCTCCCTCAGAAATTTCATCCTGGACCCGAGGAACATTTCTGTGACGTTTTCGGTTTTCAAAGAATCAGCATTTTCCATTGAAAAAAGAATTGTCAAAAAATTCCCGACCAGCGACCTCTGTGAATGAGTTTGGTCTTAATTCAGTTCCTCCTGACAGTCCTAGAAACCACCATTGTAATCAGCAAGTCTCTGCAAAGAGTCCAAAAGTTGAACAGTCATGGGGAATTAACTACCATCTGTACCCTAGAGGTCCATCTTGAACAGTAATCCACACTGATTTGCAATATCTGTCACTCCATCAGATCCATTGTACTGAAATCCTAGTTGTCTAGAAGTTGTTTTTTAATGCATTATTTCAATAGTGATGCACTGTTGGAAGTGCAGATAGTGGATAAAGTCCTGACCTCATTGACAGGATTTCACCCAATGCATCTAGTCGACAGTGGCTGGATCCTACCCATGTCTGAACGCACCAGAATCATTCTGCATTCCCCATCACACCATTATGTAAAGTGTATCTTTTTAGCTACTGTGATGCTTTCATGACACTAATGTGGAGTTTAAAAAATAGTATTAGTTATTCAAAAATGTGCAATGATGACAAATAATTTACTGAGCTACAGCAAAATGCTGTGTAGTGTGACATGATAATTATACTGTACTGTCATTCCATTGGTAAGAAAAGTCTTTGCTTCTTTGTAAAATTATTTTTATTGAACATGAGGAGTACAACATATCACCCAGATAACAACAGTAGAAATGACAACAGAGTAACACAGGCACTACAGGTTGGCACAGAGTCTCATTGTTGGATTTGGGTGGTATTTGGGTCCCTGATTTTGAGTACCGCCTTAAGGTAGTATTTGGTGTCCGGAATTAGTCTCTGTACACAGAGGGATCAGTCCTTTTATTCCTCTGAGCACAAAGTCTGTGGCTGACTCTGGCCTTCTTCCTCACCCCGTACACGGATGCAGAGGCCCAGGATAATCTGGCCCTAGGTGTTTTGTGTAGAGCTGTGTGCTGCCTAACTGCCTTCCATGTGGGATGGAGTGGTTCATTACCTCTCCAAAATCATTCTGGCTATGTCCAGGTCTTTGGCCAGGATATGGAAATGTCTTTGCTTGCTTACATGGGTATATCATGTAGGCAGCAGCTCTGCACCTAATAAATTATGCCAGTCAGAAAGACCCTCAGGCAGTAAGGAAACCTCTGCTGACATATGCTGCATCTTTTAAAAGAATTGCACTACAACAACCAACAAGGCATTTTTCAAGGTCTAATTACCGACATGTTCAGTTAAACAGAACTTGTAAGACTATAGGTAACAGTACAGGAGACTCCCAGTAAAATTACAGATGTCAACTATTTAATGTCAGAGTCCTTAGGGTATTTAGCATGACTGTGAAATACGTATAATATTCCTTGCTGCCATCACCACTGTCGATGTTTCAACACCAACATTTGGTTTTAGGGGGTTGCTTGTAGTAGGAGTAGATGTAGTAGTAGTAACGGCAATTCACAACCACGCTGTAGGATACAGGACTTGTGCCATTACTGACACTACCTCAAAAATGGCTTGGTTACTAGGGGTGAAAGTCATCACTGTCCGGGGTGCAGGAAAAGGCCTATCTACCACTTTAGTCCCCCTTAGGACCTCAAAATGTAGATTAAGTGGTTCATAGGACATATGCTGGTCCTCTGCACAGGAGTGAATTTCACCCTATAAAACCAAAAGAACACAAAACATCTTTTAATGTAATGCAAGGCTACCTGGAGTAACACAGCTGTTGAGCAGTGGATAGAATTCCCCAATATTTAACCTTGAATACCGTGCTTATTTTGCTACATTAAAAAACTGCAACAACAGAACAATTCAGTGTCATTTAAACATTGGACCGTCAACCTATAGACTGCGTCATATGTGTCTGAAAGGTATTGTCTCTATCACATTCAGATCATAAGCTCTTTGAAAGAGAACTATGTCTTTTGACATGACATATGAGATCTCTACCGACAGCCAGTAGGTCATCATGATCACTGCAAAATGTTATGTATGGATACTATTTAAGGAGTTGTGTCTATACTGAAAATTATGTTCTTAAGGTCTTGGAGTTAAGGCAGGTCAGCAGGAGGTGATATACCTTGGACATGTTCCTTTCAGGCAAGAAGTAACAGATGCTTAATTCCCTGTCTGGTCATGTATGTATGTATGATTACAAAATCTGTAAGAGAGAAAATCTACTGGAAAAAACAAAACACAGGGGGCTGTCCTGTTTATGACTAAGATAAAGGATGGTTAGGTATATCTGGGGATACAAGAAAACACACAGGATCATTCACCAGGGAGGAAAGCTACCTATCTGTTTGTCTTATGAAAGGAGGGTCACAGCTCTAAACAACTATAAAATGCTACAAGGAGTTTGGATGAACAATATTCTACAAGACATGAGAGTATCTTGCTAATAAGTCTAGGCTCATGAATGTGTGTTATGGTTTTGTTTCATAGGTTACCATTTGTTTCCAATATTTCTGCTCACTATTACTTGACTCTTTATGCTTTGTTAACTAAACTTATACTTGCCTTCACTATAAACATATCTAAGTGTTATGAGTGAAATGGTGTGGTGCTCCTAGGTGGAACTGGTAAGCTAGCACACACTGTTTCTTTGGAAGCGGCAAATCTTTGAACACTGTGAGTGTCCAGCAGAACATGGCATGGACACTCCAAGACATGATTGGAGGGTTCCAAGGGATGCTCAGCAGGCCTCTAAGAGGCGAGTGCTAGAGGGGAGTGCTTGCACTAGAGGGGAGTGCTTGCTTTGCCCATGGCCAGTGCGGGAGCAGATCCCCGACAGGCAGACAAGGCTTCTGATGCTAAGGGCAGGTGGTAATAAGATGCCTCAGAGCCCTGGCTACCCCAGGACATGTCACAAATGCACAAGCTATATGGTAACTCTTGCATTACAATGTAGATTGGGATCTCAAAAGCATGTTGTTTTAGATATAAAACTTTGTTTATAAGTAGTGTTTCCTCCCTATAACAGTCTCTCACAGTTCCCTACTCAACACCCTCTTCTGATATAAAACACTAACACTGTCTTGCTCCCAACTCCATTCACTTCCATTATACAGTATCCTTTGTAATATGCATATGATAATCCACAAAAACACAGTCTCCTTTAAAAAAAAAAAAACTACTAAGGAGAGAAATAATATAAGGCCTGACTAGTAAATAAAAGTCTAGAGACAATCCTGCCACTCCATTCTTTGTGATACCAAAGAGTGAAATGCTTTGTGTGACTCATTTCAGAATAGACTACAGCATCTGCCTCCCCTCCCATGCCTTAAAACTGTTTACTTACTTAGCATACTTTATAATTTTTAGTCCTGCTTTTTTAATGCACTTAAGTAGAAAAGTATGTACCCGAAGAAACTAAAATTTCCCATGAGCAGCTTTGTATCAGATGTATGACCACACAGATTTTTGGATTTTAGAGAAGTTATTCCCCCCACCACCAGAATACAGCAATAGAAAATAAAACAGTTTCCTCTTCAAGGCAAAGGCATTTTGTACCTAATTTCATGTAGCATTTCATTTGATTTTGTGTCATTTTACTCCCAGTGATTCTGTAACAAAATAAGAAACATCACCATATAGGAAGAAAGTCAAACTAGAGATTATATTAGGCTCAGGCAAATGGTATTCACCTTTTATAGCCCCTATGTTTTATAATGAAGATACTTCATTGAAACAATGATGCATACTTCAACAGTTCCCTGGAGAGCAGTGAATCCTGTTTGGAGAGATTCATGAATATGTGCATTAGCACAATCCAACTGGAACTTGCCCTTAAAAACGAACCACAAGAGAAGCTGATCAGTTTCTGCTTATGTATATAATCAGAAGGTTATCATATTATCTCTCTCTCCACAGGGAAAAGCAGACACATATTCTATACTCCTTTAAGATGAGAAATGCCAAAAGAAACAACAAGCTTTTCACTGCCCACACAGGCTCCCAGTGACGTTCTTTATATATGATCTACAGAAAGACCTTTTAGAAAAGGAAAAAAAGAATACAAGATCTGTTTCTTTAAATGAAGATTTGTTTTGCATATGACTAGTCATAGCCTAAATCTTTTAAAAAATTTACATCTGCATAAATTTAGTCAAAGCCATTAATAAACCTGAAGTGAATTCAAAGACTGTTATAGATGGCAAAAAGATGAGACAACCATTTCACAGAGTCAAGACTTGCAAAGATATACGTGAAACTCTGTGTCCTGAAGATGAATGAGGGACACTTGGGCAGTTCTTGAAGCAGTAGTTTATTTAAAGTACAAAGAATTCAGTGAAAAATACTTCTGGCCAGCAGTTGGTGCCCGCTTTCAAGAAAAATGGCAGACCACCACTAAGCTAGTGACAATGATAAAGAATATCCATGTAGATTTGCAGATTTATCTTTAGGTTTGTAGCAACCTCAGCAGTCTGAAAAAATAATACCATTATAAGACTATTTTGCTTCTTTAGAAACAAATTAGAAAGGACTCTAGTATTTGAAACTCTGTATGATGGTGCATATTATTAAATGACCATTACATATACCATACAGCAACAATAAGAAATATCAGTTAAGACAAGCAGTCATTTTTATCCATGTTAGTAAACATTTAAATAGTCAAAAAAAATGGGAAAGAAAAAAATATTGTAAACTATCCCAAATGTAAAATGTACCTTTGCCTTATTATAGTCTATTTGGTATCTTCTGAGCCCATAGAAACATCTATATTAATGGTTTGTAGTGTAAAATACAAGCTAGAAAGATTTGCTTAAAAAGAAGTCTACAATTTTATTACAGCAAGAAAAAACTTGATGACGTTGATCGGCATGTTTAATTTAAGCTGTCAGATAGTCATTACAAAGACATCTATGATAATGAATTTGGAGAAACTGTTACAAGAAGCTACTTCCGATCATCAAAAGCAAAGACGGTGCTGTTTTTTAATTTTTTTTAAAGTACATATCATGAGTCCAGCCTTGTCTCTTTGCAGTCCAAAGGTCCTGAATACAAAACCTTTCTGGATGTCTAGACTCTTCTTGTGTTGGAAGCAAAATCTCTCAAGCTGTATGTACCAATTTTTGATGGCCTTGTTTTTAAGGCAGGGGGAGGGTGTATGACAATTTCTAAATAAAATATACTATATTAATATAATATATATACATATATATGTATATTTATAAAATACACTATATTTTTATGTTATTATTTTATATTTCTAAATAAAATATAAAATATACTATATTTCTAAATAAAATATATTATATAACTCTAAAGAAGATGTAACTTCATAAATGTGCAGAAGATTTATCCCCACTTTGCACCACACACTAAACTCATATGCCTGGCAGAGTAGCACTGAGCTCAGCCTCTACTTTGAGAGTATTAGTTTTTACTTAGAAACTGGTTGAATGTGTGTGTGTATGAAGTACTCTGCTTACCAAGTTCACACCACTTGAAACACTCAGCAATATTTATATTTTTTCCACAGTTAATAATGGGTCTTCATTATACCAAAGAAGAAGAAAAACATTTTTTTCTTAGGAGACGGGGAGAAAGGCTAACAGGTTTGTTTTTCTTGTTTTGCTGTGGTGTGTCACATCCAGCTGTAACACAGCAGTTATCTCCACATGTCATCAAATAACCAGCATAAGCAAATGTGCTGTCCCGCTCCAATGACTCCACATAAAAAAAATCTAAATAATGACAGTGGGGCACTACTACCATCCCCACCCCCCACCCATGCCTTAGAACAGTGACATAAACAGTGTTTAATACAGGAGAAATACGTTAGCACACTGAACACCTTGCAGCTTCCAGACACTTTTGGCTGCATATAGCTCTGAACAAAAATACCCATGTAAGACACTGACACCAGAGAATTCTGTCCTTTTGTTGCTGGTATTGTGCACAGGCACCAGAAAAACAGCACTGAAGTTTGGTGAGATTTTGGACTTGTACAAAAAACAATGTTCACCTTTCACCAATGTAACTGTTTTTTGTTCGGTGAAAATAAAGCGTGTGCATCACAGACGGAGGGGGTGCGGGGGGAATGGAAGGTCAAAGGGTAAATTCCAATTGCTGAGACATGTTTTTATGAGTTGAATCTTAACCATGTGATAAGCAACATTCTGACTCTGACGGGAAGGGAGTTTGAAAGCATCAGAGGAAAACCTTTGAGAAGCACTGTAAAAACTTAACAGTTTGTTTATGAAAATTTCTCTTTTGCTTGACTGTTTGTTTTATTTTTTGTTCCAAGGCTTGACTGGAAATTTTCGTAGCTAAAACCCTGCATCAGCTTGGTAAATGGAGGGGGAAAAAAAGCAAATAATTTCTGTTTTATGAGTGATAAGTTCCTTCTACCCTACAAATATGTCTTTGATGTAGAAGAGGCACAAACAGAGGAAAAGGTGAAGAAAGATGTTGCTAAAATTGTGGTGGAAGCACGGGGGCACAGCTAATATCAGATGCAATAGCAGAAAGGGCAGGGGCGGCAGATGTAGCATGTAAGCACGTGCACCAACAGCCATAACAGACACTGCACCTTTCTCCTTCTCCTCCCACTAATAAAAACCAGAATAGGCAGCAACCAATCCTTCAGTTGTCCTGATAGATTCTTCTCATTCCAGTAACCCACCACTCCCAGCATCAGCTGATGAGCATCCTCTCGTATTAGTTTGTGGTATGTACCACTGTATGGTAAGGCGCACACAGATCACTCACTAATGTCAGTAATATTGATAACTGCTGTGTATTTGGTAGATGGTACAGAGGTTAGCGTCAATGTGGCTGGATCAGTGAGGGTCTCTGTGCCAACTGCCATGACAGAGGTATTGTTGGTATTACAGGCAAAGGATAAGTAAACCAGGACAGTGAATGACAGTGGGCAGAGCCAATAGTTATCTATGACACTTACCAAAGAAATGGAAAGACAAGAAGAATTAAGTAAATTCAGTGAAATCAGCTGCACGATGAGGACGGTTATGGTCATATTGAACCAATTTTCTGCTGGTATAAATTGGCACAGAGCAATTGAAGTCAATGGAGCTGCACCAATTTATACCAGCAGAAAATTGGCCCATTGTTTTTTGTCATGGAAGTACTGCAAGTTAAGCTGAAGACCAGATCAGGTTATAAGCACTGGCCATTTGAATTTATTGTTCCATAGGGCCTTGGCTAATGTAAGAATGGGTTTTTTTTGCGAACATATTTAAAATAATTAAAATTTTGAAGACATTTATATCTCATCCAGAATGTTAGGGGAAACTGTTTTGATAAATAATTTACCAGCTCTTCATCTGATGTCAATCAGCATACCTTCACTGACATCATCAGAACTACACCAGCTGATGCCCATTGATGATCTGATCCAATATCTTCAAACAGCCAATTTGTGGTGAAGATTTGTGCTTTTTTGTGTTATTTTTATTTTACAGAGGCTGTTCTTAATGTGTTGGGAGTATTTAACCAAATTCATGTTATAAAAATCAAATGAATGATAGACAATGAAAAGAAAAAAAGGAGTAAAACATGGTCTTGTTATTTTAAGGCTTGATTCTGAAATTCCTTACCCATGTGAGTAGAGCCATTGACCTCTAAGGACAATTCATGCCAATGAAGGTTTTGCAGGATCGTTGCTGAAGATTGCAGGATTTTGTGAACTACATTTTACCAGCAAAATACTTCAATTAGAAAAATCCAGACGTGTCATCTGGCTACAAACAGGGATGATCTGAGACACATTTCTCTATTCCGTTAAATCCCAATCCTTTGCATGATTCAGATCCTGCTATGTACTTTAGTACTAAAGACATGAGAGTGCTCAGCACCTTACAAGATCAGTCCCTTTATTAGGACTGTTCCCCAGTAAGGGTGCACCATTCCTACTTGTGATCAGAATCAGTTTTCAGGTACTTAAACCATATTTCTGTGTCTCTATTTTTATTGTAACCTATAACTTTTTCTTGGTATTATGGTCCTCTGTATTACCCAATTTACCTGTTTGTGCTCAGTTCATTTAACTTCTGTATCATTAAAAAAAAGTAAAAAGAAATTTAATAAATTCGGATTATCTTTTAAGAAAAATTTGGTTTCCTTTATTCACAGTGTCACACTAACAACAATAGATTATTGCTTTTCTGATATAACACTAGACAAAACAAAGTAACCCTAAATAGACTATATAAAATATATTAATGTCTTTGTAACAAAGAAAGTGTTGAAATGAGCTTTTCCCATTTTTAAATTGGAAAACTAAAATTCATTATATTTTTAAATTCTTATCATTCAAAACAGAGAGTAAAATTTGACAGTATTACAGTTTCCACATAACTAAACAAAAGCTTTCTGAGAGTTTCAGAATAAATGTTTATGGTTTGTCTATATTATAAGTGCCCTCTACTGCCAAAAAGCTATATTACATAGAAGAAGAAAACTGAGAAATACCAAATAGAAATTCACCCAGGGATTGATAAAAAGGAAGAATATGATACTTATTGGTATTGCTGCTCAGACTGCAGGGCAGGAAAGAATTTATTAAAAATCAAAAACCAACCAATTTGTGAACAAATATTTTATAGCTTATCAGTCCTGAAAGTGTTTTGTGTGCTTCCTGTTTTTCAATTTGAAATTGACCTTGGCTTCTCTAACGCCTACCTACCTCTCTCTCTCTAGGTGATATGACCTCCATCCCCATAGTATCTGAGTGTTTCCCATAAGTTAAAAGATGACAATGCTTTCTTATCATAACACAACACTTATGGCCAAATTGTGGCCCAGACTGATGTAGCTGCACAAGGAAGTAAGATCTCTTCATCCCCCAGCACATCCCATATAAGCATTTCCTCCATCTCATTTGGAATGTGGCTTACCAAGCAGATAGGAGATGGAAGGAGCATTGGCTGCCCTCTCTACTTCCTCCCATCACTAGCCCATGGAGCTGACAGGGGTATGGTGGTGGTGTGAAAGATGGGGAGAAGTTGTCTGCACTAGGTAAAGAGATGCAGCAACGTGCTTCCCCCTGAGGTGCTACAGAGAGAATCTGGATGGACTTCTGAGTCAGAATTTCTAGCCTTCAATGAGATGGTGCACTTTATTTTTACTTATATCCTTTTCCCTGAATTGCATTGGGCATGGATTTCATTCTTAACAGTTCTGTGTTGTACAACAAAGACAAAAGAGCAATCTACTAGCCCCTATGGTTTTGTTAGTAATATGGGCCAAGTCAGATATAAAATTATAACTCAGGAATATGGAGATTCAGGGATTTTGTTATGAAAAACTCTGGAACAAATGGGAAATGTTAATTTTGCACACAACTTAAGTTTTTAGATAAAAATCTGATAATACATAATTTAAAACTATATATACATAGTGTATGATACAGTTAAACATAATATATGTACACTGTGTGCACAGATTATATATACGCACATTTGTATAGCTGTATATTGCATGTACATTTTGTGGCTGTGCGATATCACTGTAGTAAGCTACACTGATCTATGAAGAACAAGAATAAACAAGTCACAAGAGGTGAACTATCAGGTCAGTTTTGTAGTCCTTTTCCTTACTAATCATCTAGTAGGATACTAATACTACAAACCTAATGCTACAATATGTTTCAAGCTCTCACCCATGTCAGTTTTTAATATTGGTATGTTTGTTATGTTTCAACAAAACTAGAATACTGGCAATAGTGGAAAATGCTGCCACTTTTTTTGTTTTAGTTCCACTCTTTGCAGTCAATTTCTGTGGCTCTGTGTTGGTTACCTAGGAGACCACTGCAGAATGGAACGGGATTGGCTCTGTTGTCAGAATGATTGTTAGAGTTGTCAGGAGTTTTGTGTGGTTGATGTTTATGAGGGATTTTATGTGTGTGTGTGTGTGTGTGTATATGCTTGACAAATTGAGTTTTTTAATTGCAATATGAAATAAGCGACCTGTTCTGACCTGTGGTGTAGGATTGTTTCCTATAGTATATTCTAGAATGCTTCGTCTGGTCTGGTTTAAATGACTTAAGTAACAGGGATGCCATCACTACTCTTGAGAAAGGTTTTAAAATTGGTTTCCCTTGGGAAAGTTGCTTAGGTGGGATTGTACTGTTAGTGTATTTGTTAGGAAATTACATAATTTCTTTTAAAATTTCAGTAAAGATATTCTTTAAAAATGAATTAACTATGCAGGTTTCTTAGGCTGCATAATTAATTCTTAGACTTATGAGCTGAGATTTTTTAATAAGCAATTCATGTTGAAATAATAGTACAAATGTATACTGTACCAACAATGCCGAACATAAGAAAGCAGTTGTTCTCAACTACTCATGCAACAAATGCATATGCATGTGTATGTACATACACACAATTTTTTACACATCATAAATAGCAACATAAAATTTTAATTATTTTTACAATATACGTACATGTTTTTGTGCATGTAAGAGATACTGGATTGACAGTCCTGGAAAGTGAAATCCTCTGTTTAGCTACAAGAAAGTTCATAGACTCAGATTTTGAGGACAAAAGGGACCATTGTGATTATCAAGTCTGAACTCCTATATAACACAGGCCACAGAACTTCCCCTAAATAATCCCTGGAGCATATCTTCAAGATAAAATATCCAATCTTGATTTAAAAATTGTCAGTGATGGAGAATCTACCAAGAGCCCTAGTCAAGTGTTCAGATGGTTAATTACCCTCACTGTTAAACATTTATGCCTTATTTCCAGTCTGAATTTGCATTTCAACTTCCAGCCATTGGATCATGTTATATATTTCTCTGCTAGTTTAAAGAGCCCCTTATTAAATGTTTGTTCCCCATGTAGTTACTTGTAGACTGTAATCAAGTAATCCCTTAACCTTCTCTTTGTTAAACTAAACAGATGGAGCTCCTGGAGTCTATCACTGTAAGGCAGGTTTTCTAATCCATTAATCATTCTTGTGGCTCTTCTTTTTCAACATCCTTGTTGAATTGTGGACACCAGAACTGAATAGAGTATTACAGCAGTGGTCACACCATTGCCAAATACAGAGGTAAAATAATCTCTGTACTCCTACTTGAGATTCCTCTGTTTATGCATCCAAGGAATCACATTAGCCCTTTTGGCCACAGTTTCAAACTGGGAGCTCATGTTCAGCTAATTATCTAGCATGAGCCCCAAATCTTTATCCTGAGAAGCAGTGACTCTGAAAAAGTCCTCCATCCTGTAAATATGGCCTTCTTTTTTTGTTCCTAGATGTGTACATTTACATGTAACCATATTAAAACACATATTGTTTGCTTGTACCCATTATACCAAGCATCCAGATGGCTCTATGTTAGTGACTTGACTTTTGCATTATTTAACACTCCCCATTTTTGTGTAATCTGCCATCTTTATCAGTTATTTTATGTTTTATTCTGGGTCATTGACAAAAAATGTTAAATAGCATAGGGCCAAGAACAGGCCCCAGCGAAACCCCACTACAAAAACACCTGCTCCCCATTTACAATGACATGAGTTAGCCAGTTTTTAATCCATTTAATGTGTGCCATGTTAATTCATTATCATGCTAGTTTTTTAATCAAAATGTTGTGCAATACCAAGTCAAATACTGTACAGCAGTCTATTACACAAACAATATTCTCTATCAACCAAACTTGTAATCTCTTATATATATATATATATATATATATATATATATATATATATATATATATATATATATATATATATAGTTAGCTTGAATTGACAGGATCTATTTTTCATAAACCAATGGTGATTGGCATTAATTATATTTCCCTCTTTTAATTCTTTATTAATCAAGTCCCAAATTAACCACTTCATTATTTTGCCTGGGCTCGATGTCAGACTGACAGGCCTATAATTACCTGGATCATCCCACTTGCTCTTTTTAAACATTGGCACACCATTACTTTCTTCCAGTCTTCTGGAATTCCCCAATGTTCCAAGTGTTAATATGCTCTTTTAAAACTCTTGGATGCCAGTTACCTGGACCTGCTGATTTACAGCATAGTTTGAGACCTGCAGGCTTTCCCATACAACAACACCAACCCTACTCTGGAGGGACAACTCTTTGGAGTGAGCAGAGGTTAGGATTCAAATCTCCATGTTCATTGGATCCATAGTCTCTCTGATAGGACTGCTAACTAGGGTGTGTTTGTTCCTAACTCAGTGGTGAATTTTGTTCTGGATGTAAAGTTGTGATGGCAAATTTGATTACAGTGTAGAAGTATCTTCACAGGGAGAAAATACCAGGCACTAAAGGACTTTTTTATTCTAGTTGAGAAAAGGAATAATAAGAACCAATAGCCAGAGTGGAAGACAGATACATTCAAATTAGAAATTCAGCTCAATTTTAGTTTTTAACTGTTTCAGTGAGTAACCACTGCTACCAAAGGGAAGTGGTAGTCTCTTCATCTCTTGATGTTTTCAGATCAAGGCTGGATGCCTTTCTGGAGAATATACTTTAGCCAAACATGAGTTATTGTGCTCAATATAGGTATAACTGGATGAAAATGAATGGCCTGTGATGTAGAGGAGGTCAGATTAGGTGATCTAATGCTCTTTTCTGGCCTTAAACACTGTGAATCTATGAATTTCACACAAGCAAACAAAGATCCATCAGATAACAATTTGGCCTCTACCAGTCTGTGTCCGAGTTGAATAAATGATTAGAGATGAGAAGTAGGATCAACGTGTATAAGAGGAAAAGTTAGTAATTCAAAGTACAGTCATTATTGTTATTTATATTATGGTAGCTCCTATGGGACTAACTAAGGAACAGGGTCCCATTTTGCTGGGTGTTATACACACAAGCAGTAAGTAAACAGTCCCTGCTTCAGGGAGTTCAAAGTCAAGGTTTATAACAACATACAGCAGGTGGATGAAGCAACTAAGGATGTTGATAGTTAAACTAGCATGTACACTAGGAAGTAGTCTCCACTTGCCAAACCATTGCCACAAGGTAGAAGTAATACATATAATATAGGGTGGGAGGAAAAGGGGCAGACTACAGTTACAGCCTGTGAGCTTATCTGATGTGCAACACAAGCACCCATAGGTGCTAAATGGGGATGGATGATGAAGATGCCATGCCATACCAAATCATCTCCCCCCAGGCCTCCCTTGTCCCCCCCACCCCACATACACACACGTGCAGGACAGTTCTGCCATAGAAGAGAATGCATGATCAGTGGCCCAACAGCTATGCTCCCAATAAACAACATAGTTTAGTGTTTGAAACAGACTACAGCTGTTATACATACACTTCGCCTTTGTGTATAAATGTACAAGTTATAGATTCATATAGTAAGTCATATACATTCCAGTAATATGCATTACTTTAAGTAGTATTACAGTACATAAATATTGTGTATGTTCAAATAAGTAGCTTTCAGCTAGAAGGAAAATGATTTGCTTAGTACAAAGTTGCACAAATAAAAACAAAGAAATCATTAATATTGCCTCTGGTTTTCAAATGAATACTGCTGACCTCACCAGCAAGCAGACCTTGCCATTACGAACACCCCACCTGAAGTGATAGATACCAAATACTTCTATATGATAAAAATGCTACTTCCTCTGGGCAAGTTTGTCAGTCATCATTCCTCATCCCTTGTAATGGAGGAAGCTACCCCCAATCCTTCTTCAAGTGAAGGCTTCTAAAGTAAAGACAATTAGGTGTCACAGAGAAGATAGCAATCCCCACCTCTTTCCTTGGCTCAATCCAAAAAGACAGAAATCTACCAGTAATTCCTTGTTTACACCTTGTCAATCTCCACTGTACCTTGCAGTTCATATGACTGCTCTACATGGAAGTTAGTATGCTATAAAATCCATGGAGCAAAGTCCTGCCAGAGTCAGGCTGTGATGCTCCCAGTGAACCACACCTTAAAGCTCTATTAATAGTGAATTAAAGAGTAATATAATTAATGACACCAACATGGGTTTATGGAAAATAGATCCTGTCTGTGAGGCCTTGGGACTTCATCCACTGCACCACCTCATGGCTCTACTAGAGACTGGAGAATTGGGAGCCCTAAAGTCTGGTTCTGCACTAAAGGTACCGCCCACAGGAACCTGAGTTTCTGATTGGACTGGGTACACTACTTAAGCCAGAAAGAGACACAGGAATTTGTTCATGAAACTGCAACATTGGACCCTGCCTTCTTACCTAACTCCTGAGCCCTGCCTTCCTGACTTGTTTCTGGTTCTTATTTCCCAGCCTTTCTCCTGGTTCCTGCTTTCCTGACCTGCTCCTGGTTTTCGCCTTCCTGCCTTGTAGCTGATCCCTGCCCCGGTCCCTGATTCTGACTGTGGCTCTGACCCTTGGCTTTACTCCTAACTCCAGCTCCTGCTCTGACCACTGGATCTGGCAAGCCCCAGTTGTGACACTGTCAAATTAACTTGATATAATTTTTGACGCAATTACAAGCTTGAATGGAAAAGGTGATAGTGTAATATACTTAGACTTCTGTCAGGCAGTTGATTTGGTACCAGATGACATCTTGATTAAGAAACTAAAACGATACAAAATTAACACGGCACACACTAAATGGATTAAAAACTAACAGATAGGTCTCAAAATATACCTGTAAATGGAGAATCGTCTTTGAGCTGGTCTGTTTCTAGTGGGGTCCCACAGGGATTTGTTCTTGGCCTTGTACTATTAAATATTTTTATCAGTGCCTTGGAAAAAAAACATAAAATCATTGCTGATCAAAAAACTGGGAAAGTGGTAGATAATGAAGAAGTCATGTCCCTGGGCCACTGAATCAGAACAATCTGTATGGCTTAGTAAACTAGGAGCAATTAAACAATACCCATTTCACTATAGCCGAATGTAAGTCCTACGTCTAGAAACAAAGAATACAGGCCACACTCCATTCTGAGAAGCAGTGACTCTGAAAACATTTGAGGGTCATGGGGGATAATCAGATAAATATGAACTCCCAGTGGGATGCTGTGGTCAAATGGGTTAATATGATCCTTAGGTATGTAAACAGGGGAATATTGAGCTGGAGTCGAGAGGGTGTATTATCTCTGTATTTGGCACTGATGTGACCACTACTGGAATACTGTGTCCAGTGGTGGTAATAATTCATGAAGGATGTTGAAAAATGGGAGAGCTTTCAGAGAAGAGCCATAAGAATGATTAAAGGATTGGAGAACATGCCTTATAGTGGCTCAAGGAGCCCAATCCATTTGGTTTATTAAAGGGAAAGTTAAGGGGCAATTTGATCACAGTTTGTAAGTGCCTACAGGGGAAACAGAAATTTGGTAATAGAAGGCTTTTTGATCTAGCAGGAAAAGGTGTAACAAGATTCAATTGCTGGAAGTTTAAGCTAGACATATTCAGACTGGAAATAAGGTGCACATTTTCAACAGTCCATGTGATTAACTATTGGAACAATGTGCCAAGGTTGTGGAGGATTCTCCATCCCTGGACATTTTTAAATAAAGATTGCATGTTTGGTTTTTTTCCAGTTTAACCACAGCTATAGGACCTGAAGTAGGAATTAATTCAGGGAAGTTCTATGGTCTGTGCTACACTAGACTAGATGATCTCAGTGGTCCCTTCTGGCCTTAAAATCTATGATGAAGATCAGAAACACTCACTCCAGTTGTAGAAGAGTTCAATTTAATAAACAAAGGAAGGGATTCTCCTTTCCACTGCTGCCCCCATGTGACACTGGTAGTACTGACTTCAATAGAGCCCAGATTTCAACCCCTTATATTCCATAGCACCGGTGTCATAGTACCAAATGTGTCCCTTCAGGAGTTAAAAATCAGTGCCCTCCTCCAACAATGATTCCACTGTGCTCCTGAAAAGGCCCCTCCCCTGCATTTAACGAACAAGCGGGCAGGGAGTTTAAATTTAAACCGGGTTGTTCTTTGTCTCTGGTGATAGCAAAATGAAATGAAATCACCAGAAGTGAGAAGAAGGATCAGCAGATTATACCAGAAACCACTAGACCTATGTCCAAGCCTGTAAGCTATAGAGAGGTGCAAACACTTCAAAACAATCGTACCAGCATTTTAACCAACATCCCTGAATCTGCTGACTTATTGAGTCATTGCTTGCATAACCATCAAAGTTTCTGTTCAAAAGACTACCTCCCATACTATATCCACAGTGATTCCTCCTCCCACATGTCCAAAATAAAAATGATAGTTCCTGAAATGTCGTATTTTTTACGATACACTTCCATCTCACACAATTCTGGCTAATCCATTTTATGCCTGGAATTCTAGGCCAAATCCTTTGTCTCCTGACATGTCAATAAACAACCACAGTTTAGTGTTTGAAACAGACTGCAGCTGTCATATATAATGCCACTGTCAGGAAGACCACACAAAGGGAAAAGATCTGGCTTCACTGCTTCTCTAAGAAAAGACTAATTTTAACTCTTGCCTTAGAGGTTGATAGATACTCCTCCACATAGACTAACCTCTTGGAGTTATTTTCTGCTCATATAATCATAACCTATTAGTATCTGCCCCTGGTTATCAGCACTAAATCATATAGTGGAACTTTTGGATGTTTACAAAAGATAACTTCATCTTCTGTGAACCCATATAGTACCTAAAAGTGACAACCATTCTACACCTCATTTTATCACCCTCTGCAGTGATTTCAGATTTGGTCATCTATGTTAGAAATAGCTACGATTTTTTGCATGGTCATCAGCACCTTCTCTAAAGTTACAGAGCAGCTCCGAGTACAAAACTTTAAAAGGTTTAGAGCATTGCAAGGCTAAAAATTACCCTATTTAGTGCAGGGAAATCACAGCAGCTACAATCAGACGAGGTACTCGAACCAATAGGCCTAGCTTAAACAGGCTGGTGTTTTCAGTGATGGATCCTTGATTCTTTATTTAATTTCTCCTCTGGGTGTATAAGACCCTAAATGAACTGACCATCACATAATGTTGCAAAGCCTCCCAAGCTTTTGTTGGGGGCGTGGTTGTTGAATACAGAGAGTTTCAATTTGTGTCAGTTGGATATTTTAAAATTGCAAAGTGTTTTAAATTGTTTTTGTATTCTGTAAGTGTACCTAGACCATGGGATAGGCCTCTATTTAATAAATATAAATAAATAAAATATTGCTAATTACCTGAATTTGCATATATCATATACTGATGTCATATTCTTTGTACCTATTTTCTAGAGTTCATCTATGGTATGATAAAAAACCGAAGAAATACATTATGTAACAACTCTTCATATTAAATTTTTTCTGAATCATTTTTTGTCCTCACTAGAATAAAGTAGGTGTTCTTCAGAGTTCTCTCAACAAGTAAACTTTGATTCTACGTGCCACTGCCTTCTTTTGGCCTGCCCACCCACACTGGCCTTTATTAAACTGCCAGTAACTGCTCTTACGGACAATGGATCTATTATATGAGACAGGAAGACCAGTCAGCATATGCTAAAATGGTAACTGTCTGTACAGCATCCTCTGCTCTAACTAAATGAATGTTAGCCCTGTCTTAGTCTCTAAGTGTTTCTCCTTATAATTTCTGCCTTTTTTTAAATTGTACCTTAGTCATCCATGTAATTCTTTGAAATTTAATATTCTTACTAGCTACAGCTTTGGCCTCTCTTTCCATCCCCTAACTGACACTCACAATAATCTGCTAGAGAAGAAAATGTAATTGATATCCCACACAGGATCATCTAGCTCTCATGTATCTGTTTACCCATGAAAACTTCCACAGTAATGGAGAAAAGAAGGGAGCAGATCCACAACTTTGTGCCATAGGCAAGTGTGAATCTTCTTGAGCACATATCTATCATGTATTCTATGGAACCTTCAGACTCATTGTTTCTTTATTTATTTATGCAGATCTCAAAAGTGTAACAACAAATAAACAGAACAAATAAAAAAAGATGTCTTCTGCTACAGAACTTACCAGCTATTTCCAGGTGCAATTTCATTAGTGAAAGTAAACAAAGGGTCCAAGGACCATCCATGAATGGTCACGCTCCACCTATATCATGTCTGAACTTGGAAGACCTCCCACTGTATACTGCTAGATGGACATGATAGGAAGAGATGACTCAGAATGTAGACATCACTCACTGAAGCCAGAAATGCTGGAATTTGATTTGTCATCTGGGCGAAGATCAGCACTCACCCGCCCTAAGCTAACCACCTGTCATGCCAAACCAAGCTGCTAGCCATCTGCTGAATGTGTCAAAGGCTCCACATGAGAAACATGTCAGCTGACAAGTCCGTGACGAATGGCATCATTTCCTTCAAAGAAACACCACTTGGCAACTCATAGAGCAGTTTATAGACACTGAGTTAGATAAAACTTTGAGTGATATTAGGAGCAGCACTGCTGCTGGCTATGACAACATATCATCAGAGTTTGCTCATCAGTGGCTGGCACAGTTCTTCATGCAAGTGATCAGTGAAGAGCAACTTCCAAAAACCTGGTGAATGTCAAAAGTCATTGCTCTCCGGAAACCAGAGAAAGACCCCAGAATGTTGCAAGTTGTTGATCAATATCTCTGTTGTCTGAGCCATTTGAGGCGCTGGAGCATCTCATTCTTCAACGTATTTCCCAAAAATTGAATCAATACTAAATGTTGAGCAAGCAGGCTTTCAGAGAGATAGGCACATCAGCGATCAAGTGCTAGCTTTGACAACGTTCATTAAAATGGTTTTCAGAAAATCTGAAGATGGAAGCTGTATTTCTGGATCCAAGAGCAGAGTGGGTAGTCAACTTCATTGACTTTCTCCTCTGCAATAGAAGTTTCCAAGTGCACATGGGAAACAGAATTGGTTTATGGAAAAGACAAACCAACCATCTACCCCAAGACTCTGTGCTGGCACCCATGCTTTTCAACCTATACACAAATGACCTTCCACTTATCCAGTCCTGGAAGTTCACATATGCAGATAATATTTGCTTAGGTGTCTAAGGCACAATTATTCTCTGAAAATGGAAGACCATCTAAAGACTGTCTTGATTATTTTGAATACTGTAATCAGTGGTATTTACAACCAGATGTGACCAAGACAGTTTTGAATATGTTCCATCTTTATAATGCCACAGCAACAAAAGAACTGAATACCTTTCTCAGTGGACATTGCTTGAAACATGAATCCCACCTCTTCTACTCTGGAGTAACCCTAGATATCTCTCTCATATATCTTAACCACCTGTGGAAAACTGTGGCTAAGGTGAGGTCCTGTAACACCTTCTAAGCAAATTGGCTGGCACTTCATGGGAGTAAATGTTCAAACTCAAGTTGAGCTCTCTGCTAGTTACTCTGCAGAAGTAGCCCTCTGTTACTCTGCTTACTTGGCTCCATTCATCGCATGGCAAATTGGCTGACACACAACTACACTCAAACATGAGCATCTTAACTGCGACATTTTGACTTGCACCAGTTGTGATGGGTTAGATCACAGAAACCTCCTTTGGGACTGCCACCTGATGTGTTGAGACTACCTCTGAGCCTGTTTTCCCTGCTAGCTTGGGACTCCAGTGCCTTGCCTGGCTGTGCCAGACATGCTAGCCTGCTACAAACACAGACCCAGGTCTGAAGCACGTCCCCCAAAAGCTGCAGGCTTAACTGAAAACAGCTTAAGAAGTGCTCCTGTCTCCAGCCCTCAGACACCCAACTCCCAATGGAGTCCAAACCCCAAATAAATCCATTTTACCCTCTATAAAGCGTATACAGGGTAAACTCATAAATTGTTCTCCCTCTATAGCACTGATACAGGATACACTGAGATATGCTCAGCTGTTTGCCCCCCCAAGGTATTAATACATACTGTGGGTTAATTAATAAGTAAAAAGGGATTTTATTAAATACAAAAAGTAGGATATAAGTGGTTCCGAGTGATAACAGACAGACCAAAGTGAATTACCAAGCAAAATAAAATAAAACACGCAAGTCTAAGCCTAATACGTAAAAACTAAATGCAGGTAAATCTCACCCGCAGAGATGTTCCAATAAGCCTCTTTTACAGACTAGAATTCCTTCTAGAACCTCTGGAACCTACTCCAAGGGGAATTACACTCATGTAATTTAATGTAGACTTCAATACGTAGGGTTTCAATTTGCCCAATAACGTAAGTTTTTGTGTATTTAATTAGTGTTAGGTTTTCAAATTGGGGTGTTCTATTTTCTTGCTAGGAATGAGAATTATAAGAAGGTGTAAAATTCATGGTAACTCATCTTTGGTTCCTTTTTTTTTGTGGGGAAGGGGAGAGTCTCAAAGGTATTGAATTTTGGGGGAAATAAAATGACCTATATTTTATTGTCAGAAAAGTCTTAGAAATCAAATTTAATAGCAACACAAGGTTTCTAAGTTAATTGGTGAAAAGGCTGCTGTGCTCCAGTACAACAAAGTTTTACTGGAACAGCAAGATTTCCATGATTTCAGTGGGAGCAGGAGCAGGCCCCAGTGTTTCAAAGGCCGTTGTTTCACTGCATAATAAATTCGTTAGCAGCTTCACACAATTAGCAGTGAATTCAGACTAGATCATTTTGTAATTGTTTACCTGCCTTTAAATTTTCCTTTAAAAAAATCTAGCCATTTTTGGTTTAGTGTAAGACAAAATGTATAGTGTAATATATCATAAGAAAAGATCACTTTAAGCCATTGTTAAGAGAAAATTTCCTTCTTCAGGTTTCAACTGACATGATTCTGCAATAGTCAAAATACAGAACCTTCATCAGTTTCTGAAAACTACGACCTGCCAATAGTTTAGCCATACTTAGGACCAGGTTATTCCTAGGTCAATGGAGTTGCACCAGTGAAGTAAGAGTAGATTCTGGTCCCTAGTAAATAACTCTCAACCAAGTCAGTAAGTTTAAACTTTTCATCAGGACCTGAAATTATATTATACATATTAATTTAATATTTAAACATTTAAATATATATAATACATAATCATATACAATATTTATACAAACCCTTACACCTATACCTCTTCCACGGAAGAGGCAATAATGCTGTGTCTGCCTACACTTTGAGTGCAAGGGGAGTCTGCTAATGCTACCAACAGTGCTCAGTAGCTCAGTGGAGGCAACAAGTATGCCTTGGTGGGATTGGAGGTGTGGCCACATCTCTGTTCTTGCTGCACACTGGAAGTGACTGGAGTGCTTCACTGGGGAGAAAGGCCTGGTCTACTTTTTTAAAAGGTATAGCTAGAGTCTCTTTTAGAGATCTCCTTAAGCATCTCCAAAGGCATCTGGCCTGATTTTAACTTCAGTTACACTAGCATAAATCAGAAGTGGGACAACTGAAGTCAATGGTGTAAAGTATAAGTGGAGTCAGAATCGGGCCCATTTTCCTGTCTTTCACTTCCTCAGGGATAATGCTTCCAGCCACCTCTTTTAGTATGGTTCACTCCCTGCTCTCCTTACTCTTGTGGCATGGCTCTGAATCAAATAGCCAGAATGCTGTATCTGTGAATGCCCAAAAGGCTGGCATTTTCTCTGAGAGTCCAGATTAGGTGGTTGAGAGCCTTTTCTGTAATAAATGTAGTTATTGTATTAAAGAATCCCACATGTCCCTATATATTTTAGATGTATGTGTATATGTCCACATATCCAGTCGATATAGATATTTAACTTTTAACAGATATATACCCCATAACTGCGGAAAGCACACAGTGTGATGTAGATCATTTACTAAGTCAGATTAAAGGTGCCATTACTCATGGCAATGTAATACTATCTGTAATTTCTGTGATAAACTTGACATTATAAATCCTTTAATCTGAGTATTTAAAAGCCATTCTATGGCTCATTTTTCAAACAGCATTCCCGCTAACACATTTACTGCTAATGAACCACTAACATGTTCTCTCTTTCTTAGATAAACGCTGTTGACCAACATTATTATTTGTTCCTCACATAATTATTTTTTTTGGCTTTTTAATTTAATTGCTTCAATAAAAAATACACCAATAATGCATTTTTAATTACACTTCCCAGATGACCTATGTAAAAAGAGGTTTTATAATGAAGCCACAGTAATTAGCCTGTTGCAGTCCAGTTTGGGGCTATTGTCTAGTTGTCCTTTCCGTGGTTTGCCTTAACATGACTAGAATTCTAAAAACCGTATGTATTATCTCCCATAACACTTAGGAAGGTATTAAAAATGTGTGCAATACTGGCAGAAGCAGGCTTTCTAATTATTGTCAACTATTTCCAATGTGACTTGGTAGATTCCCTTGAGAACTGAAACAACAGCCCACTCCAGGATTTGTAATAGGCCCTAGAGCCTAAGTAGCTGTAGACAGAGCTGTTTCCCTCAGGATAGATAATTGGTTTACATAGCAGCTCAACATCTGAACTAAATCCATTTTTTTCTGTTGTGATTTCCCTGTTTAATATATATAAACTATTTGGGGGGGGGGGTATGAAATCTGGTGTGACTCAATGTTTTATAGCAGAATAGTTTGCATGTTCTTCTTTACTTGGAATGCTAACAACTATTATTACCCAACATTTTCATGCATGAAATGATAAAATATTATTAAGGCCAAATTCTGTGGTCCTTAATCAAGCAAAACCTTCATTGAAGTCATTGGGAGTTTTGCTCAATTAAATACTGCAAAATTTAGCCCTTAGTTTGCTAAAAAGCACATCTATGGTTATGATAGATATTGTACATAATGTTATCTTCTGTCAGGTTATTAAATAAGGCCACACTACAGTTTAGATTTTTCGCAGGTGTAACCAAAACTACATTATAGGATGCTTATCTTTTATTTTTAAACACATTTTAATAAGGAAATTACAGGAACCATTTAGTTGGGGGATTACACTTAAAATTGGTAGATACTCAAGTCATATAATTGCTGTTCCTGGTAATAACACCATTCTGCCAACAAAACAGTCTGATCTTGAGTTAATGCAAATATTTCTATCCCCAAAGATTCAGTTTTTAAAGGTAAATTTTACTTAGTGCTTATAAATCTAGAAACAAAATGTACATACAATATTCTACAGGCATGGACCAAAACATTCCAGTAACTTTGTAATTACCGGTGTTCTGGACCAATAATGTGGACTACTTTGATAATTTATTTAATAAGAGAAAACCTGAAAGAGCCAATTAAAATGATTTTTAGTTACCTGTTTTTCAAGTAGCATAATAGGAGCCAATCCTGCAAGGTGCTGAATGCCATGAGAGATGAAGATACTCTAACTAACAGGATTATGCCCTATGTCTTCTGTTTAAATGGGATCCCCGACTGCATGGTACAAAGGAATGTTTCATGTGTCTCTTACTCTTAAATCCAGCCACAGTAAGAGTTAGAGATAGCTGAGATAACAAGTCTGATCCTGTATTTTCTATTCAACCACTGATTTCACTGAGTTCCACAAGAAGTGCAGGATTGGGCCTGAAGTTTGCTATCTGATAAGTACAAGTAACTACAATAGCTATAAGTCTTCCCTTTTATCTACTATTCAGTCCTGCTGAAAAATCATTTATTCATGTTACACCACTGGGAGACAATATTGGCTAGAATGCTGTCTTGGTGAATCATTATGTCCAATGTTAAAATATCATTGCTGGATATTTTGTGCCCCTGAGATGACAATGTGCAGAAAAAGAAACAGTGGACAAACATTTAGCTATAGAGGACAAGATATGACGTCTACACAGATATCCTGAGGGTTGTAAATCTTCACCAAAGTACCCATTGACATTTCTCCTTGTAACTACGTGTGGATTAAAATCTGCCCACAGTTATAGCCATGGAACTCTGGTGTTGACTTCAATAGGTTTTCACAAGTGTAAGTAAGAGCAGAATTGGGTCCAACTGCTAGAGGTACTGAGACCTTGCAGCGCTCATTGACTTCAAATCTGTAATATGTGTAAGTCCACCACTCGCGCTCCTGAAGGCTCCAATTTAAAAGAGCACTTAAGCACTTGCTTAAATCTACTGCTAATCAGAAAAGCAGTTAAGTGCATACTTAACTGTAAGTACATGCTTACATCAAACTGAAGTCAATGCTGATGCAGGGAATTGTGAATTTAGCATTCCAACAAAATCAATGCGTTGCAATGGAAAATTCAAGAGCAATTTTTTCTAGCAGCCCAGTAGTTTCTGTGATTCGTTCCAGGCCAAATCGCACCTGGAGCTGCAGCTAGCCAGAGATGTCAAGAGTAACAAGAAGGGTTTCTTCAGGTATGTTGGCAACAAGAAGAAAGCCAAGGAATGTGTGGGCCCCTTACTGAATGAGGGAGGCAACCTAGTGACAGAGGATGTGGAAAAAGCTAATGTACTCAATGCTTTTTTTGCCTCTGTTTTCACTAACAAGGTCAGCTCCCAGACTGCTGCGCTGGGCATCACAAAATGGGGAAGAAATGGCCAGCCCTCTGTGGAGTTAGAGGTGGTTAGGGACTATTTAGAAAAGCTGGACGTGCACAGGTCCATGGGGCCGGACGAGTTGCATCCGAGAGTGCTGAAGGAATTGGCGGCTGTGATTGCAGAGCCATTGGCCATTATCTTTGAAAACTCGTGGTGAACCGGGGAAGTCCTGGATGACTGGAAAAAGGCTAATGTAGTGCCAATCTTTAAAAAAGGGAAGAAGGAGGATCCTGGGAACTACAGGCCAGTCAGCCTCACCTCAGTCCCCGGAAAAATCATGGAGCAGGTCCTCAAAGAATCAATCCTGAAGCACTTGTATGAGAGGAAAGTGATCAGGAACAGCCAGCATGGATTCACCAAGGGAAGGTCATGCCTGACTAATCTAATCGCCTTTTATGATGAGATTACTGGTTCTGTGGATGAAGGGAAAGCAGTGGATGTATTGTTTCTTGACTTTAGCAAAGCTTTTGACATGGTCTCCCACAGTATTCTTGTCAGCAAGTTAAGGAAGTATGGGCTGGATGAATGCACTATAAGGTGGGTAGAAAGTTGGCTAGATTGTCGGGCTCAACGGGTAGTGATCAATGGCTCCATGTCTAGTTGGCAGCCGGTATCAAGTGGAGTGCCCCAAGGGTCGGTCCTGGGGCCGGTTTTGTTCAATATCTTCATAAATGATCTGGAGGATGGTGTGGATTGCACTCTCAGCAAATTTGCGGATGATACTAAACTGGGAGGAGTGGTAGATACGCTGGAGGGGAGGGATAGGATACAGAAGGACCTAGACAAATTGGAGGATTGGGCCAAAAGGAATCTGATGAGGTTCAATAAGGATAAGTGCAGGGTCCTGCACTTAGGACGGAAGAACCCAATGCACAGCTACAGACTAGGGACCGAATGGCTAGGCAGCAGTTCTGCGGAAAAGGACCTAAGGGTGACAGTGGACGAGAAGCTGGATATGAGTCAGCAGTGTGCCCTTGTTGCCAAGAAGGCCAATGGCATTTTGGGATGTATAAGTAGGGGCATAGCGAGCAGATCAAGGGACGTGATCGTTCCCCTCTATTCGACATTGGTGAGGCCTTATCTGGAGTACTGTGTCCAGTTTTGGGCCCTGCACTTCAAGAAGGATGTGGATCAATTGGAGAGAGTCCAGCGAAGGGCAACAAAAATGATTAGGGGACTGGAACACATGAGTTATGAGGAGAGGCTGAGGGAGCTGGGATTGTTTAGCCTGCAGAAGAGAAGAATGAGGGGGGATTTGATAGCTGCTTTCAACTACCTGAAAGGGGGTTCCAAAGAGGATGGCTCTAGACTGTTCTCAATGGTAGCAGATGACAGAACGAGGAGTAATGGTCTCAAGTTGCAGTGGGGGAGGTTTAGATTGGATATTAGGAAAAACTTTTTCACTAAGAGGGTGGTGAAACACTGGAATGCGTTACCTAGGGAGGTGGTAGAATCTCCTTCCTTAGAGGTTTTTAAGGTCAGGCTTGACAAAGCCCTGGCTGGGATGATTTAACTGGGAATTGGTCCTGCTTTGAGCAGGGGGTTGGACTAGATGACCTTCTGGGGTCCCTTCCAACCTTGATATTCTATGATTCTATGATTCTATGTAGAATGTTTGTGAACAAGAAACTGTTTTGAATGTGTTAACTCTAATGCAAAAGAAATAAATACTTTTTGTGCTAAAACATGAAGCTGCAGATATTATAGCTATGGTAAAAGGAAGTATCTTAGAGGAACAGAAAAGATGAGAAAAAATCAGTCATGTGGGTTGTCAAATATAACCTTTGGGCATTCTAATAAACTGTTGCTTAGATAGAAATATCAAGCTATTACTAATGGCTATTAATGTGTACATGCTTCATGTAATTTTATAGTATCTTATTTTAATATCTATAATTTTAATGAATTGCAATTTAGGAAAGAAACAATTTTCATTTACTTTATATAACATAATTATGGACCAAATTAACCCCACACTAGTCTTAATTACATTTAGTTTCATTTGGCTGCTCAAGCAATTAACATGCCACTGTATTTTGGAAGTAAAAACCAAGTTGTTATGGTCTTTCTTCAAAAAACATGTACTTGCTCATCTTAAGTGTAGCCACTGTATAAAATTGTCCTTTGGATTTTGTTTTGTTTTGTTTGTTTACTGTTGATTCAGTGTGTTATAGCACAGGAATGTAAGTGTAATGAGGCCCTTCTGCACCTGGGTTCCTGTTATACCATGCTGCTTAATAATTTTCCCTTCCATCCTTTATCTGCTGGTCTTAGATTGTTCCTATGTATTTCTCTTTTAATTGGGAACTAAATTTAGTTTTGCCATTCGCAGTAATAAAAAATACCCCAAACACAAACTTGTATTTCCCCAAGACTCTGAACTGTCACTCAGAATTTTTAAGAAGGAAATACTGTGGCTTGGAATAAATCTTTTCACTATACTGGCTAAGGAGCAACTAAAGGAAGAATACTTTTAAAAGCAAAGCCAGCCCCCAACCCCCAGGCAATACTCAGGGCTAAATTCTGCATAGTCACACTGATGTCTTTGGAATTATTTGCATAATCAAGTGATCAGGATTTGGCTCTTCCTTTTTCAACTAGACATGGTGAGATCCATCAGTGATGTCCAATTACATCATGCCAAAAAGCCAGGAGAAATAAGATATTTTTTCACTTTTCATAGAAAGGAAAATAGCAGGTATTTTCTGTTCTGCATATCCCTTGTAAATCCTTTACTTCTCAGATGTAAATGATTCTTATGAATGAAGAGAACAGGACTATGGAAGTGTCTAAAGCTTTGTGTGGGAATTTGCCCTGATTTCAATCTTCGGTGTAGCTGCACCAGTGCAAACCCCTGGGCAGGTAAAGCCATTACAATCTGAACTGGTGCAGTTTACCCTAGTTTCAAGCAGGTGCACGTCTCAGCCTATAGCAATTTACACTGTCTATGCCAAGAGTTTTCACTGGAGCCGCTACACTTGAGGTCAGCCATCAACGGCTGGAATGCCCAGCATATACAAAGCTTAAGAAAACAAATTAGACATTAAATCACATATTACTGTCAACTATATGAAAAACCGAATACACTGTGTATCAGTTTGAATGGTGTAGTACGTTTTAAAAATTATGAGCCAGGTCTTCCCTCCTTTACTCACATTGAATAGTACCTTTCTTCACATTGATTTCAGTGGGATTACATGGAGTACGTGAGCAAGGATGGAGAAATCTGGCCCTACAGCAATAGCCTGAACAGTTGGGGTGAAAGCTGGTCCATTGAAGTCAATGGGAGTTTTGCTATTGACTTACGTAGGGCCAGGCTTTCATTCCTGACTCATGTAACAAGAGTCATGTAACAGAGCACAAAAGCACAAAACAGCTGCTAAAAATGGAGCTAATTATTCCTTGTTGTCTCCCACAAATTCTCTCTAATAATCTTTCTGGCAAAAAAAGTATTACAGTATCTACTTGCTGTTCCTTGTAAGGGAATTTACACTGTGAATCACGAATGCACTTTGAAATCAAAGATTATACTTTCACACCCAGTAGAATTCATGCTATTTCCTACTTACTGTGTGTGTGGTAGGAAAATATTGAGCTAACTGCCAAAGGTAGTAGCATTTCTTCACATTTCTAATGCAAAAAATCACATCGCTCATTGACTTAAATTAAAAATATGGTGCTTCACAGAATTTTTATGTGCACTTGCTCTCCATTAACACCCTTAACTCATTTGCAGTGGCTTTATTCTCAGAGCACTACTCTAGCTTTTAACTTTTTAACTATACCTCCAATGCAACCCATACCTGACTAATTCCACACAAAGCAATCACCTGATCACCTGTGGAGAAAGTTATAGACTATGAAAGAACCCCAAAGGTGGTGGGGGGAGTTCAGAAGATTCAGCACAGGAGGAGCAGGAAGCAAAGTAGATCTGTGACACTTTCGTGCTGCCTGTGTTTTGCCTGTCCTCGGGTCCAGTGTGGCCCCAGCATAAGTTATATAGCATACGCAGGGGCTACTCTAACTTATGACAGCCCATTCTGGGCTGCCTATGGGTGGCTCTGCAACACAGAATCCATGTAGTGCTCAGCAGAGCTAGCCCCCTGCCACCCCACCTTACTACCTACATGTCTTTTACACAAAGGGGCTGTGAGAGGGCACTTGCAGGGCTGCTTATGTCGGCTCTACACTGCTTCTGCTCAAGGGGAATTCTCTCCTGGCCTGTGACAGCCTTTTTACTGCCCCTTGATACTATGGGAATGATCTATAGGGGCCAGATTGGCCCCACTGTGGTTTAGCAAAAGTATTATTTAGAAAAATGAACCATTCTGAAGACCGCAATTAAAGTGCTAAGAAAAGATAACAAAACTTACAATTACTGAATAAAACATCTAGAATGTTTAAATGCACTGGCTTTTTAAAATTTGTGTCTGGGAAAGGAGCCTCTCCTCACCTGTCAGTGAAGGTTTAACAGCAGAATGCTGTGGTCAGAATACTTATTACTAAGAGGACATTATTTTTAACACAATATGCTACTATACATTTAATAGGAAATTAAGAAATATTATAAATAAGTAAAACTAAATGACAACTGGCAAAATAAATTAGTAAAGTACATTATATGATACATTATTCTTGCTTTTTTCTCGTGTTTGTACATTTGCTCATTAATTTTCAAAATTCAGTAATTAACTATGCATTCCCCAGTCAGTCGTTGGTGTAAATTAGCCAGGTTCTACTCTATTTCACACTCAAAGTACTTCCGTTATGGTTGGATAATGGTTATATCATCAATAAAGAGTATGAATCCAGTTATGTGGAGACCCCAGCTTAACCTTTCCATATGCTATTGATATTTATAGAGCTTCTGACATAATCAATTAGCCTGAAAACTGGCACTCCTGGAAGGTAAACCCCATATAAAGGAACCATTGCATCTGCATTTTCATTAACCTTTCAAATAAATGTGTATGTAGAAAGTATAAGCAAAAATAGTGCAATGTACCATAATTCCCCAAATTTGCAAAAGACAAATCAGACTGTAAGAATCAGACTTGTTTTTCAGTGGTGTCTTCTTTAGTAAGTTCTGTAGTGTGATCTACAAGTGCTTTAGTCTTTAATGTGATTTTTGGAAATACAGTGAAAGTGATACAAGAAACCAGCTTCCTTTGTTAAGGTGAAGTTGCCCCAGAAGTATCAGCAAATTTATCAAAGCCCCACTGTTCCTTTCTACTGACTTCAGTGATATTTACATCAAGCCCTTAGAAAGTACAATTTTCCTGCATACCTTTATCAGATTTACGCCATTAAACACCGCATTTTTGTTGTTTTCATGAGTAATGGCTTGAGACATGTTTCACACCATTGTATTATTTAAACTGCAGTTTCCTACACCCAGGGATCTCTGCTAGATGTTGAGTTCCCCTGCATCCTGTCTGTGTCCTGCCCCTAGAAACTCCCCTCTCCTTCCCATTATTGAGCTTCACTGATTCACACATGCGCATTTTTTTTCAAGAGGGTGGGATATTTGTTTATTTCAGGGTATCATACCCATAGAATCTTTGGCACATGGACGTAATTTAAAATACACAAACAACTATTAGGGCCTGATTTTCCTCTCATTTGAACCACTTCTCCACCTTTGTAAGGCTCTTTCATTCAGTGGAGTTAATCTTGATTTACACTGGTGAGAGAAGAGAATCAGGCCCAAAACAGTAATGTAGCTGTTGTACTCCTAAGGAGAAACCAAATATTCTCCCATGTCCCCTTTGTTATAGAAATTGACACAGCAGAATTCCTTAGGTCATATATTTACCGTGGAAACCATTTTACTGCAGGGTCTTGCTCATGTTTGTAAAACCAAATTATTGGATTTCATAGGGAAAAATCAGGATAGTTCCCCTACTTTTACCATTCTTATTTTAGAAATTAGCTAATTATTTGCAGATTTCTTTTCTTCTTTTGTGTGTGTGTGATGGGAGGAAGGGTCACAGGAGAGTGGCAAGAAGATGTAGTTGCACTACGGGAAAACAGCACATAGTGGGATAAAATAATAAAACAAAATATGTAAAGGAGAATGCCTGTGGGAGCAAACCAAACTAAATCCCCAGTCAGAGTCTTTCATTTTAACAGAGACAAAACAAGGGCCCAATGCTGCAATTACAAGATATTAGAAGTACTGATATACTTTAAACTGCGTTCCAAATGTGAAAAGGTTAAAAATATCTTAATTCCTGAGCATGTGTGGAAAGGACTTTTGGAGGTCACTTTGTATTCAGCAATATGAGGGAAATCCAGTGGAAGAGGGCAGTCATGAGGATATGTTGGAAAAAAATGCATTCAAATTCCCATGAGAAAAGTAACCTGATGATAGTTCTGGTTTTTAGAAGACACTTCTTTTTTATTTTGGTTGTGTCCCTATTTTTGAATCCTTGTTACACATCTGAGTATTAGAAATGTGTACACTGGCAGGTTGTAAACCATTGAGAGCACTGAGTGTTTCTACAGTTAGTCAAGCAAATCAGTTGGCTAGTGTTAGCTCAATTTGGCAATTTAGCATCTTGGATGCCCTTCTGCTATTGTGTTACCTGAAAGAATAAATAGTATGGCAGGAGATGTAATCTCATCACCTATCTCATGCTTAAATCCAGAGTCATAAAACATCTTGCCTTTTTCAAAGCACTCTGCCTTCGCTTGTTTTGTCAATCCTGAAATTCACTCATGTTCATTCCCAAGACTTTCTAAGATTTGTGTAGGTCCTATCTTCAGACCAGGAATCAGAATGAGACTATTGAATCCCCAGAACACATTTAACAGACTCATAGAAGCTTCCCTATTTTCAATTATCTAATACTTTTCAAACCAATCATTTTCCTATGAAAATAAATATTCAATATACTTCTCTTGTATCTCTGTATCTAGTTTATGATCTTGTATAGTGCCCATCACCAGCATTTTTAAACACTTCCTGGAGAAATGAGATCTGCTCTTTGTGTCCCTAGTGGATTTCATGGAATCTTTACTATTCCCCTTTCCTTGATTATAGGAGGATTTGCTTGGCCATGTACGGTCAGAATGCAAGAAGAGACTATTATAAGTTTCCCCCTTACTGCTAATGTTAACTTGTAAACATGTTCGCAAAAAGAAAAGGAGTACTAGTGGCATCTTAGAGACTAACCAATTTATTTGTGCATAAGCTTTCGTGAGCTACAGCTCACTTGAATGCATCTGATGAAGTGAGCTGTAGCCCACGAAAGCTTATGCTCAAATAAATTGGTTAGTCTCTAAGGTGCCACAAGTACTCCTTTTCTTTTTGCGAATACAGACTAACACGGCTGCTACTCTGAAACTTGTAAACATGTTGTTAACTTGTAAATCTAGGTCCTGATCCAGTTGCCAAGGTGGCTGCACTTCCGTGGTGGGGGCAGATATTCCTGTATATTTGGGCTTCAGTCCTGCTCCTATGATAGTAAATGGGAACGACTCCATAGTAAGTAACACTAGGCTTTTAGGGTGAAAATCTGGTCCCACTGCAGTCAACAGCAGTACTCCCATTGACTTCAATAAGGCCAGTATTTCACTCATAGTCTTCAAAGTGCTTTGGTATCCTTAAGAATATGAGATGCTGGTAAGTTATTAATTATAGATTATTAATATTATTATTGGAGAGAAACTCAAGAAATTATTACACAGAAGAAATTTCCTTAAAGCATGGAGACCTGTTGGATGGGAGACCTAATATAGAATACTTAGAGCAAGATGACGGCTGGCAGGGAAAGTTACATTTGCTGCAGGACCAAATGTAGGATTACCCTGGCAAAAACTAATATACCCTAATGTCATATGTTGATTAAAATATTGCAGTTTTGCTTAAATTGTAAAGCTAGAAAACGTAGTACAAGTATGGCATCCATCTTATCATTCACTAAGGGATATTCATACTGTAAGATGGTGTTGTACTAGTCAGTAGTCTAGTCCATTTTGTTTCAAATCACATCCCACGCATTTAGTGCAGCTGTACTCTTTTATTAAAATAGGAAAATATATTGTTTATAAAGGCTACTCTTGACAAATAGAAACCAAAGCAAGGTGCAAAAATCTATTGTTCCCATAACCAGAGATGCACTGTGAAACGGAATAAAGTGATAAATATGTAGTATAATTGTTTGTTGTTGCTATCTATCTGTGCCTTGTGGCAAGGAAGTCTAAATGAATTACAAAGAAATTTTTAATAAAAGAACAAAAAATAATGGGCTCTATAACCTGTGAGAACTTTGGATAAAAAAAATCCCCTGAAACTGAAATTCTCTTTAAAATCGTCTCAGTTTCTCTCTGTTCTTTTTTTCCCTAGCTCTTACTTAAAAGCCTCTGGGTGATTTGTCCTATTCCCTGCCCAATAACAGCCAAACCATTGTTTTAGGGAAGATTTTTTTAATGTTGTATATTTTATTTTATGTTTTTTTTCCTTGGGACATCTCATCCATACATTGCAGAAAATGTGAACATAAGCAGCTGCAATATGAGATGAACTTTGAACACCAAATAGGTAGGCCCTAGAGGGGAGGAACTGAAATATGAGATGCTTACTCTTGAAGCCCTTTAAACCCTCCAATCTGTTTTAAATTATTTTGGTGCCTCTATTTAAAGGTTAAATTTTTGTTGTTGTTGTGAACCATAGTTTAGTAATACAAAACCTGGGCAATATCAGCATAGAATCAATTCACAGATTACACACCCAGGGTCTTTTCTGATCCTGCCTAAAGTGAACCAGCATGTTTATACTTAGCAACACATTTTGACATGAATGAACTTTTCACGTCTCTTCTCATAAAATAAACACAGGCATTCAGCAGGAGAAAAATTAACTAGCTCGACCATCACGCTTACATATGTTATTGGTAGACCATATATCTAAATCTGAATATAGTTGCAGATATACACAAACAATGTGTGTATATATATATATATATATATAACAGTCACTGTAACACTGCATGTTATACATCACCTTTTCCATTGAATTCTTTCTTTATGTTGCATTTTTAACATTTAATATTTTTTCCAGTCTTTTCATGCAAAATCTTGGCACCCAAAGCATTTTTAATGTTTTGCTTTTCTTTCTACAGCATTTTGTTTCAGGGCACTCCTAATCTGAGCACTAAGGCTTAGATGTCAGCATGAATGCAGTTTCGATGGCTGCTTTTTGCCATTGCCACTTTGAGTTCAGCTCTAGTAAGTGCCAATGGGAAATTCCTCAAGGCAAAGCCATTTTCAATAAATTAGCATCTAGACACTGAGTCTTTGTATAGCATTTAGGTGAAACTTGATTCAAAATGCATATTTGGGGATTTCTGACAATGCTGTCTTTGTTTTTTATGCAAATAGAAAAAGCCTTGGAATTTCTTGAATTTATATGATCAAAGATGACCACCATGAATATATCTGGAAGTGTCACCAAATGACAGAAATATCAGAGATGGTTACATTACAAAGATGAAAATAGACACTTTTTTGAATTACGCCTTCTAAAGAACACTCCTTTTTGACCACTCATTAATTTTATGTATTTTTAATCAAACTCATTCTGAGACATTGCATTTGCCATGATACTCATCAACTGTTACAGTAGGCTGGAGACTCAGTCATCTAAAATATAACAGTTAAAGGGTTTATTCTGCTCTCAGAGTGCAAGCTAAACTCTGTTAGAATTAATAAGAGAATGACACATATACACATTAAGAGGTGAATATGATTTTAGTATTTTAAGAAAGTAGCATGGCATAGTTTTCTTTCACTGGGTGAACTATAACCTGGAGTTTAAACAGCTCTTTTGATTCAAATCATGATAGCCATCGCTTGCATGCTGTTGTTCTGTGCTGCTTACTCTAAGTAAAGGCAATCCACACAGTGAAGACAAGGCTTCACAAAATAACTATTGTTGCTGTAGGTCAGTAAGTCCAACTCAGTATGAAAGTCCAGATACAGAGCCCAGTGCCCATTCCAAGACTTGCTCTGGGAACTCCAGAAGTATATGAAGACATATTTATAGCAAAACATTTATATTAATATAAAATGATAGTGTAGTTTAGCTTTTTAGTATCTGTGCTTTCCCGGGTGCAGAAAATTAACCAGACTATGAATTCACGCTCCAAAGCAATTCAATTTTTGTAGCATTTTCAGATTTTTTTAAAAGATTTTCTTTTGTGTTGTATTTTACATTTTTGGGGTCAGATTCTTGTCACATAGATTTAGGCTTTGACTATTTTAAGTTTTCAGCTTAGCTAAAGTTAAGAAAAGCAATAGGAACCATCATCTCCTCTTAATGCTGACATAGGTCCTGATCCCTCCTTGGCTTCAACAGGCTTTGGATCAGACCTATCAGTCCACTATAATGCCAGGCAGAATTATAGCAATGCTGTGGAATCACCCTGGGAGAGTATTAATAATTTAAAAATGCATAAAAAATACAACTTCAAATTAAACAAAGGGAAATTGCAAATTTTGAAGAAAATTATCTGTTTTGCATCCCACATTTTTCAACATTTATTCCTAAAATACAAATCTGATATTACTTAACACCAGTTTAACTTTGGTGTTACTTCACTGACATCAGTAGAGTCACTCCTGATTGATCTCACTGTGACCAGAAAATCTGGCCCATAGTTGATTTATATTTTTGAAATAAAGAACAAGTAAAATGCCGCCGCCGAGCACGGCCGCTTGTCGGCAGCATTTTGGCGGCGGGGCGTCTGGTGCGTGCCACAGTCTTCTGGGAATAGGAATGAGCTATTCCCACAGAAAGGTTGGGGATCACTGACTTAGGGTCTATTTTGGCCCTTGGAATTAGGTGAACTGGAATTATGGCAATGTAAACAAGGATGGAGTCAGGAGACTAATTATTTCTATAGAATCAATTCTCTATCCATTTGAAATTCAGCATAGGAAATGTCTGTGAAACTTGCCAAAAACATGGTTGAAGCAAGATTTGAGGTTAGTATACCTCATTCATTTGTGAGTTCTATTAGAAATGTTATCCATCAGGCACAGTCTATTACAACCTTCCCTACCCCAGAAAAACCTTTTAGAAGCACGCGTCTTTGCTTTATTTTTAAAATCAAATGTGTCTGTTCATTAAGTTTGAGCTATATTTATTTCTATGAAAAAAATTAAGGTCTCTTAATAATAGGACTTGTTAACCTGGGAAACTCTGGAGGTACAAAATGAAGCTTTAGCAGGTATTTAGTTTCAACACGTTTATTCATAGTGGATCTGATTCAAAGCCCATTGACTTGAATAGGCTTTGGAACAAGCTCAATATCTTCAAGAACTAGAGGAATTTTCCCTTAATTTCTGTTTAGTAATGTTACAGTCTCTTCTGTTTAAATTTTTTTATCACTTACTATAATTATGGTCTTTTTTAAAAATTTCCTATTTAAACCATTGCATGGTTGTCATGGAATTGTTGGTAATGTGTGATTACATTATGTTGTCTTTTGCCAGGACTCTTGTAAATGAGGCATTATCCTCAGAGATTTTCTTGGCTGAAAATGTGAGTAATTAAAAATGTAAACAAATATTATCCATTGCATATGCCACCATAATAAATACTTCAGGATAATACAAGTTAATGATTCTTTAGGGACCTAGCTTAATTCTGCTACAGCATGTTTCATAGGTGTACAAACAAACAGTTAAGCATTTAATATTTTAGGCATGCATATTGTATTTACACAGCGCAGTTCTCAATTCCCAAAAGGCAGCATTAGTGTAAGAGCAACAACAGCAGTAGCATAAAGGCTGCACTAGGACAAACAGGAAGGGAACACTGTAAGGTGTCCAAGCCTAGAAAGTTTCAATGCTCAGGGCCATAGTTTGGTCCTCTGTGCAAAGCCTGAGTAAATAAGCATAGGGCAGGGGATCACTGCAAATGTAGGGAAAATGGAATTCCTCTCCTTCCCTCTTTCCACATGTGGAGTCCCAGCTCAGACACTCTGCAGCCTATCAGGGCATTGCAGACATGAAACAGCATAACTGTGGAGTCAGTAGACATCAGCCGACCCCACCATTCCTCTTCTTTGTAAAGACCCTGGCATGAACTTTTTGTGGTTTATCCCCCTACAGACTATGTAATGAGAAACTATGTGGTTCTGGTGCTTTAAGGGTCCTCCAGAGACATGGGTTTGGGGAAGAGGCCAGGATTTGGCTTCTGGGCAGTTAGTATATTCTGGTGGAGGATGACTAGGGTGTGAATTCTTTCTTTCTTTCTTTCTTTCTTTCTTTCTTTCTTTCTTTCTTTCTTTCTTTCTTTCTTTCTTTCTTTCTTTCTTTCTTTCTTTCTTTGTATAACAGGAATCCCAGTACTCACTTCCTTCCCACCTTCACTTTCTTCTAAGCTTCTCTCTTGCCCACATTCTTATTTTCGTGCCACCCCTCATGCTTAGAACAGCGTCTCAATTAATCTTTGCTAAACTACCTCCCTAAATTGGCATTGAAAACTCCTAAACATTCATATGTTCTCAGAGGCAGTTCAGTTATAATGTCCACTAAAAGGTCAGTGATACTAGGAAACTGCAAAAGGACCCCATAGTGAGTCATTTATACATCAGGTGTTTAAATCTTGCATGAAGGTACAGTTTAATTACTGCTGTCATATCAGCTGGTGGATCTGATTAGCTCCACTCGTGATTTTGAGCCCCTCTTTTTTTTGAGCAGAATGAACTCTCAGTCATCCAAGTTTAGGCAGAAAGCTTAGGCTAAAGTTTATGTTTGGTTGTTACAAAGATGGATTTCTTGTGAAGCCCAACCACAAGGAAATGGTAAGTCTGGATGAGCTAGTGTGTGTGAATGTTCTGTTCAGAGTGGGATAGGAACTTCAACTGTATATTTTAACCAATTATGGGTTTCACCCCACTGAAAAAATAAGGATCTTGGACTAAAAAGTATAAAGGTTTTCAACATTATGGACAAATTCTTATCTGAATTGCTTGGCACTCTAAGTAGCTATGTCTTTTTTTCTGAAGTTTGTCATTCCAGTATTGTACTACTGTATCTACTTTCCTTGATAAGCTACTTTGTCTTACCTGCAGGAACATATCACTTTGTGTGTCCATGATGTAAGTTATATGCTGTCTGTAGTGGCTCACAGAAAATACTATCTTTACAAGACAGGATTTTCCAATGGTTAGATTTGAGATTTTCTCTCTTGCTTTTAGACTTGTTTGTTTACTAAGAGTCTTATTTTCAGTTACTCTAAGGACCCTTTACAGTACCAAAGTGAGGTAAAGGAGACAATTACTAGGCAACTACAAGAATTAGGCAGTCAGTATCTTGTACAGCAACAGAACTATATTCAAAGATTTCAAAGATAGGAGCAATCAAAAACAAAGAATGAGTATGATTTCACAATCTATTCTATATTTTCATTTACCAATAACTCATGTTTTAAAATAACAATCAGGTACACAACTCATTTTAGTAAAGGCTATACTATACATGCTGCACAGTATGGTATATGAAATTCCCAAAGATAGTTAATGTGCACAGTGATTTCAAGTCACTTGGTATTGTGTGTTTGCTGGCTCATTTGTTTTGATTAATTATTTCAGCGGGGAGGGAAAAACTTAAACTCAAATCAGGGAAATAAATCATTATTTAAAAAATGCTCTCCACTGCAAAAGCATATTTTTATTTTGACTACTGTTTCTTTAACATAAGAACATAACAATGGCCATGCTGGGTCAGAACAAAGGTCCATCCAGCCCAGTATCCTGTCTGCCGACAGCGGACAACACCAGGTGCGCCAGAGGAAGTAAACCTAATAGGCAATGACCAAGTGATCTCTGCCATCCATCTCCACCCTCTGACAAACAGAGGCTAGGGACACCATTCCTTACCCATCCTGGCTAATAGCCATTAATGGACTTAACCTCCATGAATTCATTTAGTTCTCTTTTAAACCCTGTTATAGTCCTAGCCTTCACAACCTCCTCAGGCAAGGAGTTCCACAGGTTGACTGTGCGCTGTGTGAAGAAGAACTTCCTTTTATTTGTTTTAAACTGCTGCCCATTAATTTCATTTGGTGGCCCCTAGTTCTTATATTATGGGAACAAGTAAATAACTTTTCCTTATTCACTTTCTCTTCTCCACTCATGATTTTATATACCTCTATCATCTCCCCCCCTTAGTCTCCTCTTTTCCAAGCTGAAAAGTCCTAGCCTCTTTAATCTCTCCTCATATGGGACCCGTTCCAAACTCCTAATCATTTTAGTTGCCCTTCTCTGAACCTTTTCTAATGCCAGTATATCTTTTTTGATATGAGGAGACCACATCTGTACGCAGTATTCAAGATGTGGGCATACCATGGATTTATATAAGGACAATAAGATATTCTCCATCTTATTCTCTATCCCTTTTTAAATGATTCCTAACATCCTGTTTGTTTTGTTGACTGTGGCTGCAAACTGCATGGACGTCTTCAGAGAACTATCCAAGATGACTCCAAGATCTCTTTCCTGATTAGTTGTAGCTAAATTAGCCCCCATCATATTGTATGTATAGTTGGGGTTATTTTTTCCAATGTGCATTACTTTATATTTATCCACATTAAATTTCATTTGCCATTTTGTTGCCCAATCACTTAGTTTTGTGAGAGCTTTTTGAAGTTCTTCACAGAATGCTTTAGTCTTAACTATCTTGAGCAGTTTAGTATCATCTGCAAACTTTGCCACCTCGCTGTTTATCCCTTTCTCCAGATCATTTATGAATAAGTTGAATAGGATTGGTCCTACGATTGACCCTTGGGAAATACCACTAGTTACCCCTTTCCATTCTGAAAATTTACCATTTATTCCTACCCTTTGTTTCCTGTCTTTTAATCAGTTCTCAATCCATGAAAGGACTTTTCCTCTTATCCCATGACAACTTAATTTATGAAAGAACCTTTGGTGAGGGACCTTTTCAAAGGCTTTCTGGAAATCTAAGTACACTATGTCCACTGGATCCTCCCTATCCACATGTTTGTTGACCCCTTCAAAGAACTCTAATAGATTAGTAAAACATGATTTCTCTTTACAGAAACCATGTTGATGTCATCTATGTGTCTGACAATTTTATTCTTTACTATTGTTTCAACTAATTTGCCCGGTACTCAAGGTAGACTTACCGGTGTGTAATTGCCAGGATCACCTCTAGAGCCCTTTTTAAATATTGGCGTTACATTAGCTATCTTCCAGTCATTGAGTACAGTAGCTGATCTACAGGACAGATTACAAAACTATAATTAATAGTTCTGCAATTTCACATTTGAGTTCTTTCAGAACTCTTGGGTGAATGCCATCTGGTCCCAGTGATTTGTTACTGTTAAGTTTATCAATTAATTCCAAAACCTCCTCTAACGACACTTCAATCTGTGACAATTCCTCAGATTTGTCACCTACAAAGGATGGCTCAGGTTTGGGAATCTCCCTAACATCCTCAGCCATGAACACTGAAGCAAAGAATTCATTTAGTTTCTCCACAATGACTTTGTCATCTTTAAGTGCTCCTTTTGTATCTTGATCATCCAGGGGCCCCACTGGTAGTTTAGCAGGCTTCCTGCTTCTGATGTACTTAAAAAACATTTTGTTATTACCTTTTGAGTTTTTGGCTAGCTGTTCTTCAAACTCCTTTTTGGCTTTTCTTATTACATTTTTACACTTAATTTGGCAGTTTATGCTCCCTTCTATTTCTCACTAGGATTTGACTTCCACTTTTTAAAAGATGCCTTTTTATCTCTCACTGCTTCTTTTACATGATTGTTAAGCCACGGTGGCTCTTTTTGAGTTCTTTTACTGTGTTTTTTAATTTGGGGTATACATTTAAGTTGGGCCTTTATTATGGTGTCTTTGAAAAGTATCCATGCAGCTTGCAGGGATTTCACTCTAGTCACTGTACCTTTTAACTTCTGTTTAACTAACCTCCTCATTTTTGCCTAGTTCCCCTTTCTGAAATTAAGAGTCACAGTGTTGAGCTGTTGAGGTGTTCTTCCCACCACAGGAATGTTAAATGTTATTATATTATGGTCACTATTTCCAAGCGGTCCTGTTATAGTTACCTCTCGGACCAGATCATGCGCTCCACTCAGGACTAAATCAAGAATTGCCTCTCCCCTTGTGGGTTCCTGTACCAGATGCTCCAAGAAGCAGTCATTTAAAGTATCAAAAAAATTTGTCTCTGCATTTTGTCCTGAGGTGACATGTACCCTGTCAATATGGGGATAATTGAAATCCCCCACTATTATTTGACAGCCTCTCTAGTCTCCCTTAGCACTTCAGAGTCACTATCACTGTCCTGGTCAGGTGGTCGATAATAGATCCCTACTGTTATATTCCTATAAGAGCATGGAATTACTATCCATAGAGATTCTATGGAACATGTGGATTCATTTAAGATTTTTACTTCATTTGAGTCTATATTTTTTTTCACATATAGTGCTACCTCCCCCACCCCCTGCATGACCTGTTCTGTCCTTCTGATATATTTTGTACCCCGGAATGATTGTTCCCATTGATTGTCCTGACTCCACCAGGTTTCTGTGATGCCTATTATATCAATATCCTCCTTTACATGAGGCACTCTAGTTCACCCATCTTATTATTTAGACTTCTAGCATTTGTGTACAAGCACTTTAAAAGCTTGTCACTCTTTATTTGTCTGCCCTTTTCTGATGTGTCAGATTCTTTTTTATGTGAATGTTTCTCGTCTGATCTGGCCCATACTTTATCCTCTTCCATCCTCTCCTCCTGACTAAAACCTAGAGAATCTCTATCAATAGACTCTCCTCTAAGAGAAATCTCGGTCCGATCTACGTGCACCTCTGCAGCAATCGGCTTTCCCCCATCTCTTAGTTTAAAAACTGCTCTGCAACCTTTTTAATATTAAGTGCCAGCAGTCTGGATCCATTTTGGTTTAGGTGGAGCCCATCCTTCCTGTATGGGCTCCCCCATCCCAAAAGTTTCCCCAGTTCCTAATAAATCTAAACTCCTCCTCCCTACACCATCGTCTCATCCACGCACTGAGACTCTGAAGCTCTTCCTGCCTACCTGGCCCTACGCGTGGAACTGGAACCATTTCTGAAAATGCCACCATAGAAATCCTGGATTTCAGTCTCTTTCCTAGCAGCCTAAATTTGGCCTTCAGGACGTCTCTCCTACCCTTCCCCTATATCATTGGTACCTACATGTACCACGACCACCGGCTCCTCCCCAGCACTACACATAAGTCTATCTAGATGCCTCGAGAGATCTGCAACCTTCGCACCAGATAGGCAAGTCACCATATGGTTCTCCCGGTCATCACAAACGCAGCTATCTATGTTTCTAATGATTGAATCTCCCATTACTAACACCTGCCTTTTCCTAATTACTGGAGTTCCCTCCCCCGGAGAGGTAACCTCAGTGTGAGAGGATATCCCAACATCATCTGGAAGGAGGGTCCCAACTATGGGAAGGTTTTCCCCTGCTCCCGTTGACTGGTCTCCTTCTCTGGGCCTTTCATCCTCCTTAACAGCTCAGGGGCTGTCTGACCAGAGGTGGGACAAATCTACAGAGTCCCGGAAAGCCTCATCAACATATCTCTCTGCCTCCCTTAGCTCTTCCAGTTCTGCCACCCTAGCCTCCAAAGCCCGTACACAGTCTCTGAGGGCCATGAGCTTCTTGTACCGAATGCACACATATGCCACCCGCCCACAGGGCAGGTAATCATACATGCTACACTGAGTGCAATAAACAGGATAGTCTCCATTCTGCTGCTGGGCTTCTGCCTGCATTCTCTCCTATAGCTACCTAGGTTAATGATAGGGTTTTTGTTTAAATCAAGAAGTTTTGGTTATAGTTTAGTTTAAAGGTTTTAAAGAATGGCAAGTGTATCTTGCCCCCTTCCCTCTCCCCTTCTGAACTCCCTCTCGAAACTCCCTGTTCACAAAGCTCCCTGGTCACTGACTCACTGCTTTGTCAAGACTTGGGCTTCCTGATAGCCCCGCCCCCTGACTAAGGCTCAGCCAATGAACAGAGTCTTCTAGATTTCAGACCTTGTTTAGAAGCTCACAGCTTCCAAATGCCGGCCACAACACATGGTCCTCAAGGGTCCTGTATTTGCTCCTACTTCACCTGGAGAACTCCCTCTCGAAACTCCCTGTTAGCAGCCCCTGTTTGCAAAGAAGCACACAACCTACAAACCACCACTCTTTGTCCTCCCTTTGGCTCATTCTCTCACACTTTGGAGAAAAATTTGTCATATTTGTTAGACCAATGTAAAAGTACCTGGCAGGCCTGTAATGTTGTTTTCTTTTTTTGTTTAAAGTGGCTTCTTAGTAAAAGGGACAATGATTGAAACTACTAACTTCAACGTTCTAGAATTGTTGGGTTGATTATTAAATATTTTATCCTATTTTCCCATACTTTGTCTCTTGCCAGCAACTCTACTGCACAGTTCCCAGAGCTACTTTCAGTATTTGCCCTCACGTCAATCGTAACTTTTCCTCTTAGCCACCAATGCTTTCTTCCCTTTCCATTCTCTTCTGTGCTACCCAGGAACTGCCGTGGAAGAGGCAGTAGCCGGAAACAGCAGAAGTGGTGGTGTGTGTGTAAAATAAATATAAAATGTGGCAGTTGAAAGTACATATCTTTCTAACTTGGCTTTGGGTAATTTACACACCGCTAAGCCTGTGGGAATGAAAAGCCTGAGTGGTGAGTTCAGCTATAAACTTTGTTTGGTGGTTTTACCTTTTCTATGCTGTGTGACAGGTTTCTTTCCAGAGTAGTAGCCTATGGCATTGATTTGGGGAGGTGAGACTTCAGTGACATATAGTACACAGTGACAAATTAAGAAGACAAGGCTGTCTTACAAAATTGTGATTTAGCTGAAATGAAATATTTCTGGTCCAGATAATGCAGAGACAACACAACGTGGTAATTCAATAAAATTGCACTGATGTTAGAGTGTGTCTTCAATTAATCACCATTAATGCCCTGTTGTGTTATGTCTTTCCAAGGTGGGGCTAATAGTATGGATAAGGACCACCCTTTTCAAATATCTCCAGGGCATATATTGTCTGATAGAAATATTTTCTATGTGGCTGGTGTAAACTGAACTCAAAGAGCAAGTATGAACTAGGGAAAGCACACCAGGACAATTTCTTTACAATGGAAGGCTTCTTACTTTCCTTTTTAATTTCAGGTTTTGTTCTTGTGTCAACATATCCCAATCTGATTATGTAAAGATTTAAAACTCAAAAAAAGAAGCTGCTCTCCTGGTTTTCAGGGGTCCCAGGCTCCTGCTGTGCTATCATTAGCAAAAAATGGGAGCTATATTTCTTCTGCTGTGGACATTTCAAATTTCTCTATTGTAGAAGTTGCTGCACCATATTTCAGAGAGTGCCAGAAAAGGCCCATTGTTTTCCCAGTGGGTCTCCAGTGTGCATTCCTACAAATCTTGTGCACACATCATTAGTATGCACCTCGGTATTTACCTGTACAAATTAAGCTAAGTCCTCAAGCGAGTGATGTTTTGCATGCACACATCTCTCCGAGACCAGAATTAGGCCCCAGAAGTCCAGATTGCAACAGTGTCATTCCTGAAAAGCTTGTGCTTATTCTTAATGAAACTGAAATTCAAGTCTAGTTTAATCAGACTGGAATTAGTGAGACTCGATCAGATTTTGTAACATGATTTTTAAATTGGCTAAAATGTGAAATTTTAGAAAGTTTCTGATTTGTCATGGGATTAATCAGGAGTTTTTCATGGGTATACCTCGGAAAATTGAGAGAAATTATTTTGAATGCTCCTCACTGAGAGAAAGATTTGATTGTGTTAGTGGATGGAGCAGAGAAACTAGTTAGATATAAAAAAAATCACATCATGGGCAAAATTGGCAAACAAAGAATAAAGATAAATTTTCAGAGATTTTGAAATCTCTGAAATGTGTTTGAATTAAATGTACAAGTAATATCCAAACTAAGAATCCATGTAATGACAACTAAGTAAAATAATACCTAATAAAAATACTCTTTAGCCCTTCCAAATGCCATCTCATTTACTTTCTACCATATTACAATTCTTCAGAGTGTATTGTAGGAGATATCACTATTGGAAATTCAAGTGCCTAAATATTCTCCATGCTCACTTATTCTAAGAACTCCCACTGCCTCGAAGACACACATTTTTAATGAACCAAATGGACTGGTGTTTGTAACTGAGGTAAGGTGTTGGGAATGGGTCATAGAAAGTCCCTGCTGAGTAAATGTAAATTTCCCACTTTACAAAATGTGAAAATAACAGGGTCTTGATAGATAAATGACAGACAAAGTAATCCTGTCACTTGTAGTTGGTATTCAGTACCTGAGCATTTGTTCTGAGGTTACACATTTTTAAAACCAATATTTTTTTTTTAGTAAACTAGTTAATATTACTGTTCCATGTGAAATAGTGTAACAACAGATGGTACACATTTACCAGGTCTTAGTGCAAAATAGTATATGGATTATGCAATTAAAGACTATATCATACTGCATCGCACAAGGGGACTGAATTCAGGTTGCACAGGCAACCTTAACCATGTCATTTGCTAACTTTTGAGTGGCTGACTATGTTAATGTTATGACTTAATAATGTTCTTAATATTTTGTGTTGTTTTTATTTTAAAAAAAGAAGCAAACTGAACCCCATATCCAAATTTTCCTCACATGGTATCATATGGACACCCACATGTCATCAGCAGGTTTGTAGCTTTTAGATCTACTGCACAGGCATCTGCTACTTGAGCTAATAGTATGTTGTCATCCTCTATGTGGATCAGCGCTTGAGGAGGATGAGAACTACACTTTGCCAGTAGGTTCACAAATATTTGCTGACAGCAGAGGGATGGGGAAACTCCTGGACTGGAGCACAAAATTCATCTTCTGGAGGGAAGTATAACCTAGTGGGTCCATTGCCCTCCCCACAAGTTTGTCCCCCTTCTGCCCTATCAGCTCCAACCAGTCCAGTCTCCTCCTGACTCCTTGGTCCACTCCTATTCTAATACGTCCAGTCCTCTTTAGGCTCCTTGTCCCAGTCTCCTTGCACAGCCAGTCCCAGTTCCCTTCTTCTGACTCCCTGTCTGATCTCTATCTCTGCTATCACCCCCCACACCACTGGCTTTTAGACCTAGGCTCTTCCCTGGGTCCTCATCCAACTTCAGTCTTCCCACCAACTGCTTGCCCCAGTCTGTCTCCTTTCTGGCTCCTTGTCCTAATCTCTTTGCTCAGCTAGTTCCAGTTCTCTCCACACACTCCATTTCCTTGTCAGATGTCTCCCTTCCCCCCTCACTGGTTCTAGTCCCAGTCTCCCCCTCCATCTCAGTTTTCCTTGCAGCTAACTACCTCCCAGTCATTTCTTCCCCCACACACTTCTATCACTGCTCTCAGTCTCCTTGCCAAACGAGTTCTAGACTTCTTTCTTCCCCTGGCTCCAAATCCCAGCCTCTTCTGACCTCAGCCACCCAGTCTCCTTGCCCAGCAAGTCACAGTTGCTCCTCTCGTCTTGCTAGTTTCATTAGATACCTGTTCTTTCCTCCACCACCCACAGTCCAGTTTTGTCCCCTCAGCATTCAAATGAGGTGTCTTCTTCCTCCACCTTGCCTGGGTGCTGGAGGAGAGGAAGTCATCAAGAGCACAGGAGAGAGAAGTTCTGGGATCTAGTGTCTGGCTCCATCCTGGCCACACTTGCACATACTAGCATGACCAGCGACAGTTGCCAGTGTGCCTGGCGCCTGCCCCAGTGGACAGGACTGGGGCTGATACAGTCACTCTGTAGGAGGAGCCTGGGTTGGGCATTGGCTTCTGAGACCGGTGGCCCAATGTGCTGCTGTGGTTCCTGGTAGAGTTCTGCAGCTCAGTGGATATAAATTTTGTATCCAGGCAGGGCTCTAGAGATAGAGTCTAGTCAGAACTAGGAGCTGTGAGAGGCATGCTTGGTGAGGACTCGATCTTTGGAGATACTTTTGCTGCTAAAAATTGAAGAGTCTGAGCATATGCTAACTTTGTTTTTAAAAAAAGAATAACAAAATGGCACATCCCTGACATAAAGGCCACTCCCCTCCAAATTTCAAGTCCCTGCTTCAAAGCATGGGAATATTCAAGCTTTTTAAAGGAAAGTGCACCTGAAACTTTTACAATGGACAAATATTTTTCCCCTAGTCTTGTTTTTGGAAACAGAGAAAACATTTTGCCTGACATTTTCCAAAAATAATCAGCTTGAGGCAGATGCTGAAAACTTCAGCCTGAACTTTTGACAAAGTTTTAAGCAACTGAAAACAGGTTATTATAATGGGAAGTGTTGGACAACCTAAATCGTAGGTAACCCTGCCTAACTTCATACCAAAAAAATCTTTGTTGTGACTTTGGTCTCAACTGACAGTACAATGGGCAAAAGAGATTAGATTAAATTTGTCACTCAAAGATGGTCCCCTCAAGTCAGGACTGAGCTTAATTAGAAGGATCAGTGTTCGTGTTGCACTCACCATCAGTACCCAGCTTGAGCCAGGGAAGCTAATGATCCAACCAGTGGACTAAATTCAGGGATAAATCCTGGTCACTTGCCACCTGAGGCATATTGCGCATAAGCTAAGAAGACTTACCCTGCTGTAACTATTCTGTACATAAACAAAAGACTTCAGGATCTAGTGTGGTCATTTCAGTACCTTTCAGGAACTCAAAATGTATGTATATTAAGCCTAGTTCTTCTTCCTTTATCGCTCTTCCTTCAAGAGAGAAATTAAAAACCAAATCCCTTCACTATGATTTGGCCCAAATTTGAGATATTTGAAAGACCACATTTCAGTAAAAACACATACAGTAAAGCAAAGTATTGTTTTGTAATATGACACTGTGTTTCGTGGTCTTCAAACAAACTGTGAGAAGATCAGATTTGACCACTGTGGTCCCTCTACTTTGAATACTTTCCCCAAATGTTCTACCTTGGAGGAGGACAACACAAATCATGCATCTTATCACAACTGCCCCTCCAACATGTGGAAGAACTGCCATTTTAATAGCTGAGTCCCAGTTCCTGCTGAGGGCTTTATAGATTATAATCAAACATGAATTGTATTCAGAAGTGACCTGGAAGCCAGGCTAGAGCATGGAACTTCTGTGTAATGTGTTCATGATGCCCTGACCAACCAACCAAGAATGGAGATGGTTAAGTTGTTCATGGAGAATTGTTCAAACAGATTTTGGCCACTTATATATGTAATTGTAGATATAGTCTGACCAACCATAAGCTATGAAGGTAGGCAGCCACATTTTTCAGTATGTCCTGTGAGAAACACATATCGTAGCAGTGGTTTACGGGGCCTCCTCTTTAAATTCTGGGTTAAAGAGTCAAACTATGAGCAAAAGACTCTCATCTGATTCTTGCTGAGACACTGTTATACTCAGAGTCATGCATTCTGCAACTGTTGGTTCAAATTAATTTCTTCTCTTCTGTTGGCTGCAGTTCTGTCAGGATTGCACCTGCTTTGCCAGGCCTGACTTTGGCCCGTTCTCTCTGACCAGTGCTGGCAGGATGGCTTATATCTTAGACATGCATCAGGCAATGATCCACACTCCTTATGCACACAGCTGCAACACGTTAGAGCAATATTTACCTATAACATTTAGTCACACTGGTGTAAGCAAAGTGTATACTGTCTCCACACTAACTTCACATATGCTGGCATGGAAGGGAGTAGCAGGAGCAGGCCAGGGGGAAATTAAAAACAGGACCCACTATTATATGCATCTCCAAATACACCAGACCAGCACTCTAGGTGCTAGGCTAACCCCTGGGCTGCACTCATAGCAATTTGGGAAGGGGAGAACGTGTCAGAGGCTGTTCTGCAGCCCTGCATCTTGATCCTGCCTATGAATAAAGAATTTCATCTTCACGACCCCTATTCAGCTTTACCCAGGTAAAGCCCAGTCAGTCTGGCTTTTTGAGTGAAGTAAACATCACCCCTTCACTTTGGGGACAGGAATGTATTCTTCCGTATGTAAGGTGCTGTAAAAATGTACAGCAACATATAATTTGTTTGTAATAAAACAATAAAAGCAACAAGCCACAAAATAAGTCTGTTCAATATTGGCCAAAAGACAGCTCAATCTGATATAAATTGAATAAACAATTTCACATAAATTCAATTAATTAGTGTGGTCTTAAGTGTGCAAACAGCCTATTTTGTGAAATTATGAACAATAACTTGTTCCAGAACTGCTGTTACATAATTGCCTTAAGTCAGAGGATAAAAGAGAGAGAAAGCTGAAAATCCATTATGTTCATGTAACAGTCTTACTAAAACTAATTAGCTGCTATCTAAATTTTCACACCTCTATTTCATGATCATCTTTGCTTCCCACAAAAGGAAAAGAAGTAAACAAAAATAGTTAGAAACATAAGGCTACTAGGCCTGATTCTCAGGTCTGCTCTACTTATTCTGTGCCACTCAGGCACAAGATCTCCCTGAAGCTAGACAAATTGGCCCCATGGGTATATCTACACTGGAATTAAGAACCCATGGCTGGCCTGTGCTACCTGATTCACGCTTGCAGGGCTCAGGTTTAAGAGTCTGTTTAACTGCGGGGTAGATGTTCGGGCTTGGGCTGGAGCCTGGGCTCTAGGACCCTGCCAGCTGGGAGGGTCCCAGAGCTCAGTCTGCAGCCAGGGCCCGAATGTCTATACAGCAATTAAACAGCCCCTTAGCGCCAGCCTCACAACCCCAAATCAGCTGGCATGGGCCAGTCGCAAGTGTCTAATCTCAGTGTAGAACTGCCCTTTCTGAGGGTTCTTCTTGTGGATGGAAAGGCATGTAGTCCCAAAGCACATTCTATTATATCACAGTTCCAAGTTTTCTCTCATAGGTTGATGTGTTCATGGAGCCAAGGGATATTTTTATTAATGCCTGATCTGTTTGATGTCACACATTGTATTGATTAAGTATATGTAAACCCTGATAGTTTGAACGTTTAACGGTATTGTGAAGCAACTAGCATATGTAGGTTTTTGTTTGTTTGGTGAATGGTGCAGTATGTGTTAGCATAAGAGTATCTTGGAAATGGAGCCCTTGATTAGGAAATGGAATGTTATAATCCCCTAGTAATTTGTTATTGACCTCTCTATACATTTGTGCAATATTTTAGGGGGCGTTTTAAGGGTATAGAGGCATTTTACATCAGTGAGAATATGCAGAGGCACTTCTTGAAAATAAAACACTGTGCTTTCAAGGAAAAATATTGGTCTTTTTGTAACCAATGTCTGAAATTATGATCTCACCACTGGACAACACTCGTGCACACTGGATGTGAGGCGGTACAGCTTGAAAACTAGAGATGCTATTCCTGAGTTTTCCTGTGTCTGTCAGGAAGTCAGGAAGTGCCCAAAAAGAAGACAGACAGTGATTCTCTATTTTCTGGTAAAATGAGATTGCAGGGCTTTATTCATTGTTTCACTAATAATGTTACTTATATTATGACATTCCTATGCAGCTTAACACACATGGGTAAAACTATAAGAACCTTAAAGAAATGCATTTAGCATGTTGAACTTGATTATATGAGGGGACAGCGATTACCCTACAGCTAAACTTTTTATTAATTTGCAGTAGGAAATTTCCACTTTGAAATTCATAGACATTTAGAAAATTAATCCTTCACGGACAGAAGATAATATAGACAATGAATTGAGCAGAAGGGAGACCTTTTGGGTATTCATTGTGGACACATTATCCCCACAAGATCTGAATGAAGAGCTCTATCTAAACCATTTTATACAAGAATCCTTTCAGTAACGATTTCAGCCATTGGCCTCCTTCCCCTCATTATGAACCAATAAATCTTGCATTTACAAAGCCCTGTTTACCCTGGGATTAATAAGTGCTTTCTAAAAACAGCACACCTGAGCTAGCATGCAACCACTACAGTGCAGAAAACTTCAGGGTAGAACACATCAACATTTCTATTGTCAGCAAAAGACAAAGTTACCATTTTTATTCCCCAGCTGAAGAAACACTCCAGTTCCCCCACTGGATGGCTGAAGATGAAGATGGCTTGGGAGCAATGCTAAATCAGGCCATTCTCCAGCTGCCCTGGCCATGTCTCATCTCTGACTCCTTTGCTTCTGGAGCGACAACAGATACCTATAGGGCTCCTAACTTATATACATTGCAGCTCCTCTGTATGCATGTGTGTGCAACCTGGCCCCAGCTGAATTTGGACTTTAGGAGCTCAGTGCGTGGAGTTATTCTGGCACTATTGTCATTTTACAGTGAGGAGTAAATCCAAACCTCATTACCCCAGATCTCAATGGGGTACTATTGAAATCCACGTGGGAAATCCTCCCCATGAAGCTATGGAGCAGCAGTAAAGATACTCTTCAGACGCTATCAGTCATTAGAATGGAGTAGCCTCTGGAACCCTAGTGTCTTCCTCTTCAGGGTTGGGTCAAAGACTCTGCTTTGTGACAAGTCCTCTGGTGCCATCACTCCCATGATCCTCCCAACACCCCCAAACAATGAATGAACCCTGGGCATTGCTATACAAGAAGCACCAGTAAAGATGGGCTCTGCACACTGCAGGTATCTACACCTCTTCACACTGATCCTAGATCCTGTCCTCCCCTAGCACAGGGAGATTGAATGGATTCCATTAGCACTGACCCAACAGAGGTGACAGCAGGATTTTCCCGAGGTTTTTTTTTTTTTTTTGCAACATTTCATTACATCCTTAGAGCACTTTATTGTACATATATAACACACATGAATTTATTAAAAATGAGGATGTAAATAAGCAGGACACAATGAGTTTTTTAAATAAAAAAACATAAATAAGCATCAACCAATAAAAATCAAGTTTTTAAATGTTTCATTGTCACTATAATCAGAAGTGTTTGGTTACATGTATTAAATGTCACAAGTATTCACCATTATTGGTTTAAATTATTTTTCTATCAATTTTCTTACCTCTGTGAAATAGAAGTCCAGAACATTTTTAACATAAGCATATACATTTGTTAAACAAATAAATGTTGTGATTATCTTTGTTGTATATAATTCCTCTTGAGGGATTCATTTAATTGAACATACCTTTCAAAACATAATCTATGGCTTAATTAAGCTTAGCAAATATAAAATTTGAAACCACATACCCTGTATTGACATGGAAGTTATTCCTTATCTTTATTTTTTCCTACAATGCTGCTAATGACTGTTTTACTCAGAGTCCTCACTGCATATATGTAGCCCAAGTATATCCAAAAAACGCTGTCTTTGATTTCACTGTCAGAGATCAGAAGTCAATTCTTTATATACTGTAAGTATCTCAGTAACAAAATAAGAACTTATTGATGCTAAGTACATTTCATAGCTTGTAGAAAAGACACACATCTTTGTAATGTGTGAAATTTTAATCAGAAATGTTGTGAAGGATAAAGGTAAACTGACTGCTATAATTAATGTGTTCTGCCACAGAGATTTAACTGGCACATTTGTGAAGTGTGGGCCGATGTTAACTATTCCATTGCTTAAGTTCTGCCATAGCTAAAGAATAGTAATGTGTCATGGTTTTACATTTACCTGCTTTCCAACTATTCAAGTTCTTTCCTAACTTAGCACCAGCCCTGCAAGCACTAACTACTGTGTGCAGTGCTTACTTGTAAAGTGCTTGCAGTGCTTGTAAATAGTCCCAGTGACGTTAAAGGGACTATGCTCAGCAATATATATTATATTCAGTAGTAAGTGTTTGCAAGACTGAATCCCTGATATGTAACCGTCTCCCCATCTACTTTACAATTTTGGGTGTTTTGTTCATTTATAATTAAATTTACAACAACATGTGGCCATTGTCTAAGCCCGCGGCCATAACCACGCTAACAAAACAAATATTATCATGTTGCCAATAGAACACACTCCAGTATAACTACTATCCCCACCATAACAATGACATAGGATTAAGAAGAATAATCTTCTAAAAAAAACCCCATCACATTTAATCCATCTCTGGAAAAAGCCCAAGGCCCTGATTCTGCCACCCTTACTCACATTGAATGGAACCATATGGTGCCATTGGAGTTGATGGAATTGGTTTGGGAGTATGGTAACACTCAGCCTAAGTAAGAGTGGCAGAATCAGGCCCTGAACGAACAAATGGACTCTGTATCTTGCCCTAAAGGTTAACAATATGGGCTGGGTCAGATCAGTGGGGTAAGGAAATGCCAGGGTTGAGGGGCTTCAAGAGAGAGAGTACTCTGACACCAGTTCCTGAAATTTCAGGTCTAGGGACTCTTTGGGAGAGTATTCATTTAACACTCATTTTCTTCGGCACATGTTGAAGAACATACATTTTATATTCAATTTATATTTCATCTTACTTCCACAAGCTATGTGTAACTAATTACTTTAGTAAAGCAATAGCAGCCTTGAAACAGACATGGAAACAGTGTTAGTACTTAATTTTTTATTCTGAAGCAACAGAAGGGTTTATGGTATAAATCACATTTGTTCTAATGACTGATCTTGCTGTCTTTAGGCAGTCAATGCTTCTCATGGGAGCATTCCCTGCCCCAGGATAGCTAAATTGGGCTCTTAATAGATATTTTATTTTCAAACTAAATTATTTTTTTTAAATCTTGCTTTTTCAAACAAAAATAATCATTAATATTTTCTGTTTCTTAAAACATGTCAGCATCAGCATTAGGACACTTCTCTCACCAGCATGGATTATGAATATGCAAAACAAATAATTAAGATCAAATTAAAATAGATCATTACATTACATTTACTGCATCAACCCTGCCTTACAGACAACAGCACTATTTATCAATAAGATGCTATTAAAAATTAGAGACTAAAGCTTCATTTTGTTTTAGTCTTTTGCAGTCTCAATCTACCTGAAAAGATCTACTGTAGAGTCCTCTTACAGTGCCAGTTTGGTTGAGCAGCAAGCAAAAGACATACCAGAAAGGGGAAGACAGATATGCCACTTAAATTAAATAGGAAATGAATTGGCCAGCAAGTTGGCATGTCTGCTGAGACAAATCATAGACAACATGTCTCTCAACAACAGAACTTATTTGTTTTCTCTTGCCAAGAGATTCATCACTGCCCAGGCAAAACAGGCAAAATACATTAGTGTCATGGTAAACTGATAAAGAGAAGTGCCTCAATCTAGCATCCTCCATGGTGAAAGTCTTAGGGCTGTATTGATCTGTGTTATATAAATCTTGTTTTCTGTCTGGAGAAGTGAATCAGGAATGACCCTTAAGGTTAACAAACATTGTAATGGCTTTCAGCTGGGGCAGATGCCTATGTGTTCCCCACATTGTGTTTGGTCAAGTCCCATCTTGTCATTTTACTGCCAAGGAGCTTAACTAATTGCTGGCAATCATAAGACAGTTTGGAGGAAGCAAAGAATTCCTGCAATTGTTGAGGCTCTCTCTCCTTTTTTAGTCTTAACAAGCACTCAAAGCCATGTAGCGGAAAACAATCAACACTGAATTAGTCAGCAGGAGTCTTAGCTGAGTTGGAACTTTATGTAATTGGCATGTCATGCTCTTACATAGCCAGGAGCAGGCCTGATTAAGCTGAAGCATTTTGTTTCAGAAACTTTTACAAAAGAGGTTTTACCTCCTCTTGTTTTGGCTACATGTCATAGTATGTGCTTAACATGATTTCCTTCTGGTGGACATAACCATAATACAAACATAGGGCTTTTGTAATGGGGAAATGTTGCTACACTTGAATGTGAAGCAGTATATGAAAATAGTGCCAGTATTAAGCAAACAAAGTTTACTTATTGATGGTTAGTTTTTAAATAATGCACCTCCAGTTTATGTTTAAAGGTGTACAAATTCATTCATATTGCATAACTATATTGAAAAGAACTCCATTGAGAGATGGATTTTTGTATTATTATTTCATGTGTGGTTTCATATTTTATGTTAAGTTTGGTAAACATGTTCCTTATCAAGCAGGAGAGTGTTCTTCCAATTGAAACACTTTTTAGCGACATTAAATAGCCCTCCCCATCTGATCCAATACCGTTTTACTATGTGTCTCACTCTGCCCTATAGGATAGGTTTAGCCCTTACATGGAATGCTAAAAATGCCAAACTTCATGGGGAAAGAAAGGAACTAATGCTTATCATTAAAGCTAAAGGCATGCCAGCTGTATTCTCATGTACTAGTGTCCCTCTTATCATATCCTTAAATCAAATAATATAGTTGAACTTGGCATAGATTATTCAAGCTAAAAGAGAGCAGTTTCTGAAGAAGTACTCTCTGCTTCTATTACATCATAGCTGACAATATAAAGACAAGATTCAGAGAACTACTAGAGCTTTTCCCCCCGCTTTTGTCATAGAAAGGTCAAGCCAGTTTTCAACATTTTATATGTATATCATTCTCAATATAGCAACAGAATCTCTTACAGAAAACAATGTTAAGTAAATGTCTCTACGAAGCTACTAGTCACCTGATCAAAAGCCAATGTTGAAAAACACTTCTAATGACTGTCTCTTATGCATCAGTGCACCTACTAATGAGCTGCCAGAAAAGGCTTTGCAAAGCTTTGCTAAGATAGAATAGGAATGTGAAAAGCCTGAGATATAACTTCCCTGCTGTGATCCCTGCCTTTCTACTAACAGGGAGCCCAGGCTCTGAGCTACTAATGAGCATGCTGGATAGTGTGTCCAAACCAATGCTGGCTATAGACAATCCACCTCTCTGCTTTCAGATACAGGGTATGGTGCATGGCAGTAAGACACCCTGTTGTATCTTTTCTTTAAATAATTTAGATATTTATTGATTTTTTTCACATTTTTATTTTGTCTTTGCATTGACCTCACTCTCAACGGCAACTATTACTCTGGGAAAGAAAGCAAGTAAGTTTCAAGGAAGTGCCCCCCACCCCCAAGGAAATTGGTGCCATTATGTCAGATTATAGCAATCCAGATTTTAGAATTAGTTCCTCTGTAAGCAAAATTATGCATTCCAGTGTTGATATGTACAAGATATAAAAACTGAAAAAGAATAAACTTAAAAATCTCACATCTCCTTTATTTAAACAAGAGGACTTCACAGTAGAGTAGAACATCTGTTTGACACTAAAAACAGTGCAAATTGCATAAATTAGGCCCATATTTCAAAAGGCATCTCACTTCATATCTTTATGCATAGACAAAAGCCAGCAGGATACTGGTATAAAACATTTACTTAACTCTGTTTGCAGAAGTTCGCTATAAATGGAATAGTTACCACAGGATACTTTTCAACTCCAAGCAGTTCACAGAACATGTCTTAATGGTACTTTGGTCCCTTTGGGTTTTTCTAGAGGTTACCCTGCCAGTTAACATTTTATTAGCCAAACACACAAAATTGCAGAATAGAAGCAATGTAACGTGGCAACTTAGCAGTAGCCAGTCATTTTTACATGGAAATTAAAATAGAAACATAGCAACTGGATTCAGTAATAATTATTTGAATTATTTCCTGTATTCTCACCAGAAAACCTATTTAGTTCACACAAGTCTGCATGAGCTGTTAATTTCAGTTAGCTTTTTTTTCTGTTTTCCACTGTTTGCCGCCAAAGACCTACATTTGGACATAATGATCACTTCCTAGGTGCAACATAGCATGATAACACAGGTAATGATTATAGTATAGATCCTACATAAAGTCTTTTTAAGTATGCAGAGAAAATATCTTAGAGATCTATTCTGCTCTTGATACATGTCTAATTCCCATTGACATTAATGGGACTTGTGTGCATGTTGAATGGAGGGGGGGAAATATTTTAATTTCAAGGGTTAATACCCACAACAGGCTGGTATTAAAATACCACTGAGTATTATAGCACATTCTAACGCATTCCAGTTGGACATTATTTTTTCTGAGTGGCAGCATTAATTTTATGTTCCATGGCTTTTGTTTCAGTTAAAATTTTAATGGTGTTTAAACTTCTTTTTTAATTAACATCCTGGATTTCCATATTAAAATAACTTCTTAGGAGGCTCTGAAATACTTACCAGTCCAAATTTTAGGTTAAAAACATATTTAGTTTTGCTTATTTTTAAATTGTTTAGGTGGCTGATTTATTTTTTATTTTTTTTTTTGGCATTTCAGCAATTTAGAAAATTTTGGAGGGAATGACCAGGGTGCAATGAAAGAAATTATTCAGATTTGTGCATGTGGAGGGGTGGAAGTTCTGATGGACGCTCTTTTCATTTTCTCTGCTCTGAAACTGGAGCAGAGGGCAACCAGATCAGAGCTTCTACTTTCTGTTAATTCACTGCCTTGGTATCCATCCTGGCAGTTCCAGAGCACTGTACGGTACGCATTAGTGTCTGGCTAAGGCCACATACCCTGGGGCCCCTGGAAAATAGAGCCTGCATACAGGAGAGAGAGGTTTGTTCTCTGTTTCTATGTTGTTCTCTGCTCCTTCAAGCTGCCAGAGTGACCAATACCACAAGTAATGTAACTCATTACCCTTTCAAAGCACTGTACAAATATTAACTATTTAACATTAATAGCTCCCCTCATAAAATAGGTATTACCCTATTAGAGGCCACCAGGTAAGTCACACAACCCCTCTTTCACTTTTCCTGTAATAACCACATACACTGCTCAATACATCGGGCTCATTGTCTGAGGCCACACATGTAACCAAGGTAAAGAAGCTGTTGAACCATTCATCTATCATCTTCTTCAGTTTGATCAACAGATCACATACAGTGCAAGAACCCACTGGAGGCTGCTGCAGTTCTAATGCTACCTCCCCTGAACCTACAGCTGGTCGAAAAATTTCAGACTAAACAGTTTTCCATCCAAAAATACAGTTTAATCAAAATCTAAACATTTAATGGGAACATGGTGATTTGGAGAACATTTTCAAAAAGGAAGAAGTCAAAGTTTTGATAAGGTAAAACTCTTTATTTTGACTGTTTTGATTTGTTTTATTAACATTTATACTATATGAATAAAGTTGCAACAAAATTACTCAAAATGACTATCAAAATGAAATGTTTCAATGGTTCCAAATCAGAATTTTTGTGCCAAGGAAATTTGTTTTTTGTTCAGATTTGGAATGAAAACAAATTTCAAAATATATTGCCTGCCTGCAGAAAATCCTGTTTTCTGACTAGCTCTAATTTGTGGGTGATCTCTCATAGTAGTTAGTGTTCTAACAACTGGATGCTCCCACTCAGATATTCCTGTGAAGAAATAACTGTTAATTCCAACAACTTTGCTTCATCAGCTAGAGTGTTTGACTTCTTCAAAATGGCTGAAACATTTATGAATTTATGACTCAGAGGAGAAGAACTCTCCAGGAGTGCTGGAAAAATCTGTGGGGTGCTGAGAGCCATTGAACCAAAATGTAAACCCTGTATATGATGGAAACCACTTCAAGCTAACAGCATCCCCAGTGCCCCTACTTCCAGTACCTATGGACCTCTCTTCTTGAGAGCAACACTTTACAGGAAGTTCCAAGAAGGCCAACAAACATGATCGAGGCAGGAAAACAAGTATACATGTAACTTTCCTAAGCCATAAGGAAAGGGTTTGTAGAGTATGATAACAGTCTACATATTCAAAGGGTGTAAACATGAAAGTCTGAGAGAAATTAAGGAAAAATGTAGGTGTGACGTTATGAGTGTAATATAATATCTCATTGAAAGGTGACAGGGCCAGAAAGAGTTAATTAACTCACAGACTGACCTGACCCATGGTAGAACTTTAGATACTGGTTAGGAAGATATGTAAATGAATAGAGCTTTGAAATGCAAGCCTGCATTGTTAGAGATAGAAGAGTAGATGTTTGCTCAGGTCTTGTGATGTAAGCAAACAAGTCTTGTCTATTGCTATAGCTTTGATTCAAAGATAAAAAAAGGAATATTAACATTTAGGAAGATACTTGAGTGAAATAGTATTATTGTCTATGTCTCTTTGAAGGTTGTGATAACCTGTATCTGCACTGTTTAATGGATAAATTATCCTGTACTAATTGCCATAATGTTTGGAAGAAGGAAAGTTAAGCCTATTGTTTTCTCAGGCCAAAAGGCTGCAGGAAATGTATAAAAACCTTGGGACATGATCCTTTTTCATTTCAGATCTGATTTGGGTTTCAAGAGGGGGAAACCTTAAGCCATAAGGATTGAGATCCACAGTCATTGACTGGAGTCACCCTGAACATGGACATTGGACTATAACCTCTGGAATATTTCTAAAAGGACTTTTGGCCACTACAAACTTATCTCTGCTATGTATCTGAACCTCAAGAATTGAACTCAAGTCTGTATGTATACTGATCTTTTAACCAACACGCTCTATCTTTTTTTTTTTTAATAAATTTTAGTTTAGTTAATAGGAATTGACTGTAAGTGTGTCTTTGGGGTAAGATCTAAGTTATTATTTGACCTGGGTCTGGGGCTTGGTCCTCTGAGATCAGGAGAACCTTTTCTTTTATATGATGAAATAAGATTTTCAGAATTTATCATTATATGTTTGACATGTGTGTCTGGATGGAGGCCTGAGACTGGGTACTTGAAGGGAACTGCATTATTTGGACTTCTGAGTAACCAGTGAGGTAATACAGAAGTTGTTTTGTGCTGGCTTGGCAAATCTAAGTATTGGAATATCCACCAGCTTTTGGGGTTTGTCTGCCCCGTTTTGTTTGCAGTTCACCCTAATTGAGTGACCTCAGCGGGTTCCCACGGGCAGCACCGTCACAGTAGGCTAAATATCAGGAAAAATAGACTTCCTGACTGTGAGCTGTATTAGACAGTTGAATAGCCACCAAAGAAGTGATGGGAACCTAATAGTGGGGGACATTTATCACTTGACTAAGAAGGCCAGTTGAATGACCTAGTAGGTTTTACTCTTTTCTATCTGTATCTCCTAAGATTTTAAGCAAATAGATAATAGGAAAGCAAAAGGAGTAAGAATGAAGAAGCTTCAGATTCAATGCTTCCTTAACATGATTATTTTATCTTTGTTGTAACTTGTGAATGTGTTATAGCAGACTTTATACATGATTATTTAGATATTTAGGAATTTTATATCAATAATTATTGTACATATTATAGGACCACTTCATAAAATTACACATCACCATAAAATAACTGCTATGGATTATTTAATTTTGAACTTCTAAAGACAAAAAATGGAAGTAGTTACAATTACCATTATTTTCAATGTTATGCAGTTAAGTGGTTTTACAAAAAAAATTAGCCCTCCAAATTACATAGTTATAATGTATTAATGGTAGCATAACATGCCATTACATTATACAACATCATTTCATGGATATTATATAAAGTTAGACATTTTAGACTCTCTTGTCCTTATAGTTATTAGAAGACACTCAGTTTTTCAAACCATATTCTGCTTAACACTATTACTTAGTTTAACCTTTGATGATTCCACTCCTTATCCCTTTGGGCAGATGCACAGATTAGTATCTTTGCTTCCATTCCTTCTTCTGGAATGGTGGTGGTGATCTAGCTGCCTGTGGTTTCCTCTGTGGACTCTTGATGTTCTCCCCTTTATCTTTTCACTACAAATAAAATATATTCTGCTTTGAGGCTGCAGGAGCCATCGTTCAGCCCATTGTGTACCCCTGATATTCTCCCCTTTTGTGTTTCACTACTAAAAAAAGATATTCTGCTCTGAGGTCTGGAGGAGCCAAGGTGCAGCCCAAAGAGCGGATCAGAGTGTGATGCCGCTGGCCTGTCTTCTTTGAAGGATCACTCTTCGGAGTTTGCACATAACAAAGGAATTTATGGTATTTAGACCTTTTGTGATATGATTGCAGCATCTCCTGCTGTTGGTCCATCTGCACTATCTGGGGAGAATGCAAGGACAAACACTGGCTCCTGTGAAGTGAAGAGGAAAACCAAAAATTTTATCCCATTAAAAAAAACCCAAAAACCTTGATGATGCAGAAAGCCAAATTATTCCTCTTCTGCTACATTATCTGGCATTTCTTTACATAAACTTAATCACTCTTCAATTTACCTAATACCTCAAACTATTCAGACCCCTCTGTATTTTTAATTTACCATTTTCTGTATTTATTCTGAGCCTCTGAGTTTTGTCATCTGAAAATTTTAACGTGTCTAGTTAATTTTATCCACAAGGTCACTAATGAGTATACTGAATAACGCTGATTCCAATACGATCCTCTGAAGTGCACCAACTGACATATGCTCCCAGTCAGTTTCAAGTACGTCTATAATCTCATTTTGTTTCCTGACTGTGAGACAGTTGTTTTCAAACATATTTAATTATTGTTACCCCGATATAGATCTCCAATATTGCAGTGAATTTCTGTGCCAAAAATATTGCTAACATCTAGAAAAATTTGTATTTGTCTACGTTATTCCCTTTAACTAGACACCTTACAATTCCAAGTGCATCAAAGATGACTACCAGGTTTGTCCAGACGCATGCAGACCTGTATGCCAGGATCTCCTCCCCTCCAGTTGCCCATAAAATCAGTTCCACAGCTAGGTGTTAAACTACTGTATATGGCAGAGAGTTAGGCTAACAGTTCTTTCTTATTTCTCTTTTCTAGGATAAGACTATTATTTTTAGTTAATTGCATACCTAGGAATGTGCAGAGCACAAGATGATATGGCCCATACCCTTTGCAAAATAAACAATATGCTTTAGACATATAGGGCCTAATTTCCCACTGTATTCCAGTTGCCTTGCGTTGCTCTTCCAGAATAAAGCAGAACTTGGTTGTAGGTGGATTCTCCTGTGTCAGGCAAATGGCCAGGGAATAGATGGCATAGCAGGGGCTCTCTTATGCCCAGTGATGCAAGGCTGCCAGAATAGCTGCATGGAGTTGTTGGTAAATGGGTTAGATTAGATAAACCTGAATCTGATCTAATTTATGCTGGTGACTACCCATGATGGTTTAAAGTCAATTTGGTCATCCCCTGGATTTATGCTTAGAGGCTTTTGGTCACATTGGCCATAATGCACAGAATGAACACAAGATGAGAAGATCTCTAACTAGAACATAGGGTTTGCTCTGTTGGATCAGATCAAAGATTCATCTTGTCCACTATCCTGCCTGTTGCAGTGGCCAGTACCAGATGATTCAGAGGAAGGTGCAAGAACCAGTAGGACATCTAAAAAAAGTCTCCCTCTCCCCCATGAAGGTTTCAACCTAATGCCTACTAATTAGAGATTGACTTAAACACAAGATTTTATATCCCCTCAAATAGTCTTTTTAACATTAACAATTAAAACTCTAGATGTTCTTCTTATCATATATATGTCCAATCCGTCTTTGAATCTTGTTAAGTTCTTGGATTCACAAGTAGATGCAAGTAAATAATTGATTTTTCAGTTCAGTGGCTGAAGCAACAAATCCCTCAAAACTCTTTGGTTCATATTTAAAAAATGGTTTGATTTGAACAAAATTTTTTGAAGATCGAGTCAACAAAATGCTGTTTTCAATCAAAACTTCCTGGATGAAATGTCAATTTGAGTCAATAGTTTGATTCAACATTTCATTTAGAAAATATCAATTCAAAACAAAATGTCAAAACAGTTCATTGAAAAATTGTTGAAATGAAATTGAACCCAAATATGCTAATAGTTTTGGTGGCCTCATAAATGCATTTTTTGGGGAATTTCCTATTTGCCAAAAAAAAAATTCACCCAGTGTTACTCACATTCTGCAGCAATGTGTTTCACAGTTTAAATTACATATTGTGTTTCTTTTAATTGCTTTTGACTTTGCCACCTTTCAATTTCATAGAATGTCTTCTCATTCTTGTGTTATGAGTTAGTACGAATAGATATTCCCAGCCTACCTTTTATATACATTTATCGTGTCCCCTCTTATTAGTTTCTTTTCTAATGTAAACAATCCCAATCTTTTTAGTCTCTTTATATGAGAGTTTTTCCATGCCCCTAATCATTCTAACCACCTGTCTCTGAAACCTCTCTAATTCTGCAATATCATTTTTGAGATAGGGTGACCAGAACAACACATAGTCTTCTAGATGAGGATGTATTATTGATTTATATAATAGCATTATCATTTTTTCCATATTATTCTCTATCTCATGCCTTATGCCTGATATCTTGTTTGCTTTTTTTGACCCACAGTGACACCCAGGTCCATTTCCTGAATTGATAGAGTTAATTTAGAACACAGGAAGGTGTATGACTAGTTCAATTTTTCCCCTCCAATGTGCATTATTTTGCACATATCAACATTGAACTTCATCTGTCATCATGTTGCCTATTCACCTAGCTTGGTTAAGTCCCTCTGAAGTGGCTCACAATTTTCTCTGAAATTGACAAACCTAAATCAGTGCAAAAATTTTATAAGAAAAACACTTCAGTATTTCTTTTGTTGGTGAACTAACAATACATTTCACAGAAGAAGTGGGTTTAAAAGAGAGTTAGATTTAAGGGAAATTGATTACTTGGATACACCAGTAAAGGGAAGAATTTCCAGGCATAAGGGACAACATGGAAAAAGGCATGAAAAAGTGTGAGGTACCCCACAATACAGCTATGAGCATACAAACACTGCCGGAGGAGCTTACAGATTCAGATATCATTTGTGCAGCAGACAAAGAAAGAGATTTTAGAAGTGGCTTTTTGGATACGCTGCAAAGTCTCTTCTCTTCTAGCACTACGGCAAATTCTGTATTCTATATGCAATTGTATCTAAATCTTGGCACCCATATTGATTCTAGCATGAGCAGTAATCCTGCTCAGCACACAGTGCAAGAAGTATTTATATTTAAATATTTATTAGTAAAGACACCATATATTTCAGTGTCTTATAAATCCCAGGCACTCATGCTCACCCTAATAATAAAGAAATAGCGTTGTGTTAATGAATATTTGTATTACTATATTCACTACCAGAAGGGGACCTCAAAGTACTTTACAAACATTAACCAGATAAGCACTGCAACTCCCTTTATAAATAAAGGAGGGATACAGAAGTAACTTGATTAATTTCTGTGGTGGAACACAGCAACCACCTAATTTGTGTAGCAACACTACTGAGGTCCTGGTCCTGCAGTAGCATCTGCTAGCATGGATCCCTGGAAGTGTGGAGAATCCCAGTGATGTCAATGAAATCTCATGTAAGTGTAGAGAGACTTAGTAGATCCTAATGCAGTGCAGGAGATGAAGAGAATAATTGAAACTTCAAGAGATCTATTCAGATATCTTCACCAAAACTTATTACTTCAACTCACTGGTGTAAAATGATGCTCTCCATTTATCAGCCAAACACTGATGGTTCATACACCATAACTGTGTGATACTGTACAAAGTGATATAGACTATCAGAAATAGAACCACCTTTGAATTTACTTTACATTGTTCATCACCTGGCATTTATGCTTTATATCATCAGTGTAACTATGCTCTTACAATTAATGTTTCAGAGCAAAATTCTGTGACAAGTGGTGGATTGTGTGTCAGATTGAATAGACAAGGCTCTGCTTATGAGTTCAGAATAAGATCCAACCTCGGGGAAAAATAGGGTCAAACCCACATCTTTTCTACCACTTCAGGGTGTGCAAACAAGTTCAGACATACACCAATTTGTCTACCTGTTTCAAGCAAATTTTGTATAGGTTCGAGAAATTTTAATCAAAACCTTCACTCATATCAGAGTAAGTAATGGAACTGAAAAATTAACCCAATTTTGGCAAGATTACAAGAATCCTCATTTTGATTCTAAGTGTCTTTTATTTAACCTAAATGTCTCTTCTTATAATAGTGATTTGCTGCCAATATTCTAACAAATGTTTCCCCCTTTAAACTGGAATAAAGCTATGTTCTATGATTGCATATGCTTGCAGGTAGGAAAAGTAAGGGCTCTATTTTTTACACTATGCAAAAATGCTTTCCCATAACCATAGCCTAGGAAGGAGGAAATTCTACTTGGCAAATAAAGTTATACTAAGTGCAGTTTCTGGAACAGGTTATACTTGTTCCTGAGAAATATATTGAGTATATATGATAGTATAGTAGAATTGGCATGGGGTGGGGGGGAGGTGGGAGTGTGAAGACCTGATGGGGAAAAGGGTGTTGATCCCACAAGAATTTATTTTTAAAATGTCTGCCATTTAGGGTAAACTGGTCCATTCAAAGGGCAAACAATTCACTCTTCAGAAGTACCTATATCAGCTTCAGGGATGGACGTCATTCCTGACAGGGATAATTTGGAAGTATCCATAGAGGGGGTGAACAGGCAGGGGAATAATCTTCTGCTTGGTGGCAGAATTTTAACAAGGGTCTCTGGTGAGCCCTTTTCAGCACATCATGGTTTTATTGAAATATTCTTCTCAAAATACTGAACCACTGACAGCTTCTGTAATCTTGCCAAAAATTGAGTAAGGAACAAAAATAAAATGTTAACTTGAAATGTGTGAATAATTTTGATTTGATGATAACATCTATTGGAATCAAGGCCATATTCAAAGCTGACTTGAAACACGTTCAGATAATTCAAATTACACTAAATATCTCAAACTTTTTAGGTGTTGTTCTGATATGATGAGAGGAGGGTATGTTACGAGCTCATTTCAAACTTTTCTCTGATCTAACTGAAGATTAAAGACATCTTAGGTCCTACAACCTGAACCAGAGTGGGTCAAAGGACATACTGGGCTAGTGCTAAGTTGACTGGATAAGTCAGCCTGGGAGGTTAAGGTAACAAACTACAAGCAAATGAAATGTGTAAGCACCAAAAGAGGGAGTAGACTCGCTCAGGGTGACTTCCGGATACATAACTAGGGAGTAAAATTAAAAAAGGAACATTTAGGCTGAATTTCCTGACAGTATGGTCTATTAGACTGCGGACTAGAGTCCCCTAAGGGAAACAGCTGAAGACCCAACTCTAGACAAGACAAACTCTGGCAGGACAAACTACACAGGACAAAGCACTGAAGATACTATGGGGAGCATTGATACTCTGGTGGTAAGGGGTCAATTCCATAGTAGGATAGAATAGGTCTATTCCACCTCTAATTTCTATTTCAAACCAATGTTTCTATACAAAATAAATGAGAGGCATTATCTACAGGAAGCTCAGCTGAATTACAGAAGACATCTCTTGTATTTCCCTATTGTCTTAACTAGAACTAGGTTTACCAAAGACACCAGCTGAGTACTGTCCTCCGTTCCCAATGTGTTCCCTGCCTGCCACCACTAGTGTAACAGATGTTTGCTTTTATGTGAAGTAGGCTCTATTTTCCCATTGTTTTCAACATACCTGCTGTTCCTGCTCCTGAACTCTTGAAAGTGGCTGCCACTTAATGTCAGTAAGGCTGCCTGTGGAATCGCTGTCGGTAGTGTTAAATGATCTATAAATCTATGATCAAAGAACTATGGTCAGGAGAAAGTAGGTGCAAAGTTGAAGGTGGCCAAACCATTTAATCAGACAGCCATGAAAATATTGTCTTCAACAGGTACAAATGAGGCTCAGCACCATTATCATCAAGGAGACACAAAAATTCTCTTTTAGGATGCACTAGGAGAGTGACCTAGCTGAGGGTTTCTGATGTTGCACCGAGTTTCTTAGGTGCATTTTGACACAGATGCTACAGCTTAAAAAAATTACCAAAGAATCCAGTAACCAAAAATGCCAGTGTTCTCACTATGTGTACCTTTGTTGTGTCCAAAAGAAGGCAACAGCAGAGGTTCTGATTGTTTAATATTTGCTTTTATTAGGAACCATAAGAGAAATTCATTTGCTAGTCACCTGTTAAGTACACACTCTGTCCTCTTACAGTCCCTACACAGGTGCCACTCAAACTCTGAACTGGACTCTGTAGTGAATTGGACAGGAGACAGATCAGTGAATCTTACAAAATGAAACACTTAATTGGTATCACTACTCTGAATACCTGACTGTAGCATTTTGCATTGGAGCTTTGGCAGAGACAGGGTATGTCATGAGATGATTAGTCCATTGTACTGACTGGTTGGAAATGAAGTATTTTGTCACAAAGCACACAGAGTTTTTAGTTATTTTTTTAATATTTGAGGTGAATTTATTCTCATTCATTCTTTTTGGAGTCTGTGAGAGTGGTCTCCACCCAGAAGCAATAAGTTATCTGTAAGGGCATTTCAGGGTCTTTGCCTATATTTTCTTCTCAGCAGGACAAATTCTCAGGATAGATAGGGCTGCTGTGTGCCACTCAGGACATTTTTAAGGCAGTTTAGTATTGCCAGAGTGGCCAGCTAGGGATTCCCTTAGTGTAGGAGAATCCCTTGATGGCATAAAGCCAGCATACAGTCTCTAAACAAATATATCCTAGAGCCACAGTGTAGAGGGCACGTCAGGGTGTATCTGGGAGGGTAAAGGCACATTTGGAGCACTCTGTGCTTTTGTGATCTCTAACTGATTCAACTTTCCCTGTACCAGGGAATAAACCAACTCCCAGCAATCCCATGGATTAGAGGAACCACATGGATTAGAGGAACCACAAAAATGGCAATAAAGACACTTTTGCTCCTCTCCCCTTGGGTCCTGCGCAGCTCGGCAAGACTGGACACTGTACAGTCTCCCTTGGCTTAATCTTGCAGCCTGCTGTGAACATGCAAACACATACAAGCTCATACTCAGCATGAAAGCAGGATTAAAAACTCTTGCTCTGATATTATGTGTTTCCAAAACTCCACAGGCTCCAGTACTGAGTGAGCTTCATTTAGTCTATAGTGGATTTGGGTATAACATTAGAGTTTAAGTACACGCCATCTTCTACCTGCCTAAGGAGGTGATTTCAGGATGGTAAAGAAGATCAAGCTAATGGGTGAACAACAATTAGCATGTGAGCTGAAATTCCGGGAGCCTGAAGGAGTTTGTTTGCAAGAATCTGAAAAAAGTTTGTTTTGTTCTGAAAGAGCTAGAGGCCAGACTGGTAAGAGTATCAGGAAAAAGAGGGAAGGTAAATGAGGTAATGAGGGACCTATTCTGCCATCAGTTGCTGAACACGCATGGCTATTTTCCATTCAGTTTAAATCAGAGCTCCTTAAAATTGTCTGCCTAATTTAAATTACTCTACTCGGGTTTTCCCCTCTTTCACATACATGTTGATTTTAGTTTTGTCCTGCTACTAAACAGATCATAGATAACGCAAATGGGTGAGGAACAAAGAATTGTATCTAGGCTCAATGAACATGTTACTCCTCTTCTCTTTCCTAAGTATACAGTATTGTTACATTATATGCATAAAGCCAGATTAATTGCAATGTTTCAGCTGAAATGTTGGTCCCACCAAAGTTAGTAAATCTGATTAATGCTCCTGTAGCAACTTAAACTCAGTCCCTTTGCATTACAAGAGGGCCTCTCAATTCATGAAGGCACAGTTTATGCAGTACTACAAAATGCACTGAGGGTTACAGAAATAGATGCAGTTTGACTGTACATCAAGAGCACATCAATGTTACATTAGAAGTCATACATGCCAAGGGACAGAGTAAAGGTTTTTGTCAGGAAATTAGCCCATAGAACCTGGTAGATGAGTATTTGCCCATCTATTCCCTTCCATACCTTTCTCGTTTAAAACCTCAAGAATGCTCTCAAATGTCAAATTCATCTGCAATTCCCTCATCAAGCATCCCATCCTGACCATGGTTGCAGTTACAGAACTCTCAATACCTCCTATGTCTAACAAACACCTGGTTCTAAGATCTATCTGACAAACATGGTCCTGTCCACCCTCAGCTGCTGAGTACGCTTCTCTCTCACATCTTGTCCAGAGCTAAGACCATCCCTCTGTCCCTCCCTCCCAGCTATGGAAATCCTGTCATACTCCCCTCCCAACTGTAAATTATTCCATCATCATCCATCCCCAAGTGCCCATCTCCCAACAAAAGACAAGCATCCAGCCCTGGCCTGCCATCTCTCAGAATGCATGTAAGGCCTCAGTCCAGCAAAGCACTTAAGTATGTGCTTAACTTCAAGCATGTGAGTAGTGTCACAGATTTCAGTAAAACTATTCACATAATTAACCACAAACAAGTACGACCAAGAACCTGCAAATCATGTAGCTTCTGGCTGTACATGTCACATATCACATGACCAGAGAGGCTGCCATAGGCATCACCTGAGAGCTACTGTCAGAGCTTGCACTGCCTGCTTCCAGTAACTCCTACATCAGTAGCAGCAGCAGCATCCACCTTCCCTAGCCATACAGAGGAGTCAAGCCAGTTCTTGCTGTCCTGTGTAGAGGCACAAAACTGATACTACTCCATCCCCAGGAGCCGCAGAAGGGGGAACAGGCAGAGCTCAGGAGATTGGGTAGATGCAATGGGTGTAGAGAAGGAGGCACAAAGGATATGAGTGGGTTGGGCATTAGGGGGCAGTGCACATGTTTGAGGTGTTCTGAGTGAGTCCTAGGGAGGTACGAGACGAAGCAGTGTTATAATGTGTTGTAGAGGTTGGTGTTTGTGGGTTAGAGTACATGTGGAAAGCACGTACTGGTTGGGAATTTTTTACTGAAATGTTTCTCTGCAAAAAAAAATGCTGATTTGTCTAAACAAAACTAAACAGGAGCCATAAACATTTTTTAGGAAAAAAAGTTTTGAGATGGTAGAATGTCCTGTGTCAACATTGTCAAACCAGAAAGTTTTGCTTCATAGAGTTAAAATGACTTAGTTACACTAAAAAAGATTTTAAAAAGAAAAAAAGGTTGAAATCAAAACCAAATGTTTTGATTGACCCAAACCAAAAAGTCTCAGATTATCTCTTTCTGAAAAATTTTGAGATGGGAAACATTTTCAAAATTTCTAAAGTTTTTTCAGGATAGGAAAACAGTTTGCTGCCCTGCCCTTCATGAGACACCAGCAGGAAGGTGAGTGAGAGCAGAGGAGTAGTTATTGGCTTCTTTCTTTTCCAAGAAAGTAGTGTCCCATAGGCCTCTCTGAGACTTCCTTGGCAGATTGGTAGAACCAACTCTGAGACCCTGACTCAACAATCACTGCAGTCCTAGCTTTCAAAATATGCCATTGTTCTCTCTCTCTCTCTCTCTCTTTCTCTGAGTTTACTGTTCTGTTGATCTTAGACATAGGAGCTAAGGTTTCAGTGCTGAACTAGAATAGATATTTAGTCATACTTCTCTAAGGCTAACAATAGAACAACTAGCATATGAAATGTTACATACCTGGGATTACTTTACTTTACATACCTAATGAAATTAACAATTTACATCCACTCTTTTCATTTGGCATGTAAGTGAAATGATTTGGGACAAAAGAAGGGGTTCATTTTATGGCTATTAACTTTGACAGTCCTAGATGACAGACTATAAAACTCTATAATCTCTAACCATTTTTGTTACCTGTCTATGTACCCTTTCTGTTTCAGCTGTATGTTTTTTGAGACTTGGTGATCAGTATTTCAGGATGTTGTTCATTTGCTTTCCTTTTAGGAATGATCAGATATTACCAGCACTTTATTACAAATGCTATAATGACAGTGCCACGGGATCAGTTCTTCCCTCAGACACCTCCTGAGAACAGGCAAGGGTGTCTTTGGAAATAGTCACAGAACTGAAAACATCACTCATATTCCCACCAGTGCTTATTAATTTTTCCTGTGGATACACAGAGATTGTGGTAACTTGATATGTGTCAGCACTGACCACAGGGACTATTTTCTTTGAAATTTAGGACAGAGCAGACATGCTATTTGCATCCTAAATTTGACCCCCCATGTTGCATAATGAAAAGCAATAGCGTGTTTATTGGCTTCTGAGAATGAGACATGGATCTTGTTTCCACCTGCTCATATTTGGATCACCCATGTTTAACAGCTCATCTGGCTGCTTCTGGCTTTGGCTACGGGCCAGCTCACAATGATAACTGGGCACAACTATGTTATAATTTCAAATGACAATTTGTGACAAGCTGCTAGCAGTGTGATGGTCCTCCTTCCATGGTCCATGCCTACAGATTACTGTAAACACTATGAGACCGGGCTCAGTTCTGCTCTGAGTTATACCTGTGGAACTACACTGACTTTGATAGGGTTTTATTGGTATAACTGACAGCAGAATTTGTCCCATTGTCTTCAACTAAAAAGTCGGAGAGAGGTAGGAGATAATATGATAGAAAGTTTGCTTCAGAGTTTCAGTGAGACTCATTGCACAATCAGTGGGAAGCCTTCTCTATCTGAGGAGGCCTCATTGTGACCAATGCCTTAGACAAACCATTCTTTGAAACATTTCTGCCTTGACTTATCATGAGACTAAATGATTACTGGTCTTGCCTATCATTGCTACTTAGTTTTATCAGTATTATTAATCGCATAGTGCCAACAGTGTGCTTATTCCTTTACATACAAGTAGAGTGACAAGATCCCTGGCTTGAAGAGTTTATAATCCAGATCATGAATTCTCATATATTTTCATAGTGTGGACCACATCTTAATAAAGATATTGTTTTTGGAACCACCTCCACTCCCATTCACAATCACATAACATATTTGTAGTAACTACAGGGATTATTTACACTGAAAAGTAATTTTAGTAAAGCAGTGATGTATTGTTATTATTTCCATTTTTAACATGTGATAACAAGAGTAGACTACCCCATGGGACCAGCCAGCTCTACACAGGTCATGAGCAGCCACTCCAGGGACCACAGTTTTGAAACCACTGGTCTAAAGAATCTTACTGTGATGGGTGTGGTCATGGAGATCCCCTTGTGACTGTCATCTAATGTGCTGAAATTACATCTGACCCCATTTTCCCTGACAGCTTGGGACTTCCAGAAACAAGCCTTGTTGAGCCAGACAGGCTAGCCTGTGGCAACCCAGACTCAGGGTCTCATCCATGCCCCCAAAGCTGCAGACTTAACTGAAAACAGCTCAGCACCCAGACACCCAGTTCCCAATGGGATCCAAACCCCAAATAAATCTGTTTTACTTTGTATAAAGCTTATACAGGGTACATTCATAAATTGTCTGCCCTCTATAACACTGACAGAGAGATATGCACAGCAATTTGCTCCCCCCCCCCAGGTATTACTTACTTACTCTGGGTTAATTAATAAGCACAAGTGATTTTATTAAGTATAAAAAAGTAGGATTTAAGGGTTTTCAAGTAATAGCAGACAGAACAAAGTAAGTCACCAAGCAAAATAAAGCAAAAACACACAAGTCTAAGCCTAATACATTAAGAAACTGATTATAGGTAATATCTCACCCTCAGGGATGTTCCAATAAGCTTCTTTTACAGACTAGACTCCTTCCTAGTCTGGACCCAATCCTTTTCCATGGTACAGTCCTTGTTAGTTCCAGCAGACATCTCAGGTGGTAAGCAGGGGTTTTCTCATGACTGGCAGCCCCTTTTGTCCTGCTCCATCCCTTTTATAGATTTGGCACAAGGCAGGAATCTTTTATTTCTCTGGGTCCCCACCCCTCCTTCTAAATGGAAAAGTACCAGATTTAAGATGGATTCCAGTATCATGTGACATGGTCACATGTCCTGCGAGACTCAAGCCTCCATTCTTCCTGGGCTGGCCCACAGGTACACAGGAAGGATTGCAAGTAAACAGAGTCATTTATAGTTCATTGATTCTGAAGCACCCTTAATGGCTTCCACTTAATATGTTTACATCAGTAATACAAGTTTATAGCTTATTCTCCTAACTCCACACATAGAAATAATACATGCAAATAAATAGGATGAACACACTCAGTAGATTATAAGCTTTGTAATGATACCTTACAAGAGACCTTTTGCATAAAGCATATTGCAGTTACATCATATTCACATTCATAAGCATATCACCATAAAGCATATGGAGTGCAACATCACACTTACATTCTTTTAATCTTCTTTTAATGCATATAGTGGACCTCAGTTTATTTTTTCTTATACATGTTAGGTATGTTTAAAACAGAGAGAGATGAAGCATATCCAAATAGCAGTATGCCATTTGGAGGCCAGTGGAGGAAACAAATACATTAATAGAATGAATGGAGAACACAGAAGTTATGGAGTTTATCTCATAGGGAGGTCATATTATGCACCATTGTACAATAGCAGACATGTAAGCACATTATAATAGAATATAGCCAGTATCCTAAATTGCTGGCAAGGAATTATTTACATGTTGAGAATTTGAAACTAAAAGCCATTTTCAGCAGCAAAAACCTAAAAAGATGAACCTTAAGTCTCTTTTTTGAACCTTTAGAAACTTATGATGCAAGCTAACAAAACATAGCGGAAAAATAGCACATTAATCTTCAATTAAGGGATAAAGAAAATGTGCTCACAGCAAAGCTTGAGGAGGATATAGTGTACACAACTTATGAGAAAATTTCTTGAACAGGAAAGGCAATGATTGATGTGGCATAAACACTTTTCTCAAGCTTTAGTTTCTAAAATAAATTAGTTACAGAAACGTTGTACACTGCCAGTACAGACAACTTGTTCATCAAAATTTGTTTCACTATACAAAATAGCTCAAAGAACACTTTGTATTTTAAATATCTGTGATTACATGATGCTTAAGATTTAGAAGGCCAACCAGTTATCCCTTAGATATTGGTCCTTGGTGCCATCTTGTGTTGATACTGTGCGCTTCTCAGTGTTTAAAGAGGCTGGCTTTCATAGTGCTATGCTGTTCTACATCTGCCGCTGTGAAAAATACAGTTCCATCTGTTCAATACCCAAGAATGACTAATTTTTTTTAAAAAAATAGACCTCTGCCACCACTGCCCTCGCAGCTTGATTGTGAAAATCAGTGATGTTCAAAGATTTTTTTTTTGAGTAAAAAGGCCTGTAGTGTGAAAAGTACTTTTTACTAAACTAGTAGGGAGGGGTAATGCTATTGCATTTAGAGAAATACCTCCCATGAGTTACTGACCAGTTCGCATTGCTGTATGTCTCTTTAAGTTCTGTAAAAAAAAATAATTTCTGAGCATGCCAATGTTTACTTTATGACACAGGATATCTTAGAACAGGGTGACCAGATAGAAAGTGTGAAAAATCGGGACAGGAGGTGGAGGGTAATAGGCATATATTTAAGAAAAAGCCCCAAATATCGGGATTGTCCCTATAAAATTGGGACATCTGGTCACCCTATCTTAGAAACAGATATAGTTTCTGTATAGAAAATATACAGCAGACAAAAAGGAGACACACAAAACAGATGCCCACATTTTCAAACTTCAGTGCCTAAAGTGAGTCACCTAAACTGGTGTCCTACTTTACAAAGGTGGTGAGCCTAATGAAGTAAATGAGTGTTGAGAGTTTGAGTTTAAAAATCAAGTCACGGATTTAGGTGACTAACTTAAGGCACCCAGGTTTGAAAAAGCGTGTCTTTAAAAAGGTGATTTTTTTGTGATCCATTTAGGGAAGAGCAACAAAGGAGGCAACTTATCTGGATCTTTGCTGTGTACTCAAACTGATTTTACTGTATGTAGAGATGTTCTGAAGCATGAAAGAGTTGGGTGACATTTTATTTGTATGTGCTTTTAATATCTGTACACTTCCTACTTTTAACTAGGCTAGAAAGCAGAAAGTGCAAGCTGAGCTATTCTTGTGGTACTTCAGTATGACCCAGGCCCAGAAATACTAAAGGTTTCACAAGAGAACCAAATCTTTTGAAATTAGCAGGATGAATTCTCACTCAAATAGGATGAGATACATTTATCAAAACCTCTGAACCAAGTCTTCAAATCTTTTGACGTTCACCCATAACGTACAGTAGCTTCCATAATGTTTGCTACCTTTACTCCCTGTGAGCATGCTTCACTTCCCTCATTGAACTAGTTATTAATCCTTATTTTCCCCTTTCTGAGCATGTAGCTGTGGCTCACCTCTAACTTTGTTAAGTTGCTTTACTTTTTAATCTCATTTGCGGCTCATGAAAGGTGCTAGATTGACAGCACAGGAAACTGAAGTCTTTATCCAGTGGATAAGAGCAACAGACATGGCACAGCACAAATTTCTTTATACTCCCCTGTTTGTATTTAGATTAACACAAAACCCAATCAAGCACCAATCCAGGCTCTAGGTGCCTTTGCCATATAGTAAAACAATAGCCACATACTACAGTAAAAAACAAACCTAGTAGCTTCTTCAAAGCTAACAAGTGGAAAAAACATCAACGCTTCAGGCATTGATCCAATCCATCAGTGCACAAATCCCAGGCCTCAGCACACCTCTTCCGCCCCAAAAGCCTAGGAAGAGATATGGGCTTTCTAGCCTTATCTACTGCCTAAATGCTTTTGCCTCTGACCTGTAGGGACCAATCTTAAGAGTGAGAATATAGTTCAACCTTCATGTACATTTGATCCTTGGACTCTCTGCTGTGTATCAACAAGCCCTAAGTATGGTGTCTGAGGTAGACGACATTCTACTCTTAAGTAAACAGAATCCACCCAACTTTCACAAGTGATACCAACTATTTTCTATCAGTACAGACCTAGCAAGCTTCAGACCATTGATCTAGAAGAGAAGCACTTTGATCTCTATTCATTATTCTCTCTCTTTCTCTCTGACACACACACACACATCCCACCAACACCTTGGATTGAATATAAAAATGCAATCGCATTGTCACATGCTGTTATAAGCATGCCTTTGTGGCTTGTATATCCCTGCGGCCTGATTCTCTACTGTCTTGCACCTTCTTTAGGTATGAATCACTGCCAAGTCTGAATGGCAGAATTTTACAACCACTTTGTCAAGGTGTTCATGATTACAAAAAGGCAAGACGGAAGAGAACCAGATCCAAGTTTTTTTCTTTCTCGTTCTCATTCAGTTACCTGATTCACCTCAATGGAATTGGTCTGGTCTTATCAAAAAGGTCAAACAGTGTAATCTGCTGACAGCTAGTAAGTGGCACTTATGTAACCAAATCTCTGCTTTAGCCATGAGGTAGATCGGTACCCGCTGATTCTGAGCTATTCTAATATTTTTGGACCATCACTATTAAGAGTCATCAGTCCACCTGGAGCTGCATTTCTTGTAATAAGACACATACATGGCTCAGCTACATTAATGCATCTGTTAGTCACAAAGTGTTACATGCAAGATGTTGTCAGAAAAATCTGACACTCATACTGTAATGAAATATGTTATATACTGAAATGCACATTCAATGCCTTCATTCTTCTGATTGATGCATCTCTTGGAGCCTGATTCAAAGCCAAATGGAAATATTTGTATAGTTTCAGAGTGCTTTGCATCAGGCCCTTAAACTGTCAAACAATAATTAACCTGTCTTTCTAATAGGGAAGATTGTTAGGCTTTGCGTATGGGCAGCTCTCTTGCCTTGTATCTAACTCCGTGCTCCTTTCCTTTATCCAAGCTAACAAAACTTGCATTTTGGATTTTGTGAATAATATTAATTAGCATTTCATATGAATTTGAAAGTACACTTAATTATAATCAATTACAAGATTTTGTATGCTTTTTATTCATCTTTCATGCACAGCAAACAAAATGCTAGAAGTCTGTGCATTATTATTTCAAAATACCCACCATCTCTTAAATGCCTTTACGGAATACACCATTCCTCTGATTTCAAATACTTCATTTCTCATGGAACACTCGAATAAGGACCTAGCTGGCCAGTGAGGTGAGTTCTTCACTATAAGCCGGCTATGTCTAATTATAAAAGATGAAGGCTTTGAAAATTTCCATAATTGCTAGCTCTGGTAGGGGTCGGTAACATATTTGCATTAGCTACTTACGCTTCATACCAACACTTATAAGCACCACTTATCAAAAATAAGTCTACCAAGTCAGAGGTGCTTAGGTGTCTAAATATTGTAACCTGCTAAATATGGGTAATACCTCCTATTTACATCACTAAGAGGTACACAGGCTTTAAAAAAATAAAGGTGATTGCTTTGTTTTGTTTGGCACTTAGATACAAAGGTGATAGGTACTTCAGAAATATCACAGATAGGATTTAAAATGTTCTATTTCTTTAAAATAAATTTGTTTCAGTTACAAAAAATGTTTTGGTAATGTTCAATTTAATTCATACCTTAGGATTTTCTTCTGTTTACTGCTATGTCTCAATCATTAATCTTTTATTCTAGATACAGGAATTGCTGTAATTTTGTTCTTTAACAGTTTACAGGACATTAGCAGCTACGTATACTTCTGGTCCAATTGTAACTCTTTAATAACAGAAATATCCACTGCATTCATCCAACATTAATTTCCCTCTTTTTGTACAGTAGAAAAATTCCATTGGACTTACAGCTACATGACATACAGACTATACAACACAAAACAATAGAGCAGCATGTACATTTCAAATGCTCTGTGCTTAAAAAAAGAGCAAGATTATGTTACAAGCATGTCTTTTTCTTGTTACGCTCAACGTCAGCAAGCACTCTTTGGGAATCCTGACACTGAATGTTTCTTTTCTCTCATTTTTATTGTAGAGAGTGATTTGATGGTTTTTGAACTCTGGATCAATTTGGTGACATTGTGGCTGATCTTATTTATCTCTGCTTTGCTTGGCCTCTCTTTCATTCTGAGGCTCCAGTCTCCCAGTTTCCTCCAACGGTTCATTAGACTTGATCTCTTTTAGCCTTTTTACTCTCTCTCCTTTTCCCACCCCCACATTGGACACCAGGTTGCTTTATTCCACAGGTTTCCCTATAGGTTAAGCCTAAACTTTTATCCCCTCTTCTCTAACTCACAGTCAGTATTTGATTCTGTGTTTTTTTTTAACCCTCTTTGTAAATAACTTAGGCCTGGGTACAGCCCTGACAAGTATGAAAAGTCTGACTATGTGGGCTAATGTTTGCACAATGAGGTGCAATCATTTCACCTAGTAATACCTATTGCTAGAACAGCAGGAGAATTGCACAGTTAAAAGACAACACTGAGAAGCAACTTAAAACTTCCTTTTTAAAATGTTTGCTTGGCTGGTACAAGCTTCCATGCAATGAACCAAATATATGAAGTGAAAGGAGAAACAAGCACTTAGAAGAGCTATTATGAGACTGAGAATACAGTATCTCACTCCATACATGTCTCTAGTAATTTGACTATTTGTCATATTATATAATATATGTTTTCGTATTTTGTGTATTTATACTTGAACACAATAGATGTCTTCATCCTGCATCAATGTGGCACAATTGTTTACTCAGAAATAAGGAAATGCTTAAATTAAGGGTGCATCTGTAATCTTCACTCTGCCTTCTTGAGCACGTGGATTACAATGCAATCTTTAACTGATCACATGATGCTCCTCAAAGGATCATAGAATCATAGAAGACTAGGGTTGGAAGAGACCTCAGGAGGTCATCTAGTCCAACCCCTTGCTCAAAACAGTACCAACCCCAACTAAATCATCCGAACCAGGGCTTTGTCAAGCCGGGCCTTAAAAACGTAAGGATGGAGATTCCATCACCTCCCTAAAATCAACAAGGAGTCCGGTGACACCTTAAAGACTAACAGATTTATTTGGTCTTCAACGTGCCACCGGTGCCACTGGACTCCTTGTTGTTTTTGTGGATACAGACTAATACGGCTACCCCCTCATACTTGACACCACCTCCCTAGGTAACCCATTCCAGTGCTTCAGCACTCTCCTAGTGAAATAGTGTTTCCTAATATCCAATCTAGACCTCCCCCACTGCAATTTGAGACCACTGTTCCTTGTTCTGTCATCTGCCACCACTGAGAACAGCTTAGCTCCATCTTCTTTGGAACCCCATTTCAGGTAGTTGAAGGCTGCTATCAAATCCCCCCTCACTCTTCTCTTCTGCAGACTAAATAAGCCCAGTTCCCTCAGCCTCTCCTCGTAAGTCATGTGCCCCAGCCCCCTAATCATTTTTGTTGCCCTCTGCTGCATTTTCTCCAATTTGTCCACATCCTTTCTTTAGTGGGGGGCCCACACCTGGACACAATACTCCAGATATGGGCTCACCAGTGCAGAATAGAGAGGAATAATCACTTCCCTTGATCTGCTGGCAATGCTCCTATTAATGCAGCCTAATATGATGTTAGCCTTCTTGGCAACAAGGGTACACTGTTGACTCATATCCAGCTTCTTGTCCACTGTAATCCCCAGGTCCTTTTCTGCAGAACTGCCACTTAGCCAGTCGGTCCCCAGCCTGTAGCAGTGCATGGAATTCTTCCATCCTAAGTGCAGGACTCTGCACTTGTCCTTGTTGAACCTCATCAGATTTCTTTTGGCTCAATCCTTCAATTTGTCAAGGTCGCTCTGGACCCTATTCCTACCCTCCAGAGTATCTACCTCTTCCCCAAGCTTAGTGTCATCCGCGAACTTGCTGAGGGTGCAATCCATCCCATCATCCAGATCATTAATGAAGATGTTGAACAAAACCGGCCCCAGGACCAACCCCTGGGACACTCCACTTGATACCGGCTGCCAACTAGACATCAAACCATTGATCACTACCCTTTGAGCCCTATGATCTAGCTAGCTTCTATCCACCTTATAGTCCATTCATCCAATCCATACTTCTTCAACTTGCTGACAAGAATACTGTGGGAGACCATATCAAAAGCTTTGCTAAAGTCAAGGTATATCATGTCCACCACTTTCTCCATATCCACAGAGCCATAGAAGGCAATCAGGTTGGTCATCATAGAAGACAATCAGGTTGGTCAGACATTACTTGCCTTTGGCGAATCCATGTTGACTATTCCTGATCACCTTCCTCTCTTCCAAGTGCTTCAAAGTGGATTCCTTGAGGACCTGCTCCATGATTTTTCCAGGACTGAGGTGAGGCTGACCAGTCTATAGTTCCCCGGATTCTCCTTCTTTTTTTAAAAGATGGGCACTATATTTGCCTTTTTCCAATTGTCTGGGACCTCCTCTGATCGCCACGGGTTTTCAAAGATAATGGCCAATGGCTCTGCAATCGTATCAGCCAACTCCCTCAGCACCCTCGTATGCATTGCATCCAGTCCCATGTCCAGCTTTTCTAAATAGTCTTTAACCTGTTCTTTCACAACTGAAGGCTGCTCACCTCCTCCCCATACTGTGCTGCCCAGTGCAGCAGTCTGGGAGTTGACCTTGTCTGTGAAGACCAAGGCAAAAAAAGCATTGAATACTTTAGCTTTTTCCACATCATCCGTCACTAGCTTGCCTCCCCCATTCAGTAAGGGTCCCACACTTTTCCTGACCTTCATGTTGCTAACATACCTGTAGAAACCTTTCTTGTTACCCTTCACATCCCTTGCTAGCTGAAACTCCAATTGTGCTTTGGCCCTCCTGATTACACCCTTTCATGATCGAGCAATATTTTTATACTCCTCCCAAGTCATCTGTCCAAGTTTCCATTTCTTGTAAGCTTCCCTTTTGTATTTAAGCTCACTGAAGATTTCTCTGTTAAGTGAAGCTGGTCACCTGCCATATTTACTATTCTTTCTGCACATCATGATGATTTGTTTCTGTACCCTCAGTAAGGCTTCTTTAAAATACAGCCAGCTCTCCTGGACTCCTTTCCCTCTCATATTAGCCTCCCAGGGGATCCTGCCCATCAGTTCCCTGAGAGAGTCAAAGTCTACTTTTCTGAAGTCCAGGGTCCATATTCTGCTGCTCTCCTTTCTTCCGTTTGTCAGGATCCTGAACTCGACCATCTCATGGTCACTGCTGCCCAGGTTGCCACCCACTTCTACTTTACGTACCAATTCTTCCCTTTATGAGCAGCAGGTCAAGAGGAGCACGGCCACTAGTTGGTTCCTCCAGCACTTTCACTAGGAAGTTGTCCCCAACACTCTGCAAAAACTTCCTGGATTTTCTGTCCACTGCTGTATTGCTTTCCCAGCAGATGTCAGGGTGATTGAAGTCCCCCATGAGAAACAGGGCCTGTGATCTGGAAACTTCTGTTAGTTGTCCAAAGAAAGCCTCATCTACCTCATTCTCCTGGTCTGGTGGTCTATAGCAGACACCCATCACAATATCATCCTTCTTGCTCTTGCCTCTAAACTTAACCCAAAGACTCTCAACAGGCTTTTCTCCAGATTCATACTGGAGCTTTGAGCAATCGTACTGCTCTCTTACATACAGTGCAACTCCTCCACTTTTCTCCCCCACCTGTCCTTCCTGAACAGTTTATACCATCAGTGACAGTGCTCCAGTCACATGAGTTATCCCACCAAGTCTCTGTTATTCCAAACACATCATAGTTCCTTGACCGTGCCAGGACTTCCAATTATTCCTGCTTGTTTCCCAGGCTTCCTGCATTCATGTACAGGCACCTAAGATAACTAGCTGATTGCCCTACTTTCTCAGTGTGAATCAGGAGGCCACTCCTCTTTGTGTTTCCTCCCAGTATCCCACTTCCCCACTTACCTCAGAGCTTAGGTCTCCATCTCCCTGCGAACCTAGTTTAAAGCCCTCCTCACTAGATTACCAAGCCTGCCTGCAAAGATGCTCTTCCCTCTCTTTGTTAGCAATCCTTCTTCCTGGAACAACATCCCATGGTCGAAGAATCCAAAGCTCTCTCTCTGACACCACCTGTGTAACCACGCATTTACTTCTACAATTCGATGGTCCCTACCTGTGCCTTTTCCTTCAACAGGGAGGATGGACAAGAACATGACTCGTGCCTCAAACTCCTTTATCCTTCCCAGAGCCACGTAGTCTGCAGTGACCCACTCAAGGTCATTCTTGGCAGTATCATTGGTGCCCACGTGGAGAAGTAGGAAGGGATAGTGGTTCGAAGGCTTGATCAGTATCAGCAGACTCTCCGTCACATCCTGAATTCTAGCTCCAGGCAAGCAGCACATTTCTCAAGTTTCCCAGTCTGCATGGAAGATGGATGACTCCGTCCCCCTTGGGAGGGAGTCCCCGACCACCTCCCCCCCATCTCCTGCTCTTGGGAGTGGTGGTCGTGGAATCCCCATCCCTAGGACAATGCAACCCATGCCTTTTGGTCGATAGGGTCTCCTTCTGATCCCTTCCCTCAGATGACTCTTCCAAACCATTCTCTGCCATAGTACCTGTGCAGAGAGCCTGAAAATGGTTCCTTACCTTTATCTGCACTGGGGGTATATGGATTCTCCTCTTCTTTTTTCTTCTTCTGGAGGTCACATGCTGCCAATTTTCTTTTTCTTAGAGCAACAGATTTTTTTATTCAATAAGGAAAAACTCTTGTAAACACTTCTGTTAAGTTATAAGAAAGACTAATAGTAATTAAATATGTTCAATGCACTGTTTTATTTGTGCTTCTTTCTGCTCAGTTCATATTACTGCTTGTTTCTCTTCTGCTGTTTTAATATTGGGATGATTCTTGCACTCAGTTCTCAGGCAAATCTCTCAACGACTTTAATGGGACTTTTGCCAGAGTAAAGATTGCTCTGAAGTCTGAAATGTTTTGCAAAGCTCTAATCACAAAGTGTTTCAAAGGAGCAACTTTCCCGCCTTACAGGTCTCCTCATGTTCAATACATCCACTAAGGATAACTGCTCAGTTTCCAGTTAATTTCATTTGTCAAGTAGATCATGAGCTACTTAGCACAATTTTGGAGAAAAAGAAACCCAGGAACAAATTCACCCCTGGTGTAAGTGGGCAACACTCTTCAGTGGACTTTATGTCATCGATGACTTTGGCCCTTGATTTTGGGTCTTTCTGAATCTAAGATGTTTGCAGTGTTGGTGTAGCCTTGTTGGTCCTGAAGAAGAACTCTGTGTAAACTCAAAAGCTCGTCTCTTTCATCAACAGAAGTTGATCCAAGAAAAGATATTACCTCACCTGACTTGTCTCTCTGAATCTAAGATGGATATTTTGAGCTAACACAACAACAACAGCTGCAAAAATACTAATAGAATCATAGAGGAAAGCCCCAAACCTAATCTACATACAGAAATATGGCACAGAATAAATAGAAACCCAGTAGGGGAACAATGAAAATACTAGCTTCTAGGGTAACCAGAATGGACACATCTGAATAATTGTTAACTTTACCATGGCTAACTGGTTTTGAAGCTATAGCTGATGCTAACAGGGCTTAAAATGGAGATCTCTTACTGTGCCCCTGGGGATCACACAATTCATGCTCCTTGATGTGATAAGGTTTTAGTCAGTGGGCATATTTTAGGTGCCCATGGTCCAAAAGCAACATGATGTCTATCAAGTTAAGTGCATGCATAAGACTTTGCAGGTTCAGGGCCTGAATTGCCTTTCACTACCTTGTTAGTATTAGGATGCAGATCATTACAAAGTCAAAAACATTTACAGAGCAGTCTCACATTATGTTACCTCCTAGGGAGTTTCCTTACATTACCATCTTCAAAACGCAGCTCTGTTTTTAAAAAAAAGGGGGGGAGGGGAAATATATTTCTTTGAAATATCTAGGTTCTTCCCAAGATGTGGCAGCTTTAGAGGAGTTCCCAGCAGAGTGATAGAAGTTCTAGTTTAAACTAAAGGTAAATTGAAAGATCCTAAGTACTTGGCCCACCCATGGAGGACTCAAATTGGCTGGTTTAGTAAAACTGTCACACAAATATACTGCTTCTCTCCTCCCTGCCCCAGAATAAGAGCCCGGTTATGCATTGCTTGTACAATTTTCAGTGGGAGTTTTGCATACAAAAGGATTTGGTGTAATTTTTTTAAAAGGTAGAAACTGCCTGCTATGCAAAAGCTTCAAAAGGAACTTCCTTATATTTAAGGTGTGTAATTTTATTTTTAGATATTTACATGTTAACATTTCTGTTACTCATTTTAGTAGAACTCTGGCTATGAGAGCCCCCCCTCCAATAGCAGGGCTGCTACACAGGACATTCTCTAGCATTGTCTAGTTTTACAAGTCTTAGGAGCTGGAGTTTGCCATAGTTCAGTAGCTCTCACTTTCGGGGAATTTTCCCCTGAACATTTAGCCTATAGTACTTTTTTTTTTTTGCTCCACTTCATAAAATTACTGAAAATGAAACCCCTTTTATGATCCTCAACAACCCATATTTATTTTTATATTGATATTTATTTTAACTGATGTTTCAGCTTGATATTTTCAGCTTTGTACAGAATGTGGCATTTATAATGGAGATACTGACATATCTGTATCTATACTTTGTCTATATCCACAGGGAATTAGGGAGGCCAGTGATGAAAACCAGAGATTGAGCATCAGGCTAACTGGATTCCTTTTCTGGATCTGCCACTGACTTACTATGTGACATTGGGCATGTCGATAAAGCCTGTATTGCAGTTTAAGCCACAGGTCTCAGCAAGGGGGTGAGGAGAGACTCTACCTTAGCCCTGGGTGAAATGTTGTATCCATTGAAGTCAATGGCAAAACTCCTATTGACTTCAGTGAAGCCAAAATTTCATCCATTGTGCCTAGGCAGTTGTCACTGCTATACCCTTTAAAAGGATGGCATGTGTCCACTGGTTGAACTTAGCCACCATCAAGGATAAAGACTGTGGCTGCTTCCCATGTGTGAGGTAAAAGGGTAAAGTTTAGTCTAGCATTCACCCCTTTTTATGCCTCAGACTGCAAATCTGTAAAATGGGAATAATAATCCATCTCTACCTCACAGGAGTGCTGTGAACTTTATATAGCGTTTGTGAAGCTTTGCCATATCCTCAGCTGAAAAACACTAAAGAACTGCAAAGTACTAGTCTTATTGAGAGGCGGATTAATGTTGTAATACTGGCACTCCAGCTTGTTATCCTTCTCAAGGAGTGATTAGACTAAATTTGTTTTCTATTCAAAACTCATTTTCAGAATTGGAAAAAGTACATTAACAACAAATATTCTTTTTCAAGGCTAGCACTTTCTGGGCCTGATTCCCTTCTCACTTACAGTTTTATGCCAATGTAACTCCAGTGACTGCAGCAGTCGCCCCTGATTTCCACCATTTCCAATCGGGCCTTATATATTTCTGTGCCATACAAAAGAACATTTTCCAGTGTTAGTTTCCAGTGGTACTGCTCTTTCCTTAACATATGGTACAAAATTCTGAAATGCATGAAATGTTCAAAAATCATGTAACTTTACCTGCTATATTGTTCTGTTTGTGTAAGTAAAGTTGCAGGTATTTAAAATTTGTGTTAGGGAATAGGGCTCTGTGTTTCTGTTATTTAGAAACCAATAGGCTTTAAGGGTATATTATTGCATGTGAGTGGTAAGCTGTAGTTCATGACCTAGATCTAATGGTTACTTTATCATTTGCAATGGACAATGAAGTGACTGAGTAGTGAAACTGACATTGAAGAGCAGATTTTGCCTCCAAGCAGCTTTCAGGATTTAGATTTCACTATATCATGTTCAGAAAGGTCAGAGCTCCGGCCAGATGACCAGTATAGAAGTGCAGATGGCACTGTATGTCACCTGACTGCTATGGGCCTCCACAACCTGCTGCAGAGGGCTGGAGTTCACAGAAAGGTTACAGACATATACAACGACAGTGATTACAGGTTTTTGAGCAACATGGCACTCCTTTTACTGATCTGCATGGAATACAAGAAATGTATACAGTAACCAAAGCCAGAGGTGCAATGACAGATCACAGTCACAGACACAGCAGGGATGTTGCTCAGACAAAGAGCTTCAAATCCTTACTTCTGATCACTACCCAATATATGAATACGTGGTTAATAGGTATACTTTTCACCACCACCAGTTACATAATCTTCCCTTTTCCTTTCCTCTGCCGCAAAATATTAGGGACCCAATTTTTAAAATGATTAGCAAACATATGTGCAAAATACATATCTATTTGTGCAGGTGACATGATATTTATCTATGCAAAACAGATAACTGCACGCAAGTGACCAGCACTGGTCATTTCATTTGTATAATTCCCTGCCACAGTCTGACTTTCTTGGCCTGCTGCCAGTTGGCCTTCTTTCTGTGCAATGACCCAATTTGCATGCTCAATTACGGTATATGCACACACACTTTAGGTACACATTTTGCAAGTGCAATCATGCATCTAACCATTAACAAACAAACAAACAAATAAACAAAAAACAGGCATGCCATGGCCCTGTTTTGAACTTTCTAGAAAATAGCACAGAATAGCTTGCCTCATTCTAAAAATTGATTCAAAGGAAATCCAGACAAAGTCTGAAAGCTAACATATCTAAGGAGAGCTTAAAAAGAAAAGATATTATTTGAGGGCTTCTGCAAGATGACCCGTCACAAGTCTCACTACTTGATTCAGACTGGCTATAATTTCATATTAGGAGTCTGGGGAAACCAATTTTCATTTAAAAAAAAAAAAACCCTAACCCTGGCCAGAGTTGGGTTAGAAATGTCTATCTTTCAAAAGTGCTGGACAGGTGAAAGATTATTCTTGGCTGATTACTCTGCTCTCATAAAAAACAGCTGGTTCACAGTCTCACAGCCCCCCTTTCCCAAAATAATGAGATTTGCTTAAAAATTGGGTGATTTAAAAAAAAATAAGTTTTGGGTCTTTTTCTTTGCTCTCTGGGTTTTGAGCCTTTAGGGCATATTTGGGTTACATTTTCAAGATTTTCTCTCCAACCACAAGGGCTACAAACTTCCTTTTGTTTTGTTTTTTTAACTGAAAATTGAGATTCTCACTCAATCACTTATATCCATGACCTGTGGCTCTAAGTAAAAGACCAAATATCAAGAGACTCATGATAATTCATGAGAGTTTAGAACACTGCCTGTCAATCCCTAGCCTCTAGGGAAGACACATACTGGCAGGTCAAAATGAGCACTTTCAGGACCAGTAAGCTTTTGTAAACCATGGTCCCAAATCAATGCTTACAAATAAAAAGATTATGTCCCTTAGTTTCCACACAGCCCATCTGCACTCATTCACCAACACTCACCTGTCCTCCATACCACCTACAATGGTCACCAGCTGCACGAAGGATCAACGCTGATGGGGACTGTGCCCTGCCCAGCAGCAGGTGTCCTGTACCTTAGTGAAGAGGGACTGTGTCTGACTGTGCTGGTCAGGGAAAAGGTAGTTGTCTGTCTACATGAAAGACATATCCATTGTAGCTAGTGCTTGTAGCATAGTATCCTGAACTGTAACCCAGCCAGTCCTTCCAACTCTCCCCACCTCAGAACCAACTGTTTTTGATGAGTGCAGAGTAATCAGCCAAGAATAAAGTGCCCATCTTTTACCTGTTCAGGCAGCTAAGATCTTTCGCCAGATATCCCAAGTCTCCCCCATCTCTATCAGCAGTCACAGTTCCCCACAGTACCCCCATTTCCCAACCCCCATTTTCCACTTTGCCACAGTACCCTCCATTCCCTATTTTCATGTGTCCTTTTTCTCTCCTAGCAAGCCCAGATCCCTCCTTTGTCCTAGCCACAGCATCCCTCACATCCCAGATCCACTATTAGCTCTTTTCTTGCCCTCTTTAATCACAGCCAACCTCTTTCCTCCAAGAGCCCCATGACTGTATTCTGATCCCAGCCCTAATGCCATCTATCTTTATGGTCTTTGGACCAGACCACTGTGCCTATAATTATCATCGCTATATAGGTTAATTCATTAATAAAAATATGCCACTTTTCCCCCTTTCTCTCAATACTTCACAGTAGGGTTGTTTCCCAGAGTTGTTCCAAGGCTGTTTTTACTCCTGGAGAAGAAATGTTATAAATACATTTCATAAATTCTGTAAATACATTCCCACCCTGAAGCTTGTGGGTCACTCTATAAACAAAAACTGGGTAAATCTTACTCTTCAGTAAACACCATGTTATACTTTGTAAAATCACTCTCTGACTGAACATGATGTACCACAGCAACAAACACTCAGATTTGGGAAGAGGCTCACACTACAGGCCTTCAGTGAGCACTGTTGTACAATGATTTGATGGTCAGAAACTAATATTGGAGTGTCCAGAAAGTCACATTCACTTTCATGTAATTAAATGCATGGAGTACAGTGACATCTATAGGAGATTCTGTGTTGCTACAATAAAGCTTGTTTTTCCTTTATGCTTTGTGTATACATAAGTTATTTCTAAAAAAATCTGTTATCTCAAATGTATCAGGAAAAGGAAAATTAAACATCAACATTTTAATGCAGGTGAGGTTTCTCCTGAGATTTAAAATGAACTAGAACACATTCTGTAAAATACGCTCAAACACAGCTGTAAAAGCTGATGGGAAAGAGAACAAATTGCTATGGTAACCATATAATGGAAATAAAAGAACATGGAAAGTAAGGAATCAAGAGAAGGAGAAGAGGATACTGTAATGACAGAGGAACATGAACATTTTGACTGAAACTTCTATAGTAAATACTGCTTAATGCACTGAATGAGAGAAACACACATGGAATTCAAAACATGGTAAATGAATGACCTTATTATAAATGCTGCATTGTTCTGTACCTTTCTGTCAATCTTTGAACAAGATGCTATTGGGGTAACTCTCATATTGAACTGGTGCCTCATTTTCTCCTCCTACAGTGAAACCTGCAGGAGAGGGTGGAGGGGGAAGAAGTCTCTGAAGTTTCCCCTCACAGAGATATTCGTTTTGTCAGGGACTTGAGGTTTGCTGCTTTAAGGACAGTCCATGGGCTGGTCCCCAATCTCCATGGATCCAGAGACACAAGTAGGAAACCATGGCTCCTACACAAAGGCCTTGTGACCACCAGCTCATTGCCTTTGTGGCCCTCCTAGATCTGTACCGAGAATACTCTTGCAGCTGGCAGTGTTCACAAAGAACCCCCATTCAGGGACAAATGGATGTACTCCACATTTTCACCAGTGTCACTGAATACAGAATTTGGCCCCACATTGTGTCTTTCTTAAGCAAATGGAAAGGGCAATATTTTCTACTGGTTGTTTCTGTTATTTCTAACTCCAACATAGCAATGAAATTAGCATGCAGCAAGTTCCTCTAGGAGGCCGTGGTCCAGGGGGGATGTGTGCAATAAAATCACTCCAAAAGAAAACAGCTCATTCTTTTTACAATTTATCTGATACAACTTTCTGCTTTGGCAATTAGCATTAGTCTTACCGATTGGACAGATAACAATAGCCCTTGTAGTTCTTCACATTGATATTAAAAAAAGACTCAACTCCACCCATACCTCCAGTCTCATTTCCTACTTCACTCCAGTTGCTTGTTCTTCCCAAGCATCCCTCAACATCTTTCTCCCAAGCCTCAGATTCATACCTTCTTCCATTATGCCTGCTAATCTTAGAACTCTCATCCTCTGGTCATTCACCAAAAGGCCATCCCTAGTGTTCTTCAAATTTCAATTCACAAAGCACTTTATGAATCAAGATTATGGCACCATGTCATTCCTGGTACTTTAGACTCTGCTCTATATTATCTGCATCAGGATTTGAAAAATTCACGTGCCCAGTAATCAGTGATATATAGAAAACTTTCCTCTGTGTGTTTGTTTGTGTGTATTTATATATAGTGGGAATAAATAAATTTCTGCAATTCCTTCAAATTCTCCTTTTCTCCTGCAGCAGTCAGAAGGAGTGGGAGCTTCAGACACCTACCAGCCAGAAGTTGACAAGGAAGAGTGAGCCATTGAGGAGGGTTTAGGGGCTGCCTTCTCCTCATAGGAATTGCAGCACCCTTCCTCATGCTAGCAAATCTGGGTGAGTGGGTCAGCCTCTCAGTAAGGTTTGCTCTTATTTCACACTGGTTACTGCAGCCCTGTCCCTAAAGGTCTACAAAACTCTGCCCACTCTATGGGGCTGAATGTCTCATGGCAAAAAACCAAGGCCCAGAACTTTGGAGATGAGCCACCTGAACTGCCAGTGCAGATGAGGTCAAGTCCCATAGAGCACTGATGAGTTCATCAACCTAGGCTGCAAGCAAAGTTCAAACAATTGCAGCAAACGAGATATTCTTTGACAAATAGGTCTCACCTTCATGCCTGAAATCCATGTCTCACCTACAGATGCAACTATTTCTCTGTGCTGAGACAAAATTCAGAATCTATCAAACCTATGTACTAACTGGTATATGGGGCAGAAACCTGGACACTTTTACAGGCGGGGTTGGTAGGGCTTGTGAAATTCAATACCATTCCTGAGCATAAAGTGATTTGACTTTGTGCAAAATGTCATAATCTTGCAGAGATCTGGCCTTCCTTCAATAGCTCACTATATTCAAAAGCAGCATGGCACACTTTTGAGTGAGGTTACCCGAATGGATAAAAATGTCCCATGACACCAGGCTCTCAAACTCTCCATCAATGCACAAAGGGGCTCATGAACTGAACCTAACTGGCAGCACTCATGGGGGCACGCCAGAAATTTGTGGATTCATAGGATTGAACCATGTATGGGAACTTCACAACAAGATGCTTGGTGCAACACCGTCAATCATGGTCACTCTGGCTGGCGTGACAGCTCAGTAGAGTATGTGCATTTGTTGATGATGATTGATGATGAGTAGAGCTGTGCAGGAACTGGAATTTCATTCTCACAGAAAATTTCACATTTCTGAAATATTTATTCCAAATTGGAACACAAAGAAACAAAATGGAATTTTATGAAAAGGTACTGTCCAAGTTCCCTGAGTTCCGAGGCTTCCCAGCAACCCACTAGGCAGGACACCATGGAGCCAGGGAGCTGTGGAGCCCTGGGATCCAAGCTCTTTGTCAGGTGGGCTACCAAGGAGCTGCAGAGCCTGAAATCATGGGCAGTCAGATCAGCTGGCCAGCCTGTCTATTTTCCACCAAAACTTTCAGTGGAATCAACAAGTTCCTGAAGAACATTTCTATTTCATCAACGCAACATCTTCCAGTGGAAAACTGTCCAGTCAGAAAGTTTTTGACCAACTCTATTGGTTAGTGGATATTGGATACATTTGTCTAATCCTTCTGTGCACTGGAATCAAAATATGATCTCTGTAAGGTAGTAACAGCATCTTCCCTAGAACCCAGATTACTTCAAATTTACAGTTCTGTCAGTAGTTTCACTAACCTCAGTAGGACTAACTTTTGGTTTAAGACTGCCCTCATGAGCATGGTTTGCACAATCAGACCAGAAATTTGTACAAAGCTGTCTTCAGGGCTTGTACTCAAGTAACAATCATACTGTGACCCTAGGAGTCCAATATGCAAAAATACCATTTCTCTGAATGGGGCCTTATCATTTAGGCTTCTTTCAATGTGATTTATTATACAACATGCTTTTCTAGCCTCCTATATAGGTTATACCATTTAAACGAGATATACAACATACACATCCCACTAACTGGTAAAACCCATTCTCTTGCAACGGCCTAATTGAAACTGTTTTAACATCAGGGAAATTGTTTTTAGAAGCCAGAGCTACACGAACATCATAAACCTCACAGCAAAAAGAAGTTTGCCAGGCCCAGTTGCTCTCACTGAAGTCAAGGCGAAACTCCTATTGAAGTCAATGGAGGCAAGAGAGGGATCATACTGTGCGTTTCAGTTGCTGGTTTCTGCATCTTCATAACCAAAACCTCTCTTTTCTCATCATACACCTGCTCTACAGTTGGCAATTATACAAATAAACACCCTTCTCAAAGAGGTGACTTTACATCTCTTCCTGCAAACCTTTTTTTAAAAGAGAGAGAGAGAGAGAGGGAGAGAGAGAGTGAGGACATTTTAAGATACAGCCTGAAAATCATAATATATGAATCTTCCATAAAATGAAAAAAAGTTTAAAATTCTGCATATAAAGTAAAATACAAAACTTTGCATTTTAAGTATGTTGCTATTAAAAGGAAATCTAATTAAATTCCACAGCAATAAGTACCTTGTGAATTTCTAGTTGCTATGGTAACAACTTTTTTTTTAAAATAGAATACAAAATTATCTTGAAATACACACTTTGTTGGTATGTAAGTGAAGGGTGCCCCAAGGCAGCCTAAAGAACATTGATGGGGCAGCAATAAATGACTTTTATTAAAAAAAAGAAAAAAGAAAAAACAGCTTGTATTTGAGGATATTAATTTAGGCGTGTATTTTTCAGATGATCACTTTAGACAGGGAATAGGATAGAACCCCTGCAGAGTCCACCTTTAGTATAAGTTATTAGGGGAAGAAATCTGGAGTTTGAGCCCTTCAGAGGAATAGAGAATGAACAAACCTCAATACAACATTCTTTGCATTTAGAGACAGATAAGGAGGGATAGATTTGCTCACTGTATGACCTCATTAAAGCACCAGATATTTTTCATGCCCACCCTCTCCAGCCTCTGCCAACCGGCAAATTCTCTAGGAAGAACCCTCAGCTAGCACAAGGAGAAGCCTCCAGAGAAACATTATCATTGCCTATTATATCTACAGCAGATACATATATATTATTAAAGTAGTTCGCCACTGGATGTCATTGTTATTCCACAGAAATACAGCTCAGAAAAATTTCTTTAGCAGTAAAATCTTTAGCGCTATAGAAACATGGAGCAGCGTATCACAGCTTCAGTGTATACAGGCTGATTCAACATCATTATCCTGATTTCCAAACACAACTTAACTATTTTTAAATGAATGCATATGCTGTGTGTCCTATATTCAGCATTTAAAATAGCTGACAAAACATTGCATCAAAGAGCACAATACATTTGTATAGTAAATTATTCATATGCTAAGGTGGTTTGTGGATTTTCAGTGTATTAAGGTTTGAGCTGAACATGCAAAGTTTGGTAGCTGATAGATCTATTTCCATTTTCTACCCCCAGGACTCTAGAAGCAGGAAGAAAAACTTGTTTATGGCTCCAATCCTGCAACAGCACTTCATACAGCTGCAACATTCTGCTTGCACAAATCAAACTGCAGGAATGGGGTCTGTGTCGGTTGTGTCCCCCTCTGTGCTTGATATACAGAGGATGCAAACCTGTTCTAGCGGTCATCTTGAGAGCCTGGTACTGCAGTGCAAAGAGAAGACTGGGGCAGTTTCTCCCACAGAGCTGCTGAACGGGTTAGTGCACCTGTAACAGAGGTATGACCCAGGAGTGCTGGGTCGTTACTTCATACCTGTAGTTGAATGAAAAACTTATACCCTTTTCACAGGCCAGTGAGGCAAGCCGTGAACTCTAGTGGCTAGAGGTACAGTGCCTATCTGTGTGCTTCCATCACAACAGTTTGTGGCCACCAACTGCAGTGAAGAAGCAGCTGTATGCTGCCCCATCGACAGGCGTGAGAGAAGGACTTGATTCCTGTCAGATTTTCTTCCACTAGACCTCAGCTTCTTTAATTCCTTCCCAGTTCCCACTGCCAAGCCCCAGATACTGTCTGTCTCACTTTGTCTTGCTCATAGAAGGCTAGATTCTGCAAGTCTCACTCACATTGAGTCAGGCTTTGATGGAATTCTTGGAACTGCTCTCACACACACACACACACACAGAGTTCTGCACGTACTTAGTGCCTCGCTGAATTGGATTTGGACTGAAATAAGGGAGAGAAGAATGAGGCCCAGGGTGTGCAGACACTTCCCTCTGGATTTAGTTTTGAATATAAAATCTTTAGATTCAGCTTTGTATTTTTTGGTTCCACTTCAGCAACAACACAGAATCAAGTACCAAAGCATGATCTTAAACATATGTCCAGTAGTCATTTTCTGAGTATGTAAATGTGTACTGGAGATAGATCAGAAGTGGTATACATTGACTCTGTAACTTGACAAACAGGTATTCAGTTTCGTATCAAATTAGTCAACTGCTGCCAGATTTGCCTGGATTGGGGGTGTGCGTGCAGAGAGAGAGAGAGAGAGAAAGCACAGTAGTTCATTAATCCTTCTCACATCTTCCTTATTCATCCTGGTATTCAGAGGTGTAAATTAGAGAGGCAGATGTACAATCTGGGAAGTTTTCCAGTTTCCTTTTTTAGAAAGTGAAGCATTTAGCATTGTGGGCACTCAGAGTTTTCGGTCTCGTACAAAGCCACCAACAGCTGCGTGCTGAGTGGCATAATTGTGTGGGGCTCACAGCTCAGTCAGAGAGCCATCATGAACAGAGTCCACCATAGCATTCTTGTACTTCAGTAAACAGTAGGCCAGGATGTGGGGAGGAATAGAAAAGTTATGGTTTCTCTTGCAGCTACTTGGCAAAGGTGACTTCAGTGATCTCTGGTGGAGGAGGAGGGAGATTAAGAGGGGTTCCATTTCTTGTAAGAGCAGAGGGGCAAATAAGTGACTTGGTATTTCAGGGAAAAGGAAGGAAGGAGTTGGTTGGTTGGGAATCAGCAGAAAGAAAATCTGGACCAAAGGACAGAGAAATCAGAATAATGTGGACTCTGTCATTTTCCTCCCACCCTATGCCCTGTTTACTCATGGGGATCCTGGACTAAAGCCCATTAACTCAATGACAGTCTATTGTCTTCAGTCAGGTTTGGATCAGGCCTAAGGTGTATATCTGTGCCACGTTAGCAGTGCACATGGCTGCAATGAAAATTACTCTAGGGTTCAACACCAACCTTTATCACTGGTCTCATATTCCAGCTTTATAATTAAAAATAAAATCTTCCTTCTTTCCTTTACATTTACTTGCTCTTTTAGCTCCTGTGCTGAAGTAGCAGAAAATATGTGTAAATCTTCCCTATGCACCCACAACTTTACCAGGACCATCCCATACTCTTTTGATAAAATCTTGATGATATCACCCTTCCCCATCATGTATTCTCTGTCATATATATACACATGCATGTGACTTGTACTATCCACCATCACAGGTTGCCACCAGTGACTGAACCTCCAGTGCTAAAAGCATAAGCTAGATTCTCCAGGTTTCAGAGTAGCAGCCATGTTAGTCTGTATCCGCAAAAAGAAAAGGAGTACTTATGGCACCTTAGAGACTAACAAATTTATTTGAGCATAAGCTTTCATGAGCTATAGCTCACTTCATCTGATGCATGCAGTAGAAAATACAGTGGGAATATTTTATATACACAGAGAACATGAAACAATGGGTGTTACCATACACACTGTAATGAGAGTGATCAGGTAAGGTGAGCTATTACCAGCAGAAGAGAAAAAAAACCTTTTGTAGTGATAATCAAGGTGGGACATTTCCAGCAGTCGATAAGAACGTGTGAGGAACAGTGTGTGTGTGTGTGGGGGGGAGGTATAAACATGGGGAAATAGTTTTATTTTGTGTAATGACACATCCACATCCCACTTTGCAAACTGGACACCATTACATTAGGTTTGAATAAAGACTGGGAGTGGATGTGTCATTACACAAAGTAAAACTATTTCCCCATGTTTATTCTGCCCCCTCCTCCCACTGTTCCTCACACGTTCTTGTCAACTTCTGGAAATGGCCAACCTTGATTATCACTACAAAAAGGTTTTTTTCTCTCCTGCTGGTAATAGCTCACCTTACCTGATCACGCTCTTTACAGTGTGTATGGTAACACCCATTGTTTCATGCTCTCTGTGTATATAAAATCTCCCCACTGTATTTTCCACTGCATGCATCCAATGGAGTGAGCTGTAGCTCATGAAAGCTTATGCTCAGATAAATTTGTTAGTCTCTACGGTGCCACAAGTACTCCTTTTCTAGATTCTTCACTGGCTTATACCTTGCCTTGTCATTAACAGTTGGTGAAGTGAGTGTTCATTGGCTGTAAAATGCTACCCTTCCAGTTCAATGGTAAAACATAGGCATATACATCTACACAGTGTGCAAGGCAGCAAAGAATTAGACTTAGAGGCTTTGGAATGGGAAGATTCCCTCATTTCCAGTGTTGTACCACAGCATTACCTTCTAGCTTTAAAAGATCCTGAAATATTGTTGTCAAGGTTCCTCCCCCACTCTGAACTCTAGGGTACAGATGTGGGGACCTGCATGAAAAACCTCCTAAGCTTATCTTTACCAGCTTAGGTCAAAACTTCCCCAAGGTACAAAATATTCCACCCGTTGTCCTTGGATTGGCCGCTACCACCACCAAACTAATACTGGTTACTGGGGAAGAGCTGTTTGGACGCGTCTTTACCCCCAAAATACTTCCCAAAACCTTGCACCCTACTTCCTGGACAAGGTTTGGTAAAAAGCCTCACCAATTTGCCTAGGTGACTACAGACCCAGACCCTTGGATCTTAAGAACAATGAACAATCCTCCCAACACTTGCACCCCCCCTTTCCTGGGAAATGTTGGATAAAAAGCCTCACCAATTTGCATAGGTGACCACAGACCCAAACCCTTGGATCTGAGAACAATGAAAAAGCATTCAGTTTTCTTACAAGATGACTTTTAATAAAAATAGAAGTAAATAGAAATAAAGAAATCCCCCCTGTAAAATCAGGATGGTAGATATCTTACAGGGTAATTAGATTCAAAAACATAGAGAACCCCTCTAGGCAAAACCTTAAGTTACAAAAAAGATACACAGACAGAAATAGTTATTCTATTCAGCACAATTCTTTTCTCAGCCATTTAAAGAAATCATAATCTAACACATACCTAGCTAGATTACTTACTAAAAGTTCTAAGACTCCATTCCTGGTCTATCCCCGGCAGAAAACCGCATATAGACAGACACACAGACCCTTTGTTTCTCTCCCTCCTCCCAGCTTTTGAAAGTATCTTGTCTCCTCATTGGTCATTTTGGTCAGGTGCCAGCGAGGTTACCTTTAGCTTCTTAACCCTTTACAGGTGAGAGGAGCTTTCCCCTGGCCAGGAGGGATTTCAAAGGGGTTTACCCTTCCTTTTATATTTATGACAATTGTACTGGAAAAGCATGACATTTTTAACATATGGAGAAGCTCTTCTAGGTCATGGTCAAAAATGTTTCATATTTGACCTCCAGGCTGGACTGTTGCAACTCACCATACATAGATATGAGCATTTCAATGTTTCAAGAGACTATACAGTTAGTCCAGAAAGCAACAACCCAAATCCTCATCAACATCAGTCACTGAGAGCACTTACCTTAGTGCTCCACATTCTATGTGGACTCCACATAAAATACTGGGTTGTATTCAAGAACTTAAAAGCCTCTTGGAAATGGCCCAGGATGCATCAGAGAGCATCTCTCTCTATAGGACTATGAGCCTTTCTGACAGCTATATTCCCCACGCTGAAGCTATCAGCCTCATAGGTGAAGCTTGTGAGAGTAACAGGACTCTCTCAACAACAGGGCCCAGGTTTGGAACTCATTAATGGAAGAGACAAGAATGACTACAAATCTCACTGCCTTCAGAAGTAACTGTAAAACTGTAGTACTCCCACAGACAAAACTCAAACAGATAAGAAGAGAGAAGGAGGGGAAAAAGGGAAGTGGAACCAAGAAGTAAGAAATCTAAATGATATTTCTGGCTGAGTCAGAGACTTCCTGTGGGACCCCAATACTCCATCACTCTGTGACTCAGTTTCCCATAAGTAAAATGGGATAATAATACTTCCCTACCTCACAATAGCTTTTCAAATTTTATTAAGTTTTTCTACTGGCAATGCTGGCAAGTTTGAGTATGACTTGTCCATGGACAACTGTAATAGTAGCTAGTGATCAGTTTGCACCCTAAAGTATACGATTGGAAGATATTTCTTATAAATTTAGGGTGGGATTTCCAACCACTAGTTGTCGGTGGTACTTGTGTCTTAAGTCACTTAGGTGCTGTTGCAAATCCAGCCTGAATGATTATAACATGAGGATTTTTATTTTGGTTAAGGTAACTACCTCCTCTATAAAAAGAAAAGGAGTACTTGTGGCACCTTAGAGACTAACAAATTTATTTGAGCATAAGCACATCAGATGAAGTGAGCTCTAGCTCACGAAAGCTCATGCTCAAATAAATTTGTTAGTCTCTAAGGTGCCACAAGTACTCCTTTTCTTTTTGCAAATACAGACTAACACGGCTGCTACTCTGATACCTCTTCTATGTGTTTGATCTTTCACTGTATCTTGCTAGCTTAGAGAAAGTATCACTGAGCATCCACACTACTGTCACTCTATTTCCAAGTGGTCTGCCATGGACAGTGGCTTTGTGTTCTTCTAAGCTTTTTTTGCTTGAAGCATAAATGGGGCAAACATGGTTGTAGAATGTGTTCAAGAATATGTTACAGCAAAGGTTGCAGTCATTGTTACTGCCTACTCATGGGCTGGGCTGCCGCATGATTCACTAACAGTATTGCTCCATTCAGATTTGGCCATTCAAATGGCCCTTACAATACCAGCCAGCTGTGGTCTGCCAGGTCAAAGTTGTAGAATGGTTATACCCTTCCTTACACTTGATTCTAACAGGTTTCAGAGAGTGGTCAGTTTTGAAGGGGTTCTACCAGCAGGAGAGTGAGTTTGTGTGTGTATGGGGGTGGGGGGGATGTGAGAAAACCTGGATTTGTGCTGGAAATGGCCCACCTTAATTATGCACATTGTAGGGAGAATGGTCACTTTGGATGAGCTATTACCAGCAGGATAGTGAGTTTGTGTGTGTGGTTTTTGGGAGGGGGGTGAGGGGGTGAGAGAACCTGGATTTGTGCAGGAAATGGCCCAACTTTATTATCATGCACATTGTGTAAAGAGTTGTCACTTTGGATGGGCTATCACCAGCAGGAGAGTGAATCTGTGTGGGGGGGTGGAGGGTGAGAAAACCTGGATTTGTGCTGGAAATGGCCCACCTGGTGACCACTTTAGATAAGCTATTACCAGCTGGACAGTGGGGTGGGAGGAGGTATTTTTTCATATTCTCTGTGTATATATAAAGTCTGCTACAGTTTCCACGGCATGCATCCGATGAAGTGAGCTGTAGCTCACGAAAGCTCATGCTCAAATAAATTGGTTAGTCTCTAAGGTGCCACAAGTACTCCTTTTCTTTTTGATTCTAACACTTTTTCTAATTGCTTGCTGTTCTTTTGAGCTGCTACTAGATGGCACTCAATACCCTCTTATTTTGCAGTTACAGTGTTTTAGGTTTAGGATATATAAGACAGGCTGGCTTGTTAATTGTTCTCTTTGGTCTGCCTATGGTTTTGCAGTATGTTGCTATTCCAAAACTTTTTTCTCTGTTGGTTTCTTTCAATAATGTTTTCCTGCCTAGACATTAAATATTCCTTCCAAATGGAAAAAAAGCAACTTTTCAATTATCCTACCATTGCCCTTTTGTTCCATTTGCCTAGCTCAGCACAATGAGCCCTTTGGAACTCATCAAACTTTCAAGAGGTCTGTGGTCTTTTCAAATAAAAGAACTAGTCCACACTACTTTTTCTGGTAAATTATTACAACACTTTAGAAATTAATTTGCACTTTCTTCATATTTCATTATTTAGCAAGTTTAGAGCAAACTTGATCCCAAAGTAAAAAATGTCCGGGGAAAACAGACAGCACCTGTAAAACGTCTTTTAAAATATTTTCACCAAAAGCTTTTATAGAATGGAAGAGTCAGGACATTTCAGAGGTGATGGGCCAAATCATACCCTCCATTTTGACAAGGCAAATCCAGAGTAATTCAATTAAGGTAATGAATACAGTTGGGTTTTAAGTGGTGTGAGTGAGGGCACAAGTCAGCACATCGTGAATGAGAGGAGAAAACATCTACAGTGAATACTACCACTTGATTTAAAAGGAATCAACAATGTTGTTCTTGGAAAGTATTTAAATCTTGGACCTGAGAAAGTCAGCTGGAAGAGCCATTAGTTCCAATGGTTTCTGGAGCAATCAGAGCCTTTAACAGTAGAGAGGGATAATACCTAATAAATAAAATACAAATGTGTCCTGGTATCAATTTGATACATGACAGGTTTTTAAAAATCTCTGAACTCTTATTTTGACCATACTTTCTCCACATCCCGCTTTCCCAGCTCTCCACCACCAAAGTTCTGTACTAGCCCCAGTTAGCAGGAGCTCTCAGCCTTTATGCTTTATGGGCTAATTAAAACAACAGTAATATCTGAGCCTTTCCCCATTGCCTCCCTGATGCCAGAGCATTTCACGGAGGAATGGAGCTACACATGTAGGACTTGTACACTACATGCTGTTGTAAATTTAGGTATAGCTCTTGACTGTAGAAGCACAAAAATGGAATGCTCCTTGGCTCCTATGCCAACGGCTCAGCCAAACTCAGTGACTGGGACCAGAAAGTACACACTGGCTTCAACATGCTGCCATTCTGATTTGGTAGTGTTTTTCATCAGCTCTGCACATGTGTAAAGAACAGCACAAAGTCAAGGGTACAGGAGAATAGGCCCATATGTCTTCAAGGGATTTGATCATATGAACAGTAAGTTTTAATTGAGATTCTAAAGGAAAAAGAAGGGCGCACACAAATGAAAAGGAGCAATAAGAAATACATTTACAAGTAAAGAAGTCATTGATTATGAGGAGCACACTATGCATAGAACAATTTTCTGCTGCGCTCCACAGGAGTGGATCTGCTTTCCATCTCAAAATATAAACTTGTGGAGACAAAATAGAAGACCTTTTCTATCTGTAGCTCCACCACACTGGTATGCTCTTGCCAGATATGAGGCCCAAATTTTATCTATGACATTCTTTAACACATTAAGATCACTTTCTTTTCTCTTTTTATTGTGTGTACCATCCTGCTATGCTTGCATTCATGTGTGATAGGGATGTTGGTGGATATTTTTCATTCTAATCCATTATGTTTCTCATTGTTATTCTGCAGAGCTCTGGCAGGGCAAGGTATCCAGGAAAAGGGCTAAGAGCTGTCTTAGCTGTCTTGCCCTGCCTCCTTCTGAGACAGCTCCTCCCACTCTGTGGGTGGTGCTGGTTAGCTGGGGCTCCTGACAAAGAGGCACTTGTGGTCTGCTTAACCTCTCTGCAGCTTACCATCCTATCACCGAGTGCTGTACTGTTCTATTCTATGTTCTGTTGTCACACTCATCCCTGTAGCATCTGTGCACCTTCCAGTAGTGCATTAAGCAGCGTGACTAACATCTCTCATGTGGTTTGTTCTCTCATCCTCTCCCCACGGGGAGAAAAGTGGGCAATAGAATGTTTTGTTTTGGAATTGTTTAAAATAATATGTATACGTGTACATTGTTCTAAGTTTGTCATGGAAAGCAGGTCAAAGAAATTCACCCTGCACTTAGAACAGAAGGTGGTGAGGTTGCGATGGGCCTTAGTTAAATTCTAGAGTCTGGCCCCAGCCCTAGAGAAAGCTCTGTCCCCTGCATAGATGAGATTTTCCCTTATTGTAGAAGCTCCATTGTGCCAAAGGAGCAAAATTGATGGGATCCAAAGAGTGAACTGGGTCTGTTGCTTATTTTTTATGGTCCCAGAGACCTTTGCATATTGTACACCAAAACATTAAAAGTGCCTTACTGTTGTTATAACTCAGATAGTATTCAGGCCTATTGCACAAAAATTTGACTTTGCTGTAGAGTCAGAATATTCATTACCAATGATTGAACAATTTATATCTATGGACCCAGTCCTGCCAGGTCCTCCTGAATGCCTCCTGAACTCCCATTTAAGTCAATACCCATTGAAACTGGAGTTGAATGAACTCGACACCTTGCAGGCTTGGGCTTACAAATATTAATCTAGCCAAATGTTTTATTTTAAAGAGATTAATTTTTAATAAATATGTTTCAGAATTCCCTCCAACTGGAGTTTAGTTAATTTCCATCCATTGGGAGAAATAACTGAATTACTTAACAGGGCATGACTACTTTATAGGGTTTTTCTCCAAGTGTGTGAGTGAGTGGGTGGATGTGAAGCACTTACTGCGGGGACGCTAAGTCACATGAATTTTGCTTTTAGTTGCTGACATAGTTTAGCCTATACTTATTCTTAGCTCTTGCAGGAGTGCCTGAGTCCAGCTCCAGCTCTTGAGAAAGTTCTCTCTCCCTCATTCTCTTCACTGGCTAGGTCTAAACACGTGGGAAGCTCTGAATATTAGGACTAAGATCTTGCATTGGATGCTATTCACCAGGGAGCCAGTGCAGAGAGTGCAACACTGGGGTGAATTGCTCACAGAGATTCTGGAACCATTTGTTTAAAATCATCAGTGGGAGCTTTTTGCCTAGGGTGACTTTCAATACTTAAGTGCAAAGGTCACACATAGAGCTGGTTGGAAGATTCCCTCCCCTCCTCCCCAATGGAAAATTTTGATTTTTCACCAAAAACTTAACAATCAAAGAATTATGAGAAATTTCTAAAACAGTGTTTCATGGGAGTTGTACTCTGGGTGCCTTGAGCCATCATGTCCCATAAAGCACCACGGTCCGGTCCCCTCTTGGTGATCTTCTGCAGTGAATCGTGGGAATCACTGACTATGCTGCACCATGTGAGATGAAACTTGGGTGGGAAGTCTGACTCATAGAGGGGAATGGAGTCATGAGGTACCCCAACTGCATCTCAAGAGGCACCAAGGCAGTATTTACAAACCAAAATTTTTCATGTTTTGGATTAATTTTTTTGAATTTTGCTGAAAATTTCAGTTTTCAGGTGTTTGGCTTCTTGATGAAAGCCAAAGTTTTCTGTGGAAAGCATATACTCTTTGTGGGGGAAAAAAAGTTGACAGAGAATTTTCCAGCCCCAGACAAATACATAGATCACCCTGAACAGATGGAAGCATGAATTTTTGCTGCTATAGCTATTGGGCATGTAATGGAAAAGTCCAGAGGACCCAGAGACCACAAACTGATCTAATTAGATAGCAGATGACCTTAACAGGAGAAAGTATATTCTCTGAAGCCCTTTCCTCTTTCTACCAGAGGTGCCTCAGTCTTGCCTAGATTAATCTTTACCAATTGCTCTTCACCCAGATACTGATTTCAGCTGGACATGGAGAAGGCTAGGAGATAGTGCTGTATACATGTGATATAAAGGAGATGTAGCTCTAGGTGGCCTTGGTGTACTGTTGGCACTTCAGCCTGTGTTGTCTGATCAGTTCTTTCAATGGATTCATACTCTTTCTCACACTGCCAGCCACTGTTGTGAGGAATGGAAAGAACCTGGATTCATAGGTTTGCCACTTACTATTTCATGGCTTTACCTCCTCGCCAGTGAAATATGTTTCTATTCTTTGATGTGTTTCTAGTTCTTGTTTAGATAAGTTCATTTTATTAGGGTTTCTGATCATATATTCTTCCATATTTCATTTATCTTTTGCCATACTTCAGGTAAAATCTCTTTCATTTAAGCTTTGGGCAACAATACACAAATTTGTCAAACACCTCCCCCAAATTATGTCATTCCAAACAAACATCATAGCTTTTGGACATGTCCAGGTCATGACGGTTCCTGCATTACCCCTTTGCTGTCAACTAACTATTGAAGGAAATGCTGCTATTTCGTCATAAATCTTTCTCAGTTTAATTGTTTACAGTTAGCGCTGCAGTTTGGAGAACCATTACTACCTTAGGGTATGTCTACACTACGAAATTAGGTCGAATTTATAGAAGTCGTTTTTTTTGAAATCGGTTTTATATATTCGAGTGTGTGTGTCCCCACAGAAAATGCTCTAAGTGCATTAAGTGCATTAACTCGGCGGAGCGCTTCCACAGTACCGAGGCAAGCGTCGACTTTCGGAGCGTTGCACTGTGGGTAGCTATCCCACAGTTCCCGCAGTCTCCGCTGCCCATTGGAATTCTGGGTTGATATCCCAATGCCTGATGGGGCTAAAACATTGTCGCGGGTGGTTCTGGGTACATATCGTCAGGACCCCGTTCCCACCCTCCCTCCCCCCGTGAAAGCAAGGGCAGACAATCATTTCGCGCCTTTTTTGTCTGCTGCCAGCCAAAGATGTAAAGGATAGATGGAGTGGGTCAGAACAAGAAATAGACCAGATTTGTTTTGTACTCATTTTCCTCCTCCCCTGTCTAGATCACACTGCAGTCAGTCACAGAGAAGGCGCAGCGAGGTTAATCTAGCCATGTATCAATCAGAGGCCAGGCTAACCTCCTTGTTCCAATAACAACGATAACTTTGGTGCACCATTTCTTATTGGAACCCTCCGTGCAGTCCTGCCTGAAATACTCCTTGATGTACAGGCACACCCTTTGTTGATTTTAGCTCCCTGAAGCCAACCCTGTAAGCCGTGTCGTCAGTCGCCCCTCCCTCCGTCAGAGCAACGGCAGACAATCGTTCCGCGCCTTTTTTCTGTGCGGACGCCATACCAAGGCAAGCATGGAGGCCGCTGAGCTCATTTTGGCAATTAGGAGCACATCAACCACCACACGCATTATCCAGCAGTATATGCAGCACCAGAACATGGCAACGCGATACCGGGCGAGGAGGCGACGTCAGCGCGGTCCCGTGAGTGATCAGGACATGGACACAGATTTCTCTGAAAGCATGGGCCCTGACAATGCATGCATCATGGTGCTAATGGGGCAGGTTCATGCTGTGGAACGCCGATTCTGGGCTCGGGAAACAAGCACAGACTGGTGGGACCGCATAGTGTTGCAGGTCTGGGACGATTCCCAGTGGCTGCGAAACTTTCGCATGCGTAAGGGCACTTTCATGGAACTTTGTGACTTGCTTTCCCCTGCCCTGAAGCGCATGAATACCAGGATGAGAGCAGCCCTCACAGTTGAGAAGCGAGTGGCGATAGCCCTGTGGAAGCTTGCAACGCCAGACAGCTACCGGTCAGTTGGGAATCAATTTGGAGTGGGCAAATCTACTGTGGGGGCTGCTGTGATGCAAGTAGCTCACGCAATCAAAGATCTGCTGATATCAAGGGTAGTGACCCTGGGAAATGTGCAGGTCATAGTGGATGGCTTTGCTGCAATGGGATTCCCTAACTGTGGTGGGGCTATAGACGGAACCCATATCCCTATCTTGGCACCAGAGCACCAAGCCGGCGAGTACATAAACCGCAAGGGGTACTTTTCGATAGTGCTGCAAGCTCTGGTGGATCACAAGGGACGTTTCACCAACATCAACGTGGGATGGCCGGGAAAGGTGCATGACGCTCGCATCTTCAGGAACTCTGGTCTGTTTCAAAAGCTGCAGGAAGGGACTTTCTTCCCAGACCAGAAAATAACTGTTGGGGATGTTGAAATGCCTATATGTATCCTTGGGGACCCAGCCTACCCCTTAATGCCATGGCTCATGAAGCCGTACACAGGCAGCCTGGACAGTGGTCAGGAGCTGTTCAACTACAGGCTGAGCAAGTGCAGAATGGTGGTAGAATGTGCATTTGGACGTTTAAAGGCGCGCTAGAGCAGTTTACTGACTCGCTTAGACCTCAGCGAAACCAATATTCCCACTGTTTTTACTGCTTGCTGTGTGCTCCACAATATCTGTGAGAGTAAGGGGGAGATGTTTATGGCGGGGTGGGAGGTTGAGGCAAATCGCCTAGCTGCTGGTTACGCGCAGCCAGACACCAGGGCAGTTAGAAGAGCTCAGGAGGGCGCGGTACGCATCAGAGAAGCTTTGAAAACCAGTTTCATGACTGGCCAGGCTACAGTGTGAAAGTTCTGTTTGTTTCTCCTTGATGAAACCCCCCGCCCCTTGGTTCACTCTACTTCCCTGTAAGCTAATCACCCTCCCCTCCTCCCTTTAATCACCGCTTGCAGAGGCAATAAAGTCATTGCTGCTTCACAGTCATGCATTCGTTATTCATTCATCACACAAATAGGGAGATGACTACCAAGGTATCCCAGGAGGGGTGGTGGAGGAGGGAAGGAAAATGCCACACAGCACTTTAAGCACAGCACTTTAAAAGTTTACAACTTTAAAATTTATTGAATGACAGCCTTCTTTTTTTTGGGCAATCCTCTGTTGTGGAGTGGCTGGTTGGCCGGAGGCCCCCCCACCGCGTTCTTGGGCGTCTGGGTGTGGAGGCTATGGAACTTGGGGAGGAGGGTGGTTGGTTACAGAGGGGCAGCAGTGGCAGTCTGTGCTCCAGCTGCCTTTGCTGCAGTTCAACCATACACTGGAGCATTCTGGTTTGGTCCTGCAGCAGCCTCAGCATTGAATCCTGCCTCCTCTCATCACGCTGCCGCCACATTTGAGCTTCAGCCCTGTCTTCAGCCCGCCACTTACTCTCTTCAGCCCGCCACTTACTCTCTTCAGCCCTCCACCTCTCCTCCCGGTCATTTTGTGCTTTCCTGCACTCTGACATTATTTGCCTCCACGCATTCGTCTGTGCTCTGTCAGTGTGGGAGGACAGCATGAGCTCGGAGAACATTTCATCGCGAGTGCGTTTTTTTTTCTTTCTAAGCTTCACTAGCCTCTGGGAAGGAGAAGATCCTGTGATCATTGAAACACATGCAGCTGGTGGAGAAAAAAAAAGGGACAGCGGTATTTAAAAAGACACATTTTATAAAACAGTCACTACACTCTTTCAGGGTAAACCTTCCTGTTAACATTACATACATAGCACATGTGCTTTCGTTACAAGGTCGCATTTTGCCTCCTCCCACCGTGTGACTACCCCCTCAACCTTCCCCCCTCCCTGTGGCTAACAGCGGGGAACATTTCTGTTCAGCCACAGGCAAACAGCCCAGCAGGAATGGGCTATACTGAGTGTCCCTGAAGAAAAGCACCCTATTTCAACCAGGTGACCATGAATTATATCTCACTCTCCTGAGGATAACACAGAGAGAGAAAGAACGGATTTTGGTTGAATGCCAGCAAACATACACTGCAATGCTTTGTTCTACAGTGATTCCCGAGTATGTGTTACTGGCCTGGAGTGATAAAGTGTCCTACCATGAAGGACGAAATAAGGCTGCCCTCCCCAGAAACCTTTTGCAAAGGCTTTAGGACTACATCTAGGAGAACCGCAAATGCCAGGGCAAAGTAATCCTTTCACATGCTTGCTTTTAAACCATGTATAGCATTTTAAAAGGTACACTCACCAGAGGTCCCTTCTCCGCCTGCTGGGTCCAGGAGGCAGCCTTGGGTGGGTTCGGGGGGTACTGGCTCCAGGTCTAGGGTGAGAAACAGTTCCTGGCTGTCGGGAAAACCGGTTTCTCCGCTTGCTTGCTGTGAGCTATCTACAACCTCCTCCTCCTCATCATCTTCTTTGTCCCCAAAACCTGCTTCCGTATTGCCTCCATCTCCATTGAAGGAGTCAAACAACACGGCTGGGGTAGTGGTGGCTGAACCCCCTAAAATGGCATGCAGCTCATCATAGAAGCGGCATGTTTGGGGCTCTGACCCAGAGCGGCTGTTCGCCTCTCTGGTTTTCTGGTAGGCTTGCCTCAGCTCCTTCAGTTTCACGCGGCACTGCTTCGGGTCCCTGTTATGGCCTCTGTCCTTCATGCCCTGGGAGATTTTCACAAAGGTTTTGGCATTTCGAAAACTGGAACGGAGTTCTGATAGCACGGATTCCTCTCCCCAAACAGCGATCAGATCCCGTACCTCCTGTTCGGTCCATGCTGGAGCTCTTTTGCGATTCTGGGACTCCATCATGGTCACCTGTGCTGATGAGCTCTGCATGGTCACCTGCAGCTTGCCACGCTGGCCAAACAGGAAATGAGATTCAAAAGTTCGCGGTTCTTTTCCTGTCTACCTGGCCAGTGCATCTGAGTTGAGAGTGCTGTCCAGAGCGGTCAGAATGGAGCACTCTGGGATAGCTCCCGGAGGCCAATACCATCGAATTGTGTCCACAGTACCCCAAATTCGAGCTGGGAACGTCGATTTAAGCGCTAATCCACTTGTCAGGGGTGGAGTAAGGAAATCGATTTTAAGAGCCCTTTAAGTCGAAATAAAGGGCTTCACTGTGTGGACGGGTGCAGGTTTAAATCGATTTAACGTTGCTAAATTCGACCTAAAGTCCTAGTGTAGACCAGGGCTTAGTGTTTTTGTTTCTACCTCCAGAGACTTCTATACCAGGATGTCTGACTGATACTGCCACTCTCTCAAAATGGCATATTTTTACTCATCTTCTGCTAGAAAGAAAAAAACATATTGATGGAACTAATGATATCCAAATCGCAATAATTAATCCTTATATACAAGTATTATCCGGCAAGCCATGGTATAGGGCATTATATATATCCACTCACAGTCTCAGTGAGGTAAAGCAATACTTCCAGAAGACAGTAATTAATACTGGTGGTATTTATGTTTTCAGTTTTTAGGGCATTTTATCAGAACCTATTAGCAAGTTTCATTGTCTGCCTTATTGTCCCAGGGGCACTTGTTGAAATAATGTTATTTTTAGAGGCACAAACATCTCTTTTTATTGACTCATTTAACCCTATGAATATCATCAGTACATTGCCTGGAAATACTCAGCTTTATCCTAAAAGTATTACTCTTTTGAGTACTAGATATTTAAAACAATATGTTTTACCTCTCCTGACATCTACCATCTTGGATCCTAATGTCCTGTCTCTCAACAATTCCAATACTTACCCTTCCTATCTAGGTTCATTTCTTTATTTTCTTTTATGATGCCTTTTGCTAAGTTCTTTCTTCCACTGTATTTTAAAATCTAATCTGAAGCTCTTATTTTAAAAGCAGACTTGCTTTCCTTTAAGGAGGAGGTTTTCTAATTATCTCCTTCAGGCCTTTAGCCAGTCTTTGTTGCACCACTTGTCCTTTTATAATTTCAAATTGCTTTGTCATTAGCATTGTTTACTCTAGAGTTATGTCTAACATCATTTGTGGCTTTTCCCCAGCTAGGAAAAGCAAACAAAAAACAAACAGTAAAATGATGGAGAAAAAGTATCACAAGCCACAGACTAGAATCCAAAAAGGAGTTAGGATATAATTAGACATGATTCCAAAAACACACATCCTGTTTTGAAACACCACTGAATATTTGAACAGTTTGGACTTGCATCTGAAATGAAACTTTACAACTGACAGTCCCTTCTCACTCGGACTAGACACATTGAAACCGTAGATTTCAACACTTTGAAACTCTAGAAGGGCCTGGATAAGAATCTTTGCAGTTCGGGTGCCTCTCTAGACAAAACAACCACAGTGAAACTTTTTATCGATTGGAAACAAAAGTGATTCAGAGATTCAAACAGAAGTTTGTTCTTTTTTTGCCTTCTTCATTTGTATATGATTCTATACTTCCTAGCTTTGACTGATATGAAAAGAACAGAATTAGCTAACTATTCTCAAGAAAAGCTATTCTTGCTATTTTTGCGATACAGATAAGAAAGTGATTTTTTTTGTTGAAATTCGTTACGCAGAAATCCACTCAAATGTGTGGGCTATGGTGAGGAATCAGTAAGTAGATACAATAAGCAGATGATACTGTAAAATGTCTTTCAATCTGAAGATCCCATCTTCTAAACAAGAAAGGATTGTCTTGTGATTAAGGGAGTGGACTGGGACTCAAACGTGGGCAACTCACCTTACCACCCTGTGTTTAGTGTATTTTGATATATTACATGGATGTTCCCCAACTACCTGCCGTTTTTCTGTGTTTTCAGTTTAAGTTCTGTTAGGCAAGGGCTGTCTGTCTCTTACTATACGTAAGTACAGCACCTAACACAACAGGGTCCTCATCTCAGATGTGGCCTCTAGGCATTAACATGGTACAAACAATACATAATAGTAACTACTGTATAGCAATACTAGTATGAACAAAGGAATAAATGCCTTGCAAACTGCATAGTCCATTATGCCAAATTAAGTTAACTATCATGAAATCAACATACTTTCTAAACAAAACAAGTGAAAAACAAACAGTTAGTTTAGAGGGAGACAAAGTATTCATCCAAATATCCCAAAAGATTAATTGCATTTGTCAAACATGGCTTGTGTTTACCTAAGATAATATGCTTTATGCTGTCCAAAAGGAATTCAAATAGCTCTGTTACTGTTATGCTACATTTTAACATACCATTGTAAACCAGTTCTGCAAAGTGTACTATGCTAGGTCTATATAATATATCAAAACAAATGAAGCACGCTTGCCTTGTCATTGATGCATGTACAAGTGGAAAATAAATTGATTATGGAATTGTTGCAACTCAGCAAGTCTTCAAAAAAAAAGGAGTACTTGTGGCACCTTAGAGACTAACAAATTTATTTGAGCATAAGCACATCAGATGAAGTGAGCTCTAGCTCACGAAAGCTTATGCTCAAATAAATTTGTTAGTCTCTAAGGTGCCACAAGTACTCCTTTTCTTTCTGTGGATACAGACTAACATGGCTGCTACTCTGAAACCTATCAGCAAGTCTTGTTTCCCAAAGAATCTGTACTCAGCATGAATGACTTGAAGATCCAATTCTCAGTTCAGTAACTCTTTATTGGCACAACAAGCTACACAACTGTTGCCAGAATGTACAAGAGGTAAAAAACACACTGCCCAAGGTAAGGCTTCCCAGCTTATGCAAGGTTTTATTTGCTGTGTCCATTTGTCGAGCTGTTGAGGGTAAAAGGAGAAAGAGATATAGCAGGCATACATAGATTAGTGATGGAATGGGCTGAGTGCCACTTGAAGGCTTCTTAGGTTTCATGTTCATCTGGACTTTAATTTAAAAATATAAAAAAACAGCAACAAATATTCTCTTTCAGTCTGCAATTATCTAGGCACTTATGGCTCCATTGCAATAGTATCTGAGCACCTAACAAACACTAATGAATTTATCTTGACAACAATGCCTGTGAGATATGGAAATATTATTACTTCATTTTACAGATGGGGAACTGAAGTACAGAGACCTTGAGTGGCTTTCCCAAAATCAAATGAAAAGTAGAAGAGCTGGGAATTGAACCCATATCTCCTGAGTCCCACAGCAGCTAGAACAAGTAGGAATAATAACCTGCCTAGAGAATATAAATAGAAAATCTGGCCACACACAGATTTCACTTTGGCAAAGCTACACAGGCAAATTTGACCAAAACATTGAGAGGTGCTGAGTGCTAACTATTGTGACAGGGTCAGGCCGGATGGCTACAGGAGAGTAATAGAAGGCAGATATATTAGCCCCAGGTTAAGTAGGTCCCTTTTCCCTGGGTAAGGTAACACGGAAGGTTCCAGAACAATCAGGAACCTTCTGGAGACAATTAAGACAGACATGCTGATTATAACACCTGCAGCCAATCAAGAAGCTGCTAGAATCAATTAAGGCAGGCTAATTAGGGCACCTGGGTTTAAAAAGGAGCTCACTTCAGTTTGTGATGCACGTGTAAGGAGCTGGGAGCAAGAGGTGCTAGGAACTGAGAGTGAGAACGTGGACTGTTGGAGGACTGAGGAGTACAAGCATTATCAGACACCACAAGGAAGGTCCTATGGTGAGGATAAAGAAGCTATTGGAAGGAGTTCCATGGGGAAGTAACCCAGGGAGTTGTAGCTGTCGCACAGCTGTTCCAGGAGGCACTCTAGACAGCTGCATTCCACAGGGCCCTGGGCTAGAACCTGGAGTAGAGGGCGGGCCTGGGTTCCCCCCAAAACTCCCAACTCCTGGTCAGACACAGGAGGAGTTGACCTGGACTGTGTGTTCACGAAAACGGCCAAACTGAGGGCTGCCATGAAGCTCCAAGGCAAACAAATCCGCCAATAAGCGCAAGACCCACCAAGGTAGAGGAGGAACTTTGTCACACTATGTCTTGCTTATCTTTGCCATTTAAGCAGCTAACACTTTTATAACTTAAAAAATGCAACTCACATCTACTATTAATTTGACATATTTGGACATTTTTCATTTTTAACATTTTGATTAGATATTATTCCTCTTTGCTTTAGAACTGAAGCAAGTAGGAATTAATCTATATTCATAGTTGACTTGACTAAAAGTCAAGAGAGTTTTTAGTAAATGCACCAGCGACAAAAATGGCAAGCCAAATTTTGAGTTGACCAAGCCTGTCAATATCCCTTAATTATTATCATGATAACCAATGAGGTCTATCACATTATTGGGAATTTCTGTACCACAAAAGTAACACGCTCAATGTATGTATTGTACTGGATATGTACAGAATAGATAGATATTAAAAACTCGAATTTAAATAGTTACTGTGTGAGTGAACAGCAGCTGATTTAAAACTGGAATGATAATTTTTGAAAACTCTGATGTAAAGATATGGTTCCAGCAGGCAGAATGTAGGAGAGCTCTGCTTGTTCAACTCTAATTCACTGAAATGTGCTAATTAGTGGAACAAATTTGCTCCCAAAGTATCTCTAATTGTTAAGGAAAAAGAGCTTGGTATGCCAAAAAGGGACAAACGAAGGGACAAGAAATTGTCAGCAATTTTCTTCAGGAAGCAAATCCCTGCACTGAAACAAGCAGGCCTGCTCTCACCATCTTGTACAGCAGGAACAGAGGAGATTCTCAGCTACACTACATGTACATATATATCTTGAAGAAGGGGAATGAAAAAGGGGCAAAATATGTTTTCATTAGTCTACATCCCAAGGTGGGAAAAAGAGTCCATGGGTGAAATCTTGGCCCCATTGAAGTTAGTGGAAGCTTTGACTCCAGGGTTCAGTAATAATATTAAAGCCAAAGCAGTCACAATAGAGAACCAAGTGACTGAAAACTGGTTTGACAGAAATAATGGAGCCTTGGTGAAGAAATTGATGCACCTGAACAATGTATGTCATGGGCCAAATTCTGCTCTGAGTCACACTGGAGAAATCTGGAGAAACTCAACTGATTTTCAGTGGGATTATAATTCAGTCCCTAACTTCAGACTTGCTAGAGTGTTGCTTTTTTCTTTACCTTCCTTTACCTCCCATAAAATACTATGGAGAACAAGACTTATCTATGTTCTCAACAAATTGTCTGCAAAGGTGCCATGTTTAATGACAGCATTACCAATGTATATCTGAATATACTGGGCCAGATTTCTAGTGGGGGTAAATAGGTGCAATCCCATGGTAGTCACTGATTCATCCTAGCTGATGATCTGACCCACTAGCATTTGGTCTGTGTGTATGGAAAGGAGGATAACTTCACAGGGCAGGCAGAAAATTATTCCAGGGAAGTTCCATGGCCTGTGTCATGCAAGAGGTCAGACAGATGATCACAGTGATCCCTTCTGGGGTGAAAAGGTGATCACCTAGGGTAGCCAAATGTTTATTAACCTGCTGGGTGAATGATTCCAGGGTGCTCGATTCAGACATTTGCCAACTAGCCTGGAGGAATGGCACTGGCTCTGCAGTGGGTGAGATACTTGGGATGATATTGGAATTTGAATTCCTATGGCTCAAAAAACAGCAAAACATGTCTCCCTGGGAACTGGGAAAGCAGAAATCACTCTATATACAACACTTTCAGGCTTCACCAATCACCTGCAGATGACTGGCATCAATAATGGAAAGTAATGTATGCTGCTCTGCAAAGATGAAACATTATTAAAAAAATTAAATAAAAAAAGCACTTGAGGTAAAAACTCACTACCACCTGTGAGTGAGGAGAGCATGTGAAAGAGACAATGTGATTTCAAATGGTGTGTGTATGAAACCGAGTGAATGTGTGTGAAAACAATTAGCTATCTGCATGTATCAGAAAGCTCAAGCTGGGGTCAGTGCATCTCCATTTGTATTCAGGCAGCTGGCCAAACAACATAGAAGCCATTTTCATCCCATTATCATTTCATTTTCTTTAAAGTGTATTTTAGGGAAGCAGAAAATAACTATTTTCCCAGCATTTTCCATAGGCACATATCCCACATATTTTCAGAGTAAGGACAATATTTCCTGGCTAATTAATTATCTCCTTATCTCTCTCCTTTTCAGCCTCAACTAGTAGGAACACTGCAATGCCTGTTGGCCGTTAGCCAAGAGGACTCACACATGCTTTTTTCATTGTTAGGCTACTGTGAAATTTAACTGTACATGTCTCCAGCACTGTTCGCTCATGATGAGGCTGATGCTCATTTTAAAATAGACTTGCTTCAGGTGGAGGGTAGGCCCTTTTGCAATTCATTATCCTTTATTTTATTTTTGCCTGGCTAGCACATCACATTCCTTTTTATGGGCCCAATCCTGCTCACAGTGATGGGCATTGGAGCAGGACTGGTTCTTAAGGGAGCAGGAATTGTTACAGGACAACATCTCCCGTATATTTTAATAAGCACCAAACCCTGCCATCCTCGGCACTTAAGCAAAACTCCTAATGATTGTGATAGGAGTTTTGCCTGAGTAAGAACTCGAGGATTTGGCTACAAATGTATTAAGGAACAGATCGTGCTCTCCCTAGAGTTTTGTCATTGACTGCATTGGGAGAAGGATTTGGCCCTAAATGAGTGTAACAATAAAAGTGTGTAAGAATGGGGCTTGCCAAGATTTTATTCCTCTCATGTTTTCCTCAAGCTACATGTCTTGATCAACTCTACAATTTAAAATTAGGACATAAAAACTGGGGAATACACACTATAAATTGGAGACATATCTGGCCTTTGCAATGTTAAAAAAATCAAAGGCAAAGAAAAGTTATGATTTTCATGAATTCTGATAAGCAGTAGTAGATATTTTTGTTCCAAATTACTAATCTCCCATCACTGGTAAAGCCTTTGTTTAAAAAAAAAATGCATTCACTTTTTCTAATGTGTCAAGATAGCAGATGGCTGGATCTAAGGGACTTAATTCCACAGTGCAGCCAAAGATTGAATAAGTAATAGTGTCCCCAATATAACTTTTAGGCGTGCAAGCCAACAACAACCAGGTGCTGGCCTCCAATCTAATAGGTCACATTTAGAGATGCAATAATAACTGATGGAAAGAGGCAACCCAAGGCTGTCCAACAGGGCTGTATTCATTTGTTGTGTTTCCTCTGATAATAAACAAAAATTCAAACACCACTAATAATAAGAATAATAGCTGGGACTCTGCCATCCATAGTACTAAATTGACACCACTAAGAAAAGAATACCAAATAACCTATTGAGATCTGTTTCCACCTTTTGAATCAAGAGTGGAGAATAGATGATTACACCACAAACATGGTCCTGTGTAGAGTAGGGAAACATATGGTATTTTAAAACATGTTAGCTAATATGTATTAACTAACATATTTTGAAACAGCACTTAGCACCTAATGTAAGCAAAGTTTAACAACTTTAAAAATATGCCCTAGTCAAATCTAGTCTCTGTATTCCACTTAAATGTCATGTAAAGTCCAACCAGACATGGGATTCCTTCTCAAAAGAAAACATATTCCAGTAGGTTGCAATCAGTAAACTATTGCTTCCATGAACCTTCCTGGCATAGCCCGAAATAACTCGCTTAATAATTTCAGGTTGAATTTACAGAATAAACAAGCAAACAAAAATCGAGCAAGGCACAGGCATTGCATGTCCATTCTTTCTCAATCACACATGCATTGCCTAGGGACATACAGCATAGCACAGATGACCTTTCATGATTTTCTGAATATACTGATAGAGTCATTCTGCCAATGTCATTAGAATTGCTACTACTACTGTATTACTTGTATCTTTTACATCTTTCTTCATCCTGAGATTTCCTTTGTTTCCTCCCCACGAAATGTTGCATATTACTCCAGTAAATCCCAGCCTTGCTAAGCAGAACAGTACACAGCGCAGCTTGCCCTGAGTGGACAATGGAGGAACCCCCCCTCCCACTTGCCTGGAAGGGAGCATAGCATATTCTTACAGCAGATTTTACCCCCATAATATTTTGTCCTCCCAAAAAATAGAGGGTCTTTTTTTCTTTCCAACAATTTAAAATAATCCCCTTCCAACAAAGAATGAACACCACTCCAGCTCTTTCCCAAAGCACCTACAAAGCTTAACAAGTGAGGCTGCTGCAGCCCCACTGAGATTGAGTCAGGACTGATTGTCCCTCTGAGAAAAAGGAATGCTGTATTCTAACCATACTTCTCAGAGACACAAGACGGCACAGTTAATCATGCTGAGAGCACAGGGCTTGGCAGTTTCCTTCACCCCTAGGGCTTTCTGAAATATTCTTGACTTCCAGACCGGCCAAGGCCGTGTTTGGGCCCAATTCTATATGCATAGTGGCATATCAGTCTGTCACAGTTACCCAGAAAATAGTGCTTCAAAGGATGAGATCCATGCAAAACTGTGCAGGAGACTTAAGGAGAAGAAAAACTAAGGTCAACAGCAGACCAACAGGTCAACAGGAGAGGAAAAACTAAGAGCCAAATTCCAACCTCTTTACCCATATGGGACAGTTGTTTATTGCACAGGAAATTCCATTTTCAATAGGCCAGATTGTAACTCAGCTAACATACCCATGAGGAATCTAATGGGGCTTCAAGCTCCTCCCTACACTTCTGCACTTAATACTTATATCACTGGTAGCAGCGCAGTGAAAACAGCCTGTGCGGGGCTGCTGTAGCCCCTCCAGCACAGGTAGAATGGGAGTGGACAGGTAGGGAAAGGTAGTGGGCAGAGCCTTAGATCTACTCTTCTAATGTGCTGGCCAGCACAGCTGTGCCGCCATGACAGGGGAAGTAATTTGCACCAGGTAGAGGAGCCCGGGGGAAGTAGAACTTCAGGAGTCACAATCCGGTTCCTGATCTGCTCCTGGGGCAGTCCAACTGCTATGCACTGCACCTTCCTCAGGGCTCATGGCAAAACCACTGTTTACCCCAGTGGGACTATTAGTGGAAAAAGGGACCATTAAACATGAAAAATCAATCCAGACCTATTGTTTTGTAGTTCCAGAGCCATGTGACTATACCTGGCAGCCCAGGGTGTTGGGATTGTGCCAAATTATTATTATGAATTACTCTGATTGATATGAATGAATATGGTGAACATGAGTTTGGTATGGCTTGGTACATCTCAATTTACTAGAGGATTCTTGGAGCAGGATTCTCTCAGTATCAGGTAGTTGATATGGAAATTTACTGAGAGTGCTGAGATTGCACTTCAATGGGTAATTGAAACTCTATCCGTGTGTGTGTTTCAATATGAAACTTTGGAACATATCAGCCAATGACCAGCTCACCAAGTAAAGAAAACGCAAAAACACGCCATCAGTGTGCTTGACACAGGCTGACCCGGGTCAAAATGACCCTTTTAGATGACACCATCTATGGCCCATTAAGATTTGTTTCAACACATGGTCTCTCCATTGAATGCAGAATGGTGCTGATCCTGATATTTTGCTGAGGTGTCTTAAGAGTTGGTGGGATTTCAATCCACTGTGTAAGAAATTGATCGACTAGAACAGTGGTGGGCAACCTGCGGCCCATCAGGGTAATCCACTGGATTCGAATCTCATGATTTACTGTATTATATCCTGCAACTGAAAAAAATATTTTTTCCTGATGAATCCAGCCTCTGTAACACACCAGACAAAGCCAATGAAGATCAGAGACAGATCTGAAGATATATCAACATATGATTGCAGAATGCCAGTTTCTATAGTTATAGATTTGGGATGTGATGTTTTCTTCTTTTCCCTCTTTCAGATAGCTTTACGAAATTTTCCTTTGACTCCTGTTTCCCTGTTTATGTTTTCCATACTTTCCTGACACAGACCACCATTTGTGGAGCTCTGAACTAAATAACTGTAATAGTAGTACCTAGCACATGCTTTTTGGAAACAAACTGCTCTGAATCCGGCTGTTCACGTGTATGTTTTGGCTAACTGGGGGAAGTCTGTAATACTCAAGTGTATGTTCTTGAAGCAGCTGGACTAGACTAGAACAGCCCATATCATGAGCTCAGCACAAACTCAAGAACGGGCTGTTTGTGCCTTTAAGCTAAAAACACAACACAAAATGTGACTGCCTCATTACAGTGTTGAAGCAAAAGGCCTATCCTAGCCTCACACTGAGGAGCTCCTTTCCTATCCCAGGCTCACTCAGCATTGCCTGCAGTAGCATCAAGCAAGCCTTCTGAACTGGCCTGCGGGCTCCCTATTGGTCACATCCTGGCCCTTTTAGGCCTCTGGAGGACTAATTTCATTGGTAGTCTGGCCTAAATAAGTTTTCCTTATGCAGATAAGCATCAGTGTGCTGATGCCTCCAGCAAGTGGTAGAGAAGGCCTGATAAATCTGTCACAATCCCCCATGGTCCTCTTGAATATCAGACCTGCTCAAGTGTATGTCATTATGTTGCCTTCTAGAAAGGATACAACCTTTAAAAGTGCTACTATTTAGCTCAAGTGTTCTTGGAGCAGATGGGCTTAGGCTACATTCCTGCTGATGACTAAGAACTCTATGCAGCCCTGATTGGCATAGTCTAATCAGTCATAGATAATGCTGTGTTTTTAAAAAAAAGTTAATGACATATTTCACAACATAAGACACATTTAAATATTTGAGACATGCTGTGAAAATCAGATGGCACATTGGACCACAGCATCTTTTAGTTAATTGTAAATTAAAAGAAAAAGGACATCATTTCCCCTTTCTTTGGGCCAAATCTGGCTTGCCCCACTCATGTAAGCCCACTAATATCAATGGGAATGCTTGTGAGTGTAAAGTGGGCACATTTGCTCAAGTCTCAGACTCACTTTAATATAACAGCAGTGATGATAGTTGCACTGACTTTATGTAGGCAGACCTCCCTGTACTATGATTCTAAGACTTGTTGCCAGTATTACAATTCTGTTACAATATTTTACTCAAAGTGATGCTAATATATGGTGACTGACTGGTGCTCGTGTTGTTCCAAATTCCTATTTTGATATAGTTTACATCAATGGCATCTCAGACAACCGTAATAAAAATGACAGTTAATTCAAATGCACATAAGAGAAAAAGAAAGAGAAAAATAAAGCAAGAGAGACGGAATATTGAAAGAAGGAGGAAGCGCTGAAGAAGGGAAGAACAAGTATTATCCGGTGTGAAACCAATATCGAATAGTCATAGAGAAAAGTATATATTACAGTCTTTAGAATTTGTTTTCTAAACTGCCAATGCAGCAATACCAGGCTTAAGCACAGAGACAAACATAACGGACATGTCATTGAAAAGCACCTCTCGGCCCAACATGCACCTCTCCACACATCGCTTAAATAAGCTCCAGACTCCTGCAGACACTGAAGCTCATAGACTTTAAGGTCAGAAGGGATCGTTGTGATCATCTAGTCTGACCTCCAGCACCTTGCAGTCCACAGAACCTCACCCACTCCTGAAATAGACCCCTAACCTCTAGCTGAGTTACTGAACTCCTCAGATCATGGTTTAAAGACTTCAAGTTACAGAGAATTCACCATTTACACTATTTTATACCTGCAAGTGACCCGTGCCCCATGCTGCAGAGGAAGGCGAAAAATCCCCAGGGTTTTAGCCAATCTGACCTAGGGGAAAATTCCTTCCCGACCCCAAATATGGTGATCAGTTAGATCCTGGCCCATATGGGTATGACCCACCAGCCAGAATTCTCTGTAGTAACTCTGAGCCCTTCCCATCTAGTGTCCTGTCTCCAGCAGCTGAGGATTTTTGCTACTGGCAGTCACCGATGGGCCACATGCCACTGTAGACAATGACATCATACCATCCCCTCCACGAATTTATCAAGCTCAGGCTTGAAGCCAGGAAGGTTTCCCCCCACAACTGCTCTCCTTGGAAGGCTGTTCCAGAACTTCACTCCTCTGATGGTTAGAAACCTTCATCTAATTTCAAGCCTAAACTTGTTGATGGCCACTCTATAGCCATTTGTTCTCGTGTCTAAATTGGCACTTAACTTAAATAACTTCTCTCCCTCCCTGGTATTTATCCCTCTGATGTATTTATAGAGAGCAATTATATCTCCCCTCAGACTTCTTTTAGTTAGGCAAAACAAGCCAAGCTCTTTCAGTCTCCTCTTATAAGGTAAGTTTCCATTCCTTGGATCATCATAGTAGCCCTTCTCTGTACTTGTTCCACTTTGAATTATTTTTTCTTAAACATGGGAGACCAGACTTGAAAACAGAATTCTAGATGAGGTCTCACTGGTGCCTTGTATAATGGTACTAACACTTCCTTGTCTCTACTGGAAATACCTCTCCTGATGCATCCTAGGACTGCGTTAGCCTTTTTCACGGCTGTATCGCATTGACAGCTCATAGTCATCCTGTGATCAACCAATACACCAAGGTCTTTCTCTTCCACTATCACACTTTGAAAAATTGGCCCAGAGGTGGTTTTGTGGTGGCCTGGTGCTTAAATCAGGGTAAGTTAACACGCTATCCTGTCTTTAACTTTATTTGTGAGGCACAATACATTACATGCCTACGTTCTAGCCTATAGGCTAGAAAGCATGGGACAGACACTACCATATCATATCATGCTGGTGATGGCTCATTTTGGGTGGTCACTCTCCTTACAATGTGTGTGGTGGCACCCATTTTTTCATGTTCTGTGTGTGTATGGATCTCCTCACTGTGTTTTCCGCTGGGTGCGTCCGGTGAGGTGGGCTGTGGCTCACGAGGGCTTGTGCTCAAGTGGATTGGTTGGTCTCTGGGGTGCCACTGGTACTCCTTTTCTTTTTGTGTACCTCTCTGTTTCTCTGAGCATCTCCAGTTCAGCCACTCTGGTTTCAAAAGACTGTACTCTGGCTCTGAAGGCCATGAGTTGCTTCCCCTGAATGCACACATATGCCACCTCCCCATAAGGGAGATAATCAAACATGCTGTATTCAGTGTAATAAACTGGATAGCCCCCATTCTGCTTCTGGACTTCTGCCTACATTATTTTTACTCTTGCTGGGTTTCTTTTTGTTTGTTTGTTTTTTGTGTTTTTTTTCTTGGGGGTGGCAGGGTGGATGTTTATTGCCCTAAGTTTAGAGAATGTTTATTAGGTATGTTTGGCTCTGAAAACACCTGTTTGCTGCTCTTGTTTGCTAGCTCCTCAGGTCATTTGCGAGCTGGCATTTTAAACCCATATTCTCCCTGAGTTAGCCCTGCCTCCTTTTCAAGGTATCCTAGAGGAGTGACAGATGAAAAGGTGGCATCTGGAGCTTCATTAGGAGCTAGCAGGACAATTGACTCAGCACACAGCCCCCCAAACAGACCTCTCTATAAACCTCAATCAACAGGCACACAACAAACAAAGAGACAACATACTCACCCCCAGGGTCATGTAGTCACTCCTCTGTTATCTGGAAAACTCCCTCTTAAAACTGCCATTTACTGATCCTGTTCACTCATCCTGAACATATACCAAAAAATGATCCTCAAACATTTTCATTATTTCTGCAAAGATTTCTTCTCTCTCCCCATCACCATCTGCATGGAATGCATCGTACACATCTAGGGCTTTTATGTCTGCCACTATTAAGAGCAGAGCAATTTTTTGCTCATCCTCCAGTTTATTTGCCCAAATGACTTTCATGTACAGCTTAAATTTCAGTCTGAACTTTTCCAAGCATATTCAGCATTTCTCCTGATTTTCAGTTTTGGTGGGTAAGTTACAGGCAGTTGCTCAGGTTCTGTAGCAGCTATTCCATTGTTACTTCTCTCACTGGGTCTTCCAGCACGCTGTGCCTGCCACTCCTGGTACCATGTAGTATCTTACTGATGATCAAACTGGTGTCAGGGTAAACCCTCTATTATGAACTATGTATAGCACTGAGGTAACAAAACTAGCTACTGTTTTGTGTAGCTGCAGCCTGTGACTGCCCTGTCCTAAGCTTCTCTGTTTTGGCCCCCAGCAAGAAGGGAAACCAAAGATTGCACAAAGAGTGTACAGGAAATGTAGCATCTCTACACTCCCTGGAGGACTTACTCTATAGTAAAGACCACTGCCAACCATACTGAACAATATTGTCTCATTGTTTTCTTCTATTTCCCTGTCTGTCTGAATCCATTTGTTTTCTCTTGTTTTATACTTAAATTGTAATTTCTTTGGGGGTAGGAACCATTTTGTTGTTGTTTGTATAGCTCCTATCACAATGAGGTCCTAGTCCATGACTAGGGCCCCTAGGTGCTACAGTAATACAAAATAACAATATTTGGATAGCTCAGTGGTTTGAGCATTGGCCTGCTAAACCGAGGATTGTGAATTCAATCCTTAAGGGGACCATTTAGGGATCTGGGGCAAAAATTGGGGATTGGTCCTGCTTTGAGCAGGGGGTTGGACTAGATGATCTCCTGAGGTCCCTTCCAACCCTGATATTCTATGATTCTATGATAAACCAATTGGTCTTGCCTAAGTATGATGTGTATCAAACAAATGTTTAACTGGGCAGCAAACAACTCTGAAAGTGCTATTGTTTCTCAAAGAATCCCTGAGAAGAGAAAAAAAACCAAGACAAAATTCATGAGCATTTGTAACTGTCACCAAAAGAGGAGCTACTCTATTCTGTTCAAATCATACTGCATACATCACTGTGCTTTCTGAGTTCCTTGGTATTGCACTGGCTACCTAAGAAAGCCCTTGAAATCTGTTGGTGTACAACATGGAAAATCTTATTTACAGCAAACTGTGTGAAAGCTATTTCATGAGTCACAGAGGACATAGAACTGATGGGTGCACCCATGGCAGGGATGACATAGGGGACAAACTGAAAGACAAAGTAGTAAATCACTGGAATCAAAATGACATGTTTTGAAATGGACAAGCAACTACTGGTAAATGGCCAAAAGCAGGCTAAATAGGAATGGATGGCCAGGATGCATACCAGTAAGAAATTAACAACCATTATTCAGAACTTTCACCCAGGAGCCACAGAAATACTGTGAGAAAGATACAACCCCAGATACTATGGAAATGGGCACCTTAGAAATACATATAACAAATAATCATATTTCCTAATCTGGCTAAAACGATGAAGTACTGGCAATCTCACAAGATAGCTTGATCTTTCCGCACTGTTTCCAGACCAAAAAGAGTTGAATGGCTTTTGGATAAGCATCCAAACGGAACAACTTAACATTTATTCTCCTATTTTATTTTATTTTATTTGCTTATTTAGATTTTAAAATGTGCTTCTTCAAAATCTGGGGCAAATATATAGATCACTTCATATTACATAAAAAAAATCCAGCTAATCCAATAGCCACATTAAAAATCCTCCCCAGGCAAATAGTTTCACCTTCCCAAACCATTCTCCTCCTCAGAATAAGCCTGGAAAAAAGTGTCATGGTCTTCCATTACTAGTATATGGTTTAATGATTGACCTGACTCTAATACTTAATGACATCATGTATTGACTCTAATACTGATAGCCTTTTACTGACACTCCACCTTCCCCCATCCTGCTCTCTCTGGAAATCCTGTTTTATCTAGAATAAATTAAACCTGACATCTGATCTTTGTCAGCTCCACTGAATCTTCAGCTCAGTATCTGTCACTGTCCTTTCAATGGCCCTTCTTTTTCTTACTCCTGAGGTGCTGGGGTAATGTTTAAGACACTGCCACTCTCACTTCTGTCTCCAGTCTTTCCCTCTTCTCTTTCCTCCACTTCCTTTGAGGTTTACTCTACCCTGGGGAAATCACAGCACTTTACAAACATAAAACAGGTCTCACAACTCTCTGTGTATATTTTAATGACAATTTTACAGATGGGCAAAGACTGATTAAGAGGCAATTTGAAACAGAGAGTCAGTAGCATAGTTGGAGGTAGAAACCAGATCTCAATTTCATTCTTGTTCTCTGACAGTGGCCCCTAGCAATAAGGTCAGTTTCTTGCAAAGAGAGTTCAAAAGTATCTTAACCTATTTTCAGGTATACTGTCTCCTGGAAAACTATTTTCTTAACAATGCTAAAAACCAGATCTATGGTTCTAAACAAATTTTCCACTCTAACAGTTGCATTTCCTGACTGAATGAAGAAAAACAGGTGTAGATAAGTCAAAACCCATTAAAATTAGAATAGAGTCATGTCTCTTCTGGTCCAAGTAACAGATAAATAGATAAATGCATCTGAGGAAGTGAGCTGTAGCTCACGAAAGCTTATGCTCTAATAAATTGGTTAGTCTCTAAGGTGCCACAAGTCCTCCTTTTCTTTTAGATAAATAGCTGTTGCGCTCATATGAGTTAGCATACCCCATTTATGTTGACAGATTACAGCTAATCATAGAGTTCTGCACTTGAATGATTATAATCCTATTATTTACTTTTAATGTATAATATGTACCTTGTTGAACTGAGCATCCATGCTGTAAATCCATGCTGTAAAGAATCAATCCTGATGCACTTGCATGAGAGGAAAGTGATCAGGAACAGCCAGCATGGATTCACCAAGGGAAGGTCATGCCTGACTAATCTAATCGCCTTTTATGATGAGATTACTGGTTCTGTGGATGAAGGGAAAGCAGTGGATGTATTGTTTCTTGACTTTAGCAAAGCTTTTGACACAGTCTCCCACAGTATTCTTGTCAGCAAGTTAAGGAAGTATGGGCTGGATGAATGCACTATAAGGTGGGTAGAAAGCTGGCTAGATTGTCCGGCTCAACGGGTAGTGATCAATGGCTCCATGTCTAGTTGGCAGCCGGTATCAAGTGGAGTGCCCCAAGGGTCGGTCCTGGGGCCGGTTTTGTTCAATATCTTCATAAATGATCTGGAGGATGGTGTGGATTGCACTCTCAGCAAATTTGTGGATGATACTAAACTGGGAGGAGTGGTAGATACGCTGGAGGGGAGGGATAGGATACAGAAGGACCTAGACAAATTGGAGGATTGGGCCAAAAGAAATCTGATGAGGTTCAATAAGGATAAGTGCAGGGTCCTGCACTTAGGATGGAAGAATCCAATGCACCGCTACAGACTAGGGACCGAATGACTAGGCAGCAGTTCTGCGGAAAAGGACCTAGGGGTGACAGTGGACGAGAAGCTGGATATGAGTCAGCAGTGTGCCTTTGTTGCCAAGAAGGCCAATGGCATTTTGGGATGTATAAGTAGGGGCATAGCGAGCAGATCGAGGGACGTGATCGTTCCCCTCTATTCGACATTGGTGAGGCCTCATCTGGAGTACTGTGTCCAGTTTTGGGCCCCACACTACAAGAAGGATGTGGATAAATTGGAGAGAGTCCAGCGAAGGGCAACAAAAATGATTAGGGGTCTGGAACACATGACTTATGAGGAGAGGCTGAGGGAGCTGGGATTGTTTAGCCTGCAGAAGAGAAGAATGAGGGGGGATTTGATAGCTGCTTTCAACTACCTGAAAGGGGGTTCCAAAGAGGATGGCTCTAGACTGTTCTCAATGGTAGCAGATGACAGAACGAGGAGTAATGGTCTCAAGTTGCAGTGGGGGAGGTTTAGATTGGATATTAGGAAAAACTTTTTCACTATGAGGGTGGTGAAACACTGGAATGCATTACCTAGGGAGGTGGTAGAATCTCCTTCCTTAGAGGTTTTTAAGGTCAGGCTTGACAAAGCCCTGGCTGGGATGATTTAACTGGGAATTGGTCCTGCTTCGAGCAGGGGGTTGGACTAGATGACCTTCAGGGGTCCCTTTCAACCCTGATATTCTATGATTCTATGATTGTAAATATAACACGCATTGCATGACAGTCCATTTTTCCCCCAAAACACTATTTGCCATGTGATCTGCTGCTCCTAAGTAATTTATAATAGTCATCAGTGAGTGTGGTGTGTCACTGAGATTATTCACTACCCGTCAGACAGCTTTTAAGAATTCCAGTGTTTTAGGCCAGAATCACTCTGGGTCTCTCCTGGGTTCTGCAGGCCAAGGGCCCCTGTCAGTGGAAAGTTAATCTGGAAGGGGCAGCAGAGCAACCTCTCCTCCACCAGGTAGATAGCTTTCATCTGGCCAGTGCAGCCCCAACAGTGAGTATGCCGAGCAGGAATGGTGAAGGGCAGCCTGAAGAAGGACTGGTTCAGGGCATCCCCACTGCTGTCTCTGAAGTTGCATCCACTTACACCAGAGCCATTGTATTCTTGCAGAATATGCAATCCATGTCATCGACACGCCTTTTGCACACCCACAGTGGCAGATTGACACGAGTTACGCTACTTTGCCACTTATCCTCTTTTACGTACCTTCTCACACTCTTACACCCAATGTGTAAGTTACACCAACATTTGACTGCTGAATTTTTTTGAAAACTGCTCTCATTCTTTGTCTCTTTGTCCCATTGCCCAATTGTCTTTTCTCTGTTGTTCCGTCCTCTTCCCCCTCCCCCCCGCCAACCCTTGTGTTCTGTCCCATCACTTTTTTCCTCTATTCCCTTGTCAGTGACTTGATCCTTCTCCTTCCACAATGAAGTAATGAGAGAAAAATACTCTGGTTTGACTCTTGCTTGCCTCCACACTGAGTTTAGTCACAAGAGATTGGTGACTCATCATTTGAACTGAGCCCAAGTACCCTGAATACCGCTACTTAAATCAGAGCACCTCTGGAAGTTTACAACCAGATTCTCTCCTGTGCTAAATGTCTTATAGGCACAGTAGGGTTGGAAAGCTGCAAAGGAGTGGGTTGATTCTCACTGATCAATGGTCTGATTCTATATGAGTCCCAGCATATCTCAATGCTGCCAGCTCAGGGCAGCTCTAATCTATGCCAGCTGACTATGGCCCTCAAGGTTCACCAACCAGTGATCTCCAGAGTGCAGTATGTTCTAGCCACACACTCCCTTTTCTGAAATGCCCCCTGTGCCAGGAGAATCCCCAGCAGGAAGACTGGGCTGGTTTGTGGGGCCACAGTTAGGAAAAGAATCTAGCTCTACACTTTTTCTTATTTTCACTTCAGCTCTTTTATGCTACACAGTGTATGTGGTAATGGCTTTGGGAACCTGCTAGTGAATGATTACTCCTGAAAGCTGCTTATCAGGAACATGTCCAGAAACATCAAAAGGGAGGAATGTGTACTGCCTTCTAGCATCAAGCTGTAGAATTTACTTCCTGAGTCAGATGTGTAAAACTAAAGCATTATCCTCAATATAATCATGACTTGTGCCTCATAGTTCCCCACTATTACAAGTGTCATACAAGTACTATACTGCAGCTGTAAGAGGAGCATTTACATTACTTTACAGCAGTTCCCACAAACTGAATCCTGAAGATTTAAAAGACTACACATAATCTCAGAGTTACAGCTTTAAAAAGTGTTCGGTTGTGAGTGCTTTATGTCTAAAATCCTATGGAAGGGTTTGTTTTAGCCATTTATTTATATTTCTTTGGGACTTTGCATGAAAATATCACAACTCTGATGAAAGGCTCACCTATGGAAAGACTCAAATAACTCCTCATTCAAATTGACTGAGAATTGTTTGCCTTATTCTTGAGTGCAGATCCTTTCCTCTAAATACAAAAACACAAATGATTATTGTTTGATTTTTCAAACACTAAAAATGTTGTTCAGTTCAAATATTAGCAAACATACAAAGAATATAGATGTGAAAGGTAGGCTCCAAATCAACCAAAGTAACTGAGTTCCAAAACAAATACTGGAAAATAAAATGGTACTTTTTACCAGTCAGAGAGAAATATCCAAAATGAGCTGATTGCATCTATTTTTGTGTCTAGCCTGCATTTTTATTTATATGCGAACGTTACTAAATTTAGTCATTTCTCTGTCTCCTTTACCAGCTGTGAGCCAGCACTGTTGGTTTAGAAAATGAGTTACTGTTACTTCTATTAGAGATGGGCTTGAATCAAACCCTTCATAGATCAAACATCCAAATAACCTAGAACTTTGTGTTGGGGCTCTGAACTCCAGTTTTAGTACAGATACGAATATTGCAACTAGCCCGTCTCTCTCATGTGCTGAAAAAAATCTCTGAACTCAAGCTGCTTGATTCTAATTTCACTGACATCAGTGTAAATAAGGATTACCTTCAGCAAAGTCAACCACCTTGGTGCAAAATGGCTAGGACAGCAGAATCGGAACCTGGCAGTTCAGAATCTAGATCTCAGTTTTGCAGCATGGACTCAGCTCTATATACTATGCACTATTAACAGTGGTTCTCTTCTTTCTAAGGGCTGCAGCATTATTTCTTTGGGTCCTTCATGGTTCAATGCACCTCCACTGTATGGAAGGCCTTGTATAGTCTGAGAACTAATTACATCCACCTATATCATCTTAGGCAAACTGTGTATTCTGTTTTTTACACAATGGAAAATCTGTGGAAAAATCTGTACCTATATCAAAGATTTATAGGCAACCCATGACCTAATTTTCTATCTCTGTATAAATTGGGCAGCAAAGCAGTTGGACAAGAAGCCTATTCCAGATTCAGCTTAATTCTCATAAGTCATAATGTTGGTTTGCATTCAGATATGGGAGGGATCAGAGACATTCGAGAGAGAAATGCTCTTCAGGTGGCAGGGGAATGTGATCCAGAAGCAACTCATCCAGAGTGTCCTTGGCTCTGATAACTTGCCAAAACTTCACTGTAGAAATTAGAAAAATAATGCATAATATCTGCACACAAGAAGAGCAATGGCAGGGCCTGGAGATATAGGGCAGAGTGCATTTCAGTATTAGCTAGCTACAAGGCAGTGACTGGAGTGCCCAAGAATACTGGTTTGATAGCCAGATTTACTGGCACTGTCCTTTCAGCATGGGGTATCTAGAATAAGATAATGTGAGCGCTGCCACCAAAAAGGTGATATAACCCCAATAGTACAACCATGACAGACATACCTATTGGGAGGCCCTCCCTATATGATTCAGTAATTGGGGATCACTTACTCAGTTCATTCTGGAGCTACTAATCATAATATGAATACATATGAAAACATGGTCCGGAATTCTGGGAAGTTGATGGTGCTGTTCCCGTCCGCATCCACCTCATTGATCATATCCTTCAGCTCTGCTTTGGTGGGGTTCTGGCCCAGGGACCTCATCACCGTCCCCAGCTCCTTGGTGGTAATGATGGCCAACTTCTCACACAGGTGAAGCTGGCACCAGACTGTACTGTAGTGCAGGGCCTGTAACTCCAGGTTGGTTCTTAGAGTAACTTGATTGCTTACGATTGTCTCTGAAACATCAAAGGCCATGTATAGTACAGAGTCTAAGACTGGACAATATTTGCTCCTTTTTCCATTTTGCCAGGAATAACTTATTCCTGTGTAGAAATCTGCGCATCTGGTACTAATTACAGCTTGTCAGAAAATGTCAACAAATATGAAATTTTGACCAGTTCTAATACAGACTGATGTGGTATTTATGTTATGTACCGGGACATAAGCAGTCTAGAGCCAGAATCAGAGCCATGGGTCAGAGCTGGAATCAGAAGACAAGGGAACAGGGCTGGCATAAATTGGAGTGAGACAGGAACAAGGCAAGGTGGGTCTGGGAGCAAAGCTGGCACAGGACAGATTGCAAGTGTAAGTATTGAGCAACCAGCAATCTCCTCCTGTTGCTGCTAAACTTAAATGCAGTCCTATTAGCTTCTTGCCGCCAATCAGGCAATTCTGCCACAGGCCAGCTGGATTTATTAACTGACCTGAGGGCTAAGCCAGGGAGCCCAAGGCTCAGCCAAGGGATCTCAAACCCATAGTTCCTGACAATTTACTCTACAGTCAAGTGTATTGTTGGCCTAAAAGTACAAGGTGGCCCAATGTCGGGAGATGTGCAGATACAATAGAGAATATAGAGAAAATAAACTTTCCCTTGATAAAATAACGTTTGTGTCGCTATTCAAACAGCTGTAGCTTGATTAATTTAATCTCAGATCTGAGCCCACAATTTGCTTTTTACAAATGTTTGCACAGACCAAGTGTTAATGATACAAATATACACAAGAGTGAATAACAGACCAACTTGAAATCCAGTTTTTAATTTGCCATGGGTGATTTTGTCCTATTGTGTGAAAACTGTGCACACAGATGTTCAAGGGGAGAGCAGGACTACATGTGTTATATCTTGATTTCAACTGGAGTATGGACTTGGGGCAGCCAAAGGATCTAGCGTGGTCTTTTTTAGGACATATCCTTTACATGTACAATAGAAATGTCATTGCAATTGCTAAATTTTAATCCCAGACAGCACAAGTTATGGGAATACACAGCTTGAAAGTATTTCTTCTCTTGAAAAGCACAAGAGATTCATCAGTTCAATATCCTCTCCCCAGAAGAGTTTACACCTGCCGAAATCTTTCAGGCAGCTGATCACTGACTGGGTGCAGTTTCAAAAGCCTGTCACAATCTGGCTGTTCCTTGGAGAGAACACTGGATTTATCATTACAGCACAGGAAACACAAGAAGAGTTTACTCAGGATTGCTTTGAAAGGATTTATCAGTAGATACATATGTCATGAAAAAGTAAAAGATTACAGGCTAGAATGCTTAATGAGAGCTGATACTGTAAAAATCTTTAATTGAATCACAATAAATTATATTAAAATAAATTTCTACTGTGAATATTATGTTTTTCATTATAGCAATGCTAACAGTGTGTCAGAAAATGTAGAGTTAAAGCAAAAAACATAGAGTTATATTTAATCCTGATTCATATCATTGCATTTAATTCTTTTAAGTACATGGTACCATTTAAATACATTGGACAATTCTTCCCTGGACATCATAGACAAGTCTCCCACTGAAGTCAATAGGACTTACATGTGCCTAAAGGACAATGCTGCTCATAATCGGGTACTGTTCTGATATCCCTCTATTACCTACGCACTTTGGACCAGGATTCTGATCCCCACACTTACGTTGCATTATACATTATTCCAGGAGAGGTCTCATCAAGTTCAATTGGCCTAGTCATGGAACAAAGTGCTACCTAACAGTAAAGGTATCAGAATCTGCCCCAAAGGTATCAGATAAAACAATCTGGACTATAACCAGATTTATAGAAATTAAGGAGGGCTCCTATTTACCATTTTTGAACATCTTATAACTTTATGATTTTTAGAAGTAATACACAATCTAATTGGTTCCGCTATTACTCCTGCAGTGCATTATCAACAACTTTCACTTAGTGCTCTATTTTGGATGGTTTTGAAGGTACATATCAGGCATAGAGAAGGGGGTAAACACAAAGTAGAGCAGTATTATGAAACAGCAGCACTGTGTCCAGGAACATATTTACTGGCAAAAAATAGTATATAAACAATATGAAATATTGGACTTCTACCAGTACCTCATTTGGAGGGTAAAGCTATATAAAGACTCCATCCAAGCATATTAAGGTGAAAATAAATTTCCATGCTAACAAGGTCACAAGTATCATGGAAGATTATTCTACTAGCATAAGAAAAAAACAGCTAATGTGGGTAGCTACCACTGGCATATAAATTGTTCTTTAATCCTGTTGCCCATTTTGGGTGATAGTGTACAATCCTCCCTGGTTCTGGGGACACAGTTTGATAATAAGGGAAAACAAGCAGATATTTTTTCCTTAATTTTAGTGAAGAAATTCCATTTATAAATTTCTTATTTACCCCTTCTAGCAATATTTAACATATTAATATTTATATAGAAACTGGCATTCCATCATTCTTCAATTACGCTTTTGACTAGAACTTTCATACAGCATTGCCACTCTACATTTTTGGCAGGTCAGTAGATCTCACAACACAGTAGCAATGACCGAGATTGCACTAGTAGTACTTGCATATATCCTCTCAGCACAGCAGCACTTACATATACGTAAGCAACTGAAAACAGAGTCTTCTAATGGGATGTGTAGGGGAACCTTAAGAATAGCCAGTACCTATATATAACGTTGCCTATTATTAAGGTTAACCTACACATCTGATTATAAGACCCTCTTTTCAGTTGCTCATAACATGTAACCTTTACCTGTTTGGGCTAAAATTTCCCATGCAGGGTGTCTGCCTGATGCCAAATCTTTCTGGAAAATTTCACCTAAATTGGGTTGGCTGTTTCCAAGAAAAATGTTGGGGCAAAATACATTATTATTCCCATGTTAAAAAATTCAGACATCCTTTTCTTTGACAAGTTCTAGCCCTCCTGTGCTTTGGACCAGGGACAGGAATTTTGGCAGAGGGGTGGCCTTTTCCCCTCCCTCTGAAAATCCACCCGAATTTCACGATCTTAGATGTCTTTGAAAAATCTCAGTTCTCACATAATCAGTATAGACTTCTTAGATTTTAGCAGCTAAACTCTCCAAAGATCTGTAAAATGGGAATAATACCCCTCATCTCTCAGGGATGTTATGAAAGTACATTCATTAATATTCATGATAAGTGAAGTAATATAGCAATAAGCACCAAAGAAAATTCCTAAGGAAATTAATAATTCTGTCTTCAGAGCAGAGTTTGAAGAGAGTGCCATAAATAAGGCATGGGAATGACACATTGAACAATGAGAAGAAAACAAAAAGCAAATACTGAAAAGTTGCTCATTAAATGAGCACCATTGTCCCTGCGCACTGCATGAGGCAGGAGCTCAGTGGAGTAAAACAGTATGTGATCATGTAATTAAAGACTGGATCTGAATGCTCACAAGGGGGTTGAATTAAGGTTGCACAGACAACTTTAATTCTGGTATTTCTAACTTTTGAGTTTATAACTTCGCAGCCTTAATAATGTCCTTTTAACAGATTATTTTTCACACACACACACACACACACACCAAAAGCTCTACAATAGTTAAGGTTAAGATCAAGGGTTTTTTTTTTAAAAACTTCACTATAAGTCCTCTAACATCTACACAGTTGCTTGGATTGTCTTGAAATTTGGTGTGCCACATAGGGGCACGGGGTCTGTCAGTGTTCCAAATTTAGGGCCATTTGACAAAGGGGTTCCCAAGATATAGCCCTTGACTAAAAAACAGCATTATTTAAAGTTCAAAGAGTCTGCCAACCCTTTTTTCAATTACACACAGAGATTGACCCATAGCTCAGATCATTACACCAGCATGTCCAGAGCTTGACTGTTATCCAAGCAGATGCCTGGCATCTACTAGCCCTTTGGGGAAAATCAAAATGCTACGTCAAAAATAATTTGCTTCTCCCATTTAGCATGTTGCAAGCTTCATGTGCTGACATAGCAACTGTGTGGCCTAGTGAAAAGACCATTGGACTAGCTCCGCCACTGGCCTGATGGGTGACCTTTGACAAGTCACTTCACCTCTCTGTGTCTCAGTTTCTCATCTGTAAAATGGGGACAATAATGTAAAGTTCTCTAAGAGCTACTAACGAAAATCACTTTTGATTATTACCTAACCACAGTAAAATGTGAGATGCAAACCTAGGTGAGAAATACAACTTCTAAATGAGCACTAACTGTTACCAGCAACCGTTTCTTCTTCTGTTTAAAAAATAGGAAATTAAATGGCACAAAGACTTAGCAGAGAGTTAAAGTTGCCCAGCGATAGGTTGTGCTCTTCCAGAATGTCGAGTTCAGCAACACTCAAACTTCTGAAAACCAGGAAATACATACATAAGGTAAAGACCCAAGCAACTTTAACTCTGCCCTTTGAGTGATGCCCTACAACATTCGTAACACACATGTTCCCACTCTGCCTTTCCACTGTAATGGATAGGCCCTACCTGAGCTTGCCTTACACTCAAACACTGAGCCTACTCCCCAGAGACAATAGTACACTCATAACATTTAACAACCCCTTCTCACTTGCACACAGGATACCATCTAAACCTATACTTTCCCTTATCCATCATTACGTCTGCAGACAACTGCAATATCCTACCTCATTACTGACAATACCTATACAAGAAGACCCCCTACCCTGCTACTGACAGCCTACAAAATTCTGTACTGAAATGATGCGGTGAAATTGAAATGAAATGGACCCTCAAAGTATATATGTACTTTGATAACACACATGGGAGGCCTCCTCATGTCACAGTAACAGCTCTTCCAAGCTTATTCCTCTACCACTCAGTACAGCTATATCTAACACAATGAATGCAGCTGGAATGCATGTGGATAATTCTCAGCTAGCCCTAGAAATTGCCAGCCCCAGGAAGGCTGTGTGCGCGTTTACCTTTACTCTGTATTTCCTGGAATTCAGAAGTTTGAGTTTTGCTGAAATCAACATTCTGGAAGGGCATGAGCTATGCCGAGCAAAATAACATAATATATATATATATATATTATTACACAGAATTGGCTAAATAGGGCTTTGTCCCCTCTTTCCTCTTAAAAAATACATTTTTTTTAAATTAACCTCTCCAAAATCCAACATTCTTGTTGTTCAGAAAGTTCTTTCCACCATCCTTGAAATCTGACTTGAAATGTAAGAAACCAAGTATTTGTTTTTGAGAAAATCGATTACAGTGTCTGATTCAGGAATTCTCCTTATTCCATTACATAACTGCAGCTCACTTTTCAGAACATACACATTGAAGCCTTTTTACACCGTCTTCTTTGACATACATTTACATGTATGGGGGGCAGAAGCGGTTAACTACTGTCTCTATATCACCTCACTGCATAAACCTTCACTTTACATTGGCTGGATACATAATGTTGATAAAAAATACTGCAGTTGGCTGTCACAATGCATCAGGAACATCTCCAGTTTCTGAGATATTCCATGATGAAATGAAATATGGCAAACACAAAGTAAAAAATAATTCATTTTTTAATTTCACTTGCACTTATCTCCCCATCCTGATCCTCTCTCCGACACAACTGTCAGGAAGAAGGAGGTCTTTATTTTCTTCTGTGATTATTAATCATTGGAGTTTGTGGATCAAACTGATAATGTTAAACAAAAAACAGAGAAACTTGTACAAGTGTCCATACAGACACTGTCTTACAGGTTCTCTGCTGGTCAGAAAGCTATATATGGGATAAACGTCCTCACACTTTAGGACTTACATTGATCACTGACAGAGGATAAGAAGCCAATGGTATGGCAGTAATTTACCTTCCATGTACAAATTGCCCTCCTCTGAAATATCTGGTTTAGGCTAGTGCTGTAGGTTTAGATACCATGCTGTTATATAGAATAAAAAGGAGAGCACATGAGAGATATATGAACAACAGATTAGACAGACCTTTGGTCTCTTCTGGTTCCATAAATCATGCTTCAATTAAAGACTAGCCTGAACCAGAAACTGAGATCTGAATCCCCTACATCTGGAGGGAGGTGTATGTGTCTGTGGAATCAAATCTCCAGTTCTGATTCATAGATTCCAAGGCTAGAAGGAACCATTGTGATCATCTAGTCTGACCTCCTGTATAACACCAGCCATAGTACTTCCCTGAAATAATTCCTGTTTGAACTAGAGCAGTGGTTTTCAACCTGTGGTCCATGGACTACTAGGGGAGAGGGGGCTCCTCAGACTATGCCTAAGATTTCCAAAGGGTCTGCAGCTCCATTCAAAATTTTTAAGGGTCCACAAATGAAAAAAGGTTGAAAACCACTGAACTACAGTACATCTTTTAGAAAAAATTCCAGTCTTGATTTAAAAATTGCCGGTGATGGAGAATCCATCACTACCCTTAGTAAATTGAGGCCGAGCAAGCCCACTTTAATTGTGAGCCTAAACAGTGGAAAGTGCATTAATGAACTGTTACAATGACTATTATATAAAATTGTTTAAGAATTATTTAAGAAGACAGCAAAACTGAATTAATGTAAAAAAAAAAAGGGGGGGGGGGGAGCTACTGATACCATTCAAGGACTATGTTACAATTATGACTGGTAAACAGGGTGGAGTAGGGGATTGGAAGTAAAAGAACCAAAATTAGTTCTTCAGAAATTAGACCTAATATGACCACAAAATAATGTGAGGATGGACCATTCTACCCATTACCTCTTTTGGGGCCCTTAGGGTACATCTTCACTACCATCGGCTTGGTGGGTAGTGATCAATCTATCGGGGATCCCCGAATCGACGCCTGTACTCCACCTCAGCAGGAGGAGTAAGCAGAGTCGACAGAGGAGCTGCCGCTGTCGACTCACCGCCGTGAGGACGGCCAGGTAACTCAAACTAACATACTTTGACTTCAGCTACGCAAATAGCGTAGCGGAAGTTGCGTATCTTAGTTCGAACACTCCCCCCCTTCCCCCGCAGTGTAGTCCAGGCCTATGAGAGAGAATTGGGTGACTGTGGCAGAAGGCTTGCTACCATGCTGCCACACCCTTATGCACTCCAGTGGGAACACCTGACATCATCACTGCACCAGCAAGGACTCCAGCATGAACATGTGAGATCCTGCTCTGTCTTCCTCTCCCTAATGGGTCTCTTTTCATCCTGCACTCTCTCTCAGCTTATCACCTGATCCTGAAATCAGCTGCATTGCGTGGCACCAGCATGGCAAGATGAAATGGTCCATCCAGCTCTGCTCAGTCTTCTAAGACCAGTGAAGGAGAAGGACTTGACCAGACCAACCAGATGATATCCCTGACCAGGGAGATGAGCCAGGGTCCAGAGCAACAGCTGTGACTGACTAGCCCCCTTGTTGATGAGAACATTAACAAAAACCATATTTCCCCCATCTTTACTAGCCTCTGTCTTCTCCCACTTGTCTGTTTTGTCAAAAGCAGGAAAGAGTCTATCATTCCCGGCACAGAATTGAAGAGAACTAACCCCTTCTTCCCTGCCAAGAAGGAGTTTGACATAATAAAAGTCTAAGCAATATTCACCCTCTCTAAAAAGAGACTTTAATAAGTTTTGTTTGTTTTGCACTATCACTTGTTTCAGTTTCTATTTTTTTGCATTGTTTTAATTCTTTTCCTCTAGTTCCAATTAATACATTTCTGGACTTTGGTAAGAATTTTCTAGTGTGCTTGCCATGGTGCCAAGCAGGCTGGGGTCTCTGGATACGAAATCCTGAAACTTCCTTAAAACCTTTTAATGGTGAACTATTTCAGGGTCATATTAACACCTTAGACTCTTTGGTCCTATGTATCCCATCTAAAATTAATACAACAGTAAGTACTTATTGGCTAGGAAAAGGTGTGGTGGGAGAGGGAGACAGATCTAAAACTGAAAAGGATGTTATATTTTAGAGCCATATGCAGCCCAGGATAAGGGAAATCTGTGAGAATAGCTGATTTTGCATTATTTCATCTATTTGGGGTCAAAACTTCACAAGACAAACTCATGAGTTTTGAGTGCCATCAGACTTGAACTCAAACCCTAGACTTGATACAGTCACAAACCCAAACCCTGAGCCCTTGTCTACTCCTAATCTAGATTTGAACACCTCATCCTAGGTTCCTGTCTAGTTCTCTAATTAGCAGTGCAGGCCTGTTATCTATGAAAAGCAGGTTCTTTTTGTATGGGAAGGACCACCAGGTATTGCCAACGCATCACTATTCTCAGCTGGCAACTTCTTGGTGAGGATGAGAATAGTGAGATTATTCAATTGTTTTATAAACAGGCATTCATTTGAATTAATGTTATTAATTCATTTGAATGAATCTGCATATATATATATGCAGATTCAACATTGTTTCTTCAGTTACTGCTTCATTTGTTTAGATACAGCAAACATTCTTTGTAATCATTGCTATGCTAAGATGTAATGAGTTTACTGTAGGTGGCTAAACATTTGGGTTACTTTTGAAAGGTTTTCTGAACAAATTTAGGAAGTCAGACTAATTTAATCATTGGCCTAATTGCTAATTAGCCACAACATAATGGCAAGCTCTTGAGTGTGTGTAACTAGGAAGAAGGCCAGAATTCTGTTTGTAAGAATGGATATTGTAAAGATCAGAAAAGGGAGAGCCATGCCAAAAGCTAAGTAAATACTTGTATGTATCATACAATGAAGAACATCCACCTGATCTTATAATAGTAATGTATAATAAAGGTGAAAAGCTTTTTTCCATTCCCCACTGGCCATATTTGTCAGTACAGAGTCCTGATTTCTTGAGGTGCTGAAGTGTGACTGACATAGGTCCAGCATGGCATGCAGAGAAGTGAGGGGTAGATAGAGAGGGTGTGGGTCGGCTGCGTGGCTCAGATTAGGCTGCCAGCTTGTAGAAGAACTGTAGGATTACCAGTGAGAATGCTGGTCATAAGCAGCAAACAGGACAATACAATCATCAGTATTTTCCTCTCTGTTTGGACAGATACTTGCCCAGTAGAGAAGAACTCATCTTAGCATAAAAGTTATTTTGTCTGCTAATTGTCTGCATCAGGTTCCGTAAATGTCGATAATGTCTTTGTTTTTGGAAAGAACCGCACTTTATTCTGCCAAATATTGTGTTAGTGACATAGGAGGGTGGAAAGACAACTCAACCTTTCTTCATTCAATCTGCTGTACACCATACAAGAATTGCAGCATCAAAGCCCGTTTTCTTTTTTTCTCCTCCAGTCTAACAAAAATTACATATAGCAGGACCCAATAATTAGTATACTTAAGAACCAATTTGTTTGTTATTCAACTCCCAAAAATCCATAAGCCTCCCCTACACTTCAATTAATCACAGTACCACAAGCAATGCACTCTTGGATTACAAGTTATGCTATTAAATACATACTGAACGGTAATATAAAGGGAGTACGGTTCTGCTCTCTGGACACACCTAAATAGATCTATGGATTTCAATGAAGGTTGCAGTGGAGGGCATAACTGGATTCTATATGTACAACAGCAATGGGATAGGGTTACATTTACTGCATTTCCTGTCTTTTAAGCATTCAGAAATATAACCTTACAATTATATGAGCTTTTGTTTATATTTCTGCTGATATGTCTAAAGCTACAGGTGTATGTATATCTCGTTATATATAGAATTAAAGAAAATTTAGGCTGGTAAGTCAAACAGCCAAAGGGCAGGAAATGCCAGAATTAAGGCAACCCCCCTTTGCACATATACATTATGATATGATTATGTAACCAAAAACTATTATTTTTTTCCACAGGACCCCTGCCTCACTTAGAGCTCAGAAGGGCCAGCGCTCATTGAATAGGTAACTATTTAATCATTCTTTCTTCCTTCATCACTGGCCCTAGGAATTATTTACTGTACACTTTCCAAACATCATCTGAGCACAGAATTATTGATTTCCTCATGGGCTTTTTATATGGTGCTTATTGTAATGTTTTAGTGGTTTATAAACTTCACAACACCCATGCAAAGGAAGGTGATATTATCCTATTTTATACATTGGGAACGGAAGCATAAAGATGAAGGCCAAAATTATCAGAGGTAACAGCTAATTTTGGGTGCCCAATACAAGACCTGATTTATCAAACGCTAGTTTGATAGTCCTGCATATGCTCAGAGCATAACTCCCATTGACCTCAGATGCTGTGGGGAAGTGCTCAGTAGCTCTAGAGATCAGACCCCAGCAGCACATAGGAACACTGTGGCAGAGGCACGGACAGAATCCAGTTCTTAAGGTCAGCATTCAACTGCCTTCACCATGAGGCCATCATTACTCTCCTGCAAGCCGCTCCTTTTTCACTGCACACCTCCCAGCTTCTGCAACACATGAAGCAGGGGTCCTACAGACCACAGCTTCGCTTGCTAAACAGCTGTCATTCCCAGAGCCCTATCTACACTCTGCACTGAATGAGGCAGAGGACTTGTGAAAAATGTAATTAAAGACATAAAGGCATCTACACAGTTTCCTTATTTCTGAAGGCTTGACTTCTCATCCTGAGCATTCTTTGAATGTAGGGTTTTTACAGAATAGACTAACCTTAAAAAAATGAAACGATTTAATCACATAGAATTATACTGACCCTCAACATGCGTCATCTGCAGGGTAGATTCACAGCACAAGCCTCTACACCCCTCCCCCCTCCACTTCTGCACCTATCTTCCACACCCCAGCGCCTGCCCCTCCCTACTGGCAGCTACCCAAGCTGCTGCTCATCCACATTCTCCTCCTCTGTTGTTCTTGTCCCTGCACCCACCTCTACAGCCATCCTCCCCAGCTTCTTTCCCATCCACAACCTCAGCCTCTCTAGCTCCTGAGAGCTCCTCTAGCTCCACAGCAATGTTCTTCTCCCCTGTTTCCATCCACCCTTTCCCCTCTGCTCTTATCTCTCTTCTCCCCCTTTCAGTTATCTGCCCTCCTCTGCTCCTCATCCCCCTTATTCAAGGTTCCATCCCTCTCTCCCCATTCTACAACTTTGCATTCACACCAGGCTGCTGCTTCTTCATTCATCTGCATGCTGCCGGGGCACAGCAAGGGGAGAACTGAGAACACAGGAGAGACATCCCCCCGCTTTCCATTCTAATGCCCAACAGGAGAAGCAACCCAGCAGAAGTCCTGCTCACCCCTGCAGTTGTGGGCTGGAGTATGCACAGTCCAGCCACTATATAGAAGCTCTCAGGTAATGGACTCTTCAGAGAATTTGCTTACCAAACTAACAGTTCTGTCATAGCCACATCTTATCCCATAGCATCCGCCTGCTAACAAAGCATTATTCCACAGGTTCTCTCTGCCTCTGTTTCCTCTAACCACATTCCCAGAAATAATCCACAAAAGCTTTCCATCCAGTAACTCCCCTCCTTGAGGTCTGCATTTATTAACAAAAGTCCTCAAAATCAAGTCCCAAAATAAACCAGTCTGAGCCTTTTCTAGCTAGAGTCCTTCTACAGACCTCTATCTTCCTTGTCCAACTCTCTGAACTGGAGACCAGCAGGTAACTCCCATTCTGCTGCTTTCCTAAGCCACTCTAGATTTCTTACGGTCTGAGTCCCAGGCTTCTTCTCTGGAGGCCCTTACCGTCTCAGTCTAGAGGGGCTATCTTTCTAACTTCCAGCCTCTGAAATAGAGCCCTAGCTCCCAAACTGTCCCCCCTGGAATCCCTTGGGGTTTTTTCTAAATCCTACTTCATGAGCTTCCACTCCACTAGATTGCATTTTCTGCCCTTTTATGAGGCCCAGGTGTTTCAGGCTATCATGTGACCCCCAAATAGTCCTGCCATTTATGGCTAAGTTGCAGTCAGGTGGGGCTGATTGAACAGGGTTGGTTAACTCCAGCCTCCTAGTCCTTAGAGAGGCAGGTCTCCCTGTCACAAAGTGTCTAGGGAACATGTGCAAAATGAAATTTTTCAGAGGCTCATGCCAGCTAAATTTGGGAAGATTTTCACTGGAACAACAAAAGGCACATCTCTGCCTCCTGGGATCCTGTTTTCAAGCCCCTGCTCCAACGTATGCAGGTATAGAACTCAATAAAATGGTTGTAAGAATTAATTTTAATCAGGGGCAAACCTTATTTTCTTCCAACCTCATTCCCTCATTTTCAGATACAGCGGAACCAATTTTAGCTGAAATTCTAAAAATAAGTAATAATCAGCCATAGGCCTATAACTGACATGGAAAATTTCATTACAAATGGTTACACTTTGGCCAAGCTATAAATAATTTAAAATTGGATCTTATAATGGAAACGTTTAGGGCAATATTAACTATACAGATCATTACCTATGCTGTCTTTAATATAGAGAGATGCATATATATATATATATATATATATATGGATGTGTGTATATCTATAATAAACAAAAAATTACAGTAGTTACTTTGTGTTTAAATCCAAACAGTAAGGAGTTATAAAATACACAAACCACAGAATACTGCTTAATAAACTCGGGTGCTTAAATCAATAAAAATTATAGTCATTTTTAGAAACTTCCTACATTTACTAAATTCCAGTGGGAAGGAATGTATAAGTGTTCAGGATAGTACCTAATAGTCCATGCACTTTTTGTGAGGTTACTGGAGGAGAAGGAGGAACACAAATTGAAGTAAAACTTAACTAGGTTTTTTTCTGACATACTGAAGTTTCTTTTTGACAGACTGCCCTAATCTTAACCTTCTCCATGATGTAGACCTAGCTACAACCCAGCCATTGAGCCTATTTTTGTGATCTTCCAGTTGCTGCCTGCTCAACCTCTTTATTATTTGTTTATGCTGGTGTGTCAATAGATGGCCAGCCCTCTGTGGAGAAAGAGGTGGTTAGGGACTATTTAGAAAAGCTAAAGTCCATGGGGCCAGACGAGTTGCATCCGAGAGTGCTAAAGGAATTGGCGGCTGTGATTGCAGAGCCATTGGCCATTATCTTTGAAAACTCGTGGCGAACGGGGGAAGTCCCGGATGACTGGAAAAAGGCTAATGTAGTGCCAATCTTTAAAAAAGGGAAGAAGGAGGATCCTGGGAACTACAGGCCAGTCAGCCTCACCTCAGTCCCCGGAAAAATCATGGAGCAGGTCCTCAAAGAATCAATCCTGAAGCACTTACATGAGAGGAAAGTGATCAGGAACAGTCAGCATGGATTCACCAAGGGAAGGTCATGCCTGACTAATCTAATCGCCTTCTATGATGAGATTACTGGTTCTGTGGATGAAGGGAAAGCAGTGGATGTATTGTTTCTTGACTTTAGCAAAGCTTTTGACACAGTCTCCCACAGTATTCTTGTCAGCAAGTTAAAGAAGTATGGGCTGGATGAATGCACTATAAGGTGGGTGGAAAGTTGGCTAGATTGTCGGGCTCAACGGGTAGTGATCAATGGCTCCATGTCTAGTTGGCAGCCGGTGTCAAGTGGAGTGCCCCAGGGGTCGGTCCTGGGGCCGGTTTTGTTCAATATCTTCATAAACGATCTGGAGGATGGTGTGGATTGCACTCTCAGCAAATTTGCGGATGATACTAAACTGGGAGGAGTGGTAGATATGCTGGAGGGGAGGGATAGGATACAGAAGGACCTAGACTAATTGGAGGATTGGGCCAAAAGAAATCTGATGAGCTTCAATAAGGATAATTGCAGGGTCCTGCACTTAGGATGGAAGAACCCAATGCACAGCTACAGACTAGGGACCGAATGGCTAGGCAGCAGTTCTGCGGAAAAGGACCTAGGGGTGACAGTGGACGAGAAGCTGGATAGGAGTCAGCAGTGTGCCCTTGTTGCCAAGAAGGCCAATGGCATTTTGGGATGTATAAGTAGGGGCATAGCGAGCAGATCGAGGGACGTGATTGTCCCCCTCTATTGAACATTGGTGAGGCCTCATCTGGAGTACTCATGTGGAGTTTTGGGCCCCACACTATCAGAAGGATGTGGATAAATTGGAGAGTCCAGCGAAGGGCAACAAAAATGATTAGGGGTCTGGAACACATGACTTATGAGGAGAGGCTGAGGAAACTGGGATTGTTTAGTCTGCAGAAGAGAAGAATGAGGGGGGATTTGATAGCTGCTTTCAACTACCTGAGAGGTGGTTCCAGAGAGGAATGTTCTAGACTATTCTCAGTGGTAGAAGAGGACAGGACAAGGAGTAATGGTCTCAAGTTGCAGTGGGGGAGGTTTAGGTTGGATATTAGGAAAAACTTTTTCACTAGGAGGGTGGTGAAACACTGGAATGCGTTACCTAGGGAGGTGGTAGAATCTCCTTCCTTAGAAGTTTTTAAGGTCAGGCTTGACAAAGCCCTGGCTGGGATGATTTAATTGGGGATTGGTCCTGCTTTGAGCAGGGGGTTGGACTAGATGACCTCCTGAGGTCCCTTCCAATCCTGATATTCTATGATTCTATGATTCTAATGCTCCTCTCCCCAAATCCTTTTAACACACCCAAACACATGACTGAAGGTATTTATCATCACATTTCCGTGAGCCAATAGCATAAAACAGAATTAACTAAACTCCAGTGGGAGGGAATTCTGAAACATAATTAAAAAATAATTTTTTTTAAAATAAAAAAATTGACTTAAAATTAATGTTTACAAGCCCAAGTCTGCAAAGTGCTGAGTGCATTCAACTCCAGCTTTGATGGGAATTCACTTTGTTGGAAATGCAGGAGGACCTGGCAGGTTTGGGTTCACAGTTATCTATCATTGGTAATGAATATTCTGACTCTATAGCAAAGTCAAATTCTTGTATGATAGGTATAAAAACTATTTGAGTTATAATAACAGCACCTTTAATATTTTGGTCTACAATATGCAAAGGCTTCTAGGACCATAAGAAAAAAGCAACAGACCCAGTTCACTCCTTGGATTCTATCAATTTCACTCCTCTGGCACAATTGAACTTCTACAATAAGGGTAAAAGCTCTTCTGTGCAGGGGACAGAGCTTTCTCTAGGGCTTGGCTCAGATTCTAGAATGAACTCCCATAGGAACGAAGGCCCATCACAACCTTACTACCTTCTGTTCTAAGTGCAGGGTGAATTTCTTTGACCGGCTTTCCATAACAAACTTAGAGCAATGTACATGTATACATATTTTTAAAAATTCCAAAACAAAACATTTTACTGCCTACTTTTCTCCCCATGGGGAGAGGATGAGAGAACAAAACACATGAGAGATGTTAGTCACGTTGCTTAATGCACTTCTGGAAGGTGCACAGATGCTACAGGGATGAGTGTGACAACAGAACATAGAACAGTACAGCACTCAGGGTGATGGGATGGTAAGAGGGGTAAGCAGACTACAAGTCCTTCTTTGCCAGGGGCCCTGAGCTAACCAGCACCATCCACAAAGTGGCAGGGACAGTCTGAAAATGGGGTGGTACAAGGCAGCCAAGAGAAATCTCAGCTCATTTCCTGGGCACTTTGCACTGTCAGAGCTCTGTAGAATAACAATGAGAAACATTATGGATTAGAATGGAAAAAAAAATCCACCAACATCCCTACCCAACTTAACTGCAAGCATAGCAGAATGGCACACACAATAAAAAGAGAACAGAGAGTGATCGTCAGCCATGTGTTAAAGAATGTAATAGATAAACATTGGGCTTCATATTTGGCAAGAGCATACCCATGTGCTGGAGCTACAGATGGAAAAGGTCTTCTCTTCTGTCTTCACAAGTTTATACTTTGAGATGGAAAGCAGTTCCACTCTTGCTGAGCTCAGCTGCTTCAACAGCAGAAAGTTGTTCTACACAGATTGTGCTCCTCATAATGTATTGCTTCTTTTCTCGTAAATGTATTTCTTATTGCTCCTTTTCATTTGTGCATTCCCTTCTTTTTCCTCAATCAAAACTTACTGTTCAGATGGTCAAATTCCTTGAAGACATATGGGCCTATTCCCCCTACTCTTGAGCTTGTGTGGTGCTTTACACCTGTGCAGAGCGGGTGTAAAACACTATCAAATTAGAATGGCAGCATTTTACAGTCATTGTGTACTGTCTGCCTTCGGTCACTCAGTTTGGCTGAGCTGTTGGCAGAGAAGCGAAGGGTGTGGTGGGCAATGATGTTAGGGAAATGCAAAAGTGGCATACTTGTCCAGGGCTATACCTTCACTTATGGCAGCATGTAGGGTACATACAAGCATTACATATGTAGCTATACGCTGCAGGGAAAGGCTCCAGAAGCAGGGAGATACTGGAGCCTTTCCTCACTGCCAGAGCCTTTCATGGAAGCAGGGAAAGGCTCCAGGAGTGGGGAGGCAGTGAGGAAAGGTTCTGGTTCCTTTTAGTCTGCAGAAGAGAAGAATGAGGGGGGATTTGATAGCTGCTTTCAACTACCTGAAAGGGGGTTCCAAAGAGGATAGCTCTAGACTGTTCTCAATGGTAGCAGATGACAGAACGAGGAGTAATGGTCTCAAGTTGCAGTGGGGGAGGTTTAGATTGGATATTAGGAAAAACTTTTTCACTATGAGGGTGGTGAAACACTGGAATGCGTTACCTAGGGAGGTGGTAGAATCTCCTTCCTTAGAGGTTTTTAAGGTCAGGCTTGACAAAGCCCTGGCTGGGATGATTTAACTGGGAATTGGTCCTGCTTCGAGCAGGAGGTTGGACTAGATGACCTTCTGGGGTCCCTTCCAACCCTGATATTCTATGATTCTGTGATTCTATGATCCAGGAGGGAGGGGTGAAGCAGCAGGGAAAACCTCTGACAGCAGAGACATGCCAGAACCTCTCCCCATTGCCAGAGCTTTTCCCCAGCCTTCTCCTTCACAATGTCTACACTTACAGTGGTGCGTAGAGTACAGTCACTGCACACCCAGCTTGCACAGATATAAACAGCAGTATAAACAGTAAGATATGACTTAGGCAAGTGGAGGGTCTACACAGCTACAACCCCAGAGTAGGTATCCTTTACGGCTCTCTACTCATTCAAGCAGTGCCTCTCTTATCTACACTGATTTTTTTGGCAGTGTAGTTTCCTGCTGCCAGAGTCTTTCCTCACCACAGTGAAAGGCTCCCACTGTGGGGAAAGGCTCTGGCAGGTGGAAGGCAGTGGGACACTACACTGCAAAAAATAGCAAAATAGATGTGGGAGGCACTGCGTGGACATGGAGACAATCAAAAAGGTGGAGGTGTTTAATGTGTATTGTGCTTCAGTCTTCTCTATAAAAGTTAATCGTGACCAGGTACTTATCACAATTCATATTAACAACAAAGGGGAAAGAACACAAGCCAAAAGAGGGAAAGAACAGGTAAAGATTACTTTGATTAGTTAGATGTATTCAACTTGGCAGGGTCTAATGAAATTAATCATAGGACACTTAAAGAACTAGCTGAAACGATCTCAGAACTGTTAGCAGTTATCTTTGAGAACTCCTGGAGGACAAATAATGTCCCAGAGGACTGCAAAAGGGCAAACATTGTACCTATCTTTAAAAAGGGGAACAGGGAGGACCTGGAGAATTATAGACAACTTAGCCTAACTTTGATACCTGGAAATCTAGTGGAAAAAATTAAGAAACCAATTTGTAAGCACTTACAGGATAACAGGGTAATAATAGCCAATATGGAATTGTCAAGAACAAATCTCTCCAAAACAAAGTAATTTCCTTCTTTGACAGGGTTTCCTAGTGGATCGGGGGAAATAGAAGATGCTATATATCTTAAATTTAGTAATTTTTAGTAATTAAATTTTTGACACTTCCATATGACCGTCTCATAAATAACTAGGAAAATATGGTCTAGATGAAATTACTAGAAAGTGGGTGCATAACTGGTTGAAAGTCTGTACTCCAAGAGTAGTTGTCAATTGTTCACTGTCAAACTGGGATGACGTATCTAGTGGGGCCTTACAGGGTTCTGTTCTGGGTCCAATACTTTTCAACATTTTTATTAATGACATGGATAAGCAGGGGTGCTACAACAATTTGTATAGTGGGGGTGCTGAGAGCTATTGAACCAAACTGTAAATACTATGTATAATGGAAGCCACTTCAAGTCAGCACCCTCCGCACCCTTAGTTCCTGCACCTATGTGGATAATAGAGTGGAGAGTATCCTTATAAAATTTGCAGATGACACCTCACTGGGAGGTGTTGCAAGCAGTTTGGAATTAGAATTCAAAATGATCTTGACAAATTGGAGAATTTTTGGGAAATCAACAAGACAGAATTCAATAAAGACAAGTATAAAGTATCATACTTAGGAAGGAAAAATCAAATGCACAAATACAAAAAGGAGAATATGTAGTAGTTTTGCTGAAAAGGATCTGGGGGGTTAGAATGAATCACAAATTGAATATGAGTGAACAATCTGGTGCAGTTTTGAAAAAAACTAATATTCTGGGGTGTATTAACAGGAGAGTCAGATGTAAAAAAGAGTAGGTAATTGTCCCACTCTGCTTGGCACTGGTGAGGCTTCAGCTGGGGTACTGTGTCAGTTCTGGGTACCACACTTCAATTTGTCCACACTTTTTTAGAGTGAGTCCAGAGGGAAGCAACAAAAACGATAAAAGGTTTAGAAAACCTGACCTATAAAGCAAGGTTAAAGAAACAGGGCATGTTTAGAGTTATGAAAAGAAGACTGAGCGGGGACTGAGTGAGTTTTCAAATATGGTAAGGGCTGTTATAAAGAGGACAGTGAACAATTATTCTCCATGATCAGGGAAGATAGGACAAGAAGTAATGGGCTTAATCTGCAGCAAGAGAGACTTAGGCTAAATATTAGGAAAAAAATGTTAGGAAAAATGGGCTTCCAAGGAGATTGTGGAATCCCTGTCATTGGAGGATTTTAAAACTGTTAGATCAACACCTGTCAGGGATGGGTTTACATGGTCCTGCCTGAGTGCAAGGGTCTAGACTAGATGACCCCTTGAGGTTCCTTCCAGGCCTACATTTCTATGATTTTATAACCCAAAGAATTTTGCTAAAACTGCATTCTGAAGTTAAAATGGCATTGTCAAATTTGCAATTGGGGCTTTGATGTATTCCGGATGTAATTTTTAAGCTTACAGTACCTTCATTTATGGGGAAAGGCTGAAATAATTCCGTTAGTTGGCATAAGTCAACTTGTTAAACTTTGAAAAAGGAAAAAAAAAAAGAGAGGAAAAAAGGAAAAAGCGTGTGGAGGGGAGGAACAAACCCATCTACAATATTCATTTCATTGTACACAGTGACAAAAGATGGGAAGGAGGAGCGGGGCAAGCAAGGGTGAGAACAAAAGTGGGAAATTTTAAAAATTCAAAAATACTTAATGGATTTTTTTTAAAAAAATAATTGTTCCATTGTGAACCCTGCAAAATGAAAACAAACTCTGAAATGTTTAAGTTGTTCATGAAATTAGTTTTCCATTTTCAAACAACTCTAGAAAAATGAATGACCAGAGAATCAAATTCCCCACAAAGAGGAAGTCAGGCTAGCATGGCACAGTTTTCTATTTAATCATATTGTATCAATCTGTGCTGTACGGTACAATATTAGAAAAAAATGAGGTATCAGAAAAACCTGGGCAAATTTTATGACATACCCTGGCAGGTGTATACTCAGACAGCTAACCCAAGCCACTGCCCAGGCTACCCTGACTACAGTGCTATTTTTAGTGTGAATGTGTATGTGCAAGCTGGGACTCACACCTCCCAGCTCAAATGTAGAAGCTGAATGGAGTTACAACAGGTGTATCATAGAAACAGAGGGCCCAGCTGCACTAGGAAAATGACTGGTTGTTCACAATGATTGTCAGGAATAGGTTCCCGCCCCACTCCACCCCCCCACAATTAGTTTTGATAATTGTTTAGGTGCAGATGTAAGGAAGGTAGGACAAAAACTATTTTCAGTACCATTATAGTAAGCATTATGTAGACACCAAGTTTCTACATGATTTCTGTCATGGTGCAAAGCCCCCATCCTGCTCTCACCGCATAGCATAAACACACTGGGGTAATATACATACCTTACAACACTGCCCAGTATTCATTTTTACTGGTCACTTAAATAACAAATACAAACCCGAGCCTAATTGTTCTCTAGAGCTCAGCTTTTCCCTAGGCTTTCTCTCTACAATGCATTGCTCTCCCTTCTCCCTCAGAGAAAGGGGCACTGAAGCATTTGTATTGCTCCTTGATTGGAGCAATGAGCCCGACCTCCTCTGGGTTCTAGCTTAAACCACCCTGAGTCAGCAGAACAGTGCTGCTTCTCCGTGTAAGCCTAAAAATCTAACACGACATTCCATCTACAGTAGTAGCTACACTGTCTTCTTATTGTGGGATTGGGGCCAAAGACGATAAAGATAGATCCTGCATTAAGAGATGCAAATTGCAATATCTGTGACTGAAAATACATAATGTTATGTAAGGTTTCCCACTGGGTGTTTTTGTGCCATTTGTTTTATGTTCTTGTTTGATCCATTTATATAATGAGCTGAAATGAAAAATTGGCAAATAAAGGTGTAACAGTTTGCTTTCCAAAGAGAAAAGCAATATGCCATTTCAAGGAGACAGATTAAATGGAGTCTGTATGTGAATTATCAAAGAACATTGGGCAAGGCAAATGATGCTAAAGTACCATCCCTTTTAAGGAGTCTATTTTTCCAGATAAAGAGATGTGTACGTTACATCACTGCAGACATTTGTGGTAAAACTGAATTAACATTCTTCCTCATGAATTACCAGCCATTATGCTCAATGACTAAAGTCCAGTGACACAGGGCAATACGTAATACAAACAACAAGTAATTTTGCATACACCACCCCCTTATTCCAAAGATACACAAAGCACTTTGCAAAAATACATGCAATGATAGATAGATAGATTAGATGAAATCTGGCCCTATTGAAGTCAATGACAAAACTCACTTCAGTGAGGTTAGGGTTTTGCCCATAATATATACATACACACACAGCACTACTGAAGTGCAGCTATTTCTGTGACTGAGGGTAGAAGCCAGACAAGCAATAGCACACAACATACCCAGAAAGAGAAATTTTGGCCAAGAACACTGGGACAAATCTTTGCTCTGATGAGAAGGACTGCCATATGTTAATGTCCATATGATGTAGAAATGACCTCATGTTTTAAGGTGTCATGTGAGTGCCCCCCACCTCTCTGCACAAGAAACTGTACGGAACTAAACTGATCAACCTAAGAAGGATGAAAGGCTGAGTTGGCCCTAGTATTATTTGATCCTTCGTTCCAGCAGGCCAAAGAATTTTCAGTCTTAGAGTACTAAGCAATGCAGTACATCAGTGATGTCATCATTATGTACATTTATTATTCAGTCTTACAGATGGAGTTAGATTACACTTTCGATGCAGACAAAATCTATTTTTAATAAGAAATAGGTTAATCAAAGTAGAAAGGTCCAAAGGGATGAAATCCTCAGTTTAAATGATCTCCTCCACTTGGCAAGTAAAAACAAACAGCTATTTCTTCTTTAATTCTGCCCTGGGCTCATTTCCTAGACATGTTTGAGGGCTCAGTCTCTTAGTGTAAGTTGCCCTTAACATTCACACCTAGCTTTGACAGAGACCTGCTATGAAGCTGTCCAGGAGTGATGCACATCACTGAACTCACCATAGGTTTGACCGTGAGCGCATGTGTGTGTGCGTGAACACACACACACACACACACACAAATAAAAATCACTTGGTTCCCAAGCTCTATAGTTCATGGGTTGGCCCTTTTCCCTTCCCCTCCCCAGACAATGTAATAGGAACACATTGAATTAATTCACTGCCAACAGGGGGAGCAAAGTGTGCAATTGCCCAGGGGCATGGCAGGTGATTTAAAAGGGCCCTAGGGGCAGTGAGGCAGAGCTAAGGCAGGCTTCCTGCCTGCCCTCACTCCGTGCCACTCCCGAAAGCATCCAGAACAGCTCTACGGCCCTGAGGGACCCCCGTGCACTGCCCCGCCCCCAGCGCTGATTCCCCAGCTCCCATTGGCCAGGAACTGTGGCCAACGAAAACTGTGGGGGTGGTGCCTGTGGGCAGCAGCACGCGGACACTCCCTGGGCCCCCGACCTAGGAGTTGCTGCCAGAGGGGTGTGCCAGTTGCTTTCGGGAACCACCTGAGGTAAGCACCACACCCTGCACCCAAACTCCCTCCCAGAGCCTGCACCCCACACTCCCTCCCACACCCAAACTCCCTCCCAGAGCCCACACCCTGCAGCCCCTCCCGCACCCAAACTCCTGCCCAGAGCCTGTGCCCCACACTCACTCCTGCACTCCAACCCCCTGCCCCAGCCTGGTGAAAGTGAGTGAGGGTGGGGGAGAGTGAGCGACAGAGGAAGGGGGGGTGGAGTGAGCAGGGGGCCTCAGGGAAGGGGCGGACAGGGCCGTGGTCTCAGGGAAAGGTCGGGGCAGAGGGAGGGGCAAGGGTCTTTGGGTTTGCACAGTTAGACAGTTGGCAAGCCTACCGGGAGGGTATGTGGAAGCCCTGGCTGGGCCAGAAGAGCACACCCAGCTGCGCAGCCGGCAGCTCGCTGGGCACCAGCCAGCGCAGGTGCAGCTCCGCCCAAATGTCAGGCAGACCACGTCCGCAGCTTCTGCGTGCATGGGGGCCCATTGACTGTTCTTCCCTGGGGCCCGGAGTTGCTATCGGTGGGCCTGATTCACTGGCTCACTAGATCTCTTTCTACTGCAGGTGGCTTCAACGGATGGCTTTATCTTCCCTTCCTGCAGTTAGGCCATTCCTTGTGCTTAGCATAGTCTAAGAGATACCATACTTAATTTCATCTAGGCCTGGGCACGGTACAGGGTAAAGCCTTTGGAGTCCATGAAACCAGAGTAGCAACTCCATCTCTAATCTGGTTTCCGTGGGACCTACAGAACTTATATTTTGTACTTTAAAAAATGTCTGGCTACTGATGGGGCTAAGCAAGCTCAGAATTTCTAACAAATAGGCCCAGAGAACTAGAGAATCGAATCGGTTTGTTTTGTTTTTTTTAAAAAAGAGGTCAGGAGTCACACAACATCAATTTCTATATAATCAGTTCTCCCCCTTCAAGTTCCTTGGTACCAACCCAGCAGGCATCTTTACAGGTAGTACTATGCATGCAGATTACTTTGGCATCCCTCAAACCGACTTGACACTATTGTATGTAATTACTGCCTTTTTTCATCAATGGAAGAGTCACTTTCCTTACACTCCTTGTAATTTTACACTGTCAAAAGATGTTCATGTTGAGTGATGTTCATGTTGAGTCCTTCCTTTTACTGCACTATTTTGGGACCTGCTCCTCATTATGGGTAATGTTTTGCTCTTTCCCACTTACAGAATTAGAAAGCACTTCTGGAGAGTAACGTCCCCATGTAAAGTAAGGATGCAGTTTTAAAAAACACAAAATCCCAGGGAAGATGGAATGTGGAGAAGTACTTTAAGCACTTAGCTCCATTCAAACCCATGAAATCTCACATGAAATATTAATACTTTAATGTCCAGAAAGGAGTTTAATTTGATCTGCAGAATCACAACTCCAGCAGTATAATATGTCCCATGGCCATGCAAAGTGCTGAAGAAAGCAGAATATGCCCAAATTCCTCTGCCAGGAAAATTCTGACCTACAGGCTGTGGAGCAAAGCACTTACTAAGCATCCCAAATAGCTGTCTAATGTATATGCCCTCTGGAAATGCTTGGGGTTTTTCTCTTTAGCTATCCATCTACGATCTACGCAACCAACACAGTTTCTTTGCTCAGTGACCTTATAAATAGACGTGCAAAGATCTAGAAAAAATTGCTAACAGCATCCAGATTTTTATGAAAGGCCAGTGATTGTGAAAGTTTAACCGTAATTGCAATTATGTGGACAAATCCAGCAACAAACCTTTTATGTTCCTGAAAACACCCTGTCTGTCATCGCTTTGTTACAGCAGCCATATTTATTTGCCTTGAAAAGCAGCTTTAATTGATTTATCTGTTGCTCAGAATAACGTCATGATAAATAAATTATCACCTAAACACAATTGATTCCTAACATTTCCCTTTCTAATTATATTTATGACATATTACTAAGGCTCACATGGTTTAAAAGCTTACATATGTTTCTTCCATTCCTGTAATCTAATCTAAGGTGCAAAGCGTGGATTTGTGCCAGCAAAACCCTTTGTTAATATACTGCTACACTAGCATGGTCCATCTGGAGTTACTGTTCTGCTTGATGTCACATGACAGATCCTACCTGCACAGAAGATGAAAGGACATTCAAGGCATGTGTCTGGGGATGACAGTTTTCTTTGTGATGAACCACAGAGTCACAGCTTGTTAAGTAAGACTGTGACAGTGATAAAAGACAAAGCCATCATTTTACAGCAGAATATGGCCTATCTTCACATGACAAGCCATACTATCTCTGCTCACACATGCTGACATCTCATAATGCACTTCCCCAAGTGCTGGACAGAAATAGTCCCTGAAGACAGAACCACTAGAGAGTAATAGCATACTGCTTATCTAGGAGCAAATGAATGGAAAAAACCTGAAGTGTACAATGTGTCCCTATTAACATCACAGATAAAAGTGGCTTTCAATTTAAAATATTTTCTCTTTTGTACCTATTTCATTAAAGGTTCAATAGGCTTAGGACTAAAAAATAATTACAACTAAATTGGCCTCATTTTCAATAATAGAATGATTTAAACTCTTCCACATAATTATTTTTAAAAAACCTTGATCATGGTAAGTTTATAAAAATCAATTTAAGGCTCTCCTTCAATCCAGTACTGCAGGCTAGGTGTTCACACTGTGCGTGAATATATTTACACTACATGTAACATTCTTAGCACTTCACATCTTCCCAGCAATGTACAAACATTATTAATTAATCCTCATGGGCTCCCTGCAGGGTAAAAGCTAGAAGAAATGTGGGTTACACAGAGTTCAAATTAGGGACAGGGAAGAACTCTCCAGGAGCAGGCGGTGCAGGAGACATGGGAGGTGAGACTGACAGCAGAGCAAGGCAGATGCACCGCATGAGGCTGTTGGCCTGCTGCAGGGCGTGAGATGTACTGGTGGCTGCCTGAGAAGGAGGGGCTAGGGAAGGAATAGGAAGGTAGAAGGGGTCTCATTTGACAGAAAGAAAGATAAACTAACCTAACAAGCTGCCACTCTCAGCTCACCATTATGTATACAAAAAACTGCCATAAAGTTTTCTTCCTCTCCTGCTGGTCTAACCATCTCACTCCTCTCTCTGAATCCCTCCACTGACTTCCTCTGGCCTCCAACATCAAATCCAGGCTTCTCACTGTCACCTTTGAGGAACTGCACATGTATTCCCACTGCCTTCCTTCTCCGTTCCTGAATGACTCATTTGCATCCTTCTCTCACTCTCATTTTCACACCTTCTTCCACATTTTCCTCTCTTTTCCCCTCTCTTTTTGCACCAGTCTAACTCTCTTTCCTCATGGAAAATGTAGGATTTTTTCAGGGAGAATTTGTTTTTCTGATAACCTCAATCTAGTCCAACCCCCTTGCTTTGAGCAGGGGGTTGGACTAGATGACCGGCTGAGGTCCCTTCCAACTCTGATATTCTATGATTCTATGATGCTTAACCCTGGTTGCTTGAGATTTGCCCCTTCAATCTCTGTTTGAACCATATAGCTAGCTCGAGGTGGTCCCCGGCCCCAACTCTACAAAAACTAGCACGTGCTCAACTTTAAGCTTGAGTATAGGCAGTATTGCCAGCTTTCACAATTTCATTGTTAGTCTCGTGATACTTGATGTTTTTCTTAAAGCTCCAGCTTGTAGGGTCATGTGATGCACAAAAATCTCAGTTTTCATTAAAAACAAAAACAAAAACCTTTGTGTGTGTGGAGAAATGCTTAAATTCTGACTCCTAAAAGCTCAAAATCCAGAAAGCAAATAAACCCAACATTTATAATTTTTTAAAAACTCCTGATTGCTAAGCCAATATCATGATTTTGGGGACATTTATTCATGATTTTGGAATGGTTAGGGTTGGTACTAATGGAGCAGTTTGATCGATTTCAAGAGTATTGAAACCTTAGCTTGTACATTCATTTCAATCATGTCCTCCTGTGTATTTGTACCATGCTGAGCACACTGCTTTAGTGCTCAAATAATAAAATAAAATCCCCAAACACTAAAAATGGGTAGTTCTCAAGGTTATGAAGTTTTGGATTTTTCTCTTTTGGAATTTGTCAGCTTAACTGGCTTTTCTGGCTGCATCTACAATGTGAAACTGAATTAGTGATGGGAGAAGTGGTTTAAGTAAGTCAAGACCATCCTGACTTCATTTGAACCCAAACAGAGCATTTTTATTTTGAGACTTAAAAGAGTTTACTTAGCTATTTCTTTTTCTTTTTATGTTCTCTGCACATCATAGTTCCAGTCAGGACTGGAAATGCTACAAAGGTCACAAGAAAGAATGTTCTTACAGTATTTTGGGGTCAATCACGGGCAGAAAGTGCTGAAAATCTACAATAAACCTGATCCGGTGAATTCTTCACCCCAGCTTTAAAATCTGAAAGACACAATTAAGCATCTGAGCTTTTGGATGCTTATCCAAACCAAACTGATTTTCTGAAACTACTGAAGTTTGCCCATCACTACTCTAAATTAGTTGAATGCTATAGGCCGACTAGCAAGTACAATGTGCTATCAATAACAATATTTCAGAGTGTTGTCTTAATATATATTTGGAATGGCATTGCCTAAAACACAAGTGTGCTGTTGGTGGCTTTTCTAGTATGGTATCTACAAACAAACAAAAACAACAAAACTGTTTAATACAATACCCTGGCCCTGCCACTATTGTTTAGACAAAAATTAATTTCACTTCACCTCCACAAGCTATGCAGCTACCAAAGACACATACAGTGGTGACAGAAATTAATTATATTGTTCTCTTGGAGTGTAAGAACATTTGATACTGAGGGAGAATGCTGCCAAAAAGGCCAGGAATGGATCTGCCTGCCATATGTTGATCTCCTCCCCCAAAGAACCCATCTCTAGCACTGAGATGTTCCAGCCCTCATCTAGGCTCAGTCTAATGGGGATGAGCAAAGGGGTGCAGAAGGGAGTGCACTGCGCAATAGCATGGGATGCTCAGCAGTTTGTGTTGCTGAAACCAGTCGAATGCCTCTCACCCTCTTGCTGTGCTCTGTTCTCTGGGTTCCAGGTTTATCCCTAGGTTGGAACAGGAAATTTCTAGGAATGGTTGCTATATAGCATAGTAGCACTTACGGAAGCTTTACTTAGCCATTCCCTCCCTCTGACTTGAGCCATGTCCATTTTCTCTACAGAGCAATGTTAAATTGCCTGGCATGCAAAAGGTCTAGAGAGGGAGGTGAGGTAGGTGTACATTCTGCAGACGGTTCTTCATTATACTGATCAGAGCTGGCTAGGAACTTTTCAATTAAACTTTTTTTCATTGAAAAATGCCAATTCATCAAATCCAAAACTTTTCACAAAATCTATTGTTTTTCAGTAAAATTTCATTGGGAGGGTTGGATGGAATTTCATTGGGAAGGTCCAGGATGGAATTTCTGGTAAAAAGCGTAGAGAGACAGATGGTGAAGGCACTCACCTCAGCTGTAGGAGAGCCAGATTCAGTTCCCTCTCTGAGTCAGACCAGGGACTAGTCACACCTCTAGGGAGAGTGTCCTAACCATCAGGCTATTAGCTATTGTAGGTTGGATGTCTCTCTAGTTTTACCAGAAATTTCATTCTGGACCTGTGAAACCTTCCCAACAAGCGTTTCATCAAACCTAGAGGGGTTTTAAGAGGTTACTCTGCCTGATTTTGAGCAGGAATGTGAACCTGAATTTCCCACATCCCACGTGACTGTCCTAACCACTTGACTATGGGGTACTCTGGGGTGTCCCTCACCTTTTTTCATAAAAAAAGTCAGTGTCACATTTTTGTTGCAAATCAGAATGGAAACAATTGCCAAAACCTCAAAAATTTTCATGGAACAGAATTCCTGTTTTCCCGCCAGCCCTAATGCTGATTATCTGCTATTCAAGAGCACTGCTGAAAGTGAAACCACAAAGGTGGAGGTGTTCTGCATTATGCACATCTTCAGGCCAATGGATCAGGCTCTCAATTATGGACCTAAGCACCTAACTGCAGGCACGTAAGTCTGAAACTTGTCCTTATTCCCATGACTGCATAGATCCTCAGAAATCTTGCTTGTCTGATTCTTTGATTCAAAGATCTTCTGTGGCCTATTTAAATTCAAGTTTACTTGCTCTATATTTTTTTCCTGCAACACAGTTATGTATTCTGCAGCTGGTTATGTTAAAAAAATAACATATGCAAAACTCAAGGACATGAAATCAAGAAATAGTAAAAGGTTTAATATATCTGGATTACCATTCAAGTGGGAAATAATATGGATCACTGGAAATTCTAGTGCAAAACTACCATATGTCTGGATTCTGCATCTTTGGATCTTCAGCACACTTCAGTTAAAACCATTTTCACTGAACCAGTTTAAAACAAGATTTTGGACAGCTGTAGGGTAAAAGAGTAATATGAGTTAGCAAGCCAATGTGCCAGTAGCCCAGGCACCTTCAAACTAGAGCTTGTCAAGGGCTTTTTGAATTTTGAAATTTCAGATTTTAAAAACAAAACCAGAGCAAACTTCAAATGATTTTTCCCTCCCATCTTTTGACCAACTATTGAGCTAGTCAGTGTTTTCCCCAAATTTTGAGAATTAAAAAAAAAAGGGGGGGGGGAATCATCATGATTTTTCCCCCCTTTGTCCCTACCAGCTCCAGTTTAAACTGAGTCTGGAGAGTAAGTTCTAGTTTAGCCATAAAATACGCCTTCATGCACCTGGCTGATCATACAGTCCTGTATACAGAGGGAAAACTCCTTCATGAACTAGCATTCAGTTAATTCTAAGGTAGGAAACTAGATTGGCTTTATTTTTATCTTATCTTGGAGAGCTGTAAATACTGTTAAAGTTTGTAACATTTACCAGCTTCTTTAATAATATGGACAGGGTATTTGAGAATTCAGCCGCAGTGTTTGATGCTGGAAGGGCTGGTTTTCAGAAGTGCTGAACACCTGCAGTTCCCACTGACTTCATTTGCAATTGGGGTTGCTCAGTACTTGTGGAAATCAGGCCAGGTCATGCACTGACTCATGAGGTGGGGGGGCCTCCTTTAAATGGAAAACTATATAGTTTGAATTCTAGGTTGTTTCTGCTTCATCATGCTCTCTTTTGTGAGGTTTGTGATTCTCTGTGGCAAGGGATGTGGCTCACTAACCCTGCAGATGATCCCAAGATTAGAGATTGTGTCCCAGTTTATTTCAGCCAAGCAAGAGAGTAAGGGGATGTAAAGCTGGACAAAACCTCCCAGGATCTTGGGTCTGGGTCTGGTATGGCACTTGATTCCTACTGGCTTGATACTCCCTTCTGCAAGCAAGTGTGCAGGGAGCGGTGAGGGCATGAGCACAGCCCTGGCTCTGTCCCCTCTATACCTTGGCCAGAGTATCTAGTGAGGTGTGGGGTTGCCAGCTGCATCTTTTCAAGTGCTGCAATAATTTACTTCTTGCTGGAGCAAGATGGGAGCAGACTAGGAATTATGACACTCTCTGAGGTCTTGTCTTCATTACCAGGGTAGATCGACCTAAGTTACACTACTCCAGCTACACGAATAATGTAGCTGGAGTCGATGTAGCTTAGGTCGACTTACCATGGTGTCTTCACTGCACTATGTCGATGGGAGATGCTCTGCCGTCGACTTACCTTACTCTTCTCGGGGAGTGGGAGTACCAGGGTCTACCAGAGACTGCTCCGCCACCAATTTAGAGGATCTTCAGTAGATCCGCTAAATCAACACCCGCTGCATCGATTGCAGCAGCATCAATCTCCCTGGTAGTGCAGACAAGCCTTGAGTCACAATTCCTTCCTAGAGCTCTCTCTCTCAGACAGAGCAGCTGTGTACCACCTCTTACTCAGGGATGGAGCCGAAATGCTCTGTCTAGCCCTTTGAGATTTCACTTACATGTGTAAAGTCAAAGTAAAGACACAGAGTTCTTTCTTCAGCCAAGTTTGTTTTTCAGAGTGTAATTGAAAATCAGGAAAATGATTATAAAGTACAAAGAGACGGTGTAGTAAATTAGCTGAAATGGAAAAAGCTGACTGTGTCAGGACTGAAAAATAATGACGTTACCTTGAATTCTCTTTAAAAGCGACCAATTGCTGCCTTTGGGTACTTAAGTGTTCATCTCACTATGTGGCCATTTACTGTTGATGTCTATTGCTGCTCAGCATAAATTGCACAGAGCATCATGTATAAAGGAGACTAATGACACCCTGCTCTGAGTTTTGCTATGGGGGTTTAAAAAAAAAGTCACACAATTAATGTTTTTACTCACAGAAATTTTTGTTTAAGGTATTTTTGTGTTAAAAATGCTACATGATTTATTTTGGCTTTCATGTGAGAAATGAACAGTTGTTAATGGCTATAAAAGAAAAATAATGCACAATATTTTTAAAAACTAAAATAATTGAAATTAATTATAACTCTTGTGTAAAATATAAAATTAATTTAGAGAAAACCCTTTGTTCCCAAGGTTCTGCAATGAGATCTGTGTGCTTGGATCCCTGCACCTGAACAAAATCCCACTGACTTCCCAGGGGTCAGTGTGAATTTTGTTGCAGCTTTCTTTGCAAGCTCTGTGTGTGGGCTGATCAAGCAAAAGTGTCAGTGAGCTACTGCTGATAACAATGGGGGAGAGATGAAGCAAGCAGAAAGGTTTATGAGTCAGTATACGCTGTGAACAATGATCAGAGAGAGTAGCAAACAGGGCAATTTGAAGGGAGTTTCAGAGGAGAAAGGAGACACTGATAAGTCTCAGCAAGTGAAAAGGCTCCCTTGAGAAAGTAACAGCACTGGGATGTGGACTGGACACATGAGGGAAATAGGCTGGTTGTGATAATTGGGCCTACAGATTTACTCTAATTGTTAGCTCAACTGTAAAAAGCATGTGAAAGTTCATTAAATGTCAGAATAACCTATAATAACAAATATGGATGGGAAAAGGTATGAACAGGACACATAAAACTGAATTAGTCTAAACAGAAAGGTCTACTGCTTTTACACAAGGACTGTGTTAAGATCATGCTTGGTAAACCAGAAAAGGTGGGTCTGAAAATTAATGAACCATAGTAGTTGTGTCTGATATTAGATGTCATAAGTGGACAATATAATGAGAGGATGGGCTATTCCATCCATCACTCCCTTTTTGGATCCTTAGAGAAAGAGGCTTGCGGGGGGAAGGGGACGAATATGGAAGAGCAGATGGAGGCTACTGGAGCAAGCTTCACTATCATGGCTACCACCCCACCAACATCTGGAACCCTGGACTTTCTTTGTCCTTATCTTGTGGAGTGTGCTGATCAGATCAGGCCAGAGAGCGGGATCCAGATGACATAGCTACCACTACAGGCTCCAGCTGAATCCCAAACACCACCTGAGATGAAATAGAATCAGACTTTAACAATAGCAGCTCCAGCTCATTTTAACTAACTTCTTCTCTTTTACCTCAAAGAACAGTTATTACCATATTTGATACCATCTAAGAGGCTGTCAAACACAGGGTGTTTTCCTTCTAAAACTCCTTCCGGCTAAAGGGAAAGGGAACAAGAAGTTTTGTTAATATAAAAGCCTTACTTAATCCTTTACATTTAGCTATTTTGCCTTCTTTTCTGTATCTTTAATAAAAGGTTAAGAGGATGGTCAATGGTGAGTTTGGCATGGTACTAAGCAGGTTGAACTCTCTGTATACCAAAACCTGAAACTTGTTTAATACTGTTTAATATTGGACAGTGACTAGGTTAACACAATTGGACCATTTATTCCACCTACTTTAATACAACAGGACAGTCTGAAGTGGAAGTTCATTTGATGTTAGTGTTCCTGAATGGAGGCTAAGGGGTCACCAAGGCAAGCTGATTTATTTTCTAGATGGGAAAAAAAATTAACAGGCCTGAGTAGTTAAAGCCTTGGGGAGAAACCAAGAAAGCAAAATCCAGTGAGGCAGAAGAGGAGGAAACCCTTACAAGTTGAAACAATGGATGAAATAGTTATGAATTAGCAAAAATATAGGTGGAAGAATAAGAAAGGGGAACAGGTTACAATAATTTTTAAAGGGACTGCTTTCGGGGCCTGATCCAAATCCTCTTAACTCTAAGGGAGATACTCCCAATGACCTAATTTGGAGAAGGCAGATAATCAGCTGGAGCACTTTATGAGCAGGAGTCAGGCAGCAAATAGTATAATAGTGACAAAAAACTATCAGTGAAAGGGGTCTTTGGGGGCAGTGGAGGGAAAGTCAGCAAGTAACCCTGATTTTCACCTCATAGTGCACAGAACTAATGATCTCTGGATACTTTGGTAAATAAAAGTGGCAAGTTAAATTTGTTGTTTATTTATTTTGATTTGAAAAATACTAACATAAAAAGAAGGTACCTCTGTCAAAATGAAAGAAACAGCCAGTCCCTTTCCCTACCCCCTATCCCCCACAACAACACAAAAATAGTCAACCCATAACACATTGTTTGCAGTCTGCACGTGTCACGTGGCTGTAGGGGATTTGGGAATGTGTTTGTGGATTGCAATACCACCTGACTTAAGCAATCAATCACACACCATGACTGGCAAATAGCCAAAGTGTACAGTATACGAACAACTCAGAGGCTGAAATGTACTCACAACAGCTATCTGTGAATTCTTACAAAGAATCAGTACATTCACAGATTTTGGAGACCTATACTGATTTCACTTACCTTGCTATAAATCAGGAGGAACTCTGCCCAAATCAGTGGAATGAGACTAATCTAAAACCAGTGTAAGTGAGATGAGAATCAGGGCTAAGAAATTAGCCAGAATTCCTTCTTGGACATCTACTACCATTTGGCCTCTTATACCCACTACAAGACTCTTCCTTTAAAGATACAATCTAAACCCAACAAAGGTAATGAAAGCTTGAGTAATATTCTGCATGGACTTATAAACAACAAATCTTGCCAGAAAAACTTGATTGCTTCTTGACAAAATTACAAAATTAGTGTAATTAGGAAAGAATGTAGATGTAATATTTGGGTTTTAATGCAGCATTTGAAAAAGTGTCATAAAATTTTACATGAAAAAATCAGCTCAAAGTGGCTTGGCTAAAAAAATGGTCATTTCAAAGACTATAAACAAAGGATATAAATAAATGTCAATATATCAAATTGGTGGGACATGGTGTCTAGATAGGTACTACAGAGACTGGAATTTGACTGGTAAACAAACAGTATTTCATTGAGATTTTTAGATGATAGTGGAAAGAGGTGGAAATACCATTATGGATAGAGAAGTAATGTAAATTGGCCTAGACAGATCAGAAATTTATTAAGAAAATGATTACATGAGATTTAACTTTAAAAAGTCCAGATGAATGATCCCAGGAAAAATAATCCCAAACACATACACTCAACAGGAAGGAAAGCCTTAGGAAGTGAGAGACTTGGGGTACTAGTAGGTAGCAAATTATACTTGAATTTTCAATGTGACCCAACAGTAAAATAAACCAATGAAATTTTGGGCTGGATACACATGTAGCTCTCAGGCAACTGAGGCTGTAATATTAATTTTCTGTTAAACCACATTACCAGAAAGATAATGAGAAAGTGGAAGGTGTTTACAAAAACTTAACAAAAATGATCTATGCACTGGAGGAACTGACTCATAAGCAGAGCTGGCTGACATGTTCAGAATTTCAAAATGTTTAAAAATTTTCAAATTCAAAAAGTATTTTTAAAAAAAATTAGTTTACCTGCCTGTTAAAAAAAAAGCTCAATTTATAAAATGAATAAAGATTAAAATAGCTAAGGAAGAGAATTTCAAATCACAAAGGGCAGTTAGGTGCCCAACACCCATTGAAGGTCATTGCCTAACTCTCATTTGTTCCTTTGGAAATCTTGACCTCAGTTAGTACAGTTTGATGGTGATGACTAAACGGAGACATAATAAAAGCCTACAAATATATGAAGGGTGTTAACAATAAGGAGGAGAGTTATCTAATGCGGTACAACAAAGCAGAGGTGAAAGTAATATTAAATTCTTACCAGTACAGGGGCCACCTCCACCCCCCGGAAGGCGCGGGGCCTTGGGTGGAAGGGGCGGGGCTGGGGGAGTCAGCCTCCCCCAGCCAGCCCATCCGTGTTGCCTGGCCCCCGCAGCCCGGGGCTCCAGCAGCCGGGCCCTTTTAAATCACTGGCTCTGGGGCAACTGCCCCTTTTGCTCCATCCTGTCGGTGGCCCGGGAGGCGCAAACAGGCAGCGCTTTAACGTCATTGCCCCTTTCGCCTCCCCCATCAGCAGCCCTGCCGGTAGGGTCTGTATCGGCAGGGCCGCCAACGGGAGAGGCAAAAGGGGCAGCGCTTTAGCATGGGTTGCATACAGGCCGGTACTGGCTTCTTACTGGTACACCGTGGTGGCCCACTTTCACCCCTGCAACAGAGTCTGAAATTTAAGAAAAAGAAAATTCAGGCCTTTAGGAAAAATCTGAGAGTGAGTTGCATTAGGGTGTGGAATAAGGCAGAAGTCCCAGCTTTGGGTCTTTCAGACAAGAATGGACATAACACTAGAAAGTAGAAACAATTCTGCATTGGCAGAGACACAGGCTGGATGATCTAATATGTCATTTCTACCTCTAATTTCTGTCACCCTGTGAATCACTTCTCTTTTCCATTTAAGCATGCAATTTTGGAGAAATTAGTGATAATCATGGACGCTTGTGGGAAAATGACTTGGCATAGGATTGTTATTACTGCATCATATTGCTTATCAACAATACAGCATTGAAAGTCTATTTTAATCACTTGATCAGGGTGTCAAAACCTTGCCTTGGATCAACTAAAGTTAGTCATTTAATCTGTTACGCATAGAACAATTTATGTGGTATCTCATTTGTAAACGACTGAGTGAAAATATGAAAGCAAGAGCCACCTAATATAAAATCACAAGCAAAGGGTATAGAAGACATTAAAATGCCTATATTTTCTATAGCCAATATGGTGCATGACCATATAAAGTTCATGAGAGAGGAAAATATACTCCAAAATCTCCATAGATTTCGATAATGGAATATACTGGACCTTTAAGACTATAGGGGGCCAGAAGACTCCATTCAAGGATCACTGGAATTAAGAAAGGCCCTGGAAATGGCTATGTAGTAGGAAGACAGGAAGCTGTCCCACGGGATTAGTAGTTGCATGGGAAAAACCAGGACACTGTCCCTTTAAAGGTTCGCACCCAGGAGCCCTGCAGTGTAAGGCTCTCTTCTCTCCCAACCAACAGGGGGAAAGCTCTCTGAAGGAGGGCAGTATATATACTGCCTTCACCCTCATAACAGGGAGTGTGCTGACAGGGAGAAGGAAGCCAGAACCAAGATGCTGACTCCTGCTAGGAAGGACATGATCAGTGCCTCTAGAAAGAACAGAATAAAATCTCTGTATATGGCACAGAGCTGGAGATGAGTATGAACTTTTGTGCTGCTCTAATGAACTTTATTTTGGAGACACAGGACTATCTTGAATGGCTTTTGGCTATTAATCCAGCTCCAGGTGGTGGTTGGTGGTAGCCTTGAGAAAGACTGTAGGAAGTTCTTATGGGGTTCTGAAGAGGGAAACCAGAGTGAGCGTGCTGCAGAGGCACATCCGGCCAGGAGTGCGTGTTCAGTAAATGGCAACCCTGCTACAATTGCAAAATGTGGGGAAATCAACATATTTGCTCCTCTTGGGAGAAGTTCTCAAGGCACTGCGGAATGGGCATGCTCCTGCAATCCTGGAGGGCCTGAGGATCTGCAGGAAAATCATAACCCCACATGTTCCTGTTATATAGGACAGAAAGGCCAGTCCCTCTCATAATTGGCAGAACTTCTCCCTATGGAATGTGTATTGATGTGGGCTATCTCCATCCTGGGTTCTCATTTCCCCACTTCTCTAGGAGCTGTTCAAGAGAATTAATGCAGCTTCTAGACTGAGGGGTTCTATATAAGAAAAGGGAAAAAAGTCTCTTGCTTAAGCACAGGACTGGGAGATCTGAGTGTGAACCTGGGTAAGTTGCTTTCCCTCTCTGTGTTAATAGATATTTGTTAAGTTAATAAATATTTGTACAGCCTCAGATTCTCGGAAGACATGCACCACATAATTGCAAAGTATTCTTTGATTGAATTGATCAGCAGGTTTTATCACACAAATGTCTTTTAACTGAAAAATGACTTTAAAAAGATCATCTATTGTATTTACATTTTCCAGTTCTTGCAAAATGTTTGATGTTGTTTCTTATATTTTTACATCGTTTTTGAAATAATTTTTGACATTTGTTTGTTGAAAACAATGTAGTCTTATTGAAAACAATGGGTTTTCCGTAACCAAACACATTTGAAAGCTATTTCATTACAATAGTGCTAAAAAGATGGGAAAAGTTAATGTTAAAAAATGGAAAACTGGTCCATTTAGAACTCTATGAAATGGAAACAATTTTGAAATGTCAAATCATTTCCCCATTTTTGATGGGCTCTCACTCACAGTGTTGCCAACTCTCATGATTGTATTATCGGTCTTGTGATTTATGGTGGTTTTGTTAAAGCCCCCACTCCTCAAGAGATTTCATTTTATTAAAAGAAAGCAGTGAAAGCAGCTTGTCTATACCAGAGGAGTGGACCTGCTGGCATGTACTAAATGCTCTTTAGTGCACATTACTGTAATCCCATTTCAAACAGTACTACATCAACATGCAGTAGGGAACATTTAGTGCGTGGCAGCAGGGTCCACATGGTGTATGTTTTAATTTACACCCCTTTGGTGCAGACTAATGCACCATGTGGACAAGCCATAGGTAGAAAATGTGAACCTACAGAAAATAGAAAGAAATGACAAGAAACCAAAATCAATTTTTGAAAATCTCATGTTCTCTTAAGCCAATCTCACAACTTTTTGGATCTGACTTGTGATTTTTGAATACTTGGAGATGGCAATACTTTAATCGGCTGCAGAGTTCATTTGAATGAAAATTAGTTTCCTCTCCAAGAGATCCTAGGAACCTGGCGAATATGTGTTAAGCTTTTATATGCCCACAGGGCCTTTGGAAGGTTTTGTTGTTTCCCATCACAGGAAAGATTTTAAAAACAACCCAATGAATCTATTGAATAATTCACTGTACTCTAAAATATATGGTCTCCATTACTGCATTTCCTTTAATATATTATTAGCTTATTATATGAATAGCTACATTCTTAACTGAAGGAAACCAAATAAGCAGCTGAAGTTGACAGCATGGACTATTAGACATGAACTAAGGTGTGTGTGTGGCGGGGGAGGGGGGGGGTTGTTGGGTTTTTATTTGTTGTTTTGGGGGGGTGGTTAATAGCAAACTGTAGAACAACAAAAGTTGCAACTGGAAGCCTGCGCTCTCAATCATCTTAGATAGGCTGCACATTTCTTTTGAAGGATACAGACTTCATTTGCCTACTTGTTATCAAGCATTTGAAGGAAATATACTGCCTACTACTGATTAAAGGACATTGGCTGACTTACCATCCATCTAACTCTGTTCCTCCTCCTCATCTGTTTCCTCCTTAAGGACAGATATAGTAATTGCCTTTTAGGGTAAATGTATTTAGGTGATATGCAAACCGCACAGTCAGGTGTATTGGAAACACATGACTGTACACAGAACAGTAACCATGCCCTAGTCCTATTCGCAATTACATTTCAGTGGGAATTTTGCCAGTGATTTCAATGGGATCCTGTAGCCCCTCATGTAGCTGTTTTCTGTTGTGTCCACTTAGAACTACTGAAGAGGATTTGTACGTCATAGTGGATCACAAGTGGAATGAGTCAACAACGTGATGCAGTTGTGAAAAGGGCTAATATCATTCTGGGCTGTATTAACAGGACAGCCGTATGTAAAACAGGGAGGTAATTGTCCCACTCTGCTTGGTGCTGGTGAGGCTTCAGCTGGAGCACTGTGTCCAATTTTGAGTACCACACTTTAACAAAGATGTAGACAAATTGAAGAGAGTCCAGAGGAGAGCAATAAAAGCAATAAAAGGTTTAGAAAACATGACCTATGAGGAAAGGTTAAAGAAACTGGGCATGTTTAATCTTGAGAAAAGAAGACTAACCACCCTCCCACTCCCGTTACCCCCCAGGTTCAGGAGAGTGCAAACATGCCTTTTGGATCTGGACCTGTGTTTTTAATAAAGTTGTCATGATGGTATATTCAGCTGGTATGTCTATGTCCCTTTATTACATATACAGGTACCTCAATGTGTTTAAAATACATTGAAAGTGTATGCTCAGATAAATTGGTTAGTCTCTAAGGTGCCACAAGTACTCCTTTTCTTTTTGCGAATACAGACTAACACGGCTGTTACTCTGAAACCTGTCATTATATGGTTCAATATGAATTCTGGCACAAAGGTGAAAATATTATGTATATAGTGATATATTTCAGCTACAATACAGTATATAAAATACACACTAATTGTCTGATCCAGTGACAATGAAGTCAATGGAAAACTTGATGGATTTCATTGAAATCAGATCCCAAACTACATTATTTTTCATATTAGAGAGACAAGGTGGGTGAGGTTTTTCATCCAGAAGTTACAATATTTCTGTCTCTAAAGCTTTGAATTTTCTCCTTTTTTTTAAAGTGATGACCAAAACCATTCACTATCCATTAGAGATGGTTGGATAATTATCAGAGATAGTGTATTTGATAACTATCTTCACTATTAACCACTGCATAAATTATTCATGGTTTTTGTTTTGTTCAATATTAATCCAGACTCGAACATAACATAAATTAAAAAGTGGTAATTTAGTTAACAACCTCAAATTATTCGCAAATATGTGTTTTAATAAACTAGTTCTACTATCCCTCATGTCTCCAGGGCAGATATTAATTACACCTTCAGGTCCCCTCCATAGCAATTAAAAGCCAGGTTACACAATTTTGCTATGTGCCATAGTTCTCAGATTTTAATATCAATTCCCCCAATGAGCTCAGGGCATAGGATGAGAAACCCACAGGCCCACAGCCTGTTTCTTGATCCATGCCCTAATAAACATTCTTCAGGAATGAATTCTCTCTGCTTAGCATATACATTATGAGTGCATCAGAGTTTTCTTGTATTTTCAGTTCTATTAAAACTAATTATTGTAAGCATCATTTTCAAGAAAACAGATCTGGATCTTGAAGTACATTCCCACTTTCTCCCCATTGACCTATTTACTCTCTCTTGCTTAAATTCTTCAACGGATGGTTTCCAACCAACAGGCTTGTCATCATATTGATAGGTCTTTCAAAATATCGTCAGATATGTTTTTGAACACGCCCTAATCAGGGCCAGATTAAGGTAATCCAGGGCCCTTCGAACAACATGGCCACATCCCTGAACTGTGGACTCCCCAGTACTTGGAAGCACAATGGCAGAGACCCTCCCACCCCTCTCTGAGATTCATGGGTCTCTGTCTTTCTCAAGGAGTGGCAGCAGGAGCACCCCTCCCACTGGCAGTAGCAAGGAAAGAAACAGGATTTCCCACTCTCCTAGAGATATAACATCACTAATAATACAAAGACAATACTGATGATATGCAAAAAGAAAAGGAGTACTTGTGGCACCTTAGAGACTAACCAATTTATTTGAGCATGAGCTTTCGTGAGCTACAGCTCACTTCATCGGATGCATACTGATCAGTATGATATTATCACTGATCTATTTCTTGGTGCAGATGACATCACAGAAACATAGAAGACGTGATATAAGTCTGAAAATTCTGAGACCCGATTTGAGATGGATGGGGTCAGGTCACATCTCTCAGAGCTAACCATGCCACCCTTACTTCTGCATTATTGCTGGTGGTGGCAGTGGCTTCAGAGCTGGGCACCCGACCAGCAGGTGCCACTTTCCAGCTACCCATCTCTGAAGGCAGAGCACAAGTAAGGGAGGCAATACCGTGACCCCCCTACAATAGCCTTGCAACCCCCTTTTGGGTCAGGATCCCCAGTCTCAGAAATGCTGACTTAAGGGCTTTACATGTTTATACTTTGCAGTTTTAAAATACCATATTCATGCATTGTTACAATACCATGAAATTCAATTTTTTAAAAATGCTATGACAATGAAATTTATGAAAGTGGATCATGAATTTGGTAAGGCCATCCTTACAAGTAATTTTCATATTGATGTCTAACTACCAAGTTATTTCCACCCCTCAGGAATAATAAAATAGTAAACAAGTTGTATCTCTAATTTTTCTTTGTTCCATGTCAATGTGAACAAAGAAACAATGCACTGCTGACTATAAATGGAAAAGAAATTTGGATTAGGTATGATGAATACCTGAAAATATTTATTTTAATGCTGTCCTGAACAGATGCCAGAAAGGGCCATGCTGGATTTATCAGCTTGTGTGGTTTTTTTTTTCCTCTAATGCCTTAAATCATGAGAATAATGTCATAAAATTTAAATACTCCCTCTTTCCACAACACAACATTTCACTAGCCTGGCATGTCACTGCATTTTTTTTTAGTGAAGTGAATCTATTAATAGGCAAGATTAATAGAAAAACAAATAATTATTTACGCTTTTTATTAATTCAGTTCCATTCATTTCTGGTGCCTGTGGTAGGTGACTTATTAAATTACAGATGGCTTTGTTTATAAATGCAGATCTTATGCACAGGAGCATTAATGCCAATGTTAAATGAACACTTCTGGTTTCATTTTAGTTTACGGGATACATGGCATGTATGAATTTAAATACTCTGTAATCAGGTGGCAGACACCATATAAATATGTCAGTACTCTAGTCAACAAATTTCTCTGGGATTCCCCTGATGATAGCTAGGGCAATTCAGTGAATTGGAATCTGCAATGCACAACCACTGTCCAGGTCTTTCAAACACATTGACATTAACACTGTGACACTAGCCCAGGTGGATGCTTTCAACAAACAGATTTCATGGGAGCTTTCTTAGCCACACTTGGATTTATCTCCTTGGATCATTTTTTCCCATTTTACAGGTGAATGGATTATACAAACAGGCTAGCAATTGCTGGTATCAGTTTATCCCCTCCTACATCTTTATAAAGATGAGATCATTAGTTCACACTTTGAAGTCACTTATCAGACTCTTCAACTTTGTGCCCTATAATACATTTGGTGTTTATGAGCCTGGGTAATTCAAAGTCTGTGAAGGATCATGCTCCCTGATTACCATAAGGGGGTTAGTGTATCTGGGCATCTCTTGGGCTCTCCATTATCTGCTTGGCAAAAGAGTCCTGGGGCCACCCTTTTCCTGATGAGGAGAGATTCAGTCTTCCTGGAAATACTGACACTGGTCTCATACACACTCTATTAGCACCACTGTTAAGGGTAAACTCCCTATGTGTGCAAGTGTGCCCTTAAAGGAATTCACATTTACAAGAGACATCAGTGTGGTACTTACAAGAAATATATCTATGCCTACCAGTAAAGTACATTTGTATGATTTAATGATGTTTTGTTTCTTCTAAGTTTCTTCCTCAAGGCTACCCCCACTGCATATAGTGTACAGAACGTAGGAATTTCTAGTCCTATTTTCTTGTTAAATGACTTTCTGAATATATTTGGCATATCTGTGACAAAAAATTAACTTTGCCTAGGGTGTTCAAAAAGTTTTTTTCACATGAAATTTGCCATAACATGTGTCCAATAGCTGAAACTGTAGGTTTTCTGTGCAGGAAGGCTCCTGGGGGATTTTCCCTACATGCAAGTGAGGTAGGGGTCTTAAAAGGACAAAGCAGGATTTGACTATAAAAAGGACAGTCCCTTTTGGGAAGAAAACACGTGAATCTTGGCTCCATCAAAGACAATTGCAAATCTACCATTGATTTTAAAAGGGAACAAGAGAAATAAGTTGTGAATATCAAACTACAACCATGAAGCTTACTGTGAATTTATTATTATTTGTTTAACACTCTCATTGTTTTCAAAGTGTGTTCTCTGACCTTTTGAGTGCCAGAACCCAGAAAACTCCTCTTGCATTTACTCTCTGGCTACTTAGACATATACCAAACACCACATTGTCTGGGTAACAAGCCTAACATTGCTGTTGGAACCCCACCTTTTAATCTTCCTGACCTTCTATGTTTATTTCTTTATTTAAACCTCAACATTGGATTAAGATATTTTGTGTACATTTATGACTGTGCTTCCCTTTAAGTTATTGTTTCAGTGTGGCTACTGATGTACTAAAATGAAATCTGGACATAAGGATTTGCAGGACTGAGGCTAGGATTTGTACTATTTTATATGTAAATGACCTGGCAGGAAGATTTAAATATAAACTCAGATTTAAGATAAAAATCAAAGATTGAATGAGCAGCGACGTTAAAGCAGATGAAGGTAAACATTCCAGAAGCGATATACGAGTGAAGAACACAGATGAAACCCACCGTCTGATCTGATACTCCTGGCCACATGCCTTGAAGGATTTAGCAAAGGGCTCAATTAGCACAACAGATAGTCCTCTTAGAGCAGTGGTTTTCAAATGGGTGCATCATAAAAATCCTGTAATGGCAGAAAACCCAGTTTATTTAGTAAGACTTATCAATCTACTAAACGTTTAATCCTTAGGCATAGTTTGATTGCTATATGTGAGGGAGCAGGGCCCCCGGCCAGCAGCCGCTGCCAGCAGCAGTGCAGAACTTCAGAGCTGGATAGCGAGAGAGAGATAGCTGCTTGCCGAGGTGTTCACGTTGTCTACAGTGCGGGAGGACTGGTTTTTTTAATCCCACTCCTGTCCCTCCCCACAATAGCCATTCCCCTCCCAACTGTTCCCTCATTGTTTCTTTAATTTTTTTTATCCTGCTCCTGATATTAAGGCAGCGATCCCACTGCAGGGCTCTACTCTGAAGGCAGCACTTCCACCAGCAGCAGCACAGAAGTAAGAGTGGCAATGGGGGCTATCCCTGCCTGTACCTGGGGTGATGGGGCATGGGGGCTTCCCATCCACTTTGCATGATGATTCAGGGGCTTTCCAGCCATTCACATGGAGGGTTAGAGGTTTCTAACCCCTTTGCATGGAGAAGGGGAGATGCAGGGGTTGCTCATCCCCTTGTAGGGGTACATGAGGCCTCTGATCCCACTGCATGGGTGAGTTGGGAGGGGTAGGGTGTCCCCATCCCTTTATGGGGGAGTGGGGGTTCTGGTGTGGAGACATCTGCTGACAGCCGCACTTCCAGCCATTGCTGGGACAATTTCAGAATCCTGCAGCGGGCCTGGGATCCCCTGGGACCCCGGGACCCTCTGCCATAAGAGCAGGAGCGGGATAAAAATTCAAGAAACAATGGTGGAGCGACTGGGAGCAGGAGTGGGTACTGTGTGCCACAACCAACATGAACGCCCCATGCTGCAGCCACTGCTCTCCAGCTGTCCGGCTCTGAAGTTCTGCACTGCTGCTAGTGGCAGCGTTGCCTTCAGAGCTGGGCGGCTGGAGAAGGGCAGCTGCTGGCCAGGGGCCCTGCCTCCCCCCAGTATAGAAATCCAATTACACCTTTGTTCATAATAATAATAATAATAATTAATAATATCCAGGATAACACACTCCAGGGCTTGTGCATTGTGTTGCATCATGTTATCCCTTACAGACCTTTTCATAGGTATATTATGACCCTATCTCATATGGGGGTATATGGTAGACTGCATTATTTGGAAAGGGGTACTCATCCTAAAAAGTTTGAAAACACTGATTTAGAGGCAGTTCTTGTGGAACTTTTTTGAGCTAGATCAGGATGGCAGAATAGGAGGGATCTTGCACTGCTACTGATCTTGATTTACTTGTTCTGTGAATGAAAAGAAATCATCAGTTAGTCAATCTGGAGCTGTCAGTTTTGAAAGAATGTGTGTGTGGAGGGCGGGGGGGGGAGCCTAAGCCATATTTGGCCAGCCAGCTACAAGCACCATTCTGTAAACTGGAGGCATCTGTATCACTTAATCCAGCCAGGATCTGGATTAATTTTTAATTTAATAAAACTAGACTACAGTTTTGGGTCATATTTTGGGTCCACTGAATTCAGAAGAGGGTCAAGGGGGAGAGAGGAGCCTATATTCTAATGGACTAGGTCATGTGGCACACATTATCATGTGCAAAAGGAAGAACAGCACACAAAGCTGACCAAATTGCAAATGAGTAGCCTGGCTGGCAGCCGAGCCATGATCTGAGACCTTCAGCAGCTGCCATGGGTTTTCATGGATCATTTCTGATTAACATAGCCCAGAGTAATTACATTCTTGCAGATTACTTGGTCCTGTAATTATACTTGAAGTTACTAAGCAGTTCAAAGATTAATTACTGTGTAACTTGCAGTTTTTTGATCTAATAATAAGGGTAGTTGTGAAGGCAAATGCAACATGATGATGATGCTGTGATCAAAGGGATATTAAGTACCCATGTACTTACCTGACCAAAAGTGGCCAGAATTTTTACTGTGCACATGGTGCCCTCTAAACATAAATCTGTACCTAATTTAATGTTATGGATAGAAAGATAGAGAGTTGAGGCTGCTGTCGCTGATTTGCTTATTTGTTCCAACAAAACTCCTCTATTACTATAAATTACATATACATGTAGTCTTTGGGGAAAAAAATATGCTTGCATTGCTTTTACCCCATCTTCACTCCCCCTACTACCTGACTCTCGATGGGTTGTTTTACCCTTCTTTGCATCTTGTCTTAAACTACATTGTGATTCCTTGGAACAGGGACTGTCTCTTACTATATTTCCACAACACTACGCAAAAAGGAGCCTCTGCGTGCTACTGTAACATTAATAAAAATATTTGTACCAATCTGGAAAATGTGAAGTAAAATGGTTTGCTATTTATTTATTTACTGGGTAGCAGAAAGGGATTTTCATGGTTGTACAGATATTAGAATCAGTCTTAGTCAGACAAGGGCTCTTGTGCTGAAAAGAACATATCATATTCATAACATATTTTATACCCAAGTGAAGTTGGGTGGTGCTAAATTGACTTGGGGCTAGATCTGTAGAAGATGGACTCTAGAGTCTAGAGATTATAGAGACCGAGACACCAGTGTAACGATGAATGCATGTTTTTTCACAGACTCTTATTACCTGTTTTTTCATAGACCCTTACCTCCTTGTTATATGCCCTCTAGTAGCCAGCCTGAATAGTGGCACTAAACATTGACAACCAACACCACAGGGTCAGAACTCTCACTTCATATGTGACTGTGTCAGCTGAGATGCATGGTCACTGCTTTGGCTAAGAATCACATGCTTGCCACTTCAACGCCCTTGGGTAAGCCAATTCATCAAAACATGTTTTTCTCTCTTCTCCAATGCATTTCCCTCCTCCTCCCCACCCCGTCCCGTGTAAAACCTCTTTCATTTCCCATGGTGATCAGTCAACACTTCTATCCCTCCATGAGCCTGATTCTGCACTCACATTACTTTTATACAGTGTAACTCCATTGACTTCAATGGAATTACTTCTCATTTATACTGGTGTACTGTGTTCAGTGACCAGTGAGAGAGAGCAGGATCAGACCCAATATTAACAGTAAAACATAGGAGGAAATTGCTAGGAGGGGAGAGTAATGTGAGCATTTATATTGCCTAGTTGCTGATGGTAGGTTACTTCGAATTGTATTGCTACACTTTTATTATGTTTAGGCATTAATTTTGTTGCCTAAAGCATTTGAGTGATATTTTTATTTGCAAGCATGTAGAAATCTAAATGCAAATTTCAGCAAAATGTTAATCAAAGAAAGAAGGAACTGTTTTTAAGTAAACATGTAAACATTTCACATATATTATTATTAATATAAAGTAATAATAAGACAAGCTGCAAAATGATGCATGGATACATGTTAGGAAAAAAATTGAATGGTGGTTGCTGAAACCTGACTCATCAGCGTGTCACTATCCAGAGGGGGAAGGAGGATTTATTCACAAGAGTTTGAGCGGTAAAGTTCTAGAGAATATTTAAATAGATAAAGCTCCTCTAAAACAAAGTCTTTGTCCTTCTCTTCCTCAAAATAATAGTTATCCTTATGTTTTGTTTTTATTGAATCATTTTGCAGGAAATTTAACTAATGGAAGTGAAAGAAAAATTACAGTTGTTAAAAATTGGATACTGTGATGGCTGTCACAATTTACCACCACTATGGGACTATGTGTCAGTATCCCAACTATCAGTTATCGTCAAATATGATTTACATATGCAGAATATTTAACTTAGTCTATATTGAAACTAAAGCAAGTTTTTCTCAGCAGATGCTGAAGATGTCTCTTAATCACAGTACTCTAATGCTCAATTTGTTCTTTCTTTACCAAAGATTAGAAAGATACCACAAATATATAAAGGGGAAAATGTACTTATTAGTAAAATTGGGTGTCTGCCATGTGACTATTATTTAGGGGAAATCAATACTTTTGTGGAGAAATATACTTTCTCCATCCTCATCTTCACGCAGCCTCACCTCCCCTTCTCCCAAACTAGCATCAGTCAAACCATGGGCCAGATTTACAGAAGGTATAGATTAACTAGAGCCAGCCAGGCCCCCTGCTCTTGTGGGGATAGGAGGCGCACTCCAATGGGTGAGCAGGTCATGGGTAATGCCACTGCCATTCCTCAGGGTCTTCCAGCAAGAGAAAACAACATAAATTACAGGCAGGGATCCACTGCAGCCCCGCTGGCTCAATCAACACTTCCCACAGATGCTGTGATTATATCCACTATGTAGGCCAGTGCATATCCATTTTGGGGTCTGCTTTGGTCTCCTGGTGCAGTATAGATTGCAGATGACTTCTGTCACTGCAGTTTTCCTGGTAGACTCTCCAACACTGTGGGCCTCTGCTTTCTTATGGAATAGACTCTGGGCTAAATTTAGCTGGGGACTCATGGGCCAAGTGAAATTAAGTCTAACACTAAATTGCATGAGCTGTCTCTGTTTCTCTGTAATGTGATAACTTTGGAACACTCCATCCCATCAATTCCAAAATTTCAGGCAATATTCTAGGCATCAATGGGCTCAAGCCTGTTTATTTTGGTTCAAATAAAAACACGAACAGCCTGCTTCCTTTCTCCTGTTCCCTCTTCTTCCACAGTGTTTCCTTCCAGTGCTGAACATACTGGTTGGGAGGCCAGAGATGGGGTCAGAAAGCAGAAGTATCCAGACAAAATCCACAGGCAGGTCAGGGATCAGTCACTCTCCTTCCTCCCTAGTCCAACAACCCCAAAGATATCAACAGATCTCTAACAAATTAAATCAACGGCCAGGTGACAATCACTTGAGCATTAGCTAACTTCTTAAGGATAACCAACCACTGACTAAATTGCTCATATTACTCATGGTTTTTCTATTCGGAATGACAATTCAAAATAAAACTGTTACTAAAACACCTATACTAGAGCCAGTCCCAGGACTTTTTAAAATCCCACTCCCGCTATTATGGGAGTCCCAGTCCCGTTGCAGGGTTCTCACCTACACTGGTAGGGTTTTTTGTGCTCTGGATAGGCAGGTATGTTGCATCTCCATCTCCTCCGAATTCTGGCTGGGACTTCACAATCAATTCTCTTTTGTAAAAATTAAACCAGAAATAAGTTAGTCAGCTTTTCCTCTTTGTCATAAATCATCCAGGGCTATGCTGTGATGTTTTTACTTTAAGATGGGGGAAGGCCAATTATAACTGTAGAAGGCAGACTGTACTCAGTTGTTCCAGGTAATAATATCTAGCATTTTGCCATCTGCACTGTGATTCCATTGCTTACTATCAAATTACATTCCATATAATTAAATTAAACAAAAATTGAATCAAACTCCATGTGTCTTTATCTCTACTGTAGTTGTTTACATTACTTTGTTATTATGACTATTAGAGAAGCTTGTAAAGCTTGTCTCGCTTATCAACTAAAATTGGTCCAATAAAATATATTACCTCACCCATTTTGTCTCTCTTTATTAGAAAACATATCCATGTTGAAGAAAGAGGGGGTTAAATTAAAGAAAGAGGGCTGTCAAGTTTCCTTCCCCACTCTGAACTCTAGGATACAGATGTGGGGACCTGCATGAAAACCCCCTAAGCTTATTTTTACCAGCTTAGGTTAAAACTTCCCCAAGGTACAAACTATTTTACCTTTTGCCCTTGGACTTTATTGCTGCCACCACCAAGCGTCTAACAAATATATAACCAGGAAAGAGCCAGCTTGGAAACGTCTTTCCCGCAAAAAAAATCCTCCCAAACCCTACACCTCCTTTCCTGGGGAAGGCTTGATAAAAATCCTCACCAATTTGCATTGGTGAATACAGACCTAAACCCTTGGATCTTAAGAACAATGGAAAAAGCAATCAGGTTCTTAAAAGAAGACTTTTAATTGATGAAAAAAAGTAAAAGAATCACCTCTGTAAAATCAGGATGGTAAATACCTTACAGGGTAATCAGATTCAAAACATACAGAATCCCTCTAGGCAAAACCTTAAGTTACAAAAAGACACAAAAACAGGAATATACATTCCATTCAGCACAGCTTATTTTATCAGCCATTTAAACAAAACAGAATCTAACGCATATCTAGCTAGATTACTTACTAAGTTCTAAGACTCCATTCCTTTTCTGTTCCCAGCAAAAACATCACACAGACAGAGAGAGCCTTTGTTTCTCCACCGCCCCCCTCCAGCTTTGAAAGTATCTTGTCTCCTCATTGGTCATTTTGGTCAGGTGCCAGCGAGGTTATCCTAGCTTCTTAACCCTTTACAGGTGAAAGGGTTTTTCCTCTGGCCAGGAGAGATTTAAAGGTGTTTACCCTTCCCTTTATATTTATGACAAGGGCTAATTTGGTGGCCCAGCAATTATGCTTTGAATTTCCATGTAGGACAGTAGATTAAAGTTCTGGTCCTGTTCTCTTCTATTCAGAAAGAAAATAATGGCGAGTGATAATGGAGACAGTATTCTCCGAGCTTGTGGGAGGAAGGATTGCACAACAGTGAAACCCTCTGACTGATTAAGGGGAGATTCTAGAAAACATCCCATCCTTTTGAGCAAGAAGGACTGTGGATGCAACTTGGACCCCCCTGAGAGTGAGAGTTGGTTGATTAAAGAGGAGACACAAAAGTTAGTCAGTAAAGGAGTCAGTAAAGGAGTACAATATAGTCTCATAACTCTTTTCCCATTTGATCTCCATCTCTCTGAATTGAGGCACTCCCTCTTCTTTCTCCTCATTACATTTTTTAATTGTTTGCTGAGCATGAAAACCAAGGCATGCTTCAGGGTGTCAATTTTTGAAAATCAGATCTTCAGTCCCTTTATATGCTTGCACAACATGAAACAGGGCTAATAGTTATCTACAACAAAAGGCTATCATTAGTATTAATTAGTACATCCGTTCTGTCCAACATTTTCAAACTCGGTTAGGTAAAAGTGGGCACCTAATCCATACATAGACAAAGCTTTAGATGCCTGAATATGTACTTAGGTGCCATATAAGTAACCTGGCAAATCATACAGCTACAGACACAATGATGAACACTGATCCTTCATCAGTACGAAAGGCCATCCAAAAGTTGTAGAACGGACCTGCTGCTGTGCCTGATGATATTCCACTCAAGCTGCTGAAAGGTACTTTGGAACCAGGGAGCAGTGACCTGCATCAGCTGTTTTTAAAAGTGTGGGCATCAAGCAGACTACCAGAGGCATGGCATCATTGTGTCCCCATGCAAGGGTAAAGGGTCTTACACTGAGTGTGGCAACTATATCATGTCTATCAGTACCTGGAAAAGTGTTCACCCATATTCTCCTTTCATCAGAATACTATTACCTATGCAGCCAAGTAGCCAGCACTGGGAAAATGGGAAAAAATGAGGTGGTTGGACAAAGCAAAGTAAGGGATGTAAAAGACGTGAGTAGACTAAAAATGTACATTTTCCTTGTATGCATAATAAACAAACAATGTCTTATAAAATATACATAATGGCAGAGATAGGAAATCTAGGAGAGATCCTTTAAATAGATCCCCTTTCAGCTTGTGGAAGACCCTCATCTGTAATTTGTCTCTTTCTTTCTGTCATTTTATACTATGGCCAAAGCTTTCACCTGGGGGCTTAAAATTAGGCTCCTAAATCCAAAATTAGGCATTTAAATATAAGTTGGAGAGGTGCTGAGCACCTGCCATTCCCATTGACTTCATTAGGATTTGTGGATGCTTGGCACTGCGGAAAAAGCCAGACCATTCATATTTAGCCATATTTATTAATATGAATCCAGGAGTCTTATTTTAGACAGGCACCCAGGTTTGAAAATGTTGGCCAGTATAAATAGTCTTTTGTCAAAAGCAAAGACAATACATCTGCTCATAGAGAAGATGTGTGAAGGAAGATGTTGCTTTGAAAGGGTTTCAGTATGTGGCATCTCTTTCAGATTAGATAGACAAACCCTGGGGTTTTTGCACATAATGGGGCATGCCAGGATATCATAAAAAAGTGGAAAATATTGAAAGAGAAATACCTGACCTGGATTTTTAAATTATTGTTGACTGCAATGTGAGCAAGGACAGTGACAAATGCTGTGTCAAAAATAGTTATTTTGTCTGATTATGTACAGTTAAAAATTACAGTGCGGTATTATTACTTGAACAAAAATACAGAAGAATTAAACATGGAAAAATACAGTAGTAGAGAGAAAATGTATACACCAGGTGGAGAAGACTTCACCTACAGAATTCAGTTTTAGAAAAGGCTAATAATAAAAATGTTAATGACTAATTGAGTGCAATGCAGAAACCAGGGTTACCTTATTTAAATCAAGTGAAAAAATGAACAAGATGTAGAACACTAAAAATGAAATAGTTCATGCTCTATTTGTCTGGACCTTCTGATTAGCATAGAACACACTGCACTACTAAGGTATTTATCAGGGAAACCACCTTCATAAACCACCAGTCGGGGCCAATAATACTAACAGAAGCTCTTATTATTCTCATGTCTTCTTGTGATTAAAATATAATTTGATTAGCCTATGCCAGAGAGTCCCAACCCCGGGCCAGAACCTGCAAAACAATTATCAGCATTTGACGAAGGCGTCATTGCTCTCTGGTAGTGACATAAACAAGCTCTTTGGGTCTATTTAATAATCTTCCCAAAGAAGTAGTGGAAACCCCATTCCCAGGAAATATTTATAAGTAGACTGGACAAAACATTTGAGAATAGACTGTAGAGCAGTGATGTTCATCCTGGGGCCTCTTGTCGCTCTCAAAGCTACATATTTTAGTCTGTTTGGTTACCTGTGTTAAAAAAAAATGTATATTTGACAGTTAATTGAAAACATCGCCTGGCCTTCACCCCATGGTTTTTAAAATAAAGTCTTTGTATCACCCCTATTCCTACAGGGAGAAGGTAAGTTTCTGCCTCTGCAACTACCTCCCATTGCTTCCCCTGCTGTCTCATGAGAAGCTCTGGTGTGAGCCAGAGCACTTTAAGCAATTTCTGTCCTTTCTCTGCCACAGCTGTTCAGCAGTGCCTCACTAGCAGCTTGCTGCATCACAGTGGAAGCTCTGCCTCCTTTATGGTTCACTTCCCTGCCAGACTCCAGGAATCCTGCAGAGAGCAGGATAGAGGTCCAGCTGGGATTGCCCAAGCCTAGGAAAATAGTTAAAGTATTGATTGAGGCCCCTTGATCCTCTAAGGGTTTTGAAATAACGTTTGGCCTTCAGGATGAAAAGCTCCCACCACTGCAGAGCTGGGTGGCGAAAAGGAATTTGAATCCATGGCAGCCTACCTAGTAGAGAATGCAGAAGCTGTGGACCCTGTAATTGTTGGGGTCCCAGGCACTGTGGCAGTCTGCTTGGTATGCTGCTGTAGACCCTGGAAGTCCATGTTCCCTGCAGCCTGCCAGACAAGCTGAGGAGGAGCTGGGAGGATGAGATGGCAGGAATCCAAGCAGGTTTCTGATGGAAACCTACCTGAGTTCCATTGGAATTTTGACAAAATTGAACCTTTCTGTGACCAGCTCTACACCAATACTATATGGAAAACCCCCAGCACTGGCATAAGGATGGTCCAGGACTTTAAAATAAATTCCCATGAGAAGAAGATGAAAGAATGAATCATGCTTGACAGATATTAATCATGTCTCTTGATGCACTATTGGAAGGTGGCTATGATAGTGGGGGCAGTATAAGAGCCTGTATACAACTTACTAGAAATAGAATTTTAAATAGACGGATTAGATCATAGAATCATAGAATAACAGAGTTGGAAGGGACCTCTGGAGGCCATCTAGTCCAACCCCCTGACCAGAGCAGGACCAATCCCAACTAAATCATCCCAGCCAGGGCTTTGTCAAGCCTGACCTTAAAAACTTCTAAGGAAGGGGATTCCACCATCTCCCTAGGTAACGCATTGCAGTGTTTCACCACCCTCCTAGTGAAAAAGTTTTTCCTAATATCCAACGTAAACCTCCCCCACTGCAATTTGAGACCATTACTCCTTGTCCTGTCATCAGCTATCACTGAGAATAGTCTACATCCATCCTCTTTGGATCCACCTTTCAGGTGGTTAAAAGCAGCTATCAAATCCCCCCTCATTCTTCTCTTCCATAGACTAAACAATCCCAGTTCCCTCAGCCTCTCCTCATAAGTCATGTGTTCCAGACCCCTAATCATTTTTGTTGCCCTTCGCTGGACTCTCTCCAATTTCTCCTCATCCTTCTTGTAGTGTGGGGCCCAAAACTGGACACAGTACTCCAGATGAGGTCTCACCAATGTTGAATAGAGGGGAACGATCACGTCCCTCGATCTGCTGGCAATGCCCCTACTTATACAGCCCAAAATCCCATTGGCCTTCTTGGCAACAAGGGCACACTGTTGACTCATATCCAGCTTCTCGTCCACTGTCACCCCTAGGTCCTTCTCTGCAGAACTGCTGCTTAGCCATTCGGCCCCTAGTCTGTAGCGGTGCATTGGATTCTTCCGTCCTAAGTGCAGAACTCTGCACTTGTCCTTGTTGAACCTCATCAGATTTCTTTTGGCCCAATCCTCCAATTTGTCTAGGGCCCTCCCTACCCTCCAGCATATCTACCACTCCTCCCAGTTTAGTGTTATCCACAAACTTGCTGAGGGTGCAATCCACACCATTCTCCAGATCATTAATGAAAATATTGAACAAAACCGGCCCCAGGACTGACCCTTGGGGCACTCCACTAGATACCGGCTGCCAACTAGACATGGAGCCATTGATCACTACCTGTTGAGCCCGACAATCTAGCCAACTTTCTACCCACCTTGTAGTGCATCCATCCAGCCCATACTTCTTTAACTTGCTGACAAGAATACTATGGGAGACCATGTCAAAAGCTTTGCTAAAGTCGAGGAATAACACGTCCACTGCTTTCCCTTCATCCACAGAACCAGTTATCTCATCATAGAAGGCAATTAGATTAGTCAGGCATGACTTTCCCTTGGTGAATCCATGTTGACTGTTCCTGATCACTTTCCTCTCGTCTAAATGCTTCAGAATTGATTCCTTGAGGACATGCTCCATGATTTTTCCAGGGACTGAGGTGAGGCTGACCGGCCTGTACTTCCCAGGATCCTCCTTCTTCCCTTTTTTAAAGATGGGCACTACATTAGCCTTTTTCCAGTCTTCCGGGACTTCCCCCGATCACCATGAGTTTTCAAAGATAATGGTCAATGGCTCTGCAATCACATCCACCAATTCCTTTAGCACTCTCGGATGCAATGCATCCGGCCCCATGGACTTGTGCACGTCCAGTTTTTCTAAATAGTCCCGAACCACTTCTTCCTTCACAGAGGGCTGGCCACCTCCTCCCCATGCTGTGCTGCCCAGTGCAGTAGTCTGGGACCTGACCTTGCTCGTGAAGACAGAGGCAAAAAAATCATTGAGTACATTAGCTTTTTCCACATCCTCTGTCACTAGATTGCCTCCCTCATTCAGTAAGAGGCCCACACTTTCCTTGGCTTTCTTCTTATTGCCAACATACCTGAAGAAACCCTTCTTGTTACTCTTAACATCCCTCGCTAGCTGCAACTCCAGGTGTGATTTAGCCTTCCTGATTTCATTCCTACATGCTCGAGCAATATTTATATACTCATCCCTGGTCATTTGTCCAATCTTCCACTTCTTGTAAGCCTCTTTTTTGTGTTTAAGATCAGCAAGGATTTCACTGTTAAGCCAAGCTGGTCACCTGCCATATTTACTATTCTTTCTACACATCGGGATGGTTTGTCCCTGTAACCTTAATAAGGATTCTTTAAAATACAGCCAGCTCTCCTGGACTCCTTTCCCCCTCATGTTATTCTCCCAGGGGATCTTGCCCATCAGTTCCCTGAGGGAGTCGAAGTCTGCTTTTCTGAAGTCCAGGGTCCGTATTCTGCTGCTTTCCTTTCTTCCTTGTGTCAGGATCCTAAACTCGACCATCTTATGGTCACTGCCTCCCAGATTCCCATCCACTTTTGCTTCCCCTACTAATTCTTCCCGGTTTGTGAGCAGCAGATCAAGAAGAGCTCCACCCCTAGTTGGTTCCTCCAGCACTTGCACCAGGAAATTGTCCCCTACAGTTTCCAAAGTCTTCCTGGATTGTCTATGCACCGCTGTATTGCTCTCCCAGCAGATATCAGGATGATTGAAGTCGCCCATGAGAACCAGGGCATGCGATCTAGTAGCTTCTGCGACTTGCCGGAAGAAAGCCTCGTCCACCTCATCCCCCTGGTCTGGTGGTCTATAGCAGACTCCCACCACGACATCACCCTTGTTGCTCAGGCTTCTAAATTTAATCCAGAGACTCTCAGGTTTTTCTGTAGTTTCATACTTGAGCTCTGAGCAGTCATACTGCTCCCTTACATACAGTGCAACTCCCCCACCTTTTCTGGCCTCCCTGTCCTTCCTGAACAGTTTATACCCATCCATGACAGTACTCCAGTCATGCGAGTTATCCCACCAAGTCTCCGTTATTCCAATCACATCATAATTCCCTGACTTTGCCAGGACCTCCAGTTCTCCCTGCTTGTTTCCCAGGCTTTGTGCATTTGTATATAGGCACTTGAGATAACCCGCTGATCGCCCCTTGTTCTCAGTATGAGGCAGGAGCCCTCCCCTCTCACACGCTCCTGCTCGTGCTTCCTCCCGGTATCCCACTTCCCCACTTACCTCAGGGCTTTGGTCTCCTTCCCCCGGTGAACCTAGTTTAAAGCCCTCCTCACTAAGTTAGCCAGCCTGCTCACGAAGATGCTCTTCCCTCTCTTCGTTAAGTGGAGCCCATCTCTGCCTAGCACTCCTCCTTCTTGTTGTAGATGATCCACAACAAATAATTTACTCAATAACCTTTACTGCTCCTGGATTGTCTGCTAGCAAATTGGAATTTCCTTGCATTTTTTTCTAGTTTACTTAACTTTTACAAGGTATTTAATTTTTTCTATGATGGATTGACTTCATGTGTCTGATAATCAGTATTCAAAACCTAAGGTGTGCTGGTTAGTTGTGGTGGGTCACATAAATTATGTTCTATTCTATTTCTCTTCCATAAGTAGACTATATTTCTAAATTGTCACTCCCCAATCCTACAACAGCTACAGGTACTGGTTAGATTATCAGGACTAAACATGTTTATTTTTTATGACATTTTCCTTGTACCTAAATAGAAACTAGCAAATCTTTGGAGCAGGACACTGGATTTATGTGCTTTAAAACCTCTCTATATATTGTATGAAGAAAATAAATGAATAGTGGGGTATTTTTCATATCTTGCCTTATCATCATCATCATCATTCTGTTTCGATATCTGACAGATAACCATGATTGTGATTGGCATGTGAGCTGACTAGAGAGGCACACATTATCTGGAAGCCATCACTGCCCCTCTTAATTGCCAGAATGGGTCACTGGTGAATAACTTGAGGCAATCATGGGCCAAACACCTAGGGAAGTAAGATAAGCATCTAAAAAATGTGAACACCAAAAGGACTAAAAACAATTAGGGGTGGGGTCTAGGGATTAGACTCAACAAGGGAACATTTTGCCTTAATATGAGGGAACAAAATTCCATGGTGAGATCACAGAGATGGTTGAAAAGTTCCTCAAAGTAAAGGAAGTTCCATTTCTCGAGTAACTGAGAACAGAACTGGATAACACAGTGGCAGACATACCACAGGAAGCAATCCACTGACAGGGACAGATTAGATGAGTTCTATTAATGTGTTTGTTTCACTTCTATAATTTTCTTTCCATGGCCCATTCACACTGCCTAAGCAGTACTCCCAAGTCATGCTGACTTATGACCTCAAAAACTTGTCTCAGATCCCTAGCTTTACTAATGTATCAAATCAGCAGGAACAATATATTTTGGCATACTGCAGAGTAACAACCTTTAATGCTCAGTAGAGCATTCCAGAGAATATTATACTAGCTTGCATTTTACTTGCCCACCATGTGAGACTACCTTTATTTTTCAGTGTAGGAGACTGAATTAATAAAAGTTAGTTAAGTAATTATAGCCTTTTCATTTATAATCTCTCTTGGCATTGAGCTAGAATGCCACAGCCAGAATTGCATATAAAAGACATTTGACAATTTAACAGAAGCAAGAAGGATACATATAGGCTGGTATATTTACTCCTAGGCTGGTATATTTACTCCTACTGAGAAAATAAGAGCATTGTGGGCCATTGCTAATACTAAGGATTCCAGATAGATCCATGAGACCCTGAGAGCATGAATAATTTTGATGAAAGGTAAATATATACCTTCTCTAGATCATGCAGTCAACCACCTCCTACTGGGATCTTCATCCACCAACAGAACCTCACTCTTTTCTACAGTGAGCAGCAGTCAATTCACTTTAATTCAGATCCCTGTCTTAATCAGATGTTGCAAAAATAAGACCACTGACTGTATTCGATGAAAATGAGACAGAACAATCCATCTGTAGATGAATCTCTTGCATTCCAACTGCTAATACTACATTACCAGATAGGGGAGACTGGACAAGATTCATATATTTGCCCTGTTTCCAAAAGATTATGTATACTTGAACAATTGACCAGTATTGTTCATCAATGACTATGATTTACAGTTAGATATTAGGACTCTCAAAATTGAGATGCTCATTGGGTTTTTTGTTTTTGTTTGTTTTTTGAACAATGTAATTCACAATGATTAAAGGTAGTCATTTTCTATTGCTGGTAAAGAAATGTCTTTGGTGTTTCTTTAGGTAAAAGCCAGAAAGAGATCCATCCTAGCTCTTAAAACTGGACTAGGTGCTATGGTGTTAGATGTTATGTATATAAATATGCAGCTCTCATTCTGTACATACAAATTCTACTAATGTAAATGGGAACTTTGCATGCATATCTGAGGCAGTGTATGTCCTTTCTAACCAGTGTACGGGGGGTGGGGGGAATTCAGCTGGCAGCCTTATCTGCTAATCTGAACTATACGTAAGCAAGGGAAAATACCATATAAATTACACTGCTGTTGTACAGGTCACAGAGCCACAAAAATGTCATACTTCTTCTATCCTTTGGAGGAATGAACCCTATATGATTACTATTCCCGTTTCATATTTCTGAATATAGAGTGAAATATTTGTCTCTATAAATAGGTAATGCACAAAAACAATTACAGGGATAATTTAGAAACATTATGCTTGTAGTCCTCCATTCAAATAAATCATTTGCAATATAAAAATGCCCTGCAAAAGTGCATTCAATCCTTAAAATGACTGATTGTATAGGTGAATGATTTCATTTCCATTATCTTGTATCCACCTTTGAAAAAACAACAGGTTAGGAAACAACCCAGCAAACAAGAAAAACCTGTGAAGGCCGGTTACTGCCCTTAGTTACGCTGATGTAAATCTAGAATTATTTGACTGTGATCAGATGGAATGACTCCAGAATTGCATCCTTAAAGATAAACACAGAATCTGGCTCTCAGGTGATACATTTCTATGATGAAGGATAGTAACAAAGGCTACACCTGAGAAAGGCCTTTGGGAGAAAGGAAACACCTGCTAGTATTGCTGGCGAACAGGTGGAAGGCAGAACTTTGCAGGCTTGATAGCCTGTGGTTAGTATTGCCATTACAGAGAGTGGTTTTCAGGTGCCCTCCCCTGCACTCCCTCCAGAGACTTTACAAAGAAACGTTGCTGGTGAACGGAGATGAGCGATCTGCTTTGTGCTCCCGTAGAGATGCTCCAGGCACAGGCAGCACCGCGTGACTGACTCCAGCTACCTCTTTGTATTAGCGAACAGCAATCCAGTGGGGCTAGCCCTGCCCTCGCTGAGTGTGGGTCGCGCTGCCTTCTTGTTAGTGCTGGAAGCCTGAATTACAGCCTGTGTCTACTAGACACTTCCCCTCGGATCCCCCAGAGCTATTACCGTGGGCTGGGGAGCTGTGCTTGTGTGTGTGTGCGCGGGGGTACTCTGCCCAACTTGCCCCTTACTAGCTCGTCAGAGGGGGCTGCTCGGATGGCGGCGGCTGATGCTCATCGTCCCTGGTCAGCAGCATCAGCACCACAGACAGCTCCGAGCATTTGGCATCCCCCTGCTCCCGGCCCCGCGCTCCCCTGGCATAGGGTGACCAGACAACAAATGTGAAAAATCAGGACAGGGGCTGGGGTGCGTGGGGGTGGGGGGAGGAACAGGAGCCTACATAAGAAAAAGACCCAAAACCGGGACTGTCCCGATTTTGGTCACCCTACGTCTGGCAGGGCAGCCCTCAAGCTGCTCTGTAAAACCTGGGTGCCCTTAAGGGGAGGGCGCAGCGCCCCCGGCTGCCCCTTGCTAAGGGCTTGAGCCAGCGGGGCCCCTCCACCACCGCAGCCGCCGTCCTGGGAAGGTGCCCGCCTGCGCTCTCGGTGCTGGGGCTGGCTGGGGGGACCCCGGCGGGCAGTCTGGTGGGACCGTGGCTGAGGCCCGGCACCACCAGACTGCCCGCCCCGCTGGGCAGCTCAGCGCTTCCCCCTAACGCTGCCTCCTTGGAGAGACCGAGCCCCCCCACCCCGAAGGGCGCTAGAGCCCCGGGCCAGCCCGAGCAGAACCCGCGGCTGGCGCCCGGCTCAGGGGAGGATGAGCCCCCCCCGCCCCCCCTCCATTTCCCCTCCTGCTGCCCCATGGCCTGGAGGGGGGCCTGCCATTTGAGGCCACGCTCCCTGGCCTGCGGGGACTGGGCTGCGGGTCTCCCCCTTACCCCTGCTGCCGGGGGTGCTCCAGGCGCATTCTCCGCCCCCTGTACCCTGCCCTTCCCTCCCTATCCGTGCCCGTGGCTGCCCCAGCCCCGCTGGCAGCCGGCGCTCCGCGGCTTTCCACTGGCGCGCGAGCAGCCATTCCTCCGGCACGCGGGGAGAACAAAGTGGGAGGAGGTGCCGCTCTCCCCGGCCGGGCCCCAGCGTCCCTGGGTGCAACGGGCGGCCGCTTGCCCGGACATTGGCCGCGTTTCCCTCCCCCCCAGGCGAGCTGCACAAGGGGGGTCGCTGGGCAGCCGCTAGAACGATCCACCCTAGAGAAGTTTTCGCTGCTTCCTCTGTGGGTGGCTGCAGGCGGGAGGCTGAGGGGCTCCCCCGGCTCCACCCTCCCACCCGGCGTGGATCTGCAGGGATGTGCCCCGCCGCCCTCGCACGGAGCTCGTTGTGCAAACCCCGGAGGCGCTCGCAAGGGCAGGGAAGGCAGCTAGTTGCTTTCCCACCCAGGCGCTCCTCCCCTGGCAGGGCCGAGGTTCTTGTGCTCCTTGCAGCTGCTGCGCTGTGGGGGAGGGGGAGCATGTGGCAGTGGTGCCGGGGTGGATCTCATGCCTGATGTCGCTGTTTGTCGCTGAGTTTTAGAGAGATTTATTGGCTGGCTCCTGCTAAGCCACGCTTGAGTAATCCGAGCTGCTGCGCTCTGTGGTGAAGCCCGGAGGAGGGCGGCGGTGTGTGTGTGTGTGGGGGGGGGGACGGTGGACGTCACTCCCTCTGGTAGCAGAGCAACAATAGTCTTCCATCCCTCTAACCATCACTACAGCTTGGGAAACTGCCCGGGTCACATTCATTTGCATTGGAAAACTGAGGATGTTTGGTGCTAGAGAAACAGATCGATCACCCTTGTGATTTCCCCTGCTCCTGTCCCTGCTTACCCCACCCCTACCCAGCCCAGAGACAATAGCATCCGAGGTCCCCCAGAGGAAGGAGCGGGGATGGATCTGATTCCAGTAGGAAAAGCGTGTGCCTAGAAGTGGTGCTAATGGGAAGAGATGCTGTGATCCAGAGGAGGATGATTTGTCACAAAGGGTAGCTGGCTCAGTGCTTTGGGCTGGAGCCGTGTAGAGATCATTGGAGAAGTCATTGTGCACAGGGAGCCGAAGATCTGTACAAACATGCCTGTTCGCAGAGGACATGTGGCACCACAAAATACATTTTTGGGTACAATCATACGAAAATTTGAAGGGCAAAGTAAGTTCTCTCTCTCTTTCTCTCTATTTTGATACAATAGTTTGGGTCTGCGTGGGACTAGATGCATAGCAGCTCCAGACTGTTTTAAGTTTGTAGGTTGGAAAGGAAAAACAGGAGGTGAGGAAGGGATCCCTAAGAGCCTTGCTGATATTATTACTGATCTACACTACAGTTTTCGGTCCCCCCTCATCTTAGGGGGCAGTTTTAATTATTGACTGTATTATATTTTGTGTTGTAGCTACTGTACCTACATTTCAGTTGTTCAGCATATCATACAGTGGGGGTGCTTATGCAATATCCAAGGAAAACATTGCTAGCTATTTTTTTAAACATAAATCAGAACAGGCAGACTTTGATTTAGAGGAGACAAATAACACCCAGAGGAATTGTTAGGGGGAAAGTACTCTTATTAGCTTGCCTTTAGCACTGCATTTTTAACATATTTATCAGTGATTTTTTTTTTATCATTAGTTTATGGAAGCTTGAAGTATCTATTAAATCAATGCAAATGCATCCCCAGGGACGTTGCTGATCTAGTCTATGTATCCTTCCCAATGCAGTAGTTTACTACCTGTCAAGGATATTGAAGCTTTCACTATTTTTCTTTTAATTTCAATTTACTGTACATCTAACACTTGAAACTTAAAAATAATGTTATAACAGCATCCAAAGAAACAGTATGTTTGACACAGCTGGACTAATTTAAATATTTAGCATGTTTATAAGATATCAGAGCACTACAAAAAGAAACTAAGTTTAGCTTATATACTTTGCAGTTCCTTCTCTAAATGTATCTACAGCAAATTTAATATTCTTGTAACTCGTGTAAGAAATAAAGGCCAGATCCTACAAGTTTTACATATATAAGTATTGAAATCAAGGGTACTATTTATGTTAGTAAGGGTTTACAGACTCAGGCCATTGAATTGTGTGACTTACTGTTGCAGTGAATAAAGCTAGTAAATAATACACTCCTTTAAATCACTAATACAAGGTTATTGTGAAAATTCAGCATAATATGAAGACAGTGGGGAAAGTATATATAAAATGCACTTTTTTCTACAAATGTTTTGATGTGTTAGAAAAACAATATATTTAATTAAAAATACTATATAGGGTCATACAATACTCACTTAACTCATGATAAATCCTATTAAAATTGTGGGTTTTGTTTGTGTGAACAAGACAAGCAGGACTTCATAAATGGTAATAACATAGCAATTGTATCAGCACTGAATATCCATTTGTAAAATGGGAGCAGTATATAGTGCAATTGTGAACAGAAATAAGTAGAATAGTTATAAGACAACTTTGGTACATTACTCTCAGATGAAAGTTTCAGAAGATATGTGTGTCTTACGCACATCACTTTACAAGTGTAGTTGAGACCAGAATTTGACCCAAAATGATCTTTTACTATGTGACTTGTAATATCCCCTTTCTGTAATAACTCTAGCTTATAACAACTACATAAGCAACTGAATGATCATATTACATTCATTTTCTTGGGAGTTTAATTGAAAACCAGATTAATGGCTTGATCCTGCTCATATTCAAGTCAATGGAAAAATTCTCACTGGCTTCTTTAGTGCAGGGTTGAGCCCTTTGGTTTGGGCTTGATACTGGCAAGATCTCATGCAGATAAAATTCCCATTAACTCTTCAAAGGAGTTTTCCTCAGGAAAGACTTGCAGGACTAAGCCAATAGTCTGGGTTTCAGTGACACTGAAAAATGTATTACAAATTTGGAACTTAACAAGAGCTTTGCAAAAGGACTTCTTGGATCTGGTTTTATTTTCTTAAAAGCCAACTATCTTCATATTTAATGTATAACAAGTTTATTGAAGTTTCTTTAAGAGTTCTGGGTCAAGTAAGCTATATTGAAGATCTCTACATCATAGAAATCACATGCAAAAAATAGGTAATAGGTTCTTCAACATCTGTCCTTGCAGACAACAGTTCATGGAATGTTGAAAAAGTACTGAAAAATGCATCACTTTCTTGTATTGCAGATAAAAAATTCATCATTGCTAATGCTAGAGTGCAGAACTGTGCTATCATCTACTGCAATGATGGGTTTTGTGAGATGACTGGATTCTCCAGACCAGATGTCATGCAGAAACCTTGCACCTGTGATTTCCTTCATGGGCCAGAGACCAAAAGACATCATATTGCCCAAATTGCCCAGGCACTGCTTGGGTCAGAGGAGAGGAAAGTGGAAGTCACTTATTATCACAAAGACGGTAAAGTTTCTTTATTTTAGAGATTTTTTAATGTGTTTGGGGGACCAGTTGGCTTGTAATTGGGTTTTTAGAGAAATTTCTTGGACACTCTGGGCAAAATCCTCAGCTGGTATAAACTGGTATAACTCCATGGACTTCAGTGAAACTACAATGATTTATACTATCTGAGGATCTGTCCCTATAAAATCAAATTTTGGTATTTATCATACATTTCTACACATATCTGTCTTTTAGAATTGGAAGAAAAATCCCAAATTTTACTTATTATATGACCAGTGTACAAAAAAAAATAAACAACTTTTAATGGTACTAAAATAAAGGGTCTGACTCTTCTTTCACTTTCACTGGCATAAATCAGGAATAACTCTAGTGCAATTCTGTTGAATTCAATAGTGTAAAACTGGTGTAAGTAAAAGGAGATTCAGGCCCAGACAGTTAGTTTCTATGGATAGTTTTGTATCATAGACTGCAGTAACAACATACAAGTGCCAGAGAGTTAGACTCTGCTACCCACACTCAGCTTGAGCAGTAACTTGATGTAAAGAGGATATCTGAATAAAGTACTACTTATCCTGAGTTAAGGGTGACAGAATCTGGCCCTTGTTAAGTGAAACATAATTGAGAAAAAGTGAAAAAAAGGCAAATTCTTCTCCTAGTGGTGCTGTTGTAAATGCTGAGTAACAACTGAAATCCAGAATGATGCTGTTATAACAAGGAAGGATTTGGGTCCCATCAAAACTGAAGGGAATTCAGTCTCCCCCTTCCCTCCCCAGCCCACAAGGAAGAATGCAGACTGAGCAGAATACCATTTGTATTATTATTGACATATGGAAGAAAGAGTAAAACAACTATGTTGATATATTTACTGTTCAAAGCATGAAATGAATATGTATCCATGTGTTCTGAAAATGATGTATCTGGATATGAGAGTACTACAAAACTAAAACTAAATAATAGTTAGGTTTAAGATTTTTTTCTGATTACTCAGCATTATTTACAGGAATGTCTAGCTTCAAAGAGGTCTGAGTAATGTATAAAAATGGTGTACTATGTTCTGTCCCTCACTGTGTATATACTCAAGAGAGAAAGCAAGGGAAACTCATATATTCAAATGTTGAGCTTAATTTAGTTTTGAAGACATGCCGTAGTACCGTTGGCATTAGTTTGAGAACTGCAACGACAGAAGCTCTCAAGCTTTAAAGTCATAGACCCAAATTCTATTCTCAGTTATTATCATTCCAGAGTGACACCAATGAAGTAAATACGGTTATTCCAGATTTATCCTGAAGTAATTGAGAGCAAAATATGGCTTACAGGTTATCCACTCACATCTGATATTTTAAAAGTATTCTCCTTACCCTTTAGATTCTCATATTCTCTCTAGAGTTAGACCCAACCCCAAACCCTGGATCAGAACATTTCCTTACTTTGGGGAAGTTCAGATCTTGGTAGAGATCCTCACCTAAGGTAGAGCTGCTTTGCTCAGTTTATTTCATTGAGGATCTGGCCTTCTGTGTCTTGTGGAAATTTTTAATCTGTGTATGTTAACATTAAACATAAAATAAAAGTAGCATTGGAAGTGTGAAACACCATAGCTAACTTTGAGGAGATCACAGCCAACAGAGCAAAGCGCTGGCTTTAGGGTATGATCACTCAGAAGCGTTCTTCCTACTTCAGTTTTCAAAAATGATTAGGGGACAGAGAGAAAAAGAGGGATTTACTTAAATTATTAATAAACTATCAGATACTTTTTTAAAAATAACACATTTCTGAAATGCTGAATTACGATATTATGCAACCTGACTTATTATAGAACATTAAGAGTAAAACATAAACAAGGCAAATGTTTATTTTCTTTTCCACATTTTACTTAATTTTTTTCAGTTTGCAACATATAATTTATTAAATTATAGAGCATTTAGGGGAAGATACTGTAAACAGTTATGCACAAGAGTAACCATACTTTCATGATTAGTCACTTTAAACTTAAAGGTGATATCCATGTCCGTAGAGCTAATGCTCAGCCATGGGTTTGCAGAATCAGTCCCTTTAGAAAGCCACAAATAGTGTTTTTAACAAATTAGAACCTAAATGCTTCAAAGATTTACTACTGGGCAAAATAATTTACCATGAGCACTAATACACTTCAATAAACCTTTGCACATTTGGGCCCAACTTTTGGAACTTAAATACAGAGAATTAAGGGATTGTTATTGCACCCAGGCTGTACTGAGCCATTGATTTCTAGGCAAAACAGCCCATTAGTTCTTAAGAAATCCCCACAGAAATCTATTATAGTCTCTGACCCCATGCTATTTACAAGCCTGCAACAACCATTTGGAGCCCAGTACTGCATTCTTAGTTCATCTACAATTCCCACCAACTTCAGTGCAATCTTTGGATGTGGAAAAAAAAATAATCCAGGATTGGACCATTTTTGGGAGACCATTTCAATAACTTTGTGACAACCTGGTGGCAAATCTATTTATTACACATATATACTTTTTGGCATTCTTTCTATATTATCTGTAAGTCCTCACTATAAGAAAAGTTTGAAAATATTTTAAAAAATCCTAACTAGCAATAGTGTTTTGTAAAATTAAAATGTAGTATAAAAACGTGTTCAGTATTATGCTGTGTGTAGTTACTCTCAGATTAATATTATATTGCTTATTAGTGGCTGAAATGTTCTATTTTAGTTTTCATAAAAAGTGTATGCACATATTTTATACATAAATAAGCTTGGCAGAATTCAATTTTTAAAATAATTTGAGGGATAGCATGTTAATTTTTAAGCATGTTTTTCAATTTAAATTTGTACAGTTGTGGGAAATTATGGGGTGGGGGTCAGACAATAATTTAATGACAATAGATATTGAGATTTAAAAAGTTAAAGATTTATAACCATTAAAACATAAATTGTCATAATCACATCATGTGTCAAATATATGCAAAGTAATTACCCTAAAGTTCTGAAACACATGTTTTCTTACTTTGCCTATCTGTAAATTATGATTATTATCGATGGAAATATTTGTGTGTGTGTGTGTATGAAGAAATCAAAGTTTACTAGCATTATTAACATTTACTGCTACAAATCTAATCCTTTCTAGCATATATATACACACACACACACACACATATATATCAGTAAAAGCTTACTACGACCTTTGTCAAGTTTCTGAAGCGGGCAGCAAGGTTGGGTGCAGAATTGATGGTTCTGATGACTGCTCATTTTGTATTATGCAGAGTTTATTTTTTTAAAGTGGTCAATCCTGTGAACAGTTAGGCATGTAACTTATTCTTGTGAGTAGTACAAGTGAAATACTCAGGGCTTAAAGGTTTGATTTAATCTATATGCTAATTAAGAAAATGCATATATGTATATATATGTTGTATAGCCACACACAGTATACTTCTGTACAAACACAATATATTGGTGATTCTCCAGCTTCCATTGGTATGAAGGCCACACTTCTAGCTCAGAAGAGTTGCAAGATTTAGGACTTGAAGCCTGTCAATTATGCAAGACTGAATTTTTTGGTTTGAGGAAAACATTTTTGTAGCAGGCTGATTTTAGAAAAATGGAAGCTGTCTGAAGCTGCATAGAGGTTTTGAATACTGAAATAAATCCTGGAATGATGGATTAGTGGGCAGAATGCAGGTGAGGTGGTCAAAAGATGCATGACAAAGACTAAATGATCATATAGTTCCATTAATCAGTTACATTGCTATCACCATCATGTACATTTCCCTCTACAGTATATATGATGGGGGAGGAGAATATACCTGATAGTGTGTTGTAACAATTTCAATGGTATGAATTTGGGATGACATCTTTATTAATCAAGGTAGAAGGATTTACTCCAATTTACCCAAAACCTCAAAGGTTTGGAAAATTTACTGCTGATCATCATGCTTGCATGTGATAGAAATCTGAAAGGTATTTTTATCAGAAATAATTCTGCTAATATAGCATATATTTTCTTTATTTCCCTTTCCTGATTCTTTGTTAATAAAGGTCTTTGCATAATACAATCATTGTTTCTTAAGTCCTAATCATTTGTTCCAAAATAACCTGAAGAAGAGCTCTGCATAGCTCGAAAGCTTTTTTCTTTTACCAACAGAAGCTGGTCCAATAAAATATATATATTACCTCACCCATGTTGTCTGTTCCAAAAGAGACAATTATGAGGTCACCAAAAGGATTACAGTTTTTTAGGGAATGATTAGAAGAGGAGATGGACTCATAAAAACTAAGGGCCCAAACGTGTATCTCTTACTTACATGAGTAGTCCCATAAGTCACTGGAACGACTCATGGGAGTAAGGCTTTGAGATTAGCCCCTAAATTCCATTTTAATGCAAATGTCCTCATTAATAAAAAACTTGGGTAGATAAATGCAGAAAAAAAATCACAAGCAGCATCATTTCCAGATAGAATGTTTTTCAAAGTTGCCCGTGAGGCATTAGCAGTTGTTTAAATTAATAAATTATCCTCTGAGTTCATAGCAATCTAGTACAATAGGTTTCTTACTGTTTATAACTTCTTCTCCCCAACTGGCTATCTAGAGTATATGATCTGTATTAGACACATTGGAAGGAAAGATATTGTTTACACAGATTATCAATTTTTGTTTTAATAGTTATTTGCAGTGGAAGTGTTTGACAGTTTTTCCTTTGAGGACTCCATTTTAAAGTTTAAGTTATTATTACATAAAGCATCCTTGACAGCAGTAAAATATGACTTGAAGTGATAATGCTGTAAAGTTTTTGACATAAAAAACTATAAATTATACAGAGATTGAGGATGGGCATATGTTAAAGTATTTGTCATTGCATACTATTTTGGCATGTGTTCTGCAGACAACAGTAGGATATAACTAAAAATATAGCCTAAAATGTCTGCTTATTAGTATGATGTACAGGAGCTCTTTAACTACTTTACATAGATGCAGATATTTTATGGCTAGAAAGTACCAATGAAGGATGTAATAATGACTAAAAAGATGATAGGAGGAAAGCGTGGTTTCAGACAGTTGTCTTGATGTTACAGACAACAAGAAGTACTTGGCATTCATCTAATTTGAGTTATCCAGTGTGCTAGAGCTGACTGCAGAATAAAAATATTTGTGATTCCAAAACTCACCGAGGTTCCAAATTAATGGTTTCCAGACCTCTACATTTTGAAGTGCTCTTTTTCAACACTTAGAAAAATAAAATGTACCAACATATTGTTTAAGTTAAGTATTAACTTAACTTGGTGTCCTGATCCTAGTCAGAAATGTCACGGCATTTTTGAATAATAGGTATATGCATTCTGCTTCAGCTCCAGCAGACATTTGATCACCTATTCACTTCTTATATGCCCAGAATTGATCAGTCAATTTAAACAAGGTAGGCACAATAGGTCCATGAGGGCAGACCCTTACACATGCGTGGGCCTCAGTGTAGTCAATGGGACTTGGCATTGGTGCCAGGATATACCAGAAGGGATCTGACTGCAGGATTCAGAACTGACAAAAAAAGGAAAAGAAAGTAGAAATATACCAATATCATGACAGGAGTTCTTAGTAAAATAGGCAACATCATATGGCTGCAGTTGGATAAAGGAAGTCTTATACTTTCATCCCTTCTCCAGCTCTCCCAGAAAAACAACAAGAAAACCCTTCTGTAACTGTTTTTCAAAACATTCTAAAAGCTACTTATAAGTGTGTTTGTACATTAGAATATCATGCAATGTTCTGGATTGAAAGCAATGGATATGAGCAGCCTTTCTCCACAGAATAGGTACAGTACAACCACTTGTACTTCAGACTTCGGCCTATCCCCACTTCACGGTGATGATACCCTGTAACTATCTCCACATCACTGAGCCTTGAGCTACAAGGATCAGCTTTAGCTCAATATCCATTCACATGCAATTCTTGGCACCTTTGCTGATAGTAGTTAGGATGGGGAGTGGGTTCCCTTTTTCTTTTCCTTCTTCTCCTTCGTCTCCTCCTCTGTGGTTTGACTGATTTTTTGGGCTGTTTACAGTAGTTCAGTAGGAATGGGACTGAAATCACTGACGTATTTCACACAGGACACAGAATGGTTAGGAGATAAAAAACTTTCAGTCATACTGAGCTGCACTGGGGTCAAACTAGTTATTTAGAGGTAATGGTCGATATCATTTCTACTCCCCTGAATCATCAAGTTCCTCAGCATTTACAAAACAAAACGTTGTTTTAAAAAGTTTTCATTAAATTGACTTTATTATGAGGATTTTTTGTGGGATATAGAAACTTATCTCCTTTCCAGGCATTCCTGCTAACTGGATGTCTAAATGAGGGAGAAAAGGGAACAAAAAATTACATTATCTTCAACATTAGTCTTTCTACCAGAACTCTGGACCTGATGAGTATTTTTGGATATATCTGATCTTAAGAGACAGAGAAAAGCACAGCCAGTAGCAATTGTTTTCTTAGTGGGTAAATCCATAGGTGAGGCTAATGGTTGGTGCAAGACCCTCTCTACCAGTTAAGTGCCACTCAAGTATGAATGGGGGGGACTAAAGGCAGGATGGTCACAGAGGAGTCTTTTTCATCCCAGTATACTCTGGATTGAGAAACTGCACTACCCTTGATCAAGATGATTCATAGAAGAGGTCTGAGGTAGGCTGCGGAGAGGCACTGGGTTCTGCAACTTATACTGATCCAGTAGCCTAAACCTTCCTTGCTGCAGGTACAGAGAATCAGTGGTTGCTGTGTTAGCCTACAGGCTGCATGAGTGGCGAGACAGGAGCTATACATACACTGCATCCCCACCGCCTACATGCGTTATGTGCAGGGAGCTGTATTTTATCCCTCCCAACTCTTGCTCCACAGGTAGCCCAATTATTCAGATTTTGAGCTGGAGAAGGGAATTTCAACCATTGTGCAAGTAGTGGGCAGGGTTTTTAAATGACACACATAACAGTGCAATGTTTCCCAATAAATGGCAGAATTACTGAAATAAATCCTTCCATGATAAGGTGGTGCTAAGATAACTGGTGCTTATGAAGTTATTAGCTTGTGCCCAGGAGCCACCTAATGCAGTATCTCGTCTCTGAAAGCAGCAGTACCAGAAGCTTCAGAAGAAGGAACAAGAAACTCACAGGAGGCAGATGCGGGGTAATCTGACCTCTGTGAAGATTTCATCTTAATCCCTCTTGGTTAGAGACTGGTGTAAAACCTGAAGCATGCAGTTTTATATCCCTTAAGTACTGTTTCTAGCATTAATTATTATAACTGTAGATATTGTTGTTATTCATGTCAATGGCCAACATTTTTTTAGAAGTTTCTATCGTCTTTGCTATGAAAACACCCGATGGAAAGGACTTCCACGTTCTAATTAGGCATTGCATGAATGAGTATTTCCTTTTATCAGTTTTGAATCTGTTTCCCTTCAGTTTCATTGAATGCCACCTTTGTTCTTGTGTTATGAAACAGGGAAAATAGAAGCTCCTGATCTATCTAATACTTAGTCCTGCCTTGCGTGCAGGGGACTGGACTAGACCTCTCGAGGTCCCTTCCAGTTCTCTGATTCTATGTTTTTGATACCATTTTATATATTTGTATCATGTCCACTTTATTTGTTTCCAATCTAATTGCAATCATTTCACTCTCATATGCAGAGAGTTTTTCCCATACCCATAATAAATTCTTTCTTCTCTGCTCATTCTTCAAAAAGAGGCTCAGATGGGGCAAATAAAGTAGCAGATTTAAAGAGAGACATCAGGGTAGAGCCATTGCTTTAGAAGCTTGTAGCTGTGACCTTAAGCATTAGATGTTATTACACAAGCTTTAGAATGACAGCTTGGATAGTATATGTTTGTAACATTATCACTCTGCACTATGTGATCTCATACACAGGAAAGGGGATAGTGGTGGTGTTTCTATTGTACTGAGTTTAATTTGTTTTAGGGACCAGCTTTATAGCATTCCATATAAATTAGATTTATCTGAATACCTCTCCATGTATATATCAGACCAGCTTCCAGGCCAAGTATGAACCTGCCTGACCAAGCGACAAAGGGCTAAGAGTAGCAGTGGAAGAGACTAGCTCATTGTTGGAGTGGCCAACTCACCCTGAAAGGAACACACAGCAAACCAATCAGAAGTGCAGCTGTGAACCCAGATCTAAGTGCATACATATATATGCAAGTTCCACTGGCCATAGTAGGAAGCCCCCTCACCAAAGACACACACAGGAGAGGGAGGGAAAATACTAGGTAGCTGGATCACATTGTATACAGTGGGACCTTACAATATTTGCAGACATATCTTATCACAAGTGAACACATGGACAAAGGTCTTCCGAGTTTCAACAGTTTCATAGGTGTAGGTCACCACACACTACATTGTCCAAGAACTAATCTGTGTCTACCAACAGCATGCATTGCATCACACACGTGTATTCCCTAGACACATGTATTCACCAGTATAGCACCACAGTGCATTTTCAGTAAACATAGGAGGATTGGCTGTGGCTGATGTCTTTGAGGCTGCTGCTGTATATTACTTCTTACTTTCGCTTTCAGTGTGGCTCGGAGACTGGAGTAACTTCTTGCTCTGACTTGATCAGCTTTGCAGAACAATGCATTGGTATCGGTTGTGAAGTAACTTATAGAGATCCTGGATATACTCTTTATGCTTTCTGTACAGCCAAAGTAACTTAGTCCTGACCAGGAGCTACATAGGTGGCTGCACAGTTTATAGTGGATAATAAATGTGAAATTGGATTTAGTCCACACAAAATGGCCTATTGAACCCAGAAGTACTACACTGTAGCTGCTCTTTGGAAGGTCCACAGCTGCCATTGCAGTTAGTATCAGTACAAGATCTGATTGTTAGTCCATAATTATAGAGTCTGCTTTGGGGTGACTCCACATTTGAGATATTGTTTCTGAAGTTATAGCTGCAAATGTTGTTTATTTTATGGAGCTTGATTTTTGGTCTCTGTTTTTCTATATATATTTTAATTTCAAAAATGTTCAGTTATGTTACTGTTAGGAAACAATGCACATTATGTAAACATGTTTAAAAGTTAAATGGAAATTTCATGAACTGGGAACCAGAATTCCACTCAGCACCTGCCATAAAAATCTGTTTGACCCTCTGCATTTCCACAGGCAAACAAGTTAAAGCTACCCCAATAAGCTACTAGTACTGCACCACTTTTTCATTTCAATTTTCACACCTTTTTGCGTTCTGTAACCACAGTGAAGTCTCATTGCTCAAGCTCACCTCACAGGTTAACAGTCTGAAACAAAGCTCAGCATCAAAAATGTCAAAGTAATGATAGAATAAAATTCACAAAGGGGAAAGTTAGTAAGCAGCCTTGTATGTTCTACTATTTCATCAACTAGATCCAGTGTTAGAGAGCCATATTATAATTTCCTCTGATGATGCCCTGTACTGTAGCACTGATGTATTATCCAGCAAAAGAATATGAGGGTATGGGTGTCTTCAGCAAAGAAAAGCTGTCTCTGAAATCACCAGATGATTGTTTAAAATGTCAATATTGTTAACTGTGTCAATGTTGATATTTTGAGCAAAGTTTCCAGCTAAGAGCATTTAACCCAGAATCCCAAACTACCTCCCAAACATCCTTGGGTGCTGAAATCTCTCACTATCCAAACCTTAACTTTCCCCCTTGCAACTTCAATGATGTAGCGACACATCGTCAATACAAAAATCTGCAGCACACTGAAAACTGGAAATACAGGGACACCAAAACCAAAGTGAATTTAATACCAAAACAACCAACATAGGAGCTATTACATGGATCGTATTTTTGTTTTTATTTAATTCAATAAAAATCACCCACATTACATTTAAGTGAAGCCACCACAGAATCTCCAGCCTGCCACACAAGAGTGCCAAACAAATCAGAGGGCTTTGACTCAGAAAAAAGGTCCTGCTTCTCTGGTGTGCCTGGACCCTTGACAATATTAAAAAATGTTGGGCTCTTTAAAATATTAGTATAGGACACAGCCAGTGCCTGATTCTGTTCCCAGAAGTACCACCTCCTCAGGGACGTGGGGGTAGCCATCACTGATTTAAAGACACAGGGTCTGATTTCCAGAGATACTAAATACCCACAGTTCTCATTGACTTGAACTATATTTGTGGGTGTTGGCATTCAGGTGTTTCAAGTTCAGGTTCATGGTGTCTTCTAGGGGTCTATGATGATGCAGGTATTTGGGGGCAATGTCAGCTAGTAGTCAAGTGGAACATGTGTTGCCGAAGTTGCTTTTAGATCAATAGCACTTTACATGAAAAACCTATAAAGCATCTGACAAAAGAAAAACCCATTATTTTAATCTACAAAGGTGGTTGTTTCAGATCAATGATAGACAAATACCTTCTCTCTGTCTCCCTGCCTTTGTCTTTTACCCAGTTACCTGAAAAGCAGTTAAACGTCTTGTAAACAATGCTCATACTAAACCACACATTATGACAACGTTTACCTTGAGATGTTCCTGGACTTTGGAGTGTGCACCATTTTCAGAGTATTTATTTGTTAGAGAGTTCTCTGCTGATTTTCATTCAAATCAATGTGATTGTATCTCTGCAAATTTCCCCCTTTCAAAACTCATTTGTGCCAACCTGCTCTGCTCCTTCCTCTCTGAAAAAACACACAGGATAATCTCATTAGTATTTTGCATGTTTGTGGCGATTCTACAAGAAAACAATTTTTTTCTGTTTGCAGAAGAATATGAAACACAGTATTGCACAAATCCTATTTTCATCGTATTTGAAGTAAACTACTGTTACAGTTCTTCTTTGTCTCTTTCCTTGTAAAGATGGCTTAGGACTCAGATAGAAAGAGCTCTGGTGTCTGTGATGTTTTTAATAATAGTAATATAAGTAAGGAAATTTTATCCTATTGCAATTCTAAGCATCTGTCGAGGTTTTCAGACTATAAAATATACCATGAATCAATTTAACACAGAGCTCTATGCAACAAAAATTATATGAGACCTAGCAGGATGTGGAAGTCCATGTATACTGGTTGTGCAGTGTGCCACTCTATTCAGGAGAGATGTCAGCTTGATATCTAAGATGTATAAGATTGATGTATATGGACCAGATCCTGAACTCTGGCTCAGGGGTGCATGACACAGTTCAGGAAGGTGTATGAAAAGATGGCCTTAAGCAACCTTTCCACTACCCCATTCCTGGGCCAATCTGTGCTGGTCCATTCCCTTGGATCATCCTCAGGCTTGCTTTAAGTTGTACTTTTTGCCTATGGCAAAAGGACAGGCAAGTGGGGTAGCTGCTCTAATATAACCCAAAGTTCCTCCTGTACTGGGGAGATCTTTGGGACCTTCCTAGTTCAGACAGCTGAATTCTAACGTTGCCTGGACAATATATAGTTCTCATACATTGAGAAAGGCATGTGTGGCCATGCAAAAGGCTTATCACCAACTTAGTGATCCTGGATGCTATTTCCTTTTGATTAAGGACTATCAGTACCTCAACTGCAGAACTAGGTGAAAGTAGAAATATCATGCGATTCATCTAAGAGAGTTATTTTGATTGGAAAGATAGGCATATGATACTGACAATAAGATCTAGATTTGAAAACAGACTTCAGATGAAATATGAGCCCCAATTATAGATATAGAAAAGGTATTTTACTGTCCTGGGATCTAGGAGGCTTTTTGTGAAACTGCCAAAATTCCAACTGTCCCAGTGCAAACAGACTATAAATTAATCCAGATATACTATAATTTCCAAGGTCTTCTCTAACAAAGTTTCATCTTCATCCAATCACAAGAAACCATGAGTCTAACAGTGGCCCAATATCTAAACAAATACTTTGCCTCAGTCTTTAATAAGGCTAAAGAGGATCTTAGGGATAATGGTAGCATGACAAATGGGAATGAGAATATGGAGGTAGATATTACCATATCTGAGGTAGAAGTGAAACTCGAACAGCTTAATGGGACTGAATCGGGGGGGCCCAGATAATCTTCATCCAAGAATATTAAAGGAATTGGCACCTGAAATTGCAGCCCATTAGCAAGAATTTTTAATGAATCTGTAAACTCAGGGGTTGTACCGTATGGAGAATTGCTAACATAGTTCCTATTTTGAAGAAAGGGAAAAAACGTGATCTGGGTAACTACAGGCCTATTAGTTTGACATCTGTAGTATGCAAGGTCTTGGAAAAAAATTTGAAAGAGAAAGTAGTTAAGGACATTAAGGTCAATGGTAAATGGGACAAAATAATCACGATTTTACAAAAGGTAGATTGTGCCAAATCAACCTGATCTCCTTCTTTGAGAAAGTAACAGATTTTTTAGACAAAGGAAACACAGTGGATCTAATTTACCTAGATTTCAGTAAGGCGTTTGATACAGTGCCACATGGGAAATTATTAGTTAAATTGGAAAAGATGGGGATCAATATGAAAACTGAAAGGTGGATAAGGAAATGGTTAACAGGGAGACTACAGCGGGTCCTACTGAAAGGTGAACTGTCAGGCTGGAGGGAGGTTACCAGTAGAGTTCCTCAGGGATCAGTTTGGGGACCAATGTTATTTAATCTTTTTATTACTGACCTTGGTACAAAAAGTGGGAGTGTGCTAATAAAGTTTGCGGGTGATACAAAGCTGGCAGGTATTGCCAATTTAGAGAAGGACAGGGATATCCTACAGGAAGATTTGGATGACGTTGTAAACTGGAGTAATAGTAATAGGATGAAATTTAATAGTGAGAAGTGTAAGGTTATGCATTTAGGGATTAATAACAAGAATTATAGTTCTAAGCAGGGAAAGCATCAATTAGAAGTAACGGAGGAGGAGAAGGACCTTGGAGTATTGGTTGATCATAGGATGATTATGAGCCGCCAATGCGATATGGCCGTGAAAAAAAGCTAATGCAGTCTTGGGATGCATCAGGAGAGGTATTTCCAATAGAGATAAGGAGGTTTTAGTGCCATTATACAAGGCACTGGTGAGACCTCACCTGGAATACTGTGTGCAGTTCTGGTCTCCCATGTTTAAGAAGGATGAATTCAAACTGGAACAGGTACAGATAAGGATGATCCGAGGAATGGAAAATGTGTCTTATGAAAGGAGACTCAAGGAGCTTGGCTTGTTTAGACTAACTAAAAGAAGGTTGAGGGGGAAATATGATTTCTCTCTATAAATATATCAGAGGGATAAATACCGGAGAGGAAGAGGAATTATTTAAACTCAGTACCAATGTGGACACAAGAACAAATGGATATAAACTGATCATTGGGAAGTTTCGACTTGAAATTAGACGAAGGTTTCTAACCATCAGAGGAGTGAAGTTCTGGAATAGCCTTCCAAGGGAAGCAGTGGGGGCAAAAGACCTATCTGGCTTTAAGATTAAACTCGATAAGTTTATGGAGGAGATGGTATGATGGGATAACATGATTTTGTCAATTAATTGATCTTTAAATATTCATGGTAAATAGGCCCAATGGCCTGTGATGGGATGTTAGATGGGGTTGGATCTGAGTTACTACAGAGAATTCTTTCCTGGGTATCTGGCTGGTGAATCTTGCCCATACGCTCAGGGTTTAGCTGATCACCATATTTGGGGTCGGGAAGGAATTTTCCTCCAGGGCAGACTGGAAGAGGCCCTGGAGGTTTTTCACCTTCCTCTGCAGCATGGGTCACTTGCTGGAAGATTCTCTGCTCCTTGAAGTCTTTAAACTACGATTTGAGGACTTCAATAGCTCAGACATAGGTGAGAGGTTTTTCACAGGAGTGGGTGGGTGAGATTCTGTGGCCTGCGTTGTGCAGGAGGCCAGACTAGATGATCATGATGGTCCCTTCTGACCTTAATATCTATGAATCTATGACTTAAATGGAGAAATATTGAGTTTAATGATTAAAGCAATCAGTCTCTGACTGATAACTTTGAAACACAATGTGAGTTTATAGTTCCAAGCTGGCATTCTCTGCAGCATTCCTATGCTGTTACCTGCTTTCCCCCTTTTCCCCCTTTCCTAGGGCTGCATATCCACAATGTTCTGCAATCCTCCCACGGAGGAACAATAGCACTGTGTGTGTGCATTTTATATATCTCCAAACTCAAGCTACTTGCTGAGAATGAGTGAGTCCCAGGAATGAGGAGCAGAACCAGAATATAACAAGATATTCAGGAGCAACTAACTTTGCAAAATAGCAGTTTGCCATAGAGTGAAATAGGAATTATTTTTGATCCAACATTTAGGAATTCAGGGCCAGGTTCTTGGTGCTTCAGTGGGGCCATAAAACTGGCTTAACCAGCTAGCTGGAGATTCCCTGTGAGGAGAAGGAATCCTGATTGGTGCAGTTGTATACTGCTCCCATTCCTAACCTCTGGTGAAGGGACTATTTCCAGGAGAAAGGGGTTTATCCAGTGCATCTCTACACCTTGGTGATCCTCTGCTGCCAGAATAGCCCGTTGGGTCTAGAGGCAGTTAAAACTAATTTAGTGCACTCCAAGGCTGCTCAAAATTATACTGGGGGCCAAACTGGTCCTTGGCCAATCACAGGATCAATGGCAAACCAAAGGTGGAATTAATCCACCTTCACCTCTTCCCCTTGTTTATCCTGTACTGATACAGCTGCACTGGAGGATCCAGCCTTTATGCTTTCAGAATTCCAAACAGAGACTAGGATCCAATTAAACAATACAAGTATTTCTGGTGAAAACATACAAGAAGAAAGCTGTAGCTACCTGACTCACACTGTATGCATTCTCAGCTCTTTTCAACGTGGAACAAAATAGTTCTGTCATTTGCAAACTTTTGGTTTGCAAATTATTTTAAAGGTTATACTGCTGCTATCTAAAGAGAGCCGTGAATCAGGCATACAGTGGCTGTGACTCAGTCTTCCACTACATTACAGTATTTTTTAAAACAATCAGCTTTGTTTTGTTGTGCATTATTTGCCTTCAGCTGATTTTGAATGTGTCTCATAATTTGCAAGAAGGTTTATTTTCTCCTGATAGGTGAAAATAGACCATAAAGAATGAATGAAGTTCTATGAAACACTGGTATGTTGCTCCTTTCACAAATTTGTATAGCATAGTCTCCCCTTACCACACTGTTTCGCTAGAATTCTGGCTGTTAATGGGAGTCATGTACACTCATCAGTGGGTAAACAGACCCCTCTGCCTCAGGTGATATATTCTTTCTGCCTGGGTTGTCTCATCTCTAGTTCTGATATACTGACAAATAATGTTCTGGTAGAATAGTCCTACACTATAAATTGTTTTCCATCTCAGATCTCTTCCTTCATTTATACCTCACTCTTTCTAAGAATTGACATATTGATACAGCCTCACAAAACTTAGTTCCCTGGTGGAAGTGAGAATCTTCATATAAGTAGTGGTCAGTTTACCTTTGACTTATGCAGGCCTTCTTGCAAGCATGGGACGGGCTCTAACTAATATATGTCACTCTTCTACAGCAAAGTCCCGTTGTAAAAGTGATACACTGGTCTTTTGTAGCCTCATGCATTTATGTTTTATCTGTGTGTCTGCAGAAAGTCTGAAGTACAGATAGGTCAGTTGCTTCCTTGATACATTTTTAAGATAGCAGCACAATTATGGGCATTCTCTGACATTTTTAATTACACTAATTGTAATTCAGTATTATTGTACTGAATTTGTCTTGCTGGAATTTTGTAAGTTATTTCAAAATATTGTTTAAAATTTCACATGGTATGTGTGAGTGTGCATGTGTATAGAAGTAATGAAGTGTGGTCAGTACTAACCACGGAACGATCCATTTGCCATCAACAAGGTTTGATGTGTTTGAAATCTCAACCAGCTGTCATGTATAATATACACAAGAGTTCATCTGACTTTACATACACACTCATGCCTTGTGGAATCTTATGGTATTATACATGCAAGTTGGTTGAGATTTTAACCACATTTTTCATGCCTAGGTTGTAGGTTGCAAATGGACCATTCTGAAACATCATTACAACTATCCAACTCTGTGGCTATACTGTGGCTTCCATTAAATGAGCTGATGGTTTCAGTTCCAGACAGATAGTCTCTATCACAAGTGTCACTAATTGGTCTACTTATCCGCATCTCCACCGGAGGCCAAGGACGGAATGGTTCTGCAAACTATCCTGCCCTTTGACACTAAATGAAGTTTCCTCTAGCTCAGACATTGTGCACCCTGCTGGATGCTTAGAGACAGCAGCAATGGCAATTCTACTACCTGTTACTTTTCCTGTGGATAACGAAGGGTTTCTGTCTTTGGACCCCACTTCTTGCCGCATACTGGTTTTCCTTTCGCAGTTTCTCATCCAAACCTATGCTTGTGTCAAGGGGAAAAGAAACCTCCTATCCTATATTCCTAAAATAGAAGAATTCCTAAATTGGAAGAATAAGTTAGGAGGCTCGGTGCATAGTAAAGCTAACTGTGATGTGTATTTTCTTGTAAATCTCAGGCAGCTAATCAATTGTCTCCTCATATTTGGAGATAAACACAATTGCTGCTGACATACAATTATGGTGTCCCTGGTATCCATTAATCATCACTCTATCTACACTGCTGAAGATGTACTGAAAACAGATCTTCCAAGAAAGAAATATTCTCTTAACAGCATCAGAGAGTCTGGAGTGAGATAATCCTGCCAAAATACTTTCCTGTCTCAGTAGAAAAAGTTCACTACCAAGGTTTCCTTATCTAGGGCATAGGGAGAAAGGAAAATCTTTGTTCTCTATTTCTCTTCTGCTGTCACTTCTTTCATTTCTTTGTTTGTAAGTACACACCCACACCGGTGCTTATTTACTTCTACTCTCCCTCCCTGCCACCGTCTCCTATGGCTCACTTCCCCATCCCTCTGATCTTTACCCCTTCTCATGTTACTCTCTTGAGGTATAAGGTCATAGGACAGATATAACAAGCTCTTCAGTATTAAAATGAAATTGTAGTGTGTACTTTTAGTAGGCTACAACAGTGTTATGGCTACTCAGATGCAAAGAGCAAGATGTACATAATAACATCATGATGCTTCAGCAGCCCCACCTGTGGATTCCTGTAGCCCCACAGCATTGCAGTGCAGTTGGAAAGGAAGATTAAACAACACGCTCCCAAACTATTTATAATTTAGGGCTGCAACTTCATTTGTGGGTTCTGGTGATATTAAAAAAAACTCACTACTCAAACCAGACACTCACAATTTAAAAGGTCACCCAAATTCAGTGGGATGACAGCCTTATTATGTGCAGTTAGGGGAAGTTATTCTTTATGTTCAATACTTTATATTTATCTGGACAATGGCTGTTAATAAATGTAAAGTGACTATTCAAGCATATTTAATGAGCATTAGCACTGATAAGTTCCTTAGTATGAAGGGGTTCCATAAGCTTCATTAAGTATATTTCCACTAATTCAAAGGACTTTAAAGATATTTTCATATTATTAAAAGTTTTGGCCTCTCACTCTTTACATATTTGACACTTTAAACTAAACTAAGGTCTGTTAGTTTCTTGCTTAATTTTATTTTTAACCACTCCAGTTTGTTGCTGTAAGGTTATACTACACAATCTGCTCATTGATTTTCTAAGATATGTGGCTTCTCACCCTGTTCCCATCATACCGAGTAAGAGCAGCTGGGATGATCTAGTGGCATTTGAACATTACCTTGATGACACACCAGGCCCAAATCTAGGAGTTTACACTGCAGTATTTGGAAAGTATTTATTTGTTTGATATCTTTATTTTTAATAAGGCTTGTCTGCAAGGCAAGCTACTACACAGCGAGCCAGGGTATAAATCTATAGCATACCAAATTGCTGCATGGTAATGTCCCCTGTGGCCACAACACAGTGAAAGTTTGGAGTGTGGCTTGGCTTACTTGTAAGTGTAGTAAGCTAAGTTCATTTTCTGTTTTTATTCCTGTTTCCACTGAAGTCAATGGGAGAAGGATTAGGTCCAAACTGACAACATGGTTGTGATCATTTCTGTAGGAAACAGCTCTAGACCAAGAATGTTGTTCCTGGTAACTACTGTTACATGGTCTATTTTTGCCACTATGTAAAAGATAGCATGTATGGTAGTGTGACAAGTGCTTTATATATTAATATGATATATAAGCTTACCAAAGAGTATTGGTTTGTTATTATTGGTCTCCTGGACTGTAACAAAATTGCTATTGTAGTGTTGCTAATTAATATTTGACTACAAACATTGGTTTGTTAGTTTAGGATGGTTCTTGCATGCTTTGCTCTTGACACTGAATTTTGTACAGGAACTCTACAATATCTGATTTTTAATATGACATATTTCCTTGTCTACATTAGTAACACAACCTCAGAATATTCAAACAATTTTTTAAATAAATCTGTTTACTTTCTATTATGTATGCTCTTTGTCCAAGCTGAGAGAAATGCAAAATACACAATAAAAGCAACTAAGTCAATTTCACTTTTGACACGTCAGGTTCTCAGTGCCACAATCTGGAGTTGCAAGCACTACAGGAAAAAGCTTATTTGTTTAAAACAGACAGCGTTTACTGGGATTTGAAAACCATAGAAATATTTTATTGGTCTTTGGCTTCGTAAAAGTTTGTTTTTTGGAACCAAACTAAAATGGCTGCCCTTTAAATAAACACTGAGGCATTGTTTCTTAGATATACAGTTTATTAAGAGTTACATGAGTTTTCAATCAGTTATAAGAGAAAACATGTGACTAAAATAGTTTAGATAAGCACTATCAAGTGTAGCACTAACAGACTTCACAACAATTTTAATTTTAACCACACTGCATCCTCTTCATACAGAGACCAGCTTTCAAAAATTATTTCCTAGCAAGGTCTTTTATTTTGGGGGGTGGGCCTAAGTTAGAGCACTATGGGCCTAAGAGTTGACAAGGCCTAAGTTAGAGCGCTATGTTTCATTTTTAGTCACTTTATTCAGCACTTCAGTCTCTCAGTGGATAAATTATAAGGCCTAATTTAAGTGTTAAACTGCGATAACTGAATCATATATAAAATGTACTTGGCCACTGAAGTCCTTCGCTGCTGACCACAGCCCTGGCCAATGTGGCAGTGGCATTTGTTGGTATTCTCTGAAGTAACTGTTGTTTCCCTGGAATGCTGGCACTCATATTCACAGATTCCAAGGCCAGAAGGTACCATTGTGATCATCTAGCCTGACCTCCTGTTTAACACAGGCCAGAAAATTGCCCCAAAATAATTCCTAGAGCATATATTTTAGAAAAACATCTAATCTTGATTTAAAAGTTGCCAGAGATGGAGAATTCACCACAACTCTTGGTAAATTGTTGCAATGGTTAATTATCCTCAGTTAAAAATGTATGCCTTACTTCCAGTCTGAATTTCTCTAGCTTCCACTTCCAGCCACTTTCTCTGCTAGTTTGAAGGACTCATTATCAAATATTTGTTCACCACATAGATACCTATAGACTAATCAAGTCACCCCTTAACCTTCTCTTTGTCAAGCTAAATAGACTGAGCTCCTTGAGTCTATCACCATAAGGCATGTTTTCCGATCTTTTACTCATTCTTGTGGTCCTTCTCTGAACCCTCTCCAATTTTTCCACATTCTTCTTGAATTGTGGACACCAGAACTGGAACCATATCTCAGCAGTGGATAGAACAGTGCAAAGTACAGAGGTAAAATAACCTTTCTTCTCCTACTTGAGATTCCCCTGTTTATGCATCTGATGATCGCATTAGCCCTTTTGGACACAGTGTTGGACTGGGAGCTCATGTTCAGCTGATTATCTACCACGACTCACAATTTTTTTCCCCCAGAGTCACATCTTCCCAGGATAGAGAGCCCCATTCTGTAAGTATGGCCTACATTCTTTATTCCTAGATGCATACATTTACCCATATTTAAAAACATATATATTTTTGCTTGTGACCAGTTTACAAAGTGATCTGGATCATATCTTGGTATCCATGACCTGTCCTCTTCAATATTTACCACACCCCCCAATTGTTGTCATCTGCAAACTTTATCAGTGATGATTTTATGTTTTCTTCCAGGTCAGAAATAAAAGTGTTAAGTAGCATAGGGCCAAGGACCAATCCCTTCAGAACCCCCTGGAAACACACCCAATTCCCTCTTTACAATTATGTATTGAGACCTAACAGTTAGCCGGTTTTTATATCATTCTAATGTTTAATCAAAATATCATGTAGTACCAAGTCAAATGACTTACAGAATTCTAAGTATATTACATCAGCACTATTACCTTTATCAACCAAACTCATAAAAAAAGGTATCACGTTAGCGTGACAAACCACAAAACTTTGTTTGGCATTAAATATATTATGCCCCTTTAATTCTTTATTAATTGAGTCCTGTATCCGATGCTCCATTATCTTGCCTGGGATGAATGTCAGACTGACAGTCCTATAATTACCCAGTTTATCCTTTTACTTTCCTCTGCTTCACCCCAAAAAGGCTGATTGCTCATGCTTAATAGGAGTTAATTGATTTTTACCCCTAAGCTCAAAGACTGGTAACCGTGACCCATTTCCCAGATCATACCCAACTTCACCCTCTGCTTTGGCCTTTAGAGGCCTGATTCAGAAACCCATCCCTATAGTGTTAAGGAGGTACAAAGGCCTGTGTGCATCTGTACCACTCCTGGCCCACCCCCGTAGCTGAAGGATTCTCCACACCAGGAACAGTTTCACCTAGGGAACTGAAGAACTAGGACTGTAATTGGATCCTGCATTTGATGCAGACTCCTTATGTCCTTTCTTCTCACTCTTGCACATCTAAACAGGGAACTTCATACACTGGTTTAGTCTCCTAGCAAGTTTTTCACCATCTACCAGGGTGATTGTCCATGCAATGTTATAAGAAAATAATTACTAAATGTAAAAGGAAAGAATAAAGCAGCTGCAGTAAAGAACATATTTTTGCCAGATTCTTATTCCAGCCTTTTCTGTTGTGTTCTCAATCCTTTCAGCAAAGACTTCAGTGTTATTTTTTCCTTCTATAGTACAGAGCATGCAAAAGAAGGAATTTAACATTGATATAGACTTTTCATTTGTAAAAGAGCAAACATTATTGTATTAATTTGCAAACTGTTTTGCATGTTGCTAATATATAAGATATCAAATAGCGATAGCCATGCTCAAATTTTTGCTCAGTACAATGTGTCAAGTGAAAATAAGAGCTAGACAAGCATGAGAAAACCTGCTGAGGTTCCAAGTTAGCCCTATGTGCAAGGGTGGTTTGAGCTTTCTTAACAGTGCTAGAAATTTTAAAGGGAGAGAAAAAAAATGGGGAAGGAAGGACGTGGATTCTCTCTTCTAACTCAGCATAAGTGGAACAGCTGGCATGGGGCATATGCTGTGCATGAATCAGTTGGGCACACCTAACAAATAGGTGTTTACTCATGCAGTTTGCTGGTTAGCCAGAATCTCACAGATTTTTTTAAGGGAGTAGAGTGGGTTATAAACACACACTAGGCCAGATTATCAGAAGGGCTGAGTTTAATTTCGGCACCAAGGTATGTGGCCAGATTTTCTAAAAAAGCTCAGGATGATGCAACTGAACTCTTTTCAAAACCTGCCCATAAGCGTTTTGGTGGGAGCTGCTGGGTGTGAAAGTCTGGCCTGCATTTAGCTGCCTAAATGTGAGCTGAACAGTTTTGAGAATCTGGCCTCTCTATAAGTGCTGAGCTCTTGAAAGTCTGGCCCACTAAGCATACAAAGAGTGCAGTGGTACATTAGCTTTTATGATCAGCATGTAGCATCTCTATCTTTTATCCTGCAGTCTCAGATTTGGTGTCTAATCATTTTTGAAGGAATGGGATTTGGTATGAGGGCTTTGAACAAGAATTGCCTTTTCATCATTTGCCGCATGTCTTTCCACTGTTAGCTCTACAATGAATACCCTTGGATTCAGAACATGGCTCAGTAAAGCAACAGCACAGAGACCTTGTTATTGTTCTGTAAAATCTCTGCCGATTTCCTCATTAGAGCAATCTCCAGCATATAGCCGTGAATACATTATTCATTCTTGGTGGTATCCCTGTTAGATGTGCCCATATCAGCTTCCAGGCTTAAGGAAATTACAGCAAGTAGCAGGGGAAATACACCTAAATCTATGATGCATGTAATTGTACATATTTACTTAATTTATAGTAATTAGATTAACTAAGCACCTGACACTCTAGGTATCAGTTAGAGATGTGTGCAAGGTCAGCAAGACCACAAGAAAGTCATCTGGTTCTGGGTTTCATTACAAACTCAGAAATCAGAGCAGATTGATCAAAATATTGGATGCAGCACTTTTGACTGGCCATAAGCCCTCTTCAGACTACCAGTGTCATGCTTTTAGGGCTCCCTTACTACAGTTATCCATGGAGGGCATCCTATTATTTGTATTATTGTAGCACCTAGAAGTCCCAGTCCTAGACCAGGATCACATTGTGCTAGGTGCTGTACAAACGCAGAACAAAAAGAGAGCAAGAAGACTTCCATTGCACAAAGGCAAAGTAGCACAAGCTAACACCCCCTGAGGCTGTATTAACAAGTATTCAGCTCCCTGCTTGAATTGTGAGACAACAACAGCCCTGCCCCATCAACTTTGCATGGGGGGTACCTAGTAGGGTCACTATAGAGGGGCTTTGGTATTGGGGTTCTGCAAATGCATATTCTCTCTATGCATAGATGTGAATAGCAGCCTAGAGCCTCAAATTACATGGCTAAATGCACTGTGTTAGAATCAGGATTAGAACGCAGGAATTCTTGGCTCCCAGACCACACCCTGTCCAGATCACATCTCTCTTCTTTTTAAAAACACTCAAAAAGTGTCCATAGACATGAGAGCTACAGTAATACAACTCAAAGTATTGCAGAGAATGCACTGGACACCAACCTGAATGTACTATATGGCATTATTAAACTTTGGATACATTATGGAAGTGTAAATCCTGAGCGGTTATAGGAATGTTTCATAGTTTCAACTCTTCTGGCAGGACATATTGAAATAAATCTAGACCTTCAATCTCATTTACAACTTAATATGGAAGCTTTTTCAGCTGGGGAACACATAAATTGTCACTGAACAGCCCTGGGTCCTTCCTGCATCTATAGGTTTAATCAAATCAAAATGGAACTCACAAAGGCCCCATTAAAAAGGAGAGATATTTCAGCAGGGAAATTTCTCACAGGAATTTACGCAAAGTTAGCAATAATCATTGCACTTGGAATCCTTTTCTATATTTGCATGATACAGACTCAGGGACCCTGATATTATTATTAGTTTACAATTAGAACTGGTCAAATATAAGGACCCTTCCCCAATTTATATAAAAATCATATCCTCATTTTCTGTCTGAAACATTAACATTTTTTGACAAGCTCTATTTATAAATGACAAGTCTAATATTTAGAGATTTGCTCCTGTCACAAGATTTAGGTCAGAATTGGAAATAGCCCAGATTTTGGGCGGTGGGGGTGGGGGTAGGAGGGAAGGGAAGGGCAGGAAGAATAGAGGGTATAGGATCTAGACTTTGGGGTTGGCCCATTCCAGTGGACTATTTTCAAAATTCACATCTATTATAGCTTATTCAGGTATGTTTGAATCTGGGGGCTTGGTCTGAGCCTCTCTCTTATATATTGTCATCTCCAATTGAGTGGTTTAGACCCGTGGAGCTCAGTTGTCAGTCACTGATCTGGCTGCTTAGTCTGACAAAACAGCCAGAAAGCAAAGTGGCAGCACAGGGGAATCCTACTGTGGCATAGTAAGAGGAGTGAGGAGAAAGCATGGGAAAAGGAGGGGCAGCACATTGCACATATCACTCCAGATGATCTTGGACTAGTGTAGTGACCCCTCTAGGACAGGTACAGCCAGTGTAACATAGGCTGCTTTAAGTTACACCCACCCGTCATTTCGGTCTGTGATCAATCAGCACAGGACTATGGAGGGACAGGGAAAGTTGGAATAGAGCCACGTTCCCCACTCACTCTCCTCAGCTGAGGCAAGCATGAAACAGGCAGAGCTGAGGTTGAAACGCAAGGTTTTGCCCTTTAAAACATTCTAAACTCTGATTTTCTTCCCATTTAATTTTCAAAAAGCTTCCATATTTACAGGGATAACAAAATGTCAGACTAATGATTTTTCTGTAGTGGAGTGAAAGTGTAAACTTTGAAGTGGTGCAATGAGACTTTGCTGCATATACATCATTTAGATGTTTTGGTTTCTTGATGTACTTTTGTTTCCCGATATTTAAATAATTTCATCTCTTTTTTTTAAAGAAGTCAATCAGGAGAAGATAATTACAATGGAAGAAGAAAAGTAACCCAGTACATTTTGATGGTAGCAAAATTAAATATTTATGAGGGGCTGACTTGCTACAGGTACAGCACACAGATTCTGTAATTAGACCTATAGCTTATTTACCCACATTTGAATTTTAACTACACTGAGCCAGCTTGCCTGGGCAATATTACCCATGCAGAATGTTTAGTCTATACTGATCAGCACTTCCTGTATGGAAGTGAAAGGAGCAGGGCAATAGTCTCTACAGCACAGAGGTGCTACTCTGTCCTAGATTCTGCCTACCTCTATCCTCCCCCCACCCCGAACTTCCCTCCTCAGGGATCCACAGCCAGGAAAAGAATGAACTGAAGCAGGCTGGAGAGGACTTGAGGTTGGGTTGCACCAAGAAAAGCCTGCAGAGATTTACTGAAACTGGGGGTTGACTTAACACTCTAATGCCCTGCTTTGCATTGAGGAGACCCACTGTTCAGAGAGGTTTCAGGGAGTGGCTGAGTCAGGACGAAGCCCTAGCATATGGCTCTGATGTAGTGGGGTGGAGAGAGGCCTTGTCCCACACCCTTGAGGGTCCCATAGCTGGTGTGAAGGTACTGGACCCTCTGGGAGTCAGTGAGGTTGTGGTCAGAATGACAGCCTACACCACAGCGCATGGGTAATCTCTGCCCTATTACTCCTTTGCAATAAGATTCTCCTAGATTTTCCATTCCTCCTACCTGCAACCCAGTCCCACAGTTATTTTGAAGGGGATATTGTGGGCCCCTGAATGCCATTTATTTATTCATTTTTAAATTAAGAATATTTTCTTATTATTCCTTTGCTGCATCAGGCTAATAATGCTTTGTTTCAGATGCAAAATCAGGAGTCTCTTCTTCTTGATTGTTCCCAGGTGCAAAACAAACAATAAATATTAATAAAATCACCAACCTAAGCAAAACATCCCCTCAGCCACTTCATTGTTTTTTTTAAATGCTTGAAATTACTGTCTTGGGGGCTCTTCTCTGACTTTCTGTGCCTTTTGGATACATTTTACAGTAGCATTATTTTACAACCTTTCTTCAGTAGCGCTAAAGCCAGTAACAGATATTACCTAATTTAACTTTACAATCTCAAAAGTACGTAACCAGTTCATACCAGTTTCTGCAGACAGACCCTTTGCTACTGTTTGGAAGCAGGGGTCCATCCACCTGGATATGGAATCAAGATCTTGCACTGCAGTGATAAGTGCTATGGAAATACTTCCAACAGGTTATATAAAATGAACATCATATTATCACTGTGAGGAGATCTCCTCAAGAGAGGCAGAGCCAGACGAGAACACAGAAGCCAAAATACTCACAAGCTTAGAGGGAGGTGCACACGGCCGCAGTCAGCTACCATATGGCCATTTTAGGACTGTGATGGCTGCCTGTCTCAGATTTAAAGGGCCAGTTATTAAAGAAGAACATACCAGAAAAAATCTATTTAAACAAGTGAATCCAAACTGTAGAGTTCAGGCAGCTGAAGTGATAGTAGCTGAATGTTGACCCCCAAATAAATAAATAAATAAAATGATTAAATTCCCCTATGGGTTTGTATGTGGGATGCTGATAACCTTGAGTTGCTCCCCTCTTTGAATGTCAGGAATTTGGGTGTCAGATACCCTGCAGTACAAATTTGGGACTTTCCTGAGTTTGGGAGATGTATATTCATAAACTACCAAGGTTTATTATTGTACTATGTAAATGCACTGAGAATATGGATTTCTTTAGGTAGCCTCTGCTGCCTGTGTTTGAAGTGATAACTGATGACAAAAACTAATTGAAAAATTAGGAATTTTTCAATGAACATTTTCACAAATATTTTCACAAATAATTTCACAAAAAAGTACATGTAGCCATTTTATCACCAGCTCTTCAGAGTTGGAAACTGAATCCAGATCTCACTTGAGCGTCTTACTTAAGGTCTCAGTCTCAGTTCATATTGACCTTCTCTTTGTCTCCAGATATGGGAAACTCTGTGTTTTTCTTTCTAGGCATTTGTAATAGAGCTGGTTAGAAAATATTTTTTCTCCACAGAAAATTTAAATGAAAATAAACAAAAAATATTTTTCTCAATATTTTCAGCAGCAAATGTGAACTTTTTGTGAAAAAATAAAACACAGAAATGCAAAATTTTTTACTCCAAACTGCCAAAAAGAAATCATTCACTCCAAATGTTGAGTCTTCCGATACATTTTTTAAAAAATTGAAGGAAAGGAGATACTTTCTGCAATAATTTTCATTTACTCAAAAATACAATTTTCCAGCAAACAAGATTTTTGACTGAAAATTTTCAACCAGCCCTATTGTATAATTCCCATTAATGTCAATAGGAGGTACGTGTACATAGGCAGAGGAGAACAGAGGTCAGGGGCCGAGCAGGATGGTCCTGCAGTCCGGATGTGGCCCGCGGGCCGTAGTTTGCCCAACTCTGCTGTAAGTTGATCTAAGTTATGCTAGTTACGTTACGTAAGTTACATAACTTAAGTCGATGTAACTTACAGCGACTCAAAGCGGTGTCTATACCACACTAGGTTGATGGGAGACACTCTCGCATTGACAGTTTCCGCCTCTCACTGAGGTGGAGTATTGAAACCACGGGACAGCACTCTCCCATCGACTTAACGCATCTTCACCAGACCCGCTAAATTGAAGCTGCTGCATCAATGACACCATTGCTGATTTAGCACGGTAGTGAAGACAAGTCCTGAGTCTATAATGGGTTCCCCCCCTTCTGAGATTGCTTGAAATTTAATGACTTATAATAGCTAATACAGATTTTAAAAGGATAGATCAAAAGTTGGTTTTGTTTACTTTATTTCAATAGACTTGATGTCGTGCCAATTTGATTTGTTAGTATTATCATTTAAGAAAAATATTTATTACTATGAATACAGAGAACTATAAGATAAAGGTTTAGATCTGATACATTACATTACAGAATACTCTTAAGGTCTTTCATATTCTATAAGGATTCAGACCACATTGATTCTACTGGGGGTTTTTTGGTGTACATATTTGTAGAAGTGCAATGGATAGTTTACACCTTTATTTAGAAAGACCAATTACTTTTTTTCTATGCCTAGCAAAAACTATAATTTAACGATAGGCAGGTTTCATAGTGAAATATGTATAATGATCTTTGAGAAATAAATGAAAAATTAAACATCCTTCCTTTTCCTATCTCTTCACCCATAGCCAGCACTCTGATTATAAACTTAAAACATTTTTATATATCTCTGCTTCTCCTATCAGGAACACTCTACAGTATGTAAAAGCATTTTTAGACCAGCAAAGTGGTGCAGAGATTTTAGATTAATTCTTCCATTAATAGTTCAGTTTCCTCTTTTCTCAGTTGAACCCACACACTCCGTTGTTTTTTAGCCTTTTATTTACGCCAGCTGTTTTGTTGCTTTGTGGGATAAAACTTGTGGTCTGTTGAGTTTCCATTTTTAATTCAGTCCAGAAACAAACTCAGAATCTCCTGAACTCCAGATTCCTCCTGCATGTGCAAACTCCCACTCTAAGATAGGAAAAATGACAGTTATTTGACTATATAATAGGAAATTAGATTACCACTCGTATGGTGAGGGCAACTTTTACTGCTTGAACAGTAAATCTACTAATACTTTTTCCACTGCCTGCCTTAACTGAATGCCCTCAGGCTCAGTGTAAATTGCTTTATTTGGTAGCGGAAGCCAAGGGCTGAAAGGAAAAATGTTTAGCTTTTTTATTAATATTAAAGACAGCAACTGGTAATTGCCCAATTTTTACCTATGAATTACTGAAACAGAAAACCTCAAGGATTTGAGCAGTAAAGTCACACTCAAGTGAGATATTGGTTTCAAGGGTAACTGTGGGAACCAAGCTATTAAACATTGTGTTTTATGCGGGGACTCCTTCCATCAGGGCCTAAGAAAAAAGTTCCTTCTTTGAACTGCATGAAGTAATTGGGGTAATGTTTACATTCAAACCCCTTAATATGCATTTGCTTCTGCACCTTTTTTGGAACCACAATTAAATAGAGGCACAATCATGAATGTCCACAGCTGCTCCCACTAGGGAGCCAAACACCTGGTTGCACCAAAAATGCTTTAGTTGAATAAAATGATTTAATTTAATAAAAGCATTAGATGGAGGCATAGATTGTGCATGCAGTATTGGAGGCCAACTCGAGGCCTAATTAAAAAACAGAGTCAGTATGATTAGTAGTGTAGTTGAGGGTAAACAGTGTTTACCCACTTCTCATATGGGGAATATGGAAATTAGTTCAGGTTAGTTTACCCACTTCTTTTTTTACCAGTACACCACTGAACATGATGTGCTCAGACACTATAGCAATAGGTACCTACATAGACTGAATAATATGAATAATAAAATGATGTCTGGTGTTGCACTTGTTTAACATTGGTACGGGGGGGAGGATCCAAGAATCTTTACTATTTTGTAGCCCTATGCAATCAGGTGGGTGGATAAGGTGAACAGGACAGTATACCAGCACAACTCAGTAGAAGCAAGGATGCTGTCCCCCTTTACAGGACTGTAGATCTGCTGGTGCAGTGTACACTCCCCAGATCAGTCAGAACTCTTTCTGGTGCTGCCAGAGCACATCTTCTCCATATGCCCTCCAACGCAGGGTTGTATCTCTAAAGCACCATCTAGCCCTGTGTGATTAAGGGAAATATATTTATTGAAATAGTAAACAGACGAAAATTTGGTCTGATGTAGTGACATTCATACTCATCTCATTTCAAAGTGCTTTCCAAAATAAAGAGCTGCCTTTTGGAAGCACAAATGAACAGCCATTGTGTGCTCACTAACAGCTTGATTACTAGAACCATTTGGGATGAAGGGAGAGATAAAATTAATCAGAACATGGGGTTATCACACACTCTTTATATATATAAGATGACAATCCATCTTTGGAGCACTTCTGCTGAACAGTCACGAGAGATGGATCCTCATCTTAATACTCAGCCAAAGGACTACACATCTTAAAGGATAGCTTCCTTCTAATGCTGCATTGCAGTATCAGTTTTGGGTTTGTGCCCAAGTCCTGGTAGGGGTCTTGAACACATGACTTCCTGGCTTGGACACAAGCATGCTATGAACTGAACCATAAAGATGTCATGTTGTGCTGCAAGATATGCAATAGATGCATATGCCTACAAAATAAATAATCACCAACATATATTTGTAATTAATGGCTATTTAATTTACAGTAATTATCCTATTAAATTAAGTCTACATCTATGTGTTAAATATACGTTAAATAACTAATTATTAAAATTTCAATATTTCAACAACATGAAGAGTACAGAATTTGGACTTGATTTTGTTCTGACTCACACTGTTTTTATTCAAGTTAATGGAATATCTTATGACCTAAACAAGTATGTGTGACAGGAGAATCCGTCCCATGAAGGTGAAGAGTTGCTAATCACATTAATTTAATTACAGTTCCAATATTCAATTTAGTAGCCCTTGTAAAATATAGTTGTCTTCCTCCAACAACTAAGCATTCATGTGGATGGCATAACTACCCTATTACCTTAGACTTCAGTTGTAGTTTATGATTAATGGTACCACTGAAATGTACTTGTTCTGTTTGCAGTAAATGATGACTATTTTGAATTCTACAGAGATTGTTATGACTGCGAGAGCTGCTCAGATATGAAGGTACGGTTTCGCTCTGCATCCCAGCATTCAAATGAAAATAGAGAGATCTCAGAAATGTAATTTTTGCAAACAAAGGTTAGAGATATTGCACCGTCTTAAATAAACTTGATCTCAACATTTATAGGGCCAGTCCCCTGACTGGTGTAAATCAGCATAGTTGCACTGATGCCAATAGAGCTACACCAGTTTATAGCAGCGGAACATGTGGTTTGAGAACTTTTAATGTACTGTGAAGTTGAGAATGGAATCCCAAATTCTGAAGCTCCCCCTCCCTCCCCCACCCCTTTCATAATGAAACCACAGCTCTTCCACTGTCAAAGGGTTCTCAGCAAGTGCCAGGGGTTAGATTCCACTCGAATCTGTACTCCTTGCCAAATACATCCTTAGATCAAGAGGCCTTTGTTTAAAAATCCCTTGAGGGAGGATTCTTTATTAGGAGCATCATTAGCAAATCATTAACTGTACACAGAGAAGGTTCTAAAGCACTCCAAGAGGAAGGCCAAAACGAGAAAACAAATAGATATTCCTACAGACCTAGAGGGATTTTGCCAAATTTAAATGTTCATAATTTTAAAAGCACTGAACCAACTTTCTTCAGTTTTGAGATGCTTTTCCATGGTTAGTAATAAGGATGATAAAAAGAAGTCACATTTGAATTTTCTACCATCAACAATTCTGAGTTATATTTCAGTTAGAACATCTGGTGAAATCTTTCTTTAGCTCCACTTCTGTGACTCAAGAACAGCTGAATACATTTTGTTCACATTATCCAAAATGATCACCTTTGCCCTGAAACCAAGAATGTAAAATTTCAGCCCCAAAGTGATTTATTTGACAAAACAATGAAAATGGAAGTTAAAGTGGAAACAAAAACTCAAAAAACTATAGTATTTGTTACCCACAAACTGAGCCTGAAGGTTGAACTGGCTAGGCTCAGGCTCAACTTAGGGAACTCAGTGCTATGATTCCTGACCCTTGATTGGCCAAACTGGCCAATTATAAGTCCCAGAAAGAGAAAGGGGTAGTGGAAAATATATTTGTCTTGTAGATGGTCCAGTACTGAAGCTTGAACACTCCCAAACTTTAGGAGAGTTTGAAATCTGGATTCCAACTGGAATTTTGAAAATGGCCCCCATTGTTATAATGGACCTCTGGATCTGAATACCTCAGAACTTTGGAGTAATTTAAATACAGATTCACAGCTGAGTTCTGTGCTTTCAATTTCCCTGTACTTTGGTGTGGAATTATGTTTTTCTACCCCTTAGAGATTTCCAATATGTGATTTCTATTAGATTTCCACTACATCTTTTTTGGACCAGTGGGCATGAGCAATCTGATTTTCAGAGTTGTTGAGCATCTATACGTTCCTTTGACTTCTGCTGGAGTTGTGAGTGCAGAGAACTTTTGAAACCCAGACTCTGAATGGAGGTTCCTGCTTAGAGTCTCCATATAGCACTTTATATCAGAGATGAGCCAAGCTCCCTTGCATTTAGTTTGGGTTTTCCAAACATTTGTTGATTAGGATTTGGTTTTGCAAACCAAATTGGATTCACTATGGATTCCATTTATATGAGCTGCAGGTTGGGGTAAATTAAAATAAATGGTGCCAGTCCAATACAACTTTACTTCAAATGCCTCCTTTTTGTTTTACAGCATTGTTTTATATCTGTTATTTTTGTCCCATTTACTCACATATTTAGTTTTATTCCCCCCCACTGTAGTATCTAAGTACCTCCTGAGTTTTTAAAAATAACACACACACTTTCTTCCTTCAAAGCTGGAAGGAGAAATAGCATAATTACTTAAGACTCGTATTCATTGGTGTATAAGCAGGTGTGTTGTGCATTTGTATGTCAATCTGAGTGTGAATAACAGAAGAAATTATTGAGGGACAGCTAAACTGAAGAAATTAGTTTTGCATTTAGTTCTGAAAATGAGCAAATTTCATAGTCTAGGTTCAGCTCCCATGAAAGTTCTGGCTCCCGCACTCATTAGCCTCCTGCAACTGGCTGACATTTTCATTGTTCCAGGTGCATACAGCTGTCATGGAAGGTCATGGATGCACAGGGAGAGCTGATCTGTCTGGCAGTTAGACCCTCAACTGTACTTTGCACTCGATGGAGAACCAATGTGGAGATCAGAGCTCTGTGTGATGGGTTCATGGCAACTTGTATTGCCAAGCAGACAGATTGCTGCCTTTTATACCAGTTGTAGTTTTTCAGGACATGCAGCTTTAATAATAACTAAGCCAAGAGATCATGAATTTGTGGTTTGCCATGGCTAGGACTGTGTCTGATGGAATGGGGAACAATCAATACCTAGCTGCAGGTAGAAGCTGGCATTTTCTGCTGTGATGGCTATTTGGGCATCCGGTAGCACTGAGAAGTTCAGTGTAATAATCTGAGGACAAACCCCTCAGCTGTGGGATGCTACAAGGAAAATAAATTCTCCAAAATATTTCCCTCTACCTACCAACGTCACCTTAGTCTTGCCTGAGTCAGCTTTAGCCAGGGATTGTAGAGTTCTCTACTTGTTAACTATCCTCTTTTTAAAAGAAGGGTCTAGGGCAATGGTTCTTAACTTGGGGTGCGAGACACCCTTTCTTGGGGTGCGAGACATGCCAGATTTTTTTAGAAGGTAAATCATCAAAAACACAAATTAAGCACGGGCACGTAAGTACAATTACTTTGTTTCATCAAACCTACGTATTTATTAACATTCTACATTTTTTATCGATTACTGTAATATAAAAACAAAAAAATATATCTAGGTTTAAAGAACTGACCTATTTCAACAAATTTTTGATAAGGGGTGCGAGAACATATTTTGAGAACCAAAGAGGTGCAGGCTGCAGTAAAGGTTAAGAACCGCTGGTCTAGAGGTTACAGTTTTGCCTCAGACAGAAGTGCTGCACCAGGTCAACATACAGGTCTTCTACAATATCCCACCTATTAAATATGTTTGCATTTCATAGTTTGCATAAATAAATTAGTTTAATGGGCTGCTTTAATGGGAACTAAAGCTCAGTCAGCTTATTTGCAGTGACATATTCCACCTGTCTGGAATCCTACATTACAGTTACCCATAATCTCATCTATCATTATCTGTTACTTTGTGTCAGTTTTGTCCATAACAAACATGGAAAACATTAATAAAAAATTGATTAGAAACAAAGGAATGAGAGCATAAAATGTAATATCCATTGTGAAAATTCAGGTGCCTGCCTGGTTAACATGTTAAATAATGAGACACAAACTGATTACTTAAGAGTCACTCACAAAAGGGGTTACAGGATTGGGCCCTAAATTCACTTGGCCCAGTTTTCCACTCATCTACATTCATGTAACTCCACTGGGGCTAGAGCTGGACAGGAATCTGCTTTCCTCACCCTGCAGATTGTTGAGATTAAAAAAATAATAATAATTTCCACACCAGAACTTTTGGAAAAAACAGGGAGAGACCCCAGAATAGAGTTGTGTTTAGGGCACTCACCTCGATAAATCAGGCACAATAGTCCTACAGCCCACATAAATGCCCTACCCACTAGGCTACTGGCTATTCTAAAATACAGTTTTCTTTGGTTTGACCAGTAAATCCATCATGGACCTGAGATACTTCCTGTTGAAAAAGATAAGTTCCTGCAAAAAGTTTCAGATTTCATGAAAAAACATTTAGTCAAAAAAGTCCTGACCAGCTCTGAGTTGCATCAGTGTAAAACCAGCCTAGTGGAGCAGAGAGTCAGGCCCCTTGTCTGTGCTTGAGTCCGAACCATGCTTCTGTGGAAGTCATTCATGAACTTCCATTGACTTCAAAGGGAGATCAGATCCTAATGTCAATCCAAAAATATCAAAATCTATGATCAGTTTATGCCCTGAAGCATGAAGATTGGTACCACTCATAATTTCATTGTAATTTCATTGTAGATGCTATTCCTGTTCAATAGCATCTTTGTCCAACACTTTATGGAAACTTACTAATCTATTTGACCTACAATGTGCTTTACAATTACCCTTGGGGCTAAATTCTGCCTTTCTCTCTAAGCTGCACTGAAGAGAAAAGGAGGGGAGCTGTAGCAGCATAGAAAAGGTCCTCAGGACCATTCTGTCTGTGCAAGAGCAATGCATTCTGACACAGCCCTTGCTGCTGCAGTGCTTGCTTCTGGACACCTGCAGGTGGGAGTTCAGGCAGTCCTCGACTTTACGGCATTTGAGTTATGACGAACGACACTTATGTTTATAAACTGTCATCATGTTTCGACTTTACGACATTGGTTTTGACTTTACAACGCTCGAGTCAACATTGTTCCTATGGGATATTCGAGTTATGACGTTTTCGACTTAAGATGTGATTTTCAGGAATCAATTGGGTCGTAAGTCTGAGGACTGCCTGTACAGGGTAACATGATCCTTTGTGCACACCCACAGGCCATGCCCCCTAGGGACCATGAACATTGCCATGAATAGAATCATAGAAATGTAGGGCTGGAAGGGACTTCAAGAAGCCATCAAATCCGGCCCCCTGCACTGTGGCAGGATGAAGTAAACCTAGACCATCCCTGAAAGAATCATAGAATCATAGAATATCAGGGTTGGAAGGGACCTCAGGAGGTCATCTAGTCCAACCCCCTGCTCAAAAGCAGGACCCATCCCCAATTAAATCATCCCAGCCAGGGCTTTGTCAAGCCTGACCTTAAAAACTTCTAAGGAAAGAGATTCCACCACCTCCCAAAGGTGTTTGTCCAACTTGTTTTAAATGCTTCCAATGATGGGGACTCCATGACCTCCCTTGGAAGCCTATTCCAGACCTTAACTACCCTAAAAGTTAGAAAGATTTCCTAATATCTAACCTAAATCTGCATGGATGCAAATTAAGCCCATCACTTCTTGTCCTGCCTTCAGTGGACCTAGAGAACAATTGATCACTATCTTCTTTGTAACAGCTCTTCTCATATTGAAAGATGGTTATCAGGTCACCCCCCAAGTCTTCTTTTCTCAAAGCTAAATATGCCCAGTTTTTTCAACCTTTCCTCACAGGTCAGGTTTTTTTAAACCTTTTATCATTTTTGTTGCTTTCTTCTTTCCAGTTGTCCACATCTTTCCAAAAATGTGGTGTCCAGAATTTGACATAGTAATCCAGCTGGAGCCACACCAGTGCCAAGTAGAGTGAGACAATTACCTCCTGTTTCTTACATGCAACACTCCTGTTAATACACTGAACAATTATTTCAGCCTTTTTTGCAGTCAGACATATTAGACAATCCCTTCTCTAATGATCAATACAGTAACAGGCCAGCATTCTGTCTGGCTCCTATACAGAGGCACTATATGGGGAAGACACTATTTCTACCTCTTGCCCCTCCTTGCAAGACTTGGCAGCCAGGACGAGCAAGGACATGAGCAAGGACTTGTTTGGGATTTTGAACTACAGTGAGTCTTAGATGATCAGGACAAGCTTCTTTTGAGCAGAGGAAATCACTTATGTGATAGCCATCCAGTGAATGACCCACCCAGGACTGAACCAGGGTCTCCAGAGCGAAAAGCATGTACTACTACTGTTTAAGCTAAAGCTCTGTAAGCTGGGAGCTGTAACAACTTGCATCCGCTGTAGGGAGGCACAAAGGGGGATCAGTAACACACGCTCACTAGTGGGTTACACAAATGCATATAATTAAACTTGTGACTTAACCATCTCTATTTCCCTACTAATCCTGCTCAATACTGGTTAACTAGGGATTGTTCATGAAAAGTGCCAGAAATGTGATGGCAGCAGGCCACCTGGTTGATCAGAGGAATAACAGCAAAACCATTTCTGTGTCAAAGCTTAGCTGTTACCACAATTGTGATTGAAATTATTGGCTTGAACTCATTGCCTTACATTTCTTCTGTAAAATCTCTTAGACAAAACGTTTCCTAGAACACCTCATTAGCAAGAGAAACAGTTATGACTGGCTTCTTGCTGCTAAGACAACAGAGGATTAGTCTCACCGAACACAAGGAAAGGAGTTAGTTAGGCAGGGAGACCTTTGCAATGCAGTGGAACTAACATGACCACCATCTGAAACACAACTGACATTTTTAAAGCTTTTTAGAAAGAGTTCCCTTTAATATATACAATTTCCATTCCAAGCTCAAGAAGTGCTGAATATTTTACTGGAATATTTTATTCATTTTAAAATAGGACTAATGTGATTTAAAATGGAGCCTACAATACATGCAAAGAGAGGCCCCTTTCAGTCTATTGAGGGAGAGAGAGAGATTCTGATCTGACCTGCCACCCTACTATGATCTGCCACCTTGAAGTCAATGGAGTTATTCTAGGTCTATACTGATGTAACTAAGAACCTCATATACTGTACATAATGCTACTTATTAGATTAGAATGGGCCAATATTAAAGGACAGACTCATATGACTAACACCAGACAGAGGTTTTTAATTCCTGTGTGCCTTTTTATTTGGGATTAGAGCAAATATTTGTGGGTGCTCTAGTCTTAAAATTGCTATATTTGTTTTTGCATATTAGCAAGCTGAAGTTTTACTGATCAAAAAGTAACTGAAAACCTATAATATCTAATCTTCTTTTCTTTGCTTATATTGTCAGTTTATCTCATACATCATTAATTATTGCTTGGATCTTTGTGTGTGTTTATGTTGATAGTACACTGCCATAATGATTTTCTGTATTGCTGGTTTTTAAAATAGCTCTGATTTAACTTTCAGTGAAGGATTTCAGTGAAGGGAAATGGAAAAAAAATTGCTATGGTAATCTCTAAGCTGCTTAAGATAGTAAAGAAAAGGAAAACAAAGTGTTGACTGCGATACCAAATTATACTGAATATTTTCAGCTCAAGTAAATAATTGTAGGGAAATATTCTTACATATTTTCTTTTCATAATAAAGTTATGTATTTGAAATTGTATTGCTAAAACCAGCAATGATCTGCTCTTGTACTATAATAAGCATATTCTTACATGTTTATTAAGTTACTTTGTTAGCTTAGTTATGGAAAAAATTAGTTTTAACTACAACATAATTGTATTACCTAATGACTGAATTATATAACACGTTTAATCCTGATTGATATTGCAGTGAAGCACAAACTAATCCTGCCACTAATTAATGAGTACTTCTGTATCTACAAAAAATGATTTAGTGGTCCACAGTATAGATTTTCTTGGGGCTAATTGTTCAATTTAATGAAGCAGATATCACCTACTGAGGCAAGTGCCATGTAGTCTTTGCCCAGGTGACTAACAGAGCTATGAAAACCCATTGTCCTATATCCACAGATACATGCAGGGGCAAATTCTAAAGTCTCTTCCACCTGTGAAATCCCACTGACTTTAATGGGAATGCACAGGTAGAACACAGCATGGGATTTGATCCATTTACTAGCTTGATGTTGACTGCTTTTATTCATGTCCTGTGAAAACTGTTCTACTCAAAATACTGAAACTAAAATTGCTAGGGCTGTAGTACTCGGTTATGAAACAAATTACTTCCCTTAAGATGGACAAGAATATCAGAGATTTGATTTAGTTCTCAGACTTGAGCTTGCCAGTAACTACTGCATGACAGGCCAACAAACACCAGCCACCACAAAAATGCTTTGAGTTCATTAGGCTTGTGGTTCTCAGGCACTCTTAAAGTAATTGATAAATTTAACTGGAAAGAAAGCAGTTATTAAAGCAAGAAACAGTAGAGCAGCTGAATACAACCGAGGAAGCCAGAGGGGCCTGATATCAGTTGTCATTATCGATGTAGGGGATGGGATAAGTTCAGGATAACTGATAGGGAATTGTAATGACATGGTGGAATGAGATGGGCACTCATTCATGAATAGCAGTGCAAACATTGTTGATAAAGAGCAGTCATTTGCTTAGTCACTTGATGCTTGATGTTATTGACTGGAGTGCCAGTCTTTCCCCGCCCAAGCGTTACTTAGGACACTCGACTGTCTCTATATTTTAACACTAATGGCGGATTAAAATATATAAACTAATAGAATATTTGGAAAAATAAGCAAACAAAGCCACTGTTTGGAATAAAGTAACATCATGTCTGGCAATGGGGTGAGTTAGCAAAGTCTGGGATTGAAAGTGGGACTATTAGTAAAGTACCATGGGATTTGTGTTCCAAGGATTCCTTGCTACTGTATCTTTGCCTCTCACCTTGTAAAGATGTTACACGCAACTTGTCATCTGCATCAGCAACAGAAGCAGCAGTGTTTTAGGAATGCTAGCATAAAGGACGTTTTTTGGGGTGTTTGGCCCTAACCTTCAGCTGGCATAAATTGGCATTTCCAATTGACTTCAGTGGAGTTATGCCCCTCTACAAAAATGGAGGGTATTTATATTTATTTAAAAAAAATTTTGTTATAATGTGTATTTTTTATTATTCAGATTTTCTGCTCCGAATATCCTACAGTCTTTCCTAGATGCATTTCCAATGAATTTTGGAAAGAGCACGGGTTATATGCTTGAGATCATCTGCAATTAAGTCAGGCCATAATTTTTATATCAAAAACAAGTCTCCTTTTGTATAAGTCAAATATCCATCACACCAAAAATCAACGGCATGAACAAAGTGAAACCTTGTTCTGCTAGGTTTTAATGATGACACCTTTTTTTCCCTGCACTGTTCTTAATGAAGAGTAAGAGGAGTTACTGCTGGAAGGAGCTAAAAACGAGAGACACCAGAGAAGGATATTTATTCTCTTTCTTTCGGACAGTGTTTGCCAAGGTATCAGACTAGCAAATATGTCTGTCAACACCTGTTCGCATTTTTCAGACTGGCAGCATTAGGCAGTTAGGGCTGAATATTATTCTTATATCTTGAATCCAGTGAAGATAGCAAATCTTCATTCACAGCCTGATTCTGGTTCTGCAGAGTGTTGAGCATCCTCAACTCTCACTGACTTCAACAGTTCATCAGGTCCTCGATATAGAGCAGGTTGCCTTCATCCTAACATCACTGGCCAGGGCTTAAACAACTCCTTCACTGGTCTCCCTTGGTGCACTTACCACCTGATTGGTCTCCAATCAATCACAAATCTTGCCCATCTTCAGTGTCCTCTTGAGGCCTGGTTACTGAAACATCATATTCACAAACCTTAACCTTTGTCTGATCTCTTTGTCCACACTTGGAGCTGAAGGTGTGATTCCCAGTTCATGTGGACATACTTGCCCGACCTCTCATCAAGTTAGTGCTCTAAAAATAGTAGTGTATCTATAATAGCATGAGCAGAGGTGAGCAGAAATATGGGCTAGCCACCATCAATATGTAACCACAGAGTCCAGATGCATTTGTACTCAGGGCAGTTAGCCCATGCCACCACTTGCCCTTGTCTGTGTTACCATAACTGCACTGTTTTAAAGAGAGCTATCTCGATGAGAGCTAGTGTGTGTATGTCTATGTGAGCTGGGAATCACATCCCTACCTCAAGTGTAGATGTAGCCTGAGTCATTTATTTGTTCTCTTTCTCACCACGTGACACCAAGCCCACTGGATACCAAATGCAGTATACCTTCCCAGTTCATCTCCTTGGCAGATGCCCACGTTTTAGCTTCATATGTAATAGATGTCTGCAGAGAGAAGTCTAAAAATGCTAAGCAGGAAGTAAAGTATTCCTTTTATTGAATGTTTTATATCATGCCAAAGGTGTAGTAGATACTGAGATATTTGGATAGCTAAGATGTACTTGGAGGATTTTTTCAAGTTAACAAGTCTTATGTCTTTGTCAAAGAATTCATTCATAGCACATAGGAAAAGCCGTAAGGTGATTTTCCAAACCTTGGCCTCAATCCTCAGTTGGACACAATAAGCACAGAGCACAGCTGAAGCAGGACAGCAACAAAATACATATCTGAAGCTCCCTGATGCTGGGAATTATAGCCTCAAGAGACTGGTATACCAGCCGGGAATGGCTGAAGTGCACTGCACTCAAACCATGCTTCCAATTAACCATCCCCCTATGGTGAGTGGGCCAGGAGGGGAGTGGTTTAGAAGCAAGCTATGCTACCTCTATACCACGTAATCAGCCAGGCTTTCAACCGTTTGGCACCACCAAAGCAGTGAAAAGGGGACAGAGTGGGGTACAGGATTGAGACTGTTGTCATAAGGCATTTTCAGTATGGAATTTCAGGACCCTAATGAGGGGTACTTTAGCTTTGAAATTCTATAGCCCTTGTCTTCCAAAGACCTCGAAGTGCTGATTATGCTGCTATTGCCCAGGTTTCCCTGACTTCTAGAAAAGACTTGAAAAAAATCTGACAAAAGTAGTCTCATTGTCCAGAAATTAGAACACTGTCTTCTCCCATGCTCAGGTACTGCCTATGCTTGTGTGTATGTATGAATAGAATTTGCTGGTCTACAGCATTTGCCAAGTCAAGATCCATTAAATGGACAATTCCTCTTTTAAACTACATACCATCACTCACTGATTTTCTCCTTTAGCTTTTAAAGACTCTTTTGCTGAATGGTTAGAATATGGGTACAGTTTGGCATAAAACAACTGATGCAGGAGTACAGTGTTTTTGTTAAGAAACTTCTGAAAATATGTTCAAAATGTGTGTGTGTGTGTGTTAGAATTTTCTTTTTCAATACTAGCTCCATTGTGAGGGATAATGAACCCAAGAGAAAGACCTTGGGAAGTAAGCAATGTATTGATTTGTTCTTGAAGCTTTAACAGTATTTGGATGGTTATCCATGCACTGTAAGACCCAGAGATGCAAAGGGTAGCTTTGTTTTCAAAAGCCTCTGACACAAACAGATGCTGTTTTGGAATGAGACTGGTGAATTTTGATACACATATACTATACCTTCAATAAAAAGAAAAGGAGTACTTGTGGCACCTTAGAGACTAACCAATTTATTTGAGCATGAGCTTTCGTGAGCTACTGTAGCTCACGAAAGCTCATGCTCAAATAAATTGGTTAGTCTCTAAGGTGCCACAAGTACTCCTTTTCTTTTTGCGAATACAGACTAACACGGCTGTTCCTCTTATACCTTCAATGTTTTTCCACTCACCCTTACATTAGTTACATGAATAAATTTGCTTTTACCATGGTATAGGGCTTACATTATTAATACTGTTGCATTGTTATACAGATGCAGTACCGTTGTTTGAGATGGTATGATAAAGTGGGGCATTGCAATGTCAATGAGGCAATTGAACTCACTATTATCTGCCAAACTCTATGGTGAATATCACTTACCACAGTAGGGACAGATACTGATAGTTCTGTGGCTTCCCATAAAGTTAACAATTTTGGACTGGATCTTCAGTAGGAATAAACTGGACTAGCTCTGCTGAAGTCAATAAAGTAATGCTAATTTTCACCAGCTGAGGATCTCAGCCTTTACATATATTTGGCTTAGTTATTATAGTTATTTAGTTCAGGCTGACAGAGTCACTTTTACTTAGCTAAATACATTTCCCATCTCCTGTGTCATATTCAAACAACCATATTGCCGTGGGTGAATTGCTTGTAAATAGCACTTTCGGGTAGGCGTGACAGGATTGGTTCCAGGCTGTCATGACATACTGTTTTCTTGCATACAGGTTTTTTGTATTCATGTGTAGAAAACTCCACATATCAAATTCTGACGGCTTTCAGCACAGTGTGGAAGTGATATTAGAGAAAGGAAGTGGAAACTGATCTACTCCTCTGCTTCCTTGTCACCATCACTTTCCTCTCAAGGAAGGATATATTTAACTTCAGCATCAGTGGCACTTTACAGTTTTTTTCTTTCCCTCAGACACTTTATTTGTTTAATATTCTTCTCCTTTTGTATCCCTCTTCCCCTTAACGGTCTCAAATATTCCTCCTCTTCTGTATCATCTTTTCTAAATTTCCAATCTCAAATTCTTAACTGTTCAGGTTTAAGGTTAATATATTAATAGTCTAAGGGGACCAATCATGCCTTAAAAATCCATCCATCTGGCTGCCACTGAAGTCAAGAGGAACTATGTTTGGCCTTTGGACTGTCACAGGGTTTGTTTCTGCTACCAATAAAATACCCAGTGTTACTTACCATAATGTACTATATAGAAATAGCTATATAGAAATTCTATGAAGATTAACACTGAATTCAATGTCTATGACTATTATTTTTGGCAGATGAGGTACAGAATTCCTTCTTTTTGACTCCCTACCTACTCCTAGCTGAATCTCTTGCAATGCCATCAGTGATTTCCCTCGTCTTTTTTACCCCATAACTTTCTGTATATTTTGGGGTATGTCTACACTGCAACTGAGAGTATGATTGCGGCACAGGGTAAGCATACCCACACTAGCTTTAATCTAGCTATCATGCTAAAAATAGCATTGAAGCTGCCTCAGTACAGACTTCAGCACCAGCTAGGAATGAGAGTACATATCCACTGAAGTCAATGTGCCACTGCATCTTCTCTGCTGTTTTCAGTATGTGCAACACCATGGCCGTTTACTGCCTCCTGAGAACCGCTTGCAGCTAGGGTTCCTCTATGACCAATCTACCTCTATTTCCCCTTCACCTCAGCCCCTTTAAAGAACTCACTTAATTTCCAGTGACCTTCTGAGGTCAAATCCTTTAATTTACTCTTCACCAGTTCTCCTCAGGCTGGCCACAATGTATGCCAAAAAACAAAACTCAAGAGTCCCAAACAAAATAGTCTTTCAGCTCATCTTCCTTTCTTTAACTCTCACTCCCAGGCTTTATCTGGCAAGGGCCATGCTCATGATTACATTGGACAAGTAAAGCAACAGGCTCACTCACTAGGGTGACCAGATGTCCCAATTTTATAAGGACAGTCCCGATTTTTGTGTCTCTTTCTTATCTAGCCTCCTATTACCCCCCATCCCCTGTCCCGATTTTTCACATTTGCTGTCTGGTCACCCTATCACTCACAGGCTTAAAATTAAGAGTGATTTTACCTACTTTGCTGGACTGGGGCTTGGGTCCCCAAACATAGACTTAACTTTAGCTGTAGTCCTTCTCCAGAGCCTGGTTCTTCTGGTTTCATGCCTATCTGTGATGTTTGTTTTTGTAACAGACAGCAACTAAATCAGAAAATTAAACTTTCATGAAGGTACAAGAATATTACAGCTCCATGGTCTTCCTCTCTGGAGTTATATTTGACTACTTTTCTTTTTAAATGAAATCAGAATTTCCCTCAAGGAGGAATAAGGTTCCCCTAGAAAAACTGTCCCTTGGGATCTGGATTCAATAGACACACATTCCTCTTCTCTCCTCAGGAGGCTGTAACTTTTTCACAGGGTCTGCTTTCCTGCTTTGCAAAACTCATAAGGCCTAATTCATTCCTGTGCTGCTGCGCAGGGGCTAAGGAGTGAGAGGAAAGGAACTAAGGTTACTTCAGCCAAACTTGCACTCAGCTACCCAGTGGACTTTTGCAGGATCTGGGAGTAAGTGGCCTTAGATTCAAAGCATAGTTTTTCCTTAATGGTGGCAGAGAAGACTCTCTTCCACAGGTGAGCATCTGTAGACATATGGCAACCCTTGTTACTTACCCGCAGAGACATGATCATAACTTCACGCTCTGTCTCAGTTAAGGCTCAGTGAGGTGCAGAATTTATCATTAGAGCAACCGACAGGAAAATGAAGATGCGACAGCCCAGTTGGCTTAGCAGAGGAGAGGGCTAGGTGGGTTTCTGGAAGTTCAGGATACTCAGCACTGCCCCCTACCTATACCAAATAAAACTTTCAGAAATCAAGATTGCACACTGTGTGTGCATGGGTATGTATGCATGTGCATGTTGGGGGAATTTTGTTATCTAATTTGGAATCTTTGTATGATTTCTGCAAAGACCACAGTATTTTTCCTGATAATACATCCCACAGCCAACTGTGCACATTTAATCCTTACTTGACAAGGAATTCCAGTCCCGTCTGTTGCTCTTGGCACTCTTTGCTGCCCTTTTGGCGCCTCTGCTGCTCACCCTTTAACTGAAGTGACAATTACATAATAGAGAAACAAAATTGAAACCATAATATAAAATGTTAAAAGCTTGAGGCTAAAACAACCAAAATCTCTTTGCAGATAAAATTAAAAAATGATAAAATATGTGAAGCCATATGACATCAATGTCAAGTCTATTAGAATTTCTAGAGCAACTTCACCATGCAGTGTATGAAAGGCAGGTTTTGTCTGAGGTACAGAACCACTTTGTTATTAGAAGTGCAAAACCTTTAAGATTAATTAGAGCTCAAAGGATAAAATAAAACAAGGGGACTTCCCTCCCTTTCTGTCCTCTCCCAATGGACATAGGGGATTCCCCTGTCCTTCTGTCCTCTACCCATGGCCCCTGGGGGATTCCCTTCCTAGCCTTACCCATGATGATGATGATGTGTCTTTCCTCTCCACAGAGGCAATGGGGAACTCCCTATCTTTCTACCTCCTCTCTCTCCCATGGGGGTTGAGGACTCCTCTTCCCTTCTGTTCTCACTCTCTCTCACTCACTCCCAGTGGAGGGAGATGGGGATTCCTCTGCCTTCTGTCCTCTGCACATATTTATTACACTCAGCTCTGTTTAAATATTTCAGTCTGGGAGACCTGTGTTCTCTTTCTTTCCACTCATGCACCCCCTGAGTCCTACCCTTAATCCTGCAAAAATATGAAATCACACACCCACTTCGGATTTAGTTACTGGCAGCCGTGATCTAAATAGCACTATATCCACTGAGTCCTGCTCTCTCTGGCTGTCTCCTTTTTAAATGATGATTTATTATTGATGTGGGAAATGTGGGCTTAAATACAAATAGAAAACCAAGAATCTATTTTCAACAGCAATTATTTCTGAGGGCTCCACTCCAATTCTGGTCATGTCAGCTAGCATTTGTTGCAGTACTCAGTGGAACCTAGCTTGGTCCCACTAATGATAGATTACTGTATACGGTAAATTAGCAAGCGTGGATGAAATTCACCCTGGTGCAGGGAGGCAGCAGAAAGCCTATGCCCCTCTTAAGTGTCACATAAACCCTAAGGGCCTTAAACAGGCCATGTGTAGACTCTCTGTGGAGGGGTGATGTTCACTCTGTGGGAATAAGCATGAATTTATAAAAGCCAGGAATAATGTCTGACAAATAGACTTCATTTTGATATTGATAGTTTTGTTTTAACAACTTTGAATACTGCAGACCATAGTAGTAAGAAATACTCTCATATATTCCATAAAAATAATGGGGTCTCAGTAAAATGATCCCTCAGTACTGAACTATCATAATGTCTATGGTATTAACTCAGCGCTGGGATGAAGTTGGGCTCTGTGTGAGGATTTTCTGTTCAGCTCTGTCTGTAGATTAATGAAGTGGGAACTGATGAGGGTCTAGTGTCCCACACTTTCTCTGATTTTGAATGTTCATTTCACTTTTTGCAGGAGGCATCGCTATCCAGGAGTAAGTCAACAATAGTTTAAAAAGGGGAGTTTTCAGCAAAAGCAAACTTGGGGAAAGAAAAATAAGTTTATCTGCTTAATATAAATTCTGACCTCTCTGATTAGCTGAAAAAATATTAAGATTATAGGAGTAGGTTCTCCCTCAAGACCCAGCTTCTCCTGATTGATACTACAAGAGAAGTCATAAATCCTGTTTGATCTGTAGTCATAGAAATGATTGTAACATCACTAAAACATCATTAATATTCCCATGTAGGATCACAAAAAAGAAGGGAGCAACTGGGCTCTGGCTGCTTTTTTTTTTTTGTGCTTCCCCATGTGTCCCAATATTTTGTCCATTTCATCTGGTCACCCTAATTCTGGATCACACTGAGAGTCAGCATGCTCCAATTTATTGAGCATAAGGGAAGAGCCAGGAACTCCTAAGTTGTAATTCTGGTTCTGTCACAGACTTGCTGTATGACCTTACAAAGCATTCATTAATTTTAGGTTCCTGAGTTTTTTCGCTGCCCAACCTAATGCACATAGTCCAAATTGTGCTATAATTTAAGGGCCAAATCATGCTTTATTCATGTAGGTCATCCATTTAAGTCAATGGGACTACTCACGTGAGTAAGGCGAAAAGGACTTTGCCACAAAACCTCATGGCTACCCTGTCACCTGTTACCATTCTATCAGCTTAATACCTAATGGGATTCTCATGGGCTTTCATAGCTGTGGACCATGAGAGAATAGAGAAGTGGTCTCAAGAGGTGGCCCACCCTTGCCTACTCTAGATGGTTGCATGAATTGTCTCCCCTCCTTTGCAATTAAGTAGCATCCATGTGGCAACTTCAAGGAGCATGTAAATGGAGAAGTAACATTAGAGACTATTTAATGTACTCTTTAATGTATTATGTACTACAACTATTTAGCTGACTGTCGTGCAGTTTAGCAGCTGGAAATAAGAATCAGCGCCGTGTGACCACTAGTTTGAAGCCTCTCTTAATGAAACACACGTATCTATTGGATGTAGATGTTTATTGATAAGAGGCTCCCCAGTCCTTCCTGCTGTTTTCTTAGGCAAAGCACATACAAATCAGCATCGTGTCATTTTCTTAGTGCATCATGGAGGTAAGCAGGATAGATAAAATGGGGAAGAAACTTGTGAGTGTTATAGGGGAAGAGGTGTCCAGAAAAGCTCTGATCAAATTGTAACGTACAAAGTCTGAAGGAGAACACCTGCAAGCTTCAGTAAAGAGTATCTTTGTCAAAATTTAGGTAATGAAAACATTCCATGAATTTTAGGGTTTTTTTTTTAAATTAAAGCTTTAGAAGTGTTCAACAAAACAAACACCATTGACAGTGTAGCTCACACACCTCCTGGGTGTAGTGTTCTGTCCCCTCTAGCGGCATTGAGACCACTTAGAGAGAGAGATATTAATGAGTCTCCTCTACAGTCTTAGCTCACAGCCATATGGCTTTTAGCTCATGCAGTAGAGGTTCATGCACTAAGCTCCATTGGTCCCAGGTTCGATCCCGACGACTGGGGTCTGTTAGTATTACAACAGCACTATAATAACTACTGAGTAGACCTTGATGCTATGATTTGTTTGTAAGGGCAGCCGCCTTTCATGAGCTTTTTATTCCAGTTTGCTTATCTAATGTAGCAGGATAATCTGCTCTGCACTTGTTCATTCTTTGTCATCACATTTTTAACCCCTTGAATGTTAGCAAAGGAGCCCTTTGGCATCCAATAGGAGGATGCAACACTTGGGCACAGCCAGCACTTCTTTGATGATCACCCTACTCTCTCCTAAACAGTCCCTTTAAGAACAGCTGCATGAAGCCAATAAATATTCATCTTTTATGAACATTCATTAATCCTTATGTCTAATACACAGCTGCTCCCAAATGTTGTGAATGGTATGGCAGTAAGGGATTGAATTCAAGTCACAGAGTCTCTAGAACGATGTAGGAACTGAGCATATTTGAGGTCATATTCTTCTGCTAAGAAATTTAAAAAGGAGAGATGCATCTATAACAATGCCTGGAGATTGGACTCTCCTAGAATGTAAGTTCTGGATTCATTCTCCTTCCTTGAGGCCAATTAAGCTGCTAACCTGCTGCCTCTGGTATATGAAAACTCCAGACCTCTGGAACTCTTCGGCTGCACATTATGTTCCATTTCTTTTAATAGACTCTGATATCTTGCAAATATTAGCAACATTTTCTCCTGAGCGAATTCCCTGCTTCAAAAATTTTGTATTGAGAAATGACAAAGCAGCAAAATAAAACCATGCCACACAAACAAACAAAACCCCACCAAACTGGCTTTAGTCAGGGCAGTGTTTCTTTTCCTCAGACACAGCTACACTGTATCTGTGCTGCCTGAGAGAGGGACTGCAAAGGAGGCAGCTGTTTTGAATATGTACAAACAAAAGAAGTGGTTTCTATAGCAACCGGGGAGCCATGAGCAATTCTCAGCTACCCCATCCCTTCCCCCATACACACACTGGCTTCTCTTTTGTGCAGTGGTTCATCCCTGTTTGGACAATGAGATGCTTAGTCATTTGCATTTGCATTGACATAGTGAGCTAAGGTGAATATCAAAGGTACATTTATACTTTGCAAGTCAGTAAAAATGTGCAGGTTTGCAGCTAGCCACAATGCTTTAGAACTAGTTATCTTGGAAGCCAGTACAAAACACCTGGCTACTTTGCATACCTAATTTCTCATTAACCTCTGTGAATAATTATGCACAAACGTTAACATAAAAATATGTTCAGACTATCTTGGACATGTCTGAGGGTAGCACAACAGTAATGAGAAGCAGTCATTCACTTTCAAGGTAGGTCTACACTGAGGATCAGCCCTAAGCCCATTCCTATTTGTGGTTGTAATGGACACCTTGACACAGGAGATTAGGAGAGAAGCTCCACGGAGCTTGCTTTTTGCTGCTGATATTTTGTTTTGCTGTGAAGATAAATATAAACTGGAAAGAGACCTAGAACTCTGGAAGGCTGCATTAGAAGAAAATGGCTTACAAATCAGCCAATACAAGACAAAATACATGGCGTGCTTCATTGAGAGGGACAACGAGAAGCCTATAAAATTTGCTGATGTAGAGTTAAAGTCCATGAAACAATTAAATACCTTGGTTCAATGTTGAGACATGATGGAAATGTGAATGTTAGAAGCCACATGAAGAGCACTTGGTATAAGTGAAGGGAGTTTATGCGAATTCTCTGAGATAAAAATATGCCAAGTAAACTAAAGACCAAAGTGTAGAAGATCATGATTAGGCCAGATCTAATATACAGGTTGGAATTCTGGCCAGTGAGGAAGAGAGAAGAACAACTCCTTCATACTACCAAAATGAAAATGCTCCAGTGAATGCTGGGTAAGACTAAAGCTAATAGGCTATGCAATGAAACAGTCTGAGCCATGACACAGGTACCCCCCATCACAGTGAAGCTGATGGAATTTTGACTGAGGTGGCTAGGTATTGTGAGACAACAAAATGTGGGATATGTTGGCCTGTGAATAGAGGAGCTAATAGTCCCAGGACAAAAAACATGAGGAAGACCTCAAAAAAGGTGATTTGAGATATTGACAGAGGACATGAAGAAGGCTGGTGTTAGCACTTGACATGAAACTTAAAGATGAAGAACAAGAGCTGCTGATACTTACTGACAGGATAAGGTGAAGAAGAAGATTAACATAAAATGTAAATGAGACACAAAGGTGGGTGAGGTAATATATTTTACAGGACCAACTTTTGTTGGTGAAAGAGACAAGCTTTTGAGCTACACAGAGCTCTTCTTCAGGCCTGCAAAAAGTACTCATTGTCACAACGAAGTACAAGATGGAACAGATTGTTAAGCATACAAAGTTAACACATATTCTAAGAAACCGTTGCAGGTGAAGTGGCTTAACACCTCTCCATTCATAGGACAAAAAAGGGGGGCGAGTGGATTACAGATTGTTGTAATAAGCCCAAATCCAATGTCTTTATTAAAACCATGATTTTTAGTATCTAGCAAAGTTATGACTTTAAATCCCAGGCTTATCTTAGGTTCTGCAGCTTTCCTTTGAGGATGAAGACCAAAAGCTCATTCACTAAATGGCCCAGTAACAACTACATGAGTGGAACCAAACAATCACTATGCTCGTGAAGAAACTCACACAGAAATAAGACAAAAACACGGTACTACCCCTGTGTGAACACTTTCCACAAAATGATCATTCCATATCTGACCTCTTAGTCCTCATCCTCAAAGGAAACCTGCAAAACACCTTCAAGATGATCATGGGAGCTTAATTTCATAACTTTGCTAGAAACTAAAACATGGTCTTAATAAAGACACTGGATTTAGGGCTTATTACTAAGGCTGCGAGTTTGTCATGGAGGTCACAGAAGTCACAGATTCTGTGACTTTCCGTGACTTCTGCAGCAGCCGGTGTACCTAGCACAGGGGCAACTCAGGCAGCCCCTGCACCAGTCGCACAGGCCACTGCTGAGGCAGTCTCGGGCCACCATGCTCCCCTCCCCCAGCAGCAGAAGGAGTTTCGGTGTGAGAGGGGGTAGGAGGTTGGGACACGGGACGGGGTGAGGCAGGCTCTGGGCAGCGCTTACCTCCTCGCTCAGCTCCTAGGAAGAGGTCAGCTCAGCGCACTGCCACCACCCAGAGTGCTGGCTTCCCAGCTCCCATGGGCCAGAAACCGCAGCCAATGGGAGCTATGGGGGTGGTGCCTGCAGGGGGAAGCAACACGCAGAGCTGACTGGCCACGCCTCCACCAAGGAGCTGTGCGAAGGGGCTGTCGCTGCTTCCGGGGAGGCAAGGAGCCAGGTAGAAAGCCTGCCGGCCCTGCCAACCCCCTGCCCCCAACACCAGTGGGAGTTGCAGCCAGGCTGCACCCCCACACCCCAAGATTTAGTATGGGGTATATAGTAGAAGTCATGGACAGGTCACGGGCCATGGATTTTAGTTTTTTGTCCTATGACTGGAGAGGTGTTAACAGGCCACTTCACCTGGAATGGTCTCTTAGAATATGTGTTAACTATGTATGCTAAAAATATATTTCACCTAGGATTTAGTTGTGACACTCTGAGTACCTTTCCCAGACCTGAAGAAGAGCTCTGTGTAGCTGGAAAGCTGGTCTCTTTCACCAACAGCAGTTGGTCCAATAAAAGATATAACCTCACCTGCCTTGTCTCTCTAATATCCTGAGACCAACAGATCTACAAAACTGCAAACATAAAATATATATATTTGTTGGAGAAAAACTTGTATGAAGACAAATATTCACCTGCTGAAAGGAAACCTGTTGCAGACAATAATCCAGTATGAATTTTAATCCAATTTCAGAATAAGATACCCAAAACAACCTACAATTAACTAACTTGTGTGCTAACTTGCCTCTCTTCTTATTGAATGTATTGGCCACACCTTCCCAACCTTCCCCAATCTACAATAGTTTCTAATGGATTTGACAATGCTTGTCCTTCAGGTTTCCCTTTCAATTGGCAAAAAGCCAGAAAAAGTCTCTGTCCCAATTACCATTGTATTGAATGATCACTTGAAATCCATATAAACAAAAAAAAAAACCTCACAACATATAGGCATACTACTCCTTAAGAGACCCCCAGCTATGTTTAGCCCTGGCTTCTGAATACTTTAGTAGTATTATCATAACCAAATTAATCAGTTATTGCTATTTCCAGAAAGAGAGAAAGTGTGTGTTTGCATACATCAAGTTTAAAAATGGAAGAATTGTTGCGGTCCAAATACAAGACAACACAAAGCTTTAAGCAAGCAAGCAGGCTGGTCTGCCAATGGGCTGGTTTGCCTGTCAGCTTTTCACCCTCTTTTATTTCTCTCCCCCCGCATATTACGTTCTCCAACAGATAAAAGAAATACACTGGCTTTGTTTAACATTCTTATTTACCAATATCTATCTACTGGATTCCTTGCTCTCGGGCCTTGAGCCCAGTCCTGGGAGGTTCATGTCACGGTTCATATTGTTGTACAAGTGAATGAAGCGCTTTCAGCTTTTCTAGGGGGAGGGGCCACTGGTCAATCCATACGGGCTCTAAGGATTGCCATACCAATGGTAATGCGGAGGGCAAGGTGGGTGGGGGAGGGTTTTGGGCCATTATATATTAATGTCGAGGGTGGTGTTCAGCTTTACAAGTAAGTCACGGCCCCAAATATTGAGGTGGACAGGGAGCACAAAAGGGCAGATTGTAGCAAGGGCACGGCCTCCTGGTTTAGAGACTGTGACCCAAGACAAACTTTGGCGCCCGGGTTTGCTACCCCCGATCCCCCACAACTCTTTAGAAGGAATTGTTGGCCAACTGACCGGCCAGTCCTGATCATGAATCACCGTAACTTCAGCTCCAGTGTCCACCAGCCCTGTAAAAGGAAAATTATTTAAAAGAAGTGTTAACTGAGGTTTCGAGGGGCAGAGCGACATTGTTAAAGCAACAAGTGGAGAGGACATGTCGTGAGGCAGCGACTGAGACAGCGTCGATCCAAAGCCGCCTCCGCCCCGGGCTCGATCCTCTGTGGCTGGCACCTGATAGGGGACTAAAATCAATTGTGCAATTGACCGTCCACGCGGGAGCGACTGCGGAAGATGGGTCCACACCTGAACCTTAATAACGCCGGTGTAATCGGCATCAATGACCCTTGAGATGACAAAAAAAACCCTGTTTCCCAGAGTGTGAACAAGGGAGAACCAGACCCACAAATCCGGCAGGGAGAGGTCCCGTCACCTGTGTAGGTATGGTGCAAACCTCTCCCGGCAACTGAAAATCAGCGTCCTCCTGCATAATCAAATCAAGCCCTGCACTTCCGGCAGTTGCCGCCCTCATGGAGTCTATGGATTGTAAAGCAGAGGAACAGTTGTCTGAGATGGAAACACCCCCGTTTGGTCCTGGATTCGGGGGGGACCCGTCATGCGGTTTCCTGACCCGCTACGACACTGATTAGCCCAGTGACAGCCCTTCTGACACTTGGGGCACTTCTTTGAGGGGCGGGCAGGCGCCGTCGATGAGCGGCACTCCCGCTGAAAGTGACCCTCCTTACCACAGCGATAACAACGCTTCCCCTCCTTCCCGCTTTTCCGCAGGGCGGCGCCCATAACCCCAGCTTTATGTGCTTGTGTGCCGATGTTTTGGCATGCCCGCAGCATGTCCGACAGCTCTAGAACACCAGCGGCTTGTGCCGCCTGGAGAGCACGGCGGCAATCCTCGTTCGCATTTTCAACCGCCATTTTTAACAGAATCTCCTGAGCTGCCACAGGGTTATCCACCTGTCGGAGGATAGCCTCCTGCAATCTGTTGGTAAAATCCATAAAGGACTCTGATGCACCCTGACGGATATTGGCAAAGCTTTTGGTAGGCTTGCCTGAATCCGGGACCTTCCGGAAAGCATGCTGGGCGCAGGCGGAAATAATGGGGAAGACGGCCTGAGGGAGTTGAGACTGCATCTGAATGGTAGCAAACTGGCCCTCCCCTGCCAAGTGCTCATAAATGACACTTTGCTCTCTATATACCTGGGCTTGGCGTTCCGTCATCTGCCGATACTCACTAAGCCAAATAACATACTGACTGGGCGTCAGCATCATGTGCAACAGCGCTTTCCAGTCTTCCGGGACCAGGGTGTACCCAGTACCTAGCCCTTCAATGAGACCACGTACATACGTGCTAGTGAGGCCGAACTCGCAAATCACTTTCTTTACCTCTCGGATCACCGAGTAAGGCAAACTGACCCAGTTTGCAAGCTGGTTGCCCTGGCCATCATCTGCCAGGTCACTGGGCAAACTGAGACCAGATCAGCTAATTTCTCTGCTGTAAGATCTGGGCGAGTCTTCACTGCGTGAACCATTTGTTGCACCAGCGAAAGCCCCTGAGCAGACGCGGACGACCCCCTGGGGGGGGCCCGGAGCATGGGGCCCCAAGGGGGGATGGTGATCACACACCGACTCCGGTGGGGAAGACAGGGGAGGCAGTGGTAATTGAGGCACTGGGGGCGAAGCAGGGGGAGGGATGGCTGCAGGAGTGGGCAGGGGTGGCGAGATCAGCAGCCCCTCTATTGGCGCGGGAGAAGATCTTTCCGAGGCGACACGCTGTGTCGCATCGCCAGGAGGGGGGATGGCTGCAGGAGCGGATGGGAGTGGCGAGATCACCAGCCTCTCTATTGGCGCGAGGGAGGCCTTTCTGAGGCGACACGCTGTATCGCGTCACGGCAGAGGTGCCAGGCATGTAAAGCCTGCATGGGCACCCGAGGCTCTTCGTGCAATGTCTGGCCCAACCGCTCCCAGTCCGCTAGCTTAAGGGTTCCGGCTTCAGGGTACCACGGGCATTGGGCACTCACCTCCTGTAGCAGGAGAGTGAGTTCTCGAGTGGGGCAATCATGCTGAGCCTTACGCAGCAAATACTGTAGCTCATTGCGGTGTTGCACTTGCAAAGCAGAGAGGGAGCTTCCCATACTTACCACAATGAAAAATACTCACCGGGATCCGCAAAGTGGATGAGTGACGCGTCTGAAACCCTTGCCGGGCGAGGTGAGTGCTGAGGGCCCCACGTTTGGGCGCCAGTTGTTGCGGTCCAAATACAAGACAGCACAAAGCTTTAAGCAAGCAAGCAGGCTGGTCTGCCAACGGGCTGGTTTGCCTGTCAGCTTTTCACCCTCTCTTTTATTATTTTTAAGGTGGGGGAGTAGCACTGTATGTAAGGGAGCAGTATGACTGCTCAGAGCTCCGGTATGAAACTGCAGAAAAACCTGAGTGTCTCTGGATTAAGTTTAGAAGTGTGAGCAACAAGAGTGATGTAGTGGTGGGAGTCTGCTATAGACCACCGGACCAGGAGGATGAGATGGATGAGGCTTTCTTCCGGCAGCTCGCAGAAGCTACTAGATCGCACGCCCTGGTTCTCATGGGTGACTTTAATTTTCCTGATATCTGCTGGGAGAGCAATACAGCGGTGCATAGACAATCCAGGAAGTTTTTGAAAAGCATGGGGACAATTTCCTGGTGCAAGTGCTAGAGGAGCCAACTATGGGGGGAGCTTTTCTTGACCTGCTGCTCACAAACCGGGAAGAATTAGTGGGGGAAGCACAAGTGGATGGGAATCTGGGAGGCAGTGACCATGAGTTGGTTGAGTTCAGGATCCTGACACAGGGAAGAAAGGTAAGCAGCAGGATACGGACCCTGGACTTCAGGAAAGCAGACTTCGACTCCCTCAGGGATCAGATGGGTAGGATCCCCTGGGGGACTAACATGAAGGGGAAAGGAATCCAGGAGAGCTGGCTGTATTTCAAGGAATCCCTGTTGAGGTTACAGGGACAAACCATCCCAATGTGTCGAAAGAATAGTAAATATGGCAGGCGACCAGCTTGGCTTAACGGTGAAATCCTAGCAGATCTTAAACATAAAAAAGAAGCTTACAAGAAGTGGAAGGTTGGACATATGACCAGGGAAGAGTATAAAAATATTGCTCAGGCATGTAGGAATGAAATCAGGAGGGCCAAATCGCACCTGGAGCTGCAGCTAGCGAGAGATGTCAAGAGTAACAAGAAGGGTTTCTTCAGGTATGTTGGCAACAGAAAGAAAGCCAAAGAAAGTGTGGGCCCCTTACTGAATGAGGGAGGCAACCTAGTGACAGAGGATGTGGAAAAAGCTAATGTACTCAATGCTTTTTTTGCCTCTGTCTTCACGAACAAGGTCAGCTCCCAGACTGCTGCACTGGGCATGACAACATGGGGAATAGATGGCCAGCCCTCTGTGAGAAAGAGGTGGTTAGGGACTATTTAGAAAAGCTGGACGTGCACAAGTCCATGGGGCCGGATGAGTTGCATCTGAGAGTGCTAAAGGAATTGGCGGATGTGATTGCAGAGCCATTGGCCATTATCTTTGAAATCTCGTGGCGAACGGGGGAAGTCCCAGATGACTGGAAAAAGGCTAATGTAGTGCCAATCTTTAAAAAAGGGAAGAAGGAGGATCCTGGGAACTACAGGCCAGTCAGCCTCACCTCAGTCCCCGGAAAAATCATGGAGCAGGTCCTCAAAGAATCAATCCTGAAGCACTTACATGAGAGGAAAGTGATCAGGAACAGTCAGCATGGATTCACCAAGGGAAGGTCATGCCTGACTAATCTAATCGCCTTCTATGATGAGATTACTGGTTCTGTGGATGAAGGGAAAGCAGTGGATGTATTGTTTCTTGACTTTAGCAAAGCTTTTGAGACGGTCTCCCACAGTATTCTTGTCAGCAAGTTAAAGAAGTATGGGCTGGATGAATGCACTATAAGGTGGGTAGAAAGTTGGCTAGATTGTCGGGCTCAACGGGTAGTGATCAATGGCTCCATGTCTAGTTGGCAGCCGGTGTCAAGTGGAGTGCCCTAGGGGTCGGTCCTGGGGCCGGTTTTGTTCAATATCTTCATAATGATCTGGAGGATGGTGTGGATTGCACTCTCAGCAAATTTGCGGATGATACTAAACTGGGAGGAGTGGTAGATACGTTGGAGGGCAGGGATAGGATACAGAGGGACCTAGACAAATTGAAGGATTGGGCCAAAAGAAATCTGATGAGGTTCAATAAGGATAAGTGCAGGGTCCTGAACTTAGGATGGAAGAACCCAATGCACAGCTACAGACTAGGGACCGAATGGCTAGGCAGCAGTTCTGCGGAAAAGGACCTAGGGGTGAGAGTGGACGAGAAGCTGGATATGAGTCAGCAGTGTGCCCTTGTGCCAAGAAGACCAATGGCATTTTGGGATGTATAAATAGGGGCATAGTGAGCAAATCGAGGGACATGATCTTCCCCCTCTATTCAACATTGGTGAGGCCTCATCTGGAGTACTGTGTCCAGTTTTGGGCCCCACACTACAAGAAAGATATGGATCAATTGGAGAGAGTCCAGCGAAGGGCAACAAAAATGATTAGGGGTCTGGAACACATGACTTATGAGGAGAGGCTGAGAGAACTGGGATTGTTTAGTCTGCAGAAGAGAAGAATGAGGGGGGATTTGATAGCTGCTTTCAACTACCTGAGAGGTGGTTCCAAAGAGGATGGTTCTAGACTATTCTCAGTGGTAGAAGAGGACAGGACAAGGAGTAATGGTCTCAAGTTGCAGTCTGGGAGGTTTAGGTTGGATATTAGGAAAAACTTTTTCACTAGGAGGGTGGTGAAACACTGGAATGTGTTACCTAGGGAGGTGGTAGAATCTCCTCCTTAGAAGTTTTTAAGGTCAGGCTTGACAAAGCCCTGGCTGGGATGATTTAATTGGGGATTGGTCCTGCTTTGAGCAGGGGGTTGGACTAGATGACCTCCTGAGGTCCCTTCCAACTCTGATATTCTATGATTCTATGATTCTCTCCCCCCGCGCATTACATTCTCCAACAGATAAAAGGAATACACTGGATTTGTTTAACATTCTTATTTACCAATATCTATCTACATCATTCCTTGCTCTCAGGCCTTGAGCCCAGTCCTGGGAGGCTTCCCACGGTTCATGTCATCTGGGCGAGATTCCAAGGTTCATGCCCTTGAGAGGAGCCGTGTGTGCACTGCTCCTACACAACACTCCGGGTGTGCCCTGAATGTTGCCAAGTGCATGAACCTTGTATGAATGCTACGGTAGAATACATTTTATTTTGGTGAACTGGGCATGACCATAATTCATGTGTAGCTGACTGAGGCATAGCTCCCATAGGAGACCTCTGTTAAGTCACCACAAATAGGTGCTAATCACCAGTATTGTTTCTCTTTTCATTCACTTTGAGATTTTTGTTCACACCACTTATAACAAGTGTTTTGCTTTCCTGTTTCCTTTTTCAGATGATGTTTGCTACCACTAACAAAATAGGCATGAAAACAAGATTCAGAGTCTGAGCACGGTTAATATGTGTCACTTTCATAGCTGCAGTGTTTGCAGACAGGAGGGAAATTCTAGGTTTTATTGAGCTTTTTTTCCTGCATTTAAGTTACACACCATATGCAATATGCCATGGTCGAACTGAGAATATCATGTTCATTTTTAATTTAGATTTGATTAGGATATCAGAATGAGAAAAAAGTAAGGAATATTCTCCAGCACAACACCAGGGACATATTGGTATGAGGTGTAACACCTCTCTCCCCAAAGTTGGGCAGATGGAAGGCTCAGTACTGTATCAGCTTTCTTCACCCTTCATCCCAGGACTGACATCAAAGGCAGCGACAGAGATGGGGCAGCTGATGTGGCTGAAATAATGTTGCCTATTAAGCCGGACTGAGGCACTCACTGATTCTTGTTGACTGGGTAGACAGCCAAGTATCTGATGCCACCTTTCCTGTACCTAACAAGATCCAGAATTCAACACAGCTATTTCAATACTTATTCATGTTGTCTGGGTTTTGGAATGGAAGGTGCCCAACTCTCATTAAAAGTCACTGAGAAATGGTTACCTTACTGAAATGCAGCCAATTCTGCTTTACAGTGCTTCAAAGTTAGAGGGATGGGAGCATTCCATTCTCTTGCAACAATTCCCCCCCCCACACACACACACACTTTATCCACTTTCATTTCTGAGTAACCATTCACCATTTCATGGAGTACAGTAAATCTAGGAGAACTAAGTACCCTGACTTCTAGGATCTGCTTCTGCACCTCCAGCAGCTGTAGCCAAAATATTCTCAGTAGTGTACAGAAACAGACCATCAACTAGATCTCCCTGCGTCAGCTCTACAAATGCATTTCGTTGGGGATCAGCAGAGTTTGCTTTTGAAGTGAAGATGGATAATGCACAGCTTGGCTGCCGAGATAAAATGTGAGGTCCCATAAGCCCTTCCTTCCCGTATGCATCAATACACTGAATCTACAGGCTCTTCTCCCGTTTTACCTGTTTTCCTTTAAAATTAATTATAAGGCTCATGGACAATGACAAGTGTGTCAGTGCTTTCAGGGATGTGGATGCCTTCTTGGGAATGGAGGGACCTCCAGCTTCTTTCTCTTAGGCCATTAAGTAACCATCAGATAGTGACACATTTTAATTACAACCAACCTGGGACAGATATGAACCAGAGATCAAAAGCTCTATATTCTGTTACTATTCTCCGGAACCATACAGTCATCTGGTTACTGTATGTAAGTATATGGTATCTGATGGATTTAATTTTATTCTCATGCTTTCCTGAGCTCCCTGGCTAACAATTACCGGTACCGTATCTGTAGGCTGAAGAGGTAATATTTTTATTCAGACTTGGATCCAGTTTAGATTTTTAGGATTCAAGCTTGAAATTGAATCAGGGCTAGGACCTGCATTCACACTTGATTCTGCTGAAATTTTGTGAGCTGCTTTTGTGAGATTTTGGATGCAGCTGTTGATATTATACACTGGCTAGCAAACATATATTATGCTGAAAGTACTGCTGACACTATATATTCAAAGCATTCCAATACATGTTATTAACTATTAATATAGCAGTTATATAGCCCAAATTGGTCTTACTTTTATTATAGTCCTGTTAATTTATGCTAAGCATCCCATTCCCATTAGCTAAAGTAAGCTTTGGCTTAAGTAGATAAGAAAACTGTCTGTATTGGAACATACAATTGTTTCCATATAACAACAGAAAGGGAGATGTCCTCACAAGCCTATTTACCGTGGTACAAGCCTGGGAGGTGTGTGCAGACCCTTTAGTCCCTAGAATGCGTGTGCTCAGAACAAAGATAAGGGTGCATCATGACCTGGAATGCATGGGTTCGGAACAAAAGATAACGGGATAAACCATGGTACCAGAAACAAACAAGGTAAAAGCTGATTAATTAAATCCAGTTTCAGGTGACGTATACTGTACTTTTATTGGTAAAAAAAGTAGGGTATAAAAATGGCTTTAGGGATATAACGTCAGGGAGCACACCTTCTGCGTAAGGTGAATGTAATATCACTGCACTGCAGACTCCCTATCTATACTCTGTACCTGGCCAATCATCTTACCCACAAATATATGGGTGGTGCTTTCTCTTGGTAAGGTAGGTTGGACCTACCCTTCCCCAGGCACTCACTAAAATCCCCTTTAAAACCAACTGTAAAGTGCTAATGTGTGTTCATTCAGCTAGACCAATAGGTCAGTTGAACATCCCTAACCCTCTTATTTTGAATAAAGGGTACATCATTCTGCTAATTGATTTTTTTTTTTAAAAAAGGTCCTGACTAATATCTGTTCTCATCCTGTAGCAGAACTGAGCAGGAGGGAAAATGCCTGAAAGGATTACCTCAGTGGAAATGAGAAATAAACCCTTTCACATTTCTGATAACGAGACAGGACACCTTGATTTCACTTTCCTTTCCCACAGCCATGTGAGAGCATTGCTAATGAGGAACTCCCATCATTTCAGGGATACTTCCAGATTTACAAACAAACTAAGATTAAGAGGCTAGAAGCCAAATTTTGGGCTCAGTTACATGGTGCTATAATGACATCCAAGTCATGGTCAGTTGCATTCTTCCCTTTAGGTAAATCAAACATTTCTACTGAGTCGAATAATGCTATGTGCTAATCTTTTTATGGAAGTTGCACTAACTCCTCTGTCTGGAGACATTTAAATGTGTTGATTAAGAAGACCATATTTATATCTTCAGGGAAGCACGTATTTAAAAGGGAAAAACCTTGTAGGGCAGATGTTGCAATTGGCTAAAAGATTTAAGCTGAGCTTTGATGCAAAGTAGAGCATGAAAATTTATCATGTAACTTGCATTTAAAGAAACAGAATCAAACAATAAATGGACAAAATTCAAACATGTCTTTGTACTTCAGTAGTGTACATTGAAGGTATAGAGAGTATATCAGAAAGAAGTCAGTTCCTAATATCTTTTATACTGATGGGTGCATGGTTGCTTTTAAAAAATGCTTTCAGCAAACTCTGAACACATAGACCACACCAACATTTCACTGATGTTAAATGTCATGAAACTGTACTTTGCCTAGTATAATTAGAATAATCAATCACACACATTCAGATAACATGGCCTGCAGGAAAACGGATCTTCTGCTGTCAGGGCTTATTGTACGTGTGGCTAAAATTGTGAAATGTTAACTCGGCACTGATACATTTTCCAGATCACCTAATGTATTGCTATTATATTCAAAGGATATTGGAAAGACTTTTAGGATCCTGGTACTTGGAAACAGAAATGACATATTAGATCATTGGGCCCTGAAACTAGAGCTCGAGTGCAGGTATAATTCCCCAAGAGGATGCATCAGATAATTTTCTAAATTTCCTTGTAGTTTTCCAAATATTTTCGCTGTATCCATTGTTAATGGCAGGGAAGCAAATAGCTTTTACAAAATTGTGATCTGGAGCACTCAGGAGGAATTCTCATGTAGCGGACAAGTTTGGGATCTGAGATCAGTCCTTTGGGGGAACTGTGGAAAAGATTAAAGAAAAGATAAAGTATTCCATCACACAACTCTCTAGCAACACTTTCTGACTATGTACAGAGTCATACAGGCAGGCTTTGCAAAGAGCTGCATCCAGCACAGTTGCCAACTTTCACGTGGTAAGTAAGCACCCCGACTTTCACAATAAGCCAAAAATCAAGCTAATCCCATTTCAAAACAAGGCCAAAACAAGCCAATCCCTAAGAACCCCAACACTCTATGTGACTAGATCCCCCTGGTGTGCAGTTTGGGACTGTGGTGGGCCCGCTGTGCACCCCTCTCTCTCTTTCCCCTTGCCTTGCCCCTGCTTGCCCCCCCCCCTTGCCCCTGCTTGCCAGGAGCCGATCAAAAAAAAGAAGCAACAAGATACAACAAGCAACAACCTACAAGCCAAAAAACTAGCCAACAAGCCACTCACAAGCCAATTAAGCCAAAAACAATTCAAATGTCTACATTTTTTCCGCAGGTTTGGCATGTCTGGCATCCAGCCCACTTCCCCAAAGAGACAGATATCACAATGAGAGGCTTTGGAGGTTGGGGGAGGGTGATTAAATGGAGGGGATTCCTGTAGGCTCTGAGAAGTGGGTGGAGGGCTTCCAAAGGAGAAACATGTCCCTCAGTCCACCAGCAGCTCAGTGTGTGTTTCAAAGGATAAAACCTATGAAACAAAAATGGTGAGGATGGAGCTCTTTTAAGTTTATTTTGTTTATTGATCAAACTGTGCTATATTTTTTTTTCCAGAGAGCATTGTATTTCTTTACTAGGGCAATCGGGAAATTTTGTAACACAGGTACAAGGAGAGAAAATGTGTTTTCAATAGATCTACAAAACCTGGAGTGCTTTTCCCTGTTTTTTGTTTTGTTTTGTTTTTTTAAACAATGCAAACCTCCTTTCTCCTTATGAGAAATCTTACTCAAGGGCCTGGGCAAGGATTTTAAGATACTGGAGTCAGAACCCCATGCCCCCATTGCTGTTTTAGGCTTATTTTCTGTTTGTTCCCAATGGCTATATTCAGGCTTATGAGAAAGAAGCTTGAATTAATTGATCAAAGTGCTGTATGTTTTTCAGCAGCTTTTTTTAAAATCATTGTTTACAACCTAGGTCAATAGTTTGCTTGCATAGCTAAATATTAACAGAAATAAAATTACAGCAAAGGAAAAACAAACACTCTGAGGAGGTCCTACTATGGATTTGTCCAATGGAGAAATCTAAAAGGGCCAAAACACCCACTTGAGATTTTAACCTATAATTATATTGGAGGAATGTTTATAATGGTAACCATAGTGGCAAATGCTAGGTTCCCTCTAGCCAGAGCCCTGTGATATGAGTGTTGAAATCAGAGCGCTGATGATAAGACAGCAAGCACTCAGATATTGGGACACTATGTCATTCAATCGTCATTATTTTGCAAGCCGGCACATTTAATTCCCTCTTATGTATTATATTGGACACTGACAACCCAATTGTCAGTCACATGTACTCCATAGCACACATTTAATCTTTGGCACTGATTTCAGTACTTGAGTCAGACTAAACCCTCCTAGCTGAGTGTACCATAGACTTTTCACTATGAAGATCTCTTACATTCCTGGTACCACATAGAGTACACATTCTAATCCATTCTGGTGTACCTGACATTTTTATTTAAATTCAGTCAAACTGCTGAGTAAGTAAAATAAGCATTCTATTTATAGACCAGAAGGCAAGATTAATTCAACACTGCTCTGGCTGCAGTTTCCCCAAGTGATTTGGTTTTCTTATGTGGCATCTAAATAGGGTTCTCTCTGTAAGCTATTTGTTCAGAAAAAAGTAGAAACCCCTAGCAATCTAAAGGGGAATATAGGACATTTTCAAATACAAATGGTGAAATTATGGAATTTAATATTAACAGAGAGCATAACAAGACCAGTGAAAGAACAGAACATTGTGAATTAACAGAATGTTGCTGGGGTAAGCTTACATTACATATAATGGTGATGGGTGCATTATAAATATTTTAAATAGATAGACTGATAGAGGGATTTAATATCTAGATTCCAACAGGAAATTCATAATTAAGTAATTTCAGTTCCTAATTTCAAATAAAAAATATTAGAATGGTAATGAAGTGACGAATAATGACTGCAAGTTGTCATCAGCTGATGGCTTTTTGGTGGCCCATTTGATATGAGTTTGATGGTAGGATTTGTGTGGGGAGGCATAGGTACTGAAAAGAAGGAGACCTGGCTGCTGGACAGGGGCTGAGTTGCCTTCCAGCATAATTCGCTCTCAGACCTGCACAGATGAGGAAGTTTTAGTTCCTCATTTAGAACTAGATCATGCTTTTGGCATGCAGACTGATTAAAGGACAGGTGAGGAGGTACACCCCACTGGGGTAGCAACAGAAGGAATCATGCCTTAGAGAATTCCCAGTACTGCTGTGGTGGGGAGTAATTTACTCCCCCATATGGGAGAACAAAGACATGAATCCACCTGTTTCCCACCACTCTCTGGCCAGTTGTGCTAGAGCAGAAGTGGGCAAACTTTTTGGCCTGAGGGCCGCACTGGGTTTCGGAAATTGTATGGAGGGCCGGTTAGGGGAAGCTGTGCTTCCCTAAACAGCCGGGCATGGCCCGGTCCCCACCCCCTATCCCCCCCTTCTTGCCCCCTGACACTCCCCCCAGGACTTCTGCCCCATCCAACCCCCCCTGTTCCCTGTTGGCCGCCCCGGGACCCCTGCCCCATCCACGCCCCCCCCAGCTCACTGTCCCAACCGCCCCCTCCTCTCATTCCTTACTGCCCCGGGACCCCTGCCCCACCCAACCACCCCTTCTCCCCGTCCCTTGACTTCCCCTGGAACCCCTGTCTCTGACTGCACCCCCCCGCCGCCCCATCCAACCTCCCTCTCCTTCCTGACTCCCCCCCAGGACCCCTGCCCCCATTCAACCCCCCTGTTCCCCGCCCTCTGACCACCCTGACCCCTATCCACATCCCCTGACCACCACCCCTAACTCCCCTGCCCTCTATCCAACTCCCCCCCCGCTCCCTGCCCCCTACCCCACTGCCTGGAGCACTGGTAGCTGGCGGCGCTACAGAGCGCTGGGTCAGCCCGGGTTCTGCTGCTGCGCTGCCCCAGGAGCTCGCAGCCCCACCTTGCAGAGCATGGCGCCGGCGGCTCAGTGAGCTAAGGCTGCGGAGGAGGGGCCGGGGCGAGCCTCCCAGGCCAGGAGCTCAGGGGCCAGGCAGGAGGGTCCTGCGGCCGTAGTTTGCCTACCTCCATCCTAGAGGAAGCATTAATTGTAGCCAGTCTTAAAACAGGTTACATGAAGGTGAGATGGGTAGGGTGAAGGCTTTTTCCTTTTGACTGTAGAATCTTTTTCCAGACTCAGATGTTTCCCCTCAGCCCTTCCTAACTCTCTCCTCCCCAAGCCCGGCTTCTATCTAGAACACAAATTATGCATTTGTAGAGGAATCAGACAACTGAGGTGATCTTTTTATTACACTAATTATTATTTCTCATCCACTCAAACATTATCACCAAAAGTTTCCTGGTTACCCTTAAAGCACAATCTGAGGGTATCTGCTAGACTGTCAGCTCAAAAGCCTGGGGATCATTAGATAGATAGATAGATAGATAGATAGATAGATAGATAGATAGATAGATAGATAGATAGATAGATAACCTAAAGTAGTGGGGATTTGGGGGTTGTTTGGGGATCTCCCTCTATCTAGCCTCAAATCCCCACTACTGAGCCCAAGTAGCTCACTGTGTTTGGGAGAGCTCTGCTGGAGTAAGAGAACCAACCAGGCAGGGGAGCAGAACTGGAGCTCTTGTGGCTGCAGCTTCAGCTTTGGGGCTGGAGACCACATTCTGCTGTGCTGGGGGTCATCTATGCCCAGAAAAGGAAGAGGGTTTGTGCCCTACTGCACTGAAGGGATAAACTTGGCATATAGATTCATAGATTCATAGATATTTTAGGCCAGAAGGGACCATTATGATCATCTAGTCTGACCTCCTGCACAATGCAGGCCACAGAATTTCACCCACCACTCCTAAAAAAGACCTCACACCTATATCTGTGCTATTGAAGTCCTCAAATTGTAGTTTGAAGACCTCAAGGAGCAGAGAATCCTCCAGCAAGTGACCCGTGCCCCATGCTACAGAGGAAGGCGAAAAACCTCCAGGGCCTTCCAATCTGCCCTGGAGGAAAATTCCTTCCCGACCCCAAATATGGCGATCAGCTAAACCCTGAGCATATGGGCAAGATTCATCAGCCAGATACTACAGAAAATTCTTTCCTGGGTAACTTGGATCTTACCCCATCTAAAAACCCATCACAGGCCATTGGGCCTATTTACCATGAATATTTAATTACCAAAACCATGTTATCCCATCATACCATCTCCTCCATAAACTTATCGAGTTTAATCTTAAAGCAAGATAGATCTTTTGCCCCCACTACTTCCCTATACTTCTACTACTACTTCCCTACTTCTACTATATATTGCATATATACAATGAAGTTTCACCCCAAATGGCCTAGAGTGGTGAAGGAAAGGTAGCTCATTCTGTCCTTTCAGTATAGAGCAATGGTCCTCAACCTGCAGCCTGTGGGCCACTTGTGGCCCAATCAGCACAAGCTGCGGCCCATGTGACATCCTCAGAGCCATACAAGTACTATTAGATGTGGCCCACAACGGTAAATAGGTTGAGAACCACTGATATAGAGTGAGTTCCCCAATTAAAATTCTATATAGTCATTAACTTCACTCTCCGGCTCCCACCTCTAGTAAAAAGAGGTAATAGTTTAGTTGGATAATAAATGTGTTTGTCATTTTGCTGCATCCCTTCTCCTCCCCCTATAACTATTTGTCTCCATCTTTAGAGTTGAGAAATCTCATTGTCATTATCATTAGTCTGAGAAGACTTCCAGGTAAAGGAGGTAGCAAGGGAGGAGCATGATGAGTCCTGAAGATAATCTCATACATCTCCCCCCAATAATGTTTCCCCTACATTTTTCTATATATTGCACCCTTTTTCCTTTCACTCCATGCAGTAAAATAAAGAAACACAAACCTTTTGAGACAATAGTTCAGGACACTAGCTTCTGAAACTATTAGATCTCTTCTTAACGAAGCCTTTTGAAGATGGTGTCTTTACTGATTATTTTGTCATTACCATTGCTCAGTTAGTATGTAGATTTACATGGGTGAATCAGTATCCCTCTTATACCTCTTTTTTAATGTATTAACAATTGCAGTTATGTATCCTATTCTAAACTTCCTGTCTACAAATAACTTTCCAGTGGGGTAAGAAAAAACAAAGAAAATTAATATTTCCTTATTACTGTGCATCATATATGAATACAAACAAATGGAAATTAGATAAATCGTTACAATACACAAGCTTTACCCAAACAGCACCTGAGTAAGTTTTCCCTTTGGTACTTTCACACTTACTAACAGATGTATGCATGTGGGTCTGGTAATCTGAACCTCCTCCCAGTCACTCAGCCTGCAAACCTGACCTAAAGGTATCACTTTGCCAGGACTCTGAAAGTTTTATCTATTCACAGTTCTCAAGTGCTCCAATCATAGATTTATCTTTCTGACTTAAAGGCAAAACCCAATGCACTACAGCTTTGATCAACTGCCAAATGAACTTAACAATTTGTTCTAATCACCTCACAGTCCTCAATTCTAGAGAACATGCACCAAACATTACAGGAATGGATCTTGGGAAGTTACCACAGTAAACAGAGGCCAATTTTAAAATGTCTTAGGGCTGCACTAGCTTTGTCAGACTATGACAGATCTCATCTAAATCATCTAGTTTACTCTTGTTGTTTCAGTTCATTTCAGTAATCCCATTTCTTGACTTCATTTTGTTCATTTGATCTTTCCACTTCCCAAAACAGATATGTTACCATTCATTTCACTCTGCCAGTCAGAATGTATATATCAGTGTTATTTGTGAGTTCTTTTTAGTGTCATCTCTCATTGCCTTTAAAATAGCTTGGTACATGTCTATATATACAAATACACTAGAATAATGGAAATCAGAGAAGAAAGAGGTTGTGTATTAAGTCTCCTATTCAGTTCCCCTTGGGAAATTCATGATTGTTCCTTATAGTATATTTTGTAGAGCTTTGTCCAGCTTTAAACAACCAAATAGATGGGGCTTCACTATCTCCTTTGTGAGGCTATTCAATAGTTAACTATATTTTTCTTATAGAAAACTTTTCCTATATTCAGTGCTATTCCATTACTCACAATCATGTCCTCCTGGCCTATTCTATACAGTTGTCACCCCACAAAGCGCTCACTTTCTGCACTTCCAGTGGGTTCTAATTTCTGATGGTACCAGACAGGAGAATACTAGGCTACCAAAACTTAGTCCCTGTATGCAAGCTGAAAAAGAAAAATTCTCTGGTGGTTGTTGCCATCTTCACCCACCTCTCATCCCTGCATTGTTAGAGCTTGCACCTTTTCAGCAATTCAAAAAAAAAAAACAAAAAAAAACAAAAAAAACCCCCACACACTTCAAATGTTTAAGGACAACATATTTAAATCACATTTAATGGGATACTTAGCCAGTAATACTAATAAATGAATAATTAATAATCCTGCATCTCAAAAAAGGCCTGAGATGAGGTTGGGCCAAGCACGCAAGCTTATTTATTAAAACCTTTTAACTCTGCAAATTGGGTAAAAAAAAACTTCTCAAGAACACTCTCTTATAAGGTTCCTTCTTTCAATCAGATGTGGACAGGAACTTTTCTTGAAGTACAAATACTTTACTTCTATTCCCATGTGGAGAGTAGAGTGCATACCTTCCATATCACATAAATCGTTTGGTTCATGTCCAGCTTTATGTGAAGGTTCAGCTCAGTTTTTATTTTATCCAATCAGTTGACACACCCCTAATGCTAAGTGCATTATTATTATTTATTATGATAACACTGGAAGGCCAAACTAGGATTCTATTGTACTAGGCACTATAAATATGCATAATGAAAAGACAGTCCATCTCAAAGAACATATATTGCCTTCTTTCTATAAAGAATAGTCCTGACCTGATCAAACTATTAATAACAAATAAATAAACTGTCAAATTTTAGCCCCTTTTTTTCTGAATCATTTGTGAAACTATCCTCTTTTTTTGTAAATGTATTCATAAATATTTTGCCAAATAGTTCAGATAAACAACTCTCAACCTATGGGTTGTTCACTCAGTTCAGCTATTTGCTGGTCCCTCTTCATGTGTATGATTGGTTTTGCTCCCTGACTGAATCTTTTTAAACAGGGCAATATTGAATAAGAAATAGTGACTGATAAATACTTTTGTTCCTGCACAAATACTGTGGATTTTATACATATATCGGTACAGTCATTCCTATGAACATAAACCTGTTTGTGTGAATGATCACAAACAGCAAATCAAAAGAGGTATGATCAAGGCTGAGCTGCTCAGCTGTTTGGAATCTGAATGATCTTTGCAAACTCCGTATTTGCCATGTTCAGTCAGTTTTACCTATCTTGAAAACACTGTACTGGTGCTATTAATGTCAAAGAAACTTATGTTTAGTAAGTACAGCGGCTGTTTCAGTAAATGAACTAATAGTTAATTTTCAAAACATTGTTTCAATCCTAAAAATGCAATACTCAAAAAATTCTCAGCTCAAGCCAGTTTCTACATTACTGGTCTGAAGCATATTACTGTAGCTTCATTAAATGCAACTAAGAATTAGAGGAATTAAAAAAATATTCTGCTGCCTCCACAATCACAATCTGGCTCTTAAATTTAGAATCACCTCAGATAAAACCCTGGACTCATTGATTTCAATGGAAAAACTCCCTTTGACTTTAGCACGAGGCACGATTTCACCCCTGGTATTTTCCCCTAGAGCTACTCCCATTGAAATAAGTGACAAAACTCCCGTAGGAACAGGAGCAGGCTCCCTTTCAGCAAATGTGAGTTTGACCGATTGTTTCTTTTCTTTGTGTGCCCCCAGGAATGTATTAAATAACATTCAAAACAAATTCTAGATTGTGGTCAAAGCTTAAGTTGTACTATTGTCCTGTGATAAGCTTCTTTACTTCATGCACAATATGATACTGGGGAGCCAAACTAGGGGGTAAATCTTTGCAGGCAGATTGAAAGAGTGATATCTAAGGACAGAGAGGCAGTGAGCTGTTGATTCAAAGCAGTGAATAAGCCTTTTCAGACTTAAAGTATCCAGGCTCAAACATCCATTCACCTGTGAGATTTATACCCAGAGAAAGACTCAGATGTTCAGAAAAAGGTGCTCTCTTTTCCACTGTTTTGACCCCCTTAAATGGGCTAAATAAGCTATTAAATTAAAATTGAAAACTTAAGAGATGGAAAAGACTTGTAAGGTCCTCAGGTCTAGGCCCTGTCAATGCCGGGTATATTTTCCAGTGATTTGTTTACTTGGAACGTTTAAAATAAGAGGAATAGGGATTCCAATTTGCCTCAGGTGCTTATTTCATGGTTTAACAGACCTCACTCAAAGAAAGTGTTCAGCTGTGAGCACAGGCAGGAGAGTTTTTTTGAGAAACAGTGAGGGGGAAAGAAGAACATGGAGGATAACATGGAAGCTGGGCATAAGAAAGTTATTTTAGGAAGGGGGACAGGTGACAATACCCAAAATATACTGGAGAGTGGGAATGGAAGCAGAGACAGGAAGGGTGAAGATTATGAGAAAAATATTCCCATCATCAAATCTCATCCAGATAGATTAAGAATGCAATACGAAGACACAGACAGCACACAGGGAAAAGCTAGTCCTGTTTCAGGAGGTCCTATGTATAGAGGGATGATTTTTTTTTTTTAAAGGAGGCTTGGGGCAGCCAGGAGAAATTTCGTATTTTGAAGAGATTCAAAAAGTTTGCTTATTTATTTAGGGTTAGATTGAGCCTTTACAGCTCTCCCTAGGCAAATTATGTCAGAGTCACATTTCCTTCTCTGATCTCCCCTGGCTCCAGGTACAATGAAAGTTACTGTAGCTCTTTATGAAATGGACCTTAGTTCTATACCTTGTGCTAACTCAGCTCCTCTGGTTGGTGCTTTTGGGAGGTAGAGTCAAAGCACCAACCGCTCCCTGCCTTTATTTCTGAAAAGAGCTTGGCTCCTTGACAGGTGTAAGAAAAAGTATTCCTAAACAAGAGAGAGGGGTTCTACTAAGTAATCACTTAATGTTATGAATGAGTTCTACTCGTGTCTCATTACTTCACACTCCTTGGGCAATATACCTTCTGCTACTTTTGCTGCAGTGGATATCAGAGGTATAAAAATGTCATTAATACATCTTGGTAGGAATCTATTCTTTGGAAAACAGTGGATTATGAGAGCATTTAAGGTATGAGATTATACAAAATATCGAAGGAAAAAAGAGGACAGCTGTAGCAGGTTTATTTCAGCTATTGTCAGAAACAAGGACAAGGAAACAATTTTGAAAAGGCTTGGGAAGGGCCAAAGACAGGGGAGAAAGGGGCAGACTGGTTGACTCAAAAACTATCAATGTTTGATAGTTCAGGCTGTTCAGTCACCAATTTAAAATGAGAATCACAGCCCATCTCCTAATGGACAGATGTGTACAACACAAGAATTATCTACACTAATTGGCTCTGTACCTTGTCTTAGTGGACAGGCAAGTGTTGAACGGAGACTGAACCCCCTCCCTCTCCATAGAGGTGGTATATAAAGATGAAAGCTGAGGAATCTGATGTCTCCAAAGCTTCCAGGTATGCACAGATAAAGCACCTGTTGTTAGCCCCTTTCATAGGGAGTAGCTTATTCTCTGTTGAAGGGCTGCACAACTCTGAAGTTTAACTGGAGCCATGCCCCTACCAATTCATTGCCACCCCCCACCCCCAAGTTGCAGAAATGGAGCTGCACAATATTTACAAGCAAATCTAAATTGTCTGTAATATACATATATATCAATACCAATAAATATTAATAAAATAGTATAAAGGAATTAAACGATACTATCAAGTAGAGCTGATCAACATCTTTGTAAAAAAAGTGGAGGTACATGTTAAACTAAATGTCTGCTTTAAAAAAATCAATTTTTAACCATTTCATACTGAGGGGAAATGCCCACCTTACCATGTTTTTTTGTTTTTTTGTTTGTTTTTTTACTACTCACCTTGACCTTCCCATCCCCACATCCCCACACTAGAAAAGTAGGGGAATGTTTTAAAAAAGTTTGAGTTTCAAAAGTGAAAGTGGCTCTTTCACTTATAAGAGGAAAGTGCTGAGACTGCGATACCAAAAGAAGAAATAATACTTTCACTTTCAAAAATTCATATTCTCTCACTTTACCATCTCTCTTTAAATGAGGAGAAAATTGCAGAAAGTGACACTGATTTTTTTCAGTGGAAAAGTGAAAGGCTTTTTTTTTTAAAACCATAACTTTCTAACTTTTTTACTTTCCCCTCCCTTCCTCTAATGTGGGGGAAGGGGCAAGAAGAAGTAATTTAAAAATTAAGAAAAACAAAAATTCATACTGAAAATTTCAGAAGTGTCATTTTGTTTTTGTTTTTTGCTAAAAAAAGTTTTCACGTGAAATTTTTTTTAAAAAAATTGTTTTTGCTGTCATTGAAATTTTCCAGGGGAAAAAAGTGAGTTGATGATCAGCTCTAATAACAAGAATGGTAATGTTAAATTTATGTAATGTAGTTTAAATTTGTAGGCCTATCTGCATTCAAGTCAGATCATCCTTCTTTTATCACTGTTCTTGAAATCAGGAGAGGTTACTGAAATATACAAGAAATGAAAATTTCTTTATACATGTCTCTCACAGAACAAGTCATGGAACCATGTTATATTCTTTGGCCCAATTTTCATTTATTTTTGGGGGCTGGGGGAATAGTATGGGGAAAATGTACATGTACCTTTGTAATTATGGTATTTTGTTTACCTAGTGTTGTGCTTGTAAATCAATATTTAGTGGTTTTAAATTGAGTGTTTTTTATGTGTGTTTTGTAAGGCTGCAAAGGTCTATAAAGCTTTGGCTATAACACAACCCAAGATAATTAGGAGATTGCATGATTTATATCTTTAGAAGTTCTTTTGTAGTTAAGGTGTATGATGATGCAGTTATTTTTAATGCTCATATTCAGTTTTATTTTTCAAAAAGGATCACAGTAGATGTTATCTAGGCAACAATAAAAGTGTCATTGCAATGTATACAGCATCTCAGCATACATATTTTGAAGAAATTAAATAGTTACTAACCAAGTGCCCAAAGAAAGTGGGTACAGCCTGAAAAGGTCAGAAGGGGTTGGAATAAGTTCCATCAACTGCAATTTCTATTTCACCTAGATATGATGGGGTCTGACTCATGGAAACATTATCTCTCTTGCTAACACTTATTCAACAGTATGGCCTTCACGCTATTCTCCAGGAATTGAGAAAGACACCCAATGCAGTTTGTCCTTTATTTTCCACCCAGCATGCGAGGCAGATGGGTGCCTTTTTCCCATTGGAACGGAGTCACTGACCACCACCTGAAACTCAGAAGAGAGTTGTACAAAAAAGTGAGACGAGGATGAATATATATTTTCTAAGAAACCAAGCATGTAGAGACAAAATTAGAATGGTCAAGGGAAAAAAAATAAACTAAACTAGAGCCAAAGGGTAAAAAGAAAATATTTTACAAATACATGAGAAGCAAGAAAAAGACCAAGGCAGAGGTGAAAGTAAGCTGGTATGGGCCGGTTGGGCGTACCGGTAAGAAAGTGACCGAAGCGTTCAGTACAAATGGTTAAACAGGCTAGGTTTAACTACAGTAATCACAGCCGACGTTAAAGGACTGCCACAGCAGTGCTTTAACGTGGCTGTGTAGTCACGGCTGCAGCTCTGGGAGAGAGTTGTCCAAGCACTGTAATAAAACCAGCTCCACGAGGTGGAGTGTGTTTTTTCAAACCCCTGAGCGAGGAAAGTTTTAGCGCTGTAAGTGGCAGTGTACAGTAATGCACCCGTAGCTATTCCCTCATGGAGGTGGTTTTATTACAGAGCCGGGAGAGCTCTCTCCCAGGGCTGGAGCCACGACTACACACACTACACAGCAGTGTAGACATACCCTTAAAGCTACTACCAATACTCTAGAATAAAACTAGTAGACAGCTACTGTATCAAAGTCATGCAAAGGGATCCATGTGTAGGAGTGGAGGTGGGAAGGGGGGTTGTGATACGACCGTACCGGTAAGAAATTTAAGTTACTTTCACCCCGGGACCAAGGATAGGGTGGGCACATTGTCTTTCCCTCTTTATTAACAGAAAATGCAGCAATGGCCCAAGTGTTAAATGCCTGTTTTGTTTCAGATTTCCCCAAAATTGGTAGCATCAATTGGACGACTTACATAGTGAACATCAGTGTAAATGTGGTAGGATATGAGGGTAAAATAGGAAAAGAAAAAGTTAAGAATTGCTTAAATAAGTGAGATGTCTTCTGGTCCATGGGGCTGATGGGGGGCGCTAATGAAATACTTCTTGGAGTACCTAAGGAACTGGCTGAAGAGCTCTTTGAACCATTAGCAATTATCTTTGAGAACTCATGGAGGATGGAAGAGATTCCAGAGGACTGTAAAAGAGGAAATATAGTGCCTATCTATAAAGAGGGGAATAAGGACAACCCAGGGAATTATAGTCCAGGGAGCTTAACTTTGATATCCGGAAAGATAATGGAGCAAACAGACAATAAATTTGTAAGCACTTAGAAAAAAAAATAAAGGGATAAGTAAAAGTCAACATGGATTTGTCAAGAACAAATCGTGTCAAGCAAACCTAATATCCTTCTTTGGCAGCGTAACAAGCCTTGTGGATAGTGGGGAGGCAGTAAATGTGTTATAGCTCAACTTTAGTATGGCTTTCAATACTGTCTTACATGATCTCCTTGACTTCCTTCTTTGACAAGGTAACTGGTTTGGTGGATAGGGGGAAATGCAGTGGACGTAATATACCTAGACTTTAGCAAGGCTTTTGACACAGTCCCATATGACATTCTCATAAGTAAGCTGGAGAAATGTGGTCTTGGTAGAATTACCATTAAGTGGATATATAATTAGCGAAACAACCACAAAACAAAGAGTAACTATTAATAGAATGATTTCAGAGTGGAAGGAAGTCTCAAGTAGGGTTCCACAGGGATCTGTTCTGGGTCTGGTGTTATTTAACATCTTTATTAATGACCTCAATGTAAGAAAAGAGAGCATACTGATCAAATTTGCAAATGACTCAAAGCTGGGGGGATTGCAAACAACTTGAGGATAGAACTAATATTCAAAGGGATCTTGATAAGTTGGAGAACTGGGCTATAGAAAACAAAATGAAATTTAACAAAGACAAATATAATGTGCTACAATTAGGAAAGAAAAACAAATGCACAAATGTAGCATGGGGGACAACTGCTTTGGAAACAGCACTGCTGAAAAGGATATAGGTATTGTGGTGGATCACAACCTCAACATGAGTCAAGAATACAATGCTACTGAAAAAAAAGTAAATGCAATTTTGGGTTGCATTAACAGAGGCCTAGCATGCAAGTCATTGGAGGTGATAGTACTGGTCTACTTGGTGCTGGTTAGGCCTCAGCTGGAGTACTGTGTCCAATTTTGGTCACCGCTGTATAGAAAGGATGTAGAGAAACTAGAAAGGTACAGAGGTGAGCAACAAAGATGATCAAAGGGATGGAATGCAAGCCATATGAGCAAAGGCCGAAAGAATTGAGTATGTTTAGTTTGGAAAAGAGGATAGTGGTCTTGAAAGACTGCCCTAAAAAAAAAAGATGGCAATGGGTTCAAACTATAGCATAGCAGATTTAGATTAAATCTCATGAAAGATTTCCTATCTGTAAGAACAGTAGAACAATGGAACGAACTGCCTAGGGACATCATGGAAGTTCCTTCATTGGAGGTTTTCATAAAGAGGCTGGAGAGCTATCTGTCTTGAATGGGTTAGATACAACAAATCCTGCATCTTGGCAAGAGGTTAGACTATATAACCCTATGATTCTGTGATCTTCTCCATTAGCCAACTAGGGGAATATAGCCTAGATGAACCTACTATGAGGTGGTGCACAACTGGTTGGAAAAGCATACTCAGAGAGTAGTTATCAATGGTTCACAATCAAGCTGGAAGGGTATATCAAGTAGCACCCTTCAGGAATCTGTCCTCGGTCCAGTTTTATTCAATATCTTTATAAATGATTTGGATAAGGGTATAGAGAGTAAACTTATAAAATTTGCAGATGATACCAAGTAGGAAGGGTTGCAAGGTCTTTAGAGGACAGGGTTAGAATTGAAAATGAGCTTCACAAACTGGAAAAATGGTCAGAAATAAATAGGATCATAATAAATAAGGACATATGCAAAGTACTAGAGTTAGGAAGGAATAATCAATTGCACAAATACAAAATGGAAAATGACTACTTAGGAAGGAGTACTGCAGAAAAGGATCTGGGGGTTAAAGATCACAAACTAAGGGCTTGTTTACACTACCTGCCAGATTGGCAGGCAGTGATAGACCCAGCAGGGGTTGATTTATCATATCTAGTACAGATGCGATAAATCGACTGCTGAGCACTCTCCCATCAACTCTGGTACTCCACCAGAACGAGAAGCGCAAGTGGAGTCGACGGGAGAGTGTCAGCTGTCGACTTACCGCTGTGAAGACAATGCGATAGTACATAGACTTCAGCTACACTATTCACGTAGCTGAAGTTGCGTATCTTAGATCGACTCTATGCAGTATTGTAGACAAGCCCTAAACATGAGTCAACAATGTAATACTGTTGCAAAACAAAACAAAACTCTATCATCATTCTGGGATGTGTTAGCAGGAATGTTGTAAGCAAGACTCAAGTAATTCTTTCACTCTACTCAGCACTGGTAAGGCCTCAGTTGGAGCAGTGGGTCCAGTTTTGGGCACCACACTTTGGAAAAGAGGTGGACAAACTGGAGAAAGTCCAGAGGAGAACAAAAATTATTAAAGTTCTAGAGAACATGACCTGCAAGGAAGATTGTAAAAAAATGGGTTTGTTTCATCTGGTAAAGAGAAGATTGCGGGGAAACATGATGCAGTCTTCAGGTATGTAAAACTTTATAAAAAGTGGAGTATGATAGCTAACTTTTCCTTAGCCACTGAGGACAGGACAAGAAGTAATGGGTTTAAATTGCAGCAAGGGAGATTTAGGTTAGAGATTACAAAAAAACCTCTTTACTGTAAGGATAGTTGTGAAAGGGACACTCATCACCTGAGTGCTTCCTAGTGTCTGGGTGTGGTACAGCAATCTTTTCCCCACTCCTGACACCCCCTGTAGCTTGAAAACCTGGCTCAGCCCTCTAGTCAAGTCACACAGTCAACCCTTCCGGAGTAGGAAAGAGTTCAACAAACTTTTGCCCTCACTAAGGGCTTCAGCCCCATCTCTGAGCTCTTAAATCCAGATCTTCATTTGGACCGCTAAAGGAGCCTTTTCCCCTTCTCCGGTCTTAGGCCACTTCACCAGTGACCTCTGGGAGAGAACCTGGACCCACCCACTACTCCCAGTTCCAACCTAGTGACCCAATAAATAGCAGCCACGTAATTCTTCCATTAATTAGTTGCTACTACATTCTCTGGTCCTCTTTCCACCAGGTCTCTTTATCTTCACCCATTACCTTAGGATTAGCATTCTCAGACCCTCTCTCTCCCAGGCTTAGCAAATGTAGCCCACCAAGTTCCTAGGGCCAGAGAGGAGGAGCATCATCCCTCACCTCTCAAGTCCCAGCCAAAAGCTGTCTAGCTAAGGCCCTGCAACTCTTTTTATCTGAGCCTGCTGGGCCCTGATTGGCTGCTTCCATGTAGCCTTTCTAGGGAGGCCTGGAAGACCCATTTCTACTGCTCCTTCCTTGTGTAGGCTATAGTAGGACTGCAGGGCCGCCAGCATGGGGCCACAAGGGGCCAAATACATCCCATCACAGTAGTTATGCAATGGAATAAATTACATAGGGAGATTGTGGACTCTCCATCATTGGACACTTTTAAAGGATCTTTTAAAGGACAGGTTAGACAAACACCTATCAGGGATAGTCTAGATAATACTTAGTTCTGCCTCAGTGCAGAGATCTGGACTAGATGACCAATCAAGGTCCCTTCCAGTGCTACATTTCTATGATTTTTGTATCATTAACCAAAGTCTTTTGCTGCTTACCTATTCACTATTGAAGTGCTGCCCATTAAGGCCCCAATACAGCAGAACACTTAAGCTTGTACCTAATTTACTTGCTTAATTTTAACATTTTTTTAATTTTATTGAAATTTAAGCACATGTTTAAGTGCTTTGTTGGATTAAAGTCTAAATATTAGAAGTGAGAGAAATTTGGAATACCCATCACATGGGAAATTTCAACATTTGTTTTTGTCCCAAATCAGGGTGAAAAGTTGAAATATCAATTTTTTTTTCATGGAATGGAAATTCTGAAAACATTCAATTTAGAAAAGTAGAAATGTTTTGTTTCAACATTTTTGACTGAAATGAGAAACATTTTGACATTGCCCAAATTAAAATGTTTCATTTCAGTTTGTTGAACTTCGAACTTCCCTGAAATACTTTGAATCAGTTCAACATTTTTCCCCATTGTGGCACATTGCCTCCTGGGAGATATAATTCAGGAATCTGATGCCCCTATTTTCCCCTCTGGGCTTGGCTCCCTGGTTGTCTACAATGATTCACCAAGAGTAATGTTCTCCATGATGTCCCACACACTATGCAGAATTTGGCCAGAGGGCAATCTGCATTGCATTATAAAAATATATATATAAAATAAGCAATATGATAGCAGAAGGTAAGGTCACCATGAGAAAGCATTTATAATTAGAGCAGGTCAGAAAGATAGGAAGAAAATTCATAAGCTGCTTGAGGGGGGAATTTTAAAATTTTGTCAGATTTCAAAATCTGAAAATGTTTGACCAGCTGTAAAAATGGAGGAAAAATACAAAATTTTGAAAACCACAGAATTTCAACCAGTTCTAGTTACAAGGTACAACTAGACACAGTAAAAATAACAGGTATTTAGCAGTTCAGTGGAGTCACATGTAGATGTTGACACTCACATAGACCAAACTCTGTCTGCCCCAGTGGAGAGTGCTGGAAGGGGGAATTTGCAGCAAGTCCTTTTGTTACTAGCGCTACCATGTACAGTTTAACAAGAGACTGTAATCTCAGTCCACATCTCTTAAGCAGTCACTCTAGACCCATTAATGCAAATTCACCCTTAATGTACTGACACTGACTTTAAGCCTGAACCTGACTTTGTGTTTATACTCTAAGGCCTAGTTTATACGCTCAGGTATAGCTATTCCAGCAGACCCTCCTAGTGTAGATGTAGTTTCCATCAAGAAAAAAAAAAGTATTTTTGATTGTATAACTCATACTGAAATAAAAACTATCCAGTATAACTGCATGTATAATAGGGCCTTTTGCAGTACAGAAATGTTTCAAAAAATTACACACCCCTGCTCAACCTTACTGTGTTGTCAAAAGTTCCTAGTGGCTTCAGAAACAATTACAAAATAGACCTGGCTTCAGAAACAATTACAAATGATTGCTCTCACAATGTTTGTTCCAGCGTCACTGTGCTCTAAAATTTGGTGCTCTACAAAAAGATCAAAATCAAATTCCAGGAAAGAATGAGTGACAGAGTTCAGGTTTCAGAGTGGTAGTCATGTTAGTCTGTATCAGCAAAAAAAACAAGGAGTCCTTGTGGCAAACTTAGAGACTAACAAATTTATTTGGGCATAAGCTTATGTGCATCCGATGAAGTGGGTTTTAGCCCACGAAAGCTTATGCCCAAATAAATGTTAGTCTCTAAGGTGCCACAAGTACTGCTCGTTATTTTTTGACAGAGTTCAGAGGCCTGTCAAAACACCAGCAGTTGCAGGGCTAATTTGCAGCAGAGAGATAATTGTCTCCTCAGCTCTCCCACACCTGTGCAAGATAGAGTCCTGGACAGGACTCATGGCCTAATTCAGCACCCAGGTAGAAACCAGAGATCACAACAGCAGTTGCTTGTGGGCTGGGTTATAAATTTAATTGGGCTTTTTCTCCTCAATCCTCTATGTACATGAAATGGGGGTAAATGGTACAAAAATATAAAGTAAACGCTACCAGCTGCACAGGTATATACACATAGATGGATACCCACCATCCTTCAGAGATGTTACATGGGATTTAAGGGAAATAAATGTTTAGTTAAAGAGGTGGAGAGGGCCACTAAAGAAAATGTATTGTGCAGATGGCTCACTAGCAGCATATGTGTTTGCTTATGTGGTATACAGGTGTCTGATTACATATTTGTTAGCTAGGAAACTATCCAGCAGCCAGGTGTTTGTGGCGGGAGGTAAACAAGCACTATTGACAGAAGGAGAAAAAACTCATTCATTGTCATTACCTTATCTCAGGAATTGAGCAAGAACCATTGTTCTCATTTCTCTTCCCCTCCCCATCTCCCAACTGTGAGTCATTTTCCAAGGTTATGACCATCACAACTAAAGGAGAGTTTTCTTTGCCTGGAAATATACGGCATTGCACAGGGACAACCACAGCAGTGCGTTAATCCATCAAACCTGCTATATGTTCTTATTTCATGATGTCTACAACTGCTGCTTCTTGTTCTGTGGGGAGGACAAAGAGTGACTGGGAATTTGGTGACACTCAGTAGCATCACTGCTTTTCTCTGACTGACAACAGCACTAAGACTTTGCTGTTCCTCAGTAAGTTGTTGCACACTTCCCCAGAGAAAATGTGCATAACAGCAACACAGTATCATGGCTCTTTAAATGAAATTGGACTGATGTTCCAGAGTGCAGAGAGGCTGTAAGAATAGGGCCCTTGGTGTTTATATTTGGTGATAACCCCATCCCCTTCTTGACATTGTATGTTTCTATCATAACTGAATTAGATAAGTATAATCCTATGGTGCTAAGTAAGGAAACTTCATGGAGATTTAGGAAATAGAAAAAATGTATATGAAAAATTGTGAAGTTAAGGTTATATTAGTGGGTTGTGGACATTGCACTGAAATTAAATCCATGTCCAGTGCATCTATAGAGAATCTGGGTGGACAATTACACTACAGTGTGTTGGGCAGTAGGAAGGCAGTATTTGGAAGTCAGCATTTGGTGCTCTGAAAGAGGCAGAGGGAGAAAAGAATTTGGGAAAGATCTCAAGCGGCAATGCAAGCAGTACAAATGATCAATAATTCATGCTATTATGACTCTCCATTTTGCATATTCTACATAAGATTATCATTAGCATCCTTGTTTCTGTTTCAGTCAGTGAAAAGCGGAACAATTACACCATTCCCAAATGAACTTATGAAACCCTTAGGATGTATGTATGTCGTAAGAGATGATGCTAAGGACAGATTCGGTCAGAATGGCCACTTGCTTGATACACACAGTTCACGCAAAGGGCATACAAGTTTCCCCATAACAAACAGACACACACATATCTGTATGTCCACTGAAACTACTCATGCTAGGATAGCAAGCTAAGTGAGGTTTTGCAAAATTGGGGCATCACTGCAACAAATTTAAAATAAGGCACATGGGTGAAGGATACATCCCATATATTGCAGTCAACGTTCTGTGTGAAGAATCATCATCTAGGCACTGCTAACCAATGTCAGAATAAAACAGAGCTCTGAAATGCACTGTGATTTTGTACTTTGCTGATTAAACCCTCTTGTCCTACTACGTCTGTCCCCAAATATGAAATCAATTTTAGAGTATTGTGTCCAAGAACAAAAAAGCACATGAATTGTAGATTTCAGTTGCTCAGTCTGTCTCCCCTCTATACCCTCTGCATATCGCAATCTCTCTCCATCAAAAAACAAAACAAAACAAAACAAAAAACATCCCCAGCATGTTCCAAAAGAGATTATGATGCAGTGATCTCCCGCTGAAGGTTACCTTGTAGTTGAGCTGAGTTTGGAGAGGTATCTTTCCCAGAACTTAATTGTGTGGCAAACATTTCTCCTGCAGCTCATGATAAGGTATTGATAAAGTGTTGTATAGGCCAGAAATGATTCAAGGTTCAGTGAGGTCTGCAGGATTAGGGAGTTAGGGCCCTGAGTGGGAAAAAAGAGTAGTGTGTTAGTTCATGGCATTCAGACTTGCAATAGAAAATTATTCACGCTGAGTGTACTAACTCATGCTTATTACAGTGCCTTCGAGCAATGAAGACAAGCTCAGAGACAACTATGAAGCAAAGTTAGTAAAGTTTTGTAGCAAAGGAGTAACAGTTGATCTTAAAATATCTGGAAAGGACAACTTCAAAAGCTATACGTTTAATACATTTTAGAAGCTCTGAAAAGTGTCAGTAAAAAGAGCTCAAATATCCTTTTGTTGTTTGACAGCAACCAAATATGCATACAATAAATCTTACTTTTGAGAAATTTAGTTCAACCTCTACTTAGGAATAAGAGTGTATGAACAGTATTGGACATTGATGTACGATTATTAAAAACTTAGTCAATGCTACTGTCATCTCTCTGTTTCTCATGTTTGGGTTGTCAGCCTTATATTAACCCTTTGCATATGATACATTCCTGCACACCTAAACGGATCATTTTGAATACTGTGCATGAATAAACTCTCCAGTCCGCAAATTATACTGAAGTATAGAATGAAAGTGGGTGAACCAGTTCATTTAAAAGTAAGACGATTATTTTTTAACCTTTATATTGTAGTAGCAGCTAAAGGCCAACCAGGTCAGGGCCCTACTGGGCTAGGTGCTGAACAAATGTATAATAAATTACACTTGATCACTGCTGCAAAGAGCTTACAGTCTAAATTAAGACAAGACATAACACATGGATGAGGCAAGCAAGCAGGCCAAGGTGGGTGCCCAGGGAGAGAGGTCACAAAAATACAGTATATGCACAATTCCTAGTTAATCAGGAGCATCGATCTCCACCTGCCTAACCATTATCAGGTTGCAGTTTCTGTAGGGATTATGGAAAAGGGAAGTTTTGAGGAGTGACTTGAAAGAGGATAAGGTGATGGGAACTCATCCCCTGCAAAACCTTTTCCTCATTCTAGGAACTGTACCAGGAAAATTTGGTTAAGATCTGGACTTCCTGTTATCGCCAAAAAGCAAAAAGGGCCAGGTTCTCAGCTATATCAGAACAATACTCAACAAGGGGATATGCAAGGGGGATATGCAAAGGTGGCTTGAAGCAGTCTTTACAGGTCCCAGATCCTGGGGCCATTCCATGTTTGTTCCAGCCCCTGATGTAAAACAAAGCTGCCTCAGGGATGCCATACATCATGCTAGCAGTGAACACCTATCCTGCCCAGACACACCTCTGCACTAGGTGCCAGGCGACAAGCGGTGTTGGAGCTGCTGCCATGGTTTTATAACACGAAGATTCCTCAGGGGACCATTTAAGAGGCATGTCTTTTTTTGTGCCCTCTGAACTTGCTGTGAACATGTTTGGATTACAGGATCTCTGGACACTGTAAGATATAATGTGCAGAAGGAGGGTGGTGGTACTGGAATATAGAGTGGGAAGCATTATTTAATATTTATGCCTGGGGTATAAGAACTGTAGCATAAACTATACAAAAAGTTTTAAATATAAAAATCTGAGTAGAGAAAACATATTAAAACAAACATAGGAAAATGTTCTAAGCAGGATAATTAAAAATATTTTAAAAGGAATATAAAATGAAATGGAATATTTGAAAGACATTGAAGGTGTCACTGATTTATGGGCCAAAAGCATTTGCATCCATTGCACCATAAAAATAAAATCCATCACATATCAATATCTTTGCTAATGCAAATGGGGTTGGCAAGTTCAGCTGCAAGAATAAAAGTTCCCACTTCAGTTGAGCCTAAGCCATGAAGATCATCAGGGTCTGACATTCACCAGATTTCAAAGTAATATGTTTTGGGCCCAAACATATTTCCTATTCCTAAGCACTTAATGCCATAGAGGACCTGATCCAAAGTCCTTTGTAATCAATGACAGTCTTTCTGCTGACTTTGGTGGGCTTTGGAACAGGCCCTTAGAAGGGAAGAAGAAAGTTTGGATTAGCAGAATAAACTACTGAAATGAACTGCCTGGAGAATAGAAGCTTCGGTTAAAACTGTAGGCCATAAGCGGCTCTATAAGGTTCCTGGTCGCCTGGGCCAAACATAGAGGCATCTGCATTTGGCTTGTGCTTCACCTTTTATGTAAGTGGAAGATTCTATAATCCTTTAACCACATTTTGATTTTAAGGGTCACTGTATAAAGAAATAATTATGACTGCAATAAAAATGCAAACCAATACTTACATACAGTTGAATGACGTCTGGTTAGACACTTACATCAAATAGAACCATTAAAAGAGATTAGTATAACAGCTTCTATTATTGTAACAATCTGAAACACTGTTTATGATATATTAATATGATCTTCTGGCCTATTGTTTCCAAGAGGATCTTCTCTGAGGACTAGAGCTACAGGGTCTGGAAGAGACTGACATATTGGAAAGGAAATAAAAAACACACACACAATAGTCATCATCATTTATTTTTACCTGTCCATAGGTCTATGGATGTTTGGCTTAGCTACATACCTGAACCTTATCAGAACTGCCAGAAATTCTTGAGTCTACAAAATTGGATTGGGAATTTCATGAGAACAGGCTACCTGGAGAAAATCCTCACTCTTCTATGTCTGGTGTCAGTCAAAAAAATACACTATGAGAACAGCGTAATACGGTTGTGGCACTTTTGACTTTGGACCAGACCAGGAACTGAAAATTCACATACCCAAACATTTCAGAACCTTAAAAGATATTTGGTTCCTGATCAGTTGTTAAAAAGATAAGAGTGAAAGTGCAGGGGGTTGGGAGGAGAACTTTATTCCAGTCAGTTCACCAATGAATAAAAATGACTTTAATACTATTTTTATAATGTATTTATTACTTTTGCAATCATAAGCTATTGCCTTTGATTCTACATCTTTTACCTATTCAGAATGTACTTTCCTCAAATTCAGAAAAGCCACCAAAACCTAACAGAGCAGCAGTGTATATATGTAGTTAGACTATGTTTATATATAGTTAGTAAACATGATTATTTGGAACCCAGCTCTGTCTGTGTGGTTTCCTTATATTCTTAATGTGGTGCATAGTGAAAAAGACACAGTATAAGCCTATCAGTAGGTTACCACCTAAGGAAGTCATACGAGTATTTATTGTTAGCCGGCAGGGAGTGGTAGGATGGGGGTATGAGTGAGTGTCTCTGTTTTGTGGCCAAATCATTTGGCTATTTCTATTTACTGTTTAGTATGTAATGGGCATAAAATTATATGTTATCAAGTTTATCCATGGTTTATTCTTTACAATGCTATGTTTCCTCTATCACATGAAAAAGTGCCATCTTATAGCTCATTCTTTTCAATGAAACTTATGTACCCAACTGGATGTGTTTGTTAGTTTCCTTTAAATCTAAGCCTGTTCATGGAGCTTGAAATGTAACTTCTGTTCATTCCATTATGTGCTTTTGCTAGCGTGCAATCTATCTCCTGCAACAATAAATCATACCAGCACCCTTCAAAGCAGTGAAACATTACCTACAGTATTCATTCTCTGTTTAAGGCTGTCAAGGGTCCTCTCCCACTCTGAACTCTAGGGTACAGATGTGGGGACCTGCATGAAAAACCTCCTAAGCTTATCTTTACTAGCTTAGGTCAAAACATCCCCAAGGTACAAAATATTACACCCGTTGTCCTTGGACTGGCCGCTACCACCACCAAACTAATACTGGTTACTGGGGAAGAGCTGTTTGGACGCGTCCTTCCCCCCAAAATACTTCCCAAAACCTTGCACCCCACTTCCTGGACAAGGTTTGGTAAAAAGCCTCACCAATTTGCCTAGGTGACTACAGACCCAGACCCTTGGATCTTAAGAACAATGAACAATCCTCCCAACACTTGCACCCCCCTTTTCCTGGGAAATGTTGGATAAAAAGCCTCACCAATTTGCATAGGTGACCACAGACCCAAACCCTTGGATCTGAGAACAATGAAAAAGCATTCAGTTTTCTTACAAGAAGACTTTTAATAAAAATAGAAGTAAATAGAAATAAAGAAATCCCCCCTGTAAAATCAGGATGGTAGATATCTTGCAGGGTAATTAGATTCAAAAACATAGAGAACCCCTCTAGGCAAAACCTTAAGTTACAAAAAAGATACACAGACAGAAATAGTTATTCTATTCAGCACAATTCTTTTCTCAGCCATTTAAAGAAATCATAATCTAACACATACCTAGCTAGATTACTTACTAAAAGTTCTAAGACTCCATTCCTGGTCTATCCCTGGCAGAAAACCCAGCATATAGACAGACACACAGACCCTTTGTTTCTCTCCCGCCTCCCAGCTTTTGAAAGTATCTTGTCTCCTCATTGGTCATTTTGGTCAGGTGCCAGCGAGGTTACCTTTAGCTTCTTAACCCTTTACAGGTGAGAGGAGCTTTCCCCTGGCCAGGAGGGATTTCAAAGGGCTTTACCCTTCCCTTTATATTTATGACAAAGGCCAAATCCTGCTGCAGGGAATAAGGACACTGGCACACTTTCCTCTACTGTAAGAATCCAGTCCATCAGAACAAGATTTCATGGGGAAACAGCACTGCACACACAATGGGATGTGCTTTGTTTGCACTCCAAACAAGAGTAGCAGTCCTAGAGCCCAGGCTCCAGTCTGAGCCCGAACGTCTACAGCTGTGGGTGTCTAATTGCAGTGTATACGTATCATTATGTCCAGGTTACAAAAACGATAAAACACTTTGATGTTTTCTCTTTGGTTTGGACAAGAGACTATTTTATTGCTTTAATTATGTGAGTTCTGAAAAGCCTAGAGATTACTATTAGCACAAAAATGCTTTTGAACAATGAGCTCCCAGTCTTTGGCCCTTCTTAACACAAGTGATCTGAACTCCATGGCAACCCTCCTGAGAGAGTTGTCAAAAAATACCGGGGAGGGCCATGTCAATCAGTGCATAACTTGTGACTGTTCTCTAAGCGGCAGTAGACAATGTAAAACTACAGTGACAGTATTCTCTGCTTACTTTTCTTGGCAATAGCCAACACCTCTTAGTATTGTAAACATGGTTAAAAATATCCACCAGTGCAGAGCAAGATATAAATGGCCTTGGAGTGAAACATATGAGCAGACATTGTTTATCACCACTAGCTATGGGGGAAGGGCACTACTGACATCAAATTCAGACAGGTTGTATATACAAGTTTGAGTATTTACTAAGCTGGGGCTATTGGTGGAGAACCCAGGAGGAGGAAGCTGGATTCATGTTTTGGTATTTAGTAACTAACCACAGATTCCTACTTAAAAACAAGCCTGAAAGCCCATTTGATTAATAGGTTCTACTCCTGACAATTCTGTATATTTAGGGTATGTGTTTAGCTATAATTGTCACTAAAGATTTATTCTAAAAACCTTTACTAGCCCTTTATATCTTGTAAACTCAAGATATATTATTGTTCAGCATTAATCAGTGAAAGAGCACAATTATATTCACCTCATTTGAAGATCTTACAAGGTAATATGAACAAATTCTACAGCAGACAGGATGAGTTTCATTGCTCAGTTAACATTTTGCTTTCTGAATCCAGCCTTACATTACAATAACTCATTCAGAAAAAGATCCCAGGATCTGGTAATTCCAACAAGAGAGATGCATGTTTAACATATATTCTGCAAATGTGCTGCACAAGAAGATTAAACTGGGAATGCTAGAGAATCTAATGTAATCAACAACATCAGGAACATTCCTGGTATTTCATAAGTGTGTGTGTGTGTGTGTATAGAAGGGTCCCTGTTATGAAATAACAAAGGTTCAGAAAGAACTTCTGATGCCCTTGTCTCCCAAATCAACTAAAAACAATGTGAAAAACTTCAGAAGTTCATTGTAAAGAGGAGGTGGGAACAGTAATTTATTTGTCAGTGAACCTGGAGGAACACTCCATCCTTTAAAAATGTCCCTATTTATTTTCTTTGTTTTATGATTTTATTTATTTATTTTACTTATAGACTTTTCGGTAGCCTCCCATCATTAGAATATTTGTGTACTTCACATGCATGAATTTATACTCTCAACACTCATGTGATTTCCATTTTAGAGATGGGGAACTGAAGCACAGAGAAATCAAGCCCAGAATTTTCAAAAGAGCTCAATGCCCACAACAGGGACCAAATTTTCAAAGTGTTCTACACCCTAGCATTTCCCCTTGAGAACAACAGGGCCGGCTGGCTGAAAATCTAGCTTCTTCATTTCTGGCTTGTCAATACAGAACCAGCAAAGCTCATTAGAGGTGTGGTTTGTAGAGCACTCTAACTTGCTGTGCTCTGACTGCCCCAGTACCACAAACTAGGTACCTTTCAGTTTGCACCAGCAGGGTCTACATGGGGCAGTTAGATCACTTTCCAAATCACACCCCTCTAATGCACTTTTGCCAGCACCAGCACCATCTAGACAAGCTCTGAAATGTCCAAATGGGAACTGCACTCTGCAGAAAATCAGGCTCCCATTGTGGATACACAACACTTTTGTGAGAGAAATAGAATATTAGGGTTAGAAGGGACCTCACACAGTCATTTAGTCCAACCCCCTGCTTAAAGCAGGGCCAATCTCCAATTCTTGGCCCAATCTCCAATTCTTGGCCCAGATCCCTCTCAAGGATTGAACTCACAACCCTGGGTTTAGCAGGCCAGTGCTCAAACCACTGAACTATCCCTCTCCCTGGCATGCTGATGCCAATTTCAATACTTTAACTACAGGAGCAACGTGTTCTCTGTATGATCTATAATTTCCCAGACAGAGAACTAATTTGTCTCCTCCTTGATATTTTACTGTGGTTTACATCAAAAGTTCCTAAATATTGCACCAATAATTTGCTATAAGAAAAAGATAGTGGAAATAAACATTATTTTGTAATATTGCGACATGGTGCTTTATGGCGCAGAACAACAAAAATAATGAGATTGATAAGGACTGTTGGGTGACTTTACATTTATCATCTGTAATATTATGTACAGTTTCTCTTTTATGATGACATTATTATTACTATTTGGACACACAGCCAGCATACTTGGCACTGTACAGAATAAAGGGGAAAGAAGTGCTTTGTCCTGAATAATCTCTCCAATGAGAATTCCTCATTGTCAGTCCCTGTGGTTTCAGTTTGACCAGATCCTGGTTCATCTTTGAACCACTATTAGGCACACTGATGAGACAATGCAACTTTTAGAAAAAGAGAGTTATGGCCAAGATACAGAATAGATACAGCATGCTGATATTGTTGTCAGTATGGGATTGCAACCCAGCCGTATTGACATAAAAAGACTAAGCGTTTTATTATTTTGTTTTGAAGACGATGATATTAGTGTAGGATTTGGAGGAGCCCATTTGCTGAAAATTAACTTGTGCTCTTAGCTGCTTTGAAGACAGGTGATGTAAGAGGGCATGTACCATTCTCCTTCCATTACCAACCACAGCTTCTTTATGCTGGTCAAGCTGACAATAAAAATCTCTCCCTTGCTTGTTGCTTATCTGCCAACATTATTTCTAACCAAAAGAGCGTGGGAGGGACTCATTTCAATAGTCACTGAACCAGGTGTGTGTGGTAAAGTGCACCTCCACTTAAAAGAATGCAGCTGTACTCTGCTGCAGCTACATGGCTGCAATTTGGGAAGGTATGTATAGGTGTACACATGATTTCTGAAGACAAAAAATACAGCACTATAAAGAGAAAACCGGGTAAGAGATGAAAGTCGGAAAGAAGAGGGAGACCCCTCCTCTCTTTCTGTCCCTTTCATTTTTTCTCCTTTTCTGTTTTTTCCTTACCTTCTCATCTCCCTCTGAACATCCATAATTTAAATATGCCAACAGTGCTTATCTTACACAGGTATATTACAGAATTCCAGCAAACATGCTTCATGTTTACAATTCTAATGACTTAACTTGCTTAATATTAATTACCTTAATATTCTTTTGCTGAAGCAGCATCTTTCCCTTTTATTCAGCTGTTCTTTCTACCTCGGCGGTGTCAGCCTAGCAGAGCAGTAAACCAACGGATTAGCAGTGACACTGGGAAGTCCAGAGACAGAATTGTAAGGGCTGGGTTACGCTGCAGAGATGTCACCCTGTGGTGGGCCCGGTGCAGTCATACTACCTCAAGGAAGTATAATGACTTTCAGAGCTCCTTGATGCACAGGGGGGAGCACTGTTTCCATATGTTCCCCTTCATGGATGGCTGCCTCCTGTGAGAGGGAGGAACTGGCCTGGGTGTCACCTCTGCCCCACACCAACCAGCTCCAAGGTGGCTTGTACTGCTAGAGATGCTAAGCTCACACAGACCTTGCACTCAGTCAACCTAAGGATTGACTGTGTTCAGACATTGCGTGGGGGCTCCCTTACCTGTTTACCTGCCCAGTGGCAGGGCAAACACTCATCCTGAAATTACAGTGCTGTGGCAAATCAGCAGCCGTGGGACTGGAAGGCAATCAGTGACTTATAGATAACATGAATTCTCAGAAGGGACCCTCCTCACCTTCCCACAAAAGGAACCAGACCCAAAGGAAACAGTTGGTTCTTCTCTGCTCTGCAAATTTGCTATATTGGTTAAAAAAATTCAGTGGATAAATCCTAATCCCAGCACAAGATCTAAGTAACTGGGCTGTGCATTGGGGCTTTCTATGGGAGAAAGGTGCAAAAAGAAGAACTCCTCTTCAAGGTGGTGCTTTGTAACTGTCATTGGGGCAGGGAGGCCACACAGGGGAAGGCAGAGTGTTGAATCTATGTACTTGCATAGCCATCAGCCCCATCCCCACCCTTATTCTGCCTAAACCCAGCTCACAAAAATATATTCTTCATGCTGTGACAAAGGTAGCCAGCCTATAGCCCAGCTCTAAGGTGTACCGGGGGTATGGACCCCTTCTTGGAATTGCCCTATTTGTCATATTTGTTCTGTGGCCAGCAGAGCCCTCCACAGGCCTGAATGAATTTATCTTCCAAATGCATGAACTGTGCTGCACCGTTTCAGCAAGTCTTGAGTGTCTCTGTGCAGAGGCAGGCAAGTAGGTCATGTATTTCGCCTGCAGGGCCTGCCTCATAACTGGTGGGTGTTATTGTCATCTTCAATATTATCACTCCCCAGAGCACCATTTCTAAAAGCAGTCTTCTAAGGAGTGTAGTGAAAAGAAGTGTGTACCCACCCAGCACACACTTGGGGTCAGACTGTGGCTGGCCAGTGAGCAAGTGTGCAAGGGGACTTAGGGGCGGGAGGTGTAACGGAAGAATTCTCCCACTCTAGCACTCAGGGGAGAGTCATAGCTGCAGTCTCTGCACTATCTGCGGCATAGATATTTGCTCTCTTTATTTCCACAAGGGGCACAGACCACCTCAGGAGGAGCATAAAGGAGAAGGGACATGCCCATCCCTCACAGCAGCCAGCACAGGCAACTAGGTACTGTCAGCAGCAGTATTGCACTCTCTTAAGGGGCATGGTACTGGAGTGTGCCCTCTCATTTGTCTAGGATCTCAGAAGCAGAGCTGTGTAAATCACCATTGTTTCAGTTCGGTGGCCAAACTGAAAAATGAATAAAGAATTCAAGTGAAGTTGACCTGAAATGTTTTGGGGGTTTGTGTGTGTGTGTGGCACTACAAGAAAGTTAAAAAAATGTTCATTTTGGGTTGAATGAAACATTCTGTTCAGCCCAAAACAAAATGTTTCATTTGAAGTTTTTTTAATCTTTTAATTTTTTTAATTAAAATAGTGAAATTTCAACCCAAAATAGCTTTTGAAACATAATTGAATCGTTCGTGATATTTCTGATTTTTTTTATTTGATCAAAACAATTTACCAAAATTCACATGAGCTCATGAATTGTTTCGGTTGTCCCAAATTAATTACATTAATATTCTGCATTTTCTAGCCAAAAAAAAAATAAAGATTTGCATGAAAAATTTTGCCCAGCTCTACTCAGGAGGGCCTTGTTGCTCCCTGAGGCACAATCCCCACTGGAACTTCCCCGGGTGCAATTTGTCTCCACACTGTTTTTGCATAACTCCAGCTACATAAGGAATGTAAAGATCACACCTTCAGATGATGGATTGGAAAGGAGCTGCTGCATGATCTAGTATAACTTGCTGCAGTAGCATGGGATTGCACTATACAATGATCACTTAATATGTCTATTAGTAACTGGTCTGCTTGGCAAATTCTGCTCCTAAACCCACATTGACACCAAAGGAGGGGTAAATGAGAGCAGGATCTGCAGCATCATTTGTTACGTTTAGGTAATACCCACATGCCGTGTTAGGGAATGACAGAGAGAAGAGAGTGATTTTAACTCCAAACAAGGAACTTTATTAGGATAAGGGAAAAACATTCTTAAAGATTTTCTCTCCCCCATTCTCTGTTCACTGGTGAGGTTTCAGAGTAGCAGCCGTGTTAGTCTGTATTCGCAAAAAGAAAAGGAGTACTTGTGGCACCTTAGAGACTAAAATAAATTGGTTAGTCTCTAAGGTGCCACTAGTACTCCTTTTCTTTTTGTTCACTGGTGAGTTTGTGCCCAGGAACTTCCTGAGTACCCACTCCAGTCTGGCTTTCTGCTGTAGATTTAAAGAAACAGAAATATATATATATATACATCTCATAACACGATGCAGTGACAATCAATGTACACCAACATACATGGATACGTGCAGAGATTAACAGAAGCACAAAAAATAGGAGTAAGCAGGGGACTCAGTGTAAAATAGTTTCAAAGTGGGGAGAAGAGAGTCTTTAGAGATGCCAATGTTTCCTCTTAGCTGTTTTATTTAGTCTGATTTGAACACCTCCAGTGTTGTTGCCTGAGCAACCTCCCTTGGCAGATTGTTTTGCTGTCTAATTGACCTTGCTGTTTAAAATGGCTTTGCGCATATCACTATTACATGTTCCTGTGTTCAGTTTCAGGCCATTACTCTTAGTCTGACAAGCCTTGTCCTCCTTGCATATCCCCGCCCCCGCCGCCCCATTCTTTGCTATTACCTCTCAAGAGTATTTCAGTCTTGTCCTATCTTTATAAATATAAGCAACAAGGTCAAAATTTGGATTTTCCAGTCCAAGACCATTACTGCACCAGTTGTCTATTTTAAGCAGGCTACATTCATTTAGACACAAGACCCAGCACTTACAAGCAGAAAATAGACTCAGGTTGCCATTCATAACACTCATATTAGGCTAATGGGCCTTTCTTTATGCAAAACTTCAAAATGGTCCAGCTGAAATTTGTATTTATTTTTCTAATGCTTTGCGCTTAGTTTCATCCAGAAACATCTTGTCAGGGCAAGGCCTGCGTGCACCAGTGGGTGGCCTGCATGCACCAGTGGGTGGCCTGCATGCACCAGTCAGTTACCAAGTTGTAGTCAGGAGACAAGTAACCAGATTGGGGGTTGAGCTGGGTCAGGATACTAGGAAATCAGAGTTAGGCACCAGGTAAGTAACAGATTCAGGGTCTAGGGTTCACAGCAAGGCAAGGTCTGGAGCAGAAGCAAGCAGGCAGTCTCCATTGTTGCTTGGACAGCTCCCCTGCTGGCTTCCTGGTTTATGTACCAGCTTGAGCCAGCCAGCAGGCTATGAAGGGGCAGCTACACAGGCTGTGCTTCCCTGCAGTGTCTAGCTTCAACAGGTCCTTGAATCTAAGCTTCTCATGGTAATACGGAAGCATCAGCAGCCTGGAACCCATGTAGGCCCAGGTTCTAATCATGCAGGTTCTTTTACATTTGTTCTGAAATTTATCTCAGGAAAGGTACTGTTCTTATGGGATTTTTCACTTAAAATCAGAAAGCACTGGAAATCTCATGAGACAGTCTGCTCTTGTGTAATTTTGTTTGCAACAGCCCAAAGAGGATGGGGTACATTTCAGATAAGGATCCACTATACACTTGAGAAGTTTTCAGGTCACTGGTCACTCATTGCAACCACTCTCTGTCTATCATGCTATGGAGTTTGCATTATGGCCACAGGATCTGGTATCTAACACTGCTAGAGCTTTAACAATAACAGCCATGGGGCAAGCTCTTTGAAACAAAATGTACTCTAAGCTTGTGAGTTTAGGGCCACAACAAAAATTGGTGGAAAAGAGCTCACATCTTTCAGTCTCCGCCACCCCCTAACCAAAAATAATGTGAAACAATGGGACAGATCCTGAGGTACTTAGTCAGACTTTATGAAAGCAGAGCTCCCCTTAACTTCAATGTGAATTTCAAATCAGTAAAACCTGTGTGAAGAGAAAGTCCCAGGCTGTTCCCCAGGATCAATGTGGCTCCACACTTCCTGTATGGAAAAGAAGACCAATGCCTCCAAGGCCTCCCCACCAACTGCCTGGCATGGATGTCTGTCTGCTAGTGCTCTGTGCGGCTGGAGCTTTGTAGAGGAGGTGAAGAAGGGGAGAAGCCTCTGTCAAGACCAACACACAATGCTGTGTTTGGAGATTTCCAGGTGCAAATCGAAATAAGAGGTAATGCATCTCTAGCTCTCCTAACTGCAGAGATACCCAGCTAGTGGCAGTGCAGCTCCTGCTGGAGCTGTGCAAATAGAAAAAAGAGGGTCGGGGAGCAGCAGCTATGCATGCAGGAAGGTTCCTGCCTCCACATGGAAGGGGGCTTTCCTAATGATGGCTTCCTCCACATGAAGTGCTGATCTGGCCCTGAGTAAGGTTTCCAAGACTTGTCACTATCTCTTTGACTGAAAGATATTCATCCCAGCTAGTCCACGCTCAGATAAAACAGAGGCTGCCCACAGAAATATATAAATATTGTTAGCTTTTCAAAGAGCTTTTCATCTGAAGCCTGAAGGAAGAATGACACTGAGCTTGTGAGGTTTTCAAGGAGGCCAGAGGTTGAACTGCTTGCAAACATAGCCTGCTATACTGTACCTTCTGTCCTTCGCTGTTATGCCAGGATTTTGAGGCTTAATGAAAGTTTATCCAAACAGAGAGAGGGAAGGAAACAAAAAAATATTACACACACACACACATACACACATAAAATCAGTTGGGCAATGAAGTGATGGAATTCCTTAAACTGCTTGTAATGATGTTCTGTAGGAAAGAGTACGAACAGCTCAGTATGTTGTTGTTCTGGTGACATTTTTCTTACAGCTCTCTCAGGATGAATATTTTGTTCCCACCCAGATGTTTGAGATTAAGGCCTATTAAGCTTTCCTCAGAATCCCTACCGTGACAGTGCTCCTATTTGTTCAGGGAACCCAAAAAACAACTCTTGAGGTGATGAGTGGAAGGCAATAAAGAAATGATGGTTTGGGGCTTTAACAATTACTGTGATGTTTTAACAATGAGACACCAGCTCATGACTGGCAGCCACCTTCTCCCTCCATTTAAATGTAGTCATTGACTAGTTTGTACTATTTAAATGTGATGTACCACTGAGCTGACAATGTGCTGAGCTGTGGTACTGGAATGTTCAAGCTCAAAAGCTGACTCAGCCATACAGCAGCTGGAAGTCTAGCACATCTCACAGACAATGCACTTGGCATATTTCTCCTCTTGCTTGCACTGTTTATAAACTTGTTTCACTTCATTGACTGTGATGGAGTTAACTCCTGATTTACACCAGCATTAGAGGAGAATCAGACTATAGGTCTCAAGAAATAGACACTATGAAGGGCAGCTGCTTTCCTTAATTTGTAATTCTGCATGGAGATAGATTGTCCTAGGCCTTAGGACAGGTCTACAACCAGCAGGCAGGGAGGGTGCAAAGAGTTCAGATGCCTTGTTCAAGGTCTGGTGACAGTTGTTGTCCTGGTGCTCAGAGTACCTTTAGGGTGTCCCCCTCAGAGCACTCCAAGAGATGTGTTTGGCCCCAAAAGCGTGGTGTTGGGGACAAGATGGGGCTGCAGTCCTGCCTCACTTCTGTACTGATTTACAGGGCATGCCTGCTATGCCGCAAGTGCCTCTTTGCATTAAAGAGTTACTGGAGGGTACCTGCCGCCGACCCATTGCTATGCCTATGTAGAGCAGCTTACTCTTGAAAAGCAGCATTTGGTGCCCTGAAAGAGTCAGCAGGCAAGAAGAATTAGGCAGGACCTCAATTACCAACAAAAAGCATGAAGTACAAAATGTCAGTTTCTTATCGTATTAAGGCTCTGTTTTGCATATTCCACACAGGACTTTCATGAACGGTCTCATTTTGACTTCAGCCAGTAGAGTTCTAAAGTGTGCCTCTAAACATGTGAAATCTTTAGTGAGTGGATATAACACAATATGACTCTTCTCTGTGGATTTTTCATTTATTTTTCTATCCTGAGAGAGTGAAACCAATGAGAGCTTATTTGACCTGAAGAATGACATGATGGGTCTTTTAATTTCTTCCCCAGGGGGAATAATTAGCCTGGACAATGCCTTACTCAGGTAAGGCAAAGAGACCTTGAATTACCCCAGCGGAATCTACTGTTGGCTAATTAATACGAAAACACACAAAAGTGCAGGGGGATGTGGTGGCAGGAGGGAAGGGAGGGGAGAGTCCAGAGCAGGCAAGGGTAGGTAGAGATGTGGATGGGGAGCAGGTCCAGAGCAGCAGGAGGAAGAATGGTGGGAAGAGGAAGTGCTGCTTTTTGCAAAAGACTAAACCAATCCCATATTGTTTTTAGTGTGGCATTCTTGCTTATATGAATGATTAGTTCAGTTTATTTTAGTATGAGTATCTGTAACTCTTCAACCCCCTAAAAGTAATGTAAGTTCTATATGTGAATGTGAATCACGAGGCATTAAGTCTGGGTTCTCAAATTATTTACCATCCAGCCCCTCTTTTATCAAAAGAAAGTAAACTATGAGGGGAGACAGTCAAGAGTTTCCCTGTCTTCGGGGTGAGGATAGGATAGGTGGAGTCTCCAGATGAGCAGCCAGGGTGACCTGTGCATTTTTGTGTGCACTAAACGTTGACTTTTCCACCCGAAATTATCACACACACACACACACACAAGCAGAGGCATACAGGGGAGTTAAGAAATCAAAAGACAGTTAAAATATGATGTGATGGGTTTTTTAATCTCATGATTTGCAGGGGAGGGAGTTCCAACTCATGAGTTTTGATCTCTTGAGGTTGGCAATGCCGCAGCCACAGTCTTCTGAGTTAACTCCCACTCAGATGAACTGGTCTGTTCTCTCCAGTTTTACAGATATTGTTTCAGCTTATTTGTAGACTCAGAAGAAAGAGTAACAATGTCAACCAATGATCCTGTCTTCCTGATACCAATGTCCTAATCCCAGATTTGATGCCAGTGTGGCCCTTCTGCCATGTAACAGCAGCCATCTAGGGCCTTGCAGGTTGGCTTCTCAGTGGAGGAGAAATCAGGGATACAAAGTGTGGGTATATTCTAAATATAACTTATTTTACTTACACACATGCACCAGTCCTTGTGCAGAGGTGATCAAACAGCATGCAGACAATCCCTTGCTCCAGAAAGCTCAGCCCAATACCAATACCTAGTTCCCAGGGAGCAGCTCTGCCTCAAGAATTGAGTCTAATCAGTCCTTACTGGAGAGGACAAACTCTCCTGCTGCTCACATCACTCCATCTCCAATGACCACTGCCTCTGCATATAGCCCAAAACTAACAACACCACAGCATGTCTTCCCAAGTCTGAACATTTCCTTGCAGGTTAAGACAAAAAACATGAAAGACTATGTATAAGAGCACCACCTGCTAATGTCAGCCACAACAACATTCAGTTTGTTTTGAAGGTTGTTTTTATAAGGACTTAATCTACACTTTCATTTTTAAAAAATACTATGTGGCAGGGAGTGACAGCAAATTCCATGAGTGTGGCAATCACAGAAAGCACCCAGCAGCGGGAAGACCAACATTACAATCTCAGTATTCAGTGAAGGAATCATTTAAACTATTTCATTATCCATAAAAACCTTTCTGAGAATCTTGGCTGAGCAGGCCTACAATTATTCTGTTCTGAGTTTAAAAATAAAATAAAAATTTCCACAAATCAACTGTCAGACATTGCTTCCAGCTGGAGCGCTCATGATGTGATAAAATTAGGATGCCAAAAAGAAAACACACTCAACGCAAATGGGTTTGATTTGAAAGCCAGGCTTCACATTTCAGCATGGGCGACGATTCCACAGGCATGGCACAGCTCTCTTGTCACAGTGGGTCTCTGTGCCATAAAGAAAACGTTTTGAGTCCTATTATACTGGAGCGGGACGGGCCCAAGGACAGATGCCTGATGATGAGCATGCCTGATGTTTTCCTAAAGATTTTTCAAAGTTCACCAGGCACACACAAACCTAGGGGAAGCTTCAGCAAAGTCAATGGAGAATGGAGAAGCTTAAATGGAGAGAAAAATTAGGGCAGCAAGAAACACACACAAAAAATAAAATGATAATAAATCGACACCATTCTCGAGGGAGACATCATGGCCCAATCCCTATTCTTACTGATTTGAGATAGCAGATTATCCTATGGAAAACAGGTAAGCAGAACAGCATTCACCTGTCCTCTAATGATTCGATAGATAGAGAGTTCCTTAGGGACAGGTTCTCAAAAGAGCTCAGCTCCAACTTAGGATCCAAAATAAATGGGCAGATTTCCAAAATTGCTGAGCTCTTTTGAAAATGCGACACCAATGGGAGTGTTGAGTCCTTGAAAATCAGGCCCTCAGTGACTTAGGCCTGAATGCACAAGAGGAGTTAGGGGTTGTGATGTGGCAGTGGAGGAGGGTTTCTCTCATAATGTTTAGCGCAGTGGTTTAGTTACTCCCCTGGGATGTGGGAGGAGTCCCACCCCCATTTATGTCCCCCATCCACCTAAGGGGAAGAAGGCATTTGAACAGAGATCTACCACCTCTCAGGTGTGGGCTCAAACCACTGGGTTATGGGACATTCTGATTCTTCAGCTCTCCTGTTGAAGCTGTTGCACTGTGGATTAACAGAGACATTGGCACAGGATCCTAGGTCTCCAACGTCCCAGCTGAATGCTTTAACCACCAAGCTACAGAGTCATTCGCATGCTTGTGCTCTCTAGCTCTCACAGAGTCATTTTGGTCATTGAAAGAGAGAGAGAGAGAGAGAGAGAGAGAGAGAGAGAGAGAGAGAGAGAGAGAGAAAGAGAGAGAGTGCATGCACAAGCCAGTCCACTTGTGGTTCCTACATCCTGAGCTTTAATTGTAATTACTACCACTCTGGGAAAAAAATTGCATTTCTAAAGTGGTAAAAACAATCACAGAACTTCTTCTAGTTAGTATGTATCATAGTTCAGGGTACTGCACCTGTATTCCCCCCTTGTGGTCCACCTAGGGCATTCACTCTAGGTTCCCAGTCTGCAACCAATTGGGTTTCCAAACCCAGTCTGTTTCTCTCCAGCTGCAGCATCTCCAGCTCTAACTATTGATCTCTCCACAATTCCTGTTGCAGTAGTGCATTCGATCCGTATGGGACATGGTTGCTGTCTCTGTCAGTTTCTTCCCAGCTTCTCTCCAGTTAGTTGGCTCCAAGATTCCTCTCCGACTCACCCCCCACCCCCTCACTGGGCTCGATGTTCCCTGTGAATCTGGGGCATCATTTCTCTTCTGATTGGTAGAATGCTGGAATTTGAATAGCTTCACCCTTGTCTGCTCCCCAGTGTTGAGCTGACTTTCTATGCATAGCTCAAAGCTTTGCATAGGTGATCTTTCTTCAGCTGTTCATAACTCATTCTACCCTCCCCTCCCCCCGCATCTCTCTTTTCACTATTGCTTTCCCCAAAAGACTGTGAGACTTTTCTCTGTGCTTTTTCCCTTCTATGGTACTTGCTTTCACTACTGATGGTGCTTATGGCAATTCACTCTGTCATAGATCCCACGCATGATGCCACCATATTTGTCACAGTTCAGAGCAGCTGCACCTGTATTCCCACTGTGGTCCCTCAAAGGCCCACTCTAGGCTCCCACCTCCTTAGCTGTCACCTTTCTTGGGCAGAGATCCACATTTCTCTCCCTCCTGACCAGTGATTTTCCAGGCTGCACAGTTCCCTGCCTACACTGTGATATTCCCAGTGAGCCAGACCACCTAAAAGGCCAGTATTTGTGGTTTCTCTCTAGTTATGAACAGTGTAATTGCCTGCAGTACCACACAGCTCTTTCTAAGCAAGCACTTGAAAGCATTACAGAGAACATACATTAAAAACAATAAAAGAGCCTACAGTCATGCTAAAAAGCTTACTGGAAGTCACCCCTCCAACCTTGGGCTCTGGTAGGTGTCAGTCTTTCAAAACCCACTGCTGGGTTTTCCCTCTGATTATAAGTTCATTAACTGTCTCAGATTCAGAACCACAAGAACCATAGTTTAGTCTTTCCTTTATACAATTTGGGCTTTTGAGCTTGGTCTCATGTAACAGGTGATTATCAGACAAGGGCTTATTCCTCAAGGAATAGCTTCAAAAGGCTGGGGGGTTGCATAACCAGAGGTGGGGAATTTGCATTCATCTCCCCCGAGATATTCTCCAGGAAAACCACACAACACTTTTTGTTCAAAAGTCCATTCATGTCTGGTACATTGTTCACTATAGTCCTTTGAACCCCAAGATCTCACATCTGTCCCATCTCCCACCTCAAAAGGTTACATACAATCCTGGCCGACAGTAATACATAAACCATTCACTTAATACAATGGACTCCAGAAATACTTGAACTTAATTCAACAAGTCGGACAGGAAACTGTCCTATAATTCATAATATGTTTTTAATCACGCCAACAATTAATGAACACAATTGGTGGAGTAAAATCTTGGCATGCACTGAAATCAATGGCAACCACTGATTTCAGTGGTCCCAGCATTTCACCCCTGGCCTTTAAGCTAGTCAACATCATCCCTCAAATCCATTTCTCTCCTTCTGGCTGAGCTCTGCCCAGCCTCACAATTCTGAGCTATCCCTTATTAGATATTATGTGGATAGTTCTGGCAACCAGTGGGAAGGAGAAGCTACCATCTAGCTGCCTTTCCTCTCAGTGGGGCCAGTCCTTGATCCTTGTCACTGTGTGAAGGGAGGGGCTCATATGTCCCCATGTCTGCAAAGCCAGGGCTCTGGCAGAATATGTTGCTCTGCTGCATAAAAGCATGTTGGATGGGATGGATGAATAAAAACTCAATGAGTTAGCAAATGTGTTCTGAGTATGTGTTCTAAGGAATGGTATAGAGGTATTACTGATTACTTTATACTGAGTTTCAAGCATGTAAGAAAATAAGATCCCTGCTCCAAGGAGGTTTTGATATAAAATAGAAAAAAATATGGACAAAGGAAGGGAGGAAAGGATGTAACATGAAAGTCTGTTTGGAACCTGTCTTATCATTGTCGAGAGGATTTTATATGGATTTACTTGTTCCTTAGCATCTCCTGGACTACACTAAGCACTTTCAACACACATTGTGCTCATTAGACAAGATATGTAGTTTGGTTCAACTGTGTATCCTTGAACTCTTAATTCTATGCAGTTAAGTATATTCTGTGCAGGAAATGTATTGTGTACATGAGTCTGAGAAGCTCATTGTCCTTCAAACTTTTTAGTGTATCTATGTGAGCTGATTCCAGCTATGAAATACACATTTATCTGAGGTTCTTGCTGATTAATTAAAAGTTTAAAAACTTATACACAATAATGTCCATGGCACTTCTAAAACACTCATTGATATTATTATGGAGCATTATTATCACACCTTAAGTTACTCATTGATTTTTATCATTAACATTCATTTTGTTTTATATTTTGGATGCACTTTTTATACTGTCCAGAGACCCACACATTTTTGGTGGGATTTTCCCTGGGATTTTGTTAGGGAACATATGCTAAGATGTTTATAATGTCTTTAATCCAAAATTATAAAATCCATGTAGCATAGAGAAGCATACAGAGACACAGAGGAAGATGCAAAGATTTTTAAACCTCTTAAGTACTATCGTAGAAAGGTTAAAGTGAGCAACAGATCTTCAACCATTTTAACAACATTTGAAAAAGAGGAACAGATTTGTTTAAGCAGGTACAAATCTTCAAAAAACCCTGACTTGATGAACAACACTTCTATTTCATCTTCATTTCCTGCCGAAAGCATTTGACAGACTGAAAAAAGAAATAGATTTTTAAATGCTAAGAAAAAAACATTGAAAGCGTCAGTTTTTGAAAAACCTCTGACACAATCACCAAAAACCAGATCTTGTTAACTGAATAGAGAAGCTAGGAAAGGGTTTTTTTCTCTCTTTCTTTCTCCCTCTCACTTATGCCCACAAACATGCCCACACACTGACAGTCAGAAAGGTCAGAGAGTTGTCTTTTTAGTTCCCAGAACAAAGATTTTTATTTCCTAATTTCTACCAGGTCTGAGCTGTCTCAGCCTTTTGGGGTTGAGGGAAAAAATGGACTGACCTATTCAGGAGACACTCCCCCTGCACCTTCAGGGGCTCAAGGTAGACAAAAGTTTGTGTGGATGAGGTTTCCACCTCACCTACTTCAGAGTTCCTGATTCTTGATCTCTCAGCCTCTTCAGTACAGCCACAAAGCCTGATGTCCAGAGCGTGCCTTAAGAGACCAGTTGTACGTCATAGACACAGCCTGGGGTAAGGGATGCTTTGGATGCTCAGCACACCAGCAACAGCAGAGGAAGAGCACTGACTGCAACCTGCCTTAGGGCAGCATTAATCTGTTGTCCCCTGGGTGCCAAACCAGTTCTGCCAGCCAGTGCAGAGGGGTTTAAATCATCATGCCCCTCCCTATAACTGTCCCCTTTGGGGCAGTGCCCATGTACGGCTAGGTGAGAGCGGAGACTGCAGTTTTGCCTAGCCACTCTGTAGAAGGATTTAGGTGGAGAGGGTGTAGTCCATCCCTTCATATCCTCCCGGTGCCCCTGCGCATCCTTGACTTAAGGGAGCATAATTTGTTTTGTCTGTTTTCAAACCTACAGTGTCTGAGTGTTTTGCAAACTCGAGCCACACAAGAATGTTACTGTGTTAATGTAGGGGACTGAAAAAATGGAGCACAGCAGAGAGAGGCAAAGGGAAAAATAGGATTCCAAACGGGCAGAGAGAGAGCAGGGTGAAAAACAGACTATGAGAACAGAAGCAGTGAGTGGAAGAGAGACATTCTGGGCTATTAGCTTCATTAGGATATGTGCACATGCAGCTGATGAGTTAATTAGGCTCCTGAAGGAAAATAAATACATTGGCCAAGATTTTCAAAAATGACCAGTGCTTTGGGGGGCTTAACTTGAGATGCGTTGAATGTGTCTGATTCTCCGAGAGTGTTGAGCACCCTGTGATGGGTTGGGTCACAGAGATCCCCTTGGGACTGTCACCTGATGTGCTGAGACTACCTCTGAGCCCATTTTCCCTGCCAGCTTGGGACTCTAGAACCCTGCCTTGTTGAGCCAGACCCACTACCCTACTGCAACACAGACTCAGGTCTGAACCACGTCCCCCAAAGCTGCAGACTTAACTGAAAACGGCTTAGCAAGTGCTCTTGTCTCTAGCACCCAGACACCCAGCTCCCAATGGGATCCAAACCCCAAATGAATCCGTTTTATTCTGTATAAAGCTTATACAGGATAAACTCATAAATTGTCCTCCCTCTATAGCACTGATATGCATAGCTGTTTACTCCCCCCAGGTATTAATTACTTTGGGTTAATTAATAAGCAAAAGTGATTTTATTAAGTATAACAAGCAGGATTTAAGTGGTTCCAAGAAATAACAGACAGAACAAAGTAAGTTACCAAGCAAAATAAAACAAAAAGACGCAAGACTAAAGCTAATACATTAAGAAACTGATTATAGATAAAATCTCACCCCTAGAGATATTCCAATAAGCTTCTTTCACAGACTGGACTCCTTCCTAGTCTGGGTCCAGCAATCACTCCTCCCCCCACCCCCCCGTAGTTACTGTCCTTTGTTCCAGTTTCTTTCAGGCATCTCTTTGGGGTGGAGAGGCCACCTCTTGAGCCAGCAGAAGACAAAATGGAGAGGCTTCCAGGGCCTCCTTTTATATTCTCTTGTGGGTGGAAACTCCTGTGTTCTTCTATTGAAAGTCACAGCAACAAGACGGAGTTTGTAGCCGCCTGGGCAAGTCACATGTCCATGAATGATTCAGCTTTTTGCAGCCATTGTTTACATGTTAGTTTGAACGTTCCCAAAAAAGCTCAGCTATGGATTGGCGTCTCCCAAAGTCCATTGTCAGTTAAGTGTTTCTTGATTGGGCACTTACTGAGAATAGTCCTTTCTCAAGAAGCTGACCAAATGCTTCACTGAGGCTACTTAGAATCAAACACATTGAGATACAAGTACATAGCCAATATTCATAACTTCAAATACAAAAATGAGACACACATACAGACAGCATAATTATAACTAGCAAATTACAACTTTTCTATACACACCTTACTCGACCACCTTTGTACAAGATTTAGTGCAACTACAGGACCTTGGTTGCAACAAGGATCTATACAGTCACAGTTCATGTCAATAATGTCACCCACCCACCCTCTGAAAATCAGAGCCCTTTAAGGTTTATGAAGCTGGGCACCCAGGATCACTAGTTACTTCTGAAAATCTAGACCATTTTATATGTTCACATTAGAAAGGTCACCCACTTGCACTTGCTGACCTATGGGGCTTTTCTGTTCTGTATAGGTTCTTATAATTCACTCATCACCATTGTATCTGAGCATGAGTTACTTCCAGTAGTGAATTAAGTGATATGACTAACATATGTCAAGTGTGGTTTCTCTCCCATATATTACATATATAGCACAAGCTTCCCTTAGCTCAAAAAGCTTATTCTAAAAAAGAAAAAATAATTGGCACATGGTTCCTTATCCCTACTACATGCTTGAAATAAGTTTGCAGTTACAACCTTGGGTAGCTCCTTGGTGGGGAGGTCGATGTTTTAAAAAAATATATTGGGATCCAAAAATCCTAAGAACAGCTAGCAGCTTCTGCAGCTACACATCTCACAATACGCCTAGAAGCCTACTGCCAGGGAGATAAACTTGGGCTGGCTAGAGCTAGGGAACCATTTTTAAATGAGAGAGAAATTTACTGCAAAATATTGGGAGATAGTATTTGGTTCCATATCATCTTTGCACTGAAACCATTTTGTATAATCTATGCTATACTGCTTCATCGCTTTGCCCACGAAAGGCTTGAACAAATGTATATTCATTATTCATTATATTCATATTCAAGATTTCTGGAAATTGTCTAAAAATAACTGATCGTGGCTAACTAAGTGGAATCACATATGCCCTTTGTGAGTGTTTGGTTGGCACACAATGCCACATGTCATACACAAAGTTCACCTTTGGTGTAAGCAGATGCAGCTCCATTGGTGTCAATGGAATTGTGACCACTTAACGCCTGTTATGAAATCGTCCCGCAATTCGTACATGCTCCAATTCTATAAAACTTAATGTATATATAGGCTTTCTCCCACTGTTAAAAGAAGCATTTTAAGGAACATTTTGCAGCTTCTCTAGTTCCTTTATCATAGTTCTTTCAGCCGTTTCTTACATAAATTTGGGCCATATGTTTTTTTCAGTAACCTACTTAAATGACCAAGTGTGCAATGGAATTCCACAACCAGAGCAAGACAGCCTTCAGAAGCTGGTAATTCTTAGCAAACTTTTGTATTAGCATTTCTAACTGAAGTTATAAATCTTGCCCCTCCCCCCCTTTTTTTAAACTTGCATAATGAACCTAGGTTCACTATGTTTGAGTCTTAGCAACATCAGTAGATGAATCAGAGGGAGCACAATGGTAAAATGCACAGTTGCAGAAGCAGTAAGTTCTAATGTGTTCTGTTTTGGGCAGTATCATTCTGGTTGTGCTCCATGGACTTGGCAAAATGGTGTCTAGTCAGATACATAGAGATGGGCCACACTTGATTGGTCTGAGAGTACCCCAAGAGTGCAAAATCTATTGATGAATGGAACTGAACCAAATTATAAGAATTCTGTTTTTGTGTTTTTCAGAACTATTTTATCTACTATTTTCTGTTTTCTGAGTAAAGTGAGACAAAAAGACCCGGTGCAATAAGTGGTATAAAAAGCCAACTTTTTAAAATTATTTTCTGAACATTTTACTATCCTAAGATGCCAAAAGGGCTTCACAATAGCAGATGATAAACAATGTAGTGGATATTCTGCATCCCATGTGTCACGGTTCCTTCCCCACTCTGAACGCTAGGGTACAGATGTGGAGACCTACATGAAAAACCTCCTAAGCATATCTTTACCAGCTTAGGTCAAAACTTCCCCAAGGTACAAAATATTCCACCCTTTGTCCTTGGATTGGCCGCTACCACCACCAAACAAATACTGGTTACTGGGGAAGAGCTGTTTGGAAACGTCTTTCCCCTCAAAATACTTCCCAAAACCTCGCACCCCACTTCCTGGACAAGGTTGGGTAAAAAGCCTCACCAATTTGCCTAGGTAACTACAGACCCAGACCCTTGGATCGTAAGAACAATGAATAATCCTCCCAACACTTGCACCCCCCCTTTCCTGGGAAATGTTGGATAAAAAGCCTCACCAATTTGCATATGTGACCACAGACCCAAACCCTTGGATCTGAGAACAATGAAAAAGCATTCAGTTTTCTTACAAGAAGACTTTTAATAGAGATAGAAGTAAATAGAAGTAAAGAAATCCCCCCTGTAACATCAGGATGGTAGATACCTTACAGGGTAATTAGATTCAAAACGTAGAGAACCCCTCTAGGCAAAACCTTAAGTTATAAAAAGATACACAGACAGAAATAGTTATTCTATTCAGCACAATTCTTTTCTCAGCCATTTAAAGAAATCATAATCTAATGCATACCTAGCTAGATTACTTACTAAAAGTTCTAAGGCTCCATTCCTGGTCTATCCCCGGCAAAGCAGCATATAGACAGACAGACCAGACCCTTTGTTTCTCTCCCTCCTCCCAGCTTTTGAAAGTATCTTGTCTCCTCATTGGTCATTTTGGTCAGGTGTCAGTGAGGTTACCTTTAGCTTCTTAACCCTTTACAGGTGAGAGGAGCTTTCCCCTGGCCAGGAGGGATTTCAAAGGGGTTTACCCTTCCCTTTATATTTATGACACCATGTATTTGAAAAATTGACAAGTATATGTATATCTGTGGAGGAGGATTGCATCTGATGTGCCACTGAGAGGACACAACTCTCTCCCTCAAAAGAAAAATTGGAACCTGTCTCAGCCTAGTATCCTCGTGTAATTCATTTTACATTTTTGTAGTAGAATAATGATGTCCATAGGCAAGACAGGAACATGGATGGCTTGGTTCTGAGAGATGCTGAGCACATTCTGAGCACCTATAACTCCCATGGCTTTCAGTGGGTATTTGCAAATGCTCTGCATCTCTGAGGAATAGGCTCTGTAATTGTGAACAGCTGAAGGATGCCACTGCTGACATGAGAACTGCATGCATGTGATCGCTGGAACATACAATTTCATAACCAAGTTGATCAGTCATAACTTTTTTGAGACGCCCCCATTAGAAATATTAAACTTGGGAAATTTGCCCTGAATCTTGGAAAAAATGATGCAGCTTCTCAAGGCCCAAACAACTGCATTACAGTTTGTTCTGAACTTTTTCACAGGGAAAAAAAGTTTGGAGATTATCTGGAAATATGGAAATCTGGTAAAAATTGCTTTAATAAGTAATCATCTGCTCTGAATGCTCTGCTCATCATGGAAAATGATCTTTCCATGATGCACAGTGCCCATCTATAGTGGAAAATATGCATGTTATGAGACCTGAAGAAAATATATTTAAAGTCCTGGGAGCCTTTCTGTCGTCTTCTACCCTACACCACCCAAATAATCATCTAACTCAAACTGTGTCCTTTTGGAGACATTAGACTAACGTAGGTGTAGAGCATGCATGGTTTCACCCTATCCTCTTTGCAGCTCCAGAAATCCATGATGACTGGCATTAGGATCCTGGGTTCTCTTTGGTTAGTTTCAGTTGATCTAATGAGCTTTTTTAGTTTGCTTGCTTGCTATCAGAAGTTTTGTTTTGTCCACCAGCCTGAATTAAGTTTCCTCTTGGCTGTCAAGATGAAATAAAAATTAACATATTCTTATGTCATGGGTTTTTTAAATGTGCCTAATCTTTATTTGAAATTTAAATGTTTTTCTGTATTATAAAAAATAGTGTGGGGGGACATCAAATGTTGCACTTTTATCTCCTTTTTCTAATTTGCAACCTAATGTCATGGACAACGAAAGCAATGGAACTGCTCATTAAAGACAGCTCACTTGAGTACGGATTTTCAGGAGCTCAGTTCCAATGTGTTCTCTCTATTCCCATATGTTATCCTCTATATAACATAACAATTGTTTAAGTGTTTTAAAAAAATCCACATACTAATTTCCACACTTTGGGCCATAAGTTGCCCTTGATTCATAAACACAACTTGCTTTTTCAATACTTTTCCATCTTTCCAAACCAGCCTCTCACTTTGTACCCACAATCAATTTGGGCATCAAACTGTGATGCGGATAACGGAATGTAGATGTCCAGCTACCTGATCGGTGCCCCCACATAATCAAATATCTACACTATATCTTGTGTGCCAGCAAAATTGTGGAGTCAAAATGAAAGGCTGGTTTGAGGCTCCATGCCCAGTTTCAAATCAATTAAGCCATTCTAATTCCTTAGCCATTTTTATACATCTACTTGTTTGATATTATTAATACATGCACAAGGAAAATATTTTGAAGCTCTTTAAAGATAAATGTTGAAATCATGCATCAGAACTGTGAACAAACTCCTACAACACTGCAAGATCCACGTACACAACAGCAGTGCGTAGGTACACGTACAGTCATTCTAGACAGCACGTCCTTTCCCCAATTTAGAAAATATAGATTAACAAGTAAGTAGAAGAGCAGGGGCAACAATTTCCCATTTAACCGATTTACTCTCATTACTCTGCAGGTTTCTTTGTTTCCCAACCCTCCCTTTTCCCACAGAAGTGAAATGCTTGATAGCTATTTTTATATGAAATAAAAAGGAAAGACTTCGTTAATTTTACTGCCGGATGGCAAGCTGTACGCTGCTGAGTGAAAAAAAATGAGCAGGGGGGAGAGAGTACACATCTCTACAGTTTAAGTAATATGGGTTGGATTCTGATCTCAATTACAGGAGTGAGAGAAGGCGTAATCAGTCCTTATGCTACTGAGGACATTTTCAGCAACATTGCTAGTTTCTAAATCATGGAGAAATGGAATTCAAATACATTTTGATTATGCTGTTTTGAACAGAGATATCACTCTTTGTGTTAATTTAAGTATACCACCAGCTTTATATTTGTCCCAAAAACATGAACCCAAACCCAGAGCATTTCTCCATAACAACTAAAGTTTACTGTGCTAAATGATCAGTTTTCTTTTTACCTAATGAGCAGTGCAATTCCTAGGAGATGTTTTTAGTTGGTGCAGAACCACATAAGATGTGCAGTGTCTATGGCACGTTGTTAGTGAGGAGTCAGGTTCTTGCAAACTATTTCTATAAATTGAACTTGACAATGACAAGGGAACATATGTTCAAGAATAAATCTGACAGGCAGACACTTTGTTTTTCCTTTTCCAGGTGACTTAACCCGCGCTGTTAAAAATGCACAGTTGCAAGAGTTGGGATGGGTGCTCAATAAATCACAAGGTTTTAGGAAACTGGGAAAACACTTTGAATGAAATGCCCTAAATGCCCTTATGCATGCAGTTAGGGAGAAATCCTTCGAATGCAAAACCCAAATAGACCAGTTTTTTGCAGGTGTACAAGGGAACAAACTCCTCCTCTGTAATCTAGCAGACAAAATCGTTACAAAATCCAACCCCGCTAAAATCGGCAAAGTCCAGCTCTGAAATAAGAAATAAGAAACATTTTTAACACTAATCATTGGAACAGATTACCAGGATTACAGAAGAGTCTCAATTTAAGTTAAATTGGAAGTCTTTCTGAAAGACATGCTCTGATCCCAACACAACTTCCTTGGCTAGATGCAGGGATGCTACGTAAAACCTTTGTCCTGTGTTATGCATCAGGTCAGACTAGAAGGTCATAATGGTCCTGTCTGGCCTTAAAATCTATTTAACCATCAGCATCCAAAACACTATCACATTCTGTCTGTACTCACCACCCCCCGTACTTGCCAACTGTCTACAAACTTCATAGAACTAAACCTCTCTCTGACTACATTTACCCAGCTGTAAAAATGGGTGTAATTGTATTTGGCTCACAGAGGAATTGTGAGGCTTAATTAATTAATTACCTTAAAGTGCTTTGACATTTGCAGTTAAAATGTGCCCGGTAAGTGCACAGGGGGTGTAGTAATTAAGGAGAGGTGACCATCCCCCCTCTCCACCCAGTTTCAAAATCCCTCACATACTGTGAGTTTGAAAGTTAAAACCCTTGGGGATTGCATTCCATTTAGCTCAATGAAAAAGGGGGCAGAGCCTGCAGAGCCAGTGAAAGGGTATGGCAAGAAATGGAACAAAGAGCTGACAGTGAAAATATATGTATATATATTATGTCCAGTATATTACACATAGAGCAACTACTTGTTCTACTCTAGCATGGGGGAGTGTCATCTTTTATCCTTAATGGCTTCCCTCTCTCTAGAAAAGCATGTTTCTTTTTGCTTTTTCCTTTTTAATTTGATCCACTCTTTGAGGGGAAAACACATTGGTTTAAATGGCAGGAACTCATGAGAACTCAAACCCTGAAAATAGTTGGAGAGGTTCCCAAAACTTCTCCATCCACGCGCATTGCCAGTTCGTGGTAGTAATTCTCAGTTCTGCCTGCTGTGACGGGGCAAGGCCAGATGGCTATAGAAAAGTAGTGGGAGATAGATATATTAGCTCCAGGCTAAACAAATCCCTGGTACCAGGATAAGTGAAATGGCAGCTGCTCCAGGTCAATTAAGACACCTGGGGCCAATTAAGAAATTTCCAGAAGGCAGGGAGAATGCTAGGTTGATTGGGACACCTGAAGCCCATCAGGGGCTGGCTGAAACTAGTTAAAAGCCTCCCAGTCAGTCAGGTGGGTGTGCATGTCAGGAGCTGTGGGAGGAAGTTGTGCTGTTGGAGAGACTGAGTAGTATACACCATATCAGGCTCAAGGAAGGAGACCCTGAGGTAAGGGTGAAGTGGAGCTTGAGGAAGTGAGGGCTGCTGTGGGGGAAGTAGCCCAGGGAATTGTACATGTCATGTTTCTAAAAGGTCAGCTACCATAGCTGATACTATTAGGGTCCCTGGGCTGGAGCCCGGAGTAGAGGGTGGGCCTGGGCTCCCCCCCCTGACCTTTGCCCCCTGATTAATCACTGAGACTGGGAGACAACAGAGACTGTGCAAGGAAGGATAACTTCTCCTCACCTCCCTCTCTGGCTTATGATGAAAATGACTCAGTAGACTGTGACCCTTGTCTCTAGAGAGAGAAGGGTTATGTGGAGGGTCACAGTGAGCTTCTGAGGCTAGCAAAATCCGCCAGGAAACGTGGGACCCACAGAGGCAAGGACAGAGCTTTGTCACATTGCCCTCCCTGGGTTTTCTGTCACAGCCATGCAGAAATGTACTAGGATCCGTTCAGAGTTCATCAGGATTGCTCCTTGATGTAATGGAAGGCTTGTTGATGTGTCACAAGTTAGTGACCTCTGGGGCTCCTGTACTGCCTATACTGCACACTCCAGTGCTTTCCAGAGAGACCGAGGAATGGAAATTGAACCTGGCTCTCCTGTATGGTAATGTAGAGCACTAACCATCTGGTTTTGTGTCTCCTAGAAAAATTGCACCTATTTAAAATCTATTTAAAATCCTTCTAGTTAATCCAGAGCCTATCTATAATGTAGGTGCACTTAAAGTAGTTTCACCCTTGCTTTAATTTATCCACCCTTGTGTTGGTAATTTTGCATCTACATTTGGAGTTTGAACCCATTTAACTAGAAAGATTTTAAACTAGTTTCGTTAAATTAGTGTAACTTCTAGTATTGATAAGGCCCATGTCACCAGGGTACCCAGAAGCTTTTTTATCTTTTTTCACCAAAACACCCCTTATACCACTTGAGTACATACTAATTATGCAAAATCCTCTCTGTGAGTGGATGTAATCCAACATAAAATCTCACCGTGAATTGGTTGTAATTCTGTACAAAATCACCCTCTTCTTGGTTAAGCATTACTCTTCACCCTGTTAGTGGTTAGCACTTGTCTAACTGAGCCCTGATGGAAAATATACACTCCCCTCTTCTCCGCAAAGCAAGCTGGATGCGCTCACTGTAGGAAGCACAGTCCTCATGATTGTTGTAAACAATTTTCCTTTAAATGTTTTATTTCCTTTCAGTGTTTAAAAATAACTGGATAGGATACAAAATTAATGTAAACTTTGATAAATAATTGATCATAACAGCTTAAATAGAAAGCACTTTGTTGGCCTTAAAAAAAAACAAAACATGAGGAGAGAAAAATCTTTCTGATGTCAATAATAAAAACACCATATCCTTTTACAATGCCTTTCATCGAAGTATTTCAAAAAGCTTTACAGATATTATTAAACTAAGTATGTGGGTATTCTAATCCCCATTGTATTGATAGGAAAACAGAAACACGGGATCAAATTTAGCTTTGATATAAGCAGGTACAAGCCCCATTACCTTTGCAGAGAGGTTTCAATGACATGCTCCTGACTCACCATGAGTTATAAATGCAAAGCCTGAAACATAGCCCAGGTTAGGGTTCATTTAGAACAATAGCATAGCCTGAAGTCAATAAACATTATTATTCCATATTGAAGATTATCCAATACAAGGGGGGAGGGATAGCTCAGTGGTTTGAGCATTGGCCTGCTAAACCCAGGGTTGTGAGTTCAATCCTTGAGGGGGCCATTTAGGAATCTGGGGCAAAAATTGGGGATTGGTCCTGCTTTGAGCAGCGGGTTGGACTAGATGACTTTGTGAGGTCCCTTCCAACCCTGATATTCTATGTATGTTGATTTCTGGGTAGTCTTTTTCACAAAAAGCACAAGATGTTTGAATGACCCTGACAGTAAAACATAGATGATTAGATAAGAGTGCACATTTATGAAAATGTAGAAGTTCTTTCCTTCCCTTTTGCTCAAGGATGAAATCTAAAAAGCGAGAGAAATGCCACACAGTTGCTCTCCATTGTCAGAATTTTGGATAGACAAGCTGCTGTTTCAGCCAAGCTTAATAGAATAGATTTTTAAATGTCATTTATTTGAATATTAAACTAGAGGTTAGAATTCCAACGAGTATATAAGAATCCTGTATTGCACTACACTTGTATTCTATGGATGGGTTGGACTAAAAATTGGGATAATTCCTGTAAATTCAAAATCCAAACATTTGAAAATGTCTCTTATTAATATAATGGCTCAAACTAGAACCTGGGATGTGAACAGCTCTGAATTTTCAGGGTGTTCAGAATGAAGCTCTATACATGAATTTTGAAACTTGAGCTGATCTGTAGTTTTGGTTAAACTGGGGTAGACTGGCCAAGCATGTATTTGTCCCTCTAGGCACCTTTTTTTCTACATGCCAAGCACCAAAATGTGCTCCCTTTCAGTGTTGTTATTCCTTTCTCCACACTGGTACTCCTAAGACTGCAGTGTGGGAGTTCATGTTTCCATGTCTAGCTTTCACGTCCAGGCAGGCTTTCAGCCCAGCCTCTGGAAATCATGCCATGTAGAGAACCTGCTTTGATGGTATGGCTGGCCACACCCTACTTACATCACAATGTATTATATTCATGATCCTCTTCCAGCCAGTAGTTTTCCCCTCTGCCACTAAATGGAGAGAGGCACATTGGTCTGAAGATACTAAAGATAGGTTGACTGACTCACTACTTATGCTCCAATCTGGTTGGTGAACAAGGGACAACAAAGAGATATCTTCCACTTAAGTACAGTGCATCCTTAAGTATAGTAACTGCTGTTCTTGGTGCTGGGCCCCAAGTGGGATTGGAGCCAAACCAGCTGAGGAGTTGTTTTTCAAAATGCTAATAATATAGCCACTAGCTCCATTAAGGCACAATTAATTCCTGAATTACCCATAAATCAGCTGGGAATAAATGTGTAACTATTTTAGTTTTTCACAACCATACCATGCCCTTGAACCATGTAGGCAGCTCCATTTGATTATGAGGGATGCGGATCAAGGGCATGAGATGGCCTTAAGTGGTGACAATTTGACGATTATTGTGTTTGATTTGTAACTCTGCAGGTATGGTTGTGCTGATGTTTCCTTTATAAAGTGTTTTTTTAATGTGGTTTAAAAAACCCCTCTTGTCTCATCTCATCCCAGGCAGAAAATGACATGTAAGCTAAAAAGCAATATTTTTTCTCAAATTAAAATGCCCCAAATTGATTAAATCTTAATTAGAGACAGAGCTCAAAAGAAAATAAACCAGTCCCCACAATATGTTCTCTCTTTCTCTTTCAACTTACGGAAGCCTCTGTACTCTGAAACTGTGGGACTAAGATTGTGAAAAGTCAAGGTCTGGCAGGTCATGGCTGGTCTAAGTGGTATAATTCCTTCCTCCGACCTGCTGGCATTGCATTATCTCCCATATAATCTCATTCCCCACACTGAGCCTACTCCCCTTCTGGGAGGGTTCTGAGGGCAGCTGCTACCAGAGAGCAGCTCAGCTGTATGGAGAGATAAGCTATTAGGGAGCAGAGAGGGTATGACAGTAATTTTGATGGAATATATGGGCCCGAAGAGTCAAAGGTGCTGACATGACCCAGCCTCTGAGCAAGATGAAACAATTTTAGACAAGATTCAGGGTTTGGTTTACAGAGGTCTCAGCTTGATTAGTACCAGGGCAATCACACTGCTACAATTTTTTAACCTTTTATTAACCATACAGAAAAGAAAGAAAAACAGTTAAAGCATTTGAAATGTACAATATACAATAAGGCTTTCATTTTAACAACATCCCTTGTTCCTTTGCCCTTTAGCTGGAGAGGATTTTTAGAATGAAACCTCTCCCATTTGACAGTCTTTTAGGTGGCATTAAAGGTGGTAAGAAGAACTATCTTTTGGGGGGGGAAAGGCAGGAAGTTAGATGAGATGGGCTGGAACTGTCCTTGTTACTGTTGGTAAAGTTCAATCCCATGTCCTAAAAGACAAACACACATAAGAGGAGAGAGAAAATAACAGCAAAGATAGAAAATGCACCTTCTGACTCCTATGTTGTCTCTGTTATGCAACCTCCCTGCTGGAAGAGTGAGGCACACAGTCTTATTAGCCACTACAAGACCTGGTGAACTTGTACCAGCAGAGAGCTGTTTAAGACATTGCTTTTTTCTGCCTCTTTGATCACAGGCTTACAGCAGCATTGCAAAATACAGTCTTGACTGGCTAAGACAGATTTTTATTAGACAGAAAGCAAAAAAGGAGAAATAAATTGGGGAAGGAAAAGGACACATGAGGAGGCAGAGGGAGAGAGAAAGAGACAAAGTCTCACATTCCAGATAGTATTGGAGACTTAGCCAGAACCGATGGAGGTGGTTATATCATCTGGATAACTCTCTCTGGGCCAGGCTGGTTAGGACATCTTTTGGGATTATGACAATGAAGGTCCAGCAGTGTCACGGTAGATCCTGGGGTTCCAGGACACAATGGGGATGGAAGCCCTGATGGTGAAGCTTGATCTTCATTACTTTGCTCACTAATTAGGTCTACAATTCATTTGCAAACTTAACACGATCAATTTGGGCTTGTATAGGGACTGGGAGTGGCTGGCTCACTACAAAAGCAATTTTCCCTCTGTTGGTATTGACACCGCCTCATCAATTATTGGGAGTGGACAACATCCACCCTGAGTAAATTGGCCTTCAATGTTGGTTCTCCATTTGTAAGGTAACTGCCTTCTCTTCATGTGCCAATATATATTTTTGCCTGTATCTGTAATTTTCACTCCATGCATCTGAAGAAGTGGGTTTTTTACCCACAAAAGCTTATGCTCAAATAAATCTGTTAATCTTTAAGGTGCCACCAGACTTCTTGTTTTTGTGGATACAGACTAACACAGCTACCCCTCTAATTTTTAGCAAACAAATTTTGGGCCATTGATTTCCAGTCCCTCACTTCTATTGTTTTACCAGGCATAGTTTCAACACTGTCCTCAGTGATATCACTAGGCCTTTTTATCTGGACTAATTTACTCTTTTTTGACTCCCTTTCATACCATTTCCCATCAACATTTGTTGTTTTAGCTCATTGACATTTTATGAACTTTCACTTTTCACAGCTGAGCTTACAATGAGGGTTAATTTGTAGGCCAAATTACCACCACAGGGATATTTAGATAAGTGTGGAGGAACTAGACGTCCTTGCCAAATGCCATTGCCTGTTCTCTCATGACATATCCTAAGACTGTCAGAACATCCATCATGGGTTTGATGAGTCTCACCCCCTTCCTTTTCTGTTGTGCGAATGTGGGAAATTTCACTCACTTGATGGAATAATCCGAAAGAAATTCATGAGTTAATAAATAGTTTCCTAAGTCCTTTTGTGTGCTTTTTTTGCATAGAAGATGACATAACAATTTGTGATTATCACATCCTGCCAAACAAAACAAACCATTTGTGATTATCACATCCTGCAGTCAGGTTAATGTGCAATTTACTTTAATGTGTCTTCTGCATGTATGGTGAAGGACCTTGTTGTTCTCACCAGACTTGGGAAAGGTATCTCATTTACTGAACATTCTGACTGCTCAATACTGTGACTAAAGGGAGATTTATGAGGTGTATGTAACAGATATGTATTTTGTGTTAGTTCACAATTCAATTTTGAATGTGTTAACAGCTTACAGTAGAGTGTATACAAAGTGACATGGAACAATAAATTGACAACTCATGCCAAAGTAAAAAGTAAGTGAAAAACATATTGAATCCTTAGCTTACTGCTTAGTAACTCTGGCTATCAAAGAGTAAATGAATCTAAACTATGCAGTGGAAATTTTAAACCTATTTTTTAAACCTCACTAAGAAGTAGCTATAAAATTCAGCCCTATCAGTACTTATGAACACATTAAATAAATCTCTGTTATTATCTCAGTTTAGCTTTGATCTTGGAATATTCTTGTATTCAAAAATAATGAAAACTTCATCGCTTTATTAGTACATTTTTTTGTGGGGGGGAGTATACATTAAACATCACTGAAAAATCTGAATGAGATGAACAGGATTGAGAATAAAGCATTGTTAGGCTGTATGCAAATGAAACTTTCTGATCCTGCTATTAGTTTCTATCAAATATCTTTCAATATGTAGCTCTTTAGATTTGCAATATCCTTCCAACTTCATGACTGAGCTCAAGACTTCCATTTGTATCTGTAGCTTAGTCATGTTACATGCAAAAGGTGTGGGGTTTTCTTTTAGATTTAAACAATGGATAAACCAGATCAAACAGCAGAATTGAAACAATTGTTGTTACACTTTAAACATAAATATATTTATTGCAATTTACAACTATAGAGCATAATAAAGGCCTGGAGTGGAGAAATTCCATCTTTCCTACAGGAAACAAGTATCTTTTTCACAGGAACTCAGTGTTATTCAATGGAATATAGCCTTCAGAGTGGCAAGTCCCAAGAAGGCTAGGTCAAGTTTTAAAGCTCTAAGTGACGCCTTAAGTAATTCTCTGCAGTGGGACACCTGTCCCCTGCATTGACACTGGAAGAGGAGAACCTAAGACACTGCAATTTTGGTCTAATTTTTTTAAAATTTTGGCCACGATTAAGCAATCAACACACACCACCATGACCACAGTTACTACCAGTGGTATCTGAGATACAGCAATAATTGTCTGTTCTAAATCTAAGGAAACACTAGAGTATCTCAGATACCATTGAGTGGTAAATATGGGTGGGCTGATTTTTTGATGACAGTCATTTGATTTGATGCTATGTGACTTGATTTCCTTTATTCTGCTATACCTGTATATGTTTGAATAATCATAGGAAAATTCCAAATAGCTGCAGCGATTTACTGTAGCACAGTTATGTGCTTATGCTCTGTTTGCTTCTTCATTTCCTTATGCACTTATTTGAGATGATTTTCTCATTGCTGTGTTCCATTCTGATTTTTCTTGGCACTGCTAACTGTTCTGATGCCATACTGTAATTTGTTTTGTTCAATGGGTTCTCTGTCAGATATGTGTGAAGAAGCTCTTTGATTTGCTGCTTCAATTGTCTCTTTGCAATTGGCCATTTAGTTGTCTTCAAGATTTTTCAAGCTGTGCAAATGATGAACTACTCCAAGTGTGACTCTTGCAATCTGAATTTATTCTGATTTCCCAAAAGGGCAAAGGAATCACTCTTGCCAATCAAAACTGTTTGTCATTTAATAGAAACTAAAGTTATGTCTTACACTGGGCAGAATTGGAGAGAGATGATAGGAGAATAAAATGAAAGTCCAAATCCAGCTTAATGAATAATTTAGAAACAATAAATCCTACCCACCTAATCAGCAATCTTCACTGTCAAAACACAGCCTTGTGAGGAGAGAGAGCGTTAGAAGAAATTTGTCTTACAAATGCAACAGAAATAATGCAAATCCCTTTGTTCGTTCTTTTGAAAGCTCCTGTTTTTAAGGAAGAATGAAGTAATAAGCTCTTTTCCCAGTTTTTCTTTGTCTGGCAGACAAAGAAGGAAGATGGGAGCTGAGTGAAAGGACTCGTTACAGAAATCTATGGGGTGACATGGAAAGAGTAATATATATGGCAAGGTCACTCAGACTTTTTCCACCTGAGAGCCAAATTGGCCACTCGCCAGGTGCCCAGCTGCTGTGTCTTAAATTTGCATACACTGGAGCAAATTGCATCTGATTTATCTTGAATACAGAACTGATTCCCACAGGCGTTACAGATTCCAACAGGCAATGCCCCCTCTTCTTCTGAGTGACCCTTCTCACCAATCAATGTGTCGCATTGCCCTCTGGGACAGGTAGTTTCAGTGTGCTTCACTTCAGTATTCAGAATTCAGTATGAGTCTAGCCAAGTGCTTCACTGTAAAACTCTGTAGGCCACATATGAACAAAAGGCTGCATTTTGCTTAGTGCTGGAAAATAAAAACCCACAAAGTGAAAGAGGGCAAAGGAAGGGCAGTTAAAAAGGAGTAAATTAGTTCAAATATAAATGATTTGCTTACTGGATGGGATGTATACTAAGAAGGAATAAAAAGGGTGCTGGAACAGAAGGAAGATCAGAAAGTGGGCACTGAACCAGTCCCATTCAGAAGTCAATGGAAGGATTCCCATTCACTTCAGTGGTCACTGGAATAGGTGTCATGTGAGGTCTGAGACATAGAATCATAGAATAGAATCATAGAATATCAGGGTTGGAAGGGACCTCAGGAGGTCATCTAGTCCAACCCCCTGCTCAAAGCAGGACCGATCCCCAACTAAATCATCCCAGCCAGGGCTTTGTCAAGCCTGACCTTAAAAACTTCTAAAGAAGGAGATTCCACCACCTCCCTAGGTAACGCATTCCACTGTTTCACCACCCTCCTAGTGAAAAAGTTTTTCCTAATATCCAACCTAAACCTCCCCCACTGCAACTTGAGACCATTACTCCTTGTCCTGTCATCCGCTACCACTGAGAATAGTCTAGATCCATCCTCTTTGGAACCACCTTTCAGGTAGTTCATAGAATCATAGAATATCAGGGTTGGAAGGGACCTCAGGAGGTCATCTAGTCCAACCCCCTGCTCAAAGCAGGACCAAAGCAGCTTGAAAGCAGTTAGTTGAAAGCAGCTATCAAATCCCCCCTCATTCTTCTCTTCTGTAAACTTCTGTAAACATGGAATCATAGGTGCTGGAACTAGGGTTACTGGGGGTGCTGTGCACCCCTGGCTTGAAGTACTAATAAGAAACGCCAAATCCACCTTCAGCACCCCACTATAAAAATTGTTCCAGCACTACTGTATAGAATAGTCCAGGGATCAGCAACCCTTTGGCACGCAGCTCTCCAGGGCAAGCCTCCTGGCGGGCTGCCAGGGCAAGCCTCCTGGCGGGCCGGGCCGGTTTGTTTACCTGGTGTATCCGCAGGTTTGGCTGATCATTGCTCGCATTGGCCGTGGTTCGCCACTCCAGGCCAATGGAGGCTGCGGGAAGTGGCGCAGGCCAAAGGACATGCTGGCTGCCGCTTCCCGCAGACCCCATTGGCCTGGAGTGGCGAACCGTGGCCAGTGGGAGCTGCAATTGGCCAAACCTGCTGATGCGCCAGGTAAACAAACAGACCCAGCCCGCCAGGGGGCTTACCCTGGTGGGCCGCATGCCAAAGGTTGCCGATCCCTGGAATAGTCCATTTGAGAAAGAGAAGGTGGGTTGAGGACAAACTTTGGTGGCTTTGAGGTCCATTCAGCTATAATTGTTCTCCAGTAATGAGAAGCAACCAAAAATTTTGGTGCTATGACTGTTGTTGAAGAATTTGAACATTGTGGTGGTGGAAGGAATCCATGTACCGTAAATGATGCAATAAATACATTCTATAGACACACTGGAGAACCAAGAATAGAGCCTAGGGGCTTCAGCTTCAAAAACGTAGGATTCTGCCACCTGAGCGAATGGAGATCTCCACTGTGTGGCAGCAGTAGTGGTAGGTTCCCCATGTTCCCTGTGTGAGTCAATAAACTTCAATGTGCTACTAATTTATTTCACATTACAGTTCTGAATTGTTTAGAGAATATGTTGTAATCCTTCAGAGAGGCAAAGGAGAATAGAGGTTTAAAATATTATTCTGTTTTACCTATGAGTCTAGAGAATCTGATAAAAATATGTAGTTAGTGATGCCTGAGGACAAAGCTAAGATGCAATTCATGCCTAAGTCTCTGCTAGTGGAAAAGGCCTTAGATGTGGACAGTGGAACTGTGTAGCTGCAAATCTACCATCCTCACCTTCCCTAGAACCTTCTGGGCTGGGGCCCAGGGAGTCGGTATAGATTCTGCATTATACAGGTCATCTACACACTTTGCACAGGGCTTTCCTAATGCTGTCATCTCCCCATATTTTTCCTTTGTCAAAAACCACAGGTATTTCCATGCTTAAGGACTTTTGAGCCTGCAGACGCATCACAGGATGCCTTTTGGGGGAAAGAACAGCTGAGGAGTGATTGAGAAAGATCATTCCTTCCTCCAGAACTCCGAGCAGACCTTCCAGCGCACTGGACAGATCACTAATTTAGCCTTTATACTAGCCCAGAATTTAGCCTTAAGAGTTTGAACAATGGTACAAAGAGCCCTGCAAGATGACGCTAAATGAATAGACAGAGCGATGAGCCCACCCACACCTTGCCTAGCTCTAGTCAGTCTAGCCAGTGCTTGTGGCCTCCCATGTTCACGCATGCTGAAAATTCAAGCCAACTGTTATTCTAAAAATGAGAAAAGAAAGAAAAGAAACCAACCCCCCCCACAAACCTCCCCCCCAAACCCATCAATAAAAGATTCATCTTGCCATGGGCATGTATACACTATGGTAGGGAAAGGACCATTCGTCATCATTCATGTCTATTTATGTAGATCCTCTCTCAAGACTCCATTCCCAAATAGCAACAGCTGCTGTAATGTTTAGTGACCTTCATCAACAGTACTTTTGTCTTTTGGGAATGAATTGATTTTCTCTGGCTACCATGCAGCGATTCAGTGTTCTTATTGACCCAGAGCTTGCAAGTGTACAGTACCACTAGCAACAGGGGGACTGAAGTGATTGCAGCAGCTTTTAGGGCATCAGACTGAATATAAGAGGTGCAGGCTGCATTGAGACAAAGCTCCCTCACTATTCTCTGAAATCAGCTGGTTCGGATACATGGAAATTGTGGGGGGGGGGTCAACTGATTTCTAATATATAGTCCCTGGGTTATTTGATTTTATCCAGGGGAATTGACAAGTCTGTTTGTCATCCCTGACATAACTCCATTGGAGATTTACTCCTGTGGTCTTCGTCAGCTGGGGATGGTCCTACTGTCAAGCCTCCTCTTAATACGATGACATATAAGGTTTCACATTTAGCTTTATGTTTGATTCGCTGTATGGAAAACAAATTCATGTCTTCTTTTAAGGCCAGAATCATTGTTATATTACTTACCTAGTTCTGTATGTGACATATAGGGATTTGATAGGTGTTTAACTTTGCAGTTGCATTCACTACCTTATTCTGCATCTCACGGCAATATGTTATGCTTCTTTGTCTAAAAGTCAATAAAAGCATTTTATAGAAGCAATAAAGGACTAATGAATAGTTTAGAAAGAAGACACACTTATTTAATGTAATATGAAGATATGTTATGGGGAAATTTAAAGCTCATTTTGTTATTGTTTATCATGATGTGTCATTTGTTGTTCCACTTCAGGTCGTATCATAATATAGCATACTCCATAACATGAATTCTGGACGCATCTTTTGCTAAAGTTTCAAAGGGAAATATTTTATCTGAAAAAAGGAAAACTCATCTCAGCTCACTCTGAGCCCAGCCCTGCATTGCTTCTGCACTCAGATCTTCCATCAACGTTTTAGGTGTGCAGGGAATGCAGGCAAATTCTTGTTCCTGGAAAAGATGTATGAACTGGATCATTCCCTACAAGGGACAAATCTGCACAGAAAACTGGAAACTCAAGGAGATTTCTTCCATGGAAAGAGTAGGAGTTTAGCTCCCACTCGAGAAGATGATCTCAGGAAGCTGCCTGAGGTCATGGCTGTTCATACTAATGACCTGTGCTTTTGGACTTCCTCGGGGGTCCTGCGCAATCAGTCAATGTACCCATCCACTCTTCCATTGACTGCTGCACTTGGTTTTACAGCCAATGACGCTACACACAGAGTATACAGGATGCATCATCACCCCCAGCTCTACCTGACTCCCATGCATAGGTCTCCAGACCCACAAAGGTCTGTGGTATCCAGAGAAAAGAGAGGGGCAAAGCTGAAGAGGTAGCATTCCCCCAGATGTGTCATCCCCTTCGCTGAGAGAGGTGAAGGGGATGATTGACCTGTAATAAAAACAGAAAATGGTACAACATAAACCCTCTCTCATGAGAGTGACATTCCCCTTGTTCCAAGTAAAATGCTAGACGATACTTGCTGTGCGTACTGGACTGGAAGGAGGAATTATTGATACTTCTTCTGTTTTATGTCCAAGAATTTCATGAACATGTAAAACAATTGGGCCCAATTCTGAAGTCAATGGGAGCTGCATCCAGGTAACTGAAGGCAGTGTGAGGCCCGTAAAGTAAAAGCAAGGATTTGAGAAGTTGGTTCTAACTAGGGCATTCACATTTGATACGGAGAATAATTACAGAAATATACATCTTCAAAGATTAATAAATTATCAAATGTCAGGGTCCAATTCTGCAGTCCTTATTCAGGCAAATTTCCCAGTGATGTCAACTCTTATTTTGCCTGAGTAAGGGCTGCAGAAATAGGCCTCCCTCTTTGGAACTGTTCTTTAGACGTGTAATATACACACTCAACTCTGCTGTTTTGATATTACTTTATTCCTCAAAAGCACAATCCAGCATATGACACACAGTACTTTAGTGATGCACTCCAGGAAATCCTCAAAGCACTAGAGGAATATAATGCCTCTTAGTTCCAAATCTACTCATGCATAACGAAGGTTAGAATACACTTCCACAGTGAATATATTCCTCTTCAATAGGGCAGGAGAGGAAAGACTCAGGTGAATTTATTTAATAATTGATAGTGGAAATAGACTCTAATGAAATTTCCATCATCCAGAAACATGAACTCTACCTTATATTTACAGTCCTTTATTTGTCCGCTAATACCTGACTTGGCAGCTTCCTTGAATTCTCTACTTGAACACAAAGGGCCAAAGGGTTCCTCCTGTGATAAAAGAGGGCTCGTGAGAAGAAAATTTGCATGAGGTTCTCCTCACAAAGGTTCTCCCAAATTGTTCCATCGGGGGTGGGTGTCCTCCTACCCCTTCCAAAGGCCTACAGGGCATGCTCACAAACCCTTCAAATCATAGGGGATCAGAAAAATGCTAAGGCCGTATGCATTGAGGCCCTGTACCTTCCCAGCAGCAATACTTTCTGCCAACAGCAGCTACTCTGGAAGCCCTCATTAGGGAGGGATTCCCGCAGGCTGCATTGTATTTTCTTTGTAAATTCTGCAGAGCCTGGGGAAAGTGGAGAGGGTTGAAATACTCCCAAAATATGCATCCTGTTGGCCCTGTTCCTGACCTGCCCAATTTTCTCTTAGCCTTCCTAGTCTCCACCTTCTCCACTTGCACAGATATTTTGGAGGCCTCTAGGGTGGGAAGATGGTGTGTGGAATGCCATGAACTCACAAAAAGTGGAGCTGAAGAAGATGCTGTCATGCCATTTATTGCCATATATCAAATCACCTGAAAAATCTGCTGTCGGTACTGTGCCTCTTCAAGTTGAGACAGGCATCAAATAAGACATTACGTGTCATAGTCTCCTCTAGCTTGATGCATAGCTGCAACTCCCCTTAAAAGGGAGTTGAATGTATGCGTGTATACGGACCCTGAGGAAAATATGCCTCTGAGTGAATACAACAGAATAATATCATGGGATTGTAAAAATGTTCCATATAGTATTGTTTTAAATGCAACACATTTTTGGAAGTAGCACATTTACTGGACCTGATTCGCTTCTTCCTTGCACCTTTGTAAAACAGAGGTAACTCTGGGGATACTGTTGTGTAAAACCTGTGAGAAGAGAATTAGAGCCCTATATCTGATTAGCTGAGGCCAAGGTTTAATTAAAATAGTAACAATTTTAAAAAATATACTTTAAATCAGCACATCAGAAAAATTGCTGGTTCAAATCAGGGGACCTGTATATGCAGCTGTTCTATCTCCTGTCAGAACTCTAGGCCAACCAGCTGACCATGTAGGGCAGGAAAGTCATTCAAATAAGTTCCTTTCCCCCTTCCCATGTCCCCACTTCTCTCTGTGAGGGACTCTGTGTGCCTTGCCTTCTTTCAGATCTAGGGTTACAGGATTTAGTGTTCTCCACCCTTAGGTTGACTTTATGATTTTATCAAATGGGCTGTGTTTCTGTTTTGGGTGTCCCACAGCAAGTCAATGAATCTATCAGCCTCACAACTTTTTAAGGATGAACTGGCCCAGAAGTTCACAGACACATTTGTTTTGCTGGTTTAGGTTCCCTAATAGCATTTGGAGTCTAATTTTAGGCCCCAGACCCTGCAAGAGAGTAAATTTCTTCTTTGACTTCAATGGGACTATTTATGTGAAGGTGTTTCCAGGATGGGTGCCCTGGATGGCGGTCATATCTGGTACTTTCAGAAGACGGATTCTAATAAGGTTGGATGCTTTGCTAACATTTTCCAATGCTTTGTCTATAAAGCCTGCAAGTGTCTGATAAACACACAGGCAATTCGCAGCTGCTGAGGCCTGTGCTTGTAACCATCAGTCAGAATTAGGAAACCTTATACCAACACTCCACATGAAAAGTATTACCTGAAGTACTGAATCTCACTAATGGAGTCAGTGCCCTGATACTGGTCTGATAGCAGACAGGTTCTAGAGGTCAACAGTGTAGAAACAATGAGACAATTGCAAAACTGGGATTTAGGAGCACACCTGTGGTCAAGCCATGAGTACTAGCTGCCTTTTAAGCAAACAGAAGGTCTTACCACCTCGTCATGGCCAAGACCATGGAACCTGGAAGCCCCACCTTCTAGTACATCATTTGTGTAGTTCCTTCAGGCAGTTGTTATAATATAGGTTGATACGATTTTTAAAAAGTGAAGAAAGGATTCTCAGGTCCAACTCCTATAAGCTATAGGTCTCACAACATAACATTGCAGTGAACTACTGAATGTCTTCCCAACTCTTTTTATCTAAAAATATATAGATATGAAGCAAAGTCATTTTAATTTTCTTGAATCAAGCAAAAAAATAATTGTTACTGGGGCAGCAGTATGGTTTTCAAACATTTTAGCATCATATGATGGGGCAGAAACAGGTGGCCCACCACATTAATTGAAGTGACAGATCAAGTATGAAAAGTACATTTGAGATGCTATTAATAGTATGTGAAATATCTAGTCAACTGCCGATTTTAGATGCTAGGAATGAGTCTGTTTGTCTTCTGTGTTGAAAGGTACTATACAGTGACTCATCAGAGGGACTGTACAATTGTGGCATTTTCAATAATGCCAAAGTAAAGACTTAATTGTGATTTCCCCTTGCAAAGCCTTTGGTGAAACGTGTGATTGTGGGGAAAGGTTGTTCAAGGTTGAAAAGTGAACATATTATTTCTCACTCCATTGGTGATTTCTGTCACATCCCACCCCCCACCCCCCAACTGTTAATACATTTTGTCAGTTTTGTTTTAGAGAAAAGAGCCTGTTTTGTTCTGGTTCCAAAGATTTGTTTCACTATCTTGTAAGAAAGGATCAGATTTACTAACTTACTCTGTGAGTACTTCCAGTGATTTAAATAGTAGTTGAGAAGTAAACTACCACCCAGTGTAACTGTGTGGCAGAAACAGATCCAAAATAAAAATGGCTTATGTTTGTAAGAAGAATTTTGCAGATACTTAGGGCTAAATGATCAGCATATACTCTATAATAGGTGGACATGTGTAGTTGGATGGTTCATCTGCCAGAACAGTTTGATTTTGATGCTATCTATGGAATTTTAGGGAATAAAACACAAAGTAAAAAAAAATATTAATTCCTAGCAATTTCTCACACCTGACATAATTAGACTGGTTTCCTCTGTAGCAAAAGCCTGTTCAGATGCTGCAACATCCTTTTAAGGTCCAGGGAAATCTTTGTTTCTGTAACTTATTGGCTCAAATGGCGTTAAAGCAGGGATGAATTTGTGCTCCAGTCCAAAATTTGGAATGAAATCCTGGCCCAACTGAAGTCAATGCAAATTTTGTCATTGACTTAAGTGGAGCCAGGATCTAACCTAGGTAATGTTCACAGCTTACATTGCCTTAAGTGGATTTTGTAAGCTTTAATGAATAACAAAACCCTTAAAACCCATTTTGTGTCAGTATTTGATTATCCCAGACTCACAGGAAGAAAGACAAGATGCAAGCCTGGAGGGACACAGTTTACATACCCTCCCCAGTGGCTTACCTGAGCCCCACTAGCCAGGCCGCCAACTCAGATGATTCCTTCCCTCTGCCTATCACGCCCCGCCCCGCTGCCTTCCCAGCCTCTGAGGGAGGGCAAACCCTTAAAGGAGCCATTATCCTTTTTCCCTACCAGATAACACTCCCTTGCCTTGAGGTTGCATTTTGACCATTCTAAAAGCCTGACTAGACCACACAATGGTTGTATATCCTCTCACTGAGGTGCCAGGTTAAAAAGTGGAACCAAGCCTGAAAGCACAAAATTCAGAGTGCATTAGTTATCATTCAGTTTGGTTTCTGACTTGAACGCCTATGGCAATGTTTAGACTAGAGCTAGGGCAAGGTGCAGTAGGAGCTTAAGATATGACTTGTACTGTAATTTCCTCTTCAGGCTTTGTTTAAAGGGATAAACATTTATTTGTATGATCACTATACTGAAACAGTAGGAACCCAGACTTGGGGACATTTCTTTTTAAATTATGTTGTAATGTTTTAAAAGCTTCTCTCTTCACAGCCTTTAATCTAGTGTCTGCAATTGATTGTGGACACAAATTTAGTGCCCAGGTTAAGACATTTGAGCTATTATGTATGTGTGCAAGGAGGATTTTAGCCATAGTATTTGGGAGTTGCTACATCATCTTTGGCATCTAGGAACCACTTTGGTGACACTTAGCAGAGCTATATCTATGACATATAGAGTCATCAATTCTCTATATGGCGTATGTACTTATAGACATATCTGCTTGAAATAATTTAGGGGGAAAGTGATGTAATTCTATCATCTGTGAGTAGCTATGACATTCGTTATCAATTCTAATAAGATTTTTTGGACCTGATTTGGGAATTAGTGATTGAAGAGAATATGTTAGATCACACTGACATGCTACTAGCCTATCCATATAGAAACTCTCCTGCCAGGTGATGTGTAGAATACCATGATAACCTAGATATCTAGATCACCCATGGTCATTTATGATATGTCATAGCTATGAAACAGTCTAACAGACACCAAAGGATTTACCATTTATATTGGACACTTGAAATATGTGCACAATGTATCAAGCAAGGCACAACTACTATCAAGACAACAGCAAAGGTGGAACATGAAGCTTCCACGAAGTCTGATTTCATGTGGATTAGGAAAGGTAACTGGAGAGTGAGCAAACAGAGTGTCTCAAATAGTGACAGTGAAGACAGCAACTATCAACATCACATTAGCTTTGCAACTGACAGCCACTTGGCAACAGCTGTAACAAATGTCCTACAAGCGGATTGAATTATCCAGGTGAAAGTTCCATCACTAGATGTGACAACTAATGGAGCCAATACTGTCAGCGATAGTCTCAAACTCGCAGTAAAATGCAGGAGATCAAGCACTTGGTATAAGTATTTATTTACCAGTATTTTCAATGCAAACATTGGCGATGATTTGACCAGGGGAAGCACAAAAATATAGTTATAACAGTAACCACTGGAGTTAGTGGATACTGAACCTAGTTATGTGACTGAGGGCAACTAATCTTAGGGAAACCTCCTTTGTGTCAGGTGACTGGGGCTGAGCAATGAATGTCAGTCCTTGACCAGCACTTCAGTGTGTCACACCTCTATTTCATAGCACCAGAAGAAAACAATGGGGCAGCTCCTCTGCTGGTGTAAATCGGTGCGACTCCATGGCTGTCAATGGAACAATGACAATTTACATCATCTGAAGATCTGCCCCTAAATAATTGAAAACATGGAGCAAATGAAGCCTCCTAAATCTCTCAGTCTGGAAGGAAACCTAGACAAGAACTCGAGGAAGTGGCTCAATACTTCCAAGTGTCCCTGGAAGCAACAGGTATTGCAGAGATATCACAGAGGGTGAAATCTTCCAATCTTCTACTTGGCCCAGAAGCATTGGAAATATTCAGTAACTCCAGTGAAAGCATAGTAAAAGCATGGCATGCACCGGCTGTGTAGAATCCAGTGACTATTGTAACGTAACTTTGACTAGTGCATATCCCCTTATAGGAACACAGGGTTTTTTTCTCTCTCCTCCTTCACATCAGACCCCAAGTAGAGTTTTTGTGAGCCACTCAAAGAGATAGCCCTGCAGCCTTACTTAACAGTAATATTTGGGCTCAGCTTAATCTCTAACGGATGCTTGTTCTGAAGATTTTCCAACAGGAAAGTTCTACTCCCATGAGATATACTCGATGCTCTGTCAGCCACACTGTCCTAGTTGGCTTAGATTGTTTCAGTGTAGTTTGTATAGTATCTAGCAGTGAAGTAGCAGTAGTGAATGTGACAGAGCATAAAGTAATGTTGGCAGTTGCTTTACTTCTCTTTGTAATGTACTGAAAATATATAAATTCCAGAAGCAGCTCACCATGGAATGGATTCTGAAATCCAGGGATCATGGAAAAGCCAGCAGTGGAACTAAATTGGGTATGAAATGCAGGAGTAGGTAAAAATGAATGGGAAACAAAACTGTTTCATCTTTTCTGTCTGAAGGGATAGCTAAGGAAGGGCTATGTTTGTCAACATGACACTGATAGGCAAAAGGCATTCAAGAAGATCTTCTTGAAGAAAGGAACAGAATAAAATAAATAAATAAATAAAATGTTTCATTTTGAGTCTCCCAACTGGGAAATCAAAGAATTAATAAAAATTGATTGCAGATTTTTTTCTCAATGAAATCCCATTTTCCTAAGGAAAAATTTTCATATGGAAAATTTCAACCAGCTCTACTTCTAAAACTTTAATTAGCAGGTTCTCAGACTGGGCACAAGACCATCAAGGGCAAGTCTGAATCAGGAGTAGCCCTCCCTCCCTCCCCTTGTCCCCTTCCCCCACCCAATGCTGCTTACCCATTCTTTCTGACCAGATGGGATTTCTATTGGGAATTCCTTGTGAAACATAAGGCAGCAAGCCTTCTTTCCATTGTAACAGGGTGGCATGGTATGAGAATGATTGAGAATCACCCAGTGAAAATTACCTCATGTGAAATCCCAGAGTGAGACTGTATCACCCCATAGCAGGGCTCTTGAATCTCATAAGATTCAGAGTTTGGCCTTACCCAAAGTTTATTGAAATTGTCTGAAACTAATGATCTGAAAATATTGTGGAAACAAGTTTTCTAATCACATTTCCAGTTCAATATTTCCTGCTTTCAGCTGGACCAGAAATATCATGAGAAAGTTTCCACCCATTTCCAGGCTAGGATAGAACGAGGAAACAAGGAATGTGTAAAAATCAAAACTATTTTAAAAAAACAAACACACAAAAAAACAAGCAAATCTTTCAAACCTCTTAAACAGTTCAATGTGGATTCACTTTTGGTCAATTCTTAGTTTATCTGATCTGATTTGCAAATTTCTAGGAATTTCCCATGTTTCATATATCGCTGTATAACAATGTTATGTTCTTTAAATGTGCAGATATGGAAATGCCCTTGAATCCACTACCTTCCCTGCACCCTTCTGTAGAAATGCTAAAGCACCATAACAGGTTTCAGAGGAACAGCCGTGTTAGTCTGTATTCGCAAAAAGAAAAGGAGTACTTGTGGCACCTTAGAGACTAACCAATTTATTTGAGCATGAGCTTTCGTGAGCTACATAGTGAACCAAAGAACCAAAGCACCATAGTGAACCAAAGAATCAATATTTATTAATACATTGAAACAGCAAAGTAAGAAAGCTCATCTGTCTCAGATAAGAATCTACTGAGAGATTACATTTCTTCATTCTATTTCCAGACGAATAGAATTTAATCTGCTGTTTCTGCTGTTTCTATAAGACACAAATAAGATTTTATTTGTTCAGTTAAAAACTGAAAGTATCATTTGATTTGTCAGTTTGTTTTTATGCTCCATTTATGTTCCATGGCACAATTACTATATGTATTATTCTAAATGTGAAATAATGATGTGTAGATTCTATTATTTATATACCACCAATAGTATGCTAAGTTTAAACACTAAATCTATGAAAGAAAATCATAAAGTTGCATTTTTATGTTTATTCTGCAAGGAGAGTGTCAAAGTATAAACAATGGTCAAATGGGTAGCTGATGAAGCATACTTCCATGTCTGTGTCCCTTTCTATTCACTATTCATGAGCATTTTTACAAATGGGTGTAGTTAGAACCACTCTTTAGGAAATGGCTGTTCTTTATATGAATTCATATTCAAATGAAACCAATAGTTGTATTTGTTTTCAAATAACAGCACTTGTTATCTGTTGTTCACTAGTGATTATTAGTTATTTATCATGCATTATTCTTCAGGGTTAAAATTACTGTCATCTGATCAGGGAGTAAAAGTAACACTATGTGACTTAAGTGATCACTCACCTAACCAGAACTAGTGAATATATCACAGTCTGAAATTATTTGGCCAATTTATTGGTCGGTACAAACACACATTAATACGTTATACATTATACAAAATCAAGATCAGTTTGTGGAGAGAAAAAAGGGCTAAATGTATTAGATAGTTTATTGACAACAAATAATTTGTCAAGCTCTACAAATATCTATATCATCTATATCTATAGCTCTCTCTATATCTATCACAGTGAGAAAAGCTGAGAAAAAGCCGTAAGGTTTAAAGGAAGAGATCCAATTTTCTACTTCAGTCCGGAAATGTAGATATAAAGGCAGCATTAAGAAAGGTCTTTCAGCTGAATGAAACTTATCATTTTGGTGGGTCAGCTGGGTAAATTATTAATCACTAAAATCATTAATCTTTCAAATGTTCAAATGCATTCTCCAAAGCTTCCCTAACCAGAGCCAAAATTCTTTGTACCGTAAATAAACTTTTTTTTTGGCAAGGTTCCAGAGGTATTCACTGATTTCAGCTGAGTCATTAGTATTGTAAGAAAAACCTATTACACCTCTGTTACTTCCATTTCTGGCCCTGGGTGAAATCCAGAAGCAGAGAGGTACATGAATGTATTTAAAATAAAAGGGAACAATATTTTTTCAAAACTTGTTTTATCTGTCCAATCTGCCCTTCCTAATGCATGTGTGTGTCTGTACGATTACCAAGAGAGAAAAGGTATACAACTACCAAGTCCATTTTGACAAGTCAGAAGGTAACCCATATCTATTAAAACACCCCACAGCAATTAATTATTCACTTAGAACTTTTTTTATCCTAATTAGCCCACTCCTAGCAAATATTTATAGGTCTATTTTCCTTGCCATTCATGTGTATAACTCTGATTAGAATCAGTGGGAGTTATGTTTATGAATCAACAGCAGAAGAGACCCTCTTAAGTGGCGATACATGTTATTGCTGTACACAGAGTTTCGTGATTAAAGATAAATTGGCCAACAAAAAAAATTTTTTGGTATTGTGAAAAAGCAAAATTTCCACTTTCCATCTGCTCAGTTTTGCTTAATTTGCCAGAAGCAAAAAAGCAGTTTCCACCAGTAAAACTGCTTTGACTTTGAGAAACAAGTCTTATGACCACACTGTTGGGTTAGAGGTGAAGAGTTACTGAACCATTGCATCACGCACACACACACACACTGCGGACTGGTACATGCAGCATGGCAAATAGAACATCTCACAACCTTCTGCCCTAAAACCACAGTGCTCTTTCACTGGAGCTAAAGGAAAATGTTTCATTAGTTCCAGACCCCTACCCAAATGCACCCTCCCTCCATTCAGCATTCCACTGCTACTGGGACAGACTCTTATAAACTAAAATACTGAGTGGATCTAGCATACCCTATCCTGTAGCAGGAGGTGGTGTGAAAACTCATACATACTTCCCCATTAGGGTAGAGATATTCCATGAATTCAGATGAGAGGACCTGATCCTCTGGTCCATTAAAGATGCTCTGTTACACTTCAGTCTAGCTGGCCAGTGAAGGATTTCCCTTGCCTGAGGTAATCCTTGTTTGATGAAGAGCCACCACAGTAGCTCCTATGCCAACCTTCTTCCAGCTGTCAGTGCAGAGTGCATGGCTGGAGAAAAGGGGGATGTCCCAGTGATCCCCTGCTGCTGAGATGGCCACTGGTAGCCAGAGACAGCACAAAATAGAGTAGACCTGGGCTGTTGAAATTTACTTCGGGGACTGACTAACTGGCCCTAGGATTGGGAACTTCGTGGTGGCCTAAAGGAGTGTTGTAGACAATTGGAGATGGCAGAAAGTGTTACTTGCTGATGCTGCTATCTGAAATCTTAGCATCAGTGAGGAATCCAGGACTACTCTTAAAGTGAAGATGAATTGTTGGCAAAGGAGTCCATGTCATCTCACCATTTGTCCAGGTAGCTTCATATTGATGTTGAATAAGACCAGAGAGAGAGCTGATCCTTTTGGCATATCATAAAAAAGGGACTGGATGGGAGAGATGCATTTCCCCATCCCTTCAGGAATGACTCAAACAATTTTATTTCACTCCCCAGGGCCCCTGACACCTCTCTCATGTGGGACATCAATATTTCATGGTCAACAGCACTGGCAGGTCAAGAGTTGGTGAAGAAAATATTTAAACAGAAATGCTGAATCACTATCAACTATAGATTCAATACTATAAGGGTGAAAGGCTAGTTAATGTATATGGTTTGTATGGATGGATCAAGATGGTGTAACAGTTATAGTAAGAAGGCAATTTGAATATATACCAGCATCTGTTATTGTGATTATAGGCGAGGCTGGTAGCTCCACCTATTATTAAGATTTTCCAAAACTTCTCAGAATAAGACCTTGTTTTCAGTTGCTTATAACTTTACCAAACTAAACATTTGGGCTGAAAATTTCCATGCTGGATGTCTGCATTTATTTTATTTTGGAAAATTTCAGTGAGATGTTTTTGAGAATAAGACTAGGGAAAAGAAGTTCTGACAAGGAGCTGAGAGGTGGGAGGTGAATTGGGACTGGCTGGGCAAGCAACTTGGGCCAAGAAGTCAGGGGAGATGAGGACACAGATTGAATGAGAAAACTGGAGGATGAGACTGAGACTGAAGCCAGTGGGGATGGGGAATTTAGCCACATAGGGGTGACTCGAGGTTAGGGTGAGGGAGACAGATCAGATGAGGAGTCAAGTGGCAGAGGAGGGAACTGGCTGGGCAAGCCTCTGTTTGCCTCAGTTCCCCATCTGTAAAATGTGGATAATAATGGTTCCCTACCTCACAGAAGTGTTGTAAGAATAAATACATCAAAAGATTGTGAAGCACTTTGAGATCTGACCAAAAACATTATGTAAGAAATAGGCATTATTAATTATTAATACTTGTTGGGTAAGGAGACTGGGTCTTAGATGAGAAGCCTCAGGAGCAGAGACCTGCTCTGAGGACGAATTAAGGTTGGGTAATGAATGAAAGAGGTTGTGGCCTGTAGGACCCCTGCTTCATTTGTTGCAGAAGTGAAATGTGTGTAGTGAATGAGGCAGGGGATTTAAGCAATAGAAAGGAGGGTCTCCTGGTTAGGGCAGTTGAATGCTGTCCTGTAGAATTGGCTCTATTCCTGCCACTGCCACTGAGTTCCTATGTGATGCTAGGCAAGTCACTTAAATCAAACTTTTCAAAGGTGGTCACTAACTGCATGTTCCTCATTTTCTGTGGGACTGACCCGAGGATCTGATCGCAGAAATGTTGAGCACTCAGAACTGCAACTGAAGTGATTGGGAGCTGTGCTCTGAACATACAAAATGCTATCTAATTCTAAGTGCTCTGAAAAACCAGTCCAAAGTGTCTCAAATAAGACTCCCAACATTAGGTAATACTTTTGACCTTAATTTCTCTGGCTCAGATCCACAAATCCACATTGATTTCAATGGAAGTTAGAAACCTAAATATTTTGTGGTTCTGGGCTTTTGGGCCTCAGTTCCCGGCTCTGATATGGGGACAATAATACCCTTTCATCTCACAAGGTATCAATGTTTTGGAAGCACTCAGATACTACAATGATGAGTACCCTAGAAAAGCCCATAAGAAAATTAATAACTCTGCCTCCGGAGCAGGGTTTGAATAGTGTTCAATAAATAAAGCATGGGGCCACATACTGAACAAGAGGAAGATAAAATATTGAATAGCTACTCATTAAGTGAGCACTGTCCATTCTGTGCACTGAATGGGGAAGGGGTCTTGTGGAAAAAGTAGTATGTGATCATGTAATTAAAGACTGTGTCATAATGCATATGCAGAAGGGGGGATGGGAAATCATGTTGCACAGGCAACCTTAGTTCTGGCATTTGCTAACTTTTGAGTGCCTGACTTTGCAACCTTAAAAATGTTCTTTTAATACAGGGTTGGGGGTGTGTCTGTAATGTCTTATTTAGCTTACAGTAACACCTTATAGGAGACATCACAGATGACTCTTTTCAGAGATGACTTTGTTAAACTTAGTCTTCCAACTTCTTTTACTTAGCATGTGAGCAAATTGTGACACTTGGGAAGATATGCTGCATAATTATTAGTTTAGGGGTATGCAAGGTTTTGTGCAGAGACACCTTTGGAAGAGAGGTGCAAGGAGCAGCAGAGTTTGCTCTCTGCCTTGGTTTCTCATTAGAGTCAATTCTTGAAGTAATATTGCTCCCTGGGAACCAGGCATTGGTGTTGGGCTGAGAGTCCTAAAAGAAGGCATTGCATGCATGCTGTTTGACAACCTCTGTTCTATGTCTAATGTATATATGTAGGTAAAACAAATTACACTTGTAGTATACCCAGAGCCCATGAGTGTCCTACACTGGGAAGCTGTCTAGAGCTTTGCAGGTCATCTGTTGCCAGTTAGCAGAGGGGTGACAAGGGTGTCAGAATGGGACACTGATATCAGAAGAAGAGAACATTTACTTCCAGAGGTGGGGGTGAAGGAAAATAGCAGGAAGGGATGTTAATAGGACCAAGGAAAAGGAAGGGAAGGGTGACATTTGGTTAGGTTAAAAGGATAGGGAGAAGAAAAGGGGGAGTCAAGACAGAATGATAGAGGGGTGCATTGAGGGCTGTGGAAATAAAGCAAGTAGTGGAGGAACTGTGAAGGAGAAAGGTGGGAGGAGGTATTGGCAAACAGCTAACAATGGATGGAAAAGACTGGCCGGAGTCTAATTGTAAAATGCACTTATCTGACATCACTTGTCTTCTAAGGGGGAAGAGTTCCAGAGGGTGCTGGTTTGGCCTTGGTAGGCCATGTCTACACTTACAAGCAGACAGTGGCAGCTTCTCTTCTAAGGAGCAGACACAGGAGTACTCTATCCAGGATAACTGTGCTTAGGAATATCAACTAATTGTATTAAGTTAATTTCAGGCTTTTCTTTAGTTTCCAAAGTAAGCGGTAGCGTACATGGAACAGAATGTTCTCATTTTGCAGAAATAGAACAGCAACCTGTATTTCCTGAGAGAGAAATTAGTCTGGATCCTATTTGCAAAGGCAAACATAAGGAAGGGAGGAAAAAACAAACGTATTCTACATTTTTAGCATATTTGCCTTAAATCAAATAGTAAAGCCATGAAATAAAAATGGATCTTTTATAAAGAGATAAGATGTAACGCAGAAGGGTGTCATAAATGGACAAAATCATATCCCATCTCTAAAACTGTAAAATCAAATTTTGTTGAAAGATTTGTATGTGCATTAGAGTGCAGTGAGGCTAAGGCTATAATTAGGTCTGTGAGAAGTTGTACTGTGCCAAACAAGCAGAAGGAGCTTCAATTTTAAACAGCCAAGCTTTATTCATGGTGGCTTCCTCTGTTTTGTATAATTACTAATGTATATCCAAGGAGGTATATACAATACAAGGGCCCAACCCTGCACATATCTACTACTCATTGTAGAAATCAGTGGGATGGTATAAATCAGTCTGCTGTGTAGTAATCATTTTCAGGACAGAGCTCTATTTCTGTAAATAATTACACATATAACAACATTTTATGCATGCTTTGCATAGATTTAGATGCTTTCATATGGTGGATGGCAGTGGAGAATCAGACTCAGGAACTCTGGGGCATATCCAGGAATGCATCATTGATTTCTAGAATCCCACTACTGTGTTTTGCAGATAAGCATATCCTACTTGTTTCTGACACAGTCAGGAGCAGCTCAATGACTTGTCTTGTGGGACTCATTATTTTATTATGTGCACTAGTTAGAGGGATGTTCACTATGTAAGGCTCAGCATTACTGCACATGGACACCCTGTTTCTTTGTGCATACAATGGGTTATATGTTTGGCCTTTTTGCTTGGATTCCCACTCTTGCTTTAACAAAGTAGAAACTTGGTGCAATATCACTGAGTGTAGTGTTATTTACTATTTGACTTAACCAGCTGGTGCCAGCAGTACAGAGCTAATAGTCAGTCCTTCCTCTGTTCTTAGCTAATATTTCCGTATTGTGGAATATGGTTAGGTTAGATTTCAGGCTAAAGGAGTGACACATTCTGTCACCATGAATTAGGCCCATTATGACCTTTTTATTTAACCACAGAGTGCTGTGAGAGTCTGGGGAGGTCAGGTACAATCATAATCTGTGTATATTCGGCTGAATAAAAAGGAGCAAGGTCTCTATTTGCCCTCAAAACCTTTTATGTATGTGTGTTTATATCAGTAACATATGCACAAGTGTAACTCCTAATATGAGGCTAAGTTCAGTTGAGCACTGACAGTGTGCTAGATGATACAAGCAGGAATAACTCCATCTCTGGCGTCATGAAAAGCAGCAATTTTCTAACATCTAAGAAATCGGCATGTAGGATTTCTTGCCATGAGACTATACCATCACCCTTCAACTTGACTGGACCAATCCAAATAGTTACATTACCTCTGAGTGGAAACTGTTATAACATTATCCTGTATGACAGTATGCCCAAAGCGTGGGGTGTGAAGGGCCAGTGGAGGGGAGGGATGATAGAGATCTCAGTTGTTCTCCAGAGTTTCAGCTATCTTTTTTAAATAAATAAATAAATAAATAAATATTTAGCTGTTGGAGTTCTAAAAAATCCTTGAACCATGACCTGACTTCACATGATTTTACATAACTTCTGTTCAAGGTCTTCATCAATGATTTAGATAACGGCATAGAGAGGACAGTCATAAAGTTTGCGGACGATACCAAGCTGGGAGGGGTTGCAAGTGCTTTGGAGGACAGGATTAAAATTCAAAATGATCTGGACAAACTGGAGAAATGGTCTTCAGTAAATAGGATGAAATTCAATAAGGACAAATACAAAGTACTTCACTTAGGAAGGAACAAGCAGTTGCATACTTACAAAATGGGAAATGACTGCCACAGAAGGAGCACTGCAGAAAGGGATCGGGGGATTATAGTGGCTCACAAGCTAAATATGAGTCAACAGCAGTGTAACATTGTTGCAAAAAAGGCAAACATCATTCTGAGATGTATTAGCAGGAGTGTTGTATGCAAGAAATGAAAAGTAATTCTTATATTCTACTCAGCACTGATAAGGCCTCAGTTAGAGTATTGCATCCAGTTCTGGGTGCCACATTTCAAGAAAGATGTGGACAAATTAGAGAAGTTCCAGAGGAGAACAACAAAAATTATTAAAGGTCTAGAAAATATGACCTATGAGGAAAGATTAAAAAACTGGGTTGGAGAAGAGAAGATTGAAAGGGGACATGATAACAGTTTTCAAGTACATAAAATGGTGTTACAAGCAGGAGGGAGAAAAATTGTTCTTCCTAACCTCTGAGGATAGGACAAGAAGCAATGGGCTTAAATTGCAGCAAGGGCAGTTTAGGTTGGACATTAGGAAAAAATTCCTAACTGTCAGAATGATTAAGCACTGGAATAAATTGCCTAGGGAGGTGGTGGAATCTCCATCACGGGGGATTTTTAAGAGCAGGTTGGACAAACACCTGTCAGGGGGTCTAGATAATACTTAGCCCTGCTTTGAGTGCAGGGGACTGGACTAGATGACCTCTTGAAATCCCTTCCAGTTTTATGATACTATGACTTATATTGCAGCAAGGGCGGTTTAGGTTGGACATTAGGGAAAATTTCCTAACTGTCAGGGTGGTTAAGCACTGGAATAAATTGCCTAAGGAGGTTGTGAAATTTCCATCATTGCAGATTTTTAAGAGCAGGTTAGACAAACACCTGTCAGGGATGGTCTAGATAATACTCCTGACATGACTGCAGGGGACTGAACTAGATGACGCCTCGAGGTCCCATCCTGTCCAACAATTCTATGATTCTATCACTTACACAGCAATGTCTCACTGAATCTGCAAAAAGCATGAAACAATCATTCTGATATGTGAACTACTCTCATTTGTTTCAGTGACACAACTGCCAATAGAGATCATTTAAATGTCTATTTGATTGCTCATCAAAGTATTTAAGAAAGGACAAGAAGGATCATATTATGGAAATCTACACAAAAGCTAGAGATCTTCCCTACACTAAAACACAGTAATCTATCACAGCTTCAGACGTGCTAGCCTGCATCTTGACAAGGCTTTTCAACCATGTTATGCTAACTGAATTGAGCTAAGATGATTGCAAAGCACAGCCAATTTTACCTGTCAAAACAAGGTATAGACAAGGCTTTTATGAGTAGAGCTGGCTGAAATTTTTTGTCCCAAACTTCTTTGGGGCTAAAATATGCAGATCTGAGACAGTGAAACATTTTGGTAATTCATGTCAATTTTGCCAAATTGTTCCTTTAAAAAACAAAACAAAAATCTGAAAAAAAAATCAGTTTCATTTCAATATTTTCATAACGAAACATTTTGATTTTTTAGTTTGAAATAAATTTTCTTTCTGAAATTTCCTTTAATTGTAATTTTAAAAAAATAATAAAAAAATTTAAATGGTCAAAATCGAAATGTTTCAATTTTATTTAAACAAATGTTTCATTCAACCCAAAATATATGTTTCTACTTTTTGATTCACCAAAAGTTTTTAAAAATTAATTTTCAGTTCAACTTGAGCGATTTTCTGTTTTTTACTTTTTGAAATTGTCAGTAAACAAAAAGTCCATTATTCACCCAGCTCTATTTCTGAGCATGCCCTTAAAAATACAGGCTGGGGAGGGTTGAGGGGGGGCACAATCGGTTTCATTTTCCGGAAGGGAGGCTCAGCTTTCACCAGTTGGGGAAACACTGTTGTATGGAAATGAACAAATAAAACTTCCTTCAGCATAGCAACTGTCATCTCCTGATCTGGATGAACTGAGATTTCATACACTGTAGGAGAAACCATTTTGAGAATTTGCACCAAGATCTATTGGATAATTCCACCATATTTCTTAGAAAGTGCACACGGAGACAATGTTTATCAAAACTCTGTACAAAGGAAGACTCTGTTCTCGTCTGTGATGATGTCCATAATTCATGTCAAAGAGGTACTGAACTATGACAAATATGGTTAAAGAAAATGTAGGTTGCTTTGATGTACTAAAACGACGTACAAGTATCTTGCATGGATCTTTTTTACACAGTTGTGTCTTTGCATTTTTTCATAGCCAAATATATTATAAGTAGCATTCGTAAAAAGAATCTCTAGAAAAATACCAACTAAGCAAACATGTCCACTTCTCCATTAATTATGAAATCAGTGGTATGGTTTTTGAAAACCTTCTTCCCCGTTCAGTCATTAAACTTCACAAAGTTTAAAGTGAACAAAAATTGTATCTTGCAGAGTAAACTGGGAAACCAATAGCATCATCTTATCAGCTTATTTTAAATGTTCATGTTCACAGTGTTTTCTTTTCCAGCTGACAAAGTACTGTAACAATATTTGAATCCCTTGTCATTTGCATCAGGCTTTCAGGCATAATTACTAATACTTTCCGGAGTCTGTTGTAGAAGTGTGTAGCTGACAAACTTGAGTAATCTTTCTCATTCTTTTCTTCACTTGGAAAGGTTGCTATTACATAACAGAGTCCAGGCTTGGTTTTGTGTTTTTTCCCATCAAAACTGAATGAAGCTGGCAGTGCTATAATTTTGAATCCTTTCTGGAGCTGACTAGCAAAATGCAGCAACTTTTAAATAGTGTAGACTTTGGACTTCTCACTGTTCAAATGTGGTGAACCAAGCATATTAGAATTTAGCATGTCAGCAAAGAGCTTGAGTCTGTTTGTTGCATTCAGTGTGTGCAACGGGTTTGGAAAGACATAAGGGACCAAATTCTTTGCTGATGTAATTCCATTGACGTCAGTGTTATGACATAGAAGAGAAATTGGCCCAAGATTAACCAATATCTGAAAACAGATTAAGGGAAGTGAGACAAAGCAGAAGTACCTATGAACAACAAAGTAAGAGGTAGATTGTGCCAAACAGGTACGTAAATGTGTTGGGGACAGGACAAATTGTGCTCTTCACGGGGAGCTCCGGGAGGTATTGCACCTCCTGGGGCACAATCACAAAAGCAGATCCTCAAGGCCCAGAAGGAAGTGTACCTAGTACACCATCCATTTTGCAGCCTGTTCCTGCAAGAATGTCCAACCAGTTCCATAAGAAATGTGGAGAGGGAAGCAAGGCAATAGACCCGTATTCCTCCCCACCCCTCCTGCTCACCTCTCTCTAATTTCCTCTGACACCAGGGGACATAGGTACTGGAACTAAGGGAGCTTGGGATACTGCCACACCTTGAAGTGGTTCCAATTATATACAGGGTTTACAGTTTGGTTCAATGGCTCTCAGCACCCCCACTATACAAATTGTTCCAGCATTCCTACCAGGGGAGGGCTTTTAAGAAGGAGCAGTCCTATGCTCCAGAGACTGCTACTGTGTCTGGCCCTTAGACAGGATGAAAGCTCCTTCCCTCTCCCCTCCACACTCAGGGGAGAGCTGGGCACAATCTACCTATGGACTAGCAATATCCATTATGCCTGGTATCCCCAAACCAGATTTGGACTAGTATACACAGACATAAAACACATAGATTTGGTTTGCAGTCTTGCTTTCATTATGATATGTCTAATTTTGTGACACCTCAAAGACACTTCCTGGAATTACACCCAGAGAATTGACAAAACTGAGTTTCTGGCACTGGGGTGTCTTCCATCTGAGGTACAGTAGCAAGTCTGCCAGCTCTCTTTCCAAGAATTGCCTTGTTTAATATGTATATCAACCCATACTCCACAATCTATCATTCTGCCAAATCCAGTTTCCTACTGCCTACTCACTGTGACGGTGTTCCAAAGCAAACAATGTATTGCATTTTCATATCCCAGTTGCAGTATTGCAACATTATGTACTCCAGTCTTTTGTCCTGCACATATGGGAGCACAATATTTTGTCATGAACTCTTGGCACTACATCCTCAGCCCAAGTTAAGTTGCTCTTGTGCTTTTGGATTTAAAGCTCCCCTAGTGGGAAAGCAGAAGGGACATTCGCAGTTTCCCCTTGTACAAAATAAATCCCAGAGTAGTATAAAGACAGTATAAGTATGCCAGGGTATGGCTGGGGATGGCAAAAGGCATAGCTGGAGCATCCTGTATTCTGGCATTCCCCACCGGTGGAAAGGTTCCCAAGGATTCTCTGCCAACCTATCGTGGAATACCCATGTGGTTTAGAGCCACCCTTCCCTCTTTCCCCAGGTCCTGCACCAGGCACAGATCAGCAGGTACAGGGATATGGCCCTGGATTTCTAGCATTACCTGTGGCCTACTAGGGCCCTATGTGTTGACAGATGGGCCAATGAGTGGGGAACTGCCCAGGGGTGAGGGAGCAGAGCCTGTATGGGGCACCACCTCTAGAAGAAGCTCTATGCAAGCCTTAGTCACCCCTCCTGAGTTTAAAAAAAAACTGGGGAGAGGGCACTCCCCACATTCCCGCACACACTTTAAGTCCTGGATATAGCTCTAAGTATCCCAGAGGTGGTATAACCTTTCACCTGAGTTCTTTTAGAGTTTCATAGAGATATTAGTTAGCACTTTCACCAACTACTGCAGTCATTCCAGACCTAGCAATTCATCCATGATGACCTTGATGGGGAAACTCTAACATTCAACCTTGATTTCCACCATGAATATCTACAGGTGGTACAAATTGCAGCAGGCCCATGGGAAAAAAAAAAGATTAGAAAATTGTGAGTGATCTTCAAAGTTTCTTGAAACATGTGAAGTGAGACATGTTCCTGGTAAACAATCTGTGGATGGTTTTGCTACTCACACTTTTGAGCCATCCTTAACCAGTGAGGACATTGATTTGGGTTCTTTGGGTCCTGGAGTTCTAAGAAAGTTGCCCATTAGTTGTCTGTGATTTTTATGTATGTGGACACTGAAAGCAGTTCAATTATTGTAAGCGCTGAGCAAAATTTTGATTTGACAAGGCAGATGTGGCTACTTGGCCACAAGTGATAGATTTTTGTTCACTGTTTTTTTATAGAAAATGATCCATTGTTAAATTAAAACAAGACTTTTTGCCATGTGTATGCAAAGGAAGGCAAACATTAAAATTGTGGTTCTTTGTCAAAATGCCTAATAGGGAGTTATGCTAGCAATCTTGATAGCTGTACAGTTTGACTCTTGCCTCCTTGTTCTGTTTTTTTTGTTTGTTTGTTTTCTCAGCCAAATTCCTCATCTTCCTGTAAAACTGGGTTCACAACCTTTTTCCATGTTAGCATGTAGGTATACCAATATGAATGTTCAAAGGAACATATTGAGGCAATCACTTGCTGGATGGCACTTGCAGAACAATTGAAAAAGTGTTGCACAATTTACAAAGGTACACAAACCTGCTGTTTGATGCAGAAGGACATGTGGAATAATAATTTACAACATTTTTTGGATATTTTGCTATACTTAGGTGAGTGTTGTTTAGCTTTGAGGGGTTCAGATAAGAAATTAGATAGTGCTTGTAATGGTAATTTTTGGAGGTTACTTGAATTGCTTGCAAACTATGATATTGTGTTGCGAGATCAGAAAAGTGACATACTTATCAAACCAAATTCAAAATGAATTTTTGGTAGGTTTACAAGAAAAGTATGGCACACTGTTTCTGATGAGGTTAGAAAAGCTAAATATTTCTCTGTTATGTTGGATTGCACTCCAGACCTTTCCTGAATGGAACAAATATCTCAGGCGTTAAGGTATGCTGAGGTTTTGAAAGAAAGCGAGAAGGGTGTTGAGAGCTTTGTAGATCTCATTGATATCCCCAAAACAGGGGAGTATATTATGGAGGGTTTTCTACAGAAACTGAAAAAAGATTGGTTAGATATGGCTGATTGCAGTGATCTATGACAACAAAGCGAACAAGGATGCAGCACACAAAGGTATTCAGAATCAAATTCAACAAGTATATAAGTACATGTCTTTCCTCCTGTGTGCTGCACTCACTGAATCTTGTTGGAGAAGCTGCTGCAATGTTGTCCCCTTTTTTTTAAATTGTTCCAAGATTGTATACCCTCTTCTACTAGTTGTTGGTATGTGTTGAAAACACATATTAGCATTGCATTAAAGTACCAAATCTTGACAAGATGGTTAGCAAGATTAGTGTCGATCTGTCTACTATGAACTCAGGCTGAGGGTGTTTCTGATGCTTTCCACAAGTTCAAGGCTTCACACAATCTTATGCCAGAATTTAAGTCAGAAACTGATAGCTTGCAATTGAATGTTTCAGAGTTTTTGTTTCTCATTTTGGCTGAACTATGATATAGTATCTTATCAAAAATCAACGTTGTGAGCAAAAAAATGCAGTCCTTACTAAAATCAAAATATACTACATCTACTGCTTCCTCCCATCCAAAAGGCTTGTTACCACGTCAAAGAAAATTATTAGGTTGTTTGATATGATTTGTTCTTGACAAATGCATGTTGACTGTCACTTATCTCCTTATTATATTCTATATATTTGCAAATTGATTTCTAATCAATAACCCTAATCAGTAATGGTTAATATATCTCCTCAGTCAGCTCCTTGAGTATTATCGAGGATGTATTTCATCAGGCCCAGCTGATTTGAAGACATCTAACTTGTCTAAGTAATTTTTTAACTTGTTCTTTCTCTATTTTAGCCCCTGATCCTACCTCATTTTCTCTGGTGCTCGCTACATTAGACATGATTGCTACAAAACTTTTTTGTGAAGACTGAAACAAAACCTCATTTAGCACTTTTGCTAGTTCCCCATTTTCTGTTATTGTCTCCCGCCCCCATTTATTGAATGATGGGCCTACACTGTCCTTGGTCATCCTCTTGCTTCTAATGTATTTGTAGAATATTTTCATGTTACCCTTTATGTCTCTAGCTAGTTTAATCTCATTTTGTGCCTTGGCCTGTCTAATTTTGTCCCTATATGCTTGTGTTGTTTATTTATATTCATCCTTTGTAATTTGATCTAGTTTCCACTTTTTATAGGACTCTTTTTTGTGTTTCAGACCATTGAAGATCTCCTGGTTAAGCCAGGGTGGTCTCTTGCCATACTTCCTATCTTTCCTACACACAATAGTTTGCTCTTGTGTCCTTAATAATGTCTCTTTGAAAAACTGCCATCTCTCTCAAACTGTTTTTCCCTTAGACTTTCTTCCCATGGGATCTTACCTACTAGCTTGTTGAGTTTGCTAAAGTCTGCCTTCTTGAAGACCATTATCTTTATTCTGCTATTTTCCCTCCTAACATTCCTTATAATCATTAACTTTATCATTTCATGATCATTTCAACCTAAGCTGTTATAAAACCATGGTCCCCAACCTTTCCAGGAAACTAAACCTGTTTACCGAAGATTCCTGTGTGCCAGTCATTGTCCACTGGCTTCCATTGAATTATGCCCTCTCAACCACAGAAGACAAAAGCAGCATGATACCAGAACCCAGAATGGAAGCTCATCATTATGGTCAGGAGAAAAAAACCTGAAGTTCTAGGGTGAAATCAATGGCAAAACTCTTATTGACTTAAATGGGGCCAAGATTTCACTCCTAGTTTTTGAGTACCAATATTCTCATACGTATTAGAACCAGGACTCTCATACGTAATCATCTGAGAACCTCTATTCTAAAGCCAATATGGTACCTACCTGTGTCTTAAAAAGATACCAATGGAGTAGTTTGGTAGAGAAAAAAATCGTAGAACAAGGGATGGCTTCAAATTTAAGAAGTTTTTCCTCCCTAAATCCCTTAATTAATTAAGTCTCAGAGCGCCTTACTGTGGTAGATAATTATTATCTGTTTTAGTATTGGTGGAAGTGAGTCGCAGAATTGTTATTTGCCCAAAATCATCTGTTGAATCACTGGAAAAGCTTTGACTAGAAACCCAAGAGCCCTAACTCCAAGTCCTTTGCAGCTAACCATTAGACTACATAAATTAATCTTTATACAAATATCTCCCATTGTAAGAAAAGGATTCTCTGCCTCTTTATATATTCTAACTCTATAAATGCTTGGTAATAATAAATAATAATAATAATAATGTCATAATTATCTCTATAAGACATCACAGAGCTGGTTGGGATTCTCAGAACACTTTGATATTTGTGATTCTGATCTGTTCAAATCAGATGTGCTGTAGTCTGGACCACAGCATGGATTATTTAGGGTTAGTAAAGGTAGTCCCTTATTGTGCCATTTTAACTGTTTGTCTTTTACTTACTTTCTTTTACACAGTCAGAATTATAATTCATGTGCAATTAGATTTTCAAGCTGATCAAAAAAGAATTCCTTTAAAAACAAAATTGTATTTGGTAAAACTACAGAAATGATTAGTCAACCACAAGTGTCTTAATTTCAAGCTGTGGCAGGACCTGGACATAGCTGTTATATGATTCTTCTTAAATTGGGATTGCAACTTTGTATTGAAGCTGTCTGAAACCATTTGAGAGCCTTTGTAAATTATTAACCAAAGAAGGAGCTGCCAAAGAATGCACAAGCCAACTTGGCCATAAAAGCAAATCCTAGATGGCTTCAACTTGTCAGCTGAGTCCCTGGATTTATATATTTTTAATGGTAGTGCAAAATTCTTTGTGTAAGGGGTCAGGAAAGTACAGCATATGACCATCTTATTTACAATTAACATATGTTTGTGTAACCAAAGATGTTTTGCTTGCTGGACAAGAAATAGAGTTTTCAGAGCATGTAGCATTTTGTTTTCATAATAGAGTCTGTGTCTTCACATGGCAAAGTTATGGAAAGGGAGAATATATCTGAGCAAATTTCCCACCCCAGTTTAAACAAGTGTACAGTAGATATTGTTTTATTGCTGAGTGCTGAGCCCACACTGCAAAATTCAGACTTGGATTTGGATTTGAAACATTCCAAAGATTAGGGGTGTTCAGATCTGTGGTTTTGGTTTTACGCAGTGTAGATTTAGGGGCAGGCTGCGACATTTGGATCCAGGTTCACACTTCGAACATCTCAATGTTTGTTGGAAGGGAGGAAAGTTAATTCAAGGCTCCAGTTTAGGTCCATGTCTACTACAAACGTTTCGGCCATCATGTCTCCTGTTCTTGCTCCTCTCCTCACTCTTGCCAAAGCTGATTACAATGCTGCATAACAAGAGAAATGTGGGTGGGAACACAGACCAAAAAATATTTGACAGATAATGTACTTGATTGATTTCAACAATATTTTTAAACTACATTTTTTACAAAGATAATTTCAATATTGGCTCAGCACTAGTAATACATTTAGAAAAGTTAACAAATAAGAACTTTATATCTTGATAAAAATATTTGCTGTAGACAGATGAGTCTATGTGAAAAATGACATATCTTAGCTGCTATTTCTTGGAATGCATCACACAGTTATGTAGTTATAGCAGAGTTAGAACAACTTGTGTTAGCACCTGGTTCAGATCAACTCTGGAGGCATGTGACTGTTGCTGTTTTTAGTTTACTAAGTCTAAGAAACTGAAAGTGGTTTTGAATATTTTAGATGATTAATGATATTTGTCTGTCCTAATTAAAATTATTGCTACAAATCTGAAGAAGATAGGCATGTTTGTACATTATTAGATCCTTCATGTAAGAACTTTTATAAGCATTTTCTGTCTGTGGATTTGTTTGGGTTTTTTTGGAATGGAGGGAAGGTGAAGCAGAAACTACCGGTCTCCAGAAGAAGTATAACAACATGCAACTTGTAAAGGGTTCAGTCACTGTAATGTGGTTATGCAGAAATGTATACACCCAATACTGGAGTTGTCATGTGACTTAAAAGTACATTGTTTAGTTTAGTTTATTACATAGATATCAGGCTGTGATATAACCCTTCAAGAGAATAAGCACAATGGACAGATTTCAGAGTGGTAGCTGTATTAGTCTGTACTTCAAAAACAATGAGGAGTCCTTCTGGCACCTTAGAGACTAACAAATTTATTTGGCCATAATCTTTCATGGGCTAGACCCCACTTCATCAGATGCATGAAGTGGAAAATATAGGAGCAGGTATAAATACATGAAAGGATGGGGGTTGCCTTACCAAGTGTGAGGTCAGTCTAACGAGATAAATCAATTAACAGCAGGATACCAAGGGAGGAAAAATAACTTTTCAAGTGGTAATGAGAGTGGCCTATTACAGACAATTGACAAGAAGGTGTGAGTAGCAGTAGGGAGAAATTAGTATTGGGGAAATTAGGTTTAGGTTTTGTAATGACCCAACCACTCCCAGTCTTTATTCAGGCATAATCTGATGGTATCCAGTTTGCAAATTAATTCCAGTTCTGCAGCTTCACGCTGGAGTCTGTTTTTTTGTTGAAGAATTGCCACTTTTAGGTCTGTTATTGAATGACCAGAGAGATTAAAGTGTTCTCCTAATGGTTTTTGAATGTATGATTCCTGATGTCAAATTTGTGTCCATTTATTCTTTTGTGTAGAGACTGTCCGGTTTGGCCAATGTACATGGCAGAGAGGCATTGCTGGCACATGATGGCATATATCACATTGGTAGATGTGCAGGTGAACGAGCCCCTGATGGTGTGGCTGATGTGGTTAGGTCCTATGATGGTGTCCGTTGAATAGATATGTGGACAGAGTTGGCACTGGGGTTCGTTGCAGGGTTTGGTTCCTGTGTTGGTGTTTTTGTTGTGTGGTGTGTAGTTGCTGGTGAGTATTTGCTTCAGGTTTGGGGGCTGTCTAGAAGTGAGGACTGGCCTGTCTCCCAAGGTCTGTGAGAGTGAGGGATAATCCTTCCCGATAGGTTGTAGATCCTTGATGATGTGCTGAAGAGGTTTTAGTTGGGGGCTGTAGGTGAAGACTAGTGGTGTTGGGCCTATCTTTGTTGGGCCTGTCTTGTAGAAGGTGACTTCTGGGTACCCTTCTGGCTCTGTCAATCTCTTTCTTCACTTCACCAGGTAGGTATTGTAGTTTTAAGAACGCTTAATAGAGATCCTGTAGGTGTTTGTCTCTGTCTGAGGGATCGGAGCAAATGTGGTTGTATATTAGAGCTTAGCTGTAAGACAATGGATTGTGTGATGTGGTCTGGATGAAAGCTGGAGGCATGTAGGTAAGTATAGCGGTGAGTAGGTTTCCAGTATAGGGTGGTGTTTATATGACCATTGCTTATTAGCACTGTAGGGTCTAGGAAGTGGACCTCTTGTGTGGACTGGTCCAGGCTGAGGTTGATGGTGAGGTGGAAATTGTTGAAATATTGGTGGAATTCCTCAAGGGCCTCCTTCCCATGGGTCCAGATGATGAAGATGTCATCAATGTAGCGCAAGTAGAGTAGGGGTGTAAGGGGGAAAGAGCTGTGGAAGCGTTGTCCTAAGTCAGCCATAAAAATGTTGGGGCCCTGTGGGTACCCATAGCAGTACCACTGACTTGAAGGTATAAATTGTCCCCAAATCTGAAATAGTTTTGGGTGAGGACAAAGTCACAAAGTTCAGCCACCTGGTTTGTCGTGATGGTATCAGGGATGCTATTCCTGATGGATTGTAATCCATCTTTGTGTGGAATGTTCGTGTAGAGATCTTCTATATCCATAGTGGCTAGGATGGTGTTTTCTGGAAGATCACCAAAGGATTGTAGTTTCCTCAGGAAGTCAGTGGTGTCTCGAAGATAGCTGGGAGTGCTGGTAGCGTAGGGCCTGAGGAGAGAGTCCACATAGCCAGATAATCCTGCTGTCAGGGTGCCAATGCCTGATGTGATGGGGCATCCAGGATTCCCAGGTTTATGGATTTTGGATAGCAGATAGAATACCCCTGGTTGGGGCTCTAAGGGTGTGTCAGTGTAGATTTGTTCCTGTGCTTTTTTAGGGAGTTTCTTGAGCAGATGGTGTAGTTTCTTTTGGTAACCCTCAGTGGGATCAGAGGGTAATGGCTTGCAGAAAGTGGTGTTGAAGAGCTGCCTATCAGCCTCTTGTTCATATTCCAACCTGTCATAAATATAAAGGGAAGGGTAAACACCTTTAAAATCCCTCCTGGCCAGAGGAAAAACCCTTTCACCTGTAAAGGGTTAAGAAGCTAGGATAACCTCGCTGGCACCTGACCAAAAAGACCAATGAGGAGACAAGATACTTTCAAAGCTGGATGGGAGGAGAAACAAAGGCTCTGTCTGTCTGTGTGCTGCTTTTGCCGGGAACAGACAGGAATGGAGTCTTAGAACTTAGGAAGTAATCTAGCTAGATATGCGTTAGATTCTGTTTTGTTTAAATGGCTGATAAAATAGCTGTGCTGAATGGAATGGATATTCCTGTTTTTGTGTCTTTTTGTAACTTAAGGTTTAGCCTAGAGGGATTCTCTATGTTTTTGAATCTGATTACCCTGTAAGGTATTTACCATCTTGATTTTACAGAGGTGATTCTTTTACTTTTTCTTCTATTAAAATTCTTCTTTTAAGAACCTGATTGCTTTTTCATTGTTCTTAAGATCCAAGGGTTTGGGTCTGTGTTCACCTATGCAAATTGGTGAGGATTTTTATCAAACCTTCCTCAGGAAAGGGGGTGTAGGGTTTGGGAGGATTTTGGGAGGAAAGACATTTCCAAGCGGCTCTTTCCTGGTTATATATCTGTTAGACGCTCGGTGGTGGCAGCAAGAAAGTCCAAGGGAAAAAGGAAAATAGTTTGTAGCTTGGGGAAGTTTTAACCTAAGCTGGTATAAATAAGTTTAGGAGGTTTTCATGCAGGTCCCCACATCTGTACCCTAGAGTTCAGAGCGGGGAAGGAACCTTGACACGACCTATTCATGATGACGACAGCACTTCCTTTGTCAGACTTTTTGATTATGATGTCAGTTATTTCTGAGGCTGTGGATGGCATTGTGTTCTGCACAGCTGAGGGTATGGGACAGGTGATGCTGCTTTTCCACAATTTCAGCTCATGCATGTCAGTGGAAGCACTCTATGTAGAAGTCCAGTCTGTTGTTTCAACCTTCAGGAGGAGTCCATGCAGAATCATTCTTTTTGTAGTGTTGGTAGGAAGCTTTCTGTGGGTTAGTGTGCTGTTCAGTGGTCTGTTGGAAATATTCCCGGAGTCAGAGATGTCAGAAGTAGGATTCTAGGTCACCGCAGAACCCTATGTTTGTAGGGGTGGAGGGGCAGAAGGAGAGGCCCTGAGAGAGGACAGACCCTTCTGTTACCCTTCTAAGAGTATAGCTGGATAGATTAACAATATTGTTGGGTGAGTTAAGGGAACCACTGTTGTGGCCCCTTATGGCATGTAGGAGTTTAGATAGTTTAGTGTCCTTTTTCCTCTGTAGAGAAGCAAAGTGTGTGCTGTAAATGGCTTGTCTAGTTTTTGTAAAGTCCAGCCACAAGAGAGTTTGTGTGGAAGGTTGTTTTTTTAAGAGAGTTTCTAGTTTTGACAGTTCATTCTTGATCTTCTCTTGTTTGCTGTAGAGGATGTTGATCAGGTAGTTCCACAGTTTCTTTGAGAGTGTGTGGCACAATCTCTCACTGTAGTCTGTGTGGTATGTTGATTTTAATGAATTTTTTACCTTCAGTCCTTTTGGGCAGAGTTATTTGAATGATGTCCTCTTCCCAAAACAAGCAGATATTCAGAGTATGAGGTACAAAAGGATTGTCCTTAGATAGAATAACATTTATTGAACCTAATTGTAAGGGCAGAATCTTCTTCACTAACTGAAACCTTTTACCACCTACCTACTTCAATCAGCAGAAAAGATAAATCAACACCTAAGCTTCTTGTATGAAATCCTGCCTATATTTAGTTCTGATTGTTCAAGAATAAAGGTCAGATTTGAACTTCCTTCTTACTTTGCTCCCAGAGCTAAAAATACAATATATATCTCAAGAGAGGAAAAAGATCTTCAAACTTGATACTCATTTACCCTTTAAAAGCTTCTGATACTTTCTTCAAGTAATTATGAAGTTTGTATTTAATCTCCTGAGCATAGGGAACCAAATGTACATTATTTACTTTAAAAAGCAAGTGACAAAATTTGAAAATACAAGATTTGAATGCTCAACAAAGAGTGGACAACCAAAACGTAACCTAACAAATGGAAAGAGAAGCACAAATATGTGTCAGTGGGAGCCAAATTCTGGGTAGACTTACTCTAAGAGGTCTGCACAGCATCTTAGTCAGTTTAGAATTTGGCCCTGCACCAGTAACAATATATAGATAATGATATAGCTCTTTCCAAATCACCAGCAAATGGGATTGCTCTCTTCAATTCCAAAAATCCTTTAGTAAGTTAAAAGCAATTGACTATTTTTGTGCCCAGTAGCAAATACTGCCAGGAAATATTTATTATGTACTGTGCAAAAGGCAACAAGAATGAAAATATTGGATTATTTAAGTTTAGCAAGACTGTTTGTGATTGAGATTTCTCAATGATTTAGACTGTAGAAGTCATCAAGGGCTGTAAAAACAAGGTATGGAGTTTCATACCTTTCAGGCCTGTATGATATCTCAATCAGATATTTCTGATCTAAAAAGAGTGTTTTAAAAACTGCCAAGATGTGACCAATAACAAGAAAAAGAATACATTGTTTTGAAGAAAAACACACACATTATACTAATTATTATGCGCTTACTGTTCTCTTACAAAAATTCCCCTATTTCAACCAGGTGACCATGAATGATATCACTCTCCTGAGGCTAACACAGAAAGATAAAGACCGAATGTTGCTTGAATGAGACCAAAATCCAGGACCATTCGCTGCCATGCTTTGTGCTGCAATGATTCCAGACTACTTGCTACTGGCTTGGCATGGTAAAGTGTCCTACCGTGGAGGACAAAATAAGGCAACCCTCCCCAGAAACCTTCTGCAAACGCTTTCAGAGTACCTCCAGGAGAGCTTCATGGAGATATCCCTTGAGGATTCCTGCTCCATCCCCAGACACGTTAACAGACTTTTCCAGTAGCTGTACTGGCTGCAGATGCATCCCAATTCTTCAGGGCAAATGAAACATTAAACACTATTGCTTTTAAACCCTGTACTGTAGTTACAAATGTGCACTCACAAGAGGCGCCTTCTCCGCCTTCAGGATCGGGGATCCCACCTTGGGAGGGTATTGGCTCCAGGGTGATGAAAAGGTCCTGGCTGCCGGGGAGAATGGATTCACCACTTGCCTGATGCATATTCTCCTCCTTCTCCTCCTCCTCCACAAAATCCTCCTCCCTGTTGCATGAGACTCCCCCCTTGCAGGTGTCCACGGACAGTGGCGGGGTAGTGGTAGGGTCCCTCCTTAGAATGCCATGCAGCTGATCATAGAAGCAGCATGTATGGGGCTCTGACCCAGAGTGACCGTTTGCCTCCTTTGTCTTTTGGTAGGCTTTCCTGAGCTCCTTAACTTTCACACAGCACTGCTGTGTGTCCCTGTTGTAGCCTCTCTCCACCATGCCCTGTGCAATTTTGGTGTATATATTAGCATTTCTTCTTTTTGATCGGAGTTCAGCCTGCACAGATTCTTCTCCCCATACAGCAATCAGATCCACTGTCTCCCTTTCGGTCCATGCTGGAACTCGTTTGCAATTCTGGGGGGACTGCATGGTCACCTATGCTGCTGAGCTCGCCACGCTGACCAAACAGGAAATTAAATTCAAAATTTCCCAGGGCTTTTCCAGTGTACCTGGCTAATGCATCAGAGTTCACAGTGCTGTCCAGAGCGGTCACATTGGAGCACTCTGGGATAGCTCAGTATAAAGGGTCTATGCTGGCTCAGCTGTGTGGTTTAGCATGTTGTAGTGGGGGTGGCAACAAAGTTCTACCTATTCCTCAGCCCGCCCACCTATTCCCTCCCCACAGGGGTGGAAAGAATAGACCTGTAGAGGTTGGTCTACCCTACACATTCTGTAGCTTACAGAGAAGGTAGCCCCCCAGGGCAACAAAGGGATATCTCCCCCTCACTGCCTACATAGGTGTGGAGGGCAATACAGGATCTTGCCCCTGCTGAAGTCAATTTCTCACTGACTGAGAACAGGGTAAGCGTGGAATATTTTAAAGTCAAATGTTGCAGTGAAGTCTAATAGTCTGAGAGGAACAGCAGTGTTATTGTATAAACACACTGTAGGTGTGTTTAATCAGCATTGACACACTGAAGGAGAGGCAGATGGAAATAGCCATTGACCTGCTATTAATACCAGAGCTAGAGATAAAAATAATCCCTTAACTTTATATAAAGAACATGAAATGTTGAGAGACAGGGAAGTTGACTGCAAAATAGATCATAGAAGGGAAATCACTTCCAGTGTTGTTTAAAACTCAAGATGGTTGCTAGATTCCAATAGGGCCATCACTAATATTTTACTATAGACTACAGAGGACATACAGAGAACTGCTCTTTATGTCTAATTGTTGGTTTCAAGGCCAAAAAAGTTCATTTCTGAGTAGTGTGCTCTCCTTAGCTTAGTAGTGTTATAAGAGGCCTTAGTGAACAATGCTTCCTCTATGCCATTTAGTTCTCCTTTTAATCGTTTTTCAGCCCACCATTTCCCTTCATCTACCAAAGTCTTATCCAGTGGTTCCCAACCTATTTACCAGCGTGGGCCGCAAATACAGCTCTCTATATGATATGTGGGCCGCATCCACATAATATATATACTACCTGTATGGCCCTAAGGATGTCACATGAGCCGCAGCTGTGTGCTGATTAGGCCACAAGCAGCCCATGGGCTGTGGGTTGAGAACCACTGGTCTTATCTATTTCATTGCCCAATGCAGTAAGATCTATGAATTTAGATAAATTATTTTCAGACATTTTGTAATTAGCATTGCAAGATGATTTATCATAATTGCACTCCTGACAGCACAGATTTTCATTATTTATAATGCATATACTGTAATGCATTTCAACCAATCTGTAACTCATCACAATAAATCACCTTGGAAAAATGTCTTAGCATGAGTCTACAGTAACTGTTATATTTTGACTTCTGTTCAGAGAAGTTGTACCACATTAATAGGTCTACACAAACCCTGCAGGATTCAGTGTACATGAGGGATAAACTGACTTGCCCCGGCAGGTTGGTTTTTTTGCCTCATGGATGGGACACAAATCAAATAATCTCAAAGCTCCATTAATATTTATGGTCCCACCATAACCCCAAAACCAACCTAATTTCAGATGAGTTCAGGATTCCAGTCAAACATTTCACTATATCCCTATCAAAAATAATAAAAACCCAAACCTTGCAAACAGAAATGAGACTCGCGTTACTTGTACAAACACAACAGTGGGAAAATACCAAAAATCCTAGTTGGGTCCTGCTATAGTCAGCATTTCTGGACCCTGCTATAGGAACACTGTTGTTTTGGCAAAAGCAAGGCCACTGTACATCATAGTTTAAGACTTTACTATGAACTGCATCTAAAAATTATAAGAGCTATCACTAGCTCAGATAGTATCTTATTCAAGGCAATCTTAGTCAGTAATGATCATTATCTTACACAATAAACTAGGTAAGAAAAAGTCATCTACATGGTATTTCTTAACAATTAGAAAATACTTGAAGGTGGTAAAAGCTATAATAGGTACCCTTACCAAAAGTCCATAGATAGCAGGAGAAACATAACCCTGATCATTGTATTGCTTAATATATGTTGCCATGACTTTTTAAAGCATATAACACATATTTCTGATGTATTTGTTAAATACTTTTTATACAACAACATATACAAATGTACTATTTACAATTTCTCACCTCTCAAGTACCATACACACACATACACCAGGAAGAGTTATTTTACATTAACCACCAGAAAAAGCAAATTCTACAAGCTCCTTAATCTCCAAACATGTTTTTGTTAAGAGAAACAGCAGCCTGAGGAACTGAACACTTAGTTTTCTAGTCCAAATAAAACACAGCAAAGAAAATCACTTTTATGCTGCATTTCACTCTAGAACACATTAGTCTATCTCTTGCCATCAGCTGCTTCTACAGAGTTTCCTAAAGTCTCCTTCAAGAGCTCTGCACAGCTGCTCACAGGGTTTATCAAAGCCTCCAGCAAGTCAAAAATCTGTTTATCTTCATAAATAGGATAGTTTTTCTCAGGAAGGGCTGTATTTTACCTCTCTAACTCAGGCTTGGTCATATGTTTATAGATGCTATAGCATTGAATGTGGCTGCTTGTGGAATAAAGTATTATTTAAGATGAGTAAGGGTGACACAATCTGGCCCAAAGGTTGGTTCTTTTTTTCTAATCATTTCAACAACAAAACTATTTTTCTTAGAATTAAAGATTAAGGGCACCAAGAAAGGTAAACAGCCTGTTGCTAAAAGAATTGAGTGTGCCATCTGGGGGGAAACACGGACATACTTGGGCATTACTATGTCCCTGAAATCGTCCTTCTTTTTTTCCTCTTTCACCACTTTGCTATTGACTGACCTACCCAGTATGTCAGATACAGCATATATTCATTGTCACCTTCTTTCACCATTCTTTCATCTTTCCGAAGATTGGTACCAGTGGTCTGCAGTAACGAGGACCAGCCACAAAAGTGTTAAGTAGCAGGCAGCTGCTCATGTCTCAGTTTATACTTCCCAGAAGTGCCCAATTCCCAATTCCAAGACTGGAGAAATCAGCTGAAATACAGCCATCCCCACCTATGGCTGGTACATTAAACATTTGGATTTTTGAAAAAATGCTCTAGGAAATGTAAAACAAATTGTGTATGGAGTTATTCTCGAAGACAACGATAACCTAATCATTGAGGGTTCACACAGTTTGTATGCACATTAATGCTATTGTTCACAACAAAATTCAGGTATTCTAAAGAGATTCAATATGTAGAGGAACTCTCAATGAGGAGTTAGGGTGGAGTATTTCCAGTGATCTGATGGACACAAATATTTTCCTGTTTCAGCTCCAACTTGTTTCAAATTACCTAAATTGTAGTTCACATAGGCAAAAACTGATTATACTGCATTGAAAAACTATTTACATGGTTTTAAAACTATTAATATTTTCTTATTCTAAAATTTCCTCTCCAGATTCAGGGTTTAGGAGATTCTTCAGTACCACCGATCATCAGGCTATCAGTGTTGCTTCTTCTAACGCCCATGACATATACTGAAAGTTCATTAGCTCATCTTCGCTGCAAGCACACTTCTTCATTTTTTAATTCATAGTTCAGGAAAGGAGGAAAGGAAGGAGGAAGGGACAGATTGCCTATGCCATCATTGTTGCTTTTCAGTAGCATGACCGGTTTTCTCACATTAGCAGAAAACACAGAGGCTATGGTGTTCCTCACAAAGTGTTCTCTCCTCTATAAGTGGCAATGCTTCACTGTATCTTGGCTGTGTAAGAATGTCTCCTTTTGTGTCCTTAGGGTGTAAAAGCCACAAAGGAAAGCTGAACATTTGTGGCAGATAAGGGATGAAAAAGAAGATATTCTAATTCAGGATGATTCATTATTTAGTAATGTATGAAATGAAAAAGCCCTGCTCAGTTCACAGAAAGAACCATAGACAATTCTGGGCAGTTACTCAAATGCTGTGTGTTTAGTGGTGTGATATAGAAAGTGGTTTAAATTTGTCCTTCCTTGCCTTAGCTATCATGCCAGCTCTCACATAATATATGTAGCTAGCTTGAGACTGTAAGTGACTCCCTGTGGACATTTCATTTTTACACACAAACACAGATCCCTCCATGAAAATTAGAGCTCTGTTTGTACCATGAAACTTATACTATGCATCAAATGGTGGAAGATGATACCAAAGTTTTTTTTAAAAAAATAAAATCTAGGCTGCAAACTCAGCTGTGTAATGAAGTCCCAATACCAACCTCTTTTTATAACCTTATATCTAAAATTAGTCCTAAAGTATTACATAAAATTCTGATCTATTCCAAACTCTGCTACACTGTTGTGTATCAGAAGTGTTGCCACTGACTTCTATTAGAGAGACAAGATGGGTGAGATAATATCTTTTATTGGATCAACTTCTGTTGGTGAGAGAGACACAGCTTTTGAGCTTACAAAGAGCTCTTCTTCAGGTTTAGGAATGGACTCCAAGTTCTGTGTAAGCTCAACAGAAGTTGGTCCAATAAAAGAGATTATTTCACACACCTTGTCTCTCTAACATCCTGGGACCAACATGGCTACAACAATATTGCATACAACAATGGAAGATACTGAATCTTGCTGTCTGAAATGGAAATCATGACATGAAGAAAAAGGAAGCAAAACTTAACAGCAACAACTACTTCCTCAGCAAAAGCAAGAAATAAATCATCCTCCCCAGAGGTCTCACCATATATAACGCTCTGACTGCATACAACTCCAAATATGCTGAACAGCTCTGCAGAAATACTTTAGAAAAACTGAGGAATCACTTACTGCACCTCACATACTCCAGAAAGGGACCACCTCAAACACTCTGAGTACATTTCCCACACCTGAAGAAGAGCTCTCTCACCAACAGAAGTTAGTCCAATAACAGATATTACCTCACCCACCTTGTCTCGCTGTTATTTTGGGGGCAATACAGCTACAACAACACAGTATTGGCTTCTAGGCATTACTCCAGAATTAAAGCAATATAAGTGAGATCAGAATCTGGCCCTATAAAAATACTTTACCAATTAATAAAATATTGAATCGAATTTGAAGTTTTCCTAATATATTATTGTCTGAGACATTGCAATATGTTGCAGACACCTGACACCTATAAATAATTGTATGTATTCCAGTTTTATAAGTGCTTTACTATAAAATATGCTGCAATGTATTTTTGAATAATTTAAACAAATCTCTAAAGCAGACTGATATTGAATAATAATTTATTGGAAAAAGCATTTTCCATTCATCATTTATTAATTATTATTAAAGTATTTATAAATGCTTACTTCATTTAAAGTGCAACCACGATTACAAACTTTGTCCTGACAATCTGTTATTTTAATTTTTGCAAACCATAAAGCTCCAGACTTTATAATGTATGTGTTTTTAATACTAATCATCTGTTCATGTACGGTACTTCCCTAACTTCAGGATTTTATGAATCCCCTTCTACCAAATATGTAGTAACTAACGATCCAACACCATAAGTAGGGCAGAAAAATAAAACTAAGATGATTTCCTTTTTAAGTTTGACATGTAGCCCTACAGTATTGTGTTTAACATGATAGCTGACATAAACATACAAATGCTTTTCCCAAACAGGGATGTACCCATATTGCTATACCAAGCAACAATCCAACACAATATAAAAGAAAAGGAACAATGAGAAAAGACATCATTACTAGTCTTGTTATTATTCAATAATTACATAACTGTAGTGCTCAGAAGAGCAGGGTCCCACTGAATCAAGTGCTGTGTAAACACATATGAAAATGCAATTCCTTAATTTCAGTTTAATGGAACTTCTTTGGTGAAAAATACCAGCCCTTCCCAAACGGAATGCCTAATTTCTTTTGTTTTTGGTTAGCCTTCCAACTCTAACCTTTACTCCACCAGTCCCAGCTTCCTGTCTGCATCTGATCCCTCAAACCTTAAATACCAACATACACACAAACAGATAGATAAGATATGCAAGAAATCTCAAGTACATGCTGAGTTCATAGCTTGTACATTTCTCAATATTCTAAGGTCCTGATTCAGGAAAACATTCTAACTCAAGACAGCAGTTAAGCTACAGGATTTAAGCAAATGCTCAAAGTTAAGCATGTGCTTAAGAACTTTCCTGAACTGAGTCATAAAATACCTTTCATTCAATGAGGAATGACTCTTAAGTTATAGCACTATATAACAAAGTGACATTTTCAAATGAAGTTTGCCATGCATGTTATTGCTAAGGTCACCAAGTGACAGAACATATTAAAATGAAGGGGTTCAGTCTGAAGGCAGTGCTTGGGAACTGAACTTTGCAGAACTCTAAACACAACAAAGATCCCAGCCAATCAGATCAACAACCTTCAGTCCACTGCCCTCCAAGCAGAGTGAGAAGAAGTAGTACAGACAGAAGACTGGCACAGAGGACAAGGAGGGCATCAGATCTGTGCCAGAGGTTAAATAGTTGCTCTTGTCCCAATCCATGATTGGCAGTTTCTGTAAATGACTAATTGCTTAGTACCCACTAAACTGTACTCCTTTCTGAAAGACAGGAAAGTGCATTATATTTATGCCACTTTAAAGATCCAATGATTCCACAAATGTTTACTGTTTAGTTAGTAATTGTTTATGTCCATATTACAATACTTTCATACAAAATTAGACACATAAAGGGTTATCCTAGCTCTACTGTAGTGAATGGCAAAACTCCCATTGATTTCAACGGGGCCAAGACTTCACCCATAAAAACTGAAAAGCTACCTGTAGAAGGTAGCATACATACTGCCACTCCTGTTGCAAGAAAATAAATGTGGTATTTAAATAATAATGACTTCCACAGGACTTTGAAACATCCCACCATCAGGTCTTCTGGCTCCTTCCAGGGCAATGACCGAACTGCTGCAGGGACCAACAACAAAGCCATCCCAATTTCTAGGAATCAAATTCTGCCCTCGCATGTGTGTGAAATTCACCCCTGTGTAGATGCTCAAAGGAAAGGGCTTACGTGGTGCAAAGGCCTTATGCTAGTGCTCTGCACGGAGCTGAATTGCACTCGTGTGTACTTGTAACTCCCACTAAAGTCATCAAGAATAATTCACACCTCTCTAACCCTAACCCTAAAGCATGAAAACAATAATGAAAATAATGGCACCAGGCATAAAACCTTTAGTTGATTATTCTACAGCAGAGACTATCAGAACAGGACAAACACATGAGACAATGGCAAAGAGTGCTGAGATTTAAAAGCTGGTCACTGCACGTGAGAATTATTATTTTAACATGAAATGTGATAAGAATTATATACTACTGAGTGCCTAAATAAGGAAATTACAGTTTGCACTCCAATGGCTCAAAGGAAGCCATTACTACCCATTAGGTAAAGAACATCCATTTCTAACTCATTTCCATATCTTTATTAAGAGATCATAACGAAGGCACTGCTATGTTCTATTGTGTGAATTCTCCAATACTTGTATGATGGAGTTTTTGTTGTTTGTTTAAACTATTAAAAAGGGAAATTGAGCCATGAAATGCTTCATTAAAGTAACATTACCTTCCTGCAATGAAAACGAGCAAAACATAGAAATTAAGAGCCAGGGCATGGTGTTGTGCTAGCGTGAGTAACGGCTGGATGAGAAGAATGAATTCTTAGCAGTAGCTCTGAAGTGGCTTTTATTTGCATCTTTCAGACAGAGCTTTAATTTTCTTTAGTGCATACTTTGCCTCAATGGAGGAAGGGCTTCATCAGCCCCCTAGCCATTTAATGGAGTGTCAATCCAGGGTGATTGCTAGGTTTTCATCCCACTTTGAGTTTGAATCCCTCTGGTACCTGATTGGCTATTGCAACCCACCTTTTCCTCCAGGTGGAGGGGAAACCATACGTTTTCTGGCTTGGGCAGGGAAACATTCTTCTCCCACCCTCTAATTCCTTCTCCTTCTGCTGACTATGGTCATAAAAATATCATGGCAGCGTGTGGCAATTCATTTTAATAGGGTTTATCAGGGCCAGCCTTCCTGGTTTGCTGTAATACCAAGTGACAGTTTGGTAAGGAAAAGACATTTTCCTCACTGCAGGTTGTCACAATTTATGGTATTTTTAACTAACTTTGAGCATGCAGTGAGCTTGACTAGGCCAACATGCCAAAAAGTAGCATGTGCTGGTAATATAGATCCATCAAGCCAGATGTTATTATTTAGTCCTGTTACATCAGAAATTCATTGTGGTAATGGCACATTACCTTGACCAGAGCTCACAGGAGCCCTGAACCCCGAGAAGTGAATCATTGAGGCCATGTTACTTTGGAAGTGTTGAAAGAAGGGATATTCTTTAGCAATGAGCACAGATTGGGGCTCCCTGATGGAGAAGGGGTAGGTTGTGGGATTCCACCCCGGAACAAACCCCAGTGTTATTATTAATGATTTGTGGTCTGTTTGACTCTGGGGCTGTTGAACAAAGGAAGGAGTTTGATAGGTAGGAGATAAGTTTTACTGTCAGGAAGAGCAAAAGGAATAGTTTTAGTTATATATAATATTACAGGTTTATGGAATAAGTTAATAAAAGTTGCAGCCATTCATTTAAACCTCAGAGTGTCTGGAGTGTTTATTTCTAAACTCAGAAGGCCATGACAATGTCATTTTTGTAACTTCATATAATATTGTAGTCTGCAGTGGAAAGACTGAAGTCAGACATTTTGTGTTTTGACATGTGATAGCATATTTTATACTGTGTATCATTATTCAATGCTTCATATTGTTTTATTATATAACATACTTGTCAGGATGTATTTTAACACATATTGGATTTTTCCTTCAATGACAAATGTTTAAGAGATGAAATATCTTACTGGTTTCCAAAAATATATAAAGTTCCTGATCCTGTACCTACAAAGTTAATGGGAGTTTTGCCATTAATCTCAAATTGAGCAGTTTTAAAAGGTCTGATTTTCCTCTCACTTACACTGGTTTTACACTGGTATAATACTTTTGACATCAGTGCTGTTACAGCCAATTTACCTTGATGTAACAGAGAGTAGAATCAGCTCCTTAGAGTTTAATGACGTAACACAATATGCTGTTTGTTTGCTTGCTGTTAATTTTTGCTAAACAACCCTCTGTGTCCTTTTTTCATTTAACGTTTCATGACCACCTTGTATCTGATTCTGCACTCCTCACTCAAGAAAACACACCCACTGAGTCATTTCTCTGAGTAAGGAGGGTACATATGGACTTCTATTGGCAAATCTAGGGCGCAACATTGTTCCTGTTGCAGTCAGTGGGAGTTTTACCATTGACATCACAGAAGCAGTGTTGGGGCTCTGTTGACCTACTTAATAGACCTTAAAGGGACCTGATTTTCAGAAAGTGTTGAGCTCCCATCATTTGAAAACAAAGCTTGTTTAATGAGTCCCAAGTAGAGCTGGTTGGAAAATGTTTATTTTTCTATGGAAATTTTTGATGAACATGAAAAAAAAGAAAAAGGTTTTCTTGAAAAATTTCCATAATTATTTTTAATTTTTCATCAAAACCCTGAAAACTGAACTTTTTAATAAAAAATTGATTTTGTCAAAAAAATTGAAATGAAACATTTTGTTTCTGGTTGGTTCACCCAAATACAAATATTTTAGTTTGTTTAACTGAATCAAAACATTATGCTTTGGGGCAGTTGCCCCATGGTCACCCCTCTTGTTGACCTGTGATAGTGCATTATGGGAGTCACCTATGTTTCATGATGGGAGATGTAATCCAGCCAGGGACCCTGATCCATAGTGAATGGGAGTGTGAGGCATCTGAACTTCAATTCCTGTACAATACTGTGGTAGATAAGGAGGATAATGTTTAGTGTTGAACTGAGCTAAAATAAAATATTTTCATTAGGGAATGTTAAAAAATATCTTTTTGATCAAAATGTTGATACAAAATATTTCAGTATTTCCAAACTGAAAGTTTTGTTTGAAAATTCAGTTAAAAGCTGAAAACTTTTTGGGTTTTGGGTGTTCAGTTTTCCAAAGAAAAGTTGGAAAGTGTCCTGGAAAGCAGATACTTTTTGTAAAAAATTTCATTTAGACAAAAAAAATTCAATTTTCTGTTGAAAAATAGTTACAATGGTAATTTTCAACCAAACTTGATCTCAAGTTAAACACCAGAAATTGAAGCAACCTAGATCCCTAGTCACTTTTGAAAATTTATGCCATAATCCAAAACCACCTTTCAAAAATGCTGGTGTAAATCAGGAGTAACTCAACTGAAATCTGCTGGAGTAAAGAGAATTAGGCCCATATATTATAAGACAAAGTCTTTCTGTGTTATACAACTGATTATCAAATTGTAAACCTTTACCTCATACTGATGAGCCATTAGTCCCGAAATAAACTCATTGACAGCAGTGGGCCTGCTTATATGAATAGCTATTCTTTAAAGGGAGTAAGGGTTTCAAAATATGGTCCTATATGAGTTAAAATAAGGTATTTGCATGGAGTGATTTGAGATATTAAATAACATACTTAAATCCTTTCTTTTTCATGTTTTATTTAAACAAAAATCATAAACATTTCTAAAGAAGAATGCAAGATTCCAGAGTGATCTAAACTGGGCATTAGCTAGATGAACTAACAGGTCTTTCCCCTCTCTGATTTCTATGAAGTCTTCATATGACTTAATCCCATTTCTCCTTCACTGGATATATTTTTCCCTATGTGTCTTCTGTGCCAAAAAAACAAATACACATTGGCAATCATTTCTACAAGAAGTGGTAAAGTTCCTACTTCAAGATAGGATTATAATTCAAAATGATCTGGACAAACTGGAGAAATGGTCTGAAGTAAATACAATGAAATTTGATAAGGACAAATGCAAAGTACTACATTTAGGAAGGATCAATCAGTTGCACACATACAAAGTTGGAAATTACTGCCTAGGAAGAAGTACTGCAGAAAGAGATCTGGGGGTCATAGTGGATAACAAACTAAATATGAGTCAGCAGTGTAACACTGTTGCAAAAAAAATGCAAACATCATTCTGGGATGTATTAGCAGGAGTGTTGTAAGCAAGACACGAGAAGTAATTCTTCCACTCTACTCTGCGCTGATTAGGTCTCAACTGGAGTATTGTGTCCAGTTCTGGGCACCACATTTCAGGAAAGATGTAGACAAATTGGAGAATGTCCAGAGAAGAGCAACAAAAATGATTAAAGGTCTAGAAAACCTGACCTATGAGGGAAGATTGAAAACATTGGGTTTGTTTAGTCTGGAGAAGAGAAGACTGAGAGGGGACATGATAACAGTTTTCAAGTACATAAAAGGTTGTTACAAGGAGGAGGGCGAAAAATTGTTCTTTTTAACCACTGAGGATAGAAGAAGAAGCAATGGGCTTAACTTGCAGCAAGGGAGGTTTAGGTTGGATATTAGGAAAAACTTCCTAACTGTAATTGTAACTTCCTGACTGGAATAAATTGCCTAGGGAGGTTGTAGAATCTCCATCATTGGAGATTTTTAAGAGTAGATTGGACAAACATCTGTCAGGCATGGTCTAGATAATACTTAGTCCTGCCATGAGTGCAGGAGACTGGACTAGATGCTCTCTCGAAGTCCCTTCCAGTTCTATGATTCAGGGTCCAATTGGTTTCCTGTGTACTCATGTAAACTGGTTATAGACAGAGGAGTCAGAATCCTTCCAATCAGGTTGCAGAGCAGCATTAGTGGCACTCCATAGCCACTATTTAGGAATGCTGTAGTGTTTATGGCTAGGGCTGCAGGGCTATAAAATTGCAGTGTAGTCATTCAGACTCAGATTGGAGCCTGGGTTTGAAGACCCTGCATAGGCAGAGATTCTCAGAGCTAGGGTTCCAGCCTGAGCCCAAACGTCTACACTGTAATTTTTAGCACCCCGGCCCAAGAACCACAAGTTGTGTCAGTTGACCCTCGGTCTCAGACTTGGTGCCAGGGGTATTTTATTACAGTGTACACAAATCCCTTAAGATTGCTGTGACCCTGGGTGGGGAGATGGTTAACTGGCAGATCACATAATCACATGTTCACTGGTCACACCCTTTTGCTACACTGGTTCATCACCAAAACTCTCATTCGTGCTGGGGACACATACTTCTGCTGTCTATCTGGCCTCCTGTTCTGTTCCTTATACCGTCCCATCCCTCTAGTATCTGAGCATCTCCCAGCGATGTATTAAACCGTACGACTAACATCTGTCACATGTGGTTCTTTCTTTCTCTCATTCTCTTCCCAAGGGGCTAACTGTGTAGGTAGTGTAGTGTTTTGCTTTGGTAGGCTGTGTACTTCTTTTCTTATAAGTATATGCCACTATGTGTTTACTCAGGCCTGGAAGGCAGATTGAGAAAGTGACTCTCACATATGGAGTGGAAGATGGTGAGGTCTGTGATGATCCTTCGTTCCTGTGAGAGTTTGTTCCACAGTCTGGGACTAGCTTCCAAGAAAGCTCTGTCACCTGCACAGACAAACTTTTCCCTTATGGTAGAAAGTTCCATTGAGCTTGAAAAGCAGAGTTGTCAACTAGGTTTTCATCCTGGAGCTTTAAATGATCTTTTAGATACTCCATCCCAGGCCACATTAGGTACATGTTTTAAAACCCATGGCAGCTGTGTAAATGTTCAGGTTCACACTGAAGCTCAGACTCTAAAGCCTCTGGAGGGTCACGGGCTGTTTTTAGCACTGTAATACAAACCAAAGTCTGTAGACCCGGACTGAGATTTGCTGTAGTGGGATTTTAAAATGCAGTGTAGACAAACCCTGAGTGTCTTGAAGATAAAGACTGAAACCTTGAACTGAATTCAATATTCCATGCAAAGCCTGTGTAGAGAGCAGTGGACAAGTTTTGATGTCCTTCACCCATTGACATCATAAGCCCTGACTTGTCCCTCAGTTAATGGGAGATTATCATGCTCTGACTTACACCCAACATGTAGAAGATCTACAGAGAAATAGGATAGCTACTATGCAGACAAAGCAAAAGGACAGAATTGATCTTTTTAGGGCCATGACCTAGCATTCAGATACTATGGTGACAGGCAGGGTGTAAAAAAAGTAAATAGAATAGAATTACAAAGTGGCAGAACTCCTGCTGATATCAAAAAGTGTAGCAAACATGTACTGAGGGTAGTGTACAGGATTCCAAAGTTGAATTCAAATTAAATAATTGCATAGAAGAATGTATTATTTTTTTTAGATATGCTCTAAAGTCTTAATTTTCTCTTAAATATGCGAACAGCTTGATAGATTAATTTTTTCTCTGAATTCTTATGTGTCCAAAACAAACACATAATTTAAACTCTAGTTTCTAAGCAATGTAACACTATTAAAGTAAAATAATACTGAGGCACACACACAAACACACACACTCATGCACACATTAAGGCCCATATTCTACAATATACATAAATGAATGGGACTTTTCATGAGCTTAAAGGTCATCACACTCTTAAATACCTTGCTGCATCAGGGCTATATACAGGGGGCATCATTAAATTTTTATAGTGTTGTGGGGCAGGGAGGGCTTGGGGTTGTTTTTTGTTTTGTTTTGTTTTTTGCCCGTTGCTGAGCAGTAATTTTGTTTTGTTTTGTGGTAGTTGCAATATGCACTATGCTGTGCTAGGGATGGGGACTACCAAAAAGATCAGAGTAAATTTTAACTACTGAAATTAGTAAAGGTTAAGATTATAGTGGGATGCATTATATACCCATTTACTCACATACTGTATTCATTAAATGCTCATTAACATTTATTTAGTAGACAGAGTTTTTAAATTCTTGGTTTTAATAATAGAAAATAACATGAGCATATAATTTAGCACTTCTGGTTTCTTGAAAGAAAGGTGACTCATCCTGCATATGTGAGAAGCAAAGTAGGTGAGGTAATATCTTTTATTGGACCAAGTTCTGTTGGTGGAAGGTAAATGCTTTCAAGCTTCATAGAAAGAAAAGGAGTACTTGTGGCACCTTAGAGACTAACCAATTTATTTGAGCATGAGCTTTCGTGAACTACAGCTCACTTCATCGGAGGCATGCATCCGATGAAGTGAGCTGTAGCTCACGAAAGCTCATGCTCAAATAAATTGGTTAGTCTCTAAGGTGCCACAAGTACTCCTTTTCTTTTTGCGAATACAGACTAACATGGCTGTTACTCTGAAAGCTTCATAGAGTCCTTCTTCAGGGCTGGGGAAGGAAACCAGAGTGTCTGAGCTAAAGACAAGTTGGAACAGATTGTTAAGCATAAGGGGTAAATGCAAATTGTGAGAGAACACTTAAAATAAAGTGGGCAATTGAGAGTTAGATTGTTAATCACAAGGGGTTTACACATGCTGCAGAAGACCACTTAAAATAAAAGGATAAGCAGGCAGTGGGGTGTGTTATAAATTGTTGTAATAGCCATAAAACCAGTGTCTCTGAATCCATGGTTTTAGAGTAGCAGAGTTATAAATTCAAGTTCCCAAACACATATTTTGAAGGTATTATGCAGGTTTCCTTTGAGGACAAGGACTGACTCACTGATATAGAGTGATCACTTTGTGAAAAGAGTTCGAACAGGGGTGATATGATGTTTTTTGTCTTTTTTTCATTTTTCTGTGTGAGTTCATTTGAGAGTGTAGTGATTGGTTTCACCCACATAGCTGTTGTTGGGGCATTTGATGCACTGGATGAGGTACACCACATGCTGTGATAGGCATGTGTAGGACCTATGGATCTTGAACAGTATGTTCTGGGGGCTGTTCATCATTGTAGCAGTGGAGATATGCCTGCAGGCATATCTGTTGTTCTGGCAGGTCTGGTGCCACTTTGAGTTGGTATGTCTTGGTCTGTGGGGAGCTTGTTTCTGATGATGAACTTAATGAGGTTGGGGGGTTGTCTGAAGGCCAGAAGAGGGGTTCAGGAAATTTTCTTTCAGGCTGTGGTCTCCAGAAAGATAAGCAATTGAATCAACTGATTATATATGTCATAAATATAAAGGGAAGGGTAAACCCCTTTGAAATCCCTCCTGGCCAGGGGAAAGCTCCTCTCACCTATAAAGGGTTAAGAAGCTAAAGGTAACCTCGCTGGCACCTGACCAAAATGACCAATGAGGAGACAAGATACTTTCAAAAGCTGGGAGGAGGGAGAGAAACAAAGGGTCAGTGTCTGTCGATATGCTTTTTTCTGCCAGGGATAGACCAGGAATGGAGCCTTAGAACTTTTAGTAAGTAATCTAGCTAGGTATGTGTTAGATTATGATTTCTTTAAATGGCTGAGAAAAGAATTGTGCTGAATAGAATAACTATTTCTGTCTGTGTATCTTTTTTGTAACTTAAGGTTTTGCCTAGAGGGGTTCTCTATGTTTTTGAATCTAATTACCCTGTAAGATATCTACCATCCTGATTTTACAGGGGGGGATTTCTTTATTTCTATTTACTTCTATTTTTATTAAAGGTCTTCTTGTAAGAAAACTGAATGCCTTTTCATTGTTCTCAGATCCAAGGGTTTGGGTCTGTGGTCACCTATGCAAATTGGTGAGGCTTTTATTCCAACATTTCCCAGGAAAGGGGGGGGTGCAAGTGTTGGGAGGATTGTTCATTGTTCTTAAGATCCAAGGGTCTGGGTCTGTAGTCACCTAGGCAAATTGGTGAGGCTTTTTACCAAACCTTGTCCAGGAAGTGGGGTGCAAGGTTTTGGGAAGTATTTTGGGGGGAAGGACGCGTCCAAACAGCTCTTCCCCAGTAACCAGTATTAGTTTGGTGGTGGTAGCGGCCAGTCCAAGGACAATGGGTGTAATATTTTGTACCTTGGGGAAGTTTTAACCTAAGCTGGTAAAGATAAGCTTAGGAGGTTTTTCATGCAGGTCCCCACATCTGTACCCTAGAGTTCAGAGTGGGGGAGGAACCTTGACAATATACAATATTATTGTGCTATAAAAATATGTCATGTAAGATCTTTTATGGAAGCCTGTAATGTGTTCTGAACTTGGTCATTATAAAATATGTACACAGACTGGTTATTATGTATCTCGAAAACTGTGCTCATAATTTGTGCTGCAACATTCAGCTCGCCCTCACAGCATGGCAGGGGATAGTCAGGTCGGGGGCAGAGGGTAGGCTGCCTCCCAACCAGACAAGACTAGTGTCATGCACCTAGCATTGTGCAACCTAGAAAAAGATAAAAGATGGATCATTAAAGTTAATGGGAGAACATTAAAATGTCTTGAAACTGAAAAGGAAACCCCAATCTTGGAAAACTAAGAAAGGAGGGAGTTTTCCCACTTTTAATACCTAGAGTGACCGAAGAAAGAAAAATCCTTAAAATGGAAGGAGGTTGAACCTCGCAAGGAGAATCTAGGCTGGTGGAAGCAAGGGTGAGATCTATGTGCCTGTGGGCTGGCAACTGGTGTCAGGGCTCTGAGCCATGGCAGCACAGTATTAAGGCACCCAAGGTTACAGGACAGGCAGTGACAGAACCCGTTAGTAATCTGGGTGATCCCAAAACATCCCAATGGCTGCCTCCCGCCCCACTGAGAGGTGGAGCTGAGTGTTGCAGCACAAATTATGAGCACAGTTTTAGATACATCCTCTGTAGCATGGGGCACAGGTCCCTTGCTGGAGGATTCTCTGCACCTTGAAGTCTTTAAACCACGATTTGAGGACTTCCATAGCTCAGACATAGGCGAGAGGTTTATTGCAGGAGTGGGTGGGTGAGATTCTGTGGCCTGCATTGTGCAGGAGCTCAGACTAGATGATCATAATGGTCCCTTCTGACCTTAATATCTATGAATCTATTTATGAAAGTGAGCTGTAGCTCACGAAAGCTTATGCTCAAATAAATTTGTTAGTCTCTAAGGTGCCACAAGTACTCCTTTTCTTTTTACAAATACACAAATTCATCAGTCTTTGTACATATCTCGAAATGACCATCAATTTCAGAACATTACAAGCTTTTATAAAAGATCTTACTCAGCATATCTGTATAGCACAATAACATTGTATGCAATCAGCTGATTCAACTCAGTTGTGCTTTGGGATTCAGACCCCATTAGAGAGAAAGGTCAGTGGTGGGGCAGGGATGAAAGCAGGTTGTATTGAAGCAGGTTCTCCTCCAGTATTTGAGTGTCCCATTCCATGATGCATATGAAATCTGGGCCTCCTGAATCACTGTTAACTCTTTCATTTGGGAAAAAATAAGTTCTCAAGGACTCATGCTCCAACAGCAAATAATTAATTTTAATCATTCATTTTTCTAGCTACTAAAAATACCTCTTTAAAATTATTTTATGGGGTGATGTTGAGAAACATGGAACCCCATTTGCTGCATTACTATTTTTATTTTTTTTCCAATATCCTTTTTTTCATGCATTAACTGCATCCCACATGTAGTAACTGAATTGCTCCCAAGACAATACAGTTTCTGTTTAACACATGCAGAGAGCTCTAACTGTGAGCTGTAGCTCACGAAAGCTTATGCTCAAATAAATTGGTTAGTCTCTAAGGTGCCACAAGTCCTCCTTTTCTTTTTGCGAATACAGACTAACACGGCTGTTACTCTGAAACCTGTCTAAATGCAGGTACATTTTCCAGGGGATGGCAAAAAGCACATCACTGAAACTAGGTCGACCCTCTTGCCAAATTTCAAGTTCTTATTTCAAAGCATAGAGGTGCTAGAGCTTCTTGACAAAACGGTTGTAAGAATTCTTTTAATATAGGCAAAACAACACATTTTTCCCTAACCTCGTTCTTGGAATAGCTGAGCCATTTTAGTTGAAACATCCTAAAATATTAGCTTTTTGACAAACACCCAGCATGGAAAATTTCAGCCTGAACAGCTTAACTTTGGCAAAATTGTAAGTAACTGAAAAAAGTGTTTTATAATGGAAAGTCTCAGCAACCTTAACTATAGATATTGTGACTTGCTACCTGTGCTGCCTATAATATATATCAAGAATGTATCAAGAGTTTAAAAAGTTTATACAACTAAATTACTGCAGTCCTAGTGATAGGCAGATATCTATATACCTGATTCGCCTGGCTGCATGTAAGTCACAGTTATGTAGACTACCGGGTAGCTGCCCTATTTTTATGATGCCACTCATGAAATATTTCAGAGCAACAGCCATGTTAGTCTGTATTCGCAAAAATAAAAGGAGTATTTGTGGCACCTTAGAGACTAACCAATTTATTTGAGCATAAACTTTCGTGAGCTACAGCATCTGATGAAGTGAGCTGTAGCTCACGAAAGCTTATGCTCAAATAAATTGGTTAGTCTCTAAGGTGCCACAAGTTTCAGAGTAACAGCCGTGTTAGTCTGTATTCGCAAAAAGAAAAGGAGTACTTGTGGCACCTTAGAGACTAACCAATTTATTAGAGCATAAGCTTTCGTGAGCTACAGCTCACTTCATCAGATGCATATCGTGGAAACTGCAGCAGACTTTATATATACAGAGAGAATATGAACCAATACCTCCTCCCACCCCACTGTCCTGCTGGTAATAGCTTATCTAAAGTGAAGTACTCCTTTTCTTTTTACTCATGAAATAGCGAGTCGAAAATTAGATTTCTGGATGGTTCTTGTAGGAATGATATTATTCAAGTTGTGGGGACTAGTAGTTCGGCAAATGGAAAGACAAACAGTGAAGTAGAGTTATTAGGAACCATGCATTGACAAAAGAGGGCTGACAGCAGTAAATAAACTAATGTGGGAAAAATACATTTGTATTTGACAGGGCTCTGCTAAAGGACATGTGGAAGAATGGATTTGTGATGACTTTTTGTCATTCCTTTTTTACTCATGGGCTACTAGCTAGGATTTTCAAAATAGCTCAGCACCCACAATCAGGGCCAGATTTTCAAAAGAACTCAGCTCCCATTTCAGCACCTAAATAAATGACCAAATTTTCTGAAGAGCCAGCACGTTGGATGCTGAGCACTTTTGGAAATCTGTCCCTTATTTGGGTGCCTAAATGGGAACTGAACTCTTCTGAAAACATGACCCCAGTTTTTAGCGCTGAGTATGTGAACAACTTGAGCTGGCCTCTTTTGATAGTTATTATTATTATTATTAGGAGAAAGGTGATCAACCTATTTCATGGCAGGTACAGTATCTTACACTAGGCCCTACACAACTGGCAGACAAACATGTAATGTATTGGACCAGTTGATCCCTGTAGGCTATTTTCAGAGCAAATTCTCAGCTTGTGGCTTGAGGAGTGTTAACTCCTTTCTGGTTCAGCCTGTCCCCTATTGTCAATGTCTGACAAACACACACAATGCCTGTGGAAAATGCTTTGAGATATACCTTGACTCTTCAACCACGACACTACTTTAAATTTTTTTCTTAAAGGCACCTGACTATGCATTTCATTTAATTTTGATAGCAAACTGGTTGTTTATCAAACTAAGTGCTCACTAAAGATATGTTTATAAAAGATGTAATTAACAATGTAATCAGATATATGTTGTGCAGTTATATCTGTAAAACTGATGTTGTTAATAAGTGGTTTATTAAGTTAATATTTTATAACTAAATGTAAAGATGTGTTTAGCTAAACTAAGTAGTGAATTTAAGATAAACACAATTTAATTAGTCAGTACACTTTTATTTTGATTTTAAAATGATCAGTTAAATATCTGGCTTACTAAATAGATCTGAGTACTAATGGTCCCATTCATGCTCTCATTAAAGTCAATGGCAAAACTTTATTGAATTCAGTGGGAGCAGGACCAGGCGCCAAATTATTAATCATTAGTGGGTGTTTAAAGCATCACTATTAACTGTTTTATTATATCAAAATTAAAACCTCATTAGACATATAATTTAAAATGTCACTGTATTAGTAATAGATTTCTTACCATGTCCATGGCAATATAAGCTGTTAGAGTGCTACCTAGGCAGAAGTGCTTATAAGCTCTCTTCTGACACATTGCATTAACAGCTATGATTTAGCACAAGGAGACATAGTGACAACATACAAACAGGAGGGAATGCTACAAAAAAGATGGCACATTTAGTATTAAGTAAACATCCAGTATAAACTCCTCATCAGTGCCTGGAAGACATGTCCTGTGAAAGGGTTCAAATGACTTGTGGGAGGGCACCATGCCAGTCTAACGGATGGACATTCACATGGGCAGCCTGGACATCATGTGAGCCCATCAAGTACATATACCGAGGGCATGATTCCAACTTAAGAACATGAGCTTTCTGTGAAGAGGATGTGCCGTTATAATCCATCTGAGCTGGATCAGATTTCAAAAATAAAAAATAGATTTCAATGGCATCTTAGGTGAGAGTTTTGGACTTCTTAAATCAGGTGGTGATGGGGCAAATTATTATGATGGAGTAATTATGATGAGAATCCTAAATATTTCAAAGGGGACAATAGGTCTGAATGAACAGATGCATTTTTTCAGCATTCAGTGGATGTTAATGACCTTATAGCACATTCCATTCTAGTTGATCTTGAAGGAATTAACAAACTTTCTTATCTGATTGTGCAGAGCATAAATATAAGATTACTTTACCCACTACTGAAACGCAACCAAACCCAGAGCGAGAGGCAGTATATGTTTTACAATGCACAGCAATACTACACAATAAATTTGTACCAGGAAGTGAAGAATACTGTATTCAAATAAAATTACAAGGGAAATCGTAATAGTTGGGTTAAAACCAAATAGGAGATATATAGCTTCAGTGCATTCATTGGTCTTTTGTTTGCCAGAAGATTATAAATATGTAATATATACATACAGTAGTACTGGTTGAAACTTTCAATACATTTAATGCATAAAAACTTTCCAATTTTTCTTGCATAATTTTTGAGTCCTCAATACAATGTTTTCCATGACATTTTATCAGGTCACAAATTGCTAAAATATTTTACATTTCTGGGTATTACATTAAACTAATAACAAACACAAATAATTCTCTCCCCGCCTAATATAAAATATCAGAATTTCACCACTTTAACATTTTGCATGAAATTATCATATCATTCATCTTTGGTAAGATATCTTTGTGGGATAGAGCAGCAAGTAGATAAACTTTTACTTCATATATACAGACATGCACAGAAATTATGGCCCTAATTCAGCAAAACACTTTATCATGTGCTTAATTTCAAGCACATGAATAATAAATGAAAAATAAGGATATGCTTTAGTGCTTTCCTGAACTGGGGTGGTCCTAAAGCATGTATTTAAAGTTAAGACTATGCTTAAAAGCTTTTTCTGAATTGGGGCTTTACACAGCAGGTCATAAGGGGACAGAATTGATGAAGAATGTGTACCTTCTGATTCTACCTCCAGAAGTAGCAAAAGGTTCTGTACTGGGTCCTGCATATGCCAATTGCAGAAACATGTAACTTTAGACTGCAATTTTGAGCAGCTGGTGTGAAAAAAATGAGTGGAAGACTGAGAGACTAATGATTATTGCTGCTGGCATTGTTATGGTGAGGCAGTAGAAAAGGCTAGCGTGATTCCCATCAGGATCTCATAATGTACCCATGTCATTAATTCATAGATACATAGAGTTTAAGGCCATAAGGTACCATTACATCACCTAGTCCAGGGGTGGCCAACCTGAGCCTGACAAGGAGCCAGAATTTACCAATGTATATTGCCAAAGGGTCACAGTAATACGTCAGAAGCCCCTCATCAGCTCCCACCCCCAGCACCTCCCACCCACCAGCAGCCCCGCCAATCAGCACGTCGCCCTCTCTCCCCACACCTCCCAATCAGCTGTTTCATGGTGTGCAGGAGGCTCGGGGCTGGGGGGGGGGAGCTGGAGCAAGGGCATGGCAGGCTCAGAGGAGGAGGAGGAGGGGGAGAGGTGGAGTGGGGGCAGGGCCTGTGGCAGAGCCAGGGGTTGAGCAGTGAGCACCCCCCAGCACATTGGAAAGTTGGCGCCTGTAGCTCCAGCCCCGGAGTCGGTCCCTATACAAGGAGTCGCAAATTAACTTCTGAAGAGCCGCATTTGGCTCCGGAGCCACAGGTTGGCCACCCTCGACGTAGTCTGACCTCCTCTTATATCACAGGCCATTAAATTTTACCCAGTTACCCCTAAGTGAGCCAAATAACTTGTGTTTGACTGAACCATGTCTCCCAGAAAGGCATCCAGTCTTGACCTAGAATGGAGAATCCACCACTTCCTTTGGTAGTTTTTCCAGTGGTGGATCATCCTCTCCATTAAAAAACTGTGACTTATTTCTAATTTGAGTGTGTCTGACTTCAGCTTCCAGGCATTTCTCCACTAGAATAAAGAACCCTTTCTGCACCCAGTATTTTCTCACCATGTAATCAAGTCACCTCTCAATCTTCTGATGAGCTAAACATATGCAGCATTTTCTGCAGCCCCCAAATAATTTTTGTGGCTCTCTTCTGCACCCTCTTCATTTTTTTCAAATGCATTTTAAAAATGTGAACTGGACACAATATTCTAGTATCAGTACCACCAATGCCATACTGGTAATATAGCCTCCCTGCTCTTACTACCAGGTTTATACATCCAAGGACTGCATTAGCTCTTTTTGCCACACCATCACTCTAGGAGCTCATGTTAAGGTGTTTGTCCACTATCATACCTAAATCCAACTTTCCAGGATATAGCTCCCCATTCTGTAGGTACAGCCTGCCTTCCTGGTTCCTAGATGGGTAACTTTGCACTTGCCTATATTCAAATGCATTTTGACCCTTCTGTATAACTGCCCTATCCTCATCATTATTAACCACTCCAACAATCTTTGTGTTATCTGCAAATCTTATCAGCAGTAATTTTATATTTATTTTCAGATCATTGATGAAAACATTGACTAGCATCTGGCCTAGTGCCAATCTCTGTTGAATCCCCCATTCGCTGATGATTCTCCATTGTTGACAACTTTGAACTCTGTTAGCCAGTTCTTAATTCACTTAACAGGTGCTTTATTGATATTGTATAGTGATATTTTTAAATCAGAATGTCATGCAGAACTAAGGTGACCATATGGCAAATGTGAAAAATCAAGACGGGGGTGAGGGATAATCGGTGCCTATGTAAGAAAAAGCCCCAAATATCGGGACCGTCTCTATAAAATCGGGACGTCTGGTCACCCTATGCAGAACTAACCTAAATGACTTACTGAGTTTTGGGAAATTAGTCCTTTTGAAATGCAAAGTGTGTATACATATATTAATTAATTACTGGAAAGGAAGCTGGTGGCTGCCTAGGGGCCAGTAATCATGACCTGATTACATTCAATATGGACAAGCAGAGGACATTCTCATCCAGTGATATATATAAGTCTAAGTCTAAGTCTCATCCAGTAATATATATAAGTCCATTCTAAGTCAAGAATAATACATAATATATATACTGGGTGATATTGTCCTCTGCTTCTTCATATTGAATGTAATCAGGTCATGATCACTGGTCCCTAGGCAGCCACCAGCTTCCTTTCCAGTAATTAATTAATCTTTATCCATCATAACGAGGTTCAAAATGAAGTTACCTCACCTTTACTTTTGTGTTAAAAAAATTATTATCCAAAATACTTAGAAACTCCAGGGATGTTTTACTACTGGCTGCATGAGATCTTCAGCGGATGTCTCTGAAATTGAAGTTGTCAACTGCAACAAAATTTTGCTTTCTATACACTACAGATGTGTTTAAGGAATAATTCATTCCATTCTCTGGTTTGATTTGGTGGTCTCTAACAGAACCGCAGCAGTACCTCCTCCTGGGCTTTGTTAGTTAGCACATTGATTTGTATGCATTCAAGATCCTATGGTTCTGATTTATTGGTAACTCTGAAATAGGTCTTGGTGTCTTTAACATAGACTGTCACACACACACACACACACACACCACAGATACCTCTTTTACCCACTCTGTCATAAACAGGTTATAACCAGTGTTTTTATCCTCACAATCATGTGAATAGTCCCACCAGATTTCAGTGAAGCCAATTATATAAAATTTCTTCTCATCAATGAGAATTTCCGATTTCTTCTGCTTGTTACCTAGACTCCTAGCACTGGTATATAAACAATTGAAAAATGCCTTTTCTTCATGTTCTTTGTCATATCAGATCAATTTCTTTGTGACACACTGAGTCTGAATTGCTTTTGCCACCTTTGCACCCTTCCCATGCATTATTAGTTTAACACCCTCCTGGCTGCTCCAACCAATCTCCAACTGATATGATTAGCCCCCTACCTCTGAGATTCAGGCCAACCTATTCATACAGTCCCATCTCCCACTGGAATGTGGCCCAAAGTTCCACAAACCCAAAACCTTCAGTTTCACACCAGTCATGCAACATGCGGTTTACTTTTAGCATTTTCTGGCTTCTGCCTTTCACCCATGGGACTGGAAAGATCTCCAAGAAGATCACTGGTATTTCTTCTTCTTCAGCTCTCTCTTCTACAATCTGTGTAGTTCCACATGATATCCCATCATTGGTTCCAATGTGTATCATCACCAATGGAGACTTGTCTTACAATTTCATAATCCTGTCTGATCTTGTAGTTACAGCTTGTGTCTTCACTCCACAGAAACATCCAGCTGTCCTTATATCCCTTTCTGAATTCTCTGTCCTTAATATGGAGTTGCTGATGATGATTGCTTGTCTTCTTCAGATGGTTGAAGATCTTTTCTTGATAGTTTCTTGCTTCATATTACAAGGATGCCCATCAGGTGTGTTCCCTGTAGCTTTCAGTTCTGTTCTTCCAGAGTCAAGTTCCTGGATTCAAGGCTAATGATACTTAGGATCTGTACAATGTGAGTTTAATTGTGCCCAGCCCTGCATAGTTGCCCATAATGAGATACCCATTTGCTTTCCATTCCTGAACAGAGTCTGGGATTTTTGTTCCTCTGAGTATAAGGAAACATCCTGTGCCAGCCCCCATAGAGAGTGTTGGGAGGAGCCCGAGTATAAGTCCCATGAGTATAAGGAGAAATCTGGTGCCAGCTTCCTTAGATGGTACTGGGAAGAGCTCCACTCCCTCAGTACTGGCCAGTGGAGTGCATGGTGCACTTACACTGAGCACATGATGCGCTTGTGAAAGGGTGCAGTAGTGGGTGCCGTCTCCTTCTGTGTCTGGAGCCACTATGCCTGACTGAGTTTTGCAGTTCAGGCCCAGATCTACAAAGCAATTATAATTGGTTTATCATGTCATCTTTCATAAAGCCCCAGAGGACAGTTTAAAACTGTTCTGCTTTTTGATACTAACAATTAAATCACCAAAGCCTTGACTTCTGTGGAGTTGCACAGGGCTAACAATAGAATTTGGTCCCATACTGTACAGCCCACACTGCTTCAAGACATTGGCTGAATTGAGACAAATTAAAAGGATGGAGTTTCAGCCTTCAACTTTTCCCCTTCTTGCTTTGGTGTGTTTTTAAATCAGTGCCTAGAATATCTGACATGGTTTAATTTGGGAAAAGAAATTAGGGTACTACACATAAATGTCTTAGTCTGCACTTTTTCTGCATAAGGGACAATATTTGACAATCCAGCATTCCTTTTCCTCCTGAACATAATGAGACATTTCTGAACTGCATACCTGGAGGTGCAAAACTTCTAATGAGGGTGTAGATGGGGATCAGCTGAAAACAAAAAGTACATTTCCAGATTTAGCATGTAAGATTAAATAAATGTTAAGTCTAAGCTATCTAGTAATAATGAATGTGTAACTATTTCTCTTTGTCCACATCTTTTAAACATATTTTTACTTTTAAGGGATATTTTCCCTTAAAATAATCTCATGATATTTATAAACAGGCACTAAAGTTTCAGTCATTCTTCATGTTTCCATTATGAAAATGTTCTGAAAGAGGAAGTGTCCCATCATTGTTTTTATGAAAGTTTAACCTGAATCTACACATTTGGTATCTGATTGTAAATGGATAGGGCTATTGCTTTTAATAAACTTTGTGGAAATGTTTACCAAAACCACAAAACCTGTGTACAGGCACAGTAAAATCCCTCCATTTTTGAAAACTATTTCAACTACATGGAATTAATGTAATTCCAAGCACTGTGATCTTTCTATTTAACAAGTCTCTGTTTTTCACAGACATTGAAAAATGAATGGAAACCTAGAGCTGCAGAAACCTGATTACTAGAGATTTGCACACTGACAAACAACCCCCTGTTAATTCATAGAAAAACATAACTTCAACCCATTTGCACTGTATATATCCTGCTTCTGTATTACTGGGTGGGTTAAGTTATTACTGACTGAATTTAACCAATTGCTACAACTAGTTGCAACTGAGAATCTGTGCCATTTATTCACAAGCCATTCATAGGCAACACTGACCTCATGTAGGATGACAATTCATTGGGGATATTTCACCTCTCCCCACCCCACCCCCAACCTACTCCACCCCACCCCACCCCACTGAGACAAAGAGTGTTTTTTGTTTTATGATGTCAAACTCCAGATCCTCTCTTGCAATAGCTATAAAATGCAATTCTTGCCAAGGATCTGACATTTTGGTACCCCTTAGATAGCTCTTATTTCAGCTCCTGCTCAGCTTGACTATATTGTGCATCCACTAAAGTAAAAGGGCATGTTCCCATATGAGTATGGGTTTAGAAAAGATGAAATCTAGTGAGTTTGCTGCAGTTGGACTTCCACAGTCTGTAACAGATAGAGTCATAATAAAGAAGGAGCAAAGAAAAACCTCCCCAGCCATTCAACAGTCAACATGCAAGGAGTTAACAGATTTAACAGTTAACAGTTTTCCTGAGAAAATTCCTTCCCGACCCCATATATGGCGATCAGCTAAACCCTGAGCATATGGGCAAGATTCACCAGCCAGATGCTACAGAAAATTCTTTCCTGGGTAATTCAGATCCCACCCCATTCAGATCCCATCCCATCACAGGCCATTAGGCCTATTTAGCATGAATATTTAAAGATCAATTAATTACCAAAATCATGTTATTCCATCATACCATCTCCTCCATAAACTTTTTAAGTTTAATCTTAAAGCCAGATAGATCTTTTGCCCCCACTGCTTCCCTTGGAAGGCTATTCCAAAACTTCACTCCTCTGATGGTTAGAAACCTTCGTCTAATTTCAAGTCTAAATTATCTGGTGGCCAGTTTATATCCATTTGTTCTTGTGTCCACATTGGTACTGAGCTTAAATAATTCCTCTCCCTCTCTAGTATTTATTCCTCTGATATATTTATAGAGAGCAATCATATCTCCCCTCAACCTTCTTTTAGTTAGGCTAACCAAGCCAAGCTCCTTGAGTCTCCTTCCATAAGACAAGTTTTCCATTCCTCAGATCATCCTAGTAGCCCTTCTCTGTACCTGTTCCAATTTGAATACATCCTTCTTAAACATGGGAGACCAGAACTGCACACAGTATTCCAGGTGAGGTCTCACCAGTGCCTTGTATAATGGTACTAAAACCTCCTTATCTCTACTGGAAATACCTCTCCTGATGCATCCCAAGACCGCATTAGCTTTTTTCACAGCCATATCACATTGGCGGCTCATAGTCATCCTATGATCAACCAGTAGTCCAAGGTCCTTCTGCTCCTCCGTTATTTCTAATTGATGCGTCCCCAGCTTATAACTAAAATTCTTGTTATTAATCCCTAAATGCATAACCTTACACTTCTCACTATTAAATTTCATCCTATTACTATTACTCCAGTTTACAAGGTCATCCAGATCCTCCTTTATGATATCCCGGTCCTTCTCTAAATTGGCAATACCTCCCAGCTTTGTATCATCTGCAAACTTGATTAGCATACTCCCACTTTTTGTGCCAAGATCAGTAATAAAAAGATTAAATAAGATTGGTCCCCAAACTGATCCTTGAGGAACTCCACTGGTAGCTCCCTCCAGCCTGACAGTTCAACTTTCAGTAGGACCCGTTGTAGTCTCCCCTTTAACCAATTCCTTATCCACCTTTCAATGTTCATATTGATCCCCATCTTTTCCAATTTAACTAATAATTTCCCATGTGACATGGTATCAAATGCCTTCCTGAAATCTAGGTAAATTAGATCCACTGTGTTTCCTTCGTCTAAAAAATCTGTTACTTTCTCAAACAAGGAGATCAGGTTGGTTTGGCATGATCTACCTTTTGTAAAACCATGTTGTATTTTGTCCCATTTACCATTGACCTCAATATCCTTAACTACTTTCTCCTTCAGAATTTTTTCCAAGACCTTGCATACTACAGATGTCAAACTAACAGGCCTATAGTTACCCAGATCACTTTTTTTCCCTTTCTTCAAAATAGGAACTATGTTAGCAATTCTCCAATCATACGGTACAACTCCTGAGTTTACAGATACATTAAAAATTCTTGCTAATGGGCTTTCAATTTCGGGTGCCAATTCCTTTAATATTATTAGATTAAGATTATCTGGGCCCCCGATTTAGTCCCATTAAGCTGTTTGAGTTTCACTTCTACCTCAGATATGGTAATATCTACCTCCATATCCTCATTCCCATTTGTCATGCTACCATTATCCCTAAGATCCTCTTTAGCCTTATTAAAGACTGAGGCAAAGTATTTGTTTAGATATTGGGCCATGCCTAGATTATCCTTAACCTCCACTCCATCCTCAGTGTTTAGCCTTGTATCCTTGTTTCATAGACATAGTTCATCATTTTTCTATATGTTGATATTTATATTGCTTTTCTTATAATCCACGTTCTACACACACATACAGATCTCTATCTTTGATTTTCTTCATTCGCAGTTTGATTCTTTTTTCCTTGTAAAATATTTAATCACTCTATATTTTCTGAGAGTTTTTATGTACGGTTAAATAACACAGCACCATGAAACTGTCCTCTCATATAAAATGTACTCAGCATTACAGTTAATCACCCTGGTTCTATTAGAGTGTAGGCATAGATATTAATAATTATGAGTTTGGCAATAATTGTGTCTATTCTGTATTATAAGAAAAGCTACGGTAGGGATGTAGCTATTAAAATATACCATAAATGGAATAAATGTAAAAGAAAATGAAGTCTTAAGAATGCTGGTACTTTTCAGACTGCCAGATGATTGCTGGGAGATCCACAGTCTACAGGGGGTTAATTTTATAGTTGGCTAACTCAGAATGTATCCCCCCTCCAACACTGTATGCATATGCCTTACACTCTCTACAGCAGTCATGTAAATCAGAAGTCTTAGTATCAGCAGTCTCATCAGTAATACACTGAATATCTATTTGATATGGAGGGTGCAGTGAACTGTCAAGGGGAGCAGGTCCCATTAAATCATTGTAAGTTCCCTAATAAATACCAGCCAAATATATTCTTCCTCTCTTTCCCCATCCCCCCTCAAATGTAGCTCCTGGAATGAAGAGGGACATAATACATTTTAACCTGCCAGCTATTTTTAGTTGCTCCTCCGCAATGAATCTTTTAAAAGAGACAGTCATACAGATCCATCTGCAGCAGTTTAATGGAAACTTGTGAATTCCCCATTCTTGCCACACAAGGTAGCTCATTTTCAGTCAACTGGAGCTGGAAAATGATTATGTAAAGTCACAGCCCCAATTGCATAGGTTAAAATTATGGGAATTATACAGCCCATTCCCAGAAGTTGTGTGTGGAAACTAACTATACACATTTTGATAGAGTGGGACTGTGGTGTAGCAGTTAAAGACTAGACTTCTGGGTTCTGTGCTTGGTTTTTTCATTGACCTGCAGTGTCACATTGGACAAGTCATTTAGTTTCTCTGTGTTGCACTCTGACCACATGTAAAATGAGCAGAGTAATACTTACATACTTTGCAGCAGACTAGTTGACTTAATTATTGTGTGTTATGTTTTTTGAGGTTCTTGGAAGGGATGCACTATACAAGTGCAAAGGATTCTTATTCTCAGAGGTTCCTCCTGTTTCCAGTATGTTGAAGTGTAAGGAGAATCCAGAAAAAAGACATACGCATCTTGTATTTGAAGGCCAAATTTTTGACATATTTTGAGCAGAGTGTTCAAAACTCAGCTGGCTCAGAAGATCTATAGGAGCAAACTGAACCCCGAGAGCAAAAGGGCAAAAAGCAGCTACTGACATACAGGTTTGTTAGATCTTTCTTTCACGCAGGGTATTTCTGAATCATACAGTTAGCTCCAGTGTTCTTGCCCAATGTTCTGAATTTGTTTCACTGAGAGATGGGGAAATTTTCTAGAGGAAGACTGTGCTTCTTACCAGTGGTGGAAATGTTTCACTAATTTTCCTGTAAGTGATAATGAGCTAGGCTGGCAAGCTTGTGGAGAGCCCCTTATTCTAATGACAGGTTTCAGAATAGCAGCCGTGTTAGTCTGAATTCACAAAAAGAAAAGGAGGACTTGTGGCACCTTAGAGACTAACCAATTTATTTGAGCATAAGCTTTCGTGAGCTACAGCTCACTTCATTGGATGAAGGTGCCACACGTACTCCTTATTCTAATGCTATCAGCAGACTGAATGGGGTTACAGGCAATTGGGGTAATTTTCCTGATCTCTGGATACTGCTAAATTTTATCACTGGGTGAAGTTACTCAACTATGGGGTTCATAAAAATGCTACTGAAAAGCATTTTTTTTTTTTACTTTGGAAATGGCCAAATGGCACCAACTGTCACATGTTTACGAGGACATTTTTCAGAAAGGATACCCTCAAATTTCACCCTAGATTACAGAGCTTTCATCCCTTCAGCAACAAGCTATAAACATCTCCAGCCAGGGCCCTAAAGTTTGTTTACAAAGTGATGTTGCCTCCTGCCTTGCTTTTTGAGAAATCACTTTTGTTTGAAGGAGAACACAATGGTAATATATTTTAGTCCCTTACTATTCTAGGTGAGCACCCTCCCCCACTCAGTTTATCACAGACTAAGGAGCAATCCCCCCACCCCTTTTTAATATTTGTTTAAATATTAGAAGAACATCATTGACATGATAGCATACAGCAAAAGCCAGCAGAAGCTTGGCAAAGGGTTCTGCCTGCTTAGAGTAGACTTCAAGCATCAGGGAGATATAGTTCATTTACAAAGGTTTCATGACAAACAATAAGTGTCCTGATTCCTGACCCTTAGCCTAAACCATCAAAATATAAAGTTTTTTCCTCAGCTAGAATCTGAGCTCAAAGCACAAAATAAATGGGTTTTTTCCCCCAGCAGTAGCTCTCAGAGATCACACAAGATAGAACACCCATTTTCTAGATGATGTGCTTTGGGGTTTGTTTGGGTGGGTGTTTGTTTGTTTGTTTTAATCAGCTGCACCTTTGCTCTCTTTATATCCCCTCTCTGAGAAGGCGGGGCTTTTTTGAAGAACATGCTTCTTCACTAGCCCTGTTAGTAAATGACAAGCAGTCACATTGTCAGGTGTCTTCATTTCACTGCAATCTTGGCAGCTCTGCAGGAGCATCTGGCTGCTGAAGCAAGGTTTTAACCCATTGTCTGCCATGGTCCTGTATCCTTCTCTGGTAAAAGATATGGGTATTAAGATTAGAACCAAAAGGTCTTGTATTTATGTTCATGTATGAATAGCATGGACATTATCATAAAGAAAAATGTATGGACATTATTATAAAGAAAAATATTGCATATACATTTAGTATAATCACAAGTGCAACATGTGTAACTCACTGTGGAAATGTTCAGAATAAAATATATCTGTTATGCAGTATATCCCTCACAGGCTCCTAGCCAGCCATTGGTTGTCTGGCTATGCCAAAAGGAGACATTAGATATGGGTTTAATCAGGCCGCAACTTTATTATTGACAGATGTCTGGGACTAACCCAGTGGATAAAATGTGTGCAGTGCAGGTGCAAAATTTATGTCCCTCAAGCAGATTCACTGCTGGAACCTTACCAATTCCCACCAATTCTGGGGCGGGGGTTGGGGCTTCCACAGCTCCCCCCCCCCCATTTATCCAAGTCCCTCCAGCAATTCCCTTGCTGGGACCTTACTACTTCCAACCAGCTCCGGATAAGGGGGGGGGGCTTTCATCAGCTCTTCCCCCCACCCCCTTTTCATCCAGGTCCCTCCAGCAATTCCCTTGCCGGGACCTTACTGACCATGCCCCCTCATAGGAGGGGGTTAAGGTGGACTATAATGATGTGGGGGTTTGCTCCCTGCCGTACCAGTCATAGGAGTCCCCAACTGCCCCCGGCTTGCTCAATTACCAAGCACCTCTCCTTAATTCCTTTTCCAAGCCATTTTTTCATTCTTTTGTGCCTTAATTTATGGAGTACCTGCACTGAACGTTCGCCACAAGGAGGCGCCAGCCATTAGCTTGGCTGCTGTGAGTAAAGAAGGGAGGGGCCAGGCCCAACTGACCTTTTTAAGCCCCACATTCCTAGATGGTGAATCATTTTCCACATTGACTGCTCTTTCCAGCAGCTTTACGTCTTCCCTCCTGCCCCAAGCCAGAAAACATTGCCCTCTTCTTCCGGCCAACCAGCCAAACTCCTCCCTGCTTAAGTGCTGGGTGGTGATTTGAAAATGAAAGCAGATGGAAAATCCTGCTCATGGAAACCTCTGTTTCATTAACAGTGCTTTAGTTAATAAATAATATAACCCATGCTGGATTGCTGATCACCAGTATTGTTTGCTTTAAGTAAAGTGTACATATACTACAAAATGGAAAAGAAATAAGTGTGTAATACTAAAGTAAATAATGTGGAGACATATGCAAGGAAGTAGCATAGGCAGCTAAGGTGACCACACACATTTCAGGGAAATGAAGGAGAGCTGTAAGATAAATGCGGCACAGAATATATATTTTTAAGGACAGCACCTTCGTTTTTTATGCATGGCAAAAATCTTATTAACACAAAAGCCTAATTTTTTACAATAGAGTATGATTATTTGCACTACTGTTGTAGAAGTATGTAACAATAGTGTATGCTATTTTGATTTTATGTGGGAGAGGGGACATTAGGCAACAAATAAGAAGTGTCCCTTTAAAAAAAAGGACAGATTATTATGCAGTGAGAGACAAATGTACCCATACGTATTCTTCATTCTGTGCACAGTACCAGGCATATATTCTCAAACTGAATCTCAATTGTCCAGACCCTCTCTAGCTAGATAGACAAACGATGCCATAAATGGTGAGATTCATGCCAAATAAATAAACACTGTAGATAGTTGCAGCTGCAACTGAGGCTCATAGAAGCTGGAAATTAAAGTTGTTTCATTCATTCCGGTCAGTTTGCCTGAAATAACAGTGATGCCTGACCTTCAAACCCGCTAATGAGTGACGTGAACAAAAAAGTACAAGGGACTGAAATGTGAAATACCCATGTTTTGTTGCAAGTAATTTATAATTGATTTTAAAAGTTTAAAATAATCTTTAATTAATAGATTCTTCGCCCCCCCACCCCCACCCCCGAGTTTCCATCTCCTTGAGGGCATGCATTTTGAGTATGTATCTTGAGGGCAAAACAATGGAATGAACATTTCAGGAAAGAACAGGCAGCCTTCCCTCTTCCCACCCTGCCCCTCCCCCCTCCACTCCCCACCACACCTTCCCCATTCTCTGTATTATCATAAAGGATTTATGTTCTATAATTACTTGGATTTTTCCCCCTGAAACAGTCACTCAAGTGTTTCATTCATATCTTTATTCAGAGATAAAGATGAAGCTGATTCTGAAAATGATTTGTCTAACACTACAGCAGTGTCTGCCTCCTCTCTCTCACAGACAGCCCATTTACTCTCCCCTATGTTTGCTCTTTCCATTTGCTCCTTCCCTGCACATCTCTCATCAGCACCTTCAGGCCAGGAAGGAGCAGCTGTGTGGATTGGACAGCAGCCACTCTGGGTTTTCCAGGGGTTGAAGGCCACAGCAGCTGCAGCAGGAGGGCGTCATAGCTCCTCTCTGTGTTTGAAGGCATTGGAGCGGGTGTAGTTGGTGTATGGACACATTGCCATGCAAACACAGGCGGCACAATACAAACAGAGCTGGGCGACATTTTTTGGACAATCATTTATTAGCTGGAAAATGCAGCTTCAGGGCGACTGAAACTATTTGTGGAGTCAGGTCAAATTTGGTGCCTAGTTTCAGCTGAAAAAAATTTAGAAAAAGTCAAAATGTTTCTTTCTGACATTCTTGTACGGAAGTGTTTTGATTTTTCATTGCAAAAGGATGTTCCCTTTAGAAATGCAGCTAGATTTAAAAAAAAGGGAGGGGGGAGAGGGGAATAAAAACCACACAAACAATTAAACAAGCCAGAAAGCCGAACAGTTTCGTTTGACCCCAAATGATTTTTTTTCTTTATTTGGTTGGTCCATTAAGCCAAAACATCAATGATTTGCTCAGCTCTACAAACCCCTATATATATCTCACGGTGATTCTGAATCTGTAGAATTGATGAGCTTTTGGTAGATATCTTATATGTTACTCTTTATGGATAAATATTCTGTCAGACATGTTTGGCAATGTGAGTTTGTTAGGTTTGAGGTCAGACTTATTTGCAAAGAACATGGGACCTTTTGCTAAGGGGTTTCTGGGTCACAGTATTTCAGCAAGGGATTGCTCCATCCTAGCCCATGTTCTCCCTAGGATCCTGTTGTGAAATCATAATGCTGGATTTCTAACATCAAATTAATTTCCACAGCAGAGTGTGGGCTGATTTCAATACAAGGTCATACACCCATGATTTTGCCTTAAATTCAGGAATAAGCAGAAGGAGACATTGGGCTACTGTTTAGAAAGAGCTTTTCTAAACATGGAATTCATACTGCCAAGGAAATTTCCAACTTTTCTCCAGTGTCTCTCAATCTACTCATATAGCGTCCATCACAGTAATAATTTTAACTATATATTTGAATTGTTTTCAATGGTAAAGTAAATGTTTATATTTCATGACAATTCCTCAATAATATTCTTTTAAAAGCTGAGACATGAAGCTTTGGTCTTTCAGCACACTAATCTAATTTCCAATACCACTTGGATATTTAATCAATTTGTTAATAAAGGTGTAATTTTAATAATTATTCTGATTACACATCTTTTGCTTTCTCAGTGGCTACAGATAAGAATTGCAAATTCCAGAAACTTCATTAAAATTTGTATTGCTCATCAGAGGCATTTCCTACTTTCAGAATGTTTCAATAAAGAGGACAAACACGGAAATCATGCTGAGTGCCATGACAAGTAATTGAATGACTAAGAGTGCAAATATTGGATAATATTGTTTACAAACAAGTTACTTATTACTTCCTTCATTACTGTCAGCTTCATTAGAGAATCAGCTACTTTTTTCCCCAACAAGTATTTATCTCTTTACTCTGGTGTTTTATAGTCACAGCTGCCTTTTGTCTTATTCTTACATTACTTATTTTCATTTGGATACAAATAATCTAGCTTTTGTGATATTGACATCATAACAAAATGTTACTTAAATGTGAATTATGCTGCTTAGTTGGTACCGTAGCCCCTTGTGCTCTGAGGCTGTCAGACCAAATGAACTAGAAGGGGTTTGGTTTGGTGAGGTGGCTCTGGAAGCAAGGCCTTCACTAAGGATCAGCAAACTGGGTCGAAATTCTACTTTAAGATTTCCTGTAGTAGTCTAGTACAACAGAGTGTAAATTCTGAGGCAACTTTATTTAAATTAGAGAATGGACGTTTTTGGTGATAGTACAATCAATACAATAATCTCTGTCATATTTATTTTGATATTAACTTCAGTTTAGTTTAGGCTGTCCCCACATTTCAGTTTTCAATGTGCTGCTAATTTTTGTATCGATCACACTTAGTTGCATTGTAGAAGCTGTCACAGGTTAGCTAGATGTTTTGACAGCTGGGTGAAGGGCAGAGATAGAGTCTGGTACTCAAAAAGGCTTGAGAGGTAGAGTGGAATTGTGGGATAAGCATATTACCTGGATATTTCCACTAAAATGATCATCCATGAACTATTTAGACATTTAATTTTCCACATTGTTTTCCTTAGCTTTCAGAGTTAACTCCCTACTTAGATGAATGGAGGTAGTTCACACCTCTCAGAGCTCATCTTTCAGGCTGTCTGCAGACTCAGGCAGAGAACATGGTATTGCCGTATATTTGGTTCACATTATAAGGTTTAAACACAACCAAACTGGCAACACGTGTATATTCCAGTGGAATCATAGACTATGCAAGACCCTGCCTTGAAGCAACACCTAGATGGTACAGGAAGCAGTGTTAGGGAATTTGTTAGCTGGCACCTTTCCCTTAAAGGTGGAGTGCTGCTTCAGGTGCTATCTCTTGGATGAGATGTAAAATGCAGACTCTGATCACTTGTAGTCATTAAATATCTCCCGGCACTTATTAAAAGCCCTGATGTGTTGGACAAATTCTAGCCTGGTTAAATTCATTTGACCAAATACTCTGTTGTGTAAATGATATAGCTCCATCAACTTCATTGGAGCTATGTTGATTTACACCAGCTAAGGATCTCTCCCTCTTTGTGTTCCTAAATTCTCCCTGCAATTTCCTTTGGCTACAGTATTATTCAATTTCTGTCATGTTCTTGTGCTGTATTTCTCCTCAGAGGTGAATCACTACCTATGGTGTACATATCATTTGTACATGCTTGGGAGTGAAATGTTCTCTGTAAATGTGAAATAGCATTAATACTTCGTGCTGTGGGAAGACATGTTAAAAGCTAAAACTCCCTTGAGTGCAAAGGTAGCCTTGAGCATGTGTTTTGTCAACTCTGTTGGTCACTGTCACCCTTGTTTCCCAAAACCATAAACATTTGATCCACTGGAGTTCAACATTCTTCAAATCCACGTGAGTTTCAAGACATGTGAGTTTCAATCCAAGACAATCTCCTGCCCTTTGATTTTTCCATGAGAGGCTGGAAGTGGCAGGTTGCAGGATCATCACTTGATTAGTAAATCTGTATGTCACAACAGAATCCACATGCTGAAAAATTCAAAATAACAAGCTACGGATGGAAAGTAACAATGTCTTTCCAAATGAATCAAAAAATGTCATTTTAAGTGTTAAAAGTCAATATGTATTTTGGTTAATTAGCTGAAAACATAACGGTTATTTCTAGCCTCTCTTCAGACTCTCTGTTTAACCAGTCTATGTTGCAATGCTTGGCCCGCAGCACTTCTATTTATAGCTCTCATGGAACAGTCTTAAATTGCTTATTTTCTGTTTACTAAAGTCATCCCCTTTGTTACTATGGAAACTGTGGCAAGTGCCACAGCTTAACTGTTTTATTAAATGGATTGAAGGTACAGCTGCAAAACTTGAAGGGGCAGCATGTCCATTTTTATCCGTAGCTCCAGCTGCCTTAAATACCACATTACAGCAAATGTTACATTAACTACTAGGGGCCAGGTTCTGATTTCAGTTACAATGGTGTAAATCTTGAGTATTTCTTTTTTCAGTGGAGATACTTCTGATTTATTGTGGTGGGACCCAGATCAGGATCTGTCCTTAAAAAATTACACTGCCTGTCAAATGTCGGTGATTATTACATTCAAATGGATCACTTACAGATGATGTTCCTGCTCATCTTGGGAAGACACTTGCTCACAGTTGTATTTGTGTGAAGCTTTTAGGAGAATATTATCTTATTTCTTACAGCAATCACATTATTGTTCGAATCAGTGCATTCCACTAATGTAACACCAGGAATCAGAGAGAAGCTAATGACTTTGTCAAATATCAGTTTTCCAAGGAAAATTATAATGATGAACATAGGACAAAACTTTTAAATCCCTACTAAGGCACATATGTAAAAGGGCCTTGAATTTCAGAAGTGCTAAGCAATCATACCTCCTGTTGACTTCAGTAAGAGTTGTGGTGGTCAGCACCTCTGAAATTCAGGCCACTTAAATTAGGTCTGTCACCATGGATTGGGTGCCTAACATCAGTTACTCAAGTTAGAAAATCTTGGCTATTAAGGTTTGGAAATGTGTTTGATGATAGAATGTGAATCACCAGTTAGTATGATCAAGTTTAAAACAAAGGACTTGTTTCCATTAACATCATTTTTAATGCAAAAATCAAAATGCCATTGTGCAGACCCCAAAATAATAAGAACAAAAATAAGAATGGCTATATATTTATACACATAAATGTTTAATGAGTGATTTTCTCTATTGTAACCAAACCAAAAAGCTTCAAGAACCCCTGACATTTAGGAAGTGAATGTGGCTTTGTGTTCTCCAATAAGCATTGTGGTTGATGGGGTAGCTTGCCTGTGGCATTTGATACTGAATACCTCCACAATGTGATGCTGTGTGTTTATATTCAAAGCATTTCCAGTGAATAAAAACCAGTGCACCAAAAGAAAGTGGCGACTTACCTGAGAAGTCTTTTGGAACAAGTTAACGTGATAAGCAATTAGAAGACACTTACATTTCCTCTGTGCCAAAAATGGTCTTATTTAAATAAAAAATGCTTCATGTGTCTGGTGAGCAAAAGAAACAATCTGCGGAATTTTTGACATTACTGGAGTTATTGGTGAAAGAAAAAAAGAAACTATGCAGATTTCTTTGACTTACATAAACTTCCTTTCTTTTTCTCCCTTCTTAGGGTCCACCTTCATTTGCAACACCCACATAATCCCAGTGAAAAATCAAGAAGGAGTAGCTATGATGTTTATTATTAACTTTGAGTATGTAACAGATGATGAGAATGCGGAGTCTATTGAGAAGTTCAACCCGATATTGCCAGCCAGACTTGTAAACCGTAAGTGGGGGGTGAGTGGAGGAGGGAAGGGGAGAGAAAGCGATCATATATTGCTGTTATTTTCATTGCAGAACAGTTTCATCCACGTTATAATTTCAGATATTATGAATTAAAAATATATCAATAGACCTAATTGCAAAGAGAATTTGCTACTCTTGACAATACTTACCGCTCCTATAACTGTGGTAGAATTTTAACATAAGTAACTTTTTAGTTACAGGTTTCCACTACAAGCGTGTCAAATTTGACTTATTTCTAAAATAATGTATTTCAGTTTGACACATTTCAGCAAAAAGTGATTAAAAATATGAACTAAAGTTGAAAAACAAACCCGACCAAAACCATGTTATCCCCAAATATCCTACTTCTATTAAGAGTCGGTACCCTACCATAAATCTAGGCAAATTTAAACTAAATCTCAGGAGACACTTCCTAACGAGAGCTGAGTGTGTAATGCCAAAAAAAAATCCATTAATATTCATTCAAATCTTTAAGGGCTTGATTTTGTGCCCAGTGAAGTTGATGGTAACTCACCCGTTGATTTTGGTGGTACAAGGATAAAACCCTACATTAATTTACATTGGCCATTCTCATGTGCCTTTTATGTTTTCATTTGCAAACATTTGAATTTTATGGAAATATTCATGGAAAGTTAATTTAATAGCTGAATGCACAAGTATTCCCAGAAATTAAATTTTAAATTTGCATGCACACGTATTCAAATCAGAAGTACCTGCATGCTTATCTACTCAGGAGATAAAAACAATCTATGAAGAAAACATTTTAAAGATCTACATCAAATACATATGAGAAATCATGAACCACTTGCAGATTGCCTGTGAACACAAAAAAAAGAGGTTAAGTTCATCAAATGAAAGTATTCATTGGGAATCATTTGTTTATTCCTAACGGTGAGGGCTATTAGACTGTGAAATGGCAGTGCAAAGGAGGCAATGGAATCCCCATTGCTTGACACATTTAAAACCAGACTTCAAAGCAATAGGAGATACACTGTAGAGAGCAAACCTGCTCAAATAGAAAGATGCAATGGATAATCTAATAGGTTTTTAGTCTCTCTAACTCCTAGGAGTCCATGAATATTGTTAGTCCAAACCTTTATAGGCTAAGAAATCAGAGTCCCAATCAGTTCCACAGTTAGGGTTCATATCTGGCAACTCAATGTATTGCTGAAACAGCACTGGGCTATATGCATGACGACATGTTTTACTTTACAGCAGTTTTAATGTATTTTTCTGGCAGAGTATTTCAGCCTGAACCAGTGTTGGATAAATGAATGTAGTTGCTATTCCTCAGGGAGAGTGTATTACGTGACTGAAAAGGGGGGTTCTAGTAAAACAACAACAAAACCCTTTGTTTCTACTACTCAATTATTATTGTCTTTTGGGGAGCTCTATGCTCCCCTTCCCAAATGGAAATGCACACAAAGGTACTTGAGGAGCCACGGTTCCACACCATCCTCCTTCAGTATCACCAGCCTGGTGCATGCAGATAAGATATCCTTAACAAAAGATAATAAAGACATGGCAAATCTGAAGCCCTGCTTGGTGTTCCCTATTGCCCCCACTTTATACCCACTCCTTGATCCAGCATTATGGATACTCCACCACAGCAGTGATCTTGTGACCCCTCTGACTAGGGAACACACAATATGTAATAAAGAGTGCTGCTGCTCAGAAGCATCGGCTACCAGTTATGCCTTTTCGAGAGTGGAATATGCTGCAATAGAATGATTGCTCCCTATTCCTCTCCCTTCTATCCAGGCCACTACCCTATGAAGCTGAGCTTATGCATGTAGCAGGGATCCAGCATCTGGAGAGTTGGAGGAAACTTCTCTCTATGTAATAGAGCTGGTCAGAAATTTTCCAGTGGAATGTTTCTCTGTTGGAAAATCCTGATTCCTCAAAAGTGAAACATTTCATGGAAATGCCTCACCTTTAATGAAAATTCATTTCAAAATGAAAATTGAAAACAAAAGTTTTGGTAATGTCAGAATATTCCATGTCAACCTTTTTGGAACAGACTGTTTCAATTTTTTCTTTCAAAATGACTTCTTTTTTTCAATTTATATTATAAAATGATATATAAAACGAAAAAAAAGTTGAAATTCAAATGATATATATTGAAATACTTTGAATTTTTTGTTTGTTTGTTTCTTTATGGAGCCGAAGAAATTTGAAATTGCACCATTTCCCAAAATAAAAACTCTGGTTCTGGTAGAGCTCTACTGTGTAGCTTTCATGGCCCATTTTCTGCAGAACCTGCATAAATTTGCTCACCTTCACTTCATGCAGTCATTCCCTGAAAATTTCCTCTTACACATTCAGCTCTTACTGACAGATTCCCCAGAGCTAGTACCTGCTCTTAGTGAGCTAGAACATGTTCTGGCAGTGAGCATTATTATTGTCCCCATAGTCTGGTTGGTCCATTAACACTTGTAAAATTGCCTTTAGCATTACACTTAATGTGATAAAGGGACTTGGAACCTCAGCCCTCTGACTGGAAAATAACCTGCCCAACTCTTTCTGGATAGAAGGCAAGGGGGGGCCAGAACATCATTGCAAGTGCCCAGGGGAGATCTCCCCCAGTCTAAGTACAGCATAGGAGTGACTAAGTGGTCCTATGCTGCTTCCCCACCCCTGCAAGCCGCAGTGCAGGGAATGAGAGGGACTGTAGTGCACAGCGCTACTGCAATTCTGGATTGCTCCTGATTAAAGCTACCTTTGATCCCTCCCCCTAGGCTGTGCCCTCTGTGCTGCACCTCTTGGAAAGCCAGCCCCGAACCTCACCCATTGTCTGCCATGCATTATGTTGTGGTTAAAAAGTACAGAAAGCATGACATTGCTATAGTACCTGCAAGTCGTTTCAAATGCAAGAGAGATTTCAATCCCTGTTTTGTGAGATGCACCCTGAAATAATGTCTTCATTAAGATTTGAGGAAGAACGTTTTGTGGGTAATACAATAATTGGATGTAAGTGCACAGAATGGACTAAATTCTTCCCTCTGTTACACTTGTACAACCCCACTGAAATCAATAGTGTTGTTTGGGTATTACTGTGGAGAGATTATTGCCCATCATTTAAAACTAGCAGAATGCCTATAATGGGGCCTGCTTATAATGTATTGCAATTTTTTTACAATATTTATGAAAAATATTTCCTTTACTCTTCCTCCTTTTAAAAACAAACAGTCCAAGCTGTATTTTTCCTTTGTTTTTCATATAGTACATTCAACAGACAGTTGTACTTTTCTAGAAATATTACCATTAAAATCCCATCAGGAGGTATAGTAATAGTGATACAAATTATGTCTGCTAGCCTCTAATACTATTCTGTGTCCATTTTATGCAGGGTATGTCTTTAGGTGTTTTGAATATCTTTGCTTTACTATTAGTTTTCAAACGCAATTTTTTATTATCATAATAAAACAGGATGGTTGAATTTTCCCCCAGTGTAGCTATAAAGGTAACATTGGTAGTGGGGGGGGGAATAGAGTGGTAGTAAGAAAAGAAGTGTCCTTCCCCCAAAAAAATTTCTGGCCATCAGTTCCTGTTATCTGTCTTTAATACATCAGCACGTATACTTGGAAGTGTTCTGATGCCCCACCTGAGGTCTCATGTACATACTGTGTGCTTCAGAATGCCAACACCCATTTGCCTGAATTGCACTTGTCCCCAGACCCAGCTGCAAACTGCAGATGCCACCCCAATCCTGAATGAGTAAGAGCCAAATTCATGTGCAGGAAGCCCCAGCCTTGTCAGTCCCTGTCTTAAAACTGTAACAAAGGGGTAGATTGTGAGAGGACTCCCCCTTAACTGTGAATCAAGAGAGCCCATCCCTTGCTGGTCTTATTGCCATGTATGCCCTCACAGCCTCCAAAGGGCAGATCCCAGGCTCACCACCCTCCTGTAAAATAATGGTTCACCCTGGCCTCCTTGATCCATCATTGACCACCTCAAGATTATTACCACCAATTGCCCCTCCCATTGTATAACCCCAATTCCAAATCCCTGCCAAAAGAGTCCCTACAGGACCCAGGTACTAGTTTGCTGATTCAAAAAGCTCCAAAAATGCTACCAGAAAAGTTGCCTTGAACAAGCTCACCTCTTGTCCACAATGACATAAGGGCTCTAGGATCCACACCAGATCCCTAAGCATATTAACAGTGATGAGATGACATGCATCCTCCCTAGAGTCGGTGCTTCAAAATCACCCCACTGGAAACCTTCCAACTAAAAACCCACTACAAGGATCTAGGTAACCATTCAGCCTACTGACAAACATAAGGGCCAATGTGCGAGTGGAAATGGTAGATGACACCAGTTGCCAGGTTACTAACGACACCATTTAGTGCTGCAACCATTCCTCTGTAATGGGCCATACCGGAGACAGGCCCTCCCATTCCTGAAATTGCACAAAATCATTAACACGTCTCTCATAGCTCTTCAATCTTTGTGGAAAAAAGAAAAGGAGGACTTGTGGCACCGTAGAGACTAACCAATTTATTTGAGCATAAGCTTTCGTGAGCTACGGTGCCACAAGTACTCCTTTTCTTTTTGCGAATACAGACTAACACGGTGGTTACTCTGAAATCTTTGTGGAGCCACCAGTCTCTGTGCTATACTGACAGCCAACATCTGCCAGGGTTCCATAGTGCTCACAGCATCCGTTCGAGTTCCTTGCTGGCTCCTGGTGCCAGCTTGTGAAATCTGTCTATCTGACAATGAGACAATGCATCTGCTGTGCCATTGTCAACTCCAGGCACATGTCTGGAAGAGAAACAGATGTTAAAGCTTAAACATTGTAGTACAAATGCCATCACCAGACTCATAACACTGCGTGATCTGGAGGACTAGCAACTGATAACGTACTACTGCCCTGATGTCACACCAGAAACACAGCCTTTTATTAGCAAACTCCATTCCCCAAATGACCACTGCAACCAAAATGGGGGAAAAATCCAGAAATGTTATATTCTGCACTATCCCAGAATATCCAGGTGGAGGGCCATTGCTGGGTATGCCACCTGCTTTGGTAAAATACCTCAAAACCTGTACTTCCCAAAGCATTCAAATGAATCTTTAAATCAGCCTCAGGCATCCATTCCTCCCTCCACAATCCATTAAAATGTCTCAGCAACTGTCCGTCTGCCCCCCCGCCCCCCCAGGCACCCCCTCAAATAGTAACTCTTATAAAATGGTGAGGTTGAGTTATGCCTCTGGTCACCTCTGCAAGCCAGGAACAGAATGCCCACCCCACTGCTACCACCCAGCAGGCAAAAATAAGATGTCCAACAATAGATTACAGCTCAGAGTGGAACTTTCCTGGCCACTCTTCCTCCTCTAAACAAGCCCTGTAGCTCCTGAAGCTTCTTCTGAGGGAGTCACCATATACCCACCAGTATGTCTAGCTCAATCCCCAGGAAGGTCAGTTTAAGGTACATCATTTTTTAACTCCCCTAGGGCTACCCTCGATTTTTTATCCAAGGCCTGAAAGGCATCTATCAGGCTAACACAGTGGTCAAAATTTGCCCTGCCTGTGAACAATAAGTCATCTAAGTAATGCACTACCTGCCGTAAACCAGCTTCCCACATCACTGCCCAGTGAAGCACTGTGTTAAATTTCTCAAATGCTGAATAGGATATTGCACATCCCATGGGCATTGCTTTGTCAGAATAAAATTGTTCTTTGAAAAAGAAACACAAAAGGTTAAAGTCAGAAGGATGCACTGGCAGCAGTCGAAAAGCAGACTGACTATCACACTTGGCCATCAGTGCCCCTCGGCCACAAGACCTAATCACGCACACAGCCTCATCAGAGGAGGAACAGCACATAAGAACAAAATGCTGAGTCTATGCCATTGTTAACTGAGCTATCATGTGGATATGACAGGTGGTAAATTAAGCGATATTCACCCAGCACTTTCTTAGGGACCAAGCCTTGGTGAGACACCAGCCAGTTCTATAGAGGTATGTGATCGAATGGCACTGCTGCCCTAATCTGTTTCTTTACAGTATGACCCATTCCCACAAAGGACTTCAAACTTTTGTACATCACATGATTTCTTTCCTCCTAACAGGGATCCCAAACCTCAAAGTAAACCCAAATATGCCCCGTCTGTCTTGTCAAGACACTTCCAAAGGAGCACCATTAACGCTTCCAGCGTAACTGGACATGGTGTTCTTGTCCAGCCCCCTCCCCCCCCACAACTTCAGCTCATCCCCATCCCCTTCCTGTGCCTTTGCCCCCATACCCTGCTTCCACCTCTCTGGGTCTGCAGGTGGCACCTGACTTAACCACCATTCTCTTTCCCCACTGTGGCCTTCCTTGACTGCTGTGGCTGTATGGACCCCCCCAAGCACATTTCACAAGCATGTTTAAATTTGCAGATGCTACAAAAGCACCTGCTTTCATTAAATGCCCAGCAAATATCAGTACAAGCCTCAGGCCTCTGGTGGGCTTGTTGCAGAATGAACAGGCCACTGTCAGTGTGGAAACCAGGCTCCCGTGGTGTCATCCACTCTAACCACATCGTACGATGTTATATTTCCCACCAGATCCCAGTTTGTGCTGCTGCCCTCAAGCTAAACAGTGAAACCAAGCCATGGCCCCAAACATGTTATATGCCCGCCTGGTTGTACTTGAACAATGCTGTGCTTCTGCCTGGGTAAGCCTCTGCAATAACACCCACATAGGTCAGGAGGGCAGCTTCCCAATTTTCCCACATTCTTGCTTTCCTTGGACATCTCAATTGCCTGCTTCCTTTCCCCCAGCTTACTCTCTGTCAGTACCTCCCTGTGCAACAGTAATAATATGTCAAAATAGTTACCTCTCAAAATTTTATCTTTAGTGATACTGAGGAGAGGAACTCCCATTGAGGGTCAGCCACCCAAGCGCACCCAACTCGTGATTGACCATTGGGGCACCCTCAATGCCCTATTTCCCCCAGCCACTCCTGGGGTGGCAATTCTACCTCACGAGTTCACATTCCCTATCAGTGGGTGAGATGTAGGGTGCTCAGAAATCACTCCATCAAGGGCTCCTACCCCATGGCGAGGAGGCTGCCTCACCTGACTATCACCTGTCTGCCAAACTCGAGCGCATGCTGAGTTTCCATTATTACCACTTCTGGCCCCCTCACCCATGGAAGTTCCCGGCTGCTGCAATGACTGAAGATTAGCTTGCAACAGCTGTGTAATGCCATTAGCTTCTGTAGAAGGTGTATGTATCCAAGACGTCCCTGACACAGCTCCATCCCTGACCCCAGATCCCTTTGTAGACTTTCGGCTAGTTCCACTACCCCATCCTCCCTTACCCCCTCCATTGGTCCCCCAAGATGAAAAGTGGGCAAGTTCCCTAAATCCTACCGAGATCCACCCTACAGAGACCCGATGCAGCATTGGATGGAAGGGACTCACTTTCATACCTTGCCTCTGCAACCTCCATCTGGCACTGGTCACACTCACCCCAGCCAACTGTGTCACTCTCCCGTTGCAATCCATTTGTTCAAATGTCCTGGCTCTGGACAACCCCCTGCACTTTGTAAGCATTGTAGTGCGATGGCAACAATTCTGAAAGTAATTACCTTGATTGCTTTAACTCATTCTCTGTTGGCTCTGCCACCCCCAAACACAGCTGTTTCACCACTAGGTGTGTTTACTTCCCCAAGAACCATGCCATTTGGTAGACTGACAGACCACCCTGGGATCCACCAACCCTGGTCCTCGGTTCAACCCCCTACCCATGTGGTGAGGATCCCACCCCCAGTCTTCCCCCTAGAATCCCACCCAATCCCGAGCTGGGTTTGGAACTCCCACCCCTGTCCACTCTAACATGCCTGCTATGGCTGGCTGGAAGGAGGGGCACCTTCCTCTCCTCCAATTCTCCTCAGACACCAATTGGTCTGAACCCCCCCACCCCGCCCCCTTCCCTTTCTGCTACAAAAAAACCCACCTCTCCATCTGTGGGATGGAACTGGGGGCTTCTCCAGCACTTCTCCCTGGTCTGCTACAGCTGCCAGCTGAGTCTGAAACTTCCTCCACCTCCCTTCTGTTACCAAATGCCTGTGGGCAATTTCAAAGGGCAAAAATATGGGAGGAAAGATACTTTGACCATCTTTATGTTCCCACAATCCTGGGCACAGCCAGGGACCAGATATACACATGGCTGCTCTAATTGATGCCTGAATGCTCATAGGCTCAGTGGCCATTCTGGCAGCCAGAGATCACCAGAGCACAGGGTTGCCCAGCTGTGAACCACTTTCCTTTGACCACACTGCTACATGGTTGGGCCTAAGAAGTGTAGAAGCTGCTTCACCACCCAAGAAGTCCCCCCAAACAGAAGGAATTCTTAGGAACCGGGTAGGTCCAGTTGCTGAAGCTGCACAAAGCTACCAGATGGATGTGGTGGATGAGAGCAGGTACAGAGCTGAAGAAAAGAAAACCTGGGACCTTAAAATTTAGAAGAGACAGATGACAAAGGAGTAGGATTAGGAGAAAAGAAGGTAAAGGGTAAAGAAAACAAAATAAGAACTATGAAATGAAATAGGACTATAATCAATTATATTACCTTGTTAATTTTGGATATGCTTAGGCTGTTTCCTATTACTTATAGTGGTGGACCATTCCTCAATACGAATACCTAATTTAAAGTTCAGTCATGCCCGAACATTGGAAGTAACAGCAAATTCTCTGAGAGCAAGCTATTCTTTCATCAAATAACCCTACATAGAAGGTATAGCACCAGATACAAATAGATGAGCTATGTTAATTGGAACACACACGGAATTTACAGTAAAGGGAAACGGGTTGGGTGTGTGGGGAACAGATAGGGTTAATGTTTACTAGAGAGTACCAGCATTTTAAGAGGCTCCTTTTAAGTGTAAGGTTCCTTAAACTGATTTTTCTTGTATTATAATGTCTTTTTATACGCACAAGAAAATATAGGTGGCCTAGTCAGACTGCAGGAAGGCAGAGCTAATAAGTGAATGGGAAACAAAGGGAACGCAGTTCTTTGCCAGGTCCCAGGAAACAAGACAATTCATCCAGACTGTCACTCATCCTCTGATGCCTAAGTAAGACTTGACATAAAATATATCAAATGCAATTTTGGAAATTCCTTCCCTTTGCCTGAAAGCAACTATACTTCTAATTGCCTCCAATAGCTTTGCAGGTGATTGGTCTATACTGTGCTGCCACCTAGATGTTAAAACAGCTAAACAGTATTTTGTCTGTACCTTCTAAGGTCCTCTTAACACAGTGTTGCACACAGTTGAGATCTAATATATTAAAAGAAAAATACACAGTCTTATGCTGTAGAGATTGCACATTGCTTTCAGGTGCTCCACTACAGAAAAAACAGGATCTTTTTTGAACCCTGTTATGGTTTTGGCCTTCACAACATCCTCTGGCAAGGAGTTCCACAGGGTGATTGTGTGTTGTGTGAAGAAATACTTCCTTTTATTTGTTTTAAACTTGCTGTCTATTAATTTCATTTGGTGACCTCTAGTTTTTGTGTTAAGGAAGTGTTGTCTACTACTTCTCATATCTACTTTCCCTACACCAGTCATGATTTTATAGACCTCAATCGTATTTCCCCTTAGCCGTCTCTTTTCCAAGCAGAAAAGTCCTAGTCTTATTAATCTCTCCTCATATGGAAGCAGTTCCATACCCCTAATAGTTTTTGTTGCCCTTTCTGAACCTTTTCCAATTCCGATATATCTTTTTTGAGATGGGGCGACCACATCTGCACACAGTATTCAAGATGTGGGCATATCATGGATTTATATAGAAGCAACATGATATTTTCTGCCCTATTATCTATTCCTTTCTTAATTATTCCCAGCATTCTGTTCACTTTTTTGACTACCACTGCACATTGAGTGGATGTTTTCAGAGAACTCTCCACAATGACTCCAAGATCTCTCTCTTGAGTGGTAACAGCTAATTTAGACCCCATCATTTTATATGTATAGTTGGGATTATGCTTTCCAGTGTGCATTACTTTGCACTTACCAACATTAAATTTCATCTGCCATTTTGTTGCCCAGTCTGTCAGTTCTGAGAGATCTGTTTGTAGCTCTTTGCAGTCTGCCTGGGACTTAACTATCTGCAGTAATTTTGTATCATCTGCAAATTTTGCCACCTCACTGTTTACCCCTTTTTCCAGATCATTTATGAATATATTGAATAGGACTGGGCCCAGAACAGACATGTGGGGGACACCACTATTTACGTCTCTCCATTATGAGAACTGACCATTTAGCACGTGATGTTTAATAGCTTCTAGCACATATGCAGGAACAAGTTCAGCAACCAGCAATGTGAAAAATAAGGATACTAGCAGCAGTGAATAGAATCCTTTCAACTTAGTCTTTTTTCTTTATTTGTCCTTGTAAAGACTCATCACCAGTTCCCTTTGTTAGGGGACCAGTGGTTATACTGTGGGCATGTTGAATTTTGGAACCATACCTGTACCGTATTAGTACATAATTAGCAGTGTTTTGCAGATGGGCACTGAAGTGGGATGTTCTCCTGTCTGTTTCAGAGTAGCAGCCATGTTAGTCTGAATCTGCAAAAAGAAAAGGAGGACTTGTGGCACCTTAGAGACTAACAAATTTATTTGAGCATAATCTTTTGTGAGCTACAGCTCACTTCATCAGATGCATGCATGACTGTATTTTCCACTGCATGCATCCGATGAAGTGAGCTGTAGCTCACGAAAGCTTATGCTCAGATAAATTTGTTAGTCTCTAAGGTGCCACAAGTACTCCTTTTATTTCTGTTGTCTGTAAGACTACTTATGTTTTCTACTAAGCTTTTTGTTCAAGAATGCCTGTACACTAATAAATCAAGGCAGCCTTTGTTTGTATATAATTCTTTCCTATTGTGCAAACGTTTAACATATACAGTTTTGCTTCTTAACCTTCTAATCAGCTTAGACAACTCACTGCTGTATACTTCAGAAATGAGAGTTTTTTCTGCAGGCACTTATTATACTGCTGGATGTAACCCTCTTTTCTGGGGAGTCCTTCTCTTTTGAAATATGTATATATCTTCAATCTTAGGGAAGCAATCTGATTTTTCTCTAGGAGGTCTGCTCGATCATTCCTTGCATTAGAATCATAGAATCATAGAATATCAGGGTTGGAAGGGACCTCAGGAGGTCATCTAGTCCAACCCCCTGCTCAAAGCAGGACCAATCCCCAATTAAATCATCCCAGCCAGGGCTTTGTCAAGCCTGACCTTAAAAACTTCTAAGGAAGGAGATTCTACCACCTCCCTAGGTAACGCATTCCAGTGTTTCACCACCCTCCTAGTGAAAAAGTTTTTCCTAATATCCAACCTAAACCTCCCCCACTGCAACTTGAGACCATTACTTCTTGTCCTGTCCTCTTCTACCACTGAGAATAGTCTAGAACCATCCTCTTTGGAACCACCTCTCAGGTAGTTGAAAGCAGCTATCAAATCCCCCCTCATTCTTCTCTTCTGCGGACTAAACAATCCCAATTCCCTCAGCCTCTCCTCATAAGTCATGTGTTCCAGACCCCTAATCATTTTTGTTGCCCTTCGCTGGACTCTCTCCAATTTTTCCACATCCTTCTTATAGTGTGGGGCCCAAAACTGGACACAGTACTCCAGATGAGGCCTCACCAATGTCGAATAGAGGGGAACGATCACGTCCCTCGATCTGCTCGCTATGCCCCTACTTATACATCCCAAAATGTCATTGGCCTTGGCAACAAGGGCACACTGTTGACTCATATCCAGCTTTTCGTCCACTGTCACCCTTAGGTCCTTTTCCACAGAACTGCTGCCTAGCCATTCGGTCCCTAGTCTGTAGCAGTGCATTGGATTCTTCCGTCCTAAGTGCAGGACCCTGCACTTATCCTTGTTGAACCTCATCAGATTTCTTTTGGCCCAATCCTCCAATTTGTCTAGGTCCCTCTGTATCCTATCCCTACCTGCCACTGTATCTACCACTCCTCCTAGTTTAGTATCATCCGCAAATTTCCTGAGAGTGCAATCCACACCATCCTCCAGATCATTTATGAAGATATTGAACAAAACCGGCCCCAGGACCGACCCTTGGGGCACTCCACTTGATACCGGCTGCCAACTAGACATGGAGCCATTGATCACTATCCATTGAGCCCGACAATCTAGCCAACTTTCTACCCACCTTATAGTGCATTCATCCAGCCCATACTTCTTTAACTTGCTGACAAGAATACTGTGGGAGACCGTGTCAAAAGCTTTGCTAAAGTCAAGAAACAATACATCCACTGCTTTCCCTTCATCCACAGAACCAGTAATCTCATCATAGAAGGTGATTAGATTAGTCAGGCCTGACCTTCCCTTGGTGAATCCATGCTGACTGTTCCTGATCACTTTCCTCCCGTCTAAATGCTTCAGAATTGATTCCTTGAGGACATGCTCCATGATTTTTCCAGGGACTGAGGTGAGGCTGACTGGCCTGTAGTTCCCAGGATCCTCCTTCTTCCCTTTTTTAAAGATTGGCACTACATTAGCCTTTTTCCAGTCATCTGGTACTTCCCCCGTTCGCCACGAGTTTTCGAAGATAATGGCCAATGGCTCTGCAATCACAGCCGCCAACTCCTTTAGCACTCTCGGATGCAACACATCCGGCCCCATGGACTTGTGCACGTCCAGCTTTTCTAAATAGTCCCTAACCACTTCTTTCTCCACAGAGGGCTGGCCACCTACTCCCCATGCTGTGTTGCCCAGTGCAGCAGTCTGGGAGCTGACCTTGTTCGTGAAGACAGAGGCAAAAAAAGCATTGAGTACATTAGCTTTTTCCACATCCTCTATCACTAGGTTGCCTCCCTCATTCAGTAAGGGGCCCACACTTTCCTTGGCTTTCTTCTTGTTGCCAACATACCTGAAGAAACCCTTCTTGTTACTCTTAACATCTCTTGCTAGCTGCAGCTCCAGGTGCGATTTGGTCCTCCTGATTTCATTCCTACATGCCCGAGCAATATTTTTATACTCTTCCCTGGTCATTTGTCCAATCTTCGACTTCTTGTAAGCTTCTTTTTTATGTTTAAGATCCGTAAGAATTTCACCGTTAAGCCAAGGTGGTCGCCTGCCATATTTACTATTCTTTCGACACATCGGAATGGTTTGTCCCTGTAACCTCAACAGGGATTCCTTGAAAACAGCCAGCTCTCCTTCCCCCCTCATGTTATTCCCCCAGGGGATCCTACCCATCAGTTCCCTGAGGGAGTCGAAGTCTGCTTTTCTGAAGTCCAGGGTCTGTATTCTGCTGCTTACCTTTCTTCCCTGTGTCAGGATCCTGAACTCGACCAACTCATGGTCACTGCCTCCCAGATTCCCATCCACTTGTGCTTCCCGTACTAATTCTTCCCCGTTTGTGAGCAGCAGGTCAAGAAAAGCTCTCCCCCTAGTTGGCTCTTCCAGCACTTGCACCAGGAAATTGTCCCCTACATTTTCCAAAAACTTCCTGGATTGTCTATGCACCGCTGTATTGCTTTCGCAGCAGATATCAGGATGATTAAAGTCGCCCATGAGAACCAGGGCGTGCGATCTAGTAGCTTCTGTGAGTTGCCGGAAGAAAGCCTCATCCACCTCATCCCCCTGGTCCGGTGGTCTATAGCAGACTCCCACCACTACATCACTCTTGTTGCTCACACTTCTAAACTTAATCCAGAGACACTCAGGTTTTTCTGCAGTTTCATACCGGAGCTCTGAGCAGTCATACTGCTCCCTTACATATAGTGCTACTCCCCCACCTTTTCTGCCCTGCCTGTCCTCCTAAACAGTTTATAACCATCCATGACAGTACTCCAGTCATGTGAGTTATCCCACCAAGTCTCTGTTATTCCAATCACGTCATAATTCCTTGACATCACCAGGACCTCCAGTTCTCCCTGCTTGTTTCCAAGGCTTTGTGCATTTGTATATAGGCACTTGAGATAACCTGCTGATCGCCCCTCATTCTCAGTATGAGGTAGGAGCCCTCCCCTCACAGAAGTTCCTCCTTTGCTTCCTCCTGGTATCCGCTTGCCCACTTACCTCAGGGCTTTGGTCTCCTTCCCCCGGTGGGGAACATTCAACATTAGGTTGATTTAACCCTGCACCCGTCCACACGACCAAGCCTGTTTAAAGCCCTCCTCACCAGGTTAGCATTAAATTTACAGAAGCTGGTTTCTAGATCTAGAAATATTTTTACCCAGTTTTGTTTCAGAGGCTTGTTTCAGGGAGTTTCTCTTTTACTGTGGCTTTTTATTAGTTAATTTTAAGTTTAATTTTAAGTATGTTATCATTCCAGGAATTTTTGGGGCCATGGAAAAAACACTTAGTAATCTTTCTATGCCTCACTTGCTTTCTCCATATGTAAAATGGATAATTATATTAATAATAATTAATACGTACTGGGGAGGCCTAGGAATATTTGTAGAGCTTTTTAAGATGCTAAAATCAATAGAAAATAAATTTAGTTAGAAGGCTGTGTGGACACTCAAATCAGTATACAACTGGCTTACATTCATTTAGTTTAAGTTGAGTAGGAATTTAGTTTAAAAATGACTAGGAACAGGTTTAAAGTAACCAAAATAAACCCATCTTAATCTGAAGTAAGAGTATGTACACAAAGTTTTGTGCTGGTTTAATTAAATCAGTTTTAAAACCAATTTAAGTTACACCAGCGCAATGGTTGTGTCTAGATAAGATCTTAAAAAAATATGTATTGTGAAAGGAATTTTAGGGGCCTAATTCTGCGCTGACTTACGCCCCATATAAATCAGAGTAGAATTTTCCCATAACATTTAAAATCCATTTAAAATGTGTTATTTGGGTAGCCACAGTCATTACCAAACACAGGCTTTGGATAGACTATTATTACCCACCACATACCCCACCTTCTCACCTACTTGACAGGAATCTTATACAGGAAATTAAAGGGGTCAGTAACATGATTTATAGCCCAGTCCTGGCTTCTCGCTCAGTTCTTCACATTGAAGGTATGCTGAATGTCTGTGAAGCTGCAGCAGTCTAATAACCGTAAAAGATCAAAATCAAATGTGACACAAAGTGGACATAGAGAAGATATTCAGCCAACAGCATGTCATAGATCTGAAGATACCAGCTGTGATATGAAGAACACAGGTATAACTTTTCTACTCAAAGTCAGTGTTTTTGGGGCACTGCTATATGCACACATACAGTAAGATAATTAAAACCTCCTGCTGCTATACGTCTGGATTCTCTTCACATGCTGCATCATATAGATCATGGTTTTTTAAAGCGGTGAAGTCATTGTGTAAAGGTTAAGGAGTTAGACCAGAGGCGGGCAAACTACGGCCCGCGGGACCCTCCTGCCTGGCCCCTGAGCCCCTCCCCCGCTGTTCCCCCTTCCCTGCAGCCTGAGCGCAATGCTCCAGGTGGCATAGTGGAGCAGCGAGCTCCTGGGGCAGTGCACCTGCAGAGCCCAGCCTGACCCAGTGCTCTGTGCGGCGCAGTAAGGGGGTAGGGAGCAGGGGGGGGTTGGATAGAGGGCAGGGGAGTTTGGGGGGGTGGTCAGGGGGCAGGGGTGTGGATAGGGGTCAGGGCAGTCAGAGGGCAGGGAACAGGGGGGTTGAATGGGAGCCTGGGTCCCGGGGGGGCAGTCAGGAAGGAGAGGGGGTTGGATGGGGTGGCGGGCGGGGGCAGGCAGGGGTTCCGGGGGCGGTCAGGGGACAGAGAGAAGGGGTGGTTGGATGAGGCAGGAGTCCCGGGGGTGGGGGTGGATAAAGGGTGGGGGCTGGGCCACGCCCCCCTCCCCTAACCGGCCCTCCATACAATTTTCAAAACCCAATGCAGCCCTCAGGCCAAAAAGTTTGCCCACCTCTGAGACTGAACTTTTGCTTTTGGTAACACCTATACCAGACACTCCTAAGCCCGGGTCTACACTACAAGTTTAGGTTGAATTTAGCAACATTAGGTTGATTTAACCCTGCACCCGTCCACACGACCAAGCCTGTTTTGTCAACTTAAAGGGCTCTTAAAATCTATTTCTGTACTCCTCCCCAACAAGGGGAGTAGTGCTAAAATCAACCTCATTGGCTTAAATTTGGGGTAGTGTGGACGCAATTCGATGGTATTGGCCTCCAGGAGCTATCCCAGAGTGCTCCATTGTGACCGCTCTGGACAGCACTCTCAACTCAGATGCACTGGCCAGGTAGACAGGAAAAGCCCCGGGAACTTTTGAATTTCATTTCCTGTTTGGCCAGCATGGCAAGCTGATCAGCACAGATGACCATGGAGTCCCAGAATCACAAAAGAGCTCCAGCATGGACCGAACAGGAGGTACTGGATCTGATCGCAGTATAGGGAGAAGAATCCATGCAGGCAGAACTCCGTTCCAAAAGATGAAATGCCAATATATTTGCCAAAATCTCCAATGGCATGATGGACAGAGGCTACAACAGGGACACACAGCAGTGTTGCGTGAAAGTTAAGGAGCTGAGGCAAGCCTACCAAAAAGCAAAGGATGCAAACGGTCACTCCGAGTCAGAGCCCCATACATGCCGCTTCTATGATGAGCTGCATGCAATTCTAGGGGGAGCCCTACCACTTCCCCACCACTGTCCATGGACACCTGCAAGGGGGGAGTCTCACGCAACAGGGATGAGGATTTTGTGGATAATGAGGAGGAGGAGGTGGTTGAGGATAGCGCACAGCAGGCAAGAGAAGAATCCCTTCTCCCCGGCAGCCAGAAACTGTTCATCACCCTGGAGCGAATACCCTCCCAACCTTGGCTCCCGGACCATGAAGCCGGAGAAGGCACCTCTGGTGAGTGTACCTTTGTAAATATAATACAGGGTTTAAAAGCAAGTGTGTTTAACAATTAATTTGCCCTGAAGACTTGGGATGCATTCGCAGCCAGTATAGCTACTAGAAAAGTCTGTTAACGGCGTCTGAGGATGGAGCGGAAATCCTCCAGGGACATCTCCATGAAGCTCTCCTGGAGGTACTGTTTGTGTTAGCCTCCAGAGAGTGATATCATTCATGGTCACCTGGTTGAAATTCAGGAAATTTGTTTAAGGGGACATTCAGAGGTGCCCGTTCCTGCCGGGCTGTTTGCCTTTGGCTGAAAAGAAGTCATTCTTGCTGTTAGCCACACAGTGGGGGGAGACCCGTTCATGCTGAGCTGTTTGTGTTTGGCTGACAGGAATCTTCCCTGATACTAGCCACGCAGTGGGGGATGGGGGGGTGAAGCAATCATCCCAGAGAATTGGGGGGGGAGGGTTGTGCTGCACATTCACCCTAAAAATCACAGCCCCTCCTTTTAAATGGCCAACCCAACGGGCTTTGCTTGGTATGGGAAAGGAGGGTGCTGCTGTTTGAAACTGTTCCCACATGTTATGAAGGTTGAAGAAGCCGAAACCCTTGCCTTACCATGGCTGCCTGCAAGTCAAATTCTGTTGTCCAGCCAAGAGTGTGTGACATCTCACACCAAACTGGCAGGCACTCAATATAAGAGGTAAAATGCGACCTTGTACCAAAAGCACATGTGCTATGTAATGTGAATCGCTTGATTCAGTGTGAAATAGTCTTTCCTTTGTTCTCTAAAATGTATCTTTTTAAATACTACTTTCCCTTTTTCTCCTTCCACAGCTGAAAATGTTTCTACGCTCCCCCTATCGTCTCCATCCCAGAGTCTAGTGCAGATTAGAGGGCAAAAAAAACCGCACTCGCAATGAAATATTCTCACGGCTCATGCAGTCCTCCAGCACTGAAAGAGCTCAGCAGAATGCATGGAGGCAAACAATGGCAGAGTCCAGGAAAGCATTAAATGAACACGATGAGAGGAGGGAGGAGCGCAATGAAAGGAGGCAGGATGTAATGCTGAGTCTATTGGGGGAGCAAACTGACATGCTCAGGCGTCTGGTGGAGCTGCAGGAAAGGCAGCAGAAGCACAGACCACTGCTGCAGCCCCTGTATAACCAGCTGTCCTTCTCCCCAAGTTCCATAGCCTCCTCACCCAGACACCCAAGAACACAGGGTGGGAGGGAGGCTACAGGCACCCAGCCACTCCACCCCGAGGATTTCCCAAGCAACAGAAGGTTGGCATTCAATAAGTTTTGAGCTATAGTGTGGCCTAATCCTTCCCGCCTTCCCTCCTCACCCACCCCTTCCGGGCTACCTTGCGAGTTTTCTCCCTATTTGTGTGATGAATTAATAAAGAATGCATGAATTTAAAACAATAATGACTTTATTGCCTCTGAAAGTGGTGATCAAAGGGGGGAGGTCGGTTGGCTTACAGGGAAGTAGAGTCAACCAAGGGGGCAGGTTTTCATCAAGGAGAAACAAACAGAACTGTCACACCATAGCCTGGCCAGTCATGAAAGCTTCTCTGATGTACAGGGCACCCAGCTGTGCTCTTCTAATTGCCCTGGTGTCTGGCTGCACGTAATCAGCCACCAGGAGATTTGCCTCAACCTCCCACCCCACCATAAACGTCTCCCCCTTACTCTCACAGATATTGTGGAGCACATAGGAAGCAGCAATAACAATGGGAATACTGGTTTCACTGAGGTCTAACTGAGTCAGGAAACTCCACCAGCAAACCTTTAAACGTCCAAATGCACACTCTACCACCATTCTGCACTTGCTCAGCCTATAGCTGAATAGCTCCTTACTACTGTCCAGGGTGCCTGTGTATGGCTTTATGAGCCATGGCATTAAGGGGTAGGCTGGGTCCCCAAGGATAACTATAGACATTTCAAAATCCCCAACAGTAATTTTCTGGTCTGGAAAGTAAGTTCCTTCCTGCAGCTGTTCAAACAGACCAGAGTTCCTGAAGATGCAAGCGTCATGCACCTTTCCCAGCCATCCCACGTTGATGTCGGTGAAACATCCCTTGTGATCCACCATTGCTTGCAGCACCACTGAAAAGTACTTCTTGTGGTTTACGTACTGGCTGCCAAGGTGGTCCGGTCCCAAGGTAGGGATATGCGTTCCGTTTATCGTCCCACCATAGTTAGGGAACCCCACTGCAGCAAAGCCATCCACTATGACCTGCACATTTCCCAAAGTCACTACCCTTGATAGTAGCAGCTCAGTGATTGCGTTGGCTACTTGGATCACAGCAGCCCTCACAGTAGATTTACCCACACCAAATTGATTCCCGACTGACCGGTAGCTGTCTGGCGTTGCAAGCTTCCAGAGGGCTATCACCACTCACTTCTCAAGTGTGAGGGCTGCTCTCATCTTGGTATTCTTGCACTTCAGGGCAGGGGAAAGCAAGTCAAAGTTCCATGAAAGTGCCCTTATGCACGCAAAAGTTTCACGGCCACTGGGGGAATCATCCCAGACCTGCAACACTATGCAGTCCCACCAATCTGTGCTTGTTTCCCTGGCCCAGAATTGGTGTTCCACGTCATGAACCTGCCCCATTACCACCATGATGTCCAAATTGCCAGGGCCCGTACTTTGAGAGAAGTCTGTGTCCATGTCCTCATCACTATCGTGATCACGCTGTCGTTGCCTCCTCACCTGCTTTTGCAGGTTCTGCACATACTGCAGGACAATGTGCAAGGTGTTTGCAATGCTCACAACAGCAGCAGTGAGCTGAGCGGGCTCCATGCTTGCCGTGGTATGGCATCTGCAGGAGAGCAGAGTTGCAGCGGAAGTGGTGGATGACGACGATGGTTAGCAGTCCTACTGCACCATCTGCTGACAGCAGTATGGCGTCTGCACAGAAAAAACGCGCTAAACGATTGTCTGTCGTTGCTTTCACGGAGGGAGGGGCGACTGACGACATGTACCCAAAACCACCCGCAACAATGTTTTTGCCCCATCAGGCACTGAGAGCTCAACCCAGAATTCCAATGGGCAGTGGAGACTGCGGGAACTGTGGGATAACTACCCACAGTGCAACACTCCAAAAGTCAACACTAGCCACGGTAGTGAGGACTCACTCCACCGACATAATGCGCTTAGTGTGGACATACGCATAGACTGTATAAAATCGATTTCTAAAAATCAACTTCTATAAGATTGACCTCATTTCATAGTGTAGACATACCCTAAGACAAAACAAAAAAAAGAGTATTCCATTTTCCACTTATTGATACAAGTTTCTACAGATATTAATAGCATGATCCCTCTAACATCCTCTGCTTAGGGAACCAAATAATTTGCAATACAGAATGTGTATGTTATAAGACAGTGCTTACAATGTTCTTCAGTGGAGCTGAAACCAGGCAGCTTCAGCTTTAGGTTAGAGATGAAAAGCTACTGTAGCAATATAAAGCCTTTCAGGAACAGTGCATTCCTTTAAATAAAAAACCCCACAACCCATTCCATTACTCAGGTGAATTTAATGTAATGTTACACTGTTCCATGCAATGAACATTTACTATCAACGTGGTTTTGTAATGGAGTTGAAATCTGAGAGAGAAAAGCAAGTCAGTGTATTTTGAGCCAATTGGATGTAAGCCCAGTGCAACAGTCCTTACTCAGACAACGTGCCAGTCAGAGTAAGCAGCTTCTAAAAGACTACAAGATCTTGGCAATATGAAAGAAACAGCAAAATCATCTATTTGAAGGTTTCATTTTTCAGACTATATTAGTTCCCAATCTGCTTGCATCTGAAAATCTGGGTTCTCCTCACATGCTGCATCATAAAGATGATGTTTTTTAAAGCGGTGAAGTCATTGTGTAAAGGTTAAGGAGTTAGACTGAACTTTTCCTTTTGGTAACACCTATACCAGACACTTCTAAGACAAACAAACAAGACTGCAAGATCTTGGCAATATGAAAGAAACAGCAGAATCATCTGTTTAAAGGATTCATTTTTTTCAGACTATATTAGTTCCCAATCTGTTTGCATCTGAAAACTGAAACAAAATGTCAATATTGGTTAAAAGTGAGGTATAGTTTGCTACGTTATTTTTCTTGTTTTTAATTTTTATTTGTATCTATAGGGGAGACTTTACATTGTTAAAGTCCTGATAATTTTTTTTTTATTTAATGGTGTTTCTAAGTTTCCTGATTTTAATTTAATTTGCAATGTCAGTTCTATGTGCACTTTCGCTGTTATTATTATTCATATGTATCTACACCAGGGGCGGGCAAACTTTTTGGCCTGAGGGCCACATTGGGTTCCGAAAATTGTATGGAGGGCCGGTTAGGGGAGGGGGGCGTCGCCCAGCCTTCACCCCCTATCCCTCCCCTGCTTCTCACCCCCTGACAGACCTCCCCAGGACCCCTGCTCCCATTCAACCCCCCTGTTCCTCACCCTCTGACTGCCCTGACCCCATCCACCCCCTGACCACCACCACCCCCCCAAACTCCCCTGCCCTCTATCCAACTCCCCCTGCTCCCTGCCCCCTTACTGTGCAGCACAGAGCACTGGGTCAGGCCGGGCTCTGCAGCTGCGCTGCCCCAGGAGCTCGCTGCTCTGCCGCGCCACCTGGAGCATTGTGCTGAGGCTGCAGAGAAGGGGGAACAACGGGGGAGGGGCTCAGGGGCCAGGCAGGAGGGCCCTGCGGGCTGGACATGGCCCATGGGCCGTAGTTTGCCGACCTCTGATCTACACAGTACCATAACCTGTCATGGTATTTGACATAGACTCTTAAAAGACAGAGCCCCTGACATGGGGAGCTTACAATTTAAATTAAACAAAAATAGAACAGGAAAAGATGCCAAGGAAAGGGACAGGGATAAGAGTGAAAGGGTTAAAATGAATAATAATAATGCTGATCATATTATAATTCTTATTTTAAGTAGAGATGGATGTAACACAAAACAGGAGAAATAAAGAGCCCAGGAATGGAAGTCCACAATGGAAAGCAAAGTGAAGTAGGTTCTGAGGAATTTGAAGACAGAGAGTAGGGACGTTTGATGCATAGGAAAAGGATATTGTTCCAAGCATGGAGAGCAACATGAAAAAGGGGATAAACGCAAAAGTGGGAGGAGGGAGCCACAAGGGAAGAAGAGTGGGCAGAGCGCAGGAGGTCAGGTGAGGGAGGTGAGGAGTGACAGGAGAATAGAGATGAGATGTCAGCAGGGGCAGAGCCATATGGAGCCTTGAAACTAAATAGAAGGAATCTGAACTTTATGCGAAAAGAGACAAGGAGCCAGAGAAGGGACGCAAGGGATGTGTGTGTGTGAGAGAGAGAGAGAGAGAGAAAGTAGCAGGGGAGGAAAGGTATTTTAGCTGTTGAATGTTGGAGAGACTGAATTCAATTGAAGCTAGACAAATTCAGACTGGAAATAAGGTGTATATTCTTAATGGAGAAAGTAATTAACCATTGAAACAATTTACCGAGGGTCTTGGTGGATTCTCGATCACTGACAATTTTGGAACCAAGAATGGATGTTTTTTCTAGAAGATATGATCTAGAAATTATTTTGGGGCAGTTCAATGGCCTGTGTTATATGGGAGGTCAGACTTGATGATCACAATGGTCTCTTCTGGCCTTGTAATCTACAAATCTAAGAAGGAAGAGGGAAGAGTCAGAGATGCTGAAGAGGAGGAGTTTACAGTTGTCCGTGGGTATGTCTTAGTGGTCAAAAATGGTGTGTTTATCTACTGTGTTAGCTCAACCAAGTTAGCTTAAAGTGATTGAAAAGTCCTGTTAAGCTGTAGACTTACATATTAGCTGGCCTTGTTCTTACTACCCCAAAAGCAACTGATTGTCTTGAACTGAGCTATTCAGCTGTGCATTAAAACAATATCTGCCTGGTTCCAAAACCACAGCAGCTTATTCCCCTACTGGAAAGGCAGTACTATCCCTTTCAGGTCTGTCAGAGCATCTATAGAAAACTGATCAATAAAGAAGTTAATTATATTTCTCAAATGTGTGTGTTTTGGGAGGGTCCTGTATCATTTTATCATTTCATTTTATAGGCCCGTTTTGCTACCTACTGGATGATTTCTTGGTTCTTTTCTCCTGAAAAGGACTGAGGGAAATTATTATTCTAGTCTTATTTTCAGATTGCCATAGACTAAACAATGAAAAAGTGTATTAGGAACATAAATACTGATGTAGCCTGGGTAGATGGCAAATATTTAGAAGACCTAAACTTTGCTGATGATATTGCACTACTGAGCGACATCCCTGATAAGTTACAAACAAAGACAGACAGCCTGGCAAAATAAAAAAGCAAGCCAAGCAGGGCTCATAATTAGTTATACTAAAACAAACATCCTTGAAACCCAGATGTCAAGCAGTAACATCACATTAGAAGACAAATATATCAAGACAGTAGAACAGTTCACCTACCTGGACATCACCATATTGGCCAATGGCCATCTCAAGAAAAAAGTGACATCAAGCATAGGAAAGCCACACCATTTACTAAACTCAGCAACATATTGAAATCAAAGATATATAGCTCCAGAACAAAACTCAGAATTTTCAATTCAAACAATCTCAGTGCTAACATATAGATGAGAGAGCTAGATATTTACCAAAATGTTAGACAGAAAACTAGACACCTTTGAAAATAAATGCCTAGTAAAGATTTTGGGAATTGATTGGAACAACCTTGTTACTAATGAAGAGATATGAGAAATCATCAACCAGTAGCTCATTTCCACCAGAATCAGAAGGAAGAACTGCACTTATTTGGGGCATGTACTCTGGATGCCAACACACAAACTCCCACCTGAAGCTGTCAAGTGGAAATCAACTGGTCTGAGGAAACAAGAGCACCCAAGAGAAACCTTAAGAACTGTTAGCAGGGAGGGTAGAACAGTCAGTCTGAACACCATAGAGCAGATGGCAGCAGCAGCAGATGACAGAGAGGAATGGAAGAGACTAGTTTCTGCCCCATGTGCCAATATTGGGATGAGAAGGATGTAATGGTAAATAATTTTCAAACTGAGGAACTGTTTGGTTTTCATAACGCAGGCAGGATGCATGAGGACTTGCAGATAATACCTTTTCACATATTTTTCCTGAAATCCGAAAACATTCCATTATCTTTGTGCAGGGAAAGATTTATTTTTTCTATATCCTACAAACACACATGATGGGGTGATTCTCCATTAAAATTAGCACTGAACACTTCATTGTCAACTATGTTTTAGCAACAGAGAGATTATAGAATTTGTTTAAAGTTCACAAGAAATGCTAACACTTTGGCCTGATTCTGATCCCGGTGACATAGGTATAAATTGGGACCGCTCCACAGAAGTCAGTGAAGCTACATCAAGGTAAAAAGGTATAAAAAAGATCTGAAGCAGGCCTTTTCTTTCTAAAATACATGGATTAACTTCACTTTAATTAGATAAAGTGATTACTGTATACGCATTGGGTATTCATACATTGAGTTTCCTATATGCAAATTATTTGGTTGCATGAAAAGGCATAGCATTTTAGCACTGGATAAGCCTTATCTATGGGCAGATAAAGTATTATATTAAAAAAAGCTTACTATACAACTAGCTGTCATAAACAATGGGTCAAATAATGTACAATGTGAAACATGAAGCATACAAGCAATAGTAACCATCTGCCTTTGCACAAAATATAATAAGAAATTTGTCCAGGGTGTTATTTTTAGACATGCCACTGGGAGCAAATTCATCTTGAGTGAGGGATAGTCAAGAAAAATTGTGACCGGGAGGACAAAGGTTTCTAGCTAGCCAAACTAGAAGGCTGATTATGACAAAGCCTATGTTATTATGTGTATTTGCCTCCAAGGTAAATTAAACTGAATGTTAGGAGAACTGAGACATCACTGAGTCCTTGTTGTAGTAAAGACATACGACTGGCAATAATAAATAAATAATAGTAATCATGATAATAATAACAAATAATTAATATGAGGCCCATTTCATCTTCAGACTCCTTTTACAAATATCATCTAACTGATTAATTAATATTCACAGCAGCCTGCAAGGCAGGTAAGTATGTATTATTATTCTTATTTTATAGTGAGGAAAATACAGAGAGAGAGAGTAAGTTACTTTTACCCCAGCGTAGTCACAATTAAGGCTGGGATTAGAACTGAAGCATTCTTCGATTCTATCTATTAGTATTAGCTGTTTTTATTACAGCATCTCCAAGAATCCCCAATCAGGATCAGAGTCCCATTGTGATGCATGTTGTACAAATAAGTAATTTAAAAAAGGCAATATCTGCCCTTCAGAGAATGCAGACTAAACAAAAACAGGATATTACATGTGGGTGTAGCACTCAGTGGAGGGAACTGGAGAAAGAAAAACAAGGGAAACAGGAACACATAATAACGATGTAGATGAATTGCTTAGTGCAGTATGTTGGGGGGAGTGGCTCCTCCCCCTCTGGGTCTGTGGGCAGTCAATCCACCCCACTACATTTCCAGGGGTCTCCTGACATGGGGAACCAGCAGGGCAATGGGAGACATGAGCTTGGGCCTGTGATCGGGGCTGAACAACAAACACAGTTACAAACTCAGGCCTGCAGTCAGGCTGGGCAACAAACAGTCAGTTAGCCCAGACCCCTGCTCAGGGCGGGGCAGTAGAGAATCTAAGGGGCTCAGGCCTGCCCTTAGGCTGGGCAGCAAAGAGTCAGGCCTCCTAGCTCTAGCAGAGGGCCGACAAGCTCAGGCTTCTTGCCTAAGAAAGGGGGAGACTGCCACCCATGGCTTGGGGTGACGGGGGGACACACCCACTCCACTGCGTACCTAACAGTGGTAGAGCAGTCTGCCACTGGGTCAGCGAGGATCCTGACCACAACATGAAAAAACAATGAGGAGTCCTTGTGGCACTTTAGAGACTAACAAATTTATTTTGGAGTGATGCATCTGATGAAGTGGGTTCTAGCCCACGAAAGCTTATGCCCAAATAAATTTGTTAGTCTCTAAGGTGCCACAAGGACTCCTCGTTGTTTTTGCTGATACAGACTAACATGGCTACCACTCTGAAACCTGACCACAACAGCATTGCAGCCAGTCAGGGGTCCCTACCCCTGGGCTACTTCCCAACTCCCCCTCAGGGTGTACCCAGCTCTGTAGAGGGTCATCCTGGTCATCAGGGAAGAAGGCCTCTGTCAGCATTTGCAGCTCCTCCGTGTTTGGGTCTGTAAATGGCCCTGGTGGTCCAGGCCAATCCTCAGCTTCCTGGGGGGTCAGCAGCAGCCTCCCAGCTCGGGAGTTTACATGAGGCATCTGGGTCCTCCAGAGACTGCCTCCCAACTGAGTTCTCTGGCCTGCCTTTCTGGTCCTGCCCACTAACTTCTGGCGGGAGGGTTGAGCATGGCATGCCTCCACCCACTAAGGTTTAATGAGAGGCTCCTCCCCCTCCAGGTCTGTGGGCGGCCAATCCACCCCGCTACACCTACATAGATTGCAAATTTTACTATTTTTTACTAATTAAGATGAATGATTTTTTAAACACCAGGCTAGCCATTACCTTTAGGGGGGCAATTTACTGTAGGTATGACAGTAGAGGGTAAGTTCTGAGAGGCTATTTGAAGGACAGGGTAGTGGCTTTACAAAGTGACCAAAGAAAGTTACACCACATTGTAGGGAGCAGCACTGAAGAAGGAGTGATGGCAGTTATCAGTGTGCCAGACAAACCCATGATGGAATGTCTCACTTACAAATTTATGACCTAATTATTTTCAATAATAGCAAGAGGTAATATTGAGTATTTCAAATACCAGTTTCATTTGCAAAATGGCAATTCTGGATTTCATACTCAGAGAAAAAAATATAGTGGAAACATCAAGCTACCTCTTGAGCTTGAATTGAGTGGGCTGTACTAGATGATAGGAGAATACTAATTTGGATCGATTTTGGAAGATTTTTGGACATAGATCCTAAGAGATATGAGGAAATATTTGAGCCATTAGTGATTATCTTCAAAAAGTCATGTAAGAAGGAGAGATTCCAGAGGACTGGAAAATGGCAAATATAGTAGCCAATCTATAAAAAGGGGAATAAGAACAACCTGGGGAATTGAAGACCAGTCAGTTTAACTTCAGTATCTGGAATGATAATGGAGCAAATAATTAAGCAATCAATTTGCAAACACTTAGAAGATAATAAGGTGATACGTAACAGTCAGTATAGATTTGCCAAGAACAAATCCTGACAAACCAACCTAATAGCTTTCTTTGACAGAGTAACAAGCCTAGTGGATAGTGTGAAGCAATATATGTGGTATATCTTGATTTAGGAAGGCTTTTGATACTGTTTCACATGACCATCTCATAAACAAACTACGGAAACGCAGTGGGTGCATAACAGGTTGGAAAAGCGTTCTCAGAGAGTAGTTATCAGGAGTTCACAGTCAATTGGGGTCCCACAGGGATCAGTTCTGAATCCATTTCTGTTAAAAATTGTCATCAATGATTTGGATAATGGCATAGAGAGGACACTCAAAGTTTGCAGGTGATACCAAGCTGGGAAAGGTTGCAAGTGCTTTGGAGGATACGATTAAAATTCAAAATGATCTGGACAAACTAGAGAAGTGGTCTGAAGTAAATAGGAGGATATTCAATAAGGACAAATGCAAAGTACTCCACTTAGGAAGGAACAATCAGTTGCACACATGCAAAATGGGAAATGACTGGCTAGGAAGCAGTACTGCGGAAAGGGATATGGGGTCATAGTGGATCACAAGCTAAATATAAGTCAACAGTGTAACACTGTTGCAAAAAAAGCAAACATCATTCTGGGATGTATTAGCAGGAGTGTTGTAAGCAAGTCACAAGACGTAATTCTTCTGCTCTACTCCATGCTGATTAGGCCTCAACTGGAGTATTGTGTCCAGTCCTGGGTGCCACATTTCAGGAAAAATGTGGGCAAATTGGAGAAAGTCCAGAGAAGAGCAAAAAAAGGATTAAAGGTCTAGAAAACCTGACCTATGAAGGGAGATTGAAAAGATTGGGTTTGTTCAGTCTGGAGAAGAGAAGACTGAGAGGGGACATGATAACAGTTTTCAAGTACATAAAAGGTTGTCACAAGGAGGAGGGAGAAAAATTTTTCTCCTTCACCTCTGAGAATAGGACAAGAAACAATGGGCTTAAATTGCAGTGAGGGCAGTTTAGGCTGGACATTAGGAAAAAATTCTTGTCAGGGTGATTAAGCACTGGAATAAATTGCCTAGGGAGGTTGTGGCATCTCCCTCATTGGAGATTTTTAGGAGCTGGTTACGAAAACATCTCTCAAGGATGGTCTAGATCAGTGGTGGCCAAACTGTGGCTGGCAAGCCCATGCAGCTCTTTTATAGTTAAAGTGTAGCTCACAAAGCCCCCTACACCCTGCCCCCCATTCTCTGTCTACCAGACTGGGGGGAGAGCTCAGGGCTTCTGACCTCCTGTGGGGTGGGGTGGGGTGGTGGGGCTAGAAGCTTCTGGTGCCTGCTGAGAATGGGAGGCACAATTTAAAGTTTCAGCCCCTCAACAACTTGAGGCACGCCCCAACCCTGAGCAGCCCCTCCCTGCATCTCTCAGGTGTTAGCTCCTCCTGGAGAGGCAGCAGCAAGCATCTGGCAGCTTCAGGGAGGGGCCACTGCTTTAGCTTCATGGGGAGAGGCAGCAGCAAAAGCAGTGGCTCTCTCTGCAGCTCCCAACTGTTTGCTGGTGTCTCTCCCTACTGCCGTAGCTCCCAGGTTGCTGGCTGAAGCAGCTGATGTGCAGGGATGAGGGCTCAGCAGCACCATGTGACCAAGCAAGGCCAGCAAACCCTGGCAAAAATCGGGGGAGAGGGGGGAGGACATGATCCCCAAGCATCACTTCTGGCTTCTGCCCTGCGGGGAGGGAGGTCTCAGGACTTCAGCCCTGCAGGACATGCTGTTGGGATGCAGAACTTCAGCAAGAGCAGGGCTTCAGCCCTGAGCCCTGGCAGGCACCTCCCATGGGGCTGATGCCCTGAGTCCCCCTCTACCTGCAGGGCTGAAGCCCTGAGCCTGGCAGGTGTGCCCCAGCTCTTGAACTTTTGGAGATCATCGTATGGAGCTCAGAGGGTCAGTAAGTTTGGCCACCCCCTTCTAGATAATACTTGAGTGTTGGGGACTAGACGAGAATACCTCTCGAGGTCCCTTCCAGTCCTACGATTCTATGATTATTTATTTTTACATGGTCCCAGACTACTGGACAGGCATGATTTTAAATAAATTAAAATAAATAAATGTACTGCTTAATTAAACAAAATTATTATAATCACTGCCTCTTATTTTTCCAATCTATAATTCTATAATTGTTTCCCTATTTTATTAAGGAGAGTAGTATACAAACATGTTAGAAGTTCCTCACCTCTTGGTCACGCTATCTGTAGATGTCAAGCACTTGACAAGGGTGGGTAAGGAAATGTGCTATTCCCGTATACAGATGGAATAACTCAGGCTCAAAGGGGTTATGTGACTTTTCCAAAGTTACATGGTAAATACATGTCAAACCCAAAGGGCAAAGCCTTACCCCCTACCCTAAGGAGATGCTAAATAAATCACTCAGATTTTCAGCATCAAAGCTTTCCTCTTTTTAAAATGGGATAACAATCATAATTAGCAAAAAGAAAAGGAGTACTTGTGGCACCTTAGAGACTAACCTTAGCACTTTTTCACCTAGAGTTCTTAAAGTGCTTGACAGAGGTCTGTAAACAAATATAAATAGCTCAGTTTGACTGAATGTGAGCTTGACTGTAATATCATTTACTCCAATTTTATACCAGAGCCATTCCACTACTTAACAACTTCTTATATGGGAAATTGACCCTATTTCATGCAACAAACTGAACAGTTCTTAAATTTTGCAAGTAGAAAAAGTAATGTGTTTTCGAACAGTTCTCCTGCAAGTCCCATATACAATCTACTATTATAATTTGCTTAGGCAAGTGTAGAAAAGTCACATTCTCCCTTATTTCCCCCCGTAAACAATCTCAGTACTCACATTTTTAAAGTTCTGTTAAATGTTTATTTTCTTAACATGTTTTTAAAAATTTAATGCTGTCCGTAAATCTAGTTTAATTGTGTTTCAGATGGCAACAACCTTTCAAGTGGCTCTTCTTCAGGTAAATCTATCTGTTGTTATCCTGTTACTTCTTGTGTTCTGTGTATATTATTTCAAGGTCTTGCTGAGTTTTACATTACCCAGCCAGAGAGTAAGTTAAAGTTCAGCTCTTGCCACAGCTCTCTGACTACTCTTTTCAGCAAAACTGTAGCTATAACACTTGAACTATTAAATCTGAGATTAGCCTGTATGAAGATAAAACCCAAATGTAGTGAAGGTTGTCAGTTTATTCTGACTGTAAATCCTGAATACACAGAGCATAGAATTCTATATATCTAGAGGTGAAATAAACCATATGATGGAAATATTTCAAGCTGTATGAATTAGTGTTTGGAACATGACTTCATAAAGAGACCCTCCTCCTAGGGTTTTCACTTCCTGGTCTTGCAGACAGAACAAATGCTATCTACTCGATAAAGTCTGGTGATCTAGTTAATGGTAAAGGCTGGCAAGTTCTTGCAAGTTTCCAGTGATAAATAGGATAGATTCCTTCTCAGATTTCAAGACTTCTTTACTTTGTGGTAGAAGTCACTAAAGGATAGTACTAGCCGAATAATTCATTGCATATAATATTTATTATGACTGACATTTTTTCATTAAATAATTATTTACAAATAATTGTGTTCATTTTTTAACATAATATGTGGCAAAGAAAGAAGATTACAGTAAGAAATGATATTTTCTGTTTGAGGGAAACAAAAACACATTCTTTTCCACCTAGCACTTTAAATGACATGAGATGGATGGAGCTAAAGTTGACACCTAGTGTAACTGGAGTCTCCTATAAATACGGCTTACCTTCCTTTTCACTGATTTTGAACCAGAAATGACAAAAAACAAAACAAAACCCTAAGATGCCTAGTAAATTTAATATAAGCAACAGGGAACAATATAATAAAATCTGGATAGACAGGTAGAGAGATAAAATAAATATATATGTTTATAAACACATAAACATATAAGTGCTTATTAATGTCATACACATAAAGTGCCCTCTGTAGTTTGTCAATGTGTTAAGACAGCCGGAGAGATAAAATAATATTCCCACATGCATGGAGGAATAAACAAGGCAGTCATTGTCCCAGAAACATGGGAGCTGCAGAAGAATTTAAAGTGGAATAAAAGTTCAACTTAAAATTTATCAGAAAATGGGAAGTAAAGTAACCAAACTGTCAGGTCCAAGTTAGGGGGTCCTTTATCTTGCTCCAGCTTCCAATCTGATACCTGAAGATGCTTTCTTCTTCCTGTAAGGAAGGAGAGAAAAACAAAGCAAGCAGAGGAGATAATTAGGGGACCAAGAAAATGACTCACGTGTTACATGCCTCTATGTTTGAGTGTGTGAAGAAATAAGAGGTGGGAAAAACATAGAGGTGATCATAACTATCATGCCTTATTCTCAGGTCTGATAATCCCAGGGAAGCCAGAGGCATGCAGTGCATTTAAACACCTGCTATTACTTTGGCCATGGGGTCAGTGTTTGGGATTTTATTCCTGAAAAGAAATTGGTTCCTTTTGATTCTGAGTCTGATGACAAAACCCCTGTGCACTTTGTTGTATGAGTGGTTAACTGTTTTCTTCCAGCCTGAAAGCAGGCGTTCAACAATAGCCTGCCTCTGCATTTCCAATAACCTGCATTTTGGAATGATTCCCTGCATGCAATTATCAGTCCATCACTAAAGAGCAGTCCCTCTGCTGCTCTCACAAATAGATCACTTGGCTCAGCTTCAGGGAAAGTCTGAGAAGACCTGCATTATTGAGTAAATTCATGGTCTGGATAGTCAGTCAGGGATGCTTGTCAGGGAACTGTCTAGCCTGACTATTACTTTCATCAGCACTTCCTGAAGTACTGGAAAGCAGGACAAATTCTGAAGTGTGATTGTAAGAGCTGGTGAACAGATCCAGCTGTGGACAATGCAGTAACTATCACATCCTTTTTCTACAGATCCTGTCTACTTATAAGGGGGCAGTTATTGTGATTAGCTAGAAGCCAGGCAAGCTGTTTTCTTTGCTCTGACATAACATCCAAACTTATACAGCCAGATCAGTCATTCACTCTGATCTACTTAGCACAAGTTTGGTCACAGATGATGCCACACTATTGTCACCTGACAACACCTGGACATGGGCACCCCATGGGCAGCTGCAGTATGGTTTTAGGGCTCTCCAGACTGGGAGAAGCTCTCATGTTTGATCTTTGTTGTGCAAAGGAGGCATTTTGGCTCCTTGAGGGATCTGTCTAATATTACTGGAGTGAGTAATCTAGGAAAGAAGGCTTCGGAGGAAGAAACACCAGGTGAAGTCCAGGCAAGTAGCCTGAGAGAGGTTCACACTTCCTTCCCAGATAGGCACTTTTATTAAAGCCTCAGAAATCACGTTTACAGGTCTGTGTATTAGAGAGTGACTAAAAGGAAACAAAGGGGGCATAGCTGCCAGACACATCATGTAACCTGGCTAAATACCTGTGATGGGAGCTGATGCTGCCTCCCAACACATATTGGTTGTGGATGCCCTTTTGGAGAATAGACTGTTAGGGTAAGAGATCAGGAAGCCACTATGTGCTGAGAAATACTGTTAAGGAAAAGTTAGCACATGTGACTCCATTTTGGTTTGGGGCCCACCATTGTTTAAATGCCAGCACATCATACACCAGGAGGAGTAATCCTTAGATATCAAATCCCTGTGAAAATCCTCCTCCTTGCCTCCAGCCTGCCTTGACTCCCAGTATCTGGTTTTTGTCAGTTTCTAACTCCCTGTCTCTTGGCCTTGATGTGAGGCCTCCCATCCTGATAATAAAAGTTACTGATGCATAGCTTTAGGACCATGCTGTGTAATTAACATACTGGTATAGCACGAGGAATGCACCAAGCAGGGATAGGTGGTAGATAAGACAAGGGTTTGTTTATTGGCTAAGGTTTCCGATGCACGAGGGCAACATGCTTTGCTAAAAGGTATATAACCTTTGTATAATTTGCATTCAGGGTCCCCTCCTGGCTAGCAGGGGGGCACCACGCTCGAGCGTAATAAACTTAGTGTCTTTTGGGAACTCTGCAGTTGTGGACTTTGTTTCTGTGCCTCAGCCTAGATTCGAACTGTGCGTGACCTATCAGGTATAATTCGCAGCACTGGTGTGCGTGTCCTATCAGGTATAATTTGCAACATTTGTGTGCGTGTCCTATCAGGTGTAATTCGTAGCACTTGTGTGCGTGTCCTATCAGGTGTAATTCGTAGCACTTGTGTGCGTGTCATACCAGGTGTAATTCGTAGCACTTGTGTGCGTGTCCTACCAGGTGTAATTCGTAACAATACTAAACAGAGAGAGTGAGTTAACGTAGAGCTTTCTGCATCTACCAGAAATCCCAGTGCCTTCAGCAAGTGTACTGAAATTGAGATAAAAAGAAAATGAGTACTTGTGGCACCTTAGAGACTAACCAATTTATTTGAGCATAAGCTTTTGTGAGCTACAGCTCACTTCATCGGATGCATTCAGTGGAAAATACAGTTGGGAGATTTAAGCTTTCGTGAGCTACAGCTCACTTCACCTCCCCACTGTATTTTCCACTGAATGCATCCAATGAAGTGAGCTGTAGCTCACAAAAGCTTATGCTCAAATAAATTGGTTAGTCTCTAAGGTACCACAAGTACTCCTTTTCTTTTTGCAAATACAGACTAACACGGCTGCTTCTCTGAAACCTGAAATTGAGATAGTTAGCCTTAGGCACATCTCTGACTCTGCTGCAGTGAAGATGTTGTGTAAGCAAATACGCATTTCTGCAGCTGGAGTATTTAGGAGATATAGAACTGGTGCCATCACCATTGTAAAGACCCCTGGGGCAGTACCCAGGCCAAACGCCATTACCTTCCATTGATACAGAACTGTAACATAGTACAGGCTTAGGAATTTCTTGTCATTTAGGTGCATGGGGTTACCATGGAAACCCTATTCAGATAATTTTTTGCTGGAATGTCCGTCTTAAAAACAGTAACTTACACCTTTGAGACTATCCATGAGAAGCATCTGGAAAGTCATAAAATGATGTAGGAGAATTAATTTTAAAACCTGGCACTAACACTATTACTTAGTGACATGAAAACAGCTTTTCCAGCTGCCCCTACATCTTTCCAGTCAGCACCACTCCTAAGGCCTCAGACTGTTGGCTTTCTATAGTTTCCTATCAATGGCCCAGGAAGTCTATATCTCTCTAAGCCTATTTAACCCTTTGCACAGAATCACAACTGGAATGCAATTTTAACCACTGTCAGGTCAGATAGCTGAAGGTTCAGCCTTTTCCGGATCTGAATGCAGTGTTGTACCGCACTCTGTCTGCTATAACTCTGCTTCTTAGACACGTTTGAAAATTCCAAATTAAATTAGGGTTCTCCACGAGTTGTGGGAGCTTTTTTCATGATGCTTCAACACAGGACTAAGGAAGATAGAAGGCTTCCCTACATGTTGGCCTAGAGTCCATCTTTTCCTCTAATGAAGAAGAGGTTCCTCACCAATAATTATCCAGCCCATTCCAAGCACTCTGTGGACAATTAAGGTCTGGTATGAGGAAGCTTGGAAGCATGAGAAATTTCTACCATCAAGCATTAGAGAGCTGCATGCAGATCTCTGAGGCTGAAGCCCGGAGCAGCCTTTGATGAAATTTCCCAGGCACCAATGGGAGATCACCCAGAAAGGAAGGGTATGCAGGAGCAGAGAAAATTGTGCTGTGATAGAAAGCCTTAATAGGAGAGGAGGGGACAGGCTGCATTACCTACCATGATTCAGTTCCAATGTTCCCACTGAAGTCCTGTTGTAGGAGTCCCTGGGGAATGAGGTCTGAAGGGAAAAGATCACTATGAGGTCTTTTACGTCCACACAGGCACTTTTGTCGGTGAAAGTTTTGACGGTCGTGGGGGGGGGGTGTTTTTTTCACTATGTACTGAGAAATACTAAACAGAGAGAGAGAGTTAAGGTAGACAAAAGTGCCAGTGTAGACATAGCCTAAGCAAACTTACCTCAGTCAACATACATATCTGCCAAGGTTCCTTCCCCACTCTGAACTCTAGGGTACAGATGTGGGGACCTGCATGAAAACCTCCTAAGCTTATTTTTACCAGCTTAGGTTAAAAGTTCCCCAAGGTACAAAATTATTTTACTCTTCGATTTCCACTGCCACCACCAAACTTGATCTGGGTTTACTGGGAAAACGTAGTGTGGACACGTCTTTCCCCCCCAAAATCCTCCCAACCCTTGCACCCCACTTCCTGGGGAAGGTTTGGTAAAAATCCTCACCAATTTGCATAGGTGACCACAGACCCAAACCCTTGGATCTTAGAACAATGAAAAAGCATTCAGTTTTCTTACAAGAAGACTTTTAATAGAAGTAAAGGAATCACCTCTGTAAAATCAGGATGGTAGATACCTTACAGGGTAATTAGATTCAAAACATAGAGAATCCCTCTAGGCAAAACCTTAAGTTACAAAAAAGACACACAGACAGGAATAGTCATTCTATTCAGCACAGCCATCTCCTTTCTCAGCCATTTAAAGAAATCATAATCTAATACATACCTAGCTAGATTACTTACTAAAAGTTCTAAGACTCCATTCCTGTTCTGTCCCCGTCAAAAGCAGCATACAGACAGACACAGACCCTTTGTTTTTCTCCCTCCTCCCAGCTTTTGAAAGTATCTTGTCTCCTCATTGGTCATTTTGGTCAGGTGCCAGCAAGGTTACCTTTAGCTTCTTAACCCTTTACAGGTAAGGGGATTTTTCCTCTGGCCAGGAGGGATTTTAAAGGGGTTTACCCTTCCCTTTATATTTATGACAGTGTCTAAAACAGGGGCTTCCTGCTTTACAAAAACTGATCCTGTAGTCTTTTTGTAGAGAAAACTCCCATTAACACTTTTGTCTATATTGGGACTTTTGGCCTGGGGCCATGAATGTTTGCATCAGGCTACGTTATATTATTGAACTAAGTGAGACTGTGCTGTGCAACTCAGACAAATTGTGGATGGTCTTTCTGCTAGCTTCAGCTACAGTATTGCAGAAGGGATCTGACTTTTTTTTTATAATGAACATTCAGCACATTATAAGGCTCATTGTCCATACTGTGAACATGAGCCACAATCCTCCCATTTTAAAGGATATTCTAGTTAAAAAGCAGAAAATGGGGACATTGTTATAGAATTTATTTCAGTTTAAAAAAAGAATAACGAAGAGATATTCATATGGGTTTTCTATTTCATGCCTGAAAGTCTTAGCAATGGGCAAAATTCTCACTGTGTATTCTTTCCAGCTGAACTACAGTTAGACAGCTAAATCAGTAATGCAGTCTAACATGGTCATATTAACTTGGTGAAGCAGAAAAGACCATCTGCACCACCATGAATATGACTAAAATAGAGCACGCCAGCAAAAAGCCTTTAACAATATCTGAGGCAAGAAAATCTTATGAATGGTATTTTAAAGGAGTACAATGTAATTGATGAAAAAAGTATTATAGTAATTGTTTGACCTTCAATGTAATAAGCCTGCAAAAGTGATCTATAAACTGCTTTGTAACTCAATTTCATGTGCATTAAAAACCATATAAAATGATTTTTATGTACTCCACTAATATTTAACTGTGGGCAATTTACTCAAGTATTCATAATTTGTTAGGGAAAATATATAAGAAAGGTTTCAAAATAGCTCCCAAGATGTACTGTTATTGAATCCTGATTGCACAGATTGAAAATTGGCATCTCCATCAACTGTCCACATCACGTTTCTCTCTTGATTTGCGTAATGGAGATTTTTGTGTGTACAGTACACTGTATAGGAATGGAGGTTTTCAGGTAAATCTCTCATACATTTATTTAGTATTAAAAATCAGAAATTAAATATTGACTATATAGTACTTTAGTTTTCACAATTAAATAGGCTAAGCTGTGCTATCATTTGCTATTGTGCATATGCTTCCGCGAAAGACATACTATTTCAAAACATTTCAGAATTCTGTCTTTTGATGAGTCAAAGCATGAGCAGATTAATCTCAGTGCTATAGATTAATAAAAATTAACTAGCAACAAACAAACACTGCTAATCAGAATGGACTGAAAACAACCAAAAAGCAATCCCTACCGCAATGGATTTTTTACCCCCAAAAGGCAGAAGTGTCAGAGATGCTATGACATCCACTAGGAATTTCACTATTGCTATTGATTTAATTGAGGAGGTGCTCAAATACTAGGGTGATGGGTAGCACTATAAAATCCTAAGAGAGAAATATAGATTAATATTAATCACGATGCTTATTCAATGAAATGTGGCATTTTTCATCACTTTAATTATTTGATGATGGTTTTTACATTATTCAACTAGCTTTTATGGTCATTTCTGTTACTGTATTCGTTGTATGTCAAAGGCATCAGAGCTTCCATTTGTTAGTTTGGTTACATTTACTTGAAGAATTTCTGTTGTTTGTTTGGGTTTTTTTGCAATTCCCCATCCCCACTCCTTGCCCACCTTTTCTTTAATTACTCCATTTTGTGTACTTCCTCTGCTACTTGTATTTCTTATTATGGTGCATCATTATCCATTCATCATCATACAACCCCCCTTGAGATGCAATATGTTATGCTTAGTTATGTACACCCAGGCAAATGAACTGAAGGTATTTATGCTGAATGGGTGTAACTGAGGGTAAAATTTGGCTCTTTTCCTTTCTATTTGTAAATGTCTAGAGAAAAAATAAACAATTTAAATGTACAAACATGAAATATGTGTCGGACTGGGATCATGGTAAAACTGAAACTTAACTTTAGTTTTCCTGTCTGGAGAATTAGGATGTGTAAGTTTCCAATTTAAGTTATAGAGTAAATAAATGGATTTCAGTGAAATAGCAAAGATACATTTTTAAGTGTATGAAATTTAGCTGACAATAAAAAACACAAATATGTATTTAAGGACATGGTTGCCTAGTAATGTGGCAACTACATGTTATATCATGACTTTCATGGTTTCATAGATTTTTAAAGCCAAAAGGAACCATTAGGTAAATCTAGTCTGACCCTTTGTAAAACACAGGCTATCATATATCACCCTTGAACTGAGCTCAAAAGCTTGTCTTCAACTGAGGCATAAACCTGTCTAAAGATAACTAAAGCAATATCACTTGTATATAATATTTCTTAGTTGTGCATTCTGTTGCTAAAGAGCACACCCTATTAGATCTGTGTTAACAGATTACTTATGACTGGTGCTTCTATACACTTTCTGGCATTTTGAAAGACCAAAAATTTTTATCACAAGTAACTAATTTTAGTTATTAATCTTTCTTATTTAATTTATATCTAGGCAAACTTTTCGGATTCAAGTTACCTGGACTGAGACTCTTAACATACAGAAAGCAGTCCTTACCACAGGAAGACCCTGATGCAGTTGTAGTAGATTCATCTAAGCACAGTGATGACTCAGTGGCTATGAAGCGCTTTAAATCCCCCACAAAAGAAAGCTGTAGCCCTTCTGAACTGGATGACACAAAAGCACTGATACAGCCCAGCAGATGTTCTCCTTTGGTTAATATATCAGGACCTCTTGACCATTCGTCACCTAAACGGCAATGGGACCAACTTTACCCAGACACGCTGCAGACAAGTACACCACTAACTCATTCCAGATCAAAGGAAAGCATGTGTAGTATAAGGAGAGCATCTTCAGTACATGATATAGAAGGATTTAACGTCCACCCCAAAAACGTTTTTAGGGATCGTCATGCAAGTGAAGGTAGGGTTGAAAATTAATAAATATTCTGTGATGTATCTGAAGAGGGATTGTTGCACTGTTTTTAAGTTATCACTACTTCTTAAAACTTATAAGAGATTTTACAAATTTCATTAAAAATGATACTAAGAAAACAGTAAGGGTTCAGTCTTCTCACCCATATGTATGTTGAGTTAATACCTTTCTCCTGGAGTGGTAGCTTACATCTTAGTTCTTAATGGGATTATGGCAAAATCAGAGTTAGTGGTTGTAAAATTGCTGTAAACGTTTACAAGCCAGGAAATGACCAAGGTAAAATTGCTAGTTCTGCCCCTTTTAGTCACATGCACTACAATATGGTCTTTAATTATATTAAATGCTATTTTTCAGATAATGCAGTATTATATCATGCAATTTTTGTTACAATCCTTGACACATGTATAGTATTCTCACTGTCATAATAGTCCAGTGGTGGTGGGGGGGGGTTTACTGACACTGGTACAAGTCAGCAATAACTCCATTGAAATCTGTGGAGCTACACCAGTGTAAAACTGGAGTAAATGAGACATGAATCAGGACCTTTAACTTTTCATACTATTCATGTTCTCTTCCAACCAGAAGAATTTCCCATAGGCCTTTCCTCCTGTTCTCCCGAGTTAGTCACTCCTCGTCACTCAATGAGTTTCTGGGGAATGGGCTCTATGGTTTCCAGTTCCAGGAGAGAGGAAGCTTGGGAGACCTGGAGCCAGAAGATCTTGGAGAAACAGAAGTTTGGGGGCCCTGGGAGCTAGGGAAAATAGAAAATATGTTTGCATTGAAAACACTAAGACCCATGCATAAAGTTTTCAATGACACTGACATTCTTATGCATTGGTGTAAGTAGTTTTCAATTCCAACTACTAATCTATGTGGAAACCTTTACACACTTAGCCCAGGAAGTTATGAATATCCTGGACAATGTTGTATGCAAGTGCATAAAACTTATCATGAAAATGCATTTTCAATTTCAAAGACTTCCAACTAGTCTCCTTCTCCATAATCCCAAACCTCTGCAACCTCAAGCTTCTCTGGCTCTTTTTCTTCCTCTTCTGTGAATCCTAGCAGTTCTCCAGGAAGGAAACTCTGCTTCTGTGAACCTCCTGAGAAATCAGACCTCTGAACCATTCACTGGGGTTAACAATATTAACAAAATGTTGACATTATTCCTTCTAATTACTCCTCGTGCATTAAATAAAGTCAAACAGCACTTGCCATGAATCCACAGCTATATATATATATAAACATCAGCTATGGAATTAGAACACAAGGCCCAGATCCACAAAGGCTCTAAGGCTTCGTGACACTGCACATTGCAACACCTAACTTTTAGACACCTAGAAAAGCATAGAAACAATGCTGTCAGCCACAAAGCCTGGGTTATGTCAAAGCTGATTCCCCACTCTGGCACTTCGAGTGAAGAAGGTTGGGGACCACAAGGATTTTAAAAATGAATACTGGCCACTCCAGGCTTGTATTAAACTCCCAGGGTTACAGCTTCTCTCTGACATTGGATAGGTTGATGCTGCCACCACCCAAATGCAAAAAAATCCCTTTTGAGAACCCAGAAGTCCTTCCTGTGGGGTACCCTCAAGCCCTTTCACACACACACACACCTCGCTCCGGGGAAGAGCTGAGAAAGAAAAACAAAGGAAATCAGCTGTTGCCACCAGCTACTTAAACAACATATGCACAAACCCCTCTTAGCACACCAAAAATCCAATCCTGTTCTTAAAAAAAATTATTAAAAACAAAAAGAAAGAAAATTCATCTGGAACTTTTCAGAAGTTCATCTGGCTTTTGCTAGATTTAAAAAACCCACTTGCAAAAATAAAACATCAAGAATAACCTTCTTGAGGTCCAGTTTAAAGGTTACAAGCAAAACAAAAGCATTTGGGGTTAACACAGAGGAGTCCACAAACCAATAAGAAATAAAAGAAATAACCCTAATCACGTCTTCCTAGACCTTCCCTGACTTACTTACCTGTCTGGAGTTTCAGATAAGCAATCTCTATGTATGATCTGATGGTTTTTCATACCTGGCTTAAAGCTTTCTATATTATAGTTCAGCCCAGTTCCTGCTCGACGTCTCCTCTCTCCAGAGAAAAACAAAACAGACAAAGGGAAAGTTTTTTTCCCAATTTTAAAAGGTTCTTTTGGTCAGGTGCCCACTCCCTTCTTTTTATCTATGGGCTTTTTTAACCCTTTACAGGTAAAGCAAATAGAGAACAACTACCAAAAGGGTTGTATAGCTAACTGGCTGGCTGGGTGTCCATAAAAGGAAGCTACCTCCCCCTTCATTTATCATAGGTACCTATGCTCATATACAAAAAATTGGGAGAAATAGGTACAGTGCACTACAATCCAGCCAACATGAAGCCTAGGCAGGGAGTCACCTAAGCTAGCCAATGGGAGATGCAAACCAGAGGGATGTATGCTAAGCCCCACCCCTCTCTCTCAGAGTTTGGTGCCTCAGTCTGAACTTCCAGGACACACCTAGCTCTGATTACAATCCATGAGGAAATATAGGCATTTGGCTGCCTAAGTTGCATGCGGGGCCCAAAATAAAGCAGGAGGAGGCAGTCCTCTCTTATAACTTTCAGCCTAGTGAATAGGATACTCACTCACTATACCTCTAGTTCAAGTCCCCCCTCTTACAGCGGGGCAGAGAGAAATTGAATAGGAATCTACCACCTCTCAGATAAGTGTCCTAACCACTGGGCTATGAGATATTTGATGTAGGGCTCCCTCAGTCTCTGCTATTGAAGTTGTTCCACTTTAATTGAATAAATAAATATTAATTGGGTCAGTGAAAGAGTTAGAATGACTCTATAGCCTAGTGATAAGGACACTCTCTGGGGCAGTAGCAAGTCTCTATTCAAATCCCTTGTCATCATTACGAGGAGAGGAAACTTGAACGGGGGTGGGGCAGGTTTCCCACAGTAGGTGAGTACTTTATTCACCAGGTTTAAGATTACAAAGGATGTCTTCCTGCTGCTGTTTGCTATGAACTTGCCTGAGAGACCTAATTCAATAGGCAGCTTCTGCGTATGCCTGTGGGATCAGGCTCCTGCGTGTGATTAGGTGATGATAACTCCTATCTTCCCTGGTTTGTGAATCACTCAGGAACTGAGACTGGAGATAGGCCCCTGAGGGAAGATAAGCCCCCTAGAGTGAGGCTGCAGTGCAGTGGCAAAAACATAGGTGCCTACAGGTTGGGTGGCAGCCAATTGGGGATTTTATAGATAGCAGTGGTACCTAAAAATGGGACTTCGGTGCCTAAATACCGTTGTGGATCGCACTCTAAGAACCTGAGGTTAAATCAACAGTCTTTCCAAACAGAGAATGCCCATTGGGAGTTTTATGTAGGAGAACATTTAAGTCTGAAGTTCTAAGCCAATAACTGGCAAATAAGTATAGGGTTAAGGAGCAAATTCTGGTCTTATTCTGACCAGTGTAAATCCAGATCAATTCCATCTACTTCAGTGGAGAAAAGAAGTAAAGAAATATTAGAAATTCATTATTTCCTACAAAATTTTAAAAAATAATTTATTAAATGCATTGATTTCAGTTTGCTGAAATGTTCAAGTTGTCCTTCCTTTTCCATTTTTGTTCTCATGGGCTTACACTGAGCTTTGTGTTTGAAAGCACCTGAAAAATTCAATGTAACTCACTCCAACCAAAACATCTTGCTGGGTTTCAGGTTACAATGCAAACCAAGGCACAAAGATCAGTTCAGAATCTGGAGCCAAACAACTCCAAAATTAAGAATTTTAATTTTGGTTTGGCCCATTATGGAAATGTCAATCTGGATCTTAAATTCCCCAGAAGTTAAACAGGTTTTGGTTTGGACCCCAAAAAAACATTTTGGTTGTCACTTTCTATTTTGAGAGCTTTATCTGATTAAAATAATGCTCAGATGGTATTATTAATATGGTGTAAATATGTTAAATCAAGTTTGATTAAACATTTTCTTTGGTTGTGAATGATAAAAGGTTCTTGCAAAAATATTGATATAAAATAGTCCTTCACATTCTGTGGAAGAGCTAGATTTCACAGAATAACTACTTTAAAAGCATTTAAATTACAAAGCAAAAGAAATCTGAATAACCTATGTGAGACATTATAAAGTATATATACGTGCTATGGATGTTGTACCTGATCACAGTTACAAACCATGAGCCTGATTCTCCATTGTCTTGCACATTTATATCCAGGCCAAGTGCAAAATGGATATTAAACTGACCTCTTTTATGAAGGACTATAAGATCTACTGATGAAAAAGTGCTATAGAAGAGTTATTGTATTATTGTTACCATCATTCTGATTGCACTTGGCATAGATGTAAATGATGATATAAGGCACAAGTGCAACAGCTGCCCTCTTGGCCAACACACCAGGACCTCCAGAGATAAATGCATTATCTGCTATAGCTTGAGCTAGACAGTCTCTGTAGGTAGGGGCTGGGACTACTCATATCCTTTGTGAATTGGCACAGAGGGGGACCTGTAACACACACTCACCAGAGGATTACACACAGAGAATCAGGTCCTATAACTTTATACAGTACATGTGGATGTTAAATATGTGCTGTAGAACACTTCCTACAGCAGGATGAGTTACAAATTTGTATTAGCAATACAACAATACAGCAACCATCTCTGGTGCCATCTATTGGGAAACTTATTAGAAAGTAGCAACTTATGCTGTAAGGATTTTTTAAATTTTTAGCCAGTGAGTCAAAATCCTACTCACCTTATTCACACAAATAAGGCAAGCAGGATTTGACCCAACATATTTTTTTCATGGCACCCAATCCAGCTGTTTTAGCCCTTACTGCATGTACTGGAGCTGGAGCATATAAATCCTAAATAAAGGTCATCTGCAATCATACAAGGACAAATTCTGTGGTCCTAATCAAGCAAAATGTCTGGCCCAAGGAAGGCACAAAGCATAGGCTAATACATTTCTTTTCACTATTCTATGTGTTTCTAGATCCTTAATAATTAGGAATTTTACACAGAAGTCCTGACTGAAATTGAAATGTAGCCTTCAGATTTAAAATATTTTTACATTTTCCTCAGTCTGAAAAAATATGAATGGAGCCTGTTTAAGAGGATTCAAACGGAAGTAGAATAAGGTAATTTAGTTTGCTGGTAACTGCACTAATTCAGCTGGGTTCAGATTTTCTTACCACAGAAGGCAAGGGTCATTGAGAGTATCAATGATTTCATGTGGTCCAGCTACCTATCAAAAATATTGAAGCTGTAATTGTCAGCTTGTTTTAAAATGCAGCTCTGTGCTAAAAGGTGACTCAGTAAAAATGGCAGTGTGGCTTTCCAAATTCAGTTGTGTGTGTTTCATTGGTTTCCATACCAGATTTACTCTGTTTGAAAGTATAAAAATAAAAAGCCAGGGAGAGCCTACATTATCTACCTGCCCTGTGCTCCAGGCGCACGGTGGGTTTTTTACACTTCAAACACCAGCACCAGTATTACAACTTCTGGAGGCGATTTAGGCTTCAGCTACACCTAGGCAACCTGAGTGGCTTCAGATCATGCCCTCCGTAACACCTGTGCAATGCACCAAAGGCTGAAGGGGTTTTGAATAGGTGTCGCTGAGATCCTAATTTAGCCTGCAGAATCTGTATCACTTTTGAGGAGGCACGAGACAGAAAGATTCCAGGCAGCTGGTAGCTAGAAATAAAATGGGCCTAGTCCTTAGGTATGCCACATCCCTGTTTGGCATGGCTAAGGAAAGATGTATACTGCCTTTGTGCTCTCTAAGTCATCCCGGTTCCTAACAGCCCACTAGGAGCCAGGTATGCCATCTATAACCAGGGGACAAAAGCAGGTTGTGCAGAGCCAGCTCCTTTCCAGGTGCCTGGCATGGCAGTTTCCCAGCCCCATTGACCTGATCCAAAGCCCAAGGAAGTCAGTAGAAATATTTCCATTCCCTTTAATGGACTTGGATTAGGTCCTATGGGCCACATTTTAAAAAATATTTGTAGGCACCTAAAGATTGTACATGGGCACCTAGACACCTAAAGATGTACATGGGCACCAGATCTATGAAGGGATTTAGGCATTGTGATGCTGAGCATCACAGTGCCTAGCTTTTAGGTACCTAGAAAATCACAGGAACAACAGTGTAATGCACAAGGCTGAGTTAGGTGCCTAGGCTCCTAGTGGGATTTTCAGAACCACCTAGCTGATAAACTCCCACTGAAAGCAATGGGAGTTAAGTTGGGATTCACAAGGGGTACTTAGGTGCTACAATACACTGCACCCCTGAGGAAGGTGCCAAGCTCCTGTACAATCAAGGGGAGAATTAGGTGCCTAAGAATAGGATTCACAAAAGCCCAAAATGCTGATCAGGGAACTGCCCAAACTAGCCAAAAGGAAATGCTGAGAAGAAAGATGTGGTCTAACCCCCACCACTCAAAGTTACTTAAGTGCAGGCCAGAGGGAGGCCCATGTCACCATTTGGGATTCAGTCTTGGACCCTCTCTTGGAGTTAGGCATCTAAGCTAGGTCAGCCCTTTCTCAAGAAAAGAGGAGGAGGAGCTGTTGCCCTCTTGCACAAAGTCCAGTGGTTAGAGCAGTCACTCAGGACATGGAAAACTCAGGTTCAATTCCCCTTGTGTCTGATTTGGAGCAGGGACTTGGATTTGGGTTTCCCACCTTTCAGGAGCATTCCCTAACCACTGGGCTATGGGGTAGGTCTCTCTCTCCTGAAGAAGCTGTTGTTGCTGTTGAAGAAGTTCAAGAAGTTGAAGCTGTTCCAATGTGTATAAATAATTAAACATTCATTGGAGCAGGAGGCATTGGAACCTGAATCTCTCACATCCCACATGAATGTCCTAACCAGTGGGCTAGAAGTTATAAAGGGGTGGGATGGAGGGGGCGCAGGGTGGAGGGGGGGCAGGGAAGAAAAGAAGCACAAGCACAGCCACCACCTCTGGCTGTTTTGTGCGGATTTAGGCATGCCTGGAGCATACCTACTGTATCGGGCCCAAGAGGCCATTTGTGAATCCTGCTGGGGCTTAGGCATGAATGAGGTGCCTAGACATTTAGTGCCGTCAGGACTGAAATATCTGTTAGCCTGTCCATCTGCCAAAATGTAGGTGCCTCAGGAACTTTAATGGTGGGTGTCTAGAGATTTTAGGCACCTGCAGGGTTAGGCAGCCACTGGGATTTCATGAATGCTGGTGGTACCTAAATGTTGGATTTAGGAGCCAAAAGAGGCAGTTGGATGCCTATTTCCCCCTTGTGAATCCCACCCTCTGTGCCTATCTGCATCTGTAGGTGCCTAAAACAACCTTTACAAACCTTTGCAAATCTGACCTCATGGTGTTTATTTAATTAAAATTTACCATTTTGCCACTTCTTGGAAGGATAGCTTTTTTCTTCAAAAAGGATCAATTGGAGGATCAATCTCAAAATCAGCATATTGTGGAGGAAATGTATTGAAATTCTGCTACTCAGGGAAGGCATATGGTGGAGATTTTTCACTGCTGTAAATTGTCATAGGTCCATTATGGAGTTATGATAGTTTACAACAGCAGAGGATCTACCACGTGAGTTTTAAAAGTTGTTGAACATAATCACTTAATTATCAAAATGATTTCATCTTAATTGGAAGTCAAATTGATAGAAAAATATAGTAATTCCAGTCAAATATATATTTTAACCAATGTATTGTGCATTCTCTGATGTAGATTTTAGTTTTCTTCTTTTCTCTTCTCTCCTTTATTCTTATTATGCTGAAAACCAGACAATGGTCGCAATGTCAAAGGTAATGTATGAGTATAAAAGGTACCACCCAGTTCTTCAGCTGCCACACTCCTTGGCATGTTAACTTGCCTGCTGTATGAAATGTACAAATGCAACATTCTCATGCTGACCTCTATAGGGCCAGGTGCATTACTGAAATTATCTTTGTTTTAGTTTGTTGGAGACATAATTAGTCCCTCAGCTATAGCCACTACATTAGCTATCACTCCTTGGAAGAAGTGAAGGAATGGTTAAATATTAATTATGCTCGTTCTTCTTAAATGTTTGTTAACAAAAAGAGAGAAAGAGAGATTACCTAATTCAGCGCTGCAGTTCTTATACAGGCAAAACTGTTATTGAAGCCACTGGGAATTTTGTCTATGAAATGACTGTAGAATTGGATCCTTAATGAACAATCAATAGTTAGGAGGCATTTAGTTCTATTTCAGTTACCATCTTACAAGTAAAGAACATTAAATAATAATCAGGACCCATGTGGCAGTCTCTTCATTTATTCCTCTTTTGTCTCCTTAAAACTAGTTTCACGCTCCTGGATGGCAGGGGGTATGGTTTCAAGCTTACTGTAGTATTCAAATGGGCATGCATGAACTTCATTGCCAATTTCACATTGAAATAACTCTTAATCATGTACACTAGTATTCAGAAATCATTTCTATTCACCAGAACAATGACAGGAAAAGGTGGCTGAGCTGTGCCTTGTATATACCATTTGGATTTAATTCCATAGCTCCTTCTTCTGCTTCTGGAAAACACTTCTTGCACAATGCATCAGAAAACTGAATTCTGCAACAGAAAACAGAAAACTGCAATAATTGTAGCTAAATTTGGGGACTGTTTGGTTCATGATTTCATGCATGCTCCAAAGTGTGTGTACCTGGTAAAATGTCTCCTTACTAAACTGCATGCAGTGCATGAGCTAAATTCTGTAAGCAATTCATCACCAGTGGACTATGAAGTCACTACATTTGCTTCTTGTGTATGTCAGCAGAATTTTAAATATAGTGCAATGTCCTTTTTCTGTAAATCAAGTTTTGTAAGTGAATTTACTGCTAGTGAAAGATGATGGATTGACATCACAGGAGAGTGAAGTCCTCAATTAATCTACAGAACAGGTACAGCACAAGCCGTGACAGTGCAACACTGCCCCGCCAACGTGCCTCACATCTGATCTAGAGGGATTTCGTTTGGGGCAAAGGGAGGGATATTTCATTTCCCATGTTTATTCAATCCCTGGTCTCTCTGCTGAAACTGTCAAGAAGGGGCCAATTAGCATCAGTGGTGGTGGTATTTTGTTTTGGTTTTTTTTCTTTTGTTTTTTCCTCTCCCTGGTACAGACATCTGTCTACTAGGAAATGAATCCAGAGCAGCTCACAGTTGGGAGTAATTTTCAGTCACTGCAAACCGGACATTTGGGATTAACCCAGTAATGTCCTTTAATGAAATAACGTTATTAACTCATTGTCAATAAGATATTTTAAACCTGGAAATTACTTTTTTTAAGCCAAAGGATAAAAAACCAGTGTGCTATAATACTAATGTTATAGAAAGGGAATTAATTTGCAAACTGGATACTATCAGATTAGGCCTGAATAGAGACTGGGAGTGGTTGGGTCATTATAAAACCTAAACTTAATTTCCCCAATACTAATTTCTCCCTACTGTTACTCACACCTTCTTGTCAACTGTCTGTAATGGGCCACTCTCTTACCACTTCAAAAGTTATTTTTCCTCCCTTGGTATCCGGCTGTTAATTGATTTAACTCGTTAGACTGACCTCACACTTGGTAAAGCAACCCCCCATCCTTTCATGTATTTATACCTGCTCCTGTATTTTCCCTCCAGTTATCCGATGAAGTGGGTTCTAGCCCACGAAAGCTTATGCCCAAATAAATTTGTTAGTCTCTAAGGTGCCACAAGGACGCCTCCTTGTTTTTATTAAATCTCTAGTGAATCACTAGTCAAAGAGCTAGTCAAACAAATAAAGCCATTTCTCAGAGAGGGGTAATTAATTTTATCTCTAAACTTCCTTACGGTTCTCCAGTCCCACTCCCCTCTTTAAAAAGATTACTTTGTACCAAGCACATTTTCTGGCTCTCAGACCAGTGCAGAGTGTAGAGTAATGATCAGCTGTATAGATTCAAATGCCTCTGTGCAGTATTGGAAAGAGCTACCTTTAACCGACATCCATTTCATGAAGCATCTGAGTTGCAGTTGTTTTTGAACAACTATCATGAATCTTATTAGAAGAACACAAGGCTCTGAAATGTATATGGAATATGATAGGAAGTCCTATTTCTCCCAATAATTTGTTGAGAATGACAATTGTAACAATACTTCTTGAAAATTAGTGCACTGGTATAAGAGGTTTTTCAGGAACATTCCATAATATTCACGAGTCAAATCCTAAGCCCCTTATTCAGTTGAAGTCAATAGGAGCTTTGTCTAAATAATGTCTGAGTAAAAATGCAATAAAAATCTCAGGTTTTGGTCCATTGTTGGGTGCCTAAAAAACCAAAATGAAGACCATATATTAATGTATACTTCAATTCAAAGAACAGTTCTAAAATTCTTTTAGTAGTTTTACATATGGTTTATTGGACCAAATCCATCCCAGGTATATTTCTATTTGCTCTAGTAAAGTTGTATAATGGATGAATTTAACTCACTGTATATATTTAAAAATATTCCTTAGAACCAGTTATGAATCTAATTTTATTTAGACTCTCTATACACTGGACCAGTGCCACCTGAGACTGGAGCACTACCAAAGCGGATCAGATTATAACATTGGCTAAATGACCATATGACAAATTACATAAGTAAAGTGCAGTCTGTTGAGAATGCAGTAATAGTAAATTGGTCCTCTGTGGAGTAGACTTCAATAAACAATATGAGAATGAGATTACTGATTGAAAACTGTTTGGTACCATTTTCTCTCTATTATAATCCTGGTCACATGGATGAAAAAAAAATGAGATTTAGAATCTATATGCAAATAAAGACACAGCAGGCATTAAGTACCAGGATATCACAATAGATGCATCATGCTAAGGGACCTAGATGTCATAGCTAATTAATTAAACCAAGGGAATGAAGAGAGACACAGGTTATAAAATACCTTAATGAGGTAGATAAATACTTGTTTTTAGTAATATCACTTCAATTTTTTGCATGTAAAATTACTACTGCTTCTCCATCTCCACTGTAATTATTTTAAAGATGGATGTCAAATAATTTTAAACCATATCTGCACTCAATTGACTGTTGTCTAAAATACCTGAAATGATTTAATCAGCAGGATTTGGAGAAAGGGCAAATATTCAAATAATATTACTCAATTTACCAAAATATGCTCAGCTTTTATAATTTATAATTTTACAGACATAAGCAACACAGATGTGTTTAACCAGTAATAAAAAATAATCTTGTGACTTGGCTGTTCAGTGAGTCACAATGCTGAAGACTACAGCTCTTGAGCACCCAGGCAGAACTGCCATTCCTGTACAAAATCAGTTCCTGTGACCTTCTTTCACTTTTATATGTAAAGTAAGGACATTATATTTCCAACCTATATTGTGACTGGTTCAGAATTTTTAGGGATATATATACACAGCAACCATTGACATAGTTTATCCATTGACTTCATGTACAGTACCGTAGACTGTGGACAAAGAGAATTGTGTATGCCCATCCAAAAGCAAATTTGTGCCTTATTGGCCAGTAAAAGTCCTCTTTTTATACAGACTTTTTTATTATAAACAAAATTTAGATTAACTATTTTAGGTACATATTTCTGTGGTTCATCAGTTAAACATCATGGATAAAGTCTTTAGTTCTCTCCATTTGTCAAATATTAAGTATGCTTTCCAATTTTTAGGGCCTTTCAATCATATCAAGTCAAGTCTATTGGGATCCACATCGGATTCGAACCTCAACAAATATAGTACCATCAACAAAATTCCTCAGCTCACTCTGAACTTTTCAGATATCAAAAATGACAAAAAGTCTTCATCACCTCCTTCTTCAGAGAAAACAATTATTGCACCCAAGGTGAAAGATCGAACGCACAATGTAACAGAGAAGGTTACCCAGGTAGGATCTGGTTTACAATCCAATACTTTTCGTTCTCTGAATTCCTAGTCTATGTTTTAATTTTATTAAATTCATTTTTCACATTGTTTATTCTGAAACCTTGCTCATCATGAATGATTTGGATGTTTCCAAAACATTTTAAATTATTGGGGTTTGTGCTTTCTAGTTCAATTATTATCCATGCCAGGCGTAAAAGGCGTAGTTTTGTTGATGTTGCTAAGCTTCTCCTAAAATGCCCTATTATACTCCAAAGTGGCGTAAATAGTTAAAAACGTTTACTATTCACTGATGATGGGATGTAGTCTGTTATTTATAGTGTTTGGGCATTTACTTTATTGCCACCCAGTGTCCACGGTGACTCTACATTAGTGATTCCTGACAGTGCATGCTCAATCAATATGTGGCTAATTTTGTGTAGCTTCTCATTCTGTATTCCTTTTCCTCAACCAACTTTCTGAACTTCTGGCCAGTGCAAAGTACAATGTAGCGGTAAATGATATGTGATTATGCTACTGCTATTGGTAGCATAATGATGCCCACTAATTTATGTTCCAGTTCCTTATCTTTTCATATTACCTTTCTCTGTGGGCCACTTTTTCTCACACACATACAAAAACAGCTGTCAAAATCAGATATGAAGGCCCTTGGACTTCATTTTTACAATTTGGACCAAAGCAAGCATTTTCTCCGTGTTTCCATCTGCATACATACAAATATATGCTGGCACCTTCTGTTTGTTAGCATCTGTGTATGCCTATGATAACTTCTGCCAGCAGTGGGGATGTGATGTGTAACTGAAGCCAAGTTGAGCACTCAGAAAATTTGGCCCATTTTTAATGACATTTGTTTTAACCTGCTGAAATATGTACACAAACCAAATCTGGCTGGTGTAGGATTAACCATACCCTAACAGCAATGTGTACAGTAGACTGAAAGTCTATAAAACTGTATCATAAACATTAATGCCTTTTATACCATAGCCTTTTGTATGTGGAGGGGTGGAGCACAATCTCAGGAAGGGGAGTGGAGAGATTTTGCCTGGAGTGGACACAATCTCACCAGAACAGGATAAATATGATTGGTCCCTTTGGTGTACATGCTCTTTCTGTGCAGAGTGGAGATTGGCCCATGATCTGGGGGAAGGAGTAGGACATCAGGAACAAGCATTCCCTGTGTTCCCTACAATCAGGGAGTACAGGAACTGTTACTGTGACGGTTTCTTTTGTCCCTCCACTCCTGTGCCTGAGCACAGGAGGTGGTCACAATTTGTCCCTAGCAAACTGATCTGCATGGTGATAGTGTGGATGAGTCTGGGTGTGTATGCATAAAATATACAGTACAGTAAAGTGGCAGGGGAGAGAGAGAGACTATATACACACAATTCACACTTTCTGTATTTAGGAAAGTATAGTGCAAGAACAGACTCTCATTGTCTGTTCTGTTCTGCAATATAAGATTGTGCTGTTGTGGAGTTATCTGTTGTTGTGGAGTTATCTGAACTTAATAATTTATTGAACACAGGAAGATACTGAAGAGTCCAAATACAGAGACTACAGAGGCTGGAAAGGTCTTCATCCATTATTCAATATGATCTATACCCAGCTTGTCACTATAGGATGTGTTGCTCTCTTGCCAGACTGATGAACAGAGTAGAATACAGATAAATGGAATAAGTTTCCATTTTTAAGCCCTAAGAAGCAGCTAATGGGAACTCCAGTGAATTTTCATTGCACACTTAGGAAATCAGCCTACTTTTAGCTGGACAGTGCTAGTTAATGGCCACAAGAACGTCAGGAGTTATACTGGTTACTGGCTGGATTGAAGGATAGGGCCCTGAGAGTTAAGAAACCAGTGATAGATGAAACTCTAGAGGCCCGAAAGGTCACTATGGATCAGCATGCAAAAGTTTGGGTGTTTATTTAAAGCTTACCAGAGCTGCTTCAATCTGTAAATATCAGAAGACTTTGCTTTCTTGTGAGTTTTTCTGTGCTTGCTGCCATCAGATGGACAGGAAAACTGCTAGAACAGCCTTTCTTTTAGCATTCAGTGACTCATAATTCCAGTCCCAGCTAAAACAGCAAGTGCAGTGGTGTGAGAATACACAAAAATCAAGCTGAGTTCAATTTTAGCTTAGGGAAGAAGCCCTGATTCATTCTTGTTTTGTACCCTATCCACTTCAATTATCCAGAGTTCCAACCATTAAAAAATAACATTTTTCTTGGCCTCCTTTCTATATTCTAGGCCTGCTGAGTTGTGCTGATTTTTAGAGAAGTATTTTCAAAAATTTATATGGGGTCTGACCATAATAGGAGACACAGAGCTACAGCTGGCATGCACCACTTTGAAAATATACCACCAGAATACTTTTGAATTTTGTAGGATATAATAAATTATTGTATTTGTTTGGAGGAACAATCAAACTCTTGCATTAAAAGACTAGCAGTCATATCTCTGGTGACTCAATGAGGTTATTCTCCTGTATACAGGGTTACAGTCATATGGAACATGAGTGGAATACAACACCAAGAAAAATTTGAAGTCTCACAAAACATAATGATACATTAGATTTCAAGCTTTAATGTTTATAGTCTACCAAAAGAGATCAGATTCAGCCTCTGCTGGTTCAAAGGTACAAGTTGCATTGATCTGTGCCAATGGGAGTTGCTGCACCCAAGTAGATTCTGCCCCAGTGAGCAGAGATGCTGTTACACCGCCATTCTCTGGAGGAGTAGACAGTTCCATCAGAGGCTGGCAGTTTAAATTCTCTCAGAGGCTCCATAGGAGGGCCACTAGTAGAGTCTAATGTGAGGATGGTTTGTGAATCCATATCCCCTGGCTGCCATAGTCACATCATCTTTGAAAGCAGCACAGCCCTCTTTTGTGTCTGTAATGTATCTCTTAGTGCCTTTGGAGCTCTCTGCTATTAGAGATAGTCCTGTCTCATACAGAATCTCTACCCATTCTGCACAGACCTAAAATGGTCTTCTTAATTCTAACCTAGCCTGACATTTCATACAGCAGTGGCCCTTAAAATTTACTAGTTAAGTAAGATTTTTCAGTTTGATAACCCTCCTGTTTGCAGCTTTCAAGGTATTTTCTGTAGTAAACACTGAGAAGGACAAGTGAAATCTGCAGACACTTAGGACACACACACACACACACACACCCGTTTATATACTGTGTCCTAGGTAAAACCAGGAGGATTTTAAAGAGCTATCATGCCATTATAATATATTGCACAATAGATGGCATAACTATCCATGAGGAAAAGTTTTCTTCAAATTCTACTGCACTTTTGCCCTGACTGCATGCCATTCAATGTTATTTGAAGGCTTTCCACTTTATCTGTATTCCAATCAAATTTTCAGTTGATCAGTAAGTATTAACACAATTTATAGGTCACACATCATTTCTTCACAAAACCACTCAGTCCAAGTGAAAACATGACCAGACACTTCAGATCAGTCTACAGTAGAGGTAACGGTTGGTTTTAGCTTCAAAGAAAATTATTTTCCTTCCTTTTAATATGTATTAAAAGTAACCACTTCATTGTGAGAAGTCCATTGCATCAGCTGTGACATCAGTGAAATAGGGCATACGTCATATATTCAGCAGGCATGTTTGACCTGAATATTCTTGGTACATTCAACAGCAGTCAAAGAGGCAACAGGAAATAGAAATTAGTTGTGACTTTAGCCCAGTTAATCAATCTCAAGAACCTTTTAGAGACAATCCTAAGTAAGCCTCCCTCCCTCTGGTCCTCATGCAGTGCCTGGCCAGAGCTGCAGTCCTTGCTTCCTTGTGAGTACAAGGAATGCTCTCTACATGCCAGGAAAGCTGACTAGCTGGAAGGGTTCTCCCAGCACATTCGCTTAAGGGGTGCAGCAATGTCCATGTGCCTGATGCCTACTGATGGAGTGCCAGTGGCATTGAGCTCCCTACATGCACAATGTGTCATGGAGTTCCTGTTGAGACTGTGTAGCTCTGCATTTACACCACTGCCTAATAGGCAAGACTAATATCTAAGGGCAAGATTTTCAAAGGCATTTAGGTATCTAAGATGTAGATAGGTGCCTGGTGGGATTTTCAAATGCACCTAGATTTGCATCTTTAGGCACCCAAATACCTTTGAAAATCTGACCCTATGAGATTTAGGGAAATTATTTAAGGCCACTGAAGGCAATGGAAGTCTTTCTATTGACTTCAATAGTAACAGCTACTATTATTATTTTTATTGACCCAGTGCCTAGAGACCAGCCAGGCTAGGTCCACAATGTGCTAGATGTTGTACAAATATATAGAAAATGCCAGTCCCTAGCCCCAAACTGCTTACAGTCTCCATGGACATAGGGTCAGGCCCTAAATACTTGGCCAATGGGAGATTGCTGAAGATGAGAAGAACTGTTTATCAGCCTGCATGGAAGTATTAATGGCATAAGGAGGATCTCATGTAAGATAGCCTTCTACTTTCCATAGGCCTGATTTCTTCTTACTGCCTCTTTATACTGCTGCCATGCCAGACAGTTTCCATACTCCTCTGCCCCTTGACAGAAATATAAAATAACATATTGTCCGTCCTACTGGAGAAATAGAGATAAAATTTGTATTAGTTCTATCTTAAAATCAGTTAGTCCCTAAAATGTAATTGGATTCTTATCTTTCCCATAGTTCCCTTTAGATAGTTAACTTGTGCCTTCAACCACTGCACTTTCTTCCTTGGTCAGTCGTGAAAGATTTAATCTCTTCTGGGTCAATTTTCATATATTTTAAATTATTCAAATTAGTTTTACAGAGAAATCTTTTTACATCTAATATGGCAAAAAGTCAAGTTTCATTAAAAAGCCTAGGTTTTATAAGTTATGCAAGCATAAGTCAAGCTTGATTGTCTTTTTCTAAACTCTGATGGGCTAAATTAGTGCCAATATGCACAATTCCTATCTGCTAATGATTCTACGTTATGGGCAGATTTTTTTAAAATCTACATTTATTCCCCAAACAATTTAGATATTATGAAAGCTCCAACAGAAATGTCTCAGATCAGCTTGACCTGCTGAGAACACTAATTCTCACTAAATTTAAAATTAAATGTGAAATGCTCTGTCAAAAATGCTTCATGGAACACTTCCAATTTAATTTGACATAATCTTATGTCTCTATTAACTTTGTTTCTTTCTAAAACTCTCTAATACAGAACCACATTGGAAATATAACATTTACTGTAATGAGAGAAAAATCTAGTAGCAGAAAGATATTCCTTCCTGCCTTATTACCTTCATTTCCCAGACTTTTCCTTTATTCCTAATGCCTAAACTACATAAGTAGGTACAGGGTCAAATCCTCATCTGGTGTAAATAGATGTAGTTCCATTGAAGTCAATAATAGTATGCCTATTTACACCAGTGGAGAACCGTGCCAATAAATTATATCTGTCTGCCTTTTGCAGGCAAATTCAGTTTATCCAGGAATAAGTTACATTTTATTTCCTGGTTTCAGAGTAACAGCCATGTTAGTCTGTATTCGCAAAAAGAAAAGGAGTACTTGTGGCACCTTAGAGACTAACCAATTTATTTGAGCATGAGCTTTCGTGAGCTACAGCTCACTTCATCGGATGCATACCGTGGAAACTGCAGCAGACTTTATATACACACAGAGAATATGAAACAATACCTCCTCCCACCCCACTGTCCTGCTGGTAATAGCTTATCTAAAGTGATCATCAGGTGGGCCATTTCCAGCACAAATCCAGGTTTTCTCACCCTCCACCCCCCCCACACAAATTCACTCTCCTGCTGGTGATAGCCCATCCAAAGTCACAACTCTTTACACAATGTGCATGATAATCAAGTTGGGCTATTTCCTGCACAAATCCAGGTTTTCTCACATCCCCCCCACCCCCATACACACACAAACTCACTCTCCTGCTGGTAATAGCTCATCCAAACTGACCACTCTCCAAGTTTAAATCCAAGTTAAACCAGAACATCTGGGGGGAGGGGTAGGAAAAAACAAGAGGAAACAGGCTACCTTGCATAATGACTTAGCCACTCCCAGTCTCTATTTAAGCCTAAATTAATAGTATCCAATTTGCAAATGAATTCCAATTCAGCAGTTTCTCGCTGGAGTCTGTTTTTGAAGTTTTTTTGTTTTAAGATAGCGACCTTCATGTCTGTGATTGCGTGACCAGAGAGATTGAAGTGTTCTCCGCCTGGTTTATGAATGTTATAATTCTTGACATCTGATTTGTGTCCATTTATTCTTTTACGTAGAGACTGTCCAGTTTGACCAATGTACATGGCAGAGGGGCATTGCTGGCACATGATGGCATATATCACATTGGTGGATGTGCAGGTGAACGAGCCTCTGATAGTGTGGCTGATGTTATTAGGCCCTGTGATGGTGTCCCCTGAATAGATATGTGGGCACAATTGGCAACGGGCTTTGTTGCAAGGATAAGTTCCTGGGTTAGTGGTTCTGTTGTGTGGTATGTGGTTGTTGGTGAGTATTTGCTTCAGGTTGCGGGGCTGTCTGTAGGCAAGGACTGGCCTGTCTCCCAAGATTTGTGAGAGTGTTGGGTCATCCTTTAGGATAGGTTGTAGATCCTTAATAATGCGTTGAAGGGGTTTTAGTTGGGGGCTGAAGGTGACGGCTAGTGGCGTTCTGTTATTTTCTTTGTTAGGCCTGTCCTGTAGTAGGTAACTTCTGGGAACTCTTCTGGCTCTATCAATCTGTTTCTTTACTTCTGCAGGTGGGTATTGTAGTTGTAAGAAAGCTTGACAGAGATCTTGTAGGTGTTTGTCTCTGTCTGAGGGGTTGGAGCAAATGCGGTTGTATCGCAGAGCTTGGCTGTAGACGATGGATCATGTGGTGTGGTCAGGGTGAAAGCTGGAGGCATGCAGGTAGGAATAGCGGTCAGTAGGTTTCCGGTATAGGGTGGTGTTTATGTGACCATTGTTTATTAGCACTGTAGTGTCCAGGAAGTGGATCTCTTGTGTGGACTGGACCAGGCTGAGGTTGGTGGTGGGATGGAAATTGTTGAAATCATGGTGGAATTCCTCAAGGGCTTCTTTTCCATGGGTCCAGATGATGAAGATGTCATCAATATAGCGCAAGTAGAGTAGGGGCTTTAGGGGACGAGAGCTGAGGAAGCGTTGTTCTAAATCAGCCATAAAAATGTTGGCATACTGTGGGGCCATGCGGGTACCCATAGCAGTGCCGCTGATCTGAAGGTATACATTGTCCCCAAATGTGAAATAGTTATGGGTAAGGACAACGTCACAAAGTTCAGCCACCAGGTTAGCCGTGACATGATCAGGGATAGTGTTCTTGACGGCTTGTAGTCCATCTTTGTGTGGAATGTTGGTGTAGAGGGCTTCTACATCCATAGTGGCCAGGATGGTGTTATCAGGAAGATCACCGATGGATTGAAGTTTCCTCAGGAAGTCAGTGGTGTCTCGAAGGTAGCTGGGAGTGCTGGTAGCGTAGGGCCTGAGGAGGGAGTCTACATAGCCAGACAATCCTGCTGTCAGGGTGCCAATGCCTGAGATGATGGGGCGCCCAGGATTTCCAGGTTTATGGATCTTGGGTAGTAGATAGAATATCCCAGGTCGGGGTTCCAGAGGTGTGTCTGTGCGGATTTGATCTTGTGCTTTTTCAGGAAGTTTCTTGAGCATCAACAACACAACTAGTCATGGGGGAAAAAACTGACAAATGTCCTTTTTTTGTGAATTTGACTAGAGGTAAAATTTTCAAAAGTGAATTTGGGATTTTCAAAAGACACGTAGGCGCTTTTGAAATTTCACTGGGTCCCTATCTGCATCTATAGGTGCCTACATACTTTTGAAAATCTGGCCCGAGGCCTCCTCCCATTTGTACTCTAGGAAGCTCACCATGTTTCCAGCTTTCTAACACAGCAAAGAAGTTTTTATACCAGGTTTGAAAACCCAATGCAGAGATAAACCAACAGGATATGAGAGTAATGATACAGAGGATAATGATGAGTCAGTGTCATGGTCAGGCTGAAGCAGTGCTCCAATATTTTGTTCTGGACTGGAGTGCATCAAACAATTCCTCTCCTTCATTCCCCACACACAACATACCCTGACTATTCAACTTCTTTCTTCTATCCCCCAGAGCCACATCTCTCTTTCCTTGTTTTTCCATTCCTCAGCTTTATTGAAAAAAAGCCACTTCCCACTGCTGTAGTCTGGCATCTCCACCAGGATGGTGGCTATCTCTATAACCCAATGCCATAGAGGGTTGTCAGCTCATGCACTGCACTGAGTTGTCCGAAAGCATGAGAGTCTCATTCTGTGGAGTTTGGTATATCTGTGATGCATCACTAATAGTGGACCTAGTAGCTGCAGAATAAGAAAGAAGGCAGAATGGTTCCTTTTTCAGAAAGTATCTAGGGGACGGAAGGAAAATATTTCCATCACTTCTATCACATTCTAAAGCTGGGTAGGACATTCAAGGAATGAAAAAGAGAAGGGAGATGGTACAAGAGTGGTGAGACAGAGAGGAAGGAAATTAATGGAAGTGATGATTGGAAATATTATCATTTTTAAAGGCCAGAGGGGAAGTAAAGGATAAAAGAAGGTTAGCAAGCTAATAAGAGCAACTAGAGGTTTGGCTGAGGAAAAGAAAGGGGAGGAAGAATCCCTGAAAGAATAGCAGTGATTACAACAGAAAAGAAATACTAATTTAAGTGAAAAGCAAAATTGGGGAGAGGAGGAAAATAAGTACAAACAGTATCTTACAACTGATAAAATATGGAACGCAGAACATAATTCTTTCCCTGAAGTGTTTACAGACAGTCTGAAGATATGAACAAGTATAAGACAATGAACAAGCATTGAGTGGTGAATGATCACTGTAGTTATACTATTTCATTGAACAGGTGCACTTCGGAATTTGTTGAAGGAGGAAAGCCTAGGATGTAGAGGTACTAGCATGTTCCTAGTGCCATAATATGGAGAGTGGCAAAAAAGACAAAAGGAGATTTCAAGAGAGAATCTGGGAAGGACAATAGGTGTTGAAGGGAGAGATAATGGCAGAAATGTCAATAGTGGTTGAGTAGCGAAAGTTTTTTTTTTTTAAAGTAAGCATGTGAACCTTGAAATGTACGTGGAAGAAAATGGGACATCAGTGCAGATATTCTGGAAAAGGCTTTCAGTTACAAGAGTTTCCTTCTCAGTCTTCTACTGAGGGGGAACATGGGTCTTGCACTGACTGGAAAAGTCAGAGAGAGTAGAGGTCCTTAAATCCACAGTACAGCCCCCTAAATCCAAGTAGCTTCTACAGTTTCAATTGCCTTCACTACTCCCCTGGCTCCATGTGCCTTCCAGTAACATAGTTCCTGCAGAAGCTGTGCTGCCAGGAAATCCCCCAGATCACAGCTTGTCCTAGAACATTGCTCCTAAACCATGGGTCCTACAAACCAGAGAGAGAACCCATACAAGTAACGTAGACTTGGGCACAGATCGTAGCAACATAGACTCATAGAAATGTAGGGCTGGAAGAGACTTTGAGAAGTCATCAAGTCCAGCCCCCTCTGGTGAAGTAGGACCAAGTAAACCTAGACCAGCGAAGAAAGGTGTCTGTACAACCTCTTCTTAAATATTAAAAACCTCCAATGATGGGGATTCCATAACTTCCCTGGGAAGCCTATTCCAGAACGTAACTACCTTATAGTTAGAAAGATTTTCCCATTAACTAACCTAAATCAACTAACCTAATTTGTCAAGGGTGTTTTGAATTCTAATCCTGTACTCCAAAGTGCTTGCAAACCCTCCAAGCTTGGTGTCATATGCAAATTTATTAATGAAAACTAGCATATTCTACACTCCATTATCCAAGTCATTAATGAAAATAATATTTACTAGTACTGGACCTATGACTGAACCCTATGGAACCCCCAAACATCCCAGTTTGAAGAACCAATTACTTTTTCAGTATCATCTTTCGACCAGTTGTGTGCCCACCTTATAGTGATTTCATCTAGGCAACATTTTCCTAGTTCACTTATGAGCCAAATCAATAGAAGATGGGAGCCTAAATAGCTTTGAGGTTCTCAGCCTTGGTGACATACTCTACTTTGACTTGATAGTTTTTAGGGTAGCAAGAGCATGCCACATACAACTGTTGTCCCACCATTCATGGTTCCACTCTCTACCTCTCAATATGTGGGCCTGGCCCCTTCTGGACCTTCCACAAAGGGGCTTCTGCATAGTCTAAAGGAATGGTGGAGATTTATGCTGTAGAGACAGCAATCTCTCTTTAATAAATACCCCCAGCTTGGATTCATAGGCTTCATCTCCCCTCCAGTGAGCAGTGAGCATGGGGGAGATGGGACTTGCAATTAAGAGGGGGAAAAGTGACTTGCCTGGAGAAAAATAAAAAAGGGAGATTTTGTTAACGAATTAAAACATTTGAAAGTATGAGGAAAATCCAAGGCTGTTAAAAACACTGAAAGGGAAAAAACACATTAAATTAAAGAAGCAAAAAGAAGGAAAAAAGAGAAAGAACTTAAATCAATGAAGTCATAATAGTAGAATCTTCTTTTTTATATATACAAACACTGTTGTTATAACATGTATGCTGAAGGCTTTCTGTAGATGATACACTGGAGAGTATGTCTTGAGCAGAGAAAACCAGACAATGTATGAGTGAATCAGTTCCTCACTGGTAATGCTGCTTCTCCATTCATTTCTACTCTTTCATATCCTAAAATGGAAAAGTGAAAGGAGATGTCAACCTCCTCAGATTACCATTATGTCACTGCAAAGGGTGTCTTTACTCACAGAACCATGGAAAAGACCAATGACATCACCTAGACTGTTGCCATGCCAGTGCAGAATTGTTTCTTATGTATTTTCCAATGTTTCGTGAATTTTAAAGTAAGGCAGTAAAGACTAGATTCCATCACTTTTCCTCAGGTTGAGTAGCATCTTACTGCTTGACTAGCCCCATCAGAATAAATGGAGCTATTCAGAGTGGGGCAGGTTGTGACCCATTAAGTCCCATTGTGAAGCACCTCCCTTCATGCGACATTCCATTGAACTTAACAGGAGTATCTACTGGATAACGAACTGCCGAAGATGAGTAAGGGTATCACAATCTGGGTCAGAGTGGGATGCTGTTCAACATGAGGTAGGCTGCCAGAATCTAGCCCTAAATGAGCAGATGCCGGGAATCTCATTGAATCCCACATGGTGGTCTTTTCTGGCATGTTCAGCTGCCAAGGAAAGACTCCATGTATAAGGCACATTTGGAGCTATATATGTTCTGACCATATTTTCCTCTGGGTGCCCCTCTCTGTATAACAATCTGAATCTTATTGGGACAAATAGACATCTCAGCAATTTTGTCAGATTGCCCTTCCTAAAAAATTGGAGCTGTCATGTTCCATTGTAGACATCTATCACTCAAATTAGTGTTTAGGTAATACTCTCCCTTACAGCAGTTTCTTATCTTCTGAATTATAATTTCCAGGGGTGCTAAGGGAGACTATCTTCCTTAGGAAAGACTCAACTTACTTATTTTTTTTATTGCTCCTGACGAGAGCAGGAGAACAGTCCCATTTCTACACATTTTTTGCACTGACAGGTTCAGATGGGGTCTTGACACTGATTACCAGAATGAGACAAGTCTTCCCATAGGCACAAAAAGTTGATTTTATTAAACAAAGCAGCAATGAAAAAATCTGACATCTGTCCTTTAACGTTTTTAATGAATACAAAAAAAGGCTTCCAGTCCTAAAATTACAGCCCGTGGAGGCACAACAGTAAGCAACTTAATCTTTTCCCTTTCTTGTTTTATTGTAAACTCCTCATAGGCATACAATTCACACTCATGTCTGACTCTGAAGCCAAAAGCAAGCTGTTAATTCTACTGTGAACAGAGTCAGAGTTGTATGGAGACTATAGTCGCCTGAATCTATCTTACATTTAAAAAAAAAGAAAAGGGAGAGGTAATATCTGAATATGCACAGCCTAGGCTTGGTAACAAACCAAATTAACTAAACAATGAACATACAAGCCGACACCCCTTTAGTCATGTTTCTTTTTTTGTAAATAGAGCCTCTGGCACCAAATCAGCAAAATTCAGAGATTGCTAATCTCACTCAAATCAATGGAACTAGCCACGTGCTCAAAGTAAGGCATGTGCTTAAGTACCTTGCTGAATTGGGGTCTGTAGGAATTTGAAGTGTATGATGGTTCATCACAATAGTCACCTTGCAATAAGGCAAAAATCTTCTGGGTTTATAACTTTTAAATAACACTTTTCCAAACAATTTAACCATTACCCTTCAGTGAAGGAGATGAGGAAATATGTATTCTGTTTTCCTGGACAATTGGACACTTGTGTCTGATTTCCAGAAACACTGAACACCCACAGTTTGAAAAGTAAGCTCTCAAAGTTCAGAGGTTCCCTGACATGCACTGGTAGATCCTGTAGATTCACTACATGCTTTTATAATTTTGTCCAGACTCTGTTCTGTCAGTCCCAGAAGATGAAGAAATAAGTAACAATAGCCCCCAAGGCCAGTCACAGCTGTTGATATAAAAATAACTATTAGATGATCATGACTTCAAATTAACCTTCAGGTTTGCAGGCTAAAAGAAGACTGTTTAGTAGCATCTAGGACAGACAGGGTCAATATAAGAACTAAAAATAAACCAAATTATTGAGCTGTATAGTTTCAACACTCTGATTCAGCTGACACATTGCATTGTTTACAACACTATACAATAACTCTCACGCACAAACTACATTTCAAGGCTCTTAGTTTTGGAACACATGCTGACAAAAGCTAGGAAATTCTAAATTAACGGGGAACATACCTTATGATATGTATGCCTTCCAATTACACGTCACACTAATAATGCTTGTGGTGTGGCATTTATCTGGTTACTGTATTGAACATGTTCTATATTCATTTCCCCTTAAACTGTGAATTTTCTTTCTCCGTTGCTATCCTGATCTTAATGTTCAATTAGTATCACTCATACAGAAAGTTTTGTTTTTATTACATAGTAATTTTAGCAAGTAACAATGCAATATAATTTCATCTTTTTAACTGTGTAGTTACATAACTGAGTTTCATAATTACTATACATTTTCCTAATTGTATAAATAGTATAAGTGCATGTAATATGATCATTTAAAAATGTAATTTGCATGATGAGCATGTGGAAAAAAAGCTGTGTATTGGAGAGGGAACCCCGCAGTGATGATAAAACCAGTGAAAATCAACGGGCTTGATTTTCCACCACTGTGTACCTTGTGTAATCATTCACACCTGTGCAAAATTGTAACCAACTCTCAATGATGCAGTCAATTTGCACAGGGATAAATGACTGCCCCGGTGGGTACTACTGTAGGTTGTAATACTTTGGCCTCATTTTGGTTGGTAGGTTAGTGTGCAGGTGCTGGGTAGTGATGGTGGCCTGTGCTGTACAGAAGGTCAGACTGGATGATCTAGTGGTCCCTTCTGGCCTTAAACTCTCAGACTACATGAGGTGCAATGTGGTGGAGAATTGAGCACATTGTTTTTAATGGATTTAAGAAAAAATGAGGCTTTTTCTCTTCAATTTTTTGGTATAGAATAAGGTCAAAAAATAATGGTCCTTCCTTCTGCTGTAAAAACAACACTTGATTTCACCCTCATAAACCTGGTAATCACAGACCCACAGAAATGATGTTTCAAAGCCTCCTCTGAATAGCCTTGTTTCCTGGAGGGCACCTTCCTTCTAGTCCATTCTGTTCGTGATGCATGAATCCTAAAAGGGATCGGAACTGCTGCAATATTGTATGTTGAGATCACAACATACGGTGGAAATGCAGCAATCAGAGAGCTCAGCTGCTTTAAAGCATGGGAACTGAATCTACATGTCCATCCTTAATTTCCCCTGGATCCATCCTTTCCAATCAGGGGATTTCCCAACCCCCTGCTGAGTTAGTAGTATCTAGTGTCTTTGGTGACAATTACATTTCACAGATCAATCTGTATCTTAAGGGAATGAACAGCCTCCTCATTGTAACTCTCCTGAGCTGCATACTCTTTGATCTAATTGAGTGCATAATCAGTGATCTATTCTATGATGTAGACCTTGAATGCAATTTGTGCTATTGATAATACGGTATCACCTCCCACAGACAATCACCCATTTTGCAGTTTTAATATAGGAAGAAACACAGAATGGGTGTCTTTCTACTTACTTCAGTGTGATCTGGATCAAGTCCATGAACTTGTATTGTCGTTCGCTTTGAAGAAATTAGATGATTTACAGTAAAAATTTTGGGGATATGAGAACTGATTTTCTCACTTCAAAACAAAACACAGGGCTCCAGATCCACAAAAGATACATAAGCACTTTAGGCATCTAAGTCCAACATTTAGGTGCCACTGAGATCCTCAAAACCCCTAACCTAACCTTCTAGGCACCTAAAATCCCTTGGTACCTTAAATTTTAACTGTAAAGGTCCCTTAGGCTCCTAAGTTTCTGCTGCTAGTGACGCACACAATGCCTCACTCTAGGCATCTCATAGCTTGTCTAAGCCGCAGTGGGATTCTCCAACCAGGCAGAGATAGGTGTTCTCACACCTATCGCACTTGAAAGGCCCAATCTGGGTTCTGAACATGCCTAAAAAGACCCATATGAAATCCCACCAGAGAAGGAGACACCTCCCTTGTAACTTTTAGTCCAGTGGTTAGAGCACGCAGGATGCAGGAGATCCAGGGTCAGTTCCACCCTCTGTCTGCTGGGGGAAAAGGATTTGAACCTTGAACAGATCTCCCACCTTTCAGGAGAGCACGCTAACCACTAAGACTTGGTCTACACTACACTATGCCTTATGTCCACCTAACTAAGTCCGTGTACACTCTACAGCCTTGCTCCCACCAATGTAAGTGTCCTACTACACTGACATAATTCCACCTCCACAAGAGGCTTATGTCGGTGCAGTCAGGGTGATGCAGCGTCCATGTAGGCACTGCATTACTTACATCGACTGTTGGCTGTCAGCCTAGAGCTGTGAAATTGGCAAGAAAGTCCTCCATGCTGCACACCACTGACCAAAGAAAGGTAGTGTGGACATGAACCACCGCAGTAATTACTGTGATAGCTGTAAGTTGATCTAATATAGGTCAACTTAAGTTTTTAGTGTATGCATGCCCTAAGATATGGGATATTCAGGAGGGTCTCTTAGTCTCTCCTCTTGAAGCAGTTCCATTGTAGATAAATACTTAAATAGTCATTGGGACAGAGAGAAAGTGAGTGTGAAAATGACTCTGGATATGTCTACACAGCAATGTAATCCCAGGCTTGATCCTGGGCTCAAGTCTAACCTCCCTTGTATCCACACACCGATTGGGTTAACCTAGGGCTTGAACCTATGGTCCCAGGACCCTGCAGGGCTGTCGGGTCCAAGCGCATGTTAAGGTGGGACTTAGGATCTGAGCCCTATTGCTTTCCTGTGTACACGTGTCCCCAGCTTGACTAAGGTCCTGGAAGTCTTCCTGTTGTATCCCGGAGTTCCTTAGGGCAACTTCCTTTTGATCTCTCCATGCTGACAATCTATGGTGCAGTCTATTAAAAATGGAAGCCACATGTCTGTTTGCAAAGGGCAGTAGCTGAGATCTTCAGTAACCCATTGTCTGCTGATCACCAGTCTGCAAGCACACTATCAGAGAGTCTTCAAGGTTTTCAATGGAAACTGATCAAAAGAAGCTTTTTGCAAATAGAGCTGCTTCCTGGTAACAGGAGCACAGCCAGATTTTGCTGCATGCTGCCTAGGTGCCCCTGCAAATGCAACCCCCGTGGGGCCAGAGAACAGAGTGGGGACTAAGTCCTGTAGGGAGAGGGAGCAGCAGAGCTCCCGGCTCAGCACAGCTGGTGGAGGGATGACCCACAACACCCAGGGCAGTTGTTTGGTCCCCTCTCTGTCCTCTGGGCCACCTCGTCTCCCCTGGTCAATCCTGGGGATGCATGTGCAGAGGTGCCCAGGCATCATGCACTGTGATGGCAGTGAGGGGAAGCCAGCCCCAAAACTTTCCCACAGCCTCCCAGGGATCCTTTATCCCTGCCTCCTGGGGTGCAGTGAGGGCAGGGATAAGGGATCCCCAGGAGATGCTGGAGCACACTGCACCCCAAGCTCTGGGAATGCAGTTCTCTGTGCCGCAGCAGGCAGCAGCCAGGCTGGGATGTGTGTGAGTGTTTTTCCTCTGAAACCTATATTTTATGTCAAATTTCAAAACAAAAACAGGAAAAAAAAAACCACCTGCATTGAACATCTTAGTTTAAAAATTAAGAATTGCAACATTTCATTTTAATAGTTTGATGGCCCTGGAGACTGATGTCCTATTTATCCTCAGAACGGGTGCATATGGCATTTTCCTGCCACAGTGACTCAGCCTAGAGCTGGGGAGCCCAATTCTCAGATTAGCTGGTAGTTCAGTATAAAGCCTATTCCTCACTTAGGACATACTCCTTTAATCAGCATCTGCTACTGAATAGGCAAAGAAGTGTCTTTTGTAGACCCTATTCTTAAGCACCTATCTCTCCTCCTCCTCATTCATTGTATAGGGAGCCTGGGCACCTAACTCAGGCTTAGTAGATTTCAGTGATTCCATGTGGCTAGATCCCTTTATGGATCCAGGCCAGTATCACCAGTACTGTGCAAACACTACAACTTTGCAGTGCTGTAATGGGGGCATATATTTACTTTGTTTGGGGCACCACTATCTCCAGATAAAGGGATACTGACTTGTTTAGCTGATCTATCAAGTTAGCATTATTTATTGCAAGGAATGAGAGTTTTCACTGTTTACTACTAGCAAAGACATAAACTGGAAAGTCAGTGGGCAAAAGTTTAATTGTTTACTGAAAGGGTTGAGTTCCTACTTACTGCTGGTGAGAAAAAACGGAGAGCATGCCAAATTAACAAGCTAAAAGTTCCAGAGATTTGCAGATGGAACAGGGGATGGCATTTGGAACTAATGGTAACTGAGAACCAATTATCTTCAACGGGTCTGAAGCACATAAAAAGAGAAGCTGGACTAGCTTTTGAGAAAATTTTATTTTGGTCTGGCTAGGAGTAAATCTGGTAGGCTGACCCTGATAATTTAGGAGATGATTTTCTGTTTGTTTGTTTATTTTTGAGTCCAAGGTCTGAAGCAGTAGGAAAGGGCAAGAACTAGCCAACATTGCTGTCAAAATGTATAGTGTGAAGGCCTTCTGATTTTCTTTCTTTTGTACCTCCTCAATGTTAGTAAGCCAGAGCAAACAGTGCATATTTCTTGACTATATATATCTCACTTGTCAGGGAGTGATTAATCCCAGCCTTTTACAGGCAGCAGAAGTATTAAGGGATTGGAAGAATGGGGCTCCAGAATTCCAGTTGAGAGAGCATTTTTTTAAAAGAAAGAAAGAAAAGTAACTTTAAAAAAATTCTATTCAATCATGTCAATGAAAAGCATAAGGGGGGGGGGGGAAATCCCAGATTATCTGAATCCACCAATTATTTTAAAAGTATAATTAAATCTTAGGGATTCACTCAAGAAACAGTTACAGATACTTACTGTGATTTGTGGAAGGAGGCAGCTGTCTCAGGAAGCTAATTAATGAACAGGAGCCCTGACCCCAAATCTCTAAAATTAATTTATTAAGGATGGGTAGTATAAAGCTAAGGTTCTTTTCTAAGAAGCCAAGTGATGTACAGTATTTATGCAAATCCAGTTAGCTACAATTTATATAAAATATTTATATGAAGATTTAGTGTAAGACTAGTAATCCTGGGACAACTGATAGAGCTTCCTCTTTCCAAGATCAAGGGTGCCTTGGATCAGCTATTGTCTTACATATCCATCTGTGCAGCCTAATCAACCTCTCAAACACCTGAATAAATCTTCAGTGTGATACAGGGCTGAATCTGTCTCTAAGACACACTATACCTTTAGGTATAAGACTTTATTCAATGAATTGCCAATTTGACGTAAAATCAAAGTTGGTATCTTTTCAAAGGAAAGAGAGACTATGGCAAACTCCACTCCTTTCAGTTGATACATTAGAAACTTACAAACACATCTACTAGAAGTCGCATAGAAGTGTATTGTAAGAAGTGCAGTGCTGTTCAGAAGAACCTGCTCTGATTACTGATCTCAAGAAATGAAAGAGTCCTCGATGGCAAGGAAATAGAACATAGTTATTCACTTCTGAATTTCCTACCTTTCTGCTCTGAAATTCAAGCACCTGTAGCCTGTGAATATGGTCCATTTTCAAAATAAGTTGAACATATAGAATCATAGAAATTGGAAGGGTCCTTGAGGCTCTCCAGACCAGTGTATCTCAGACTTTTTTGATATCAGGAACCAGCTTCCTGCCTTCCTAAACTGTGTCAGGGAGCTTTCAGAGACTGACTCTAGTCCATGGACTGGTTGTTGAGAAACACTGATCTAGACCCATCCCCCCACATATAGACAGAAAATAGAGAAGAAGCTTTTTGGAACCATGTTCTCTTAATATTAAAGTAACCCATTCCTTTATCTGAAATAAAAAAGATCATACAAGTTCTTGTCTCATATATTCATACAACTTTCTGAAGTTCAGAGCGTTCAATTTCATTTGGCTTGCCAGGGTGTAAACAAGGGAAGAGTATAACCTGGTGAGCTTAAGTAAACCTTCTCTCTCTGGTCTAGTCTTTAAGACTTTCAATTAGCACCTAGGTTTTGGAACGGAGCAGTAGATATATTAATCTGTTGTTTTCTGGGGCTAATGGCCATCCAGTAGAAACCATTAAAGACCAGGTGATTTGCTCTAGTAGACTCTCTTGCTAAGAAAGCATGCTGACTACAACTCCCTCCAAGGGCTGTGGATGCAGCCTGAAAGAGAAGCTTTTTATAGGACAATAATTTCCCACATATACTGTAGGGCCTATTACATCTTTGTTACACTTCTGCAGCACCAGGTAAGCCCTGGAAGCTATGATGATCGATGATTTATTCCAGAAATAAAAAAGTAGCCTGTATTATAGCTAGAAACCCAAGCAAACACTAGCAGAAGAAGAGTGTACAAGCAAAGGGCCTACTCCTGCCAAAGTTTTGCATATTTTTCTAGAGGTTACTAGAATGAGCTACATTCTAGGAACTCTGTACATATTTGTTATGTGCTTTTAATGCTCTGCAGCCATGCATCTGATCAGCTACAGTACCTAAGAGATTCTCCTTTCCTTGGAAAATGTCCCTAAATATAGGGCTGAATTTTCCATGTGTTTGAGCTCCATTCAGCACAGGAGTAGGGGTGGGCCCATCAAGGAGCCACTTATGCTTACTGATTCAATGCCAGCCCAGCTGTAACTTTAGAGTAGCCTATGCAAGTGGAGGATCAGTGCAACAGAGTTCTACTACATTCCTGTGGTGTTCCCTTACCCCCCAGGTTCCCTCATGCCACAGGAACTGCCAGTCATTAACTTTATGCTAGTGGAAAGTTTCCCTCTGTAATTCTCCATTGTCTGTTTCCTAATGGAAATCTCTACTGTGAGCTGTCTGAACAGTACAAAGTGTACAGATCATACTAGAAAATCTAGGCCATATTTTTTATTTAGCATAATACTGAAGACCAAATAAATGCATTGTAGGGGGGATTCCTAAATGTCTTTTTACCCTTCATTGGATGTGTGAAACTTCTTCAGTGTTGACAATGTGCATTCTACATGCGTAAGCCCAAAGCATTACCATAACTATTTAACTATCTTTACCATATGCATTGCATATTTCCTTTTGCATTTTATTTTTATATTCAGTTTTAATCACAACTGAATCTTTTTCATCCAGCAAACTAGTTTTAAATGGATCTTAATAAATATAGGATTTTCATAAATGGCCAAATACTTTAAAATAGCTAGCCTGGAGATAATATCAACAAGTGCGGGAGTACTTCTTTCCACTGACAGGTCATCAACCAATGATTGTAACTACATTTTGAGTGACTGAAAATGATAATAATTTAAGCCCCTGTTGCAAATGTGGTACTTAATGGCTAGCTGGATGATTTATAAATGCTTGTTAACAGCTTAGAGGTTTTGTGGTCGATAGAACAATCAATAATGTGCTAATTCTTTCCCAATTTGTAGCCTAAAGTTTTTAAAGCTTTAGCTTGAAAGGCTCCTTTAGGTTAATTCATAAAGAATTGAGTGATATGTCTCTCATAATGCTTTTTCTGTCATTAGTGCTTGCTAAAAATAGAACAGTAGATAACATCACCTTCACTGATAATCCACAAATTACTATGGTAAAATTTAAAGTTCATTAAAGTACATTCAACAAATCTATCTGCTTATAGGTGTTGCTCTGTTGATGTGTTACACGCTAACATGAAAGTAATTGCAGACTGGCTATCAGGAAAAGACTCCTAAGGCTTAAGATCTAAATGTTCTATTTTAAAAATAATGCCCAGAACAGCTTTGTAACTCTGTTCAAATGGAAGATCAAAGTACTTGGATTAGAAGGCCTGCTTTTCTGTTTTCCACTGCAGTATATTTTTGGATGAATTCTCTGATTTAGTGATTCCATTTCTGGGGATTTCAATGTTCATAGACACCAACACACATCTACTATGCAAACACCAGCAATATCCAGCTGGTTCTTTGTCACCCATGGGAAATTTTCTCAGTCAGAGAGCCCAATAATTGTTTAATACAGCTGCTGTAATTTCAAGGCACTAACCCATCTGCAGTAGCTGTATGCATACAGCAGATGAGTCACATTGCATATGCATGCGTGGTGGGTGTGGGTTTCAGGTTTGGGCTCAGATTTGTTCTCTGCTTCATCATATATTTTTGGGGAGATGATGTAACAGATTATTATTTAGGAATCTAAATACCAGACATTAAATACACTTTAATAAAAGAATTATTTAAAAAAATAGCTTGGAGTGTAGAGGATGAAGAAATAGAAATAGATTCTCTATTGTACCAAAACACTAAAATAAGAACTTAGATTACACTGAGATAGAAACATACAGGTAAAAGCTCACCTGCTGCTCATGTCTACCCACACACATCCCCTTTTACCAGTATATCTCTCAACCCATAAATCTGTAGCATTGTTCTGAAAGTCACAGTATGTTTAAGCATGAGGGTACAAAATAATGCAGAACAAAGGGTTGCCAAGTAGGATCGGCAGGTGTGGAGGTAATAAAATATCCACCTAGTACTTGTGAATCACCACAGAAAGCTCAGACAAATGATTATAAACTATTTGTATATGAAGCAGTAATATATCTTAGACCAAATGCTACTTTCACTTCCACTGGGTAAATCTGAAGTGAAGGCAATAGAGTCAGAATGTATGACAGGTCAAAATCAACTTCCATGGCTATTCTTTTTGGGTTGGCAAATAGCAATTTAGCATAGATCTTGTTGTAACTTATATGGTGCAATTTCTCAATCAATTGGCCTTTTTTTTTCTCTGTACCATATGAATTTTTGTTAAACATCTACCCAGCTCTGTCATTGAACAGTGTTCTGACTACTGTCGATGGTCCTGTCCAATTAACTTAGATCTTAAATATGTCATTTAGAAATGTCCAACTCTAACTAGGAGTTGGAGAGCCAAAAGAAAAGGAGTACTTGTGGCACCTTAGAGACAAACAAATTGATTAGAGCATAAGCTTTCATGAGCTACAGCTCACTTCATCAGATGCATAGAGTGGAAAATATAGTGGGAAGATTTTATATACACAGAGAACATGAAACAATGGGTGTTACCATACAGACTGTAACAAGAGTGATCAGCAAAGGTGAGCTATTACCAGCAGGAGAGCAGGGGTGGAGGGACCTTTTGCAGTGATAACCAAGGTGGGCCATTTCCAGCACTTTACAAGAACAGTAGGAGGGGAAATAAACAAGGAGAAATAGTTTTACTTTGTGTAATGACTCATCCACTCCCAGTCTTTATTCAAGCCTAAGTTAATTGTATCCAGTTTGCAAATTAATTCCAATTCAGTAGTCTCTCCTTGGAGAGGTGTGTTGGAAATATTCCTTGAGTCAGAGACGTTGAGTCGGAGACGTTGAAAATAGGATTCTTGGTCGCCACAGAACTGTATCATGTCCGTGGGGGTGGAGGGGCAGAAGGAGAAGCCCCAAGATAGGACAGATTCTTCTGCTGGGCTAAGAGTATAGTTGGATAGATTATCAATATTGCGGGGTGGGTTAAGGGAACCACTGTTGTTTAGCTAGCCAATAATCAGATGCTTTTCAGTTGAGATAAACAGGAGTGATCATTATCAGGCATCCAGCCTTAGTAAAGACGATAGACTTCGGCCCTATGTCTTACTCACTAAGCAATTAACCATACTGATGGTGGTGTAATAAATCAAAAAGGTGACAATTCGTTTCTGAACTTTCTAACCTAAAATAGATCTAATACAAGGATTGCTTAAAAATTCAGCAGCACAAACTAAAGCTAACATGGAACATCAGTGAAATGGTTTGTATGTTATAGGCATAATTATTAATCCAAGATCAGATAAAATAAGAATCAATCCAACAGTTAGTACATACTTAACTTTTTTTAGGTTCATAAAAGTCTGATTTATATTTGGTTCTTTGCATTCGCACATAACTCATTACCTCCCAAATTTCAGCTTAGGCCAGAAAATAAATTACTGAAAAATAAGCAAAAAGCCTGTTCTCGTGGTATTCCCAGCGTAACTCAAAGCTTTAAGCGCTGGATAGTCACAAAACCTTTATTTCATGAGCTACTGTAGCAGTCTGATTTCTAGAATAAAAGAAATTAAAACATGTTCATGTAAGTATTGTGTCTTTTACGTTCACCCATCCATAGTGTGCCATTCGTCATTTGGTAAATATGCGGGTATATTCAAAGAAGAATATTGTGCTATTTCTGGTCCTGCACACAAAGAAATATTGAGCTCATTGTTTAATGCTTTAATGAGAAAGTATCTGAAGTCCCAAATAGGCAGATATGCAAAGAGGTCACACTTTATTATGGCAACAGATTTGTTATAGCAATCATTAAATTAGAAATCTTAACATTAAAAAGTAATACTCATTCAATATTAGCTTACGATACCTCAGATGTATTTCACGCTCTCCGATAGCAGAATATAAATGTTCTCACTAGATATAAATATGCAATATTCTGCTGTATAGTTCTAATGTAGTGGAACAGATAAAAATGGGTAAATCAGACAGGTATTGATAAATTCTCGGTAGTGGTATTTTCTGACTGGGAAGCTGTGCTTTAATGGCCAGCCTTTGAAAAACAAATAAATTGGGTTTGTGCTGACTTTTAAAGGCAGTGTAATACATTTTTCTGGAGGATTAAAATCAAAAAGGAGCTCAGCGATTTATCATTTCAGAATTGGGGTAGCCTTATTAGTGATCCATGTCAGCTTCAAGAAAGAAGATATCAAGGCAATTGAAATATGGGCATTGAAAGGCCATAATAATCACAAACTAATTCAGAAGTTCCTGAGGACATTGGTAATGCTTGTCATCAGGGGTCAAATGTTGGCTTAATTGTCATTTGTTCAGTGGCACTTGTGTAATATAGTATATTTTCAGATAGTGATTTCTGAATTCAGTCATCTCCTGAGAATGCTCAGGTGGTACTGGCTTCATAGTGATGTTATGAATAGAGACAAAAAGGGAAGAAATTGTCCTTGTTAGACATAGTTTGATAGCTGTAATGGAGATAAAACACAGGAGAATTCAGAACTGAGAGAGGTTACCTCATGTGAGGAGAGAGACCTATGGTACTCGGAGATCATGCACCTAATGCAGCGGTTCTCAAACTGTGGGTCGCCAGTTCATTTTAATGGGGTTGCCTGGCATGGTAGCATTAAGGGGTGGCAAGCAAGGCAATTGCCCAGGGCCTCACACCACTGGGAGCCCTGCAAAACTAAGTTGCTCAAGCTCCAGCTTCAGCCCTGTGCGGCAGGGCCAGGGTTAGACTCACTGTGGCCCAGGGCAGAAATTCTTAAATGTCTGGGAGTACCCACTAGATAAAAGTGTACGGTGTAGGTAATTCCATAATCATTTCAGTATATACCTGAGGGGGCTTCTGTCAGTCCTCCCCCTTACCCATCCTGGTCCCCAGCCAACCCACTGCTGGGACCTCACCATTCCCCCCTCAAATAAGGGTTGGGGGGGCTATAAAGGAGAGGGGATTTGGCTCCCTACAGGACCAGTCATTGGAGCCCTACACCCTCCCCCACTCCCCCCCCTGCCCCCATTTCTGCTCCTTCAAAGAATACCTCCTTTAAATCCTTTACCAATCCTTTTTTATCTGATCACCACATCCCTTTGCTACAGAGTATCTGCACTGGACATCCACCCCACATTTATATTATGAGTTGCAACATCATTACCTAACTCCTGTTCCATGTTCACCCCCAACTAAATCCCCTCACTGCTATGGGGAAGGTGTAAAAAAACCCACTTCGCATTGGTCAATCTGGCAACGCCCACCGGATCCTGACAAAATCCAGTATTTCACCACTTCCGTGAGTGGATGGGTATGTGCTGCCCCACCTGATCCAGGCAAAAGATCCTGCACCAGCATGGACTTATATAGTAGCCCTTCTCTTCTGGTCACCTGGGAGGAAATGGGTCAGTGTCCACATTCTAGGCTGAGCATATTTCCCTAAGCTGAAAACAGCACACGAGGTAAGTGGTGACAGCAGGTGGTCTGAGCCCCACTGCGCCTCACCGATCACCCGAGCCCTAGTTATCCTTTCTTTATGAAAATGGGAAGGAAACCAAATATAGAAAAGAATCCAACTGGTCAGTGTTTCTGACAAGATTTCCTGAATCTTAGTATTTCCCTGAAACAACTTTCACACAGCAGTATGGAATCTATGAACATAACCTGCCTGGCATAAATCAACTACACAGTGTCAGAGTAAAGCTGACTGGCATGCTACACAACATCCTAGTGTGCCTCTTTGACTCTTCACCAGGAGACCCCACCCAGGAGCAGGATCTCCTTGGGAAGCCCAACAATAGAACTGTCATGTCACAGAAAGGCTCTCCATGAGGAGACAGGCATGAGATTCCCCCCAAAGTGAAAGATCATGTTTGGGGAGCGCAGTACTGGGACTTCCTCCTCCAGTAATTAAATCATGTTTTAAACAGTAAAAGCTGACAGGACTATTTTTTCATTTTATTTTGGAAGCCCCCTATGTTATTGCTACCCTAGGTAGCTGTCTGCTTTGTTTTTGCTATCACTCCCAGTCCTCCATTGCCTTCAAATATATTCTTTTTTTTTTCACTGGCAGAGGAACTACTGTGTTAATCTCAGAGAGACTAAAGACAGAAAGGAGGCAGAGAAGGGCTTCAACCTCTGGGATAAACTCACTTACATGACTTTAGAGATGTTTGGATCCTGACTGCTCACTCACTGGGGAATGTCAATTGCAGATTTGCTACACTGCTGTAATGTATTCCATCTTGACAATTGCTGTTACCCCAGACTGAACATATAAGGGGGAGATACCTCAGAAAGAGGTAGGTAGACAGTAGATGGTTAATCCTACCAATTCTAAATACTTGAGACGAGATTCTCAGCTGATGTAAATTTCTCTAGCTCCATTAGAGTCAATAAAACTACGCAGTTTATCCCAGCTCAGGATTTGATTTTCATCAGCAATAAATGGCATAAGCTGACATGAAAAAAATTCAGAACCAGACCATGATGAAGCAGAGAAACTGCCAGCCAGCACAGCAGGGGTTAAAGAGAGAATTTGGGCCCAGCTAGCCCTGCCCTATTATGCCTGCAGCCAATGCCAGGCCTGGAGGGAAGAGAAAAGGAGGGAGCCAGGCTCAGTTTGGGGCTGACTGTTGGAGGGGCAGGAAGTAGCTGTTTTCCTAACTGAGGGGAAAGATCACTAAGTGCCTTCCAAGATGGCCACCTGGGAGGAAGCACGGTCTCCTCAGCCATGGGAGACTGTGGAGGAGACCTAGGAGCCTCCAGTACTGGAGGTAACTGAGTGGGTGAAGCCCAGGAACAATGTAGAGTTTGGCTTCACCAGCTTAGGGGTGCCCTGCCTGAAGGAGCCTGGAACCAGATGCCCTTCAAGATCTACAAAAGGAAGCAGACTGCCCAACTAAATTGAACTAGAGGGGCCATGCCCAAACTGAACAGACACTGGTGAGAAATAGCAGTGGGTTTAGACTTCCTACCAGGAAGGCTGCTCCTGTTCAGGGGTTTACAGTCACAGAGCCCTTGGCTGGGACATTGTGGAAAGGGAGGGTCCAGGTCCCTCTAACACCCCCACACACCACCACTCTTAAAGACTGAGTCACCCACCCAAGCAAGGGGCTGTAAGTAATGTACTCTAACTATCAGGCTGTCAGGCTTCCTGTTACACAGGACTTTCCACTCTGGGGAAAATACTTCTACTGTGGATGCTCAAAGTCTAGCAAAATGCATCCTTCCAAACCAAAATGATACTTTGCAGCTAATAGTGCTGGTAAATCATCAGCTGAAATTGTGAGTAGTTTTTTTTTCCCATCTGTCACTTCTTCCTTGTTATCCTCAGCAACCACAAAGTGAAATGATATTTTCTTCAGTTTCATAATGACAAGTATAGACACTTGTTCTGGGCAAAAATATCCTTTTATCTCAGTTGGAGCAGGACTGGCACGCCATGGTGCAAAGCAACATTCTCAAAGCATTTTCATATCTAAAGAATCAATTTTTATTTCTTTACATCCTGATCCATTGTCTCAGAGTCCAAACAAATTTGGTCACCAAACATTTATTAAGCATCTTTTGTGATGTAGTGGAGTTCATTGTTTAGTATTTTAGTGTAAAGAAAATGTGCCTACAGCCACTGAATGCAGTGAATCTTTGTTTGGGCAGCAGGGAAAAAAGGATGAGGCTCCTTTAAGGGTCCTTACTGCATTTGGGTTATAACGAGAGAGACACATACCTGAGAAGAGCCATGGGGCAACAGAAAGTGGCTGGCCTAGTTGGGGGCATTGACCCATCATGTGCACCTGGGGGAGGAAAAGGTATTTATACCTTAAGATTCCACAAGGAACTCATTCTTGAGAGGGCATCAGTATCTGGAGCTGTCCATCCATCTAGCTAAAGAATAAATACAGGCTGGACAAAGCAGTGCCTTCACTTTAGAGGGATGGCATGTAGAAGATAGAGAATAAATTAGTCTTAATTCTTAGCCACAATCTACTGATACTATCAGTACAGATGCTGGTAGTGGGTGGGTGTTCTTTTTTATATGAACACCTGTCCATTTTGACTGATTTGAGAAGACAAGATACCCACATGGCCATCAAACAAAAAATCAGATAATGAATTTCAGGCAATAATCACTTTTGTTGTTCTGATAGTAGTGTGAAGTTTTATATACATTATCTATCAATCACACAAATCATCCAGTCAACCTGTGTCTAAGAAACTATATGTGAAGCCACTGGATCTGTTTTTGATCTCGCATCACTTATACACTACAGTTACTTTATTGTGCCTGATTCTGCTCTCATACTCTTCAGTTGCAGTGAAGTCAATAGAAATAAACCAGTGTAAGTGAAAAGAGAATCAGACCCTGACTTCAGTGGAGAGTTACTCCTGATTTACACTAGAGTAGGAGAGAAAAGAATGGAGCTTGATTGTTTCTCCAGCAATACAGCACATTGGTTGGAATTTTCATATTTCTGACAAAAAATTGTGAAGAGAGCTTTATTGTTCTTGTTGTCTAATCCATTTCTTTCATTGTCTCAAAACTCTAACAGGAGGACTGTGTTATTTATAAAGTGCATAGCAGTTTCTCCTCCCCTCACCTTACACCCCCCCACCCCGACCACACACACATTGTTCTCTAATACTAGGAAAACAGCTGATTTATTCTTGTCATGTCACATTCTGGGGGTCTGAAAGGGTGAATCCTGCTTCAGATGCTGTACAATGTCTCTGATTCAGTTTGCTATTGACTAATGTCTCTAGTGCAAAAAAAAAAAAAAGTTCCATTAGTTAAGTCCCAGCTAAAAAATAAATAATAATGAACATCCTCCACCATCACCTCAGCATGGTGTTTAGTGGCTGCTTAAAGATACCATATAATCTTGTGGATGACTTAATCATTCCCTGCTTCACTTTTCAAATGAGAAGAGTAGTTATTAACCCTAGTGTTCTCTCAACATTTTCACAGGAGATCTTTATTGAACAACTAGTGCTGCTTAGGTGGCGAAAGAGAGGATCTAAGTGTTATAAAACACTTGCTGCTGAAAAATTAAACAAAAATAGATGAGCTAATAAGGATTTTTAAAAGATTATTGTGGGAGAAGTTGTCTCACTTTGATCTTGTACCAGCTAAAATCTCAAAACTTGAATAGCTAATCAAAAAGGAAATGAAAGCACACAATGATTATCTCGTAGGGTATTACTTTTTCCCCTAAGATTTCATTCCAGGTAGCTTTTCATTTTTTAATACATACCTTTTTAATTTGTACCTTTTTAAAAGATTCAGTACTAGGCAAATTGGTTGAAACTATAGTAAAGAACAGAATTATCAGATGGATTTTGTAAAGGGAAATCATGCCTCACCAATCTACTAGAATTCTTTGGGGGGATCAATAAGCATGTGGACAAGGGTGTACAAGGGGATCCAATGGATATAGTGTACTTTAAATTTTCAGAAAGCCTTTGATGATGTCCCTCGCCAATGACTCTTAAGCAAAGTAGGCTATTACGGGATAAGAGGGAAGATCTTTTCCTGGATCAGTGACTGGTTAAAAGATAGGAAATAAAGGGTAGGAATATATGGTCAGCTCTTACATGGAGAGAGGCAAATAGGTTATCCCCCAAGGATCAGTACTGGGACCTGTACTGTTCAACATATTCATAAATGATCTGGAAAAAGGGAAGTGGCAAAATTTGCCGATGATACAAAACTACTTCCTATCGTTAAGTCCAAAGCAGTCTGTGAAGAGTGACAAAGGGAGTTCACAAAACTGGGTGACTGGGCCACAAAATGGCAGATGAAATTCAGTGTTGATAAATGCAACGTAATGCACGTTGGAAAACATAATGCGGTCTAAATTAGCTGTTACCACTAAAAGAGATCTTGAGTCAGAGTTCTATGAAAACATCCATTCAATATGCAGCATCAGTCAAAAATAGCTGACAGAATATTGGGAATCATTAGGAAAGGGATAGATAATCAGATAGAAAATAAATATATTGCCTCTATATAAATCCATAGTACACCCTCCTCTAGAATATGGTCGCTCCATCTCAGAAAAGATATATTGGAGTTGGGAAAGATACAGAAAGGGGCAACAAAAATTATTAGGGTACGGAACAGCTTCTATATGAGTAGAGATTAATAAGACTGGGACTCTTTAGCTTGGAAAAGAGACGACTAAGCAGGGATATGATAGAAGTCTATGAAATCATGACTAGTGTGGAGAAAGTAAATAAGGAAGTGTTATTTACTCCTTCTCATAATACAAGAACTAGGGGTCACCAAATGAAGTTAATAGGCTGCAGGTTTAAAACTAAAGGAAGTATTTCTTCACACAACGCACAGTCAGCCTGTAGAACTCTTTGCCAGAGGATTTGTGAAGGCCAAGACTATAACAGGGTTAAAAAAAGAACTAGATAAGTTCATGAAGGATAGGTCCATCATTGGCTATTAGCCAGGAGGGGCAGGGATGTAAAACCACGCTCTGAAGTGTCCCTAGCCTCTATTTGCGAGAAGTAGGGAATCGCAATATGGGATGGATCACTTGATGTTTGCCTGTTCTGTTCATTCCCTCTGAAGCACCTGGCATTGGCCACTGTTGGAAGACAGGACACTGGGCTAGATGGACCTTTGGTCTGACCCGTATGGCTGTTTATGATCTAATTTCCAAAAATGTAATAAATATTACTTGGCAGTAGAGTGGGATTAGATGGAAATTTTGACTGCATAAGGACTGTATAATCAGGACCTAACCTCCAGGTCTAAATAACACAATACAGTTTAACTATTTCACTATATTTGCTATTTTTTTTTAAATATGCACAGATTGTTTTACTCTGATTTGTTAATTCTTTACATGCTATATTTCTTGTTCTAGGTTCTATCCTTAGGAGCAGATGTTCTGCCAGAATATAAACTCCAGACACCTCGCATCAACAAGTTTACTATATTGCACTACAGTCCTTTCAAAGCAGTCTGGGACTGGCTCATCTTGTTGCTAGTGATATATACTGCCATATTCACTCCTTACTCTGCGGCCTTCCTTTTGAATGATAGCGAAGAACAGAAGAGACGAGTGTGTGGATATTCTTGCAGCCCACTGAATGTGGTAGACTTAATTGTGGATATTATGTTTATCATTGACATTCTAATAAACTTCAGAACAACATATGTAAACCAGAATGAAGAAGTGGTAAGTGACCCAGCAAAAATAGCAATTCACTACTTCAAAGGCTGGTTCCTAATTGACATGGTTGCTGCAATTCCTTTTGACCTGCTGATTTTTGGATCTGGCTCTGATGAGGTAAGCTAAAATAAAGAAGTAGCCTTTTCTTCCCAAGTATTGACTTTGATAATCTGCTATATCCACACATAACATTTCCCTGACAGTGAGCTCAATTAGGCTGCTCAGTAATCTCCCAAGGAAAGTGGTGAAAGCCCCAGCACTTGGGACTTAAAATTTAACTGGACAAAACACCAGTAAAATGGTAGTGGATGAGCCTTCTCTGGCAGAAAAACAGACTGGATGACCCAAATCAATTTTTTTCATTCTCAAATTCTTTGACACAATCTTCTTTACAAATAACATAAACATACCATACATGCAGCATTGCAAAATAATCTTGGTGTTCCAAAGACATTTCTCTCTTCCTGTCTTTCACTCACACACATGGTTAAGCTGTTCTGTGGATAGGTTGCGGGAATCACTCATCAGGTCTGTCAATCTGGCAATGTTAAACCAAAACTATTACTAGGTTTGTTTTTTAAATCATTTTAGAATTTCAAATCCTTGCTAAAATAACCTGGGCCAGATCCTCAGCTGATATAAACTAACGTAGCTCTATTAACTTCACTTGAGCTGGTCTGATTTATACCAGCTGGGGCTTTGGCACAAGAGATTTAGTACTATGGTATTTAAGTTTCTTATCTGTGCTCAGATGCAAAACTTAAATGTGTTATATGCAGTTTAGGTAAAGCAAGTGTAACCTTGACCTGCACCAGTTTTCAAATATATACATTTGAAAACTGTCCAAATGTGTGTAACGCACACACATTTTGTGGATACCTAACCCAGTTCTGCCTCCTTCCAAAGAGTTTTTATTTAATTTAAGAAAGGCTAAAGTTATAATGTACTTTGTGATGAAAGCTGAACTGACAAGTAAAAAATTCTTTTTTGAGGGTAGGGTAGAATTAGAGCAGTTTAAAAAAAAATTGCAGCAGCAAACCCAGCAAAATATGATCTGTAGGTTTCACAAAAGACACAATGAATCCACTTTTCCCCAGTACAATTTTGCACATTTTGAATTAAGGGAAACTGAAAGTTTTGTGAATAATGTGTATGTGTTGTGAAGGGAGAAGAGAAGGTGAACATTACTGCCAAATTGATGATCTTAGCATGAAATTTACTCATCTCACCAGGTACCATCAGTGTTGCATTGTGGAAACTGTTATGTCTACATATACAAAGAGGAAAAACATACATTCCATCTAAAATAACTTTATATTAAAGAAAAGCAACAAAAAGGAACAAAAATCAATTCTTCGTAAAAGAGCACAATTAGTGGGTCTTCTTTCACAGACGGAACTGAGTTCTGAGAACAAGATGGCTATGCTCAGAAGGGTAGTTCTTAGAAACTTAAGCAAATAAGTATTTAAGGGCCTAGAGCAAACAAATGACACAATGTTTAGTAGCCATTTGCACCTCAGAGACTAGTGATAATTTATAGTCTTACAAAAGTCAGAAAGAAAAATGTGTAACCTACAGTTTCTCTTACTTCTGCATTTTAAGTTGTATGGAATGAGATGGGCTTTCCTCCTCCTTCCCCTCCTTTTTGATGGACCGATACTATGGTGATGTGGACCATATAAATACTTGGGAAGGAGAATGAGAGATCAGTTTCTTAGGGATCCTTCTGTTTCCACTGAAGTTGATCAAAAGATCCCTGATCATTTCAATGGGCTCCGACACTTATAGAAGGGAAAATGGGGAGTCTGGAGATATGTGCAGGGAACAAAATTAGTGGAAATAAAGTCTTGTGAAAGGAATACCGGGAGGAGGCACAGGCAGGAACGTCTGTGAGGGGAGGGCTCCTGCCTCATACTGAGAATGAGGAGCGATCAGCAGGTTATCTCAAGTGCTTATATACGAATGCACAAAACCTTGGAAACAAGCAGGGAGAACTGGAGGTCCTGGTGATGTCAAGGAATTATGATGTGATTGGAATAACAGAGACTTGGTGGGATAACTCACATGACTGGAGTACTGTCATGGATGGTTATAAACTGTTCAGGAAGGACAGGCAGGGCAGAAAAGGTGGGGGAGTAGCACGGTATGTAAGGGAGCAGTATGACTGCTCAGAGCTCCAGTATGAAACTGCAGAAAAACCTGAGTGTCTCTGGATTAAGTTTAGAAGTGTGAGCAACAAGAGTGATGTAGTGGTGGGAGTCTGCTATAGACCACCGGACCAGGGGGATGAGGTGGATGAGGCTTTCTTCCGGCAACTCGCAGAAGCTACTAGATCGCACGCCCTGGTTCTCATGGGTGACTTTAATTTTCCTGATATCTGCTGGGAGAGCAATACAGCGGTGCATAGACAATCCAGGAAGTTTTTGGAAAATGTAGGGGACAATTTCCTGGTGCAAGTGCTTGAGGAGCCAACTAGGGGGGGAGCTTTTCTTGACCTGCTGCTCACAAACCGGGAAGAATTAGTGGGGGAAGCAAAAGTGGATGGGAATCTGGGAGGCAGTGACCATGAGTTGGTTGAGTCCAGGATCCTGACACAGGGAAGAAAGGTAAGCAGCAGGATACAGACCCTGGACTTCAGGAAAGCAGACTTCGACTCCCTCAGGGAACGGATGGGTAGGATCCCCTGGGGGGCTAACATGAAGGGGAGAGGAGTCCAGGAGAGCTGGCTGTATTTCAAGGAATCCCTGTTGAGGTTACAGGGACAAACCATCCCGATGAGTCGAAAGAATAGTAAATATGGCAGGCGACCAGCTTGGCTTAACGGTGAAATCCTAGCAGATCTTAAACATAAAAAAGAAGCTTACAAGAAGTGGAAGGTTGGACATATGACCAGGGAAGAGTATAAAAATATTGCTCGGGCATGTAGAAATGAAATCAGGAGGGCCAAATCGCACCTGGAGCTGCAGCTAGCAAGAGATGTCAAGAGTAACAAGAAGGGTTTCTTCAGGTATGTTGGCAACAAGAAGAAAGCCAAGGAAGGTGTGGGCCCCTTACTGAATGAGGGAGGCAACCTAGTGACAGAGGATGTGGAAAAAGCTAATGTACTCAATGCTTTTTTTGCCTCTGTCTTCACTAACAAAATCAGCTCCCAGATTGCTGCGCTGGGCATCACAACATGGGGAGTAGATGGCCAGCCCTCTGTGGAGAAAGAGGTGGTTAGGGACTATTTAGAAAAGCTGGATGTGCACAAATCCAAGGGGCCGGACAAGTTGCATCCGAGAGTGCTAAGGAATTGGCGGCTGTGATTGCAGAGCCATTGGCCATTATCTTTGAAAACTCGTGGCGAACGGGGGAAGTCCCAGATGACTGGAAAAAGACTAATGTAGTGCCAATCTTTAAAAAAGGGAAGAAAGAGGATCCTGGGAACTACAGGCCAGTCAGCCTCACCTCAGTCCCCGGAAAAATCATGGAGCAGGTCCTCAAAGAATCAATCCTGAAGCACTTACATGAGAGGAAAGTGGTCAGGAACAGTCAGCATGGATTCACCAAGGGAAGGTCATGCCTGACTAATGTAATCACCTTCTATGATGAGATTACTGGTTCTGTGGATGAAGGGAAAGCAGGGGATGTTTTGTTTCTTGACTTTAGCAAAGCTTTTGACACGGTCTCCCACAGTATTCTTGTCAGCAAGTTAAAGTAGTATGGGCTGGATGAATGCACTATAAGGTGGGTAGAAAGTTGGCTAGATTGTCGGGCTCAACGGGTAGTGATCAAAGGCTCCATGTCTAGTTGGCAGCCGGTGTCAAGTGGAGTGCCCCGGGGTCAGTCCTGGGGCCAGTTTTGTTCAATATCTTCATAAATGATCTGGAGGATGGTGTGGATTGCACTCTCAGGAAATTTGCGGATGATACTAAACTGGGAGGAGTGGTAGATACGCTGGAGGGCAGGGATAGGATACAGAGGGACCTAGACAAATTGGAGGATTGGGCCAAAAGAAATCTGATGAGCTTCAATAAGGATAAGTGCAGGGTCCTGCACTTAGGACGGAAGAACCCAATGCACCGCTACAGACTAGGGACCGAATGGCTAGGCAGCAGTTCTGCGGAAAAGGACCTAGGGGTGAGAGTGGACGAGAAGCTGGATATGAGTCAGCAGTGTGCCCTTGTTGCCAAGAAGGCCAATGGCATTTTGGGATGTATAAGTAGGGGCATAGCGAGCAGATTGAGGGACGTGATCGTTCCCCTCTATTCGACATTGGTGAGGCCTCATCTGGAGTACTGTGTACAGTTTTGGGCCCCACGCTACAAGAAGGATGTGGATAAACTGGAGAGAGTCCAGCGAAGGGTAACAAAAATGATTAGGGGTCTGGAACACATGACTTACGAGGAGAGGCTGAGGGAACTGGGATTGTTTAGTCTGCAGAAGAGAAGAATGAGGGGGAATTTGATAGCTGCTTTCAACTACCTGAGAGGTGGTTCCAGAGAGGATGGTTCTAGACTATTCTCAGTGGTAGAAGAGGACAGGACAAGGAGTAATGGTCTCAAGTTGCAGTGGGGGAGGATTAGATTAGATATTAGGAAAAACTTTTTCACTAGGAGGGCGGTGAAACACTGGAATGCGTTACCTAGGGAGGTGGTAGAATCTCCTTCCTTAGAAGTTTTTAAGGTCAGGCTTGACAAAGCCCTGGCTGGGATGATTTAATTGGGGATTGGTCCTGCTTTGAGCAGGGGGTTGGACTAGATGACCTCCTGAGGTCCCTTCCAACCCTGATATTCTATGATTCTATGAATGCAATAAAAAGAAAGAGCTGGTGCATTAAAGGGATGAGGAAAACATGAACCGTTCCCTCACCAACAAAGAGCTTTTCTCTGCAAAAGAAGACCAAAAGGCACAGAGGCAGATACAGCAATAGCAGTATCTTCTTATCTTTTGCATTTGTCACACTTACCAGTGGTCAGTCTCCTGTATTTCTTGAGTCAAGTACCATCTCCTAACTGGCACCTGGGAGGAAAAAGACGCGAAAGGGGCACCACTGATAGCACTGCCATGTGGTGCTGCTATTCACTTGGACCAATTTGTTCCTACAATTTATGGAGAAGAAGAGAACAAATCTAGGGAGGAAGCTGCAGTGAGCCTATGAAGAGGGGCTACATAGGATGCTTCCCCCACTGCTCCTCCGCCTTTCCCCCTCTGGAAATTATCCACATGACCCCTATGCTGTGAGGGAAAAGTCCATAGAGTCAGGGAATGAAGAGAAGCCAGGAAGGAACCACTCTTAAGTGTCCTGATCCAAAGCCCACTGTGGTTAATGAAAAGACTCCCAATACTCTTTAGATGTGGCCCTAAGTGTCATGGTTCTCCCCTCCAACAGACATGTGGCAGGAAAAGGTGTGGAGTGCTAGATTCTATAGTGATGGGCACTACAGAAAAACTCTAGGCAGGTAGGTAATGTTGCAGAACAGCAGCAAAGAATATTCTAGCAGCTGAATTCCTAAATAGCACAAATTTCAGCAGAAAATATTGGACCATGTATTGCTTATTACTTATGGTGGATATAAGGAAATCAATTATTCATTTTATCCCTCTTTCATAATTGAATATTTCTGCTCACTGTAGAATCTAGTTAGCTTTGTCTGAGAAACAACCAGTCTATGGACTTTTATGACCAGTTCAACATATCTTTTCAATAAACTCCTATCTCTCATTTATAGCATTAGATATATCAGTTACTTTCTAAAGCTGCTGGGTGAAAGTCTAAACTTCACTTTTATTGTAGTTTGGTTTCCTGTGTTCTTGAGTATAATATTTCTACTGTGATCCCTTTTTAATAGCCCAGTGAGAGAGAGCAAATGTAAAACCATTACAATGAACTGCCTGTCGTTTCATAGACACTTTCAGTCATGGGGGTGCCTTTGCCCTGAAAAAGCTTTTTTCGTTACCTAGGGGTTCTTCAGATAAGATCCCCTGCTAACAATTGTGCCTGGACATCCTTTTTATTAGGCAACAGCAGTTCTAAAGAGAGCATCATGTGTGATCACCCAGCTTTAGCAAATCAGCTATCCAACTGTGCCTAGAAAGGGCAGGAGATCATCAAAATGCCACATTCAGCATTACTTGAATACCTTTGTTTGTGCCTTAGTTTGTCAATACAGGAAACTAATAGAGTAAAATTAATATAATGTAAAATAAACCTTTTCATTTCAAATAGATTTTTAACACAATACTATTATAGCTGTTCGTGAGCTGTTCTCTTCTCTGTGTGTTTTGACTGAGTGACATCCGTGAAACTAGGGGAGGCTAGGGGATGGCATACATTATCTTTTTGCCTTCTGTTACGCTGATAGTTTATTTTTAATCTTGTTGCTAGAATTTGCCCTAGATTTTCAGAAAAATGTACATGCAGTTGCATAGCTAAGTGTGCACACACACACAAATATATCATTTGCATGCACATTTACCATGATTGGTCATGATACTTTTAAAAAATATGAAAAAATTTAAAAAGCCTTCTTTTCCTACCATCTTCCCACTTCAGGTCCCAGATGCAGGGAGAGATGAAGACGGAGCGATCTGTTGATAATCAGACTTTTTTCTTTATCATATTGGCCCCAGTTCAGCAAAAGACATAAGCATGTGCTTTAATGGCTTCAACAGGAGTGCTCATGTGCTTAAAGTTATGGACATAAGTGTTTTTTGCTGAATCAGGGGCAGAGAGGGAAAACATTGTCCTGAAAGATACAGAAGGAAGGAAGACCCTGTACTATTGCTATTTGTACAAATAATAGTAATACTGACCAGTGTTACTGTATAAGGCATGTTCAAACCCTGTATCAACAGGAAAAAATGTAATCTTAGGAAATGCGGGGGGGTAGGAAGGGAGGCAGGAGCACCCATGAAATGTACAACTGAATGGGCCATTTTCAATTGGTAACAATAAGTCAGAAAAAGGGATGACTTTGTGGTTAACATGAAGGCATATGAATGAAATACTTACTTCTATTCTAAACTCTGAATTAAGTTTCACAATGTGCATGCTAAGTAACGTCCATTTTACAGCTTGGCAAATGTTTCGATGAAACAATATGCCCAATAGCAGGACTAAGGATAGGACCTAAGAGTCCTGACTCCCAGTCCACTGTTCAAATTGGTAGATTCCCCTGTTTCCCTTAAACTGTATATTAAAACCAAGCTCCAAACATCACAGAAAATATCATACATAGTTTTCATTTCCCACTTTAGCACTTGATTTGCAAATCAAATTTTCAAACTTTCATATCATGGACTGTCTTTTCATATGAATTATCTCCCCTTGCATTTACAATCCTAAGGACCACCTCTCCACCCATTCATGATCACATAACATTGTGGTGGGAACTACAGAAATCATTTACATGAATAAGCAATCTCAGGAAAGTCTTTAGTGTATTTTTAGCTGCCTTTAAGTGTATCAACTTGAAACAAGGAGGAGCTCCAGTACTGCCTGCCCAGTCAGCTCTCTGCGCAACTACAGCAATGGTCCATGGACCACAGTTTGAGAATAAATGCCCTATTGTAAATGACTAATATTCATTCATTACTGAAGATATTGGTGCGAAGGACAATGATGACACATACAGCAGAAAGGTTTTCAACTTCGACAAAGTCCTCAGAAGAGACTATTTAGCAAACTGAGAAATCACAGGGTGAGGCAAAGCTCTATTATGGATTAGAAAATGGTTTAAACAGAGAAAGAGGTTAATAGTGGTTTTCCTCAAGGATCTTTAGTAGGCTTGCTCTTATTTTATATGTTTATTCATGATCTAGAAAAGAGATGAACAAAGAGGTGCCAAAATTTGCAGGTGACACAAAATGATTTAAGCTAGTCTATTCTAAAGAAGATTTTGAGGAACTTCAGAAGGACCTTACAACACTAGGAAGCTGGTAAACGTGGTGACAGAGGAAATACAGTGTAGATAAATACACTGTAAGGATCAGCTTGAGCTACGCATACACATCAAGGGTTATTTAGTTTTTAAAAAAGACAAATAGGACCTGACATGATCAAAATAATATTATTATTATTAATGTATATATTTCTAAGAAAATAAAACCACCAAAACAAGATGAGGGATCTAACCAGCAAGGTTTGAGTTATAATGGCTTTACGCTCAGAATGAACACCATGTGTGCAGATAATTAGCTAATCCCAACTCAGTCTTCCAAACAACTGAATACCAGTAATACCTTCCAAATGATGCCTCTTCAATCAGACAGACTAATGGATCTTCCTGTTTCTAGTCATTCCATCATCAGTTGGCCTCCAACATAAATCAGTTCAACATCATGGCTCTGGAAATTGTCATAAATCAGTTGAGGATCTAAACTAACCTCAGTAGGGAGGAATGAGACCGTAAGCGGAGTTGAGGAAAACCTATAACTAATGGGTACGGATTTTATAAGATATACTCAACGTCATACTCCCCAGAAGATAAACTAACTGTGAACCAATGTGATTAGCAGGATTTTTTCTAAATTGATGGTAGGCAGAAGTTTATAAACATGTATCTCTCTCAAGCTTCTCAGGAACAGTATCAAATAGTCCTTCCTAACAATCTGAATTGACCGTTACAATTTGGGGGTGAGCTCACATAAGCCCTTGTTGTGGGCACAGCCATACAGAGATGGCCTATGAGTTATTATCTGAATGTTATGATCATGGTTTTAAGCATGGATCTGAGCCCTTATAAAAGTTAAAATGTATAGCCTTCTGGATCAGGAAGCAATGTAATTCCTGCAAACCAAATGTCAGAAGCCGTCCAGGAAGTATGTGGGGGTTCACCATCTTTTACATATAGATCAGTGGTTCTCAAACTGTGGGTTGGGACCCCAAAGTGGGTTGCAACCCCATTTTAATGGGGTCACCAGAGCTGGTGTTAGACTTGCTGGAGCTTGGGGCTGAAGCCTGAGCTCCACTGCCTGGGGCCAAAGCTGATGCTCAAACCCTACCGCCTGGGGCCAACGCCCAAGGGCTTCAGCCCTGGGCAGCGGGGCTCAGGCATTGGCTTCAGCCCTGGGTGACAGGGCTCAGATTACAAGCCCCCCTGCCCAGGGCTGAATCCCTTGGGCTTGGGCCCTGGACCCCCACCAAGGGGGGCAGGGCTCGTGTGGGCTCAGGTTTTAGTCCCCCCTCCTGGGGTCAATTTTTGTTGTCAGAAGGGGGTTGAGGTGCAGTGAAGTTTGAGAACCCCTGAAGATGGTCTCTGTATAGACCTTTGAAAATGAAAAGATATTCATCAGTACCAGAAAATATTTACAAGTATGGGGTACAGTACAACAATTTGGTTTAGGTAGTGTGTTTAGAATATGTCCATTAAAGTAAAGTTCTTAACAAAGCTGACTTGTATTAAGCTGAAGCGATGGCATAGGGAGAACGAAGTGTTGTTCATTCATTTAAGAAAATCTCTGACTTCCAAGATATTGATGCACGAGGTGAAACAATGATTTTTACTATGAGTGCCTTGTAGTAACTGTGATATTTCTACTAAACATCTGTGCTTTTCAAAAATATGCATTTTTTTTCATCTTTATAAAATAGCCATTGGTTTGGATTTCTTTCCATTTTTTTAAATAGTGTCCTCTTTGTATTTTTGGTTATGTGAGAGTACAGTCAGTACTGTAAGCATGGCCAGAGTGACTATTTGGTAATTACATAACGTACTCGAAGAATATCACCTCCTTAGCCAAGTCCTGACCATAGCAAGAGGATTCAGGACCATCTAATTTTAAAAGGCCACTTAGCCCATTGACCAAGTGAATCAAAAGTATCAAGACTGCTAGATTTATTGGCTAATAAAATGAATCGGTGTCACCTCAGCCTAGCTGAATATAAAAGTAGCTCACTACTGACAGCAAAGCTCTTTCATCTCTGATGGATTTTTTTTATTTGTAATCAAAATGTGAATTTGCTTTCCTGAAGCAAGGTAACTGAAAGAGTGGTGTTGCCTATTAAGGGCCCAGTGAAAAGCCATTGACTTCCAGGGGCTCTGAATCAGGCTCTAGCTAATTTAAATCTGTAACCTCAATAGCTGTGCATGTGATGTTGTAACTATATTATGCTGACCCACAGTGAACCCTGAACAGCTGCCAAATAAAAATTAAGTGGTTATCCAGCAAATCCTTACTCTCACAGGGCCAGTCAGTGGCCCGGTTTGTGCAGCCAGGCAAGATTTTAAGAAATCAGGTAGCAAGCAGTTCAGGGAGGGGAACAGCTTCCACAGTGCTGCTACATCCTCTGGGGAAACTGGTGGGAATGGGTGGCCTGGGGCAAGCAGTGCGTGGAGCATTGGCATGACAAACATGCTGCGGGAAGTATGCTGTACCAGATATCATTCTGGCACTAGGTGCTTTTGTCTTGGTGCAAGGGGGGATGCAGACTGTGCCAGTCTGCCTTCTGTGTGTTCCCGTGGCAGTACAATGGGGCAAAGCCATGACTGCACCTACAAATAATTTCATTGAAACCAATTAAGCTATTTGCCTGAGGATTGCTCATGTGTGTAAGTGGGACAGGACAGAGTCCTAAAACATTAGACCCTAGTCTTTATAAAGATTTACACATGTGCTTATATTAAAGTCAATATATGCAAGGTTAAGCACATGCATAGGTTTTCACAGGATCTGGGGCCTTAGTGAACTTCTCAGATGTTGAAATCACTCTCAGTTCAGCCTCATCCATCATAATGCAACTGAAGTATTGACTGAAATTATTCTCTGTCAACAGAATCTTAGGCAAAAATTAATTACCCTGCACCACCTTCCTTCCAATTCCTGTAATCAGAAAACAATCATCGATACATTGTTTTTTCTTCTTCTATTTATTGCATCATTATGTTCTAATTCAAGAGTGTCCTTCATATTATACTTCATGAATAACAGACTGCACGATAATTACACATTTATTTAGTCCAGGAATAAGTCTAGAAGAAATATGATGTCATTAAACCATCTGCACTGATTTGTTACACCCACAGTGGACTTTGATTCAGCTGCCAACTTCATAATTTTTGGCATTACCATCACATAGCGGTAGCTTAATCAGCTGTTGTCACCCAATTATCACCATGTGGTGTCGTAATAGAACAGTGGTGGATTTGTTATAAACATGCTGTTACTGTCCTTTTACAAATGTTGCACATGCAGCACATGTTTTGCATGTAGGGGTTGACAATATTGTTGTGATCTCACTCTGAAACACATAAAATATAGAGAGGGTTAATAAAACATTAATAACTAGCTTAGTACTTAGTGAGAGGAAACTTTAATATGCAGAGTATTCCCACCAGAACCTTTCATAAAGCTAAGAGAACTTGTTAAATGTTATGTATTATCGATGCATACAGAAAACTTTGTCTGACATTTACTACGCTTTAATATTACACGCATAAACTTAATGGGTAGCCAAAATATTTGTTGCTAAATTCTCTATTTGAAATTCTATAGTTACTCTTTATAGTGTTCTTGATAATCTATTTTAAAGGGCACTAGCCACAAGCATATAAAATGACTGAATAATGGATAGGAACTGGTAAATGCCAACAAGAGAGTGCTGGGTAATTGTAGAGTGAGGGGCAAACCCCACCCGTCTGCCTAGGGTGGCAGTGGAACTTGGTGCAGTTCTGCTGCACAAAGGTAGGACTAGATTTCCCATGCCATATGCCATTGATGATATGTAGCATTCTAATATTTTGTCACCTTACGAAGTTAGGAAAATAGGTCAGATACAATGTTCAAATGATTCTAGACATCACAATGATAAGTTATGCCATCTTTAACCATTAACAAAACACATCAGACAGTTCATTTCCTCAGTATATTTTACATTATAATCATGTAGGAGGCTGTGAGAGGAAATTAAATCAACATTAAATTGAAATAGGTTGCTATCACTTAAACTTTTTTGCTTCTAATAAATTACCATCTTTTTTCTTTACCCACTTCAGGCTGGCTTGTTCATGTTTGCCATTTTGGAGTATGCTTGCTAGCGATGAAAATCAGTTTCTAATGTCTGTGTCTTATTTTCGCAGACAACAACGTTAATCGGTCTTCTGAAGACAGCTAGGCTGCTGCGTTTGGTGAGGGTTGCACGGAAATTGGACAGATATTCAGAATATGGTGCTGCAGTTCTGATGCTACTTATGTGCATATTTGCACTAATTGCACACTGGCTTGCTTGCATTTGGTATGCCATTGGGAATGTAGAAAGGCCTTACTTGATTAAAAAAATTGGCTGGTTGGATTCTCTAGGAGAACAATTAGGAAAACCCTACAATGTGACTGATCAAAGCTCTGGACCATCCATCAAGGACAAATATGTTACAGCACTTTATTTTACCTTCAGCAGTCTGACAAGCGTAGGATTTGGAAATGTATCTCCTAACACCAACTCAGAGAAAATCTTTTCCATTTGTGTCATGTTAATTGGCTGTAAGTATTTTTTATTTTACTTTTATGTTTAACTCAGATTTGAACAATGGATACAATAGAGTGAGTTTGTTAAATTATAAACATGGAGGGAGGAAGACAGATAAATGAAAAAAATGATACATAAATATATATTTATAGCATATCATGCTGTGTCGTGGAGTCTCAGGTATGGAATTGTCTCCATGAAATATATATAGATATGGAAAGACAAAGGCTCCAATTCTATAAGTTTCTGAAGAATGTGCCTGACTTTAAACACATTAGTAGAACCTTGACTTCTATAAGACCGCTGGTGCAGGAAGTCCCTTGTTGAATTGGGGCCAAAAGGAGATCTCTGAGTGTTTAAAAAACAAAATACAACCCTTTCTCATTAGAAAATGCTTATTTGAGCACTTTTTATGCTCAGGTGAGACTTCCAAATGTGCACAATACATTCATTAATATATGCAGCCCATATTCCTACCTGCAGCTGTAACACTGCACAATCAGCATTAAAATTCTGGTATTGGCCACTATTCATGGTGGTATTACGATCTGAAATGACTTTTTTCAGAATAAGCAGCTTCCATCTAGTTGAAAACAGTTGATTTATGACAAAGAAAAAAAGTTTTTTAAACAGATAGCACATTGGCAAATAAGCCCCAATATGACCAAGCCCCTCAAGTGTCAAAAGTTGAAAATTGAGAGGACGGACCATTTGAGTATTTGCTTTGCTCCTCTCCTGATTGTGGGTTCCAGTTCCAAGCTTTGACAGGTGATAGCTGAAAAGCCACAAGATTCCATTGATCTGCCTGTGTTGTGTGGATGTTTGTCCTGTTGCATGGGAAGTGTTGTCAAGTGCACACACAGGAGCAGATCCAGCCCTATTTGGGCCTTGATCCTGCCAGCCCTTGCACCATGAGCAGCTGTGAGAGGAAAGAGTTTCATTTGCTAGTGTGAGCAGATACTGTGGACAGGCACTTATGAGGCTGTACACTAGACAGTGTCCTCAGTACTGAGTAGAAATAAGTCTCAAAGCCTTTGTGAACCCACTTCCTGACTCTCAAGAGCAGATGATAAAAAAGGGCCCTGCTGTAGGAGGAGGATAGGTGAATCTGAGGAGTCTTAGGCTAAAGTACAATGTTCCACATATCAATGATATGACTCTTTGGCCTTACTGACGTTTCAAAGCAGAGGTTACTTGGCATCCAAACAACATTACTCTCATTGCTGCAGGATCAGGTTCTACACGTTCTCTGCCCTGCTCATCACTTTTTACATTGTGTTTTTAAGTGCATCACTCATGCAGAAACTTCATTGGCAAACTTCAACAGTCTGTTACATACTCTGTAAGAGCCTGTCACCACCAACAAATTCTCCCGGAAATTCTCTGGTTCCCTCTTTCTAGCAGTTGCCTTACAGAGACCACATCATGCACTGAGTTATGTTTGATCATGTAATATTCTCATATTCCTTACTTCCTCCATTCTGAGCCAGCACACTCACCTACAGGGAATGTATTAGAGAGTTTGTATCAAATACAAGAAGAGGAGGACAAACATACACCTGGTGCTCTCACCACTTGGCAACAGAAAGCAGCAAGCAGTATAGAATTGGTCTCACTTTATTTCTTATGACCTTTTACTACTGTAAATAGTTGTGACAGTGCACATGAGAACCATTGAGTATGGCCAAATCCTCCTATCCTTACTCAATTCTTTATCAGAAAAAAATCCATTTTGTCTTCAGAGGAAACTTTGTGTGACAACAGTCTAAGAACAATAGTATTTAGTCTGATGGGAACACATGAAAAATACAGTACATGTTACGACAGGGTACTCAATTAAAACTCTCAGGAAAAAAAATTTCAAGTGAGGTCTCTTGGCTAAATGCTTTCATATACCGCAGAAATTAAATGCTGCTGTTTTTTTAAAATGAAACTGCCAAGGTTCAGTTTTCCTTTAAAAAGTCTACAACTAAAGAACTGTAGGAACAATAATAGCATGGCTGCTTTTACAAATATAATTATATGTGTATTTTCTGAATATATATGTAGATTTTAACACACGTAGCCCTTATAAAGTTAAGATAGGCAACAAGAATCATTTGAAGCCTAGATAGACTTCTGAAGGAGAAGAGCATGAAAAGATTGGACCATTTAATTTAGGAAAGGTGATATGATAAATATATAACAAAACGAACTATATAAAAAAGGTATACTGGGTTACTCCTATTTACATTTTTTCATAATGTACAAATAATGGAATAGTCAATGAAGTTGAAAAGCATTATATTTAGAGGTGATAAAGGAAATACTTTTGTTTTTACTGAACATAAAATTAATCTGTGGAATTCATTTCTACCACATATTGTTTAAAGTCTATAGTTTAATGAGATTAGACTTTTATATGGCACATGAAGTTATGTTAAAAACTATAAAAAACTATTCAGAAAGGATACAAGTGCTCCTCCATCAGGGCATAAGTCAAGCACTAACTGAGGGGGTTAGGAAGAGACTTCCCCACTGGATAAGTTGTTCCATGGTTGTCCAATACAGGTTTTCTTCCACCTTCCTCTGAAGTATTTGATACTTTACTAGAAGTGCTGTTGTAAGAGACAGAATACTGGGCCAGATGGACTATTGGTATGATTTGTATGGCAGTTCCTATGTTCCTCTGACTTGCTTTTCTGATCCATTAACCCACCATAGAGTCTCTGCTTCTGTTAATAACAACTGCTAAAGGAAAAATATGTAATGTTAAGGTATTCTTCACAAAAATTGAGACTTCATAGCAGCAGTAGCCAATGTCTTTAAAGACAGAACCACCTTTTTATGGAAAACTATTGTTTTAGTAGAGCTTATTTTTAAATCAGATTGAATTAGTTTAGGGATTGGTAGTCAAGGTGCAGCATTGAAATTCTCATTGAAGTTCTAGAGCTTTGATGTAACATTAAAGGAACTAACATCACGTTAGCTTTTCTCCCTTAGATGAAAGGCAGTGTCTTCTCTTTGTCTTTCCAGGAAAAAAAAATCAAAATGATTACTATAAACTGGTGGTGCTGTGTCTCTCATTTGGAAATTTAACAAAATCTATTGAGTTACCAAAAACAGGAATTTTAAGGAGTAGAAATCGAATGCACTAAAACCAGCCTTAGATCCTGATCCTGCAAAGGAGCCACCCACAGAGTCCTATTTATGTCAGTGGTGCTCTACATAGGCATGTGTCCTTATAAGCAAATTGCTTTACAGGATAAAGAGATGAGTTTGCAGTGAGTTATTGGAGCTATTTAACCTAAAGACACTTACATCTGATTCTATTTTTTATTTATGTCAGGAGCATGTGTCTGGAATGGCTCCAAACATTTATCATATTATTACAGATTTTAAAATACAAAATTGAGATTTGGCTACAAACAGCCAGCAGTCCATCCAGTCTCCGTTATTTCAACCTCTGTTATTTAAAACTCTGCATTATATGAAACTTGATCTTGTCCCCCTATAACATTTAATTAGATTGAACAAGAACCTGTTACTCAAACTAACCTCCCAATAGCCTTTAGATAATCACGGTCGCACTCTACTTCAGTTTTAGGCCCCAAGCCTGCAAAACCTCATGTGCCTGCTTACTTTTACCCACTGCAAGCAGTCCTGTTGAAGTCTATAGGCTGGTAAAGTTAAGCCACAGGTGCATAATCTTCACAGGATCAGAACTAAAAATCTTCAAAACCAAACATTGCAATCGTGTTTAGCTAATATTTGTAAAACTTCTTTCAGTGAATGTTCCTTCTGTGAAGTTTGCCATTAACATACTCAGACAATTAACAAGCTATGAATGTTTTTCTTACATCAGGCAATATCAAATCCAGTTTCTGTTTAAAAGACCAAAATGTTACTAGATCTGATCTGACCTGTTTTCCATACTAGTCTCTGCAGTAATAACAGCTGTGTTGTGTGCAGAATGTAGTGATATTAGCTAACTGTTGGTTTGTTTCTATCTAATCCAGCATTAATGTATGCGAGTATTTTTGGAAATGTATCTGCAATAATCCAAAGACTGTATTCGGGAACTGCACGGTATCACATGCAGATGCTGCGAGTAAAAGAGTTTATACGCTTTCATCAAATCCCCAACCCTTTGCGGCAGCGACTCGAGGAGTACTTCCAGCATGCGTGGACGTACACCAATGGCATTGACATGAATATGGTATGTAATTCTACTTTTGGAAACTAACATCACAAAGTCCTAGGGGTCTAGAATGAAACGATTCTCATAATTTTGGCAATGCTAGGTTATGTTTCTTTCTCGCAGGTTTACTTTTTGCCCTGGAGACAAGCCCAGGTTCCCAATCCATGTCATCACATGGTGTTGAAACAAGATGTCACATAGCAGTGTCCTGTTATAAAGTGCAATGTAGCATAGACCCATAAGACATCACTTTCCTCCTTTTGGAGAAACTGTATCAAGTCAGTAGACTCAATTCTTGCTATTCTCCACCACTTCTAATTTAGTTGTACATTAACCCTTCTCAAAATCTCAGTTTCACAGTCTTTGGATCATAGCACACCATCAGTTTTTACGTTGAGCAGCCCACTGAAACCCAAGGGAGTTCTGCATAAATATTTACAGCATGCTATGGCCACCTGAAAGTTTGGAGCAGCCCAGATTCCATTGTTAACATGGAGTTCCATGATTAACGTGGGAGGCAGCCAGTGGTGTGGCACAGATGGTGAGGAAAAGACAATGGCCAATATATTTTTTTTATGGTTAGTAATTGTGGTGAGTGCTTCACTTTTTGGGTGCCAGATTTGGGATGTTTTAAAGGTACCTGGTTTTCAGAGAATGGATGCTCAGCACCAAAGTTGGGCATCCAAAACCTGGCGCACTCCAAATCACTAGTCACTTTGAAAATCTTGCCAATAGTACTAAGTATTGAACTCCTAGTGTTGGTACACACGGCACAGGTTGGGAACCACTGCTGGGTGCTATGGGCTAAAAAAAAGAAAGTGGAGCAGGAGAGAGAATCTTAAGAACACTTGCTCCAAATGCAGCTTTTTCAGGATTACTTTTAAACATTCCCCTTGATCCAGGCACCTCAGTTTCACACCAGTGTAACTCAGTTGGAATATACAGCATTACACTTGCATAAAATCAGTACAGAGTGAGGCCCTTTTTCAGCATTGAATGACACAGCACTAGTACAGTGTAACATGTATTTTGGAGGTGGGGAAAGTGGATTAGTTGGCATCCCAAAAGAGAGGAGTTCTAATCAGAAAATAGCCTGAATAACAACTGCTCCCACCCACCAATCTCCATGTCTTTGCTGAAAGCCATCACAGAATTAACCATTCTGCAATTCAGTGTTTTTCTATTTTAGAAAGAAGTGCCAGGATCCAAGATCTATACTTTTTACCCTTGACACTTGATTATAGACACTGACAGAATACTGTAAATAAGTCTTATATCAAGCTACAGACTATGGCATGCTAAAAGGAAATAACATCATTAGCAGAAGTAGGCATCCACTTGCTCTGCTTTTTTTCCAAAAGACAGAAATCTCCTTTCTGAGAAGTTGAATCACTCATGTTCAAGCCATCAATGGCATAATACAAGCTCAGATAACTTCCTAAGGTATTCTAAGACTGATAGATCTGAGACCTTGCCTAGCTTTCTAAATGGTTGGAAGGAAAAGAATCTCCACAAGTTTCAGTACGTGTAAATAGAAATTAAACCCTTACTAGTGTTGCCTTAAATATAAAATCTTCCAGAGGGGTGGTTGTTTCTCTGTGAATAAATTGGAAGAGTGCACACCTTATGTCAGTAGATAAGGGCAATGATTTGATAAGGCATTTAGGGCTCAATCACTGACAGCTTGACTTCTTGGTTACTGTTACATAAAAGCAGATTTTATGGGCAACAACCTATAATCAATCCCCCATTGCCCACACGCACACACTCAGACACACTTCCACAGGCATTGCTGCACCTCAGGGGAGAATTCATACCCCAGAACAGGACAGGTGGTGTTTGAACAAGCCTCTCTGAGGTTAAACTAGTGGAAAGGCAGCATCAGAGCTTGATCATATATGTTACTGAATGGCCCTAACTCTCACTGAAGTCAGTGGGGTTTGAGATGCTCACTATTGTGCTGAATCCAGCCCTTGAGTTGGAGTAGGTCTGACTCTAGTCCATCACAGTACTTCTGAAGATATTAAATAGCAGGAGTGCACCTTAAAAGGAACTCATTCACCTTTGATTACTGGATGTGACTGGATGTGAAACAGTACCCACAAATTGGATGTTGTCTGGTTAAACTTTTGCATAATACAGAAATCGGTGTGTTGGGAGTTGTCTTGGATTTGTCATTTATGTGAAATACAAATTAAATGGATTAAACAGCCCCACCTACATCAATATGATTGTGAGGCAGTATGAAGGTTTTGTTTTAAATAAAATATGAAACAATAACAGTCCAGATTAGTGGCTTGTTTGTTATGTTTTATTTCTTACTCTCTCATGCTATTCTCTCTCTCAAGTCTGACAATCATTTAATTTACTTTTAATGTATGTTTGTTTGAATAAATTACACATCAATTCAAGGTTGATATGCCAGTTGTCTGATTTATGTTGTACTTATGAAAGATTTATCTCTTTCCTGTCTGCTTCATTCCTAAATACATGGAATAACACCATCCACTGGTAAGAGCAGGAGGTATTTGTATCAAATTTAATTCCAGTGTAAAGTGTGGAGAATATCCATGTTATCTGTTGGGTTTAGAGCTTGTTTAATGTTTTCTATTTTTAGTTGTAACCTTTTTGCATGATGAGCTGGTAGATAACAAAGAGAAAGGCACCTAAATTGAATCAGAAGTGGGGCAAAACAAATAAAACTGCTTGATGTTGCCACATTTATTAGACAGTTTTATCCCACAACTCTAATCAAACTTCTCTGTTGAAAAAAGATCATATGCATATGATATTCATTAGATAGTTGCTCTGTAGAAATGTCACACTCTGATAAACTTGCCATGCTGATCATTCTCCATTTTCCTTTTATGTGAATGCTTTTAGTTCAAACCCCATATGCATGTTAGCAGCAAGTACTGACAAAGTTTTCCAGCTCTAAACCATGACCATATGCAATGGACTGGCATGTGGTTTTGAGAGTTTGAACTTGCATGAAATCTCTGTATTTACATCCACAGGGACCAATTCTGTCCTCAGGCAAGTGTGTGTGAATCCTGCCAACTTCAACTGGAGTTCTGTGTGAATATCTAAAGGCAGAATTTGATCCTGTCTCTTTTCCCTCTCTCCCGCCCCTTCCCCCGTTCCATCACTGAAATCTGAGTAAAAATAAAGTCTAAAATGATTTTCCTTCTTTGAAACATGAAATTTATGTATATGATATAAATAACTAATATGAATATTGTTTCAAAAATGCTTTTACATGTCAGCACTAATAATTTAAGAATTCAGGGAAAACAAATTAACTTTTCACCTAAGAAATAATACTGTACTTAGATAAAAACCACTTGCTTTCTTTAAAAAAAAATCCTGCAATTTTTTACTGAAAATAAGGAGATATTTCATGTTCATGTTAGATGACTGAACATAGAAGTAACCTTCAAGCTCTGGTGGTGAAAGATGCTGAGAACATGATTCATTTGTTCCTCTCTGCTTCACTTCTACGTCTCTTTGATTTTGATGCATTGCATAATGTATTTTGATAAAACAGTTGTACTGATAATATAATTTTGCATGGATTGGATAAACAGTATTTAGGATTTACTTTAATCTGGATCAAATTATTGAGTCTACAGAATAGGCATAATTTGAATCATGCTGTTGTTTTATTCACTGGCAAAGTTAGTTACAAAAGATGATTTATGATGAAAGCTCCTGCCAGTCCCTGAGATTCAAAGGGATTGTTTCATTATGTTCTAGAATTTTTCAGACTATCCTGTTCTGTTTTTCTTGTATTCTTTTCTCCTTATGTTTTCCACTTCCTTCCAATATTATCAGTCCAGTACCTACTGATAACAGCATGACTGTACTTCTCCTTATAGAAAGAAGCAATATTTAATATCCGAAGATCCTTTTTTCAATTATTCATGTGTTTCTTCTAACCCTCACTTTCCCATGGATTTTTCTGTGCATCACGATAGATGTATTGGTTTATTTTACCTAAAAGAAAGTCCAGAATAAGTGGACCATGCTCTGGGAAGGGTTTGCCCAAACATGTATTTTAATTAAAATTTCAGATATAGACTGGAGGAAGTTTTACTTTTTATTTTCGGATTTAATACTATAAAAGGGGATAACAGGTCATCATTTCTTCCAATATACATTTTAGGCCCTTCTCCTGCAAGTACTATGAATATGCTTAATTTTGACACATGTGACTAGTCTCATTGGCTGCAATGGTGCTAGTTGTGTGCGTAAAGAAAAGCACATGCCTAATTATATGCAGGATAAGGGCCATAAATGGTACTGTATCAAAAAGGCAGCTTTCACCAGCTGGTAGTGCACGGAGATTTCTCAGTTTTATATTGTGTGGTACAACTGTTTCAACACAGCCTACATTTGCTTATCCTCCTGATACAATCACTTCTCAAGCCCAAAGTGATGCTACCATCATGTGCTGTCTATGTACATTCCAGAAAGATAAGAGAACAATTCACATTTCACAAGCCAAAGTGAGGTTAACTTAACTCCATCCTGACCAGAGCCATTAACTACACTGATTTCTCTATCACATCTGAACTGTACCCAAATTGCAAGAGTATGGATCATTAACCCGTAAATGAATTGGCTGAGATTAGAACTGAGTGGCAATTTTCCAACAGAGAGGTTTTTTTCTGAAAATGCCCATTTGTTGAAACTGAAACTTTTTGCAGGAACATGCCAGCTGCAACAGAAACTTTTGATGCATAATGGGAAATTTTCTGAAAAATCTCAAAAAATAAAAATTAAAAAAAATTCAGGACAGTTTCCTACTCAGTTTTACTTGAGAGAGACAAAACATACCTCAAATATGAATAGACTGGGAACTGGGAAGTTGTTTTTCCCTTGTCTATTGTAATATTGGCTAATGACCAAAAATCTACAACTAATCGAGAGATCCAACAGAAGAGACTTATAAGGCTTGAGCATATGAATAAACTAATCTTCTATCAATAGTTCATTGCATTGTTTCGTGGGCTAAAGTCTCACAAACAGGATAATTACTAATCTTTCTACCACTGATTGCCTTCATTCCATAATGAAGACAGGATATGACTCACCACGGAACTGACCATGAAGTAAAAAAATGAGATGGTCAGCCACATTCTACAACAGTTGACGTTTCCAAGAGGTTTTCAGGAGTGAACATTTCAGTGATCCATTATGAAGCTCACAGAGACATGAGGAGGTCTTGTGGTTAAGGCACTGGGCTGGAACTCAGGAGATATAGCTTCTGTTCCTGGCTCTCCCATGTATGACGTTGGGCAAGTCATTAACATCTCTTTGTCTTATCTGCCACTGGGACAAGGATAAAATCATACTTCCCTACCTCACAGGAGTGTTGTAAGGCAAAAAGAATTGTCTGAACGATTTCAGAGTGATGAAGTCCATATACATACTTAGATAGACAGAGATAATCGGAACAAAATCTGCATTCAAAAGAACAGGTCACAGCCTGAAGCCTGGCCTTTCACTCTGCCCATCCTAGAAAAGAGACCGCCTACATTGTCCTATCCCTGGAAACCTCATGGACCTTGTCAGCTTCCTAATTTTTATAGTAGTAAAAATTATTCTCTCCTTGAATTAGGGGGCAATGACCTAATAAAACATTCAGACCACTTCCTGTCCACAACACTTAGGCTTCCAAACACTGCCTACCACCACCCAGTTCACCATAGCTCTCAGATAAACTCACAAAGTTAATAAGGAAGCTGGCATGTGGATGGAGAATTCCAGAAAAAGTATTTCACACAAACCTGTGCGTAAGTGCTGATTGAAACCAAAAGTTTCTACTTCTCCATGATGATAGCAATCAGCAAATCTCATCCCAAGGGGAATCACTTGAAAACCCAGATTGCCTCCTCTGACTGCTATCTGTTTTAAGGAACTCTTTCATATTGTGCCAAAATCATGTGACTCCAAAACAGTTTTTTAGGCACAGAGAGGAAGAATCTTGTATTTCCAGCCATTGCGATAGAAATGTGCCTAATCCTATACATAGGGGCACTAGATGCACTGAAAGGATTTTGTGCCTCTGCCTAAGACCTTGCCCCTTGTCCTTTTTAACTGGTCAAAGCCATGTGAAATGCCCTGGCCCACTGCTCACAGAAACCGTTAACTCTTCCTAGAGATGGAACTTGGCCTGGTGTCCTAATATCCTGAAACATGCTCTAAATGGCATGTTCTCAAAAAAACTAAAACTCAGACATCACTGACATAGCTTAACTATTGTATAGTCTAGAACCTCTTCTCTCTGGTAAGGTTTTTATGTAAGTAATTGCAAAGAGCCTTTAGTAGCACCTGGCCTTCAGTGATAGTCTAGATTCCTCCAGTCAGGCTTCAGGCTGGTTCCTGTCAGACAGCCAAAACTGATGGAAGATCTCCTTATGATGAACAGTGGCAAAACAATGATGCTGAAACTTCTAGAATTGTCAGCCATTCTGGATACTATCAATCACAAGATATTGCTTGACCCTGTCTGCCATAGTTTAAAAGCATCCCATTGATTCCCATTATCTATTCTTTTTTCTTCTCATAGATCCTGAGAGTCAGCTGTTTCTCTCCTCCCTGTGAACTTTGCCAATATTCTCCCAGAGGGTGTAATGGTTAGGTACCTGATACAGAACATAAAATAGAATCTTTTGATTGACTTCATTGTGTTTTGGATCAGGCCTATGATGAGATGACAAGAGGGGTACATTGCTAGTAATTGCACATAGCTCTGTCACCTTTTTATTCATCTTAGAAAGTATGGCCTCCCTGATATCCTACCACATAAAGTAAATTGGAGTAAAGAACAGCTGGCTTTAACTGAACCCAGGAAAGACCAAAGAAATGATAGTTAGAAGAAAGAATCTCTAGATCTATCTGAGGGCTCTAGATATCTTTTTAGTTGCTTTACCAAAACCATCTCAATTTCTTTCCATAAAAACTGGAGATTACAGACAGAATATTAACTAGTGAGATTGCTAGCCATAAATCACCCATCTGCCGCCAGGTCTTTCTAAAAGGAGGAATTAACAATCTTCTCCAATTATAGACAAAGTGTTTCCTCACTGGACTTCTCAAAAAGAAGAGATACATATAAGTCCAACTCATAGGTTGCAGCCTGAAGCTCCTTAAGTGTCTACAGAATGTAAATCTTGAAACATTGTTACATGCCCCAAAGACTTATCTCTTACAGTCATATAGATAGGTTTAAAAACTGCCTTCTTCACCGTAGATGTAAGAAAATATGGTGGAAAAATATAAAATATCTTTTTCCATTCTGCACATCGCTCTGATCTATAATAAACTGGCTAAAAACCCAGCCAAGTATATTGTGTTAACTTTAAAAGTTAGGTTGACATAGGCTGGAATAGCTATAACATAGCTAACTCCCAGGGGGGAGACAGCTATGTTGATAGAGGAATGTTTCGGTTGATGTAACTGCCATTATCAGGGAAGGGTATTCCTACACCAATGGAAAAAAAATTTTCCATTGGTGTAGATTGCATCTACACACTAAAGGGTTATGTCAGAATAGCTATGATGTTGTAGCTTTGCATAGTGTAGACATATGCTGAGGCATGTACCTCAGTATTAGATAAGTTTCAGAGTAACAGCGTGTTAGTCTGTCTTTGCAAAAAGAAAAGGAGTACTTGTGGCACCTTAGAGACTAACCAATTTATTTGAGCATGAGCTTTTGTGAGCTACAGCTCATCCGATGAAGTGAGCTGTAGCTCACGAAAGCTCATGCTCAAATAAATTGGTTAGTCTCTAAGGTGCCACAAGTACTCCTTTAGTATTAGGTTAGTTAAGGAAAAGCATGTAGAGATTCCCTCAGCAAACACTCAAAGGGCTTTTAATTCTACATTTATTGAAATCAATGGAAAAAATCCCATTGATTTAAATGGTGCAGGATTAAGTCCATAATGCATATATGTTCTCTTACATGCCTACACTTATCCCTGCCTCTTTGATTATTGGTTTGGTATGTCTTCATTCATAAACAGGTCTGACTCTCTCTTCAGGGGAGGGATGCCAGGCAAAAATGAGTTTGGGGTGAGGAGTCGTCCTAACATAGTTAGTGTGATCTCTTCTGCAGAAAGTCCACTCTGAGTGTCAAGTGCATGCTGCTTTATGGTTGATCATGTCAGTATCAAAAGAGACAATTTGAACCATTGGACGAGAGACACACAGTACAAGGAGCACCACTGACTGCCACTAGGACCAGTGTATTGCAACATGTACTGCTTGCGGAATCAAAATATATGTAAGAAAAAGGATATCACATCCCTCAAAGATTTCCTTCCAAAGGCAAGCCTATGCCTGACAGAAAGAAAAACTGAATTTCCAATGAGTGTGAAAGCACTACCACTGAATATGAAACACAAATCATGTACCACACCTGTCCCAATGAACATGCAATATGTAAAAGCAATGTAGCTTGAAATGGTCAGCAAAAATACATGGAATGTGGCATTTTGGGGCAAGTAGAGTGAAGATAAAAACAAAGAAACAAAACACATTGCATCTGCTGGTTCTGTACAACACCTCAACCGTTAGATATAATCAAAGATAACCCAGTACAATTCTTCTGTTTCCTGCCGGCCCAGTCAGCTCACAAATAAAGGTTGAAAAATAATGCAAGTTGTTTCAAATCACATGAGTCAAAACATATTAATAAAAGGCCTGTTAGCATGGTGCAAAAAAAGCTGTAAGGCTAGCCCATGCAAGTGTTTCTTCATGATTGCTCATTTATAGAGGATTTACTGTGCAATAATCCTGACCAACCTGGAAAGGAGACTCAGTTAAGGGATGCAAAAGATACTGTGAAACAGTGGTTACCTTGAAATATTCATCATTAACTACACAGTAGTCTTTGACTTTACTGATGTATTTGTGGGTTTTTCATGAGTATCATCCCACCAATAAAGCAATAATGGAAATAACTGCTGTAGCAGTACCCTGATTTGCACCTATTGGAGTACTTCCCTAGTATCTTGTCAGGGACAGAAGTTGATGGCATATCAAAAAACTGTTCAGTAGTTCAACAGAAAATGCAAAACCCACATGGCTCATCATGTACATTATTATTGTCTCAGACAGTAAACACGGGCCACTTTTCCTAATTATTAATTGTATCTATCAGTAGCAAGCATAAAAATAAGATGGTTGCCTGAAGTTAAACCTCATAGATATTAAGCTTTCGTGGGTGTATACCCACTTCATTGGATGCATGTAGTGGAAATTTCCAGAGGCAGGTATAAATATGCAAGCAAGAATCAGGCTAGGGCTAACGAGGTTAGCTCAATCAGGGAGAGCTGAGGTGTGAACACCAAGGGAGGGGAAACTGCTTTTGCAGTTGGCTAGCCAGTCACAGTCTTTCTTTAATCCTGAGCTAATGGTGTCAAATTTGCAAATGAACTGAAGCTCAGCAGTTTCTCTTTGAAGTCTGGTCCTGAAGTTTTTTTGCTGCAGGATGGCTACCTATAAATCTGCTATTGTGTGTCCATTGAAGTGTTCTCCTACAGGTTTTTGTATATTGCCATTCCTAATATCTGATTTGTGTCCATTTATCCTTTTACATAGGGACTGTCCAGTTTGGCAAATGTACATAGCAGACTGGCATTGCTGTTACATGATGGCATATATTATATTGGTGAACGTGCAGGTGAATGAACTGGTGATGGTATGGCTGATCTGGTTAGGTCCTGTGATGGTGTCGCTGGTGTAGATATGTGGGCAGAGTTGGCATTGAGGTTTGTTGCAAGGATTGGTTCCTGAGTTAGAGTTACTATGGTGCGGTGTGTAGTTGCTGGTGAGAATATGCTTCAGGTTGGCGGGTTGTCTGTGGGTGAGGACTGGCCTGCCTCCCAAGGCCTATGAAAGTGAGGGATCATTGTCCAGGATGGGTTGTAGATCACTGATGATGCATTGGAGAGGTTTTAGCTGAGGACTGTATGTGATGGCCAGTGGAGTTCTGATGGTTTCTTTCTTGGGCTTGTCTCGCAGCAGGAGGCTTCTGGGTACACATCTGGCTCTGTTGATCTGTTTCCTTATTTCCTCGTGCGGGTATCGTAGTTTTGAGAATGCTTGGTTAAGATCTTGTAGGTGTTGGTCTCTGTCTGAGGGGTTGGAGCAAATGCTGTTGTACCTCAGCATTTGGCTGTAGACAATGAATCGTGTGGTGTGTCCAGGATGGAAGCTGGAGGCATGAAGGTAGGCATAGCAGTCGGTGGGTTTTCGGTATAGGGTGGTGTTAACGTGACCGTCACTTATTTGCACCGTGGTGTCTAGGAAGTGGACCTCCTGTGTAGATTGGTCCAGGCTGAGGTTGACGGTGGGGTGGAAGCTGTTGAAACTGTGGTGGAATTCTTCCAGGGTTTCCTTCCCATGGGTCCAGATGATGAAAATGTCATCAATGTAGAATAGGTAGAGAAGGGGCATGAGTGGACAAGAGCTGAGGAAGCGTTGCTCCAGGTCAGCCATAAAAACGTTGGCATATTTTGGGGCCATGTGGGTGCCCATAGTGGTGCCACTGACCTGGAAGTATATATTGTCACCAAATTTGAAATAATTGTGCGTGAGGATAAAGTCACAGAGCTCAGCAACCAGTTGTGCTGTGGCGTCATCAGGGATACTGTTCCTGACAGCTTGTATTCCATCTGTGTGTGGGATGTTTGTGTAGAGAGCCTCTACATTCATGGTGGCTAGGATGGTGTTTTCTGGAAGATCACCAATACATTGTAGTTTTCTCAGGAAATCAGTGGTGTCATGGAGATAGCTGGGAGTGCTGGTGGCATAGGGTCTAAGTAGAGAGTCCGCATATCCGGAAAGTCCTTCAGTGAGAGTGCCAATGCCCAAGATGATGGGGCATCCAGGATTTCCGGGTTTGTGGATCTTGGGTAGTAGATAGAATAACCCAGTCAGGGTTCTAAGGGTATGTTGATTTGTTCCTGTGTTAGTGTAGGAAGTGTCCTGAGTAGATGGAGCAGTTTCTTAGTGTATTCCTAAGTGGGATCTGAGGAAAGTGGCCTGTAGAATTTAGTATTGGAGAGTTGTCTGGCAGCCTCCTTTTGGTAGTCAGACCTGTTCATGATGACAACAGCACCTCCTTTATCAGCCTCTTTGATTATAATGTCAGGGTTGTTTCTGAGGCTGTGGATGGCATTGCGTTCTGCACGACTTAGGTTATGAGGGAAGCTATATTGTTTTTCCACAATTTCTGCCTGTGCACATCGGTGGAAGCATTCTATGTATAGGTCTAGACTGTCATTTCGACCCTCAGGAGGAGTCCATGTGGAGTTCATCTGTGTATCAGTGCGTTGTTCAGTGTTATCTTGAAAGTATTCTTTGAGTTGGAGATGGCGAAAGTAGGCTTCCAGGTTACCGCAGAACTGTATCATGTTGGGGGCGGGGGGGCAAAAAGAATGTCCCCGAGATAGGACAGACTCTTCTGCAAGGCTGACTGTGTAGCTGGATAGATTGACCATATTGCTGAGTGAGTTAGGGGTACCACTGTTGTGGCCCCATGTGGCAGGTAGGATTTTAGACAGCTTACAGTCCTTTTTCCTTTGTAGAGAGGTGAAGTGTGTAACGTAGATCTCCTGTCTTATTTTAGTATAATCCGTTTGTATGGAAGGTTGGTTATTTATGAGAGTCTCCAGGTTGGAGAACTCTTTTTTGATGCTTATCAGGTGGTTCTTCAGTTTCTTTGATAGTATATAGCATAATCTCTCACTATGGTCTGTGCAGAATGTAGATAGCAATGGATTTTTCACCTTTAGTCCATTTGGTATGATGTCCATCTGTTTGCATTTGGAAAGGAAGATATCATCTGTCTGTACTTGTGCAAGTTTCTTCATACACTATGAATAAAGTGTATTTATTCACTGATAAAGCAGGTGCTGTTGTCTTGCTTGCATATTTATACCTGCCTCTGGAAATTTCCACTACATGCATCTGGCAAAGTGGATATTCACCCACGAAAGCTTATGCTCCAATATGTCTGTTAGTCTATAAGGTGCCACAGAAGTCTTTGCCGCTTTTACAGATCCAGACTAACATGGCTACTCCTCTGATACTCATAGATATTGCTCATTCTACTGTCATAAATCCTTGTGAATCAAGATACAGGTGAGGTTGGCATCCAATAGAACATTCTTGGAAAAGCTTTCAATACCAGTCATCTCAGGGTATGTCTACCCTGCCATTAGACACCTGCGGCTGGCTTGTGCCAGCTGATGTGGGCCAATGGGCTGTTTAATTGCAGTATAGGTGTTTGAGCTTGGGCTGGAGCCCAACCTTTGGGACATAGCTTGAATGTTTACACCGCAATTAAACAGCCTCTTAGCCCAAGCCCCATGAGCCTGAGTCAGCTGGCAATGGCCAGCCATGGGTTTCTAACTGCAGTGTAGACATACCCACAGTAAGTTATGTGGCAAGAATTCCTCACCTCATCCAAAGGACTAATCTTCTAGCCAATTTGAATAATAGAAATACTTTCCTTTCTAGGTTGCTCCTGATCATGACTCACAGCTTGGTGTAGAGAATCCTCCCCTGTGTTTGAGTTTAACTTTTCTCACTGAGGATGCCAAATAAGATCAGTCAAACATTATATGCCATACACTGGGTTGCAAAGATGAGGAATGAGTTTGTGCCCCATGGCTGCCAAAGAACAGAGCTAAAACCAGTAGTAAAGAAGTATGATAGCATTGTGGGGAGAGCGGAGTCTCCTGAATTACACTCAAGTACCATGGTGGGGAAGCCCCTAGAGGTTCAGTTGCAAAAAACATGAAAATCTGTGTTTTTGCTGAACAGAGCCCAGTGGGAAGAGATTACTGAGGTGTCAGAGTGTGGAGGTAGAAACATGAAGGGGAAGAATGGAGAAACTAAAACACACACATTTAAAAATCTTCTCTTGATAGACCCCCCACAACGTGACTATCACAAAATCTGTCACTTAGAATGATGCTGTTTTGAAAGCAGTTCCTATATATGTTGCACTCAGTGTTGTCAATTTTCATAATTTCATCACAGGTCTCACAATTGTTAGTGGTTTTCTTAAAGCTCCAGCTTCTCAAGTCAGATAGCTACAAAGTGAATCTCAGGTTTTATTTTTTAGAGAGTAAGTTTTTACTACTCCTAGTCACAGAGAAACTTGTAAATGTTACCAGAGTATACTTAATGGCCTAGAAACTAGATGATAAAAGAACCCCCTATTTAAAAAAAAACACATAATTTTTGAAGACCTAACTCCTGATTATTGAACACTTTGGGTTGGCAATTCTGGGTACTCTATAAATATTAAGGCCTGGTTTCCCAATTCACCAATCTAATAGGAGTTGTAACTCCATTAATCTGAATACAGTTATTCTGGATTTACAGTGGTGTGAGATCAGAATCGCTCTTCTTTTTTTTTTTTTTTAACATCTTGGTAAAATTGCTGAACCAAATATTTTCATAAAGACCAGCATGGATTAGAAAAGAATACATAAATTTTATGGCAGACTGACCAAATAATCTAAAACACACAATTTGCTAATATTTAAAATATGATCAAGTATAATAAAAGTGGTGAGGCAATTCTGCTCTTAGAAGTACTGTATATACCAATGTTCTAACGAATTTTAACTCTTCTGAAGTCAAAAATTTAGGCTGTGATTTTTCAAAACTGCCAAAAAGCACCCAACTCCCATCACAATTAAATGGACTTTGGGTGCCCATTTTCCTTAGGGACCGTTGAAAATCATAGCTTCAAATCATAAATGCTTTTAATACCTGATGTACAGTATTTATGGTATTTTAGGGTATAATCTCTCTCAGGCAGGGCCTATCTCCTCATACATGTTTGTACAGTGCCTAGTACATTTTGGGTGCTATTGAAATATGAATACAGCAACTAACAAATATTAGGCAATGGTTTATAACATCTTCATAGTCAGAACAAATTAATGACCTTTATACTTGTTTCTCCAAATAAACCAAAAATGTGCAGAAATATTAACTAACCCAACAAACATGCTCTGCATAGCTTTTGTTTAATAGTAAAGTAAAATTCTTTGTTAAATAATACAAATAAAAACTGAAGTGAATCTGATTCATGTTAAGACTGTTCTTCTGTGTGTCTAACAACACAAAAACATTTCACTTTTAGCACACCTGAATTGAAAATAGGTTGGTATTTCATGTCATTTAACATTTGGGCTCTTCTAAATTGTATTAAAATGGGAGCATAACAAAAAGAGAGAGTGAGAGATTAAAAATTAAACACTTCAAAATATTAAGTTCTTTTCTTCAGTCACATGAACAGATCAAAGTAATTTAAAAGCAAATATTTCCAACTTTTCATCCCCCAGACTTTGATCTAAGATGTTTAGATATCAGTTTTGCTGTATTATTCAGAACATGATAAATTTTGTAAATGATAGTAACTTGTTAATATGTTTGGAAACAACCATATTAAAATAAATAGAACCAATTGTACTTTAAGCAATATCTGGTAATATGTGGTTAGACATTGGTAACAGAGTGGTGAAATTGGAGCTTTTCCTTTTTTATTTTTTTGTTTTCCTTTGCTTCTTGTTGAATTCTGGCTTCTTTGAAGATGTATAGACTGGTGTGATAGTGTCCAAAGGCCATAAATTGTTAAACTATTTGTATAAATGTGTGTTATAACATTGTGTTTTCTGTTATTTCACAGTAGAAGCTGTATTGATTTCTGTTAGCAATCATAGAAATATTTCAAAAGCAATTAAAGGTACTAATGTTTCATTTGTAAATCATAGCTTGGCTTCGGTGGACAAATAGCCTCATGTCAGAAATGTACACATTCCTCTTCTCTGTTAACAAGGCGAGAGATAGCAGTTAAGAACCTATTTATGCAATAGGAATGACTGCACAGACCTTTATTGTGCTGAAATAAGAAAATATACAGTGAGGACTGAATACTGTTATGACAGGAATTATTTTAAATTGCATTCTCTACAGAAATACCCATTGATATTACTTATGTGCGTGCGTACACACTGTAAAAGAAAAAGTCATAGATCAATAGACTGTGTTAATAGCAGGAAGGCAAATCCTGTTCATATTACTCATATGATTAGTCCCATTGTGTCGAATTCAGATATGCATATGCAACTCCCCTTGAAATCAAAGAAAACTGTGTAATAAAAGAAAATTTGGCCCATTAACTTTAATGGGACTCTCTGCATAAGTGAAAAACAAGCAGGATGTGGCCTACGAAGTGGACAATGCCTAGTAACTTATGTGTAAGTCCAGTTTCTGAATACAATGAGTTTACTCAATGGGTGGGCATTGTTTCCATTGAAATGAATAGTAAAATTTCCATTACCTTCAGAGAAAACAAAGGTTAATGCTGAACAATTTAGCAAATCTCTCGCCCAAAATGACCAAGTTGTAAGCAGAATCCTTGTCTTCATTCCATGAACAAAATTAACAGTGTCTCTTTGGGGAATCCCGCAGTTCTAGGTAAATTCCAGTGAACCTGAATAACAGATGAGCAAATACCTGCAGCTTATGGGCCAGATCCTCAGCTTGTGTAAATCTGGCTTGAATGGAGTACACAAGCCATTTGCCTACTGAGGATCTGGGCTATACATTTCTAAATTAAATATATTTAGCAACACTTATCAATTTAAATTTTCACAGTTGTGCAAAATTATAGCTTTTAATCATTTTTTCTATTTTTATCTATTTAAATTTTCAGTTGTGGGAAATGATGGGGGTCAGACAATAATTGTTGTAGACCCCGAGAGTCAAAAAGTTAAAGCCTTGTAATCATTAAAACACAAATAGCCAACATCACAGGTCAAGTTATACAAAGTAAGTGCGCTTAAACCAAACTCTAAGTTCTCAAGCAGCATTTTTCTTACTTCACCTACTTGTAAATTTTGATTATTATCGATGGAAATATTTTTGTCAGAGTGTGTATGGTAAAATCGACATTTACTGACCGTTACCTATAAAAATCTAATCCTTCCAAATTTAGTTATATCTTGTCATTATCCTGTTGCAATTTAGTCACACGTACTGATCATATTTCCTGTAATGCAAGAAATAAAAAATGTGTGTGAGCACTACACTTTCAAGAGACCCTACTAGCATTCAAATTAAATTAATATAGAGAACAGCCATTTGATCCCATATTTTGATCAAACTAAATGTTCATTAACCTGGATGAATTGAAAATATTCTGAACAGCCTTGCTACCCACCACTATTTTTATGTCAATGCATTCATACTGGGAACAAAGAAAACATTACAAGTTATTTAAAATTATTTGCATAGTATTGATGTGAAATGCTTTCATTTTTCTCTTCAGGTCCTAAAGGGGTTTCCAGAATGCTTACAAGCTGACATTTGTCTACACCTCAACCAAAACTTGCTTCAGAACTGCAAAGCTTTCCAGGGGGCCAGTAAAGGTTGTCTCCGAGCTTTAGCTATGAAGTTTAAGACAACCCATGCTCCTCCTGGTGACACCTTAGTCCACTGTGGTGACGTTCTCACAGCTCTTTACTTCCTGTCAAGAGGCTCCATAGAAATCCTCAAGAATGACATAGTTGTAGCCATTCTTGGTATGTATTTGCAAACTAAGGAGATGGAATGTCATCTTTCTGCTAGCACATACTATAGAACAGCAGACTGAAAAAGTCCATTGCCATATTTGGTGCATGCACCCTGTGAATGACTGTCACTTTAATTTAAAATCAAGCTTCTTTATGACTAATTTAGCAGCAGCACCTACATAATATCCTCACCCCATGGTCAGGAAGGGGGCCTGTCCGTATCACAAGTAACTTTGCTGTACAGGGGAAGGGGTAGGATCTGGAGAGTCCATGCAGGGAGTAGAGAATCCCTGTGCATCAAAGAGCCCAGCTGCATGTGCATTTAGAATTTTCCCCAATCAACTCCAACATAAATACCTGCCTAAGTTAAAATTATGTGAAACGGCATTAAGGTACGCACTTCCCCCTCCTGTGAGTCAGTCCTATGGCACTGGCTGGTGACAGAATCCTTAGAGGTGAGGTTACAATTGGAGCTGGGTGAACAATGGATTTTTCCATGCACTGGCAATTCCAAAAAATTGGGAGGAAAAATTTTCACATCAAAACAAAAACAAAATTTTGAAAAATTGAAAAGTAAAAAAAAATCATTTTGAGTCCAACAAAATGTTTCATTTCAATTTTGATCATGTTAAACATTTTTGACTGGTTTTTTTAACCGAATTAAAGGAAATGTTGAACCAAAAAGTCATTTGAACTTTAAAAGTGAAGTTTTTCATTTAGAAAATGTTGAAATTAAATGTTTTGATTTTTTGGAATTGGAGGGGAGGGGTCAACTGAAGCAATTTTTACAGGAATTCATGAAATGTTTTGGTGTTGCCAAATCTGCATTTTTCACCAAAAATAGTTGCATGCAAAAAATGTCACCTATCTTTAATTACAATGGAGTTGTGTTGAACTGAGTCAATAGAAGTTTTGTCATCTACTTCACTGGGAGCAGGATAGAAAACACAGAGGGGAGAGAGAGGCTACTGCAGAGACAAATGACCTCCCTGTATTACCTGAGAGCCGCAGAGGTTTTGTGGCATAACAGACTCCTACTCTTATTGCAAACCCTATCCCTCTGGAAGGAATAATGCCAGGGAAACTGGAGGGAGAACCATGTGGAGCTTCCAGAACACCTTGGAGTAGATTGAACAATCTATCCCATGGAGACCATCTTAAAATATGTGAAAATAATTGTAGTCCTCAGTCAAGAAAAAATGAGGGAATTATTTTTATTTTATTGGCTCTTGTGCTATGCTTGATTGCTGCTGCATTGTTCTGCAACAGTTTGTGACAGCAAGAATATAAACACATAGGAGAGTACAAATCAACAATAAAATGATATTGGTCAGAATAATGGGCTGGTTTAAATTAGCCTGCATGAAATTAGCCTGCAATAAAACCTCTTTGAAAAAGAACAAAGATAAACAACATTTTGCCAAAAACATCTGCCTCCTGCAGAAAAGCACACAGGAGGGAAAATTAACATGGAAAACTCTTGTTGATGCATCCTTCCCTCCACTGGGACAGGTTTGCAGCCACACACAAGTAGCATGGCCAAAGCCCTCTGCAGTGTGCATATGTCCCCAAATCCTCAAAGAAACCCATAGATGTGAGGGGGATCTGAACAGACAGTCCGTCCCTCCTTGTTTCTCCCCAAATCCCCTCCTTTTGGCAGCATTTTCATTCGGGAGCCAAGCCATGTTATCACTACTGATCTGATTGCAGTAGCACACTAAAGCCCTTTCTGAGAGGGAGATAATGCAGCTCAGCATTATAATGGAAAATCCAATTGTCCTGGAGAGTATAATGCTACGTGGTTGGGCTGCTCCCAGTTCCTCCATCTCTGGACTGCCATTCCCCCCAGATTTGCAGAATTCCAACCATGCAGTATATGCAGGGGGGAGCTTTTTAGCCTTGTTGGTTGAGGGGGGGCAAGGTTAGTATGATGGTTCATAGGTATTGCTACCTCTTTCCAGGTTTGCAGGCCGGAGCTGACAGGTGTTTGTGATCATTTTTGTCCCCTTTGTGCCTTGCAGAAGAAGGGATTATAGGGCAGAAACAAAGGTCAACATTTCCTAAGTGGCCACTGATTCACTGAATTTGGGTACCCAACTTCAAACACTCTGGGCCCTATTTTCAGAGGAACTGCGCATCTACATCTTTGTTTTGAAGTATGGAGCTATGGGCGCTCAGCACTTCTGATAACAAGGTACAAAGTGTCTCAAGATGGGCACCCAAAATCGAAGTTCGCTCCTGAACATGTTGGCCAAAATCTTTGTAAATTTTTGAAAGATGGATAATGGAAATGAATTCTGGAGCCATTTCAATCTGAGGGCCTGATCCCACATACCTCACTGCATGCAATGGAGATTTTGCCTGAATAAAGTGTGGAGTGATTACAGAGTTCCTGGTCTTCCACAGTTACCAGAGGTCAGGATGCAGCAGGGAGCTCAATAAACAAGGGAGTTTGTAGATGGAGAAACAGTAGATGGAGAAATTAGAAGGATGGCAATGTGGTGATATATAGAGAGAGCCCTGCAGATCTGCGGCTATCCGCTTTATATGTGTGGATGTAGATAGCCACAGAATGTGTTTTTGGATCGTGGATCAGATATGGATACAAATTTTGTATCAGCACAGGACTTTAGATATATATGATTATGTGATAGATGAAGGGTTGCTGTAGCCTGTTGGTCCCAAGATATTAGACCCAGAGAGAATGTTGGTGAGAGAGACAAGCTTTTGAGCTTACACAGAGGAAGAAGGAGGAGGAGAAGAGCTCTGTGTAAGCTCAAAAGTTTGCCTCTCTCTCCAACAGAAGTTGATGTGATATATGATATTCATGATATCATACTGTATGTCATGATAGATTAAATATGATACAACATTTTGTAACTATGATATTTTAAGGCTAATGTGAACAAGTGTTATCAAAGTGATTACTGCAATATAATTGTCACAGATATCAAACTGTACTTGCAAGATATGTTAACAAAATTTAATATCAGATATTATTATACATTGTATACCTTATACCTTATACAAGGGAGTTTGTCAAAGAGTTCTCTAGTTACTGCTTAAGTCATGGTTCTTTGTGTCTATGTCCTCACACTACATATGCTATAAAAGATCAGATGCAGATTTTGGAAAAACAAGCACGTACGTTACTGACGACTATTTTAGTGAGAAATAAATACTGTAAATGTGTCAAGGTTGAAGGAAAGCAGAGTTGTAAAAGTATTAGCATGAAAACAGCTCTGTTTAAGGGGCTGCTGCCTCTGGAGGTTTTGAATTACTGTTCAAAGTTAATTCTAACATTGAAAATTGAGTCAGTTTCTTCTGTTGCAGATCTTTGGGGAAAGGACTATGTCATCATATATATTTGTATATTTGCTGGGACAATGTAGTCTCAATCCAGATTGGGCGCTCTGGGCACTACTGTAGTATAAAATTACATCATCATGAACAATATTATTTACTACTCTAGATTATATTTTTGTTACAAGAAGGGGCTGGTAGAAATTCTGCATGTATTCTGTTATGTCAGGAATAATGCAGAACTGATTCAAAACAGAGTTTTAAAATTTCCAGATCTTCCTCTTGCTTAGTCCAGTTTTATACCAGCGTCACTCCACTGATTTTGATGGAATTACTCCTCTGACATACACTGGTGTAAATCAGGATAATCAGGTTTCATAACTTCATATCCCATAGTATAAGTTTCTTGAAGAGTTATGGGTGCATTCATTTTAATGGAGTTCTCATAATTAAAATAATCCGTCTGATTTTTTTTTGCAGGTAAAAATGATATTTTTGGAGAGATGGTACATCTTTATGCAAAACCAGGGAAATCAAATGCTGATGTGAGAGCTTTAACCTATTGTGACTTGCATAAGATCCAGCGAGAAGACCTACTAGAAGTTTTGGATATGTATCCTGAATTTTCTGATCTCTTTCTCACCAATCTAGAACTGACTTTTAATCTGAGACATGAAACTTCAAAGGTACATACAGTAGGTGTTGTTTTTTTCTATGATTTTCTTTCAAGTGTACTTGTTAAGTCACAGAAAAGAAAGACGTCCCTGGAAAATATAAGTTCTGGCTCTTCTTTTACACCAAAGTTAATGGACTTATAATGGTGTGAGAGTGGAATCAGTTCCATATGATCAGAACTGGAAAATAGATGAAAAACAAAGGCTAACAGAATTGAAAGCAAAAGGCTTGAGGCCAAATTCTGTTCAAGAAAACTTACCTGTGTGGTCCCAGCAAAGTCCGATAGACCTAGCAGAAGTGAATGAGATGACTCAGGTGATATTAAACTACCAGGATTTGGTTCTTTATTCAAATAGTGTTAAGATTTCAACCAGAGGGATTTTGAATATTTTGATATGCCCATTAAAAAACTGTTTTGAAATAAACATGAATATAAACTTAATGAGGGAAATTTGACACTGTCAATATATTTATCAGAAAAAGAAAATAAACAAGAATCAAGCTACCCTGGTTCCATTTATGACTAATACTACAACAAATGTAATTGTCTTGCAAATCTTCTGTCCTCTTGGACTACATTTCCTATATTCAAAATTAACTAATAAAACATATGAAGCACTCTTGGTAGGACACCCCACACTTGTCTTCCCTACCCTGAACCTGCAGAACCTCCGTTTGTCTCTCCTCCCACCAATGGCTTCCTTAAGATGCCTCCCTGCCCACAGTGCCCCCTTCAAGAAAGGAGAAGGAAGTGCAGCCTCGGTAGGGTTCACTTCTCCCAGGAAGTTTGTCAGTCTGGATTTGGAAAAAAAATAGAGGGTTGGCCATTGGCTGAAGGGGAGGATGCTTCTGGCTAACAGGAGCGAGAGGTGTTGCATTCGTTTGGATGGAATAAATGGGCCCAAAGAGTAAAAGGTGTTAATAAGACGTTGTCACTGTCCAACATTAAACAGTGTTAAACAAGGCTTGGGGTTTGGTATACAGAGACTTCAGCCTGCATAGTACCATGGCAAATACATAATTAAAAATCTTGTTACCCTTTTATTAAAGATACAGAAAAGAATGGGGGAAATTTGCATTATTTGAAATGTAAAGTGTTAAGTAAAGCTTTCATTTGAACATCATCCCTTGTTCCCTTTCCTTTTTCTAGGAGAAACCCCTTTGTCTGACAGTCTCTTTTAGATGGTATCAAAGATAGTAATCACTGTCCTTTTGCGGGAAATGGGAGGAAGTTAGTTGAGATGGGCTGGAGTTTTTGTTGTTGCTGAAGTTCAACCCCATTTTCTGGAAGACAAAACAAGACACAAACACACAAAAGGGGAGAGGAAAGAACAGCAAAGATAGAACATGCAGCTTCTAACTCTGATGTTGAATCTCACTTGCAGCCTCACTGCTGGAAAAATGTAGGCACAACGCGCAGTCTTATCAGTCACCTCGAGACCTGGCAAACTCATACCAGCCCCAGGCTATTTAGGGCATTGCTTTTAACTGCCTCTTTCTGGTCACAGGCTCTCATCAGTGTTCCAAAATATACAGTCTTTACCATCTAAACTAGGCTCCTGTTAGACAGAAGGCAAACGGAGAGGGAGAGAAAAGAGAAGAAATAAGGTGGGAAAGGAAAAGGATACACAGAGTTGGAGGAGCAGGCTGTGATAAAGTCTTGCATCCCAAGTAGTGGTTGGGATTTAGCTGGAGCCAGGTAGAGGTGGCCATATGTTCTGGCTCCCTCTTTTTTGGCCTGGCCTGGTCTGGTCAGGACACCTTTCAGGATTAGGATGAAGATCATGGGATAGCAGCTATGATGGTGAAGCTCACTCCTTCCCCTTCTCTCATCTTTGCCAGTCGGTGTTCTGGCACCCTGCTTTTCTCCTATGGTTTCTTTTTTTAAGAACCCCAACAGGGACTGATGGGCAGAATAGTCCATCCACTCGTTATTTTATCCACCAATTAGGCCTAATTTCTAACACACCAATTTTGGTTCATTGATTTCCAGTCCCATGCTTCTCTTGTTTGCCAGGCATGATTTGAAACACAGTCCTTGAATTTTGTCAGTAGTTCTTTCTGTTTGGACTAAGTCAGTCTTTGTCTCCCTTTCGTACCTTTTCCCATCAGCATTTATTGTAAGTGGTTATTGTGACAATTTATAAACATTCACTCACTTTTTACTGTTGAGCTCCCAATTAGGGTAAATTTGTAGGCCTAATTATCACAACATAATCCCTTTTTTTGGTAACCAGTTCTGCCTATGATCGGACCTTTGTTCATTATGTCACTAAAAACATATTTTAATTTAAGCACATAGAGGAGGGTGGGGAGGGTACTTCGTTATTATTTATCCCACCGCTGGCATTTACAAATCTTATTTGATTAGATCTTACCAAAATTACAGTTAAACCTTCCAGATGTTAACAAAAGCTAAGAACTTACCACTTACTTGTTTTGTAGTAAAACAAATCTCAAACAGCTGCTGTTATATGACTGTAAGATGTTTAAAAACAAACCAGCTGTTATCAGTTCTTTGGCTGTATGCCCAGAATGGGTAAAGATTGGGGAGAAAACTTTCCGCTTCTTTTTGGCGCTTACACATTCAAAGCTGCATATCTACACAAACTGTGAAAATGTATGCACCAATGGTTAAACTTTGTCACCTAGAGAAATTTGTTTAGCTCTGATGGCATTTTTACCCAAGCGTATTGCCTTCTTTTACAAAGAAGCAACAAAATGATGTTCTTTAGGAATCACTTCTGCATTTATGAGCTATTTGGAACACCCAGAAGCAGTAAAACTTAGCAGCCATTTGTACTCTATGACAGAACTTGCCCACCTTTTTCACCACCAATATTTGTGAGGGCAGCTAAGCCCACCATGAGGATTTAACCCATGAAACAACAAAAACTGACATCACAAACAAAACAGAAAAAAATTGCAAAACACAAAAAAACAATAACCCCAAAACATTGTAAAAACAATAAGGAAAAATATTTTTAAAACAAAACAACTAAAATTGCAAAAACACAAAACAATCACAAAAATCTTGTAGATGGTATTAAAGATGGTAAAGACTGTCCTTTTTGGGGAAAAGAAAAGAAGTTAGTTGAGATGGACTCAGGGCTGACCTCAGGAGTAGGCCACCTGGGTGGCTGCCCACGGTGCCCAGTGGTCAAGTGGTTGCTGTGCAGCAGTGTAGGGCTGTGCGCTGCTGGTGTAGTGTCAGAAACTGTTGCCTGAGGAGCACTGCATGGGGGGAGGGAACTCCCTGCTTCCTCCTGGCGGAGGAATGTGGGGGAATGGTGACACACAGATACTGCACACACACACCCCAGTGTTTCTCCGTGCTCCCCTAGAGAGCTGTGTGGGCAGGGGAAGTGAGGAGCAACACCAAGAACTCCGTGCATCCAGGTCACTTTCCCCACTTGAGCTGGGCTGTGAGGCAAGCAGCAGGAGCTGCCCTCCTCTTACGCAGCCCAGGTGGGAAAAGTGACCTGGATGCAAGGAAGTCGCTCCTTGCTCCCCCCGCCCCAGAGCCCCCTAGGGGTGCATGGAGGAGCAACGTTCCAGGGAGAGCAAAGGAATAAAGTGGAGAAGGAAAGTACACATGGGTGAGGTGGAGGGGAAGTATCAGCATCTTACATCCTAGGCGGTGGTCAAGATTTACCCAGAGGTGGTAGAGGCGGCAATGGCACCTCGCTCCCTGTCTTTGGCCCAGTCTGGTCAGGACATCTTTCAGAATTAGGATGAAGAAGGTCTGGGATTTTAGGAGATAGTGGGGGTGACAGCTATGGTGGTGAAGCTTGGTCCTTCCCCTATTTTTGTCTTTCAGTTAGCCAGTGCTGCAGTAGCCAGTGCTCAACTAAGTTCCAAAAGGGAGTGATGGGCAGAATAGCCCATCCTCTCATTTGTATTGGAAATTAGACCTAATTAGTGGATAAAACATCAATTTTGGTTAATTGATTTTTAGTCCTACACGTCTCTTGTTTCCCAGGCATGATTTAAAACACAGTACTTGAGTTATTCCAGTAGGCCTTTCTGTTTGGATTAAATCAGTCTTTGTCTCCCTCTACCTTCAACATTTATTGGTATCAGTTATTGTGACATTTTTTAAACTTTCACTCACTTTTCACAGTTAAGCTCACACTTAGGGTAAATTTGTAGGCCTAATTATCACAACAGAGGAGGAACAAGGGAGAAGCTACTGCCTAGGTAGCTTTGCCTATCACATAATGCTGTAGAAGTGCATCTAGCCATGTCCAGAAAGTGTGGGCTATACTGCGCGATGGATCTGCCCCTTTATAGTTGTGTATTTGAAAAATGTAGTTTAAATTTAAGTTTAATTATTCCTGATATACATCACAGTATTTCAGGTGTTCCAGTATATTTTAAAGTAAAGATAATACAGCCTTAGTATGGAGAGACCACCCTGTAGCACTCTGCTCTTGAATCCATGCTGAGACATGAGGAGACAGAGACCACTGGAATTTTGTATGCAAATGCCGGGCACAAGGGTTGCTGATCAGCAAAGTACAAATCAGGGAGGTTCTACATATGTTTTAATTTATTTAAAAAAATAGAATATATTAAAAGTCACTTTATAGAACAAATCATGTTATTTTTTAATGCTGAGCCTTCCTTCATAAAAATTGTATTTTTTTTCTTTACAAAATTATCCTTTCTGTTCCATATGTTAACTCAGCTTTGGAAAGGTCATTGCTATTATTTAAATGTTAGATATAATATATTTTACGGATACATTGAAGCTAGGCCTGAAACTCTGCATATTTGAGAGCTCCTTGAGGATAAAATTAATTCTTCATGATAGGGGCTTTTGAGCAACTATTTCCTGTACTTTCATCATCATAATGTTTTATAATTATTTTTCTCATTGGAGGCTCATTGTTAGTTAAAATGAAACTCTATCCATCATGTGTGTTAAAAATCCATGATGTAGAACCCAGAGACAATCCCCTCACACCCATCCTCCCCACCCATTAGTTCCTTAGGGGTGGCTCCTGCTTCTTACTGCCCCACCCGTACTCCCCCAAGTGAAGAAGCAACTAGAGACACTTTTGGCGCTCCACACAGTGGGAAGACACCCATGCCTATGAATTCGCAGGAACAGGGTCTTAGCTAGTAACTCATTGACTAACACAGTGTTTCTCAAATGCGGCCACCGTGACCAAATGCAGCCACCAGGGGCTTTTCATGCAGCCATGACAGCCTCCTGGGTGGTGATGGGGGGAGGCAAAGCATCAGCCCTGCCCACTCCTCCTTGTTGCTCCAGGAGAGAGGTGGGACACAGTGTTGAAGGAGCAAGGTGAGTTCTTGACCCACGTTGGGGGGATGGGGGCTGGGCAGCAGGTTCCAGCGGCAGGACTTCAGGAACCTGGCTATGCAGCCCTGGGCTCTGACAGCTGGGCAGTGAGTACTGACACCCCCCACCCCGGCTCTGGCCACACAGCCCTGGCCTCCAACTGCAGGGCTTCAGTCTCCGGCTCCTGGTTCCAGCTGTGGGGCAGCAGGCGCTGTCCCCAGCTGCCAGCCAGCTCCAAGCACGGGGCTTTAGGTGCCAACACATGGCTCTGGCCGTGCTGGTGCTGGCAGGCGCTGACCCCCTGCTCCGGCTGTTAGCTTCTGGCTCCCAGTTCTGGCCATGCAGTGCTGGGCGCTGGCCCTGAGCTCCAACCACACGGCCCCAGCCTCTGGTGCTGATCCCCTGCTCTAACTTCCCAGCAGCAGGTGCCAGCCCACAGCTCTGGCCGTGCGGCCCCTGGCACTGATCCCTTGGCCCAGCTGCATGGCATCAGGCTGCCCTGCACAGCAGCAGGCGCCTGCCCAGAGCTCTATTCCCACGTAGCGGCAGGTGCTGACTCCTGGCTCCAGCCACCCACCCCTGGGCTCCAGCACCCAGCTCTGGGCTCTGGCCTTACAGCAACAGGCACTGGCCTTGGGCGCTGACCCACAGCTCTGGCTGTGCGGCAGCAGGTTCTGATCCCTGCCTCCAGCCACACAGTTCCTGTCCCCAGCTCCAGGCTCTGGGTGAGGGCACTGACCCCGGCCCTGGCTGCATGGCAGCAGACACCAGGCCCTGGCTCTGGCCACGCAACGGTGGGGCTCATCACCCACCCCCATCGCCCCTGGGCCCTGCTGCCTCCCACAGCCCTGTATCCTTCAACACTGGACCCTGGTGCCTTCCTGGCCTCGCATCCATCCCCCTTTGCCCCAGGTCCCCACTGCCTCCCCTGGCCCCACATCCATCCCACCATCATCTCTGGCCCCTGCTTCCCCCCATCCAGGGCTTAATGGGTTCTGGGGCTTGCTGAGAAAAGTGATATTAACAAGCATGCAAGTATCACTTTTCAGAGGAGACTTACTAGCTATCTGTGAAAAGTGATACTTGTATGTTTGTTAATATCACCTTTCCTAGCCTCCCAGGTAAGTGTGCTGTGATATTAACAAATTTACAAATATCACTTTTCACAGCAAGCCCCAGGACCCATTAAGCCCTCCATAGGGGGTGGAGGGCTGAAGGGGGAAGCAGCATTATTTTTATTATTGAGTCTGCCAAAAAAACCCTACAAATACAATGATTTGGCTGTGTCTCTGTGCATTTTTAGTTGTTTTTTCTAAAGTTAATTATTTTAGGAAAAAGTGTCAGTGCGGCCACCAATGAGAGTTGGCGGCTGCATTCTGAGACCACCAAAAAATTTGTTGTGAGAACAACACTGCACTAACCTAACTCTCAAAATAATATGCAAATGATGCAATCAGCACATCTGTGACCAGTGTGCTTTTGGAAACCCCATGCCGTCCCAGTTTTTTATTTAGCTGATAGATGCCTGTGCCTGGCTATCCCTGAGCTATTCCTACCTTCTTTTCTCCTAGCTTTTTTCTCCTCCATTATTTTATCCATGGGCACCATTGTGAAGTCCATATAAATCTAAACCTCTCCCTTCAGGACTAAATTTAGAGCAGCAGCAGGAGCAGTAAATGTTTCACCGTCCCTTCTTCCCAGTCCAGTGACATGACCAAGCAACTTACCCAATTGGCATGTCCTGACTGAGCAGTAAGGGGAAGGGAAGTGGGTTCAAAGCCCATGCCTTGTGCATATTCACACACAGCACTGCCTTCATGCAAGATTATTTGTTTTTAAATACATTATCAGCATGTTGTTGCTCAGTTTTTTGGCACTAAAAACAATTCAAATGTGTTAAATGTTTCTTGAATCCATTTCTGCAACAAAAAGCACAAGTTAAAACTTCATGTAGACAACAAGATAAGATGGATAAAAAGAGAAACCACAATTTTCAACTACAGAAAAAATATTTCAACGAGCTGAATCAGAGAGGGAGGAAGGGAGGGACTGGACAGATAAAAAAGGGTAAAATGCATGGTGTTTATCAACCTTATATTTATTGTTGTAAAACTTAACCTTTGTAATCATTACCATGTAATTAAACATCACAGCTAATTATAATCAGTTACCACAGTACTGCCTGCAATAATACACATCCTTTGTAAGAGCTTATTTTCATTTTTTTTTCTTATTTAACTTCACCATGCTTTGTTACTTTAAAAAACACAATTCCAAGAAGCTCAGGAGCTGATGACAACACACTCATGCATTATAATGAACTAATTTGTCTGGACATTTATTTCACCATCAGATGGTATCACTGCTGGAATTATTCCATCCACGTGATCATTTTAATTATTAATATTGAGCTATGTCAATAGTGTTTTCATTCAATCCAGACTTAGTAGTGTAATCTTGTCTTCCTTAAAACTGGAACATGATTAACAGTCAATCGCCTATTGATAATATGCTGTTTTCAAATGGGACTAATCTGTCATTGCATTACATGTTTCATTAATCAAGGCTGATCTCATAATAAGATCACAAACCACTAATGATTCGGATGGAGATAACGGCAAACTTCGAAGAAGGAAATTGTCCTTTGAAAGTGAAGTAGAGAAAGGTAATTAACTTCATGTCTTATATTAAATAGACAGCACTGGGACATTATTCACTGATATTTAAGAGGGGTATTCTTTTCACTGGGTATCATAGATACTTTACGGTTCCATTGCAGCAATTACTTGTGAGCTACTCAAGGTTTTGTTGCTCAGCAGGCAGGGAGTTCTATGCAGTGGCTCTCAAAATAATTACACACGAACACTGGATCAGTTTCACCTTACCCTGACTCCTCAGCCTCCACGACAGACCCCATTGCTTTATATGTGTAGATACTTAGACAATATTGTGTCCTAGAATATCCTATTAAAAATCTTTGGAGATTCTAGTCTGTTGAATTTTTATTAGTCGTATTAATTTTAGTCTCCCAACAAGCAGTGATTTTGTGCTTGATGCAGGCTAGTGTTTCTCAGTTCCTGTGATATCCCTGAAGTTATAGCATTTTGTTTGCAGTGTACAGTATATATACTCACCCTAGTGAATTTGTGCCTTAATTGGCAGTGTGGAAATGGGTCTCTTGGCAGGTCTTCAGGTGGCCTTTTCTATGCTTACATTAACATAAAAGGCCATTGGGAGTAATCAGAATGGAGGGGAGCATTTGGCCAAATATTAACTCATGATATCAGCATTAAGAGCTCATAAATACCAAGGGCATTGGTTAGGTACTCATGAAGGAAGCTAAATTAAGACTTGTATGCCTTTCTTTGGAGCTTGGTGAGTCCAATTCGTGTGTGTGTGTGTCTGTCCAATTATTTATTTGACAAATCAATGTTTCTGGTATTAGCCCCACTCTGCCTTTTATGTTCCACTGTTAAAGGCCAATCCTAAATGCAGGACAGCACTACTTTGAGAGCCAAAGACTTGCTGATGATAAATGAAGGATAGGTGGAGTGCTGGAAGAAGGAGGACTTTAGACCAGTGTGTTCCTGATTAGCAGAATAGCATTACCATTTCATCAAAGAAGCATCTTTGAGGCATGAAGCCACAAGTGACAACACATCTGGCAGGAAAATGCCCCCATGAAATATTCAGTCTGCTCATCATAAAGAATGTGTTGACAGAGGTGCCTTACCTCAATAACCTTCACATTTCTTATGAGAAAACCTACCCTGCCACCTAGACAATATGGAAGTGAATCGTCAGCCTGTGCCTCCTGTTCAGAATAGCCTGCTAAGATGCCAGGAGGGTGGCAAAAACTGTGTTTTGTTGCTCTCATGGGTAGTTCTTTCCTGCTAAATTATAAGTCTCACTGAACAGTTTTCTGATTGCTGGCATTCTTTCACATTACTTTTGACAGGATGTCATTTGCCACAGTTTTGTCAATGAAAATAGCATGCCATTGTGGGAGAACAGAAATGAATGGTAGCCTACCCCTCAATTCTGGTAATTATAATATGTTATCTGGCTGCCTGAGTCACACCAGAGAAAGAAACTCCACCTCCGGAGAAGAGGAGACAAGAGGAGAGAGGGTAACCAGTGAGTGTGTGTAGTTTTGATCCCAACGGCACACTTCTTCCCTGCCCTAGTCTATGCCAAAATTCTGCACGCGGCCATAGTTGAAACAGAGCACATGGAGTTGTTTTTCTGTAGCCTGTCACAGGGCCTGTATTGTTCTGTGAAGAACCATGGCAGTTCCACTGATTTCAAGGCCTTCTGCACCTTTTTGAGGGTGTTAGAACAGAATTTGCCACATTCTAACTTAGACCACAATCGATAAACAGTTTGGGACAGACTCTGTGCAGCAGTTTAAGAGAGGTACGCCACAAAAGGCACAGCCCTTGGCTGAGAGACATATTTCTGGTCACAGTCGTGTTACTGTTTAGATAAAATGTTGTCTAAAGATAACTTTTAACAGTCATATTTTCGCTTCATAAATATAATCTCTAAAAACTAAGCAATCCGTGCATGCTGTTATGAAGCTTTGATGTTTTAAATCTCAGTAAAATCTTAATGACTTATACAGTCAGTTGTTCATGTTGCCTCTCTAGTGTGGTACTGAACTTACATTCGTGATCTTACAGAAGTGGAGCTCTTTTTAATAGACATATGGACCTCCTGCTAGTGCTTCCCATTCAGCTGTTGACCAACTGGTAAATTATACTGTTTAAAATTGCACTTTTTCCTCTTTGGTGTGAGCCTACAGTAGTTTGACATTTTCTCCCTTGTGGACTGCTAAACATGGATTTGTAATTCTCTCTCCCTTCAGTTCATGAAAGCCTGATTTGGACCTTGTTGCCCTGGTAACTCATTTTTCAATAGCATCATAGTTTCATCAGGGACTTAGACAATAACTCACAGCTCTTTATGATTTATCTGCAGTATGTACTTGCTTTCTTTCCTAGAAATGGGACAATTAATTCAGTCAAAGTAGTTTGTGATTTGCTGAACAAGCACTGTACTCTTGTGTGTGATACAAGACTATCTTACTCCACCCCAGATGCATTTCCAGCATATTCTAGATGAGTCACCACATATCTGATCGTAGCTTCTATGTATGGCTCTGTCATGGCTTATTCTTTAATGGCCAAACCCTGGTCCCAGAGAGCTTTGTGTTGCAGAGCTAGCCGCAGTTCTGTAGCCCAGCCTGTCTCTGTGGTTGCCAAGAGCAATTGGAATCCTGAGAGAGCCCTCTTTAGGGGTTGCCACATGTCCACTACCTGGCAGCTTTACCCTCATGCTTACCCAGCGGGATTCCATGACTCTTATCCCACCTCACCTTTTGGGAATAGTGTTGGGGATGGGGGTCCCCAGTGCATATGCAGAGCACCACCACAGCCATAGAAGCCAGTTACCACAGACGACTGACAGTCATCCACAGAGATTGTTACCAAGATTACTTGGGCCCAACAGTGCTACTGGCTGACAGCTCATAAGCAGAGCTGTCAGCCAGGGTGAAGTTTTCTCCCCAACCTAAACAGGTGAGAAGTAATGGGGTGGTACAGTGCCTTCACCTATGCTTTTGCCTCCCGGCCCACCCACAGGGGAACATTTTTTTCCTTTCTTCCCCATTTCCCCCTCTCTCTCCCATAACAGGCAGTAGGAGTTATCCCAAACTCATGGCCCACTGGGTGGGGAGAAGGGGAAAGGTAGTTAACCCTGAATTCAGAAGTGCTGTGGAGCCCCTCTACTCTGCCCATCTATGCTGGCCTGGCCATCTTCAGGGTCAATAAAGCCAGCATAAACCCCCATATGTGGCATAAAGGAAGTCAATGGCATTGAAGTCATGGTCAGAATTTAGCCCTGACAGAGTAAGTAGGGCTTTGAAAACACTTTTCTGGTGAGCTAGTCAGAGTTCCTCCATCATTACTCACCCTGGTGTCATATTTAATTTTTTGTTAACATTGGCATTGATGGTGTCTCTAAAACCTTCACCTCATTGGGTCTATTCCAGCATGTAATCATTCTTACCATGAAGAGATGTTCTCCATGTCAGCCTGGAATTCATTTTGTCCTTAGCTGTACACTATCAGATGCACACTGAAATACGATGAACCCAAGAGGCAATCAGATGTGAAAACTATCCATTCCAAGCAGATTACTTCAGGAAGAATGAGGTCAAACTCTACTAATGATCTTTCAAACTCCTTTGAGCAGGGCATGTAAAATCCATTAGCCACATCCAGGATAGTCGTGTTAAATACACCATCTTAGATTCAGTAACTTGAATGGAATGATGATGTCCTTGAAGGAAAGGATTGACTCTGGATTTTCATCAGTGTAAAAGGGATCAAAATCTGGCCCATGCTTCTAGTTTCTAGGGTAAACAGAATCTAGTAAGAGGGACATTGTTCTGTTAATACCCATTGATTCAGTGAAAATATTTGTTCTGTCGACTTATTTGCCAACTAGTCCAGGACAAGACATTTAACTCTTGACAGGGAATTTTTATTTTCTTGGATTTCATTTTAGGAGCCCACAAAAGAAAGTCCCTATGAATCCTATTGATTGCATTTGCCCGGCTTGAAAGCAAGAAGTGTGTTCCTCAAATCCTACATTTTGCAAGGAACCCCTGACAGCAAGTATATAATCATCAGACAGTCCATCACTGCAGTTGTCCATCTGCTCCTATTGCAGCCTGTCCCAAGGGAGCACAGTTCCTACAAGAGCCTTGTTTCCAAGGGTAACTCCTACTGAAGCAGTTTTCTCATGAAATGTGGCCTTCTGGAAATGGTATATGCGGTCATATGTACTGTCAGCTATCAGAGAAAAATGATCTTGTAGTGGAAGATAAACTCCTAGTATAAGAGACTGGAATTCTATCATTGGAGTAAGAGATCCTTTGGCCTTCACCCTGCATCATTTTCAATTACCCTGACATTGTCATCTAAATAACATTAAGATTGTGACAAAACCAGACAAAGCTCAGAAAATTCACAGATCAGGCTCTCACTCAATTCCTAACTCATGCCATTGTGCTAAAAATGGCACAAAAGAATAAGTTAAGGATTGAATATTTGCTTTAACTTTGAAGTTTCCGGCTTTGAATTTGACACACATTTACAGTCACTCAAAACTAGTCGCTCCTTTTTATTCAATTTAAAGAAAGGAAAATAAATCTTTATGGAAAGGTTATCTAGCCTGTATTATTTGCCTGCTGTCCCATTTGCCTGAGTAATACACTTAAGGTGCTATAAAAATAATTACACACACAAAAACTACATTAAAAGAGCATTATTAAGGTTGCAAAGTCAGGCATTCAAAAGTCAGGAAATGCCAGTATTAAGGCTCTCTGTGCAACTTTAATGCAGCCCCCTTATGCCTATACATTATGACACAATCTTTAATTCCATGATCACATACTATTTTTTCCAGAAGTCCCCTGCTTCATTCAATGCACAGAATGCATGGTGCTCACTTAGTAAGCAGCTATTCAATATTTTGTTTTCTCCTTGTTGTTGAATATGTGATTCTAGGCTTTATTAATGCAGTATCTAGGTGCTCAACAAGGTAAATTAGCTGCACAAAGCATTGTCTTTGGTGGAGTTCAAAGTGGATTCTTCTCTCACGTTCAAGACACTTTTCTAGGAGTTCTTATATGTGTGTACAGATGTCAGTGTGTTCTTCTTTTCTGCTATGGCATGTTTGCTTTGGCAAACACAGAAGAGTCTAGCAATGCATTCTTGAAATGGCCAGGCTTTGGCTTAGTCTTCCCTCTTCTAATATATTGTTCCAAACCCAAGCAGTCCATTCTGGGAATGCTTTATCTTCATTTCTCATTAATTTTGTCTGAGACCTTGTTAGGTGCAACATCTCAGAAGAGCGCAGCCACTTAGGAAGGTAGATAACAGGTCAAGGTCGCATCATATAAATGGGTCATAAAAACAGCATTGTTGTAAAATTCACCTATGAATGAATCTACAATGATTTCAGGGGTCTTCACAACACTCATATTTTATTTCAATTAAAATCTGGAATCACTTTTAGTTTTCCAAAATTTGAAGCTATGTCTGTGGAATGACTTCAGCACCATTCATTAGATACAGTGAACTTTAGCACTGCCTTCATTGTGGCCAAAGACTGTCACTGTAACTTTCCATCATTTAAAGAAAAGTAATTTCAGTACAACAAAATCCCACATTAAAATAACACTATGAAATGCTTTAAGCCAACAAAAACAGAGTGTGCCAGTCTGTCCTTAATTCTCACTCTGCTGAGTATAGTGTGGAACATATGGGATATAAAATTACCCACTGTTCAGAGACCTATGCAGTATTCAAGTGCATTGAAGTTGGTTAAGGACAGAGTATGAGGCTTGATTCTGAATTTCACAGCTTTTGTCAGCTTGTTTCAGAGCCATAGAGCCAAATGTTCTGCCTAGCCATAACCAGTTTTCCATTTTTGCACTCACAATTTAGGTCTTTTGTATGTCTAAGAACCAAACTGTGCCCACAATCAGATACTTACACATCTAAATTACCTAATTAGTGATCAGAATTGGTTTGGTAGAAAAACTACACATGTTTGCATCTGCAAATTTTGTATGCAAAAGTGGAGGCCATCATTTAAAAATATGGCCCCTAAGTTTGTGTATACATATTCTACTTCCATTGGAAAATAAATCTACTGAAGCACTCAGAAACAATTATGTCTTCCGTAATAATGCTTTGCCCCGCCATAGTGTTTTCCATCTGAGGATTTCAAAATTAATGTGTTAAAACTGAACAGCCCTGTGAACTGCATTGTCATCTCTGCACATTGTGCTTGGCTATCTGTGGATGGAAGATGCTATAGCTGTATTGTGTAATAGTACAATTATTTCTGGGAAAATAGATGCTGAGGGTATGACTACACTGCAGCTGCAGCTCTAGGACCCTGAGCGGTGGGAGGGCCCAAGAGCTTGATGTGTAGCCCTAGCCTGGATGTCTACACTGCAGTGAAACATCCCCTTAGCCTGAGTCCTGTGAGCCTGAGTCAGCTGGCACAGGCCAGCCGGAGGTGTCTAATTGCAGTGTAGACATACTGAGAGTTAAGACACTTACCTAAATCAGAACAGAGATGGGAACAGGAACCAGATCCTGTAACATACAGTCTAGGATTTGGCCTTTAAAATAACGTAATCCGAAGGATCCCAAATTACTTCTTATAACTTTCCTTTGATGATTTCTTATTGTTTAATATTAAGAGCCTACCAAGTAAAGACGTATTTTAATCATAGCATAAAATTTGGATTGAATCATCTTGCCCTGAGTCATTCTGATCTGGAAGAAAAGACAATCTTTCATCCTCACATTCACCAGTACTCAGCTTCTGCTATCCCCTCTGATGTGGGACCCAGTGGCACCACGCACAATAGCGAACACTACTCCAGGGTTTAAGTGTTTGTACGATCTGACCAAACTTAGCTGGGCATATGGAATTGATCTCTTCTCCACTTGCTATTCCATCAGTGACTATACAAATCCATAGTCAACATAATACAACATGCAACTTTCCCTTATGGTCATAAACTTGTCTCATTAACTACAAAGCAGACAACACACAAAGGGGAGTAGTGCTTACAAGTCCTATATGGTTCTATGAATATTACATAGTATTCATGTTCTTTTTGGTACTGCTGAGTGAAAAGAAGTGATGACAGTAGTCTGGAATAAAACTTCCCTGGTTTCCTTTGGCCTGCTCCTGGTCTGTGCTAAAGAATCATTCACGTATCATGACTATATAGGGATGGAGGATATGCATGTCTTTTGTGCAGAAAAGTGCAAATTGTGCATCAACAGACTGATTTTTGCAAACATATGGCAGGAGGGGGTGTGGTAAGGAACTGAAGCGGTGATCAGGTGAGCTCACCTCATGTAAGATGGTAAGGCCCGAAGTGCATTTGGGCAGCTTTAGACATTACAGGGATTGTACATTTTAATTTGGACATTTTTACAAAATGTATTTGTTCAAACCATTTTTGTAACTGTTTGATAGAGAGTTTACTCAAAGTGGCAACTGTCATTTGCAGGCTTTTCACTTAACTATGTGCTATTTTTGGTGTGTGATTAGTCACTGAAGACCTATTATTATTTCTGCTTTCTGACGAGATGGCTGACATTTTTAAACAGGAGACTCCTGTTCACTAGCACCTTTGTTTGCATATGAATATGGATAATCATACAGAAACTATGGACAACTTGAAGAAACACTCACTGAAACACCAAGTAAAGATATTACCCTTGTAACTGGAGACTTAAATGCAAAAGTTGGAGCTGCAAGATCTCATAAAGAAGTAATGGGAAACTGTGGTCTGGGTTCGCAAAATGAGAGCGGAAGGCAGGTAGTTCTGCTGCTCTAATCTCCTGTTGCTCTAATCTCCTGGTCATTAAAGACCATTTTCACTCAGCAGCTGGAGGTCACCTGACAGTATGGCAAAGAACCAAAATCACCTTTGGAATAAATATAACAATGCTGGAAATCGAATGGAAAATGGACAAAGACTTTCATGAGTACAGACTGGGTCAGCCCATCAGCTGTTAGCCTCAAATATAAATTTCAACTTTAAAGATACCATGTTCGACAGGTCTACTACATTTGGACTTGTCCAGAATCAATGAAAATTATGGGTTTGAGGAATTGGCACAGATGAAAGAGGAGAATAACCCCAAAAAATTTTGGAATAAAATGAAAACTGTTATGTTTAAAAGGCCAACCACAGATTCCAAAAAGTCGGTGTCGGACTACACCATGGTTAACTGAGAAGGTGTTTGAATTGGCAGAAAAATGATGCAGAGTAAAAGAGAAGGATTGGAAAGGGAAGAATGTAGGAGAGAATATGCAAAGGCAGACTAGACAAGAGCAAATATATAAGGGAAAAATGCATGGAACTTGAGAAGTGTAAAGAGAGTAATAATATAAAAGATAGATTCACAGTGGTCAGACTTCTTACCAAAAGCTTTTCACTGTGATCAAACTTAATAATAAATCATGATGGCAGACTCCTGACTGAGGGTGATGATACTAAACACAGGTGAAGAGATTACTGTGCCAATCTGTATGCCTCACCGGAGCCACTCATAATACAGGCTGGCAGAAAAGAGAATACAGGTTTGGAGCTGTCAGTCTTGTGAGAGAGAGAATGAAGCCTGGGAAAAGAAAAAAGAAAAAGCCTGGGAAAAAAAGCACCCGGGGATAGATAACAGGCCTGCAGAATTGTTAGAAGTGATTGGTGAACACGGTATTGATTTTAGGTGGAAAATTTGTAATGGCGTACAGATTACTAGAAATTAGGCAGAGGGCTGAACGAAGGGCACTTTTCTGTTCTTGCCAAAGAAGGGAGACATAACCACGTGTAGTAATTATTGTACCATCTCCCTGATTTCACACATGAGCAAAGTTCTGGTTTCCGTAATCCAAGATTGCACGATAGAAGTAGAACTACCACCATCACAAGCGGGTTTCAGAGGTTTTGAAATATGATGCTGGCAAAGGTTCTCGTGTACCGCATGGATGGACAAAAAAGGAATACCTATGTTAAAAATATTATTGTAGAGAAGCAGACTCTGATGTTGGAAATGAACAGATGAAATATATGTACTGTGATCACACTAGGCAAAGAGATAGAATTAACCTAGAGAATGATATGGAAGAAACGGTGATGGGGTTGTCATAGTAGGAAACAATCAATGAGGAAATGGATGGTATGCAGCAGATCACTGGAAGGTCAGCTGCTGAGTGCTGAAAATTAGCAACGGATTGTGGAGCCTTCCAAAAATTCTGCCATCATCTCCAATATTTAGACCTGAATAAATGGATTTATCTATACAGAAACCAGCCATCCTACCAACATTCCTGCAAACAAAATTCCCTTCGTGTGAAGATATGTGACTATCAACTAAAAGGGGAACAATGATGTTTGAACCAAACCGTCATTGGGAATATGAATGAAAATGTGTAGACTGTTTTACAGCATTCAGTCAGGAATGTGCCATGCCTCAGGAGTGACTTTCCTGGTGGTGTTTAAAATGATGTGGCAGGATTTTATAAAGGGGGCTAGAAAATGTCATGTCCAATGATGAGGTTTGTAGTTATACAAGCAAGGTTAATGATAAGGATAATCTGTCTCATGATGTGTGGTGTAAATTGTTTTCTGCAAGGGTTAGGAAGGTAGTAACCTCACTTCCCACACAAAATTGAATTTGTCTAGACACACTAAGGTTTTTACTTGGAGGTGGGAGAAAGGAATTAGAGTTTTGCCTTCTTCTGAAGCAACAGACTAGATAGCTGGTTCAATTCTGTAAACCACAGTCTAGTTAACCAAATTCCACTAATAATAAAAAAGCACCTGTTGCTCCCCATGTCATATACTACTATCCCACTTTTATTAGTATCAACATTTGCAATAGTATTGAGATAAAGAAATCCCATTTCACATAGGCTGCCATTCATTGAACTGAGCCAAACTTTATTACTACTGAATTAGCATGACAAAAAATAAAAGAAAAATATGTTTGATCTCTGGTAATTGTCACATCTGGAAGACTCAGAAACTTACTGGAATAAGAAGTCATTTCAAAGGCCTGATCATGTCCCCAGTTCTTCTTGCCCATCTCCCTGAGACGGAGGATACAGTCCTTTCCATAGTTAGTTCGAAGTCAAGGGCTTTGTTATTTTCAAGGCTGAAAAGTCAGACACTGTTGCTCTATAAATCAGGAATTCCAGTGTCATCATGTTCATTTGTGCTCTTTGGCAGACATATAAAAAAAATCACAGACTAAAATGATTCCCATAAATGGTGCAAATTATGTTTGAAAGGATGTTTGGCAAAGCAGGAGGTTACAGAATATTCAGCCTCTGAAAAATTGTTTCCAGCAGTCTGAATCAAAAAGAGAAACACATCTCATTGGAAAGCAGATGGAGGAGGCAGGATGATTCTGTTGTGAAGATAATAATCACTTCAGAAATCAAGCTTTCCTTGCAGTCAAACAGGGGAGTGAAAGTCAGGGGAAGAGCCTATTTGGAATTGCCAGTCTGTATAATGGACAGTGAACTTAAGGAATTTATTCCTGCACGGAAAAAGCCCAACTAGAGAAAAAGCTATTCCTGTCATCTGCAATATTCATTCCAACCCAATAACATGGATTCATTAGAAAAGGCAGAAATGATCGTGCCCCATCTGAATAAAGTATTACAGAGTGACTGCTTGTAATGTATTTCAGCTGAATTGCCCTGTGAACTCCATTAGCTCCTACAGTTCAGAGCCAAATAAAAAATGCAATTTCCATTTTTAATTCATATTTTAGTCATACAACATCATAGGATTATTCTCAGTGCTAATGTTTTTGCCACATTTTCTTACAGTGAAGATTTCATTTCCAGCCTAAAATGAAAACCTTTCTGGAGTAACCGCATAATGAAACAACAATGTTAAAATTTCTGAATACAGGAAGAGGACTAGCAGATGCAGAAATGGCACTGAACACATTACGAAATTGATCAACTAGTGGGCAAAAATTATCTTCCTTAGATTTGGAACCCAGATAATATCATTGGAAGGGACCTCCCTTTCATCTATTCTTTTGTACTTGGGCCAAAGTGTCCACTACACCAGAAGTATAGATATTTTGTATCAAAATATGCTGCCATCTACACCAACATAAATCCAGACTAACTGAAGTGGAGTCAACTGAATTACTCTGGTTTTACAGCAGTGTAACTGAAAGCAGAATTTGGTTTTATGCCTCTAGCTATTACAGTGATTGGCACTCTGTAAATATGATAGATCAGTCCTCTACCCACACTTCAGCCATTATGCAATCTCTCCTGTCTATGTTAGGACCATCTCTGAGTGACCTCTCTTTGCAAACTAGTTCATTGATCAATCTTTCTGTTATAAAGTGCCTATGACTGCTATTTTTGATTCACATATTCCCATGAGAATACGAAATTGTTCAAAATATGTGAACATGTAAATGTTTCCATTTCAAGTCAGTGTAGTACTGAGTAGTTAAGCCCATTGTCTCTGTAGGAGGACTGCAATAAAACAGAGTTCCATCACCCACTCCCCCAGGAAAATGTGTGGGTCAAGAGTGAGGACAGGAAATCACTGCAAGAATCTTCTCATGGAGCTTTAGCCTCCATTGTTCCATCAGGAGGGTGGGGGGGGATGGGAATTGCTGACCATAGGGCCATCCCACAAAATCTCGCAGGATCCCCTGCAAGTCACACTATGCAAGCCCGCCTGCATCTGTGCTGTGCCATAGCACCACTTTCCATGTTCTCTAGATGGTGACAGGGATCCTTGTTAAAAGAGGAGCCTCACTGTGGAGATGGGACCAACAGAAAGTTAATTCAGCTCAGTGCTGTATTACTTTCCCCAAGGACTCCAGTGAATGCAGGTGGGGAGGTTCTGGATCAGACTTGGCCTTGCCCCCAGCTACCACTCACCACTTGCAGATCTTTGAATTCATGGAGTCAGTGCAATAGAGGGAGATGCTGCTGCAAAGGCAACAGAGCCTCACGTTCTGAGCAGGAGGAGGTTGATTGGGGTATGATCTCGCGCACAGTTCTCTTTCATTGTGAATGATTACCGGGAAATAGTGTTAGAAAAGAAGAAACCCTGGGAATGTACAGAATTCGGTATTAACCATTGCTGTGAGGATTACATGCACTCTAGAATTATGTTGATTAGTAATTAGTTGAAAGCAGATGGGGAATCATGCTATCTCCCCAGGAAGTTAATGCAAACTAGTTACAGTATTTATATCTAATTGAGACTCCCCTGCTAAAATATGTCCTAAATAAACATTCAGAACTGGAATTATCTTGACATTTCAGTTAAAAATAGGCAAGATCAAATATTGGATTTGAAATGATACAATAAAACACACTTTAAGTGTTGCTCTAAAGGCAGTTCAAGAGGCCTCCATGCTCACCAGATGATCACTGTTGGTTTCTTGTCCTTATTTTATTTGTTTCAATTTGTAATACATTGCTGTAACTGCCAGAAATCAAAAATACAGCCCCAGAAAAGTATTGAACCAGTAGCTGCACCTAAAAATATTCAAAGATAAATTCAAGACTTGACCAATACCCACCTTACCACATGCACCACATCAGCCCTTGTCATGTACCTCGCTCCCCAAAAACCTGGTAAATAGATGGGCCTTGCAGTGAACCTTAATTGTCAACAGACTGGGGCTATTTCCAACCAAGTTGAAAGCAATAGATTGCAAGGTTGAGGTGCTCTCAGAGAGAATGCCTCCTGGCAGCTCCCTTCTCTTGTAGACTGAGAGGGCTCCAGCACAAATACCTGAGATTGTTATATAAAAGAATGGCAGAACCTGCATCAGAAGGAACATCACTACTGTGGTCCTTAATAGAAGAGGCCTTAAAGTTATGTTCTCCCTAACAGAGAGTAAACTTGCTAATTGATATAACTTCTACTCTGCCCCTGAGGTCAGTGCCGGTGCTAGCCCATTGGGGTCCTAAGAAGGAATATTTTGGGCCCCTCCACACACAACACATACTGATAATTAATACGGGAGGCCTTGAGCTGCTTGGGGCCCTAAGCAATTGCTTAGTCTGCTTATGCCTAGGGCCGGCTCGGCCTGAGGTCCAGAATAAACTGGAATAAGATCTCATGCACTGCATATTATTGCATACAATTATTTCTATTTGACAGGCTGTGGCAAAGAAAACAATCAGAATGATCCTGAAGACTCCATGGATAACACTAGACATTATCAGTGTACCAAGAAACACTTTGAAGAGAAGAAAAGTGAGTCATCATCTTTGGTGTCATCCATTGAAGATGAGCAGAAACCTCTCTTCTCTGAAATAATCAATTACCCGTCAATGACAGGGAAAACTACAGTGCTGGACTTCGAAGAAGTGGTGCGTGCAACAGAAAGGATCCATATGGACAAAAGAAGCCATTCTTGCAGAGGTAATCTATTCCATGTTGCTATTTTGTAAAGATGGCCTATTCATTTTTGCTCTGATGATCAGTGGGAGAGAAAAAAAACCTCTTCAGAATGCTTCCATTGACAAATACATTAATTTACCTTTTAAGGGTTTCATGAAACATTGACAAAATAATCTTCTTTCATGTCAAATGTGGAATGTTCAAAGAACCATTTCCCTTGAGAGGCACTATGGTTTGGCATGAGATTGGAATCCAGGAGCTCTTAAATTTTAGTCTAGGCTTTGCAAATGTCTTCCTGAATCATCTTGGACAAGTCATTTAAGCCAACATTTTCATTTCATTTCATAATGTTGGATGCCTCTAATTTTTGGATACCGAAAATAAATGGGTACCTTTGAAAAGTTGGGCCTTACTGTCTCTGGATTAAATTTTCCCTTAGTTAATGATGGCTTTCACTATTGTAAACAAGGCCACAGGATTCACAGTTGTGGTGAGTCCATCAGATGGAGATTGGAGTGAAAAAAGTTGACTGCCCATCATGCTACAGTGTTGGGTGGCTGTATAAAACCCAAAATAGAGAGCTAGATAGGGATACTAAATCTGAGTTTCACAAACCCAGTGTAGATAAAGGGGATAAATAAATATTTCATTTAGAAAATGTTGAAAAAACATTTTGATTTTTTTCCAAAAAGTATTGGTTTGTTTTTGACTTAAACAATTTGGTGAAATTGACATGAATTCATGAAATATTTTGATGTCATCAAATTTCCATTTTTTGCACACACACAAAAAAGTTTTGCTCAAAAACTTTTGCCAGCTTCACCTATTTTCTTCATATTTTATACTATTGAACATTTAAAATAGTGTTGAAGCAATGCATAACAATGAGATTGAAAAACGTTATCTAATTCTGTAATATTACTTAATTAAAAGTGATGAAATATCACACAGGAACACATCTTGACTTCAGTGGGAAATTCGCTTGAGTAAGAAGAGCAGAATTTGGTTCTTAATATATGGCATATGGTTTACAGTGATTAAGCAATCTCCGTTAACTTAATATGATTGTTTTATATCATCTCATCAAACATTCTTTTTATCTTTCTTTAAAGCCTTAATTTTCTGTGATAGGGTGAACTAATGAAAAGTCTATTTACACAATGTTAAAGGTTTTGTTTCTGAAGATGCATTTACAGGTGCTTCTGTTTTAAAGGACTACTTCTGTGTTTAGTGCTTATTGCTTTATTCCTCAACAATTTATTTCCTGATACAATAAATTTAGCCACACAAATTCAGGATCAACTTTAGGTTTCTAAAAGAGTATTTTAAATTATTCTAAAAACTAATCCAGCAGAATAACATATTTTTGATAGTCCAAAGGCCAAATTATGTGACATCTGGTCTTCTCAGGGTAAGGTCAAATGCTGATATAAACATGTTTTGTACATATTGCTGTTTGAAAGCTTACCTTGCCCCTGCCAGTAGCCAGAAATATGTCCTTGAAGCTATAGCAACGTTTGCCAAGGCAACCTAGTACAGATTTTACTCAGAGCTAAATTTAGCAAGTCTAAAGGGTGTACATTTTGATTAAGACCACATACAAACCAACATTTCGATGGGGTGAATAGGTATCTCTGTAATTCTGCATTTTTAGTATTTGTATTTGAAAGCTGATCACCTTTCTTATAGCTTCTATAAAAAGTCAGATTGGTTTTAAATTAAATTCTCATTCCTGATATCAATTAGAAATTGATTTCATGATCTCTAAAGGCAGTTGTAAATCTAATATGAGTCTATAAGTATAAATCTTGTAAATATACATATAAATGAACTTCTGTATAAGCTTCCATAACTTATTACCATTACGAAAGATATATTTTTAGTCTAGTCCTTATTTTATTTTTTGTTTTAAATGTTAGCAATTGATGTACTGTCCATGAAAGGAAGGGATTATTAACCCTGAATTGGATAGTGTGGGACAGGCAGTCTAAATGTTGCCAGTGTAATCCTGACTTGCAGCACTCATTTTATTTCAATCCTGAGCCTCTCTTAACAGCACAAGGGTAGCTTCTATGTAGCTGATGCTACCCCCTTCCACCCCCCACTGCAGAACAATGACATTTTCCACCATTTGGGGCCTCCCGTGGCCTTTATTCAGGTCATAGGATTTCATTCTTGAACTGTTTAGATTAACTAGGCCATATATTTATATTTAGTTCATATCTTGAGAACAATCCTTCATTCTTCCAAGGCCATGCTGAGTAGTAATGTTCTGACTGTCTCCTGGCTACCCTATCGCTTTTGTGTTCATACATGTGGGACTACCTAAGAAGATGCACAGAACAAGGGGAGTGACTTATCCCTGAAGAATATGTCTAGATTAGAGTTTATTATGGCCCTGTTTTGAACTCAAGTTAATTGGCAATTGGATTGTAAACATTAGTCTAGATACTCCACAAACATTTGTCCAGGACACAAACACTTGTCATTCAACCCAGGGCTGAGCCAGAGACACCAAGACCAGCTACAAGAAAATATGTGATTTTAGTGGATGATATATATGTAAAATCTAAGGGATTTTATAGCACAGTAAATAAGAAGTGTAAACAAACAGCATTTATTGTTTGCATTTCATTCCTGAAATTCATTGTCTATAATTAGTGCGTTGGTTTTCCAATTTCCTGCAAACATTCTACAAACAGATATGGATTAAGATTATGCTGGGTCTGAATCTGTCAGAATTTTGCTCTCTGCTCCTCCCGGAAAGCTCTCCAGTTTCCTCAGACAACTGGAAATTGTACCATGTATGCTAGCTGAGTCAAAATTACACAATTCTCACCCATTCCCTTTCTCCTGGGGGCATGTAGTGAGTGGTCAGAGAAGCTGAAGGAGCAACCATGAAGCCAAGGTGAAATCTCCTCCTCCTACTTCAGCCCTATTCATATTATCAGTGCCTACCCTATGACATTCACAGATTCACTGTAGCCCTAGGAAACCCTGGGACCCCACAGATCCCCAAGATCCATTAGTCCAATAAAGCTCATCTCCCCCTTCTCTGCTAAAAGGAGAGGAAGAACTCTTCCTCCTTTTTGGTTTAGTGGGTGAGAGCTCCCCTTCCTGATTCAATCTACTTTAACCATTGTATCTAACCTTGGGAGGGACTTCCTTTCTTTCCTGTGGAATATGTAAAATCAGGTAAAAGGATTAGCTTGGGGCATTTGGACAGGTCTCTCTACTGTCCTCCAGAGGCCCTTCTTTCTTATAGGTAAGTCTCTAGCTGATATGGTTGCAAAGAAAACCTTGAAAATGTGAAATGAGTGTAACTGATGAGGATGGAGTCATCTGCCTGGGTTTGAAGAGAGTCTGAATTCGTAGCTCTGAGGAGTGACCTGCCTCACCCTTTTCAAAGGGTGCTAACATTAATGCCAGTTATAATTCTTCAAATGTCAACATTGTTGATGATTACACAGCTCATCAAAGTATGTACAAAAGGAGATGGAGTATATGATGGTGTTCTACTCCAGCATTTCCCAAAGACTGTGAATAAAGGGTGCACCAAGGACTGCTGGGGCAAGCATGGAAGAATGTACAAACTAAGATGTTGGCCTTTAACAACATAAGAAGGAATTGCAAGACAGAGCTGTGATTGGTTTAATTTCCCTAAAGAGGGAGGGCTTAACTTTCAAAGGTTTGTGAAACACTGGTTTATGGGATTCTTGGCTGAACAGACTGCTAGCTCCTAAAAATTAAGTGTAGAGACTGTAACTCTAACTCAGTCATGCCATGCATTCCATAAATTCAAATACATGTCTATTCTTAGTGGATCTGTACGTTTATACTTCAAGAGGTTTGTTTTTTGGCAGACATCAGTGATAAAAGAAACTGGGAGTGGGAAAACACCAAGGGGCACCAGGAGATCTCCAGACAGTCAGCATTACCTCATGTTACATGGGGCATCTGTGAAACTGAAAGTGAGCTGACCTATGGGGAAGTGGAGCACCGGCTAGATTTACTTCAAGAACAACTCAACAGGTAAAAGCAATTATGTGACAGGATCAGATTGGGTTGATAACACCATTGATATCAATGGAGTCACAACAAGGATGAATTTGGTGGGGGATTTTCATAAGCACCTAAATGAATCATAAGTACAAATCCCATTGCGAGTCAATGGCACTTGTGCTTCTAAGTCACTTAGGGCCAGATTTTTTAAAGTATTAAGGCTCCTAAAGATGCAGATAGGTGAATCGCAGAAATCACAAATGTGACTAGACAACCACCTGCATCTTTAAGTGCCAAAATACAAATCTGGCCCTTAAGCCCTTTGAAAATCTCATTCTGGGATGGGTAGGTGCAGGGTTTTAACTCTCTCGTCATCCCTCTTTCTCCTGAACTTTTCCTCCAAAAGCAGATCCTGGCTTTCTACACACAGTTCCTGTGCCCATAAAATGGGAGGTGCTGTGCTTCCCTGGGGATGTACTGAGCAAACCAGCTGCCTTCCTCGCAAAAGCGGCATTTGTATTGTAGGCATCTTCACTTTTTGATGTGTAAACCTCCTTTTGCAGCTGTCTCTATAATAAACAGCCATGAGAGAATCACAAGTGCAAAACACACCTACTACAATAGAAAACAGTCATTTTCTTTGTCAAAATAACGCATACGTAAGTTACCTTTGCTAATACAGCTCATCTTCCTTCTTCCCCTCCCTATTGGTGTCTAACATACATAGTTGGTGGCTAAACAGAATAGCTTATGGAATCTTAAAAATATGGTGAAGGTATTCTGATCATACACTATAATTTATACTGTCATTTGCCATGTAATTTCAGTTCATTTGAAGTTGGTCTGTGACTTTTTATTATTTTCCCCAGCATTCCATTATTTTCAACATTTTTGCTATGACAAGCAAATTTAACCCGAAATTTACCATGACACAAATTCAGTCTTAATTATACTTTAGTATATCTTCATTGGCACACTGCCTTGTACATTTTAAAAAGCAATTGAAAGCCAGTATAAGGACATCTTGCCCCCTTTGCATTCTGTGAACCAATCAAACTTCAGTATTCTCATCTCTAGTGACATACTATATGTTACAGGATACATGTTTTAACATGTAAGTTGCAATTCCTATAAATCATGAATGAAGTAGAACTATGCAGGTATTTATCTACCTGTCTAATGTAAGTAGGCACTTACAGGGCTCCCATCACAGCATATGAGGACTTATACATAATAATGTCTTGCTTATTATTCTTTCCTTTTCTTGAAATCCTAAATATATCTAGAGCTATTGTTCAGGGCTGGTATTAGGTTTATTGATGCCATAGACAAAGATTGGGAAGGGGGGAGCGGAGTTTTCTGATGAACTGCTGAGATTTTAGTTTTATTTATTTCTTTTTCTGGATTTTTATCCACATCCCACTTCATTTATTAATTCTTTTGGTGCTTTTTAAGGTACCTTTGTGCCTCCTGGATTCTGGGCCTGGTTAGTCCCTCACACAGGCCAGATCAGCTGCAAGGGACTACTCTAATTTATGCCAGCTTTGAACAACTATTCTGGTGGCCCAGAAAAGTCAGAGAGCAAAGTGCCCTGCGCACACCTCCCTGCCTCCTCCTACCCTCAGCTGTGCCCCTGATATGATGCTAAACTGGGGGTACATGGTAGACTGGTATAGAGTTTTATACAAGCTGGAAAAGACCAGTGACAACCTATCACTATCTTTCTGCTGCTTTTATGCCCAGCCATAATATGGTTGTTTTTTAAGGGTTGGTTTGCTTGGCTATTTTTTGTGGGGTGGTGTAAAATGGTCAAGTGAGAAAGAATGAAGAGTAGAAGAAATTAGAACTCTCCAATTTGGAGTGGTGGGGAACCGAGAGGAGGGCCATTCTAGAGATAATTTTTAAAAAGGTAGGGGGAGCAGCGGCAGAGAGGTACAAGAGGGCAAAATTATCAACCAAGTTCTCAAATTCTTGCACATCTTCTGTTCAAAAAGGAATTACAACATAGTTTTAGCAGACATGCTCTCTGGATGGCGAGGGGATGAATATGACATGAATGGGTATAACCCCAGGGCTTGAGCCGTGTATTAGGTTGCTTTTATAAAAGCTGATGCCACAGAATCACTGGCAACAACAGCTGACCTTGGAGCAATGTTTCCTTTAATATCTATGTGAGGAGCAAAGGCATCTTCAGCGTCCATTAGGGGACGGAGGTCAGGTGCAAGTTTAGGGCTTAAGTGCACAGCAAAAATCTGCTGGAGCACTGCAGAGCTGTAGTTGGGACATTCACAACACGGAGGGCGGTTAACATAAAAATTTGTTTACAGTTAAAATGATTCTGTCAGGAGATGAGTTCCCATACAGGAGGATTTATATCCAGATTACAATCCGTGATAACACATTGTGCGGCCTCCTAGCAGCTGGGAGGCACAAGAGGCATTATTACCCATTGCTGAGTCCGTGAATTATGTTGCAAGACAACTTGAAAATCATTTCCCTGGCCATGGCAAGGGAAGTGTGGAGAAGACAATCAGACTCAAATGTTGTGACTTACACCAAGGTTTATTTAAACTTTCAGGATTTATCCACCAAATCATGAAGAGTTAGTCAATCAGTCAAACAATCAATAAATATACCACTTTTGAACATCGACTATGTCGAGTTTAGTTCTGAATTTTGAACAGAGCTTCAGATCAGTTCTTCCTCCCCCCACCTCTGAATCCTACTTTAAATTCTAATAATTCATCATGATAGGGTGACCAGATGTCCCATTTTTAAAGGGACAGTCCCGTTTTTTGGGACTTATTCTTATATAGGCGCCTATTACCCCCACCCCCATCCTGTTTTTTCACAGTTGCTATCTGGAAACCCTAACCATGCACCTAAAGAGATGACTGTTTTCAAGACCTTTACTTAAAACAAGCAGATTGCCCACAGTTTCCTGCTGTGGGAAAACATAAATTATGCTGCCTTGTTGTGTTGTATCCCCTTAGAAGTAGCTTTGGGACTGTCAGAGTTTTCTGTTGCTTTAGAAATCCTGGACCAGATCCTCATCCTGGATAAATCAACACAGCTCCAGTTAAATCAATGGGGGCTATGCTAGTTTATGTCAGCTGAGAATCTTGTCCCCAATATTCATATCAATTGCAAACAGAAATGATAGTAATGTACTATTCTTAAATTAAACTCTAACTAAGGTCTGGAACAAACTTTAGAATGTATATTCTGTATGAGAGAGCAAGCTGCTAGCCATGGAATGGCTCAGTGCTCCCCCTTCTGTTCTTTCCTATTCAAAACATTATAATACCGTTACACTAGGGGTTCTCAAACTGGAGGTTGGGACCCCTCAGGGGGCCGCAAGGTTATTACATGGGGGGTCACGAGTTGTCAGCCTCCACCCCAAGCCCCGCTTTGCCTCCAGCATTTATAATGGTGTTAAATATATAAAAAAGTGTTTTTAATATATAAGGGGGAGTTGCACTCAGAGGCTTGGTATGTGAAATGGGTCACCAGTACAAAAGTCTGAGAACCCCTGCGTTACACATAATGGCTTGCTTTGTTAATAAGCTGCAGATCCCTCTTGAATGCATTTGTAATTGGTGTGTTAAAACATAATCATCCATGACCATGTGTTAATTGATTTCATATTACTTCCCTAGGCTTGAATCCCAAATGACTGCTGACATTCAAACCATTCTGCAACTACTGCAGAGGCAGTCAACACTCATTCCACCTGCATATAGTATAGTGACTTCAAGTGCAGAATATCAACAGCCAGCTATCCAGGTGATGCAAAGCCTTCATCCTGTAGTATCTATTAAAACAGATAGAAGCTTCAGTCCTTCATCACAGGTATGGATGTGCCCAGAATCAACTATAGTGATTAATTAACGTTGTTACCTATTGCTGGAAGACTGAGCATTTGTTTTGTAGTTTTCTGAACAGGAAATTGTAACTTGGCTAAATGTCTCCACAGGATTCATCTAGTTATATTATTTTGGAAGAAAATCTCAAAAGGTCAAATTTCCTACTGTGTAGAAGCCAAATATAGGTCTCAAAGCTACAAATTTTGTCATCACCATGCATTTAGCAGTGGTTGTGGACCCCACAGAAAAATATAGAGGAAGGGGGGAATAAGAGACAGCCCCAAGTCACAAAAGGCTAGATTGTGGTTAGCCCTGCAGGGGACCATGTACAAGGACTCAAGAAATCTCCAGTCTTGACCCAAGGCTTGCCACTGTCCAAGTCCTTAAAGCCTTGAGCCACATCTTGTTTGCACTGACTATGCAGAAACTCAACTGATGTATCCAGGAGTGTATGCTGCCTAAGTGGGTGGGGGAGGATTACACTTCCTCAGCACTCCTGGAGGTAATGTACATGTGCCAGAGAGCTGCCACCAGGGCATCTCTGCACACTTTCTATCACAGACTCTGACTTAAAAGATACAGAATAACCCAGTGTTTGGATCTGTATCCAGATCCACACTGCCCCAAAGTTAGGAATTTGATACAGTCACAGATTTTGATTCTGAACTGCCCCAGATTTCAGAGGTATTCAGACCCAGGAGCTCAGTGTTGGTCCATCTCAAGACAGTTCAGTCTCTAACTGAAAATTTTCTTAAGATATAGAACCAGGAACAGCTAGCCTGAGGAAGAACGGGGGGATTCCCTGGTTTCTCCTCCAAATAAATCCTGGGCAGATTTGCATTCAACTACAATTAATCAAACACAGTATTTAGTGAAAATCATTGATTTCTCTGCTCATGTTTCAGACTCGGTTTGCAAAGAATGGTTTGGTTTGGTTTTTGTTTTGGATTTTGTTCATTTTCAGTAGAAACAGGAGTACCCATGAGACTGTTTTAAATATATTGTCACCTTATTTTTTTTCCTTTCTCTCAGTGTCCTGAATTTCTAGACCTTGAAAAATCAAAACTTAAATCCAAAGAATCCCTCTCAAGTGGAGTGCATCTTAACACAGCCTCAGAAGACAATTTGGCTTCTTTTTTAGAACAAGAACATGACCGGTCTTTAGAGTTTCACCCACGGCATTGTAAAACTTATCTCCATTCCATTAGGCATCCTTCCTTGCCAGATTCTTCCCTAAACACTATAGGAATCTTGGGTCTACATAGGCATGTTTCTGATCCTGGTCTTCCTGGGAAATAATCCTTTTATACTATTACTTCACATAAAATGTAAGTGCTTTTAATGGCTGTCTCCCCACCCACCCCCCCCTTTTTTTTTTTTTTGTATTTAAATCCTCTATACTTGACTCAGGGGCTACAAGGATATACCATTATATGCAAAAGTACTGTATATTTTCCTAAATTTGAAGCTTGTAAGGTAAAGTTGAGCAGTTACAATGTAAATATATACATATAAAATGTATGTTCCAAATGTAAAACTGCCAGCATTCTCAAGGCACCTTATATTTTTTAATTTTTTTAAAACACATGCATGTTCTGAAATTACAATTTATGTTGCATGGAAATTACCATTTACTGATTTCACTGAAATGGTACTTTATTGTGGATATGCCTTCAAAGCAAATAAGAGACCAGGTGATGATGATGATAATCCACACGGTCATAACTCATATTCACTGAGCTATTCTAGTTCAAGCCGAAACCTTCTTCCAACTCACATTTGAAAAGATACAATTATCCTTCTTGTATTGAGCGTTTTACAGTCAATGGTCATCATTCTGCTGCTTAGAGAAAGAATAAGAGAACAATGTCTATCAGGTTCTAAAACATGAAGATATAGTACAGAAAGCAGCCGCTTCAAAGTGAATTGAACGAGGTCACTATTTTTACAGATAGAACAACAATACTATACAATGGGAAAGTATCGTCACTGATTGCATCTACAAGACCACGCTAACTGAATAATTTAGGTTTTTAATATTTTGGGCTTTTTATTTTTATGCTCATCATGACTAAAAAGTTGGCTATCATAAACAGGCAGGTAGTTCTCATCTGTCACCCAAACATTATCAAATGCAATAAATATAATTTCTATGTAATACAGAAGACTGCGTTCCTTTTGTTCAGTGCGAACTACTAACAAGCTGTATAATTAAAATATTTTACATGGTTTTTTTTTATAATTATCATAATTGTTGTTTGTGATATCTCTTTTTACCTACTGGTCCCTCCATAGAGAGCTAGAGAATATATATATATATATATACACACATACATACACACACACACACCTATGTGCATTTGTACATGTATACATATATACGTATATGTAATGTATATGTATATACATACAAATATGTGTGTATATATCTACACATGTATGTGAGTATAAATATATGTACATATACATATGTACATATGTAAAATCACTTTAAAGTACAGTTGTAAACTTTCTTATTACAAAACAGGTAATCTTGTGTCCAAAGCTGACTACACTAGAATAAATTGAGTTCAGGTCCATAGGCTTTAAATACAGTATGTACTGTATATGCATAATGCTTTGTCAATACTTAGATTTAATTTTATTAAAATATTATACTGCTTCAAATAGTGTGTTTGTTTTAGAAATAACTGACCTTTTTTATTCCTGTTTTTAAATATCTAAAGGTGGTCATGTGATTTTCTAATCCTAAATGAAGCTTTAAAGTAGAAATCCCCTTGGAGGGGAACTCTGCTGAGTTCTGAAAAAGCAGAGACACAGGCAAGTTAGTGGGTGGGCATATATAATTTAAACTATAACCCAACTGAAACTAAGGCTCTAGAAATGCTAAGGACTGAGGCAATGGCGATTGTCCCTCTCAAGTACAAGCACTGGTTCTGGCAGGTCAGAGTTTATAGTAGTGCCCTCACAGATTTTATATCTTGATTCATGGCAGCTTTAGTCATATCTAGCCAGTAGATAAACACAAGAGTCTCCTCCCCTTACGCCATTGGGTTAGTCATGATTTTATTTGTGTGTACGGAAATCAAATTTAACTTACTAATTTACACTGTTGCAAGTGAGAAGAGAATCAGGCCTTTAGCACATCCTCTTGCTCATTCTAGTTTTACATCAGCGGTGAAAGAACCCAACCCTGAAAGGTGTGGGGCATCCTCAACTCCAACGGCAATCAGGAGATGTGGTGGTGGTTTCATACTTCCCAGGACTAGACCCTCAGTGAGCTCTGAATCAGGCCCAGTAGCATTCTCTGCTCAGAATCACTGAAATGAAACAGAGATGCTGAACAATGAGTAAATACTGTCTACCTTCACCTTTTTGTGCTGTAAGAGTTCATTGTTTCTGCTTTATCATAACGAAGCAACCATCTGCTGAATGTTAATGCCTATTACCAAGTACAAATCAGCACAATTTCTAGCAAAACCACAAATACTTTTGTAGATTAAAAATAGTCTGATTTAAATTAAGAATTAAATTAAAGTAAATGAGAAAGGCAGAGTTTAGCGAATTCATTTCATACTATAGGTTTCCACAATCATGCAGTGGGATGAACTGTAATACACAGGCCAGGGACAGCTCAGAGGAGTACAGCTGCTTCTCCTTTCACAAGCCAGGAGAGGGATAAGGGGAGGAGCTCTCCCTTTGCATGTAGCAGAGGAGGTCTCCCCAGGCAGAGGACTCTGAAGTGGGAGCTGCTGAAGGGGATGGTGCTTGGATAAGAAGTTTCTGGGGCTCCCAGCCTCTTGCCAGTAGATGGATCAGCAAAACGTGATGAGGGAAGTCATAGTATCACAGCTAGGAGACATCCATTCTCCAGTAATGGGGGAAAGATCAGTCCACCCTTCAAGTGGCAATGAGGGAGGAAGACCCACTGCCTCCAGCTCTTTCTCCCCTCAGGGAGCACAAAACGTAAGATTCTATACAAAACCCTATCTTTGGAATGGTTTTAATTTTCTACATTGCATGAAATGGCATCAGGTATTTCAAACATTTCTGGCCAAGTCCCGCCATTGTCCCTCATTCTTGTTTTTGAATCAGTAAGATGGCTCCATCTTGGTAACGTTTACATTTATAGAAATGGGCATGGAACACCTACTGTCAAGGCTGAATCCCCACTCTGTCACTTTGAGTGCAGAAGGTAGGGGCCTGCAAGGATTCTAAAAATTAATACTTGCCACTCCAGGCTTGCCCCTCTCACGTACAAGATTATAGCTTCTCTCTGACCTTGGCTTGGTAAACGCTGCCACCACCCAAATGCAAAAAAACCCTTTGAATCCAGGAAGGAGCACTTGGGAATTCCTCCCTGTGGGGTACCCTTCTAGCCTTTTCACACACACACACACACCCTCCCCGCCCCCCCCCATGCCCCGGGAAGAGCTGAGAAAGAAAACAAAGGAAATTAGCTGTGGCTACCAGCTAATCAAATAACGTGCACAAACCTCTTAGGACACCGAAAATCCAATCCTGTTCTTTAAAAAGGTACATTTTATTAAAAACAAAAAGGAAAAAAATACATCTGGAACTTAGGCTTTTTGCTAGATCTTAAGGAAACAATTACAAAAATTAAGCACCCAAAATAGCTTTCTTGGGGGTTCAGCTTAAAGTTTACAAGCAAACAAAAGCATATAAGGTTAGCACTGAGGAGATCCACAAGCCAAAATAATTTTAAAAAAACAAACCCCTAATCGCGTCTATTTGAACATGCCCTGTCCAATAATTTCTTCTGGGTATGGAAGATGAATTTTTACACCTGGTTCAAGCCTTACACAGCATTCCTGCCTCCCTCTGTTCCCCTCTTTCCCAGAGGGACACAACACACGAACAAAGGGAAAAAAATGTCCCCATTTTAAAAAGTTCTATTCCTCCCATTGGCTCTTTTGGTCAGGTGCCCACTCCTTTTCCATTACCTGGGGAACTCTGTTAACCCTTTACAGGTAAAGCAAGCAGAGAACAGCCACCAAGAGGCACTTTATAGCTAACTGGCTGGCTGGGTGTCCATAAAAGGAAGCTACCCCCATCCTTCATTTATCACACGCTCCCGAAATCACAGATGGTGCTGGCCAGCCTGGTTCAGGTCGGGTCCACACCGGCTGGGATTTCTTCCTGGAGGTTTAGGAAACAGAGTTAATAAGATACATGCACCTCTAATTTTATTAATAATTACATGAAGAACTAAACAGTACTTTTTACATTTCAAGGACTACAATACTTGGAATACAGGGAGATTTTTACCCAGCTGATTCTGGGAAACCTTCCTGGGACAGTGCATCAGCCACTTTGTTAGAGGCTCCTGAAATGTGTTGTATTTCAAATCAAAGTCTTGAAGAGCTAAATTCCACCCAAGAAGTTTTTTGTTAGTCTCTTTAACTGTTTGAAGCCACTTCAGTGCAGCACGGTCAGTCTACAGGTGGAACCGCCGTCCCCAAATGTATGCGTGTAGCCTCTCCAGAGCATACACAATGGCGTAACATTCTTTTTCTGAGACTGACCAGTGGCTTTCCCTCTCAAAGTTTTTTTGCTGAGAAACACAACAGGATGGAATTGTTGATCTGGTCCTTCCTGCATTAAAACTGCTTCTACACCACGCTTGGACGCATCTGTGGTTATGACAAACGGTTGGTCGAAGACTGGGGCCCTCACTACAGAGTCAGACGTAAGGGCTGCCTTAAGCTGGTAAAGGCTTTCTGACACTTCTCAGTCCTCTGAAGTGCATTTGACTGTTTTTTCCTGGTCAGTTCTGTCAGTGGGGTGGCAATTTTGCTGTAGTGTGGTACAAATTGTCGGTAATACCAGGCCAAGCGCAAGAAGGATTGGACCTGCTTCTTTGGCTTAGGGACGGCCGATTTTGGATAGCATTTACCTGAGCCTGTAGGGGGTTGATAGTACCTTGACCCACCCGGTGTCCAAGGTACGTTACCCTGTTTAGGCCTATTTGACACTTTTTGGCCTTAACGGTTAATCCTGCCTCCCTTATGTGCTGAAAGACAGGTTGAAGGTGTTCCAAGTGTTCGGCCCATGAATCTGAGAATATAGCCACATCGTCAAGGTAGGCGACTGCAAATTCCCCAAATCCAGCCAGAAGGTTATCTACCAGTCTCTGGAAGGTGGCGGGTGCATTTTGCAGTCCGAAAGAGAGCACATTAAATTCATACAGCCCTACATGGATGATGAAGGCTGACCTTTCCTTGGATGGGTCATCTAGCAGCACTTGTCAGTATCCCTTAGTTAAGTCTAAGGTGGAGATGAACTGGGCACATCCAGTTTCTCCAGTAGCTCATCTGTGCGTGGCATTGGATGGTTTTCTGTGCGAGTTATAGCATTTAGTTTACAGTAGTCCACACAAAAGCGATTTCCCCATCTGGTTTGGGAACCAGAACCACTGGAGAGGCCCATGCACTCTGAGGGGCGGATTACACCCATCTGTAACATGTCCTTGATCTCCCTTTCTATTGTGGTTTTGGCTTGAGGAGCCATCCGGTAGGGTTGGGCTCTAACTGGGCAAGCATCACCTGTGTCAATGGAGTGGTACGTCCGTTCTGTCCATCCTGGGGTGGCTGAAAACTTTGGCATGAAGCAGGTGCAGAGCTCCTGGATTTCTGTCGCTGCTTATGCCCAAGGGTCATGGAAAGGCTCACCTCTTCCATGCCACCATTGCTTTTTCCGTCATAGTCGACTCCTTTAGGCCACTCAGCGTCATCTCTCTCCTGGGCTTTAAACTGGAGAACCTTGATTTCTCTGGAATAAAAGGATTTTAGAGAATTAACATGGTACACTTTGGGTTTTAGGGTAGGGTCTGGGAATGCTATGAGGTAATTAACAGATCCCAGGTGCTCTCGGACCATAAATGGCCCCTCCCATGATGCTTCCATCTTATTCAGGACCATGACTTGGTCACTTACTTCGAAGGAACACTCTCTGGCATGTTTATCATACCAGGCCTTTTGCTCCTGTTGAGCATCCTGTAGGTTTTCTCGAGCAAGGGCTAGAGAGTCTTTGAGGGTATTTTGCAGGTTGGTTACAAAGTCCAAAATATTAGTTCCTGGAGAAGATGTAAGCCACTCCCATTGCTGCTTTACCAGCTGCAAGCCCCTTAACTTTGTGACCATAAATGAGTTCAAAGGGTGAAAATCCCAACCTGGGATGTGGTAGAGCCCTGTAGGCAAAGAGCAACTGCTGCAACACTAGGTCCCAATCACTGGAGTGCTCATTCAAGAATTTACGTGTTATGGCCCCCAAATTCCCATTAAACTTTTCCACTAGGCCATTTGTTTGATCGTGGTAAGGGGTGGTGTAACGAGGGCTTCCTGTTCGCCCTCGCACTATGGGACCTCTGCGCCCACAAATCAGCCAGAGACCTCTTCTGGGTGCAATCACCAGTGCCTTTTATTTACAATGTCAGCTATCACCGCCTTCCATTTACAGACTGCTCCAAACTAGCAACCTGGGAGACAGCTAGTTTCTCCCGCAAGCAGGGACGCACAGCCCTTGCTTCCTCCCTTTCCTTTCTGCCCCCTTTCACTTCCTTCCTGCCAGCCCTATATAGCTCCCTAGCTAATGAGGCCTGCAGGTGCTTCCCTTATATCAATTAGGTGTGGCATACTCAGACACCCCAATTAATGCTTCTTAATTGGAGCTGGGCTAACAGAGGACTGGCTCAGGACTTCCTGGCCAGCACTCTGTCACATGTAGCAACCAAGTAGTTCACCTCATGAGCTTCCTAAAGACATTTCATGGTCCAGCTGTAGTTAATTCCTGAATCTGTAAGGATGTCGGAGGGCCAACCTACCCTCGGAAAAATGTCTGCCAATGGCTGGCTTATGCTTTTAGCTGTGGTGTTGCTTAGAGCTACTGCTTCCAGCCATCGGGTGGCAAAATCCATGAAAGTCAGTATGTACAGCTTTCCTCTGTGTGTCTTCTTAGGGAAAAGACCGAGAATATGCACAGCTACATGCTGAAATAGAACCTCAATGATGAGGAGTGGCCGGAGAGGGGCCTTGACCTGGTCTTGGGGCTTTCCCACCTTTTGGCACACCTCACAAGACCGGACATAGGTAGAAACATCCTTGCCCATCCCCTCCCAGTAGAATGACTTCCCCAAACAGTCCTTGGTCCTGTTCACCTCAGCATGGCCACTAGGGTGATCGTGGGCTAAGCTCAAGAACTTTTTCCTATACTTAGTTGGAACTACCAACTGTCTCTGAGGATGCCAGTCCTCCTTGTGCTCACCAGAAAGAGTCTCCTTGTATAAGAATTCTCCTTCGAAAACAAATCTGGACCTGTTAGAAGAGCTGAGAGGCAGGGGGTCACTCCATGCCACTGTCCAAGCTCCCTTGAGTCTCTCATCCGCTTCCTGCTCTGCCTGGAACTGCTCCCTTGATGCTGGAGACATTAGTTCTTTGCTGGGTTGTAGACTTGGGCTTGGTCCCACTGGAAGCGATGCAGCTGATGGGGTTGTTTCTGTCGACTGTGAACTGCTCTCCGCTGATGCAGTAGGTGGTATTTCAGGCTCCAGTCAAGCCTCTTGAGCCAGTTTAGCTGCTGCTGCAGGTGCAGGCTCTGTGGCACCCTTTGGTGCTGGCTCCCCTGACTCTGGTGGGGTTGTGAGCATGACCTCTGGTGCTGACTGCTCCGCCAGTTCCAATTCTTGGACTGCGTCTGGCTGGGTCCCAGGAACTGGCTCTACAACTGCTGCCAGAGACTCTGGTCTGGAGTCTCGTCCCACCATCTCTGGCTGGGTTCCTGCAGGAGGCTCAGGAATGGAGTTAGGTGTGGAGGCCTTTTAGACCATCTCCACCCTTTTTGTTAGCCTCACATGGTTGGCTAAGTCTTCTCCCAGCAGCATGGGAATGGGATAATCGTCGTAGACTGCAAAAGTCCATATTCTTGACCAGCCCTTGTACTGGACAGGCAACATGGCTGTAAGCAAGTTAAAAGAATTGGCCTTAAAGAGTTGCACCGTCACTTGGGCCTCTGGGCTGATGAATTTGGGGTCCACCAGGGATTGGTGGATAGCTGATACTATGCTCCGGTGTCTCTCCATGAAGTAACCTTCCTTCCGCCCACACTCACAGTTTCCCTTCACTCTATGGGTATTTGTGAGACATCTGGGCCTGAAGGCTCTTGGTGGGACTCCGGGGTGATGAGTTGTAGTCGGCTGATGCTCTTGGGACAGTTGGCCTTTACATACCCCAGCTCGTTACATTTAAAGCATCTCCCAGCGGACTGGGGACTGGGGCGAGGTGGGTGGTTGGAGAGTGGGATGGTGGGGCGAGAGGGCATCTGGGATCTCCCTGGCTGTGTGGAGGGCTCCTCCTTGTGAGGTGGGGCTTTAGGCTGACCCCGATGGTGGGGTGTTATCTCTAGTTGCCCCTTCTGGTATCCGCTCCAACTGCTACTAGCTTTCTTCTTCTCCACTACCTCCACCCATTAAGTTCCAATCTCCCTCACCTCGGTTACAATTTTAGGCTTCCCATCTAGGATGTACCTTTCTGTTTCCTCAGGAACACCCTCTAAGAACTTCTCCATTTGCATTAGAAGAGATAGATCTTCCAGAGATTTAACACTTGCTCCTGATATCCAGGCATCCCAATGTTTCACAATGTAGTAGGCATGTCTGAAAAATGCCACGTCTGGTTTCCAACTTAGGGCTCTGAACCACCGATGGGGATGCTCAGGTGTTAGTCCCATTCTAATTCTGACCTTTTGTTTAAAAAGTTCGTACTTGTTCATGTGTTCTTTAGGCATTTTAGCTGCCACCTCTGCTAAGGGTCCACTGAGCGGCCTCGGCTCCACCATATACTGGTCTGGAGGGGTGCTGTACCCAACGCAGGCCCTTTCAAAATTTTCTAAGAAGGCCTCTGTATGATCACCTACCTTGTAGATGGAGAATTTCTTGGAATGGGGAGCGGTACCTGGAGAAGGCCTGTTAGGGTTGCCTGGTTGATCCAGCTTAGCCTTTTCCAGCTCTAAGCACTTCAGCTCCATTTCTGCCTCCAAGTGCTTCATTTGCAAGCGCTTTTCCTCTCTCCTCTCCTCTGCTTCCACCTCCAAGCACTTCGCCTCCGCTTCCAAGCACTTTGCCTCTGCTTCCGCCTCCAAGTGCTTGATCTCCACTTCATCTCTAGGTAGAAATTCCTTTCTGCCTCAGTTAGAACTCGGCCTGAGTTAAAGGCATCCCTCCATCCTGGCACCGGGATCTCGGGTTGGGGAGGGCTGACCCTTCCCTCTTGGGAAGTTCCGGGTCCCCCATCCTTTCCCTGCTTTTCTGTCATGGAGCTGGATGTCTGGTCTTGATCTGGGTCTGTCTTCTCTGGGGCATGCCACTTTGGGAAGACTGGTTGCTCTAAGGTTTTGGTTCCTGACCTCAACCGCATGCACAAGCTGCCCTACTCTAGCCTAGCTATTTCGTTACCATGAAGCTAGAAAAGAAAAAGAAAACCTGCTTGTTGGATTCCCTGGCTTTGCAGGCTAATCCTTTGGTCTTGTTCCCCCTCAGCAGCAAAGAAAAGAAAGAAAGAAAAAACTCCCTGGCTTTCAAGCAGCCAAAAGGAAAAATGTGTCCTTTTAAAATCCCGAGTCTGTGCTTCTGGTTCAAAATGAGCCCACTGCTGTGCCACCATGTCAAGGCTGAATCCCCACTCTGTCACTTTGAGTACAGAAGGTAGGGGCCTGCAAGGATTCTAAAAATGAATACTGGCCTCTCCAGGCTTGTATTATACTCCCAAGGTTACAGCTTCTCTCTGGCCTTGGCTTGGTAAACGCTGCCACCACCCAAATGCAAAACAAACCCCTTTGAACCCAGGAAGGAGCACTTGGGAATTCCTCCCTGTAGCCTCAAGCCCTTTCACACCACCCAGCCCCGGGGAAGAGCTCAGAAAGAAAACAAAGGAAATTAGCTCTGGCTATCAGCTAATCAAACAACGTGCATAATCCAATCCTGTTCTTAAAAAAGGTACATTTTATTAAAAACAAAAAGGAAAAAATACATCTGGAACTTAGGCTTTTTGCTAGATCTTAAAAGAAACAATTACAAAAATTAAGCACCCAAAATAGCTTTCTTGGGGTTCAGCTTAAAGGTTACAAGCAAACAAAAGCATCTGGGGTTAGCACCGAGGAGATCCACAAGCCAAAATATATATTAAAAAAAAAACCCTAATTGCATCTGTTTAAACATGCCCTGTCCAATAATTTCTTCTAGGTATGAAAGATTAATTTTTATACCTGGTTCAAGCCTCACACAGCATTCCTGCTGCCTTCTGTTCCCGGAGAGACAACATGTAAAGGGAAGGTTTTTTCCCCATTTTAAAAAAGTTCTAGCCCTCCCATTGGCTCTTTTGGTCAGGTATCCACTCCTTTTCCTTTACCTGGGGAACTTTGGAGTAATTGTGGCATCTTAGAGACAAACAAATTTATTTGAGCATAAGCTTTCGTGAGCTAAAACAGGTAAAGCAAGCAGAGAACAGCCACCACGAGGGACTTTATAGCTAACTGGCTGGCTGAGTGTCCATAAAAGGAAGCTACATTCCCCCCCCCCCTTCGTTTATCACACCTATCCAGCTCCATCCACGGCTGAAACACACCCACCCTTCTTCATGTAGCTGGCTATGGCCTGCCTGAGCACAACTCCACTCAAGTAAGTTTCTTCTCTTGCTCCCATTCTCTCCTTTGCTGCTTCTATCGCCACCTAGTGAAGTCATGCCACATTACCCTAGAACTTCAAGACTTGTGTCCAATATCACGGTGCACTTCCTCCTATTTTGATTGACTTTAACCACTGATAGAAGAATCTGAGAGGTAAACTAATAAAGGAATCTAAGGTGAATATCCGCATAAAGAGTGAATGTGTCAGCTGTTTACAACTATTCTTAAGAAATGTTTGAATTCTCTCACATATTGGCAGATTAATTTCTTAGCTGGCCTCTGCACATCCTTAGAGCCCTTTGTACAAACTAGATGAAAATATGATGATGTCTGTAGTTAATATCAACAAGCTGGAGCATCCTTTGCATTATTTTAGCCATATACGAATTGTATGGCTCTGGGAGCCAGTTTATCAAGTTCAAATCTCTCTGAGTTGGAAGGTTGGCAAGGGACCATGAAAATTTTCTCCGCTCCCCAGCTACCTTCCTGGGAGCCTGGTGTTTAGAATCCCTTAATGTTCAAAACCTGGAAGTGAACGTGTCTAGCATTTGGTCCAGAGACTGAAGCTACTTTGGATAGGTTGTAATGCCAGCTGAACACTAAATGTGCAGAGCATCCCATCTGCACATGTATGTAGAGTGGCCTCCCTGCAGACAGATAGCCATGACCAAGTCCCTTGGAGGCCCATTGGATTGCAGTGTAGGAATTGAAAGGTCATTAGTTTCACCATGGTACTGTATAAAAGCCATGGTAAGGGAGAAGAAAAGTCAGTGCTGCTGCATGAAGGGTCAACTGACTCCACAATCCCTGGGAAGAGCTAGTCCCATCTAAACTCCACAATCCCCTTTCTCCCTTCAGCGGGACGATTCGTAGGAAATCTCAGTTTCCCTTGAAGAGATTTCCTGTCACTATGTCCCTTCCCGTGGATTTCTCAGTTTTCGGATCTTTTGGTCACTTTACATAGTTTTACTTTTATTTACTACATCAGTCACCTCTTGGATGCTCCTTTAGTGCTACTTTCCTCCTTCCATTTTACTTTAAATTAAACTGTGCTGTAGTGGCCTGCTTGATTCTTCCAGTGCTGAAGGCAATGAAAGTTTGCCCCTGACTTTAATGGGATCTAGGTGAGGTTGTAAGTGTGCTTTTTTTAAAGAAAGATAAAAAGTGGCCAACTGTACCTGTTATTGAAACCCCAATCTGCCTGACAACTGGAGCTGGGAGAAGATCCAGCACTTGTTGTACTCAAATGAGCCCGTCCAGTGATTGGTTTCAGTGGCACTTTCCTGGGGCCACATTTATCTTTCACATTTTTATGTAAAAACCTCAATTATATTCTGTGTCTTTAATTTTTTCTATATAAATTCAAATTTGCCAGTTGCAAGGAAGTATCCTAGAAATTCACAAATGGCTACTGCAAGGTAAAGCAAAGGGTGTTTTAAATATAATGGGCCAGCTGGTATAAATCAGCATACTGTCCATGAAGTTACACTGACTTACTTCATCTGAGGAGCTGACACTGAGTTTAAAGATATTATTCACAGCTGGGACACCAGGCAAGGGTAAAAAAATATGCACAAAAAACTATGTTAAAAGAACATTATTAATGTTGCAAAGTCAAGAACTCAAAAGTTAGAAAATATCAGAATTAAAGTGTCTCATGCAACCTGAATTCTCCCCAGTTGTGCCTATGCATTATGATACAGTCTTTAATTGCATGATCACATACTATATTTTCCACAGGATGCCTGCTTCATTCAGTGCATGTTTTCTGAGAGCTAAATCCAAACAGCAAGACTTCTTCAGTGAATTCTTATTACTTAAAAAATATTTTACAGCTTATATATATATAATGATTATTCATTTAACAGGTTTTACTTAAAATTAAGGGATTTTGATAAGTTTATTTTTAAAAAAAAGGCAAGAGCAAAACTTGCTGGTGTATGAAACTACCAGTCCCCTTGAGAGGAACCTTAATTTTTCAGCCTTCTTAAGCTTTATAATATGTGTATACTGCAAAATTACATGGAAGCTCCATTTTATTTTTTGTTCTTCCTTCAAGGCCCACTCTTTTCATTCCATCTTTTCTTTTCCACTCTTCCTTTTCTTCTGATACCAAGAAAGGAAAAATAATATGTCCATTTTTGTTTGTGAGAGTGAAGATGTTGGCCTGGCTTGTTCTTTTTGACTACTATAGATGTCAGCTGATACCTACTAAAAGCACGTATTGGTAGAGATGAAATTACGCACCAACATTCAAATCTGGATGAGACCTAAATTTGAGGATTTTGCTTTAGGCCCATCTCTGTTTAATGAGCCTGGATGGAATATTACTTAGAGTCTGCAATGTGGCAGGAGAGGGGCACAGCTTCTATAATGAAAGCTGGATGTAACATTCCATCATAAGTTTTCAATTATTTACAATATTAGTTATGTTGACTAGTCCTGCATTTTGAACATGAGTATATACTACTATTTTGAGCCTGATTCACCTTTCTCTAAATCAGGAATAAGTAACTCCAGAGAAGCCAACAGAGTTACAAATGCCAAATTTTACACCAGTTTCAGGCTAATTGTTAAGAAGAACAATTTTTCTCCCTCCTCCTTGTAAAAACCTTTTATTGTTATCATGTCCCCTCTCAGTCTTCTCTTCTCCAGACTAAACAAACCCAATGTTTTCCATCTTCCCTCATAGGTCATGTTTTTTAGACCTTTAATAATTTTTGTTGCTCTTCTCTGGACTTTCTCCAATTTGTCCACATCTTTCCTGAAATGTGACACCCAGAACTGGACACAATACTCCAGCTGAGGCCTAATCAGCACAGAGTAGAGCGGAAGAACTACTTCTTGGGTCTTGCTTACAATACTCCTGCTAATACATCCCAGAATGATGTTTATTTTTTTTGCAACAGCGTTATACTGTTGACTCATATTTAGCTTGTGATCCACTATGACCCCCAGATCCCTTTCTGCAGTACTCTTTCCTAGGCAGTCATTTCCCATTTTGTATGTGTACAACTGATTGTTCCTTCCTAAGTGGAGTATTTTGCATTTGTCCTTATTGAATTTCATCCTATTTACTTCAGAACATTTCTCCAGTTTGTTCAGATCATTTTGAATTTTAATCCTATCCTCCAAAGCACTTGCAGCCCCTTCCAGCTTGGTATTATCTGCAAACTTTATAAGTGTAGTCTCTATGCTATTATCTAAATCGATGAAGATATTGAACAGAACCGGACCCAGAACGAATCCTTTCAGGACCCCACTTGTTATGCCCTTCCAGCATAACTGTGAACCACTAATAACTACTCTCTGGGAATGATTTTCCAACCAGTTATGCACCCACCTTATAGTAGCTCCATCTAGGTTGTATTTCCCTAGTTTGTTTATGAGAAGGTCATGAGAGACAGTATCAAAAGCCTTACTAAAGTCAAGATATACCACATCTACCGCTTCCCCCCTATCCACAAGGCTTGTTACCCTGTAAAAGAAAGCTATCAGGTTGGTTTGACACGATTTGTTCTTGACAAATCCATGCTGACTGTTATTTATCACCTTATTATCTTCTAGGTGTTTGCAAATTGGTTGCTTAATTATTTGCTCCATTATCTTTCCGGGTACAGAAGTTAAGCTGACTGGTCTGTAATTCCCTGGGTTGTCCTTATTTCCCTTTTTACAGATGGACACTATATTTGCCCTTTTCCAGTCTTCTGGAATGTCTCCTATCTTCCATGGCTTTTCAAAGATTATTGCTAATGGCTCAGATATCTCCTCAGTCAGCTTGAGTATTCTAGGATGCATTTCATCAGGCCCTGGTGATTTGAAGACATCTAACTTGTCTAAGTAATTTTTGACTTGTTCTTTCCCTATTTTAGACTCTGATGCAACTTCATTTTCACTGGCATTCACTATGTTAGATATCCAATCGCCACCAACCATCTTGGTGAAAACCGAAACAAATAAGTCATTAAGCACCTCTGCCATTTCCACATTTTCTGTTATTGTCTTTCCCCTCTCATTGAGTAATGGGCCTACTCTGTCCTTGGTCTTCCTCTTGCTTCTAATGTATATGTAGCATGTTTTCTTGTTTCCTTTTATGTCTCTAGCTAGTTTGATCTCGTTTTATGCCTTGGCTTTTCAAATTTTGTCCCTACATACTTGTGTTATTTGTTTATATTCATCCTTTGTAATTTGACCGAGGTTCCACTTTTTGTAGGACTCTTTTTTGAGTTTTAGATCATTGAAGATCTCCTGGTCAAGCCAGGGTTGTCTCTTGCCATACTTCCTATCTTTCCTACACAGTGGGATAGTTTGCTCTTGTGACCTTAATAATGCCTCTTTGAAAAACTGCCAACTGTCTTCAATTGTTTTTCCCATGGGATTTTACCTACCAACTCCCTGAGTCTGCCTTCTTGAAATTCATTGCCTTTATTGTGCTGTTCTCCCTCCTACCATTCCTTAGAATCGTGAGCTCTTCCATTTCATGATCACTTTCATCCAAGTTGCCTGCCACTTTCAAATTCTCAGCCAGTTCCTCCCTATTTGTCAAAATCAAATCTAGAACAGCCTCCCCCCAGTAGCTTTCTCCACCTTCTGAAATAAAAAATCGTCTCCAATACATTCCAAGAACTTCTTGGATAATCTGTGCCCTGCTGTGTTCTTTTCCCAACCAATGTCTGGGTAGTTGAAGTCCCGCATTACCACCAAGTCCTGTGCTTGAATGATTTTGCTAGTTGTTTAGAAAAAGCCTCATCCACCTCTTCTTCCTGGTTTGGTGGTCTGTAGTAGATCCCTACCATGACATCACCCTTTTATCCTTACCCAGAGACTTTCAACAAGTCTGTCTCTTATTTCTATCTCAACCTCAGTCCAAGTGTATACATTTTTAATATATAAGGCAACACCTCCTCCCTCTTTTCCCTGCCTGTCCTTCCTGAGCAAGCTGTATCCTTCAATACCAATAATCCAGTCATGCATATTATCCCACCAAGTCTCCGTGATACCAAGTATGTCATAGTTGTGTTTATTTACTAGCATTTTGAGTTATTCCTGCGTATTCAACATACTTCTTGCATTAGTATACAGACATCTAAGATATTGATTTGATTCTCCACCCCCATCCCCCAGTTCTGTCTTGTCTCTCCCTAACAGCCCATGCTCCCCCCCAGATTCCGACCCTTCTCCCAGGTTTCCATGTTTTTGACTTACCTGTGGGCTTTGGTCACCTGCCCCCATTGAACCTAATTTAAAGCCCTCCTCACTAGGTTAGCCAGTCTGTAGCCAAATATGCTCTTCCCCTTCAATAGGTGGACCCCATCTCTGTTTAGCAGTCATCCTTCCCGGAACAGGAATATGCACTACATTATCAAAATAAATCCAAACCTAGGTATATTTGGAGAATAATAGTCTGACTTCAGTTGCTATATAGTAGTTCTTAATTTAAAGGGGAATTGTAAACTTAAAATTCTTGTCTAAACAATTTTATCTACTGTTGTATATTGCTGAAATTGCTTTTTAAAAATATTTTAAATTGATAGTGTGCCTTTATCAAAATGAAATGTTACTCAAAAATGACATTTCCCAGAACTCTCAGTCCCTAGAGGATATTACTCACTAAATATTCAAAATCCTGCATAGTGTTTTGATCAAGTATTTCACATTGATTTTAAAGAAAGTCACACAGTTAAAATTCGACACTGCTCACAGTTTTGGCAGGGATGGAAGGATAATGAGTGGGAAAGACCATACAGTATTTTGGAAATTCTGAAAAGAAGAAAACCAAACCCATATTTAGAAATAATAGTGATGTTTTAATTCCTTATGGGGTCACTTAACTGTTTTACTCAATCAGGTGTGCAACCTTGCTGCCTTTTGTAATGGAAGTATGAGAGACTTTGCAGTGGTTTTTAACGGTAATGAATGACATAACTGATCAAAGCAAATTGTGAGCTCCCTATGTTTATTCACATAATGTTGCATGCAGGTGATTTTTAAAGTAACTTTCTTTGTATGAACAAATGTTTATGTTAAGGACAATGTAATCTGCATACATAATCAATTTTTGCAATAACCTTCTGCAAATAACTGAAAATGATAAATGTAAACTATAATGTAAAACTGGTCGCAAAAAATGTAATAATTAAAGAATTGCAAATGGTGTATTAAGCACATACAAGAACTTAGGGGGCAAAACCTGATTTCTGCCATTTATGTTTATAATAGAAGAGCATATATGAAAATATGGCCATTTCAAATATATAATCAAGACTTTTTGCTAGTATGGAGCTACCATCTAAGATACAGAAGTTAGAAAAGCTCAGGTTTTTTTTTCATTAAAAATGTTAAGAGTATACCCTTTAACATAGAGGTTATAGACCCTAGTGTTACAGAATGGTGATGCACGCTAATATTTTATCAAGGGGCTCCTACAAAACAGCTCCACAGAGCATGGAATTGACAAGCTATTGTACCTGGGATGGCTATACGTGCAGAGAGGAAGTTTGAGAGACTGGAATACCTATTCATTTATTTGCCCATATTAAAAAAAAAATTATTTTCTGTAACTAAAGGGGCAGAGAACACCACTGTGCAAAAATCAGACTGAGTACTTGCTGGCAATGTGTGCACTAGATTTTGTTCCTGAAAATGTATTTATATCACACAATGTTCAGCTGCTATAATAGATGTGGGTAAGAACCTCCAAAGGGAGCTGGGGGCATCTTCTCCTATGAAAGTTTTTGAAAAGAGCTGGCATGTGTTGCAAGCCAAAGGCAAAAAATTGCTCTTCAGGATAAATGTTTGTCTGAGCCTCAGGTATCAGTCATTTCCAGTCGGGATGATTTATTGAAGAGGTGATTGGGTGATTTACCAGTTTGTGACAATCTGCCCTTTCATATGGAGGCAGAATTTGAAGACTGGTCAGAGGTGACCTCGCCATCCAGTATATTACTAGAGCATCTCATTGGTAGTGCTGCCTCTGGACTCTAAGGAGATGTTAAGTGATCCCTTCTTGACTGCATTAGGAGAAAACAGAAATAATAATATAAAATGCTTTTGCTAAGTAGGGCAGTCAGTGAATGAAGTCTCAAAGCCTGCCAGCATGGTGCGCCATTTCTGATATATATTTATATTGCCCTGAATTAACACAACAGAAACATCAGGCTGCCCCCCTCCCCCCGGAGTGGTTTGCCCTTTAATCCAACTTCACTCTTCGGTATGTCTACACTGCAGATGGGCATGTGCCTGCTGGCTCAAATCAACAGCACCTGCTACCTCTGCTTGAGTTAACACGCTAAAAATTGCAGTATAGCCACTTGAGTACAAACCCACCCATACCCCCTGGGTACCTACTCAGGTAGCTACCCCAAGCTACCTGCTATTTTTAGCAGGTTACCTTGAGCAGAGCTAGTGCATCTGCCTCCTGCAGCTGAGCAGCATTCTCCCACCTGCACTGTGTGACTGCTAGGGTTCATGTCTCTCATCTACAAATAGAGAGAGAGGAACCCTAGCAGATCAGCTCCATTAGTGTAGCATTCACCACACCTTGCATGAAACCAGGGAGGTTCCAACCACATCCAGAATCTCTCCAAGAGCTGCCTGAGACCTCACAGCAAGAGATCAGTTATTTATATTAGATTAGGGAGCAAAACATCCCTTTTGCAGAAGTAATGCCACAGCACGAAGCAGACCTAGCCCCAAAGTTTAGACTAGGAATACCAAATAGAGCTGTTTAACCAATTGCACTAAGTGCTTTACATTGAAGATTGCTCAGCCCCACTAAAATCTGGGGTCAGATTTTCAAGAGCTCAGCATCCAACATGCTGAGCTTTGTTGAAAATCTGACCCCACTAGCAGTGGCTAAGCCAAGCCCTGCTGACAATTCCGGCCATATAGGCAGTGGAATTGGAAATCGTTACAGAACAAGGAGCTCTTGCTTATAGGAAAAATGCTAAAGCAAAGCCAGACTCAGCTCTGACATACACTATGGTAAATCTAGAAGTCAATGAAGTTACTAGTACAGTGCCTCTATGTTGGTGTAAACACCAGATTTAGGTTGACTTTACACTGGTATAACAAGGGAAAAATTTGGCCCAGACTCATAACTAGCATTTTGCAAAGCAGAAAACATTGGGTCATGTCTTTATTCATTCACAAGGATACCCCTTAACTGATTTAAATTTTGTCTCATCAGTGAGAGCAGAGTAAAGTGAGTTTGCTGTATACATTGAGTGAAGTGGTAGTCTGTGACTTCTGTATACAAAAGATACACTTCATGATCACTGGAAGCAAGTTTGTCTGTCACATCTATGCACGTTACTCCAGTTTTGTTACTCTTTACACACAGTAGCACTGCAACACCACAGCTTTGGGCAACGTACCATTTCTCATGCAACAATACAACTAACTAAATTTTACTGGCAGAGTTAAATTCTTCTCATTTACCTCCAAGCAAACCCCACTTCAAAAAAAAAAAAAAAAAAAAAAAAAAGTTGTGCAGATGTAACTGAAGGCAGAATTTGGCCTATTCAATCCATTGCTGAATCTTTGTGACTATGCACAAATAGGAAAGAACCCAGCCTGGCTTTCTGATTCCAGGTGGAAGTTGTGGGGAATCAGAGAAAATTCCCTTTTTTACTTGTAAATTAACCAAATGTGATCCAGATTTACTGCGATGTAAATAGACATGAAATGCAGACATGCCACACTTAGGGACTTTCCAGAAGTATGAATACTTTAAATGGGTAATTTCTTGCTGACCTAGAAGACTGTCAGATGTCCTGTCCCATGATCACACCGATTTTGCATTTCCTTTATATACACAGATTTCATTAGTAAAGACCAACATTTTCTTTAGATTTGTATGTATGTGTTGCATTTGACCACCCAGGATCCACTAATCAACTATGCCTATTTAGTGTATATTGATTTTTTGGAAAAAATTATGCTTGGAAAAAAGGACAATGTGACAAAAATATTGTCTGTAAATATTTTAGTTTAATAAGGGCAAAGATAATATACAGAAATAAAATCCACTGTGGACTCATAAGTGATCATGACAATAAATTTTACTTCTACTGTTCAAGAGGAGCACATCCTGGACCCTGTAAATTGCATGAAAAATACTATGGAGAAGTTGCTTTCCTCACTGTAGAGCTATGTATGACTAGTAGATGGAATTGTATTATCCATAAGAAAGCATTTGCTACTTGGCCTTTCAATGCCCATTTGGGATGTTTTGGGATTATTAATGAACACAGAGCGCAGCTATGCTCTTTGGAATGGAAGTTGGATGGACTAAATTAAGACATCCCCTAGGACTGATTTGCCTCCCTTGTCATTTAAAATGTACTATGATTCCACTTGAATATAGAATTGTAAAGCTGGATTTTTTTAAAAAATATTTGGCAGACTTTTTAAACCAAGATGAAATGCATCATTTATAAACCGTAGCATCTCCTGTAACATAACAAGTTTTTGTACGACAAATGTATGGCAAGCTATTTGAATGCCTATTTCTTTAAAAAAGAACTCAAAGATGACTTGGAAAATTGTTCACTGTTTACAAATAAAAGTACGTGTACACAAATTAGTATATTCAGTATCTTTACAACAACATGAAAACTTATTGGCAATAGGTCTAAACCTGCACAAAAACTGTTTACTTATTTCAGTCTTGAACAGCAGGATATGCAAATATTTAGTTTGTTACAGATCTGAAAACTTACTTCCAATAGTTACTATAATGCAAATACAATTAAGAGGGATCCAAAAAGGTTGAATACATTTCAGTATCAAAAATATTCAGCAAAATCGTTCTTAAATTGTTATGTTTAGTAGTATACTTGTGACACTATGGGAATAGGTGTAAGAAGCACAGAATTACATACGACACTGTTCATTGGCAAAATGTATACACGCGCGCACACAACAGAACAACAAGACTAAAAGTGCCTTGTTTGTCATGAGAAAAATATTTCCATAAATTCCTAACCACGGAGCACTCTCAATGCATCACAGTAAGTCTCCACTTCAAGCATGACATGAGCATAACTTCCAATTTAACCCCTGCTAAGGTTTGTTGTTGAAGGATACAGAACCTAGAATGGCTGTGGATTACAAAATTTGGGATTGAACAAAACCAACAGAAGTTTGATGAGATATAGAGTTGATCATGGTTGTGATTCACTCATTACTTCGCTGTTAGATGCACTGCTAAAATATCCTAGCAAAATAAGGACCTGCTTGAGTAATCCCCTAATCAGACTTCTGTTCACTAGGTTATTTTCTTAAGGGAATTTTTTTGATCTCAAAATGGAATAGGTTTACCAATTTGAGGGTCTACTGGGAGTCAATTTTTACAGAATAGGTGAAGACTTTAAAGCTTTCAAACTAAAAGGGAAGTGAACTCTATGAAGACTTGCAATAGTTCCTTAAACATTTTTTTTGCTTTCTGCATGTTGATTAGAAGAGAGGGTCTCAACTTTTACTCAACAAGAACTGTCCATAAATAAATTCTTGGAAGAACAATTTTTAACAGTCTGCCTTAGAAAAATCTATTGCAATGAGTCTGGAGAATTTTACCTAATAACTTGTTTTAAGTTGTGTTTCTGGTGGAATACTGAACTAGTGTCACCAAGCAACTAGAATTCCTCAGAGTATGACATCTGAAACAACGTACTTTGATGGTCACATGAAATACCTACATTAGTTTAGATTAAAAACCAGGATGTCTGATATTCTGCTCATGTATGCAGTCTAAATACATATAAAAATGAAATGGTCTATGCTTGCAACTCTTGCAGCTGTTACAAGCAAAAAGTTTGTTTAGTCTTCATTAAGCTTGAGTGCATAACAGGGTACTCGTCTGGAATTATGCATGTACATATAAAGAGTATGCTTCTGAAAAATAACAAAATGAAAAAAAATTATTGCTCTCAACTGTGCACTAAAATCAAAACATTTGTTCAAAGTGGATGTCGTAACGGGCAGAAAGATGGGGGAAGTCTGCTACAGCTTCAATTCACAGCAGGTTCAGTTAATTTCTTCTCAGGAGAAGACTTCACAGGTCGGAGTCTATATCCTTTAGCAGCCTTCCACTCAGATTGCCATGGTACACTGCAAAAACTAGAAGGGAAAAAAAAAAAGTCAAGGTAGCTAACACTCCGCACACACCACCACATTGGGAAATGAAAACAATTGGAATACTACAAATTATCAGGTCATCTAAAAAGAGTTCAGAAATTGTCTGTCTTGGTTTTGTCAGGGGTTTTTTTTGGGGGGGGGGGGGAGAAGGGGGGGTATGGAGAAAAGAAACTGTGGGAACACAACTTGGGACTTGTCTACTGGATGAACAAATGCTTAGAAGCGTTCAAAGAATTTGAAAGGAGTAAAATGAGAGATTTGTTTTGTTTTTAAATTTTCAGCATTAAAGACTTTCAAATTGCTACATCTGTACTATTAACAATGCACACAACACTATATAATGTCATGTATGCTTATGATGCTAAGTCAGTGCCACATAGGTAACAGATGACTGTTACAATCTAAGAGTCTGATCCTGCAAACATTTCCTACTGGATGTTAGTCCAATGAAGTCCATGGACATACTTTTAGTAATTGCTACTCACAGCCCATGAATAGACAACGCAAAACATATTAAGCCCTCAGCTCTGTGAAGACTTATGCACGTGCTTATCTTTAAAGATATGAGTAGTCCTACTGAGTTCATCTTGTGCTTAAAATCTTTGAAGGATTAAGGTCTTAGATTACAGAGTGGCCATTACAGGAGGGGTGTTTTTAGTCATTCTTTGGAGGTGAAGGTACAGGAAAGTTAACATGAATGCAACCAAAGAGTTTATTATAAAAAACATTTCTGATAAGTAAAATTTAAACATGCAGCTCGAGTCAGTCATTTGCAACAATAATGTTTTAGAATCATAGATCATAGAATATAGGGTTGGAAGGGACCTCAAGAGGTCATCTAGTCCAACCCCCTGCTCAAAAGCAGGACCAATCCCCAATTAAATCATCCCAGCCAGGGCTTTGTCAAGCCTGACCTTAAAAACTTCTAAGGAAGAAGATTCCACCACCTCCCTAGGCAACGCATTCCAGTGTTTCACCACCCTCCTAGTGAAAAAGTTTTTCCCCAATATCCAACCTAAACCTCCCCCACTGCAACTTGAGACCATTACTCCTTGTCCTGTCCTCTTCCACCACTGAGAATAGTCTAGAACCATCCTCTCAGGTAGTTGAAAGCAGCTATCAAATCCCCCCTCATTCTTCTCTTCTGCAGACTAAACAATCCCAGCTCCCTCAGCCTCTCCTCATAAGTCATGTGTTCCAGACCCCTAATCATTTTTGTTGCCCTTCGCTGGACTCTCTCCAATTTATCCACATCCTTCTTGTAGTGTGGGGCCCAAAACTGGACACAGTACTCCAGATGAGGCCTCACCAATGTCAAATAGAGGGGGACGATCACATCCCTTGATCTGCTCGCTATGCCCCTACTTATACATCCCAAAATGCCATTGGCCTTCTTGGCAACAAGGGCACACTGCTGACTCATATCCAGCTTCTCGTCCACTGTGACCCCTAGGTCCTTTTCCGCAGAACTGCTGCCTAGCCATTCGGTCCCTAGTCTGTAGCTGTGCATTGGGTTCTTCCGTCCTAAGTGCAGGACCCTGCACTTATCCTTATTGAACCTCATCAGATTTCTTTTGGCCCAATCCTCCAATTTGTCTAGGTCCCTCTGTATCCTATCCCTGCCCTCCAGCGTATCTACCACTCCTCCCAGTTTAGTATCATCCGCAAATTTGCCGAGAGTGCAATCCACACCATCCTCCAGATCATTTATGAAGATATTGAACAAAACCGGCCCCAAGACTGACCCATGGGGCACTCCACTTGACACCGGCTGCCAACTAGACATGGAGCCATTGATCACTATCCGTTGAGCCAGACAATCTAGCCAACTTTCTACCCACCTTATAGTGCATTCATCCAGCCCATACTTCCTTAACTTGCTGACAAGAATACTGTGGGAGACCGTGTCAAAAGCTTTGCTAAAGTCAAGATACAATACATCCACTGCTTTCCCTTCATCCACAGAACCAGTAATCTCATCATAGAAGGCGATTAGATTAGTCAGGCATGACCTTCCCTTGGTGAATCCATGCTGACTGTTCCTGATCACTTTCCTCTCATGTAAGTGCTTCAGGATTGATTCTTTGAGGACCTGCTCCATGATTTTTCCGGGGACTGAAGTGAGGCTCACTGGCCTGTAGTTCCCAGGATCCTAGTTCTGTGTAATCAGGTCAGCCTTGACTTTTCATATAGTCCCAACAAATTTGAGTATTTTATTTAGAGAGATACTTACATCATCATATACAAAATTCACATATCCCTGTTGCATGTTGTCTCGTCTCCGGAAGAAATCTTAGAAAAGAATAAAATAAGTAAATTGGAGCTTTGCAAAACTCCGAAGTATTTAATGTAGACCCTAAATGTAAGTTTGGTTGGCAGTATTACCTTGTCAAACATTTCTTTTGTCGTCCCCCCGCCCTCCGGCAAATTTGTCACTTTTGAACCTGTTTAACATTTCATACTTCTTTCCTTCCACATTCTATCTAAAAACTTACAGTAGAAAAGCAAAATTACTTTCTAGGTATCCTGAATACTGAACTATTACTAAAAACACTGAAGACAATTACATACAAAATAAATTTTAAAATGTAATCTTAAGAATTGTAAAAGATTTAAGAATTATAAGAATAATCTTTACACTACAATTACAATTTTTAGAAGAGAAAAAATTAGAACATAAACTCTGGACTGCATATCTATTTCAAAAAATACAAAACCCCCATACCTGTCAATGCCCGTAATTTCACACAGCAAGCCACATAGTCATCAAAAAAGATTTTGCCATTCTTGCTATAACGTTTTACAATAGCAGTTAGTGTTTGCGGGCTTAATCTGTAACCTAAAAGACCAAAAATAGGAAGTTACAGCCTATAATGTTACGACTTTTGCAACAGTTTGCTGGATAATCTTTGGAAAGTATGACTATTGAAATAATAATTACTATACATCCTGTACTGCAGTCAATGCAGTTTATAGGGCACAGTGAAGGAGTATTCATATGCAGCAGTGAAAAAGTTCAAATTTTCCGACATTAGAACGGTTCCATTATACACTGTGTGCCCATCCTGAAATTCATCTGAAAGGACAACTTCAGACATCATCATGAACACTCAAGACATTTAATCTTCCTCTTAAAGTGGAGATTAAGCAAATAAACACACGGAGGAGTCCTTGTGGCACCTTAGAGACTAACAAATTTATTTGGGCATAAGCTTTTGTGGGCTAAAACCCACTTCCTTATGCCCAAATAAATTTGTTAGTCTCTAAGGTGCCACAAGGACTCCTTGTTGTTTTTGCTGATACAGACTAAAACAGCTAACCCTCTGAAACCTGTCACCATACTAAACAGAGATACTAGTTCTGTGTAATCAGGTCAGCCTTGACTTTTTAGCAAAAGTAGCCAGAGGGTGGCTTGTGGACATTTTTAACAAGGCCCAGGAGTAAAAGGATGTTTAGCATCTACTGCCTGTTTGCCAGTTCACCTGCCAATTGCTCTATTTGGAACATACTCTGCACTAGTATTAGAAGTATTGGGGGTAGTCCTCATATCTATTCTAGTGACAGAGGACCCAACCACATCAGCCACACCACCAGAGGCTCATTCACCTGCAAGTCCACTAATGTTATATATGCCATCATGTGCCAGCAATGGCCCTCTGCCATGTACATTGGCCAAACAGGACAGTCCCTACGTAAAAGAATAAATGGACACAAATTGGACATCAGGAATGGGAACGTACAAAAGCGAGTCGGAGAACACTTCAATCTTCCTGGACATTCTATAACAGATTTGAAAGTAGCTATACTTGAACGAAAAAACTTCAGAAACAGACTTCAAAGAGAAACAGCAGAACTAAAATTAATTTGCAAATTTAACACTATTAATTTGGGCTTGAATAGGGACTGGGAGTGGCTGGCTCATTACAAAAGCAGCTTTGCCTCTCCTGGAATTGACACCTCCTCATCTATTATTGGGAGTGGACTACATCCACCCTGATCGAATTGGCCCGGTCAGCACTGGTTCTCCACTTGTGAGGTAACTCCCTTCTCTTCATGTGTCAGTATATTTATGTCTGCATCTGTAATTTTCACTCCATGCATCTGAAGAAGTGGGGTTTTTACCCACAAAAGCTTCTGCTCAAATAAATCTGTTAGTCTGTAAGGTGCCACTGGACTCCTTGTGGAATTAGAGTATCTTGACTGAACTCGGAGCCTTCTCCAAGAAAAAGTGCAGCATGCCCAGACAGCATGACTCTCCACTGTACAAAGAGTAGTTTCTGTGCTTTAATGCTGCTTGACAGGTTGGAGAAGGGAAAAGTAGACACACACACAAAGGCAAATGAAGAAAAGATGAGAGGATTACAACACCAGCCTGCCAGAAACATCGTTAACATGAAGTACTGCCTCTAGAAAAGTAGGTTCCTGTGCCTGACCGTTGTAGGACCAACACAGCATGTTCTAGACCCCCCCTTTCGTAACTTCAGCAAGTGTAAACAGAGACTCAGAGGAAGAAGAGAGAGAAAAGAATCTTATTTAGGTATATAATGTTTACTATTTTTTTTAAAGTGTATGCAATTTGGAAGTTTTCAAGCAAGAGGCCAGAGACATCTCATACAGGATTCAAGTCTCTAGCAAATTCAGTTCCCCATGGCATTTATTCTTTCCCTTCTTCCTGTCATTCAGAAGAAAGTGTGGGTATGCCGATACTGCTAGCACTGCTAAAAACAGCAGCGTAGATCTGGCAACACAGGCTTTGCTATGGGTTAGGTTGCATTGCTGAAGACCATGCCCCAACATCTATACTGCTATCTACGACAGTACTTGTGTGGGTATATCTACCTCAGCTCCAATCATACCCCCTACTTAGTAGTGGGGTCAGTGTCTATCTAACAGACTCGAGAGTAACTAGGAAGCTACTAACTTCCACCTTCTACCTCTATTCAAAAATTAACTTAGCAGCAGCTGCTAACGGTTGCAGCCCAGAGACTTAAGGATAGATTGTAATATCCCATGCACATGCACAAAATGACTATTACTCCAAACAACTGGAGCACTTTGATTCACAAGAGCATTAGCCTTTCCCACTCAGCGGGAAATGGAACATGCTAGCTATACACCAGGGTTCCAGAAATACAGTTTAACAGAAAGCCTTTTTATGCCAGTGCAGTGTCTGGCACTGGTTCCTGATTTACTATTGTTGGCTAGCAGCAGCTGCTATGATGAAGATTTGTATAACTTTTTTTTACAATGGGGTATTCTAGATGAAGAGCAACTTTTAGTCACTAATCTTTAACAACCTGCCATCAAAGGGGAAGCACACAGGCTTATGTGCATCTGCCCTATAAGATGGGCTAGGTTCATCATAGAGTGAGTGAGTGAGAGCGAGTGTCTCTTTATACTCTGCTGAAATGGTGTGCCCCCAGAACATATTTTGCACCTCATTGGGAAGACATATGCCCATGACTCCTCCAGGAGCAGAATGTACTGAAAGTCTTCCTTTCCCTCCTCTACCCCAAATAGATGTATTAGCCCTATGTATGCCAATATTAAGAAGTGCTGCATCTAAAAACTTGTGAAAATTAACAGTGTTCAGTACTGAATATGGCATTTATTTTAAGAGGGATTTCCTGTCTCCTCCCAATCTTCAAGGATGTGTCCCCAGATGACCAATCTTTCCATCTGAAGATGGCTGTATACAGCTCCCTATAAAGCTTATCGACACTATTTCTGGGCTAGCCAGGAAGGAAGGAATACTTAGTTGATAGTGAGGAGTTCCCAGAAATGAAGCATGGTACCTGTACAACACTCCTGGCAAGCCCTATATTTTGACCCCATAGGTAGCAACACAATTCACTGCAACCTTCCATATTCTACATGCTGCATCCTTATAATTAAAGTAGTAATATATATTGCATTAAATAGAACAAACAGGAGGTTGCAGAAGTTTTTGAAATGCTAACTTACCCATAGCTGCAATGACTTGACCCAATTCATGAAGTTCTACGGTTCCACTTCGGTCTTGATCAATCATCATGAAATTTTGCTTCCAAGCATTAAGAGCTGCCCAGAGTTCTTTGAATTCATTAAATCCCATTTTTCCTGTATAATCTCTCTGATGAAGTTTTGTTAACAAAAATAACTTAATACATTAAAACTAAGTAACTTAATAGGACAAACCAAATTATTAAACATATAATTTCAAGTCATATAAGGCAGTTTGACTTCTAACCACCCTGACAATACTAAAACAACCAATTTCTGTGCAACATTAAAAATGAATGGAGCCCAAGGATAGTGTTCTAAAACATTAGTTTAAAAATGTTTTGAAATTCTAGTTTCTTCTCAGGATTATTTATTGGTTTAAACTGACATTAAGACTACAGTATAGTCTACATTTTTCCAAGGATACATCCATCAGGGAGATCATAATTCTGCAGGTTTCCAAACTGAATGCTGAAAAATAGTCAAAGATTGAATCAAAACTAGATTAATTTTATTTTGTAACGAATGCAGTTTCAGTGACACTAGTCAACACATGAGTTAATTTGCTTTTGCAAGAGATTTTGAAAGCTCACCAGGAAAAACAAAATCAAGTAGGGGATGGCTAAAAGGACATGAAGACATTTGCTTCTACACTACTAGTTATTTAGGCCATGGGTTAGATGTGGATAAAATGCAGGACACTACATTGCTTTAGCATCTACTGAGCCAGGAACTGGTGACCCAGCTCCTGTTCTTAATGGAGAGTATTAATTCAGTATCAGCAGGGAGAACAAGGATTAAACAGGTGTGGAAACCAAATTACTATCTCAACTCAATATCTCAAGATGAAGGCACATTTGGTAGGCCAGTGTAGGAAAACTTGCTCTACTACTAGGCTATGCATGTCAAATACACAGTAATACTTTAAGAACAGTAAGATTTGGAATTAAAATTATTCACCCATAAAGCAAAGGTAGTTTATTTTGATTCCAGGAGTTTTATTAAATCCTTATAACAAAATAAGACATTATTTTGCCTTCCGAATAAGAGTTTTGGAATGTGTTGTACTCGAGACCCTACCTGGTCTCTAACCATATGCCATCTCATTCAAAGGGATTACAAAGCATGGTCCATGTCTTAGGAGGGGATGAGCACCCACCAGAGCCCAAGCCCTGTGATTGCAACTGTTTTCATATTCTGTTGTGTAAGAGGGAAAGCGTGAGAAATTCAAATTAAAGTGCACTGGAAACACTGTACAGATGAACTAGCACAAACGCTGATCTTCAGGATTGGCATTAGCAGGGCTGTGCCATTTATTTAAGGTGCACAGAAAGGACACATGCCAGCACAAAGCGGAAATCTGTGATAAGGAAGGAAATGAAAGAGGTACACAATGGGAGAGAGGGAATGCTCCTTGAAGAACAGAAATTCCAAAATATCATCCACAGATTAAAAGAGAAAGTGTACAGTAACAACATTCAAAGTCTTACGAGAATAGGTCCCACTGATTCCAGACTGTGTTAAGCATCTCTGTAGTTCCTCTGCATCCACTTCACCATCCTGTAGAACAGAGTGCATAGGTTTGTGGTCATGGACACTTATCAATACAAATCCATGCAAAAATGAAGTGTCAGTGAATAATCTAACAGAAGACAAATGAATTAGTTCATTATAACTATGTAAAGATATTTAATACTTAAAAAATTAAAAATACTACAAAATGGTGCCTCATCTAAATCAAGAGTCTGCAGCACTAAAGTTAAATAGAATTCCTTGCTTATAGCAATTACATGGAATCCTATCTTAGCAACAGTAATTAAATGGAATCCTATCTTAGCAACAAATACCTATTTAAAATGAGCCTTCAGCAGCAGTTAAATTACAGTGATATCGTCTGATAATTAGTATAGAATTTTCATATAAAGTTGCAGACAATTCTATCAAATAATTGGTTAAGGTGTTTTCTGCATTTATTTCTATTTTGTTCATGATTTTAATGAGAGCCTTCTAGAGTATCAGAGCCTCCATTCTGAAACAAAGTATTAAAAAGGTCCTTTTCTTTTGCCCATCACATTTCCCATTATATGTCAGGGGTCCCCTGTAATTTTGCTGTTCCTTGGTTGATGTACACAATAAAACTGACATTCTGACCATTTTGTGGTCAAAGAAGCTATGATGCTATTAACAGCAGGGATGTTATTCTTAGTGCCCTGGCAAAATTCCAATTTGGGTAGTTATATTCGAACTACCTATATCCTTCCACAGTTCAGTTGGATACCTATTCCTCACTTACTGTGCTAAGCTATCGTATAGTGTTGCTGTGCAGTTTTAAACAGCTTTCAGATGTTTCGCTTTTTAGAAGAATACAAACTCTTCAAACTGAAAAAGAAAAAAGAGCTGCCATGTTCCACACCGAAGGCGGTGATAGCTGCATTTCAGTAATGGGTCAAGTTATTCCAGAATCAATATAGTCGATTGTGCTGCACAGTGCTTTAGAATCCTTCAGGTTGAAAAGCAATAAAGAGGGATATGATGCTGTCCGATGACTGACTGTTGAACATACGTGACATGTGACTATGCTAGACGTGCTTTTTCTATCAGCCAAGTATCACTTTGTCTGTTCCCTCGTGTTCCTCTGCTCTGTTCCTAGCATTCTGTTCTCTCAGCATCTCCACAGAGCACTTCAAAAGAAGGATATTAAAATAACCCCAAAAGCTTGCTTATTTCATTGCCAGCACTGATTATAGCTAGTAAGATGCAAGTAAGAGCAACATAAAAAGGTGAATCTGAAAGCTAAACATCCCATATAGAGGTGTGCAGATCAGCCCTCTGAACACCCAAGACCAAAAGGTAACACAAGCTCTCAAAACCTCCACATTTTATCCTCTAAAAAGGAGTCTCCAAAAAACAAGATCTCAAGAAGCAAGTGAACAACAGGAAAATCTTGGGAAAAAAAATACAAAAAACACACACACAACAAAGGACTTTAAACAAGATTCTCTAGGCTTCACTGACAGCTTTGTAGAAAGGTTTAATCAGCTGGCCTTCCACTCTGTCTTAGAGCTAGAAACTTATAGCAGCAAGCTATGTTTTGTGGCTAGTTAGTAAGTATAAATGGCTGACACACTGAGCAGATCTTGTATCAGGTGGAATGAGATCTCCATGAAAGGACAAGCGGCACTTTTCACTGTACTTAGGTATACACTCTAAGTAACTTTTTGGAAGAGCCATGTTACAGTTCTAGGATATTATGATTGGCCAACATAAACAGTTAAATAAGGAAATCCAGCATGCAAGTCAAATTATTTTAATGCTACTGCATCTTACGCTAAAATTTGGTTTTATAAAACAAATAAAATTAAACATGAGCTGTAAAATAGGAAGAACCAATTTTTGGTGAGCTTGTCCCATGAACAGATAGAAGTTAAATCTGAGAGAAAATATTGTAAGACCCATTTTTCTTGTTCCTTGCCCTGCCATTCTTTATACTGCCTTAAGGGTAAAGCCATGAGGATAGCACATTCAGGGAAACTCCCCAGAAGCAAAGCAAAATTAGCCCATCCTGGTAAGATTCATCTTGTTCCTGCTTATATCACTGGATTTCATGCAGGAGCAGAGGTGACAGTCTCATCTTGAAGGGAGTGGGAAAAGAAAGATGTTCTATTTGCAGCTCTCCATGGAGGACTGAATTTCACCCATCACTGTGTTACAGCAGGGGCTAGTAACACTGTGTAGACTATGTAGACAATCACATGCTCTTCATCAATCCTCATCTGCCTGACTGAGGAGCAACACTGGCAGGCTCTAAAGTAAAAGTGATCAGCTCTATTAAGCTGCAAGAATCTCCACAGCATGGAGCCTTTATCCTCAAATGGGAAAAAGGACATTTTTCAATGGGTAAGCTCACACAAAAAAAGAAGGGTGAAGAAAAAGAAGGGAACTGAATAGCTTAAATTTTAGTGAGGTGAATATTATATTTCTGAATCTCATTTACTAGTCATATCAACAGTACAATGAAAGTCAGAAATACAATTTTCCCCTTTTGCCCTCCCCACCAAAAGCAATTCAATCCCCATGTTTCTGTGAATTTCTACCTGCTCAGTTCTTTGAGAGTCAAGGCCAGCGCTTCCATCACCCCACTGGTCTTGCTACATGGTAGATGACAGACTGTGGTTATGTGCCTCGTACTTCAGGAGTGAATGTGTATTCCCCCTACAAAAAACTAAGTTTACTATAGTATTATACTTGAGAATTTAAAAAAAAAAAAAAAAAAAAAAAGGAAAAACTCTCTAAAAAGTCAGCAAGTGCTCAGTTAAGATTCCAAAAGGAGCTCACAAAAACTGTAACTCAGCCCATTACCCACACGTCTTACAATAAGGGCTTTTGTTACATAGTTACACAAATACACATGCATGCAAGGAAGAGAGACCAATATATATGTTTCAAGATTTGTCATATTGCAAAGCATACTGCACTTGGAACAGAGATATGAAAGAGTGGACAACAGAAGACCTCTTTGTTAACTGTAATCTACTTTTACTTACGGATGTAAAATTTCTGAAGATAAATTTGGAATAGAATTGATTTTGACAGCAAAGACAATGCAGGTTTGCACACTGACGCGACAAAGTTTTCTCACTATCCCTTGGTAGACAACAGTGAAAGAACCAAGCTATTTCTGTGTTATCAGAGACAAACAATACGAACATGCTAAATCTGTTGAGTTCCATAGCTCAAAACCAGCTCATCCAATAGTCATGAAACTCGAGACCACATTTTTAGGCTGATACTAACCAGGAGAAACTTTATCTTAAACACATTTGAGAAAATTAGAATGTAAAAACACAAGGAATGGAATGGCTCCTGCAAACTTCGCTAGGAGGTATTCATGATTTCAAAATAAAGCATGCTATCAGGAGGCAAGCAGGGTGGCTTGCCCGTAGCTCAGCCAGGTTCCAACAATGCTTATGTATGGAATACACTCATCCATCAACCTCTCTATTTTGGAGTTTGTCCACTCTGTTTAGGGACTATGCAAAACTGTGTCCTTCACCAAGTGTGATCTTCGCTTCCTCTGAGGCATGCATGATGCAAGCTTGACTGTTATGCCTATAAACCGAAGTTTTGATTCAATCTAGCTTTGAATTCACTCTAGCATGCTAGAGGACACTAAACTAAAGATAATACTACCGATGAGCTTGGCTGACAAAACAAGAAATGATCTTTAGCAAAAATTATTTATGGAGACAGATTCCTCAAAGGTACTGTAGAAAGAAATCTTTTACACTAAAAGTTTGAAATAATTTGAGCTTTGGACAAAGATTTCCTTTGCCTAGTTCAATTTCATGTGAGTATCAGGATAAAGGGAAACCCACAATTTTGGGAAGGGAGGAGAGTTTTGAGAATTCTGAGTTTTTCTCAGCTGCCAATCCAATTAACTGCATAACTAAACTGGCAGCCGGGGAAAAAAAAAACCACAATACCCACTCTAAAATTAAGCAATGACCTTTTCTCACCCACTATTTAGGTTTTGTGCATTTCTTTTGTATAGTCATCTTACCATGATACTGTGTAAGAGCCTAAACAGAAAAGGGGAATATTCAGCCCCTCTCTTTCTATTTCTCCACTTTTAGGGGAGAAGACAAGTGGCATATTAGCATATCCATTTTTATTTTTTTAACCTTTTCCTTTCTTCCCTTCACCAAAAACACAATTACTCACTGAGGAGTCAGATGCAGGTGCTTCTCCTAATCTGTTTATGCCTCATCACACTCTCCCTCACATTTTTGGGCCTCTGCCTTGAATCATGTCTCAGCCGCATGTCTCGTGCCTCTGGAACAGTGTGAAACTGATAGAATCCTAACTCGTGTCACTGCTGCTCCTGCTGAAGACATGCTATGGGTCAAATCCTGCTCTCACAGAAGTAAACGGCAAAACTATCATCTCTCCATAATGGCTATTATAAAGTCACAAGCTATGCATTTAGGCCCCAATCCTGTACCTGGATCTGTGTAGGTATGGATCCCTATGCCTGAGCAAAACTGCAAATAATTCCAGGAGAGCCAAATGGAACAGGTCTTTCTGAGCAATACCCAGAGTGGTTTAAAAACAAAAAAAAACCCACAAACATTTTTCCTTTTAACTCAGATTGTGTATTTAGATTTTTTTAAAACTGTATTTAAAATTATGACAACTTACATTAAGGTCTAAATGTACTACAAGTCATTAATCATTTAAATTAAATTAAAAAATATGCAGTTTTAAAAACAGTCAAACCACTGAACTGGTGAAAGTCACTAGCTCAGCACCTGGAACCAGAGTTTGTTCAAGTGCTAAATCAGCTTTTCACACCAGTAACCTCCACCGAGAATATTTTTTTCATTTCAGCTTATTCAACTAGTTCAGTTCAATGATTAGTCATTCAAAGTTAAGAAACCAACTGGGAGTTGAAAAAGCAGTCAAGCTTATTTTCCTCTTCCAATCTATGAATAAAAACTAGGTGTGAGGACAAGTTCTACTACAGTAGAACCTCAGACTTATGAGCATCTCGGGAATGGAGGTTGTACATAACTCAAACGTTTGTAACTCTGAACAAAATGTTATGTTTGTTCAAGTTTACAACTGAACATTGACTTAATACAGCTTTGAAACTTTACTACGCAGAAGAAAAAGGATGCTTTCCCTTTTTCCCCTCTGTAGTTTACATCTAACACAGTACTGTACTGTACTTGCTTTTTGGTCTCTGCTGCGGCCTGACTGCATACTTCCAGTTCCAAATGAGGTGTGTCATTGACTGATCAGTTTGTAACTCTGGTGTTCGTAATTCTGAGGTTCTACTGTAGTTCTAAAATCTTGAAACAATCACTTCAATGGCTAAGGATAATACTTCCTAGTTTTAAATGCAAAATGTTTTGATAATGTTTTTCCCTTATGTATCCAGCACATACAAGGTTTAGTTTTACCGAACTAATCAAACAATTTTAAATTTTGGACATAACTGAATTCCAATTTCCATCCAAATACAGCTGGGCACAAATCACTTGTAAATAAGAAATACACCATTCACCATTTTTAACATAAAAGTGTAAAACTTAGGAATATGAATGTATGTTAAACCACATAATTGCTTAAATCCTCCTGGTCAGCACATGAGTATCAAATTTAGAGTAATGGCCATATTTAGTTGCAAATCAACGTGTTTTAATGGCTACCAAAAAATGAGAATCAAAAATGTCTTTAGGAAGATAACCATAAAAACCACAAATGCAAAACAAGATTACCATTGATGTAAATCAAGGTTTCCTGCTTGCTGATTTAAATCAATCCACCCTGGTTATACCGTATCATATCAGTCCGAGTACTAATCCAGTGACCAGACAGAAAGTGAGTTTTAGTTTACTGCTCCCAGCAGCACCAAATTTATGTTGCATGCCCCAACCAGTCAAACAGTTCAGACAGGTTTGCAATTCAGAGATAAACATGTGGGTCCTTCTGGCCTGTAATCAAGGAGACTGAATGTTTTTGCAAGGGAAGTCATGAGTGTCCTGGTTGAGGCAATTTAATTATGAAGTCTTAATATGCCTTTGCTAATATATTTTGGATATGTGTTATCCTCCTAGAAAATGTCATGTCTTAAGCATGTTTGAGAAGGAAGAGAACCAACGGTGATCAAGTATTGCTCAGGGATCACATACAGCTACACAGCAATTTTAATATAATGTGGACCCTTTACTCAGGAATGCATTAAAAATGTCTGTGTTGCTCTAAGCACTGCAGCTATTTTACAGTGTATCCATCTGCTCCTGCTTCCACAGGTTAGTAGGGACAAAGGCAGGATATGACTCATCACAAAACAGAAAAAGTGGTGTTCTGCACCAAAAAGAAATAAAGGATAAAAGATGGTTAGGTAAGCAGAGTCAAGGCAGCACAATGCATCTTAAAGCAGAAGTCAATAGACAAATTGAGTTTCACAGCCTCAATCTGTAATGACTGTGACTTATGCCAGAAGAAAAAAAAAAAAAAGCAGCTCCTGTAATCTAGAAGAGAAGATTACTCACCTGGACCTGGAGATCTTCAAATACATTGCCTCTGCAGTTCCACGTTCTTAGGAATGTGCATGTTGGCAGCACAAATCCCAAATCATCTAGAGAACAGTAACCTGTGGGGCCATGCACATGCCCTCTGTGAATCCTTGTCAGCCCCCTCTTCCCCCTCCCCCCACATTTTTACCCCAGATCACACTGTAGAAACTTCCTGGTTCTTATTCCTTACATTACTTGATCATATATTGTGCTGTTGCTGCCATTCGCATTACAGAAGCATAATGCAGATTGGGACATGGTATCTATTTTCACTCCCACCCAATAAAATAGCCATGTATACATTATTCTCAGTGTTTAATACCCTTATTTTATACTAGATAGCTCTTCAAAGCCATGCAATAGCATGCTGGCTCAATAAGCCAGTTAAACGTGACTAGATTTGTATTTGTCTATCCTCCATCACCATCTTACTAAAACAAACTATGCACTCCTGTATCAATAAGAGATACCGTTTGGATAGTAATATGTGACCGAGGAACTTAAATATCAGATTTAGGACCTCAGGTTAAAAGAAATACTTGAATACAATTCAGGCAGCATCCATTTTAAAGACCCAAGTCCCTTGGGATTCTACTTTAAGATGCCATGTTCTTGCACTCCTTCCCTTTCTACTTTGTTCTGTATGAAAGCACCAAAATCAGTTAATGAGAATCCTGGTCTGGTCTCAGACACCACTTGAACAGGATTTTAGTGTTTCATTTTACTACCTGCATATAAAACTGTAGCACAATACTATAAAAGTGGCCTGGACAGAGAGATCGAGGGAAACCATCACCTTCACTTCAGGAGGCAGTGAAAACATGAATATGGAATACTTATTATTCTATTAATGAAGATTTGTATAAAGTCTACCAAGTCTGCAAAAGTTTAACAGGCTATTATATTATTATTTTGGGGGATGGAGGACGCAGTAATTGGTTCTTCTTCCTTGAGACAATCACTGGTATTTTTTAAAATGTCTATATTTCAAGCATGTAGAACTGTAAAGTTTGTTCTTCAGGTTAAGAAAGTATTAATGAAGGATGAAAGCTTGTTTACAGCTCACCACTGACATTAGCCTTTATGCTACTAGTCACGAACAACACTGTTCAATTAACTGAGGAGAGGGAGGACAATCCAATTTTACCTGGTGAGACACAATTCCGACTATGAGAGCTTTAATAATACTGTTCTGAGCAAGCCGAGTGTTTTTCTTTCACAGAAAAAACAGACTTTGCTAGCTCGGTCAATTCACAAGGCTTAATTACATTGCATACACTACCGTACCTGTCCAGCGATAGCAGCGAAGTAAGTCCACATAGGGTCAGCAGCAGCAGAATAAGTACCAGAATATGCAGAATATCCAGAGTATCCTCCATGAGGCATATTTGGTACTGCTCCTGGCATTGGCTGTCCCACTGTCATTTGCATTCCAGGCATCTGACCACTGTAACCTCCATACTTTTGTGAAAAAGAGAAATATTTCAGTGTCATCAGCAGCTCAATCTATAGTAACAGACTTCCATTTACAAAGTCGTCTTATTCATGATGTACTTTTATTAAAATGCCCATTACACAGCCTAATTCAAATAACCATACCACCTCAAATTCATTGGTCATGTATTCAAACACTGACCCATTATCTGCCCCCCCTTTTTTTAAATTATTAAAAGAAGGTACCCATATGCTGTGATCACACAACACTTTCTCATTCAGAGTTTTTAGAATAGTTCTAAAACTAATACTTTGCTACCTGATTGCAAAAGGATAAATTGTACTACCAAAGAAATGTTATATGAGAAATTAAATTATTTTTCCAAAGAGAAATGGCAGTTGTTAGTGGATCTCTTTTAAAAATGAGGTATAAAACAGAATATGGACACTTTTTTTGCAGAATTTAGTAACTAATTCCAGTTTGGATAAATTCTAACCATCTAATCCTCCCTGCAGTTTCCATTAAATATTATATTCTTCACTCCTGTGCTAAACTGATTAGTTATTTAAATCAGTCATACAGACTGTTTCAGCAGTCTTGACAGGTTGAGCAGAGAAACTGTATTGTGATGTTGAAATGGGTGGGGCTTTATTTGACTACTAAAATAATGCTTAGAAGTGATTTTTATTTGTATATAGCAGAGGCCCTCATCCTCCAATAAGCACTCATTTTTATTACTACCATAAGGACTACCTTCAAAATGAGAGATTTTTTGTTGTGACACTGACTTATTAAAGAGTGGGAGGAAAAATATAATGAACATGCTAATTGCTTTTTGCTCATCAATAGAAACGGAAAGGATTTTCCAAAATAATTCAGCACCAGATCTCAGGCAAATGCCAATGCCAAGGCAACTAGGGGGTGAGAGACAGGAGACAGAACTGGAAGCTGAACCATAGCCCCTCTGAGAAGGGAATGAAACCAACTCTGCACATTGATGCTTCAATAGAAAGTTCTGGCATAAAAATAGAAGACTGCAGAGGCAGCTGTCAATACTGGATACTTCTTTTAAAGGCAGCTTAGAACGGCTCCAAAGAATCCATCCTCTGTATAATATTTCAAAAGTAGTATCATATCCAAAGAAAGCAATGAGGATACCCTACCCGTCAGAATCCCAAGTAGCAGCTCTCATAGCTATGGTACTACCTGTGTTTCACTGCCCACTCAGGTTTAGTTCTGATGACCCTCTGTTGTGACACAGGGATGGCAAGGCCAAAATTAAGTGATGGGTGATGCGACTCCCATGCATCATGTCACAATACTACTCATTCAATGCTGGTCCTACTCCCTCATCATACCAGAGGGGTTGTAGAACCAAACCTGAGGGGACAGCTCCTGTACCAGAGCTACCCGCAGGGGCCTGCCTTGCCCCACTTCCAGCTGCTCCTGTACCCTCTCAGGAACGGGGAAGGTCACTGCACCAGGCTCAAAAGGTGGGGGCGGAGCATGGTGCGGTCTCAGCAGGCCAGGTACTGGGGTCAGCAGAGGCAATGGGAATGGCATCACAAGTTTATAACACATACCATGGGAAAAACTACTGAGCTCCCTACAAACTCACAGAAGTAGCTCCATATCTGTACAGGGCCATTTTGTAAGTGGGTGTGCTTCCTGTTGCAACATCACCACTCTCTGGTAGTTTGTGAGGGTACTTCAGGCTCCATGATTATTCCAGCCCTATACAAACTAGGACAGTCAGAAAGGCACTCCTTGCCAGAGCAGTCTGTGGCGATGGCCACGAGAAGCGAAAGTCCCAACTGCTTGCCAGGATAATTTGGACTGTATTTAAAGAGCAAAATGAACAGGAGTACTTGTGGCACCTTAGAGACTAACAAATTTATTAGAGCATAAGCTTTCATGGGCTACAGCCCACTCCATCGGATGCATAGAATGGAACATATAGTAAGAAGATTATATATATATATATTATCCACAGAAGATGGAAGTTGCCATACAAACCGTAAGAAGCTAATTAATTAAGATGAGTTATGAGAAACTGCTGAGCTTGAATTAATATGCAAACTAGATACCATTAAGTCTGCTGCAGTTTCCACAGGATGCATCCGATGAAGTGAGCTGTAGCTCACGAAAGCTCATGCTCAAATAAATTGGTTAGTCTCTAAGGTGCCACAAGTACTCCTTTTCTTTTTGCGAATACAGACTAACACGGCTGTTACTCTGAAACTTGGGTTTGAATAGAGACTGGGAGTGGCTAGGTCATTACACATATTGAATCTATTTCCCCATGTTAAGTATTCTCACACCTCCTTGTCAACTGTCTAAATGGGCCATCTTGATCATCACTGCAAAAGTTTTTTTCTCCTGTGATAATAGCTCATGTTAATTAATTAGCCTCTTACAGTTTGTACAGCAACTTACACACACATACAGAGAAGGTGGATCTATATCTATCTACTTACTATATGTTCCATTCTATGCATCCAATGAAGTGGCCTGCAGCCCACAAAAGCTTATGCTCTAAATCTGTTAGTCTCTGAGGTGCCACAAGTACTCCTATTCTTTTTGTGGATACAGACTAACACGGCTGCTACTCTGAAACCATTTAAAGAGCAGTGACGCAAAGGTTAGAGGCCCCGCAATCCCAGTTCTCTTTCTCCGACAGCTACTCACTGAAACTGGCTCTGCCTGTTAAGGTGCGACAGGCTTGTTCTGAAAGAAACTTGTCATTATGCAAGGCACATTTTCTGTTTCACACCAGGGCCCCTGGCCAGCCCTCGAGCACCAACTTCCGACTCTTGACCCCTCCCGCGTGCTCCACCCCACGAGTGGGTGCGTGCGGCCGCTCTGTGCAATCGCCCTGCCTGGTTTCCCATGCTACCGCTAGAGGCGTCGCTCGAGGCCCAGGGCCGCGCCTGCCCGGGCCTATCCGCGGACGCTGCTCAATACCGGGAACGGCACGGCACGAACGGGTGACGAGAGCCCCCTCGGCCGGGTCCCCGCCCGCGCAGGCTGCCCCCAGCACCGCGGGGTGCCTGCCACGCCCGGCCGGCGCGGTGGGGCCTGCCCGCCTCGGCTCGAGCGATCGCTCCCCCCCCACGCCTGCGGCGCTGCGCCCGCCCAAGGGCACGGCAGCTCCGAGGGGCTGCTGGTCCCGCCGGCCCCCGTGGGCCGGGAAGGCCCGGCCCAGGCTCGGCCCTTTGTCCCGTGCTGACGCGCAAGGCCCGCAGGCGGCAGGGCCTCACTCTGCCCTCTCCCCGCGGAGCCCACAAGGGGCGACGCCGGAGCCGGTCCCGGTCCCCTCGTCGCAGCGACTCACCGCTCCGAACCCCGGGTAGGCCATGGCGGAGACACGGGCCGAGCCGCTGCCGTCACAGTTCACAGCCCGGGAACCTGCTGCCGCTGCTACGCCGCCGAGTCACCCCGCCCGATCGCGGAAGCTCGGAGGAGCCCGGGCCTCTGAGTCCTGCCATTGGCTGGCGGGCTCCCCGCCCCCTTCTGTCGTCAGGCCTCGTGGGGGCGGGGCACAACTCCCCTCCCCAGTTTGTGCAGGTCCGGCGGCAGGGAGCGAGCGAGAGGGAACGTTTGCGGGGCGGGGGAGAGGCGTTGGGAAGGCGGGGCGGGGCGGGGCGTGGGGGTGGGGGTGGGGGTGGGGCGGCCGGGCTGGCTGTCGGAGAATTTCTCTCTCCGTTGTTGCACTGCGGACCGGAACTCAGCGAGGCCCGAGCCGGCGCAGGCGGCAGCTGTGGCCGCGCGGAGACGGGCGGTGGCTGAGCCGCTGCTCTGCTGGGGGAGCCGGCGGAGGGCGAGGCTGCGCTGGGGGATTTGAAAGGTGGATCAGAAGGGCAGCAGTGGGTTTTGGGCTGATATTTAAACAAGGGCGGATGATCTGTTGCCCTCTTGCGCCGAGATGCCCTTTGAAGCGTTGGGGCCTGTAACATCCTCAGTTTCAAAATCAAAGCTTGGGCTGGAAATGTTTTTCCCTCCTGTTCTTTCAGTTATGATCGTTACTGAAGCCATGAGAGAAAACAAAATATTCTTTTGAATTTGTTTAATTTTTGCAGGTGACAGCACTCTGTACTTAGTCCGAGGCCCCTGCTGTTTATGTTGGCCTTTCAACCAGCAGTAGGGAAGAGGGAACATGGAAATGTGTTTCTACAACCATGAAAACTGACTGGGGGATTCAGGGACTTGTTTAGCAGCTGAGACTATTTAACTTTTTTTAACTGACTCAATTTCAGGTGTCCCTTTAATATTTGTAAACACTTTGAGCCCATACAAATATACTTATATTATACACGTCAAATACTCTTGGCCTGATTCTCCACAGCTCTACACATTGCATGGTCACTATCTGTGCAAAATAGGCAGAAGGCCTGGTCTACGTATACAAGTTGTCCCAATGTAATTCCTTACGCCTGCACACTTTCTAACCTAAACAAAAGGACACAATTGTGCAGATCCCCACCACAACTACCCCCTGCTCTGGATTTCTCTACACCCAACTGGGGCCCTGCCCCATTGATCTGTAGCAATCTCGGATGGCAGGCTTTCTTATTGCCATTGCCATCACTTCTCAGCTCTGAAAGCAGGTCTCACTCTAGTGTTATGACAAGGTAGGTCTCACTCTAGTGTTATGACAAGGTAGGCCAGGCAAGCTTGGCACACCACTCAGGAATGTGGCCTTTCAGGTTCTGACATTCTGCAGCCACTGCTGATTGTCCCAGGTCTCTATAATGATTCAGCATTTCTTGTACTGAGTGCAACTGCTCTGAAAATAGATCAAACACAAATTCCTGAACAGCTTCAAAACATGGAGTTCTCCTCAGGCAACTCCTTCCACCTCCAAATTCATTTAGTTAGCACTTCTGGATCAGTCAGTGAGAATTCTGTCCAGTATAACAGGATAGGCTTTCTTGTCACAATAATGGACTGCTGCATTCCTCTGTGTTTAGGGTTGTGAGCAGTTTGGAAAGGAAATGGGGACCAGCTGAGTTCTGAAATATGGTGGCAGGAATAATAGGTAATTGGCCTCTATTCCCACAATTCATTCAGATGCCAGCAGATATCCTACAATATACCATGAAAATGAGATCCATTTTTCCCTTACCATCGAAGAGTGCCTTTAGGCTAAAGGTTTATAAACTGCTTTGAGATGTTTTGATTAAAGGAGCTACAGAATTGCAAACATCTCTTTGCTGTGAGCCAGATTCTTCCATCCTTACTCAAATAGTCTCATTGGGGAAAAGATAGTACTTAACATAAGGGTGACAGAATCTGGCCTTTTCTTACAGTAGCTACACTTACACTGGATTCTGGGTGTTTGATTTACTTTTAGTTGCTTTAGATGTCCTTTGTGTGCGTGCCAGTGACCATCTACACTTACTAAGAGAATAAAATCACTCTCGTATAAACCTTCGAGAATGTATTTGATGACATTTGTGAGCATAATGAAAGTAGTCAGACAGTTTGAACAGAGTGGTCTTTGCTCTTAGATTTTTTTTCTTCCTTCATTCTCTTGATTTTTTTTCTTGGGGATTAAGCACCTGAATCAATAGATGGAATTACACAACAGAGAGAGAGTTTGCAGGGAGGGAAATTAAACAATTTATATCATTTACAAGTTTCTCAAGAGAAAGATGTCATGAAGAAAAATGAAAATATGTAGGAAAGGGATAGTGAAGAGCTTTAGACTCTCATGAGGAAAAGGGAAAATTGACAAAAAGGAAATGGGCAAAGTGAAATGAAAGCAAAATCCTGTGAATAAGAGAAACAGAAAATGGATCATGATCAAAGAAAAGACACAAAACACTAGATGTGTGTACTTTTGAAGATTTTTGCTGTAATGCAAAATTTTTTAGATCAACAGAAGGTCAAATCATTAACACAGTTTTCCTGCCCATGTGTCATAAATATAAAGGGAAGGGTAAACACCTTTAAAATCCCTCCTGGCCAGAGGAAAAACCCTTTCACCTGTAAAGGGTTAAGAGACTAGGATAACCTCGCTGGCACCTGGCCAAAATGACCAATGAGGAGACAAGATACTTTCAAAGCTGTGGGGGGAGGAACAAAAGGGTTCTCTCTGTCTGTCTGTCGCTTTTTCCAGGAACAGAAAAAGAATGGAGTCTTAGAACTTAGTAAGTAATCTAGCTAGATATGCGTTAGATTCTGTTTTGTTTAAATGGCTGATAAAATAAGCTGTGCTGAATGGAATGTATATTCCTGTTTTTGTGTCTTTTTCTAACTTAGGGTTTTGCCTAGAGGGATTCTCTATGTTTTGAATCTGATTACCCTGTAAGGTATTTACCATCCTGATTTTACAGAGGTGATTCTTTTTACTTCAATTAAAATTCTTCTTTTAAGAACCTGATTGCTTTTTCATTGTTCTTAAGGTCCAAGGGTTTGGGTCTGTGTTCACCTATGCAAATTGGTAAGGATTTTTATCAAGCCTTCCCAAGGAAAGGGGGTGTAGTGTTTGGGGAGGGTTTTGGGGGAAAGATGTTTCCAAGTGGACTCTTTCCCTGTTATATATTTGTTAGATGCTTGGTGGTAGCAGCAATAAAGTCCCAGGGCAAAAGGTAAAATAGTTTGTACCTTGGGGAAGTTCTAACCTAAGCTGTTATAAATAAGCTTAGGAGGTTTTCATGCAGGTCCCCACATCTGTACCCTAGAGTTCAGAGTGGGGAAGGAACCTTAACACCATGGCTAATAGGAGGGGAGACTTGGAGTGTCCTAGAGTTTAAGGCCCAAAGAGACTACCAGATCACTAACCTCTTGTCTATCACAGGCCACCCGCACCACCCAGCACTAAACCCAACAACTGAAATTAAATGAAAATATTACAGCCCACAGGAGACTAGACTTATATGCCACAGGCAGAGAATAGGAGTGAGAGATGCACCAGTGCCAAAGACCCCCAGGATGGCAGGATAATTGATAAGTGGGATATATCTAGCTAATCTTGGGCAAGTGAACCCCCCCCCCCCGACACTGCAGTGGAAGGAAAAAAAACCCAAGGTTACTGCCAATCTGACCTGGGGAAAAATTCCTTCCTGATCCCACATAACAGCAATCCGTTAACAAGAAACAGCCAACCAAGCAGCACCTGAGAGAATGCTTTGTACCACCTCAGAACCCTTACCTTCCCCGCCCAAGGTCCTATCTCCAGTTGTGGCCATCCCTGATGTGGCAGGGAAAGGAGATTTTTAAAAGAAGTTGCATTGAGGAAAAAAATCCCTTCCTGACACCTGCAGGTGGCTGGCTGAAGTCCTAAAGCATAAGCTTGTAGGAACATCAAAAAACAAAAACCCAGAAGTCACACTCATAAACTTGTCCAGTTCTGTCTTGAAATTAGTTGTTTGCCTCCACAACTCCTATTGGGAGGCTGTTCCAGAACCTCATCCCTCCTGATCATCCTAGTAGGCCTTCTTTGCAACTGTTCCAGTTTGATTTCATCCTTCTTAAACATGGTTGACCAGAATTGTACATGGTATTCCAAATGAGGTCTTACCAGTGCCTTGTATGATGGTATTAATACTTATCTATCGCTACTGGAAATGCATTGCCTGATATTTCCACTGCATGCATACGATGAAGTGAGCTGTAGCTCACGAAAGCTTATGCTCAAATAAATTGGTTAGTCTCTAAGGTGCCACAAGTACTTCTTTTCTTTTTGCTGAATATCCTAGGATCACATTTGCCTTTTTCACAGCTGCATCACATTGGTGGCTCATAGCATGGGTGGCGGGTATAAGAGGCTTGGGGAAGCTAAGCCTCCCCAAATGGGGTAAGAAATCCTGGATGCAGTGCACCTCCTTTTGGAGGCCTGCCAGTCCACCATCTTTGGAGCGCCCTGCCAGAAGTTCCTGAGAAGTGGTGGGGGCCACTGGTTCCTGGACCATCGCCCTGCCTGCACCCCATCCCGAGGTTCTACTCCTGCTTGGCCTCTTTCCCTGTGGCTCTGCCCTTGCTCTGCCTCTTCCTGCCCTTACTCCAGCTCTTCCCCTGAGGTCCCCCCACCTGTCGCTTGTGCCCCTCTGCCCCCTCCCGCGTAAGCCCCCCCCTCCGCACCTGCCAGAACAGGGGGAGGGGAGCAGGGTGTCGGGGGGACCTTCTGGCACTCACACCCAGCCTCCCCAAATGGAAGAGTCATACGCTGCCTATGGTTCATAGTTAAGGCTAAGATTTTGTCACGGACAGATCATGGGCAATAAAGAAAAATTCACAGACGCCCATGACCTGTCTGTGACTTTTACCAAAAAATCCATGATAAAATGGGAAGGGGCTGGGCAGATGCCAGGTGTCTGGAAGATCCAAGCCTCCACCCGCTCTGTAGCTGGGAGCTGCTGCCATCCGCCGAGCCGCTTCTGGCAGCTGGGGCTCTGCAGGGATTCCCCACACCCACAGCGGCTGGGAATTTGGGGGCACCGCTGCCTCAGGTGGTAGGGGTTACTCATGGCTCCCTGCTCCTTGAGGTGACTGAGGGACCCTGCAGCTCCCAGGTGTCGATGCTGGAGTCACAGAGGTCTTTGAAAGTCATGGATTCCGTGACCTCCGAAACTAAATCATAGCCTTACTTATAGTTACCCTGTGATCGACCCACACACCTAGGTCTCTCTCCTTCTTTGTTGCTTCCAACTGATAATTTCTGCTCCAAACTGCAGATTTAATATTATTACACCTTAAGTGAGTGACCTTAAACTTTGTACTATTGGATTTTATCCCATTTCTTTCACACCAGTCTTCAAAGTTATCCTAATCTTTCTATATAATCTTCTGATCCTCCTCTATATTGATGATGCTTCCCAACTTCCTTATCATCAGCAAATTTCATTACCACGTGCCTACTTCTTGTGCCAAGGGCATTTAACGAGATTGAGGCCTATCTTGTAGCACCCACTTCATGCTAGTCCCAGCTTGCTCTTGCTGAGCCAGTGCCCTCTCTGGGGAATTCTGCCTGAAACCTTCTCACCAAGTCCAGGAAAGGTCACTTCCAGCAGGGTCAGTTGTTGGGTTTTTCATTATTATTATTAGTAGTAGTATTATGTATTATTTCAAGACATAACAAACAAGATCAAAACTTCCCCCTCATCAGTTCCTCAACCCAAAGTTCCTGGCTCTAATCTGAGAGTCTTTTTTATAATAGGACTTCCTCACAGTTTCCCTTCTGTCCATTTTTGTTTCTGGGAGTGGTCCCTTCAACCTCTAGCAGGTATTGCAGCACCTCCTCTTCATTTCCTTCTCCTCCTTTTATGAGGATCACCCAGTAAAGCAGCAGGTCTTTTCCCAGAGGTAAAGCTTGAGGAAAAGAAGCACAGGAGTCTGTTCTCACTAGAGCATGCTCGCCTCCAGAGCCTGGAATGAATCCTGAGACTCCTGACTCCCACCATTCCTCTGCTGTCAGCAAGTACCTAAGAAACCCCTGGCAAAGTGTCTCATTCCCCTGCAGTGCTGGTCCACATAGTGGATGACCACCTACTATTGCTATTGTTTAGTCCAGTAGCTCAAGTGGCAAGGATCTGTGTGGTGGATCTAAAGTTTCAGCCTTGTGGATGACCTATATGGGTGTTAATAGGATGCCACATGATAGAATTTTGCGGGAGAGAACATTAGTTTGCCTTTTTTAAAACCCAGGAAATTACACTGACAAAATTACACTAAGAGAATATTATTAAGATTGTAAAAGGCTAGTACTCAAAAGTTAGGAAATGCCATAATTATAGACAGAGCAACCTTAATCAGCCCTCTTGCATGTATGTATTATGATTATGCTTGGAACGATTCATTTTTTATCAGTAAATGTCAATTTCACCATACACACAAAAAACAATGACAAAATATTTCCATCAATAATTGAAATTTACGATAGACAAAGAAAGAAAAATGCTGCTTTGAGAATTTATTGAGCCAGACAGAGCTCCAGCCCCTCCCGGACAACACTCCTGGATTCAGCAAGGGGTCCCAGCAATCCATCTCCCCTCTCTCCAGTGTGAAAGAGGAGACAGTTGGGCCATCCCCCAGATCCATCATATACTGGCTGTGGCCCTTCATTGTCTGGGATAAGTATTCTACTGCCATTAACTAATGTAATTAATCTATAGGTCAAATTGTAATAGTCTGTGTTGAAGTACTGAAGGTTCAAACTCTGCTGATGATGCATCATAAGAGCTGGATTTGACAGGTGTAAATAATGGAATTAGTTTTTATCTCCTTCCTTTAAAACTAGGAAATTACTTACAAAAATACTACATTAAAAGAACTCTAGGTTGCGAAGTCAAGAACTCAGAAGTTTGATTGTCCATACATTCCTCCTTGTGAGAGTGCATTATGATATAGTCTTTAATTACACATCCCATACTGTTTTTTTCCTCTGGGTACTTGACTTACTCAGGGTACAAGTTGGATGCACAATAGGGCATAATTAAGTTTGCCCAAGCAACCATAACTCTGGCATTTCCCAGCTTTTGAGAGCTGGATTTAATTAATCTTTTTTCCTTTTTTTTTTACATAATTATAAACTAAATCATGTATGGATTTTATGCAAATATGGATTTGGTGGAGTACTTATGCTGATGGGAGGTAGCATCTTCAGAAAATACATAGGTGTCTGCTTCCAGGAGAGGGTTCCTGGCTGTGAAGTCCAAGCAGAGAGAGGTTCCACCCTCCAGCCTAGATTTAGGTACCCAAGTTTATGTGAGGAATGGGGCTTAGGACACACTCCTCTCATCAGTATCTCCCTTTGGCTAGTTTACACAGGTCCCCACTTAGCATGCTGGCTTTGGCAAATCCCATTCTTAGGCACCTATATCTCCCCATTCATTATATAGAGAGCCTAGGTGCTGGACTCAGACTTTGTGGATTCCAGTGGGTTTTTTTCTAGGCACCTAAAAGTTAGGTGTTGTAATGCTTACTGTCACAATGCCTGAGTCCCTTTGTGAATCTAGCCCCCAGTGCGTAGTATCAGTCTTTTCTGGGTTGGGGAGACAGGCCACCATGCTTACACCTGGTTTTATCGTAATTTACAAATTAAAACAATGGATCTTAACTCAAGAAAAACAGGGTTATAATAAAAATGTTATAGTCATGAACTGTAGCTTTGCTGTCAGGTATGGCTATGATGATACTTTTATAAAACTCCATATATATGGAATGGATTCCAACATGTCTTAGTTTAGAAATTTTAACAAACTCCCCCTTTTACTCAAAGGAAAACATTTTTTAAATGTGCTTTTGAAAATTCCACGAGGTACTAGATTAGGCACATATCTGAATCTGTAGGTACCTAAATACCTTTAAAAATCTGGCCCCCGCCATCTGTTTCCCTATAGCCCCGTTCAAGTAATAATGACTTGTGCTTGTGCTAACCACAGGTGCCATGGCAACAAGGATGCCCAGAAAAAGTAAGGGTGGGTGAAAACGTTACTTAGCAACAAGGATCTTTAGGTTGGAGAGCTCTCTTCCTAACTGTGAAGGAAAATGACAGTCAAAATAAAAAAATGTAAAAACTCAAGGAGGAAATGTGCAGTGACTGGTGATGGTAATGAGTTGGAAAGAAGTATCAAAAGAAAGACAGAGGGGCATTAATATGAAATCTTAGGGAATATAGGAGCTTCTGAACAGACCTGGAACAAACCAGAAATAAAAAGGGAACAGTAAGAGAACAATGAAACCAAACAGCACAGAATGAAATGAAACCAAAACCCAGAATAGACATACAGAAAAGGATAATGGAAAGCAAACAGTGTTGAATGAGGAAAACAGAGGACTATAAAACAGAAGAGAGAGTTTCTATGTACATATGTAGCTACAACTCTACTTAAGAACATAAGAATGACCATACTGGGTCAGACCAAAGGTCCATCTAGCTCAGTATCCTATTTTCCAACAGTGGCCAGCACCAAATAATTCAGAGAGAATTAACAGAACAGGTCTATTATCAAGTGATCCATCCCCTGTTGTCTAGTCCCAGCTTCTAGCAGTCAGAGTGTTCGGGACACCCGGATCATGGGGTAATGCCCCGACCATCTTGGCTAATAGCCAGTTATGGACCTATCCTCCATGAACTTATTTATTTTCTGAACCGAGTTATACTTTTAGCTGTCACAGCATCCCATGACAGTGAGTGCCACAGGCTAGTTCTGCATTGTGTGAAAAAGTACTTCCTCTTATTTGCATTAAATCTGTTGCCTATTAATATCATTGGGTTTTTGTATTGTGTGAAAGGATAAAAAATAACACTTTCACTTTCTCCACACCATTCATGATTTTATAGACCTCTATCATATCCGTCCTTAGTTGTCTCTTTTCTAAGATGACCAGTTCCAGTCTTTTTAATCTCTCCTCATATGGGAGCTGTTCCATACCCCTAATCATTTTTGTTGCCTTTATCTGTACCTTATCCAATCCTAATATCTCTCCTTTGAAATGGTGTGACCAGAAAGGTATGAAGTATTCAAGGTGTAGGCATACCATGGATTTATATAATGGCATCATCATATTTTCTGCCTTATTATCTATTCCTTTCCTAATGGTTCCTAACATTCTGTTGGCTTGTGCCGCTGTACATTGAGCAGATGTTTTCAGAGAACTATCCGGGTTGACTCCAAGCTCTCTTGAGTGGTAACAGCTAAATTAGAATCCATCATTTTGTGTGTACAGTTGGGATTATATTTTTCACTTTGAACTTTATTTTTATATTTATTTATATATATATATATATTTATTTATATATATATTTATTTTAATATTTATTATATTTTTCACTTTGCACACATTACTTTGCACTTATCAACAATGAATTTCATCTGCCATTTAGACATGTTTTGAAGTATTTAACACTTTGCCCTCTTTGGGCCAAATGCAAAGCCCACTGAAATCTATGGAAAAATCTCATTCACATCATTGGAATTTGTATTAGGCCCATAGAGTCTTTCATCAAAGATTGGAAGTCAGAAAGACTAAATAAAGCATTACAGATTACATCACTCAGAGGGGTGCAAAACGGGCTTCTCACATTCACATAGCTACCGCTCAGAGAGGTGGAGTACCTACACTGACGGATGAAGCTCTCCCATCGGCATAGGTAGCGTCTTCACTAAGCACTATGGTGGCACAGCTGCATTGGTACAACTGCAGCACTGTGAGAGTAGACAAGCTCTAAGACACACAACTTCCTTGCACAGCAGAGGAGAACTTTATTTGACAACTTTACAGAACGGGAAAACAGACAGACACAGAAGAGTGAAAAGAACGAGGCGTACTTGTGGCACCTTAGAGGCTAACAAATTTATTTAAGCATAAGCTTTTGTGGGCTAAAACCCACTTCATCAGATGTAAGGTGCCACAAGTACTCCTCATTCTTTTTGCTGATACAGACTAACATGGCTACCACTCTGAGAAGAGTGACATGACTTGACAGAAACTAATGTAATTTAGCAAGTTACTACTTAGATATTTGGAATGCTGATTTGAGTGCCCAAATATGGAAGGCGTTGCCTTAATTTAGGCACCCCAATTTAGAAAGCTCCACCCACAGATGACACTAAAGATATGTCTACACTTTTGAGTTGGCGATATGAGTCCCAGTTTGGGAGACATACCCACAGTAGCGCTCACTGAGCTAGCATGCTAAAAATAGATGGTAGCCATGACTGGAGGAGCTAGCCACCCCATGTACATACCCGTCCAAGGCACCAGGCACATACTTAAGGCACCGAGCACCACCGACCTCTTGCGCTACTGCGGCTACACTATGTGTAGTATGCTAGTTCAGACAGAGTTAGCAAGGATATGTCTTCTCAAGCTGGGAATTACATCCCCAGTTTGATGTGTTAGACATATCCTAAGCCAGGTTTGGCCAAACCTGGGTGGCGTTGCGACCCCATATGCCAGGTTGCAACACTCAGAGTCGGGAGTCAGAACCCCATAGGTTCTGCTGCTGCAAGGAGAGTACAGGCTCGCTCTCCAACACCTCCCTCACCCAGAGCCTTCCCTCCACACCAAGCCAAGATCAGGGTTGTGGTATGAGGGCAGAGGGTGCTGCTGCAGGTGGTCAGTGCCCCCTCAGCAGGGAGAGGAGAAGGAGGTGGCAGTGACAGAGGAGAAGGATCCTTGCCTATGATTTTGCCTCTTGCCTCCTTCTCTTCGCCCCCTCCCCTCCCCCATGATTTTGGATTCTGGATGGATCATGCAGAAGAAAAAATGCACCTGATAGGTCCCCTTAGTAAAAAGTTTGGGAACCACTGTCCTAAGATGAGGTCTTCAGGTTGCTCCGTAGAGAGATTCTCTCCTGAAATGTCTTATTAAATGTTATTAAAAGTGCCAAATTTATTCATTCTTGGATTAAATTCAACATGCCTTTCCTCAGCAAAAAGACAGTTTTCTTGAAAGCAGTTATGAATTTTTGTGATTTATTCATTAAAAATAAAAACATTTTAAAGGACAAATTCTCAAGAAACCCACTTTATGGAGCCACCTGCACATATGTTAAAGCCATCTATAATAGTCAGTTTAGATTAAGCAAAACATTTAAGGTCTGCTCCTTTCAAGGGATCTGGGTTAATTCTCTTGTGTTGGCTGATCTTAACAAACTGACTATTCCTTAGTGAAAGCCCTAACTATATGTATATGCACAATGGACACATGCAAAAGTGAAAAGAGATGTTTGTCACAGAGAAGTAATCTATGCTTTGTGGCAGCAGCTCCCCCTCACTTTCATGTCTCCACTCTGAATCTGATAGGACAAGAAGCTTCTGGTTTTTTTCTTTCTCGAAACTGATTATATTGGCAAGGAATTATTTTAAACACCAAAAACATTTTTGGTGGAGAATCATGTTTAATCTAATCAAGCCTCTAGCAGGCAGTTGCTTTGTTTTTTCTGACAGAAGAGTTGGATTATCTAGACATGTGCTAGATTGTGATTTTAATACCACAGTCCTGTGTAGGTAATGTATCCTGCAAAAATGTATCCTTCAAGTAGAAGGCTCTAGCTGTCTCCCATGTCTTTGCCCTTCTACTCCCATATTTAGTGTTGTCAATTCTTGTGATCTGATTGCAAGTTGGTCTTGTGATATTTAGTGGATATTTTTACCATCTCCAGCTGCTAGAATTAAGAGATTGCACTACTGCTGCAAATTTAAGAAATTTACGTTGTTTTTTTTTAAAATGCAAGAAGAGATTTTCATTCAATCTCTCTTGGTTAAAATCCATATATACACAATTGGTCAATGCAGTCTGTAGTTTAGGAGTGCTCCTGAATTCCTTGCTGACACTAAGTTGTCACATAGCAGCATCAGGAAGCCATGCTTCCTACCATTTTTAGTTAGCTGAGACTCCATCCTATCCTGATGGATAATGACCTGGCATCAGCAATACCTGCTTTCGTGACCTGCTGACTGGGAAAAAAAGCAATGCAACATACCTGGTTGTCAAGCCATCAGCCCTTAGGAAACTCCAGCCAATACAGAACGTTACAATGTACTTCCTCAGCAACATTGGCTACCTCCAGTATGTCTAACATGTTTTCTGCTTTCTACACTGGCTTCTCATTGAATGTCAAGTTCAATATGCTCTATGGGCTGAACCCACGATATCTAAGATATTGCTTAGACCTTCAGGATAAAGATTGTAGCTGACAACTCCTTCTACCATAAGGTGAAGCTTGTCTGACAGAACCATCTCTAGGGCTGTTCTGATATTGTGAAGCAAACTCTCTCAGGAACTAGGGGCCCTCACAAACTCCACCTCCTTCCACTTCCGGAGCAAGGCATGCTTCTTCAAGCTGCCTTCTCTAACATACATTGATCAAACTGGACAGTCTCTATGTAAAAGAATAAGTGGACACAAATCAGACGTCAAGAATTATAACATTCAAAAACCAGTCGGAGAACACTTCAATCTCTTTGGTCACTCGATTACAGACCTAAAAGTTGCAATTCTTCAACAAAAAAGCTTCAAAAACAGACTCCAATGAGAGACTGCTGAATTGGAATTAATTTGCAAACTGGATACAATTAATTTAGGCTTGAATAGAGACTGGGAGTGGATGGGTCATTACACAAAGTAAAACTATTTCCCCTTGTTTATTTCCCCCCTCCATCCCCCCCCCCCCACTGTTGCTCAGACATTCTTGTCAACTGCTGGAAATGGCCCATCTTGATTATCACTATAAAAGGTTCTCCCCCTCCCCTGCTCTCCTACTGGTAATAGCTCACCTTACCTGATCACTCTCATTACAGTGTGTATGGTAACACCCATTGTTTCATGTTCTCTATGTATATAAATCTCCCCACTGTATTTTCCACTGAATGCATCCAATGAAGTGAGCTGTAGCTCACGAAAGCTTATGCTCAAATAAATTGGTTAGTCTCTAAGGTGCCACAAGTACTCCTTTTCTTTTTGCGAATACAGACTAACACGGCTGCTACTCTGAAACTTCTCTAACATAGACACACAGCAGCATGCACATTTAAAAACACCCAAAGACCTTCCAAAACAAAACACTCCACTCCAAGCACAAGTCTCCCCTTGGAGAGAGGATGAAAGAGAGCGAGAGCAAGAGCAAGCCCGAGAACAACATGACAGATGTTAGTCATGTTGCTTATGGCAGGGGGTGGAGGGCACTCAGATACTATTGTGATGTGGGTGGTATAGGAACCTATACAGAACCAGCCCTCAGGGTTGTAAATAAAAGCTTGAAAAGTGAAGAGTGTGGGGCCTAGCAGCTCAGAAAACAGAAGGCAAATCAAACCCCACACTTAAAAACTCCTCATGATTTTTAAACCAATCTCATGATTTTGGGGGAGCTGTTTTGTTTGTACTGCACATATGGCTCCTGTGTTGCTATTTTTGCCTTTCTGTGCCCCTATGTATTCTCTTCCTTCTTTCCCGCCACCCCGTTCTGCTGGCAAGAGACGACTTGGGACAGGACCCAGCTCCCCTCCCGGGCTGGGCTGGGCTGGGCTGGCCACCAGGGCTTCCGCAGGGGCTGGCTGCAGGATTCAGGAAGACGGCTCAGCCCTTTGCGTTTGGAAACCGATCAGCCGGCAGGAATCGAAACCGAAAGCGGCCGGCGGGGGACGGTTAAAAGCGCCGTGAGCGTCCCCTGCTCCGCAGAACCTTGGAGGCGGGGAGCGGAGAAGCCGGAGAGACGTGCCCAGGCCACCAGCGGGAAGCGCAAAGGCTGAGGGTTAGCTACACCCGTCCAGCAAGGGCCGGGCGCAGGGGGAGAACCGCAGCCCCCGGCCAAGCGGCTAGGACCTGAGCGCCGCAGAAGCGTAGGGAACCTCCCCCTTCCCTGGGCACTCTCGGAGCAGGCGGAAGCGCCGTCACCCGACGCCCCCAGCCTTGCCAGGGTGACTCCGGGCGCAGGAGAGATGTCGGCCCTATCGCCCGAGGAGCAGTTCCTCTGTCTGATCTCCTGCTTCAGGCACCGGCTCACGCAGTCCATACAGGTGGCACCGGTGCTGGACCGCCTGGCCACGCTGAGCCCGCAGGAGAAGGAGCGGATCCGGGCGGTCGCTGCGCAGCAGGGCGACCCGCAGGCGGCTGGGTTGCTGCTGGACGCGGTGGCGCGGAGCTGCCAGCAGCAGGGCTGGATCCAGCAGTTTGTCACTGCGCTGCAGCAGGGGGGCAGCGACTTGGCCGCCTGCTACGTGAACCCCAGCCTGAGCGAGCTGCCCTCCCCAGCGGAGGAGACCGAGCACGACGTGTGCGTGCACCTGGTGCAGCTGCTCTATGGCACCCTGGTGGACAAGCTGAGGAGCCGGCAGGTCACCAACAAGTGTGTGGAGAAGGGACTCCTCCAGGACGATGACCAGGAGCGGGTAGGTAGCGCTGCCCCCTCCACCCCTGGTGCTGGGCTTGGCCGCGGAGTTGCTGCATTTCCACACACCCCTTACACCCACAGAGCCGGAGAGGTAGCTACCGCGGCATTGTTTTCCCGGCAGCCGGGGTGCGGGGCAGGATTCCCGGACAGGGTGGATGAGCCTCATCGACTCCCCGTCAAAGGAAAGTCTCACCCGGGCCGAGCGCTGCTCGCCTGACTCCCGCCCCGCCCCAGCAGCCCTTCGCAGGGGAGACGCGCAGCAGCTGGGATTCCTTCCTTCCCTCCCCGGGCAGCGAGCCCAGGAGGAAAGCACAGGAATTGCCCTTCCCTGCCTCTGGTCCCACCTCCCAAAAGCTGTCCGGTGACCTGGGTGACGAAAACGCCTCTGCAGAACTGCTCTTCCTCTCCTGTTGCTCAGGCCGCAGGACTCCCCTGTTTGACTCTCATAACTGGCGCCTGTACAACATATCAAATTCAAACATGTGTTCTTCAAGGTTCTCCACCCCTCTGCTCCCACTCATGCTTGCTCTCCTATTTCCTGCTCTCCTGTTCCAGCCCGCCGCCTCTATATTTGTTAATTTTGTGCTTTTTTTTCCCCTTGCTGTGTCTTGTGCTTGGAACAGCCCCTCTCCGATAATACACCTGATAACCATCTTTTCATACAAACTCCTCCTCAGAATATGTCTGCTATATCTTTTAACAATAATCCACTAATGAATGAATTTCTTTCTCTCTCTGTGTGTATATGGTAAAAAAGGGTACCATTTTGAGGTTGGAATTTTTGGGGTTCTCTGGTATACATTATGAGTGATTGTCTTACGTGGATTGTAAGTCTTCTGTGGTGAAAACCATGGCTTGATCTACACTACAGAGTTAGGTTGAGGTAAGGCAGCTTATGTGGACCTAATTAAGTCAGTGTCTACACTAGAATGCTGCTTCTGTGGAAGTAAGTGGTCTGGTACACTGACATAATAACAACCTCCACAAGAGGCACAGCGCTTATGTCAATTAGGGCAATGCAGGGTCTGTGGAATTTCGTAGTGTGGACAAATCCCAGTCTTTACTCTTTGAATTGTACAGTTCTGAGCACACTGTACATACTCCCCCCCGCCAACATAGAAAGACCCAATTTGTGTCATAGGGACTCCTACTTAGGCAAATGGGGTGTCCTACGCATTTTTAAATACCCATCCAGTAGGAGGTGTCCATCAGCAGCCTGAGAACTGTGACAGGCATGTATACTGATGGTAATGGCAAAGCCACCTGTGGTAGATATTCTTATTGATATGATACGGTTTGATGCTGCAACGGATTTGAACTTGCTTGCTAATAAGATTTTGACTACAAACCGCACCCTATGACCATGGCAGTTTTGTTCACTTTTTCCATGCCAGAAGCTGTCATGCATTTTTCATAGAGAAAAAGTGTTGGCTAGTTTAGTTTCAGACAGAGTGTCTGGCAGTGATGGTGGACTTTCTAGGGTCATTGAGCACCTCTAAATCGTTGTCTCTGCATTCCAACAAGCAAGTTTGAAGAGGGCAACTCTCGTACATGAACCTCTGGAATGCACACTGAGGCAGGAAAAAAATAATTTGGGACAGGACTTAAACATGTGCTTGATTTTATATGCATGCTTAAGTCCCATGTTTAACTTCAATCATGTGCTTGAGTCCTATTGACTTCAATGAGATTTAAGTATGTTTAATTTTGAGCATGTCCTTATGCACTTTCCTGAATCAGGAACTTGGATTGTAAGTGGTTTGGGCTCTCATTCTTACTATGTGTTTGTACTGTGCCAAGCACAAGGGCCCTAAAAGTGCTATGGCGATTCAAATAATTAGTAATAGATAAGATATAAGTGGTGTGAGCAGGTATTTTTTGTATTTTTAAAATGGAGATGGCTGCTCGAATTGATAATGTGTCTACCTACAAATAAAATGGTAAAAGAAACCAACTAACTAACCACCCTGAAAATAACTTTTTTTGATATAACTTCAATGCTATGTGTTTTAGTGGGAGACTAAAAGATCCTGTGTTGTAAAAGTTAATGTTCCTATTTATTTCATCATTAGTGTGTAGGTGATGAAAAGTGAAAGACCTTGAAAAATCTGGTTTACCATTATCTAGCCCTTTTTTTGTTTGTTTTTTTTTTTGGTACTATAGCTTGGGCGACGAATACACTAATCCAATAGTTTTCAAACAATGGTCTGTGCGAACTGGCAGTTCACATGAAGTTGGTAGCTCCTCCAAACATCATGGTTCTTCGCTGCAGAAAACTATATACCTGGAAACCAGGAGGAGCCAACCTAGGTAGTGTTGGCACCAGGAGTCTACTACCCCTGAATGGATCTTTAATGGCTTCCAGTGGAGCAGATTACTTTCATACCAGTGAAAAAGGTCCACAGTAATTATCTTGCATACACAGCAGTTTATTTGAGAAGCAATTACACAAGTGGTAAAAGGTTACATTAAGCACATAACTCCTGTGTTAGACATTAAGAACTATACATTCCTCTTAGTGAGCCTCTCTTTCACAAACATACACAAAGAGGCCCTGTGCTAGCCTCACACAGTTCCTGCTTGGCAAACAGAGAAGGTAGTTACCAATTCTATGGAAGGCTTCTTCTCTCCAGGTCTGGTCTCCTCAGCCCTCTGGTCTGTGTCAGATTCCCTCGAGGCAAGGTCTTGGCTGCCTGGAAACCCCGCTGGTCACAGTCCTACTCGAGGCCACAGAGCAGAGTTTTGGCTACTCTGTCTAGCAGCGTTGCTTCCTTAAGCATTAATTAAGGAATCCCCCCTCTCGCTTCAGTAATTTATTTTGCTTGATATTTATACTCTTTTTTCCTCAAAGGAGTCACATGTCTTAAAAGCATGCCCAGTGAGCATGTGGCTACTAATTTTTACCTAATTAATACTTTAGGAGGAGACTGCAGAGTGGTACCAACTGAACATTACCCCACGTTCACTCCTTCCAGTGGCGTAGCTAGGTGGAGTGAACAGGGGCAGCGGACATAAAAGAAAAAAAGTTGCCACCTACTTGTATGCATCGGGGGGCGCTCCGGGTCCTCGGTGGCACTGAAGGCCCCCACTGCCAAGCACCCGGAGCGCGTGAAGGCCCCCGCCGCCAAGGACCCGGACCACCGCCGGGTGAGTAAAAATTAAAAAAGGCACCTATAAATTAAAAAGGCGCCCCTTGTGCTCAGAGTGGGAGCAGCCGCTCCCCCCCGTTTTCCCCCCTTGGCTACTCTACTGACTTCCTTATCAAGCATTCACTTCAGCCACCTGCATGATGTCCTTCAGCAGGGTCGAGATGCCCCAGTCAGTCCATGCTCCACGCAGGATGTTCTACACGTGTTGTTTGCTTTCAAGTGGACATATTTGCTGACTCAAAGATCAGTATTAATCATACACGCAGCATGGAGCCAGTCAGTTTCACCTCTGGCATCTGCTAAGAGAAGGGTTCTGCTCCCAGAACCCTCTTTCGCAGTTCAGTCATGTCAAGCCATGTTCTCACTCCATTCATTCAGTATGGCCACACCAATTTGGCAACATCCCAACAGTTAGCTGTCTCTTCTGGAGTCCAGTGTTAAATAAGAAGCAGAGCGGAAATAGGAGTTGTCCTCAGAGATCATAGAAAGCATGTTTAGGAGCAGAAGAGGATCAGGCAACAGGGAAGCATGGACAAAGGGAGAGGAAGAAAAGGGGTCAGAGTGGTGGAGGGAAGTGTATGAAGGGAAACAGGAGAAGATGGGGCTGGGAAAAGGAAAGGAAAAAGAGTAACGTTAGACATGATCATTAATTTTCACCCACCAAGCTAAAATGCATACATTGTTCCATGTAAGCCATTGCTTTAGTTGCGATGGAGATGTTCTGCAATGGTAAATGGGAAGAGATATGGCTCCCACAACTATGAAAGAGGGGATGTGGTCCATCTCTCAGTTAAGGGGAAGGGGGGGTGTGTGTGCACGTGCATGCCACAGAATGCGGTTATACCATGGGTTCAGCCTGCAGCCAGTAGGCTCTGCAACTTCAGTACCTCTTTATTTCAGCCTTTATTTATACCAGCTACCTTAAAATATACCACTGGTCAGACTGTTGCAAAGAAATCATTGTTTGATGCCGGACTTCACAAACTAAGGGAGGTGGCAATAGATTATTCAGATTTTGAATTGGATTTAAAGATAACCTGGCTATAGCCTATGGGGAGCAATTTCACATGTGCATGAAGATGGACTAGATGACAAAATGCAGTAAATCTCTCCTGATTAAAAAAAAAATAAAAATTGGCTCACTTATTTTGTATTTTTATCTATATCTGTGTGTATTCCAACTTAAAGGGAAAAAACCCACAACCAGAGTTCTGTACATTTTGTCTTTACTATGCTGTATGAGCCTTTTAAAAAAAAAAAATGTTCTGAGGTTTTAATCTTACTTTGAGGATTTATTTTCCCCTTCTATTTTAACCAGATCTTAGCTGCAACTGAAAATCATGGGGATAGGGAAGGTGCACGTGAGTTGTTAAGTAGAATAATAAAGAAGAAAGATTGGTTCTCTCCATTTTTGGCTGTCCTGCGTGAAACTAAGCATGGAAACCTTGCAGATGAACTAAGTGGAAATGTACCAGGTAATTGTTATTTCACTAGTTTAAATTATGACTTCACCAGCTTTGCTTTTTGTGCTTGTACTGAATCTTTGGGCCCAATTCCAGAATTGTCTTCAGTGGGACTACTTATTTAGGGATTACTCATATAAAGGTATCAGGATAAGGCTCTTAATTTCTTACTGACTGACTGACTGACTTTTAAACACATAACCAGACAAATGACAAATTTAATGAAGATTAACTACTTAAAAATTATAATTCAGTTGCATATTTTCCAGCCCACCTTTATTAACTTTGTATTTAATACAGTTTTTTTAAAAATCCATGTAATTTTCAGCACATAGGCATTCTGAAAATTGTTTTTGATAAACACAAACTGACAGTTTCAGTTTTCTTGCACAACAGACAGGATTATGTCTTCCTAAGAACCCCTAGTTACAAATGCATGTACTCTTGAACATCTCCTATATGGGTAAGTCAATCACAGCTCTCAGATGTTAAATACAATAGAGTAAACAAATAATTAGTTCATTCATGGAAATGACAAAATTAAGAGGGCTTTAGTGTTTCAGCTGCTGTTAACTATTCATACTACCACAGAATGACTCATGTTTTAGGATCGTCCTTTCCAGATTGCTGACCAGGATTCTGCAACAGCTAAAAAAGAAGCAGCAGCTCAGATGTCTGTTCCAGGATTTAAATTGTACCCAGCACATGCAGGGACATTTTAGAAGTTTTTAGGGCTTTTAGCAGTTTAGTACCAGACTTGTTAAGTCTCCTGCTTGGCCAGGAAGGTCCTGTTTTTTCATCAGTTTTCTGAACTGTCCCCCCATGGCAGCTTCAACTTCCCAGTTTGAAGAGCTGAGGAGACACTGACTCAGGGGGGTTGACTATAGTTAGCACACAGCTTCACCAGGTAAGGCTATGATTAGAATCTTCCAGGCCTCTAATGGGGCATCTCCCTGCTAAGAGCAGGAAGCAGCCAGATCCCTCTCTCAGCCCAGGGCAAGCAGCAGCTAGTATCAGGGACTAGCAACTCAGCCACAGTTCTCCACCCAGTGCAGGACAGGTTGCAACCAGGTCAGAGCATCAAGGAGTCAACCCAGGGAGATGCCAGAGCCAGCTAGCAGCATATTTGTTCCTGTGTTCCTAAAGTTCATTCCATGCAGCAGCTTTGTCAGACTTAACTTCTAGTAATCAGGACACTTGCTCTTATTTATGTAAACAATGTAATGCATATCCTCAAATATGTAAATTAGAGTATTAAGTTATTTGTGTACAAACTCCAGATTTCTGAACCTTCAGCTTTAATGTTGCTCTGTGCAGATACTGTGCAGGGTAAAAAGTTGAATAAGACTGTTATTCAGTGCACTGTTGAGGCCAGGTCTACACTACACACTTTGGTATAACTACATCGCTCAATGGTGTGAAAAATCCACACCCCGAGCGACGCTGTTATACTGACTTTAACCCACCATGTAGACAGCACTATGTCAGCAGGAGAGCTTCTTCCGCCAACATTGCTACTGCCTCTCACAGAGGTGGAGTTACTAAGCCGATGGGAGAGCTCTCTCCCATCGGCTTAGAGCGTCTTCACCAGAATCACTACAGCTGCACAGTTGCAAGTTTATAGTGCAGACCTGTCCTGAGTCTTAGCGCTTTAGCTTGGTAACCTGGGCTAATGCAGTCCTCAACAAGACATTACATAATATAGCATGCAGCAAGTCCATCACGCTGTTATCACCAAAAAATTAATATTTTCTCATGTCAGGAATGCTGTATGCATGTAGGATATGGTGAGAGTGGATGATGGGCCCCCTGAGGGGGTTGACCTGCCCACCTTTTTGTATATGTCTCCACAATTGTAAGGACAGCCAGCATTCTAAAAGGCCCTCTGTCGTTGGTGTGTAGTCAAGAACATTGTAAGAAAAAGAGAGGTGGCAAAATTTTGTCTCTCTGATCCCAAATGACTTGTTAATGGAAAATGGCTTCTTGAAGTTGTATGCAGAAAAGGACAAGGTGTGAAAAAAAACCTCAAAATAAGAGAAATTTAGTAATTCAATAATCCTGCAAAACAAGGCCACTTTTTAAAAACAAAAACTTAAATAAATGAACAAATATGGAAAACCCTGGAGTGCAGTGATCTCCAGTGTTTCTGTGTGGAGCACTCGTATGTAATTTATCAAACTGCTTTGTTATTACTGATGAATATTCCAACTCTTATGCATCCGTGTACCCATGCTGAAAACTAAAAGTACTGCAAGGATTGAGTCTAAAAGAGGGATGGTCTTTGCGTTGAAAAGAATATAGAACAATGACAGAACATTGTTAGGCCAAACCCTCTATTCTGTTTTCTGGAATTATGGACCCACATTTTAACACAGGATGAATTCTGCTGGTCTTTATGTCCATGCAACCCCATTGACCTCAGCAAGGATTTACAAGTACAATGGGAAGCAGAATCTGGCCTGTTATTTTATTTTCAGACCTTAATAGATCAAACATTTTTTTTCCCCTAGAAATGGTGGCAGTAAGTATTATAAACACAGTGAGTCCAATTTTCCAGTGTTAGTGTCTGAAGAGATCATCTAAATCCTGTATTTGGACCCTCAGGTCAACACTTAGGACATTTACGCCTTTGTGTGCTGACTCAGATGTGCAAATATGAGATTAGACTTTCTGTTTAGTTGCCTGCGTTTGGAGAGTGGGCTGCACGTTTCAGTGAAAACAGCTTGTTTTGTGATGTAGTTCAAATTTTATTACTTTTGTAGAAACCGAAAATAAAGAAAATGGGATCAAGCAACCAGCTACTACAGATGTGGACATGGAAGCTGAAGAGCCATTGGCCTCTGAAGTAGGGGAGGAGCTGAAGCGGAGAGATGAAATGAATGATAGTCTGGCCAGAGAGAGCATTATATTAGGAACATCTTTTGAAGACACTTCTGAACTTTTAGGTAATCTAATAATGGGTACTTTTTTTTAGCATGTCACATAACATGACAAAACTTCAGGAATTAGGAGTAGCTGAAACCAAGATCTGTAAAATCAGATATAGATTTGTTTCCAGTGAGCTCCCTGCAGGCTAGAAATTTCAGTTTACTGAATGTATGCTATGAGCAATGCTAAGGGCATAAGTGAAAAGGAGAAAGTACGGTCTGGGGGAAATGGTAAATTCCCACCCCACTCCCCACCACATATTTACAGTAATATAAACAACTGCTTATCCACTTTGGGCCAAATTCTGCAGGCCTTGTTCTGTCCTTAGGTAAAATTGTCACTTGAATTCAATGAGAGATGCAGTGGGCTGAGGCATGACTAAAACTGCCACACTTGAACTGATTAAACACAACTAGAGAAAAATCTCCCCTAAGGCAGCAGTAGGGGGTCCAGGAGCTGTCTTGCGGCACAAGACAGAATGGCTCAGGGGGACCTGTGCCAAAGCACTCCTACCTGCTGTTCCCATGGAGCAGGAGTCACTCCCATGGAACCAGTACAGGTTTATAGTGAACATATAGGATTTGCTACTTTAGCATGGCCTTCATGATTTGCTCACTTTTGATAAAAAGAGCATCAGTATTTGTCTTCTTCCTGTTTGTAATAAAATATTTTAAAACTATTTGAAAACCAGCATTAAGATGTTGTTTGACTAAATGTATAATTCTCATATAGGTTCAACAATTATCACAGATTTCAGGTTAAATCAGCCCAGGTCTACATTAGAAAAGGTTTGGTTGTATAGTTATACTACTATAACTATACTGGCAAACCATCCTGGTGTAGAGGCACCTTATACTGGCAAAAGCACTTTTATGCCAGTATAATTGTGTCTCCACTAGGGCTTTTGCCAGTAATTGTCTAACAACTTTTTAAGGGCAAATGTTTTCTTTACACCAAAAACAACATCTTCAAACTTAACTTACTAGATCGTGTACAAACACAGAATCAGAAATGTTTTTAATTACTTATATTCCCAGTGAATTCACTTTTGAAAAATGTGTTTTGAACCATAAATAGCAGCAATACAGGCCCATATGGGATCCAATGATTCAAACATATGCTTGTGAGCTAGGAAGACTTTCACATCTGTTACAGGTTCAGATAGAGCCCAAGTTGATAGTAATGATAATGGTCAAGATAAATCCTGCCTGCCTTGCTCCATGTGTGCTGATCCAATCAGGGATTTTAATGGATCTGCTCATATGAGTAAGGCAAAGGAGGATTTGGCTCTGAAAACTGTAACCCTTCGCCAAGGGTAACAAGACAGCTCCTTTTTTGTCCAACATAATATAAACAATATATCACAAAGTGTGTGTTTTAAAGTAACTGGTAGGTTGTGTACTTGCATAAAAAACATTTGTAGGCAGTCTTAGCAGAGATGCCAAGTATTGAACTGAACAGATTGAACTCCCTTTCACTCTTAGGGTCTTTCGAGAACAGGGCCTGGACACAGCGACATACCCTGAGTGTGGTTATATTTCCATGCAGAGTTAGCCTGGGCTCTTTTCTGGTGTTGCCCCTAACCTGCCTTCCATCCACACACAACTGCTCACTTTAGTGGTGATTTTAATCTGGGCTATCTGACCCAGATGAGGGTGTGGGTTAGAGCCTGGCTTTTGCTTTCACTCAGGCTGGTAAACCATCCACTTTGCAGTGAGGACACAGGGTGAGTCACTTGAGTGGTGATAGTTTTCCAGTGTCTGCACATGGTTCCCTCCCATGTTCCCGGAAAGACAGACAAATTCTCCCATAATTAATTGGGAAAGAAACATAGAGCAGCTCAGGTTAGTGCAGCACAGAGAACATGGGGTGTGCCCCCAGAAGTCCTAGTGACTCACGCCTGGTAAGTGCAACACCAGTCAGGACCCAGTAACCTTAGGTAGGGCTTTGCATTGTAGCAGCTCTCACCCAGTCTCCTTAAAATCAATTTCAGTTTTGTTTGACAAGATCTGTTTTCCATACCGTTATGTCGATTGACATTAATTATGCTATAGAAAGATAAGTTCTATAAGACACTTCCATAGGGATGGAGAATAGAGAAGTAGCTGCTATAACCTGTTTTCCACCCTGCCTTCCACCTCCACACACAGATTAGAGCCTATAGATCTAAGTTTTGCAATATGGGCCAAATTTTCAGAAGTGCTTTGCACCCAGCTGCTCCCATTGTGACATATGGCCATTGAGTGTTGAGCTCTTTTGAAAATTGAACCTTACATTTGAGTTCACTATAAATTGATTCCACTGCATTCATTTTAAAAGGAAGATTTCAAATATGTCTTACAAATGATTCTCTGATTCCCTTATGTTAGACACACCTCACATTGTTTTAATATTGCAGTCCAGCTAATTAGGTTTACAAGATTGTTTATATTTTGATTCCAATACTTTCTCCTTTACATTTGTCCATGTGTTCCACATTTTAGGTCTGTTTCCCAGTATAATGCAGCACAAGCGGGTGCTCTTTTCCATTTTATCAAAAGCACAAGGGACCTTATTCTCGACTGCCTTGCACTACATATGCAATCATTTCTGTCTGTGCAAAGTGGGTGTAAAAGGCTATGTAAGGTGCAGTGAACAGTAGGGAACAATGAGCACTCTGAGGGAAGGATAACAAGGCTGATGAAAATGGTCAAAATATCAGCCTCTTTGTTTTGATCATTTGGGGAAGGTTGACCTTTTTTTAATGTAATTTATGAAAATCACCAAAATTTTAAAATGGAGAATGTTACTCTTCTTTCACCTGAAAAACCCTCTTTCATTTTGGAAAATGAGTTCTTTTTCATTTCTCTTCTAATGGATTCTCCTGAGGGAGGGTTTTGTAATGAATACTGTAGCTTGCGATTTAAATGTTAGCACAGAGAATATATTTACATTTTTTTAGAGCCACATTTTGGTGCTGCCCTTAGGGTTGTGCCAGAAAACCTATACCCATAGTGGAGCAGCTGATCTCTTCATTGAGAATGTAGAGCATTTCTTGTCCAGCCACTAATTAGAAGTAAGACCAGATTATAGTAGCCATTTTGAGGGCCTTCATGGAGTGGTTGGTAGACTCACTCCAGGCCCCAGTAACAGGTGTTCACATCACAAAGCTGCCATCAGTGCTTGTGCTCGTGGTGGTGGTCTCAATAGAGAGGACAAATCAAGAGTAGATATTGACGGTGGCTCTCCAGGACAAAGTTAAAGCTTGCCCTGCAGTTGCCTCTATTTTACTTGTTCTGTTGACAAATAAGAGGGGTTAATTTCTGGTAATCAACCACCTTTGAGAGGCACTAAAACTTGCTTAAAAGAGAGGAAGACCAAGCTGTCATGTAGTCACTGGCCTGGGACATGCTGACCATGAAGCAGATTACTTCTCCCCCAACACGTTTCTCACCAGGATGCTTGTATTGTATATTTTTAAAGTACCATTTTCAGAAGCAAGTGTAGCTTATCTTTATCCAGGAAATGCTAGATCTCTCTCTCTCTCTCTCTCTCTCTCTTTTTTTTTTTTAAACAGAAGCTTTTATTATTAATGACCATTTTGTTATGTGGATTAGCAGGACCCATGTATATGAGTAATAATGGATTAATAATTGAAAACCTACTAACAGGTAGTATTGACCAGGTGTTCTACTGCCTTGCATCTTGTGTAGTCATTTAAACATGTGCAAAGTGGATGCACACACTACCCTCCGAACTTGGTAGTTTTCTACACTTGCTTTGCACTCACTTTGCACAGATGGAAATGGCATAAATAAGCTGCAAGGCAATGGGGAATCAGGTCATGTGGGCTAGATGTTTCAGAAAAGTTCTTAATCCATTTAGACACCAAAATAGTTGAGCCTTTTTGAAAATCTGACCATACTGTCAAGTTTATAATTTAATTCTGCCATATCGTTGTCCTCCAGTAGAGGGCATGTTAAACATTGAGATAAGTCTGTCATACCAGAGATATTCATTGCAGTGTTCAAGTCTTCTAGCACGTATAACATAATTAGCACTTTCTAGTTTTATTTGGAAATTGTTTAGTAGATTAAATGTTGTCTCTTTGCCTTTAAACTATATGAAAAGACTTTTTTTAGCTTGCTACTTAAAAGGCACCAATGTAAAAGTCATCCTTCTGGCTGTTTTTTTTTTATTATTATTATTTATTATTTATTTTTTTGCTTGTTTTTAAATCTGCTATAGATACAAATAATACCTAAGATTACATTGGCTGAAAAAGAGTAGAAGGGAACATATTTTTTCCTTTTTTCAGTTTTCATACTTTATTCATTTGGCAGCACTTGGTGTATAGGTGTGTTCACTTTTTTTCCTTTTATAGCTATAGTTAGTCAGTGTCCCTACTCTTCCATGCAGAAACAGGTAGGTCTGAAATATGATTGTTTAAAATTTAAAAAAAAAAAAAAAAAGCTGGGGGATTCAGGGGCACGTGTAGTATCAAATTGAGTTAAACACAGTTTCAGAAACTTAGATTTCATGTTGAAGGAGTCTCTTTAAAATTATTTTGGAGAAAATACACTTGCCTTAACAAGTTGTAGTGTGATTACAGCCACAAAGTGTATTTAATTGCTAAGGCCCTGATCCTGCAAACACTTTAGCACATGCCTCTATTAGAGTAGCAACGAAATTATTTTCAGGAGTCATGGAAAATGAGATGAACTATTAACAACTGTAAGTCGGTGGTGTTGTGTGCTGTGCTTTAGCTGTGTTTCACATCAGTGGTAACCAAAGTGGCATAGCCAGATATAAGTGTAGTCAATACAGTGCTTTCGGACCCTGTGGAACAATACTGTGTAAGTATAAGATTTTCACTTAGTTTTTAGACTGATATTTTAGCTTTAATATTAATAAAATGAATATTGTCACATTTGGCTTAAGCTCTGTAGGAGAGGAGCCGTGTCTTCATATTTGCTTAAATAACTGCAAGCATGTGGCACTAGACTAGATTAGGGCCTCTGGATGGTACTGTAATACAAATAATAGGTTTTTTAAATTATTTTACTAAGTTCCAATCAGTTATACCTGTAGAAGTCAATTAAAGGGAGAGAGGTAGGAACTGAACTGGAAAAGGAAAAAGGAAGGAAAAGCAAGGAAAAGCAAATCCAGGTACTGATTTTGTTAATAAGAGGCTTACCAGGCAAGTCTTATTGGAAGTTAGATTTGTCACAGTAAACTTCTGTAACTTGTTAGTCCTTGCTGTTTTTATATATTTCAACAAGATAACCCACAAGAAAAAACATTAAGAAATCTGACAAGATACGTTGTGGAGGCTTTGGGAGTGCAGGGTACATGTGTAAATGATTTTTATGACTGTCCGTTTTGAACGTAATAAATTAGACCAGAAAGCGCTGGTGAACTTTCTGTACACTTTAAAGAACTTTGAGGTCCTACCACGTTCATGTTTAACTTCAACTTCCTGTATTCTGTTATTGTCTGGTTACGTCTGTAGCCTAAAGTGTCATAATAGGTCTCCCAAGGAATCATTTTTACTTCTACAGTTTGCAAACCACAAAGTCTTTAGATTTACTGGGAAATGGGCATCTCCATAGGTTACCAGTGCAGTTCCTCCTCCAGTTCACACAAAGCTAAATGCTGAGCCTGGGTCTGGCCACTTTGAACTCTAAAAGCTGGAAAATTGCCCTATGGGGTAGGCAAGCATTCCCCTGACAGTAGGGAATCCTCCTATGGCATAGCTGATCCTATACCATCTGTACCGCTCCCCCCGGCACACCACAACCTTGGCATAGGGGGCAGGAAGAGCGTGTGCTGGGGCAGGGCTGAATGCTTGGTTCTACCCGAGATTGTCAGCCACCCCAGCCTGTTGCTGCAGCTGACATAACTTTGAGCTCCCCTCAGCTACTCTGCTTTTTTGGCATGCCTTTGTTGAAATATAGTGTTAACTACAAGCATGCAGGGAAATATTCTTATGTCATAAAACATTTAGATTTATTTTTAATGTTATCTTTTACAGAGTCTGATGTCAGTTTGCTCGATGCAAGTGTCAGTTGCTTAAATGAAAGTATGGGCCATAGTAGCAACACAAGTGGTGATACAGGTACAATTTATTTATATTCTAGCAAGCCTGAAATAAGGTGTATGGGAGCAAGCACCTGGGGTGTTCTGTACCAAGAACAACAGTTCCATTGTGAGCTCCAGCCTCGTCTGTAAGCTCTTTGGGGCAAGGACTCTATTTTCACATAACACAGTGGGATCCTGACTGGGGCCTGTGGGCTCTTCCATAATATAATGTGTAATGATATGCGATGTTGTGCCATAAAGTAATTCATCACTTGCCTTTTCTTCAACTTCCCTCAAAGTAAAGCGCATCCCAGAAAAGAGAGCCAGTTTGTGCTCAGCCCCTGAGCAAGACAGTGAGAGGGAACAAGTTTTAGCAGCACTTTGACAGGTTATGTTTTGAGGGATCTAATGGCTAGGGACAAAATTTTTCAGGAGCAGCTGTGTGACTTAGGAGAACAAGTTCCACTGAAAATTAGAGAGACTTGTGTTCCTAAATCACTTAGAGCCAGCTACAGAAAGGTATTTAGGCACCACTGACATTCACAAAACCACTGCTCAGCTGCCACCTGTGTCCCCATGGCACCTAAGTTTCCACTAGTCAATGTTTGCAAAGCTGACTAATTGCTGATACTACCCCACAGCTAGCCAGCTCCTCAGAGCCCTAGCCCCAAAGGGCCCAAAGCAAGATTTCCAAACTAAGAGGGGGAATGCCTTGGGCAGAGATTTGAACCAACATCTCCCCCATTCCAGCTGAGTGCCCTAACCACCAGACTGTTAAGTATTCTGGGGGGTGGCTCTCTCAATCTCTCCTATTGGGACTGTTCCATTTAGTATAAATCACTAAATATTGATTTGGCCAGAGAGAGACTGATTTTATAGCCCACTGGTTAAGGCACTCACCTGAGAGGTGAGGGAGACAGGTTCAAGTCTCTGCTCCAGATCAGATAGAGCAGGGATTTGAACTTGGGTCTACTACATCCCAGTGCCCCACTCACTTGGCTATTCTTGTGCATATGCGCGCTCTCTTCTTTTGTTGCCCCTCCCCCCGGATTTTTTTGTGAGAAAGATCTCTGTTTTGAGGGTGGCACTAGCCTCTGGCCCATCAGTAATGGACTTAAGGCCAAGATCAATAGGAATTAGGCACCTAAATAACTTTGAGGCTCTGGGCCCTAAGCCCTGCCCCTTTCCTGTGCATTTCATTCCCAGCTAGTTTAGATGGCTCTCTGCTCAGCTTGCTGGTTTCTGAGGATCGCCTCCTTAGGTACCTCACTCTCTCTATACAATACATAGCCTAGGCACCTAACTCAGGGCTGAGAATTCAGGGTGCCTCGGGGTTAAGCAGTGCAACATGAGCAGAGCAGTGCCTAAGTATCTTTGTGAATCAGATCCTTAGCCACTTTTGCAAATCACATCCTAGATCTTGCAAATGGATCTGCCTATGCAGAGCTCTGTTGCCTTCAAAGGGAACCTTTTTGTCTTTAGGGATCTAGCGCTATTAAAATTTGCCTCTCTCTCCCCTTTGTGTGGGGGCTGGGAACAATCTGGGTCTCCAAATATAACCAGCTGACACAATCTGTTTAATAAAACCAACATAAGGGATTCATGAAACCAATATTAATAATATGAAACCTTCATAATTGCGCTTGATCCAACACCAGCTGAAGTCTATGAAAAGATTCCCATTGACCTCAGTGGGCATTGGGTCAGGCCATTGTGATATATATGTTCAAAATGTACAAACATTAATCACTCAAGGTATGGGATAAAAGGTGGGGTTTTAAATTTTTTTATTAATGTGTTAACTTGTTGAAGGTGACCCCTGGGGTTCACCAGGACCAGTTAACACTTGTTAAAATTCAGCTTGCTCTGTCTACAGTAGGGTTTTTAAAAGATGTTCATTAAAATATGCTTGCTAACACAGTTCTTTAAAAACAAACAAACCATAGTTTATTCTCATCTAGCAAATTTTGTGAGGCCAATATTAGAGCTAAGGAGAGAGAGACCTCCTGCTAATGACAGAGTTTGGTATTTTAAATGAGTGTCAACGGCTCTGTAATACTGTCATCAGTGGTTTACTAATAGTGTTTACTGTAGTGAAGCTTGTGTCCTTCACTTACATTTGATGGCAGTTTGATATTCAAAGATCATTTTTCTTAAAAAAAAATAAAATTAAGAAATGGAGGTTAGGAAAAGGATGCAAAGCACGGAATACTGATCGTGTGAGTAGACCCAACACAGCAATTCATATGAGCCTTTCAGGGAAACCGCTAACTGGGAGAAAAGGACATAGCATAAAGGATGTTCTTTAAAAATTTTTTAAATCTATATGTTTATCAAAAGGGAGGAAAAAAGATACAGAAGAAAGAGAAACATTTTTCTAAAGCGGTTAGATTAGTTTGAGGATTTCAAGACATTGAAAGTTAACCAAACAGACAGGTGATATGGTGCTAGTTTCAATATGATTATTGGGTTTAGCCAAGCAGAAAGCAAACAAATGCACTTCCTCAAAACGGAGCAGTAGTAGTTAGATGACTACAGCCAAGCACTCTCTAGTGTGAATTTTCCTTTGCTCAGATAGTACTGCACTCAGATTAAAAGATAAAACAAGCGAAAAACACTTAGAAATGGAACCTGAATGTTTCCATCAGCAGTCTTTTCTCAAGGTTCATTAAATTCTGTTAGTTTAGTTTTATTTAATGGAATCAGATACAAAAATGGGACACATTAGACACAAAATAAGTAACAGTGATGTTAAAAGCCCTGCAATTCTTTGTGTAGTGATCTCATCAGACAATGAGAGCAGGGTGTGGGGTTTGTTTTTGTCTAGTGAAATAGTGTCTTTATCTTTGCTGTGGAATGTAAGCACTTTGAGAACATATACAGAGAGTTCTATAAAAGTATGGTTGAAAATAAAATAAATCTTAAATGTATATACAATAGTGTAGAAATAAGTTCTGCCTTTTAAAATGCAGTAAATTAATACAGATCAACTCAAAGCTTGATCCTGTTCCTGCTGTCTTTGTGCTGTGAGATTAGCACTGAGCCCATAATGTCACTCAGATTATGTCTACACTGCAAACTCAGGTGTGGTTGCACTATACTCATGTTGCTAGCCCTCGCTGCTGCATCTATGCCACTCTTTTCAGCCATGCTAGCATGGATAGGCCTGCCTGTGCGGCAGTCACACCTCAGATAGCACTGTAGACATACCCTTGGGAGGCAAGTGAAGATGGGATTGTAGCATGGGTAGGCATACCTGTGCTAGCTTTAATCTAGCTAGCCTGGGTGACAGCAGTGAAGCCGTGGCGGTAATGTAATTCATGTGGGATTATACATATCAATGAAAGGTTAGCAGTATTTCAGGAGACGTAGATTTCCAGAATCTTGCCTACTTATTATGGACCAAATCCTTGGTCCTGCACAAAGCCCAAATAAATGGGATTTGTGAGGGGGGGATTCTATGGCGGCTGACTGAATACAGAGCAGCAGTAGAGCTGTACAAAGGCTTCTACCGCCCCCGAGCTGCCTTAGCATCTCCAGTTACTATACTCCCTTCTCATACAGTGGTTTTGGTGGTGGATTCTCAATTTGTGGATCATGCACCGAAAAGCTTTGCTTCATGCTTAGACAGACAGAGTCCTCACAGAGCCCTGTGGTATGCAGAGATTGTTTCCTTTAACATCCATCAAGTAGAACTATACTAACTCACAGCATTCGAGGACTTACTTCCACTGCCCCTACTTGTGTTGGACGATCTGGCTCTATAGGTGTTAAGTAATAAATTAACATATAACTAGCTTTGCCTATTTCCTGATTATGTTTATTCTGAACAAGCTTCTGACGGGGCTGCTTTTCAACCCAGGAGTTCCTTAGATGAATTAAAGTAAAACTTTTGGACATGTCCAGTTATCTACGCCAAACTTTTCTGTTAGTATAAGAGAAATTGTTCAGATTTGCACAAGACAAAAGCAGTTACGTGGAGAGGTCTTTATTTTACTCGGAAAACATATGTCATATTTAAATTTGCATTATATTTAAACTTTTCACGTTATTTGTAGAATTTGCTGGTGATTTCCTCTATTCATCCGTTGTATTTTTCCATCCTCTTAGATGAGGACGATACGGACAAAGGAGCTTCCCCTGAACCAGAGCTGATTCTCAGAGATTACCAGATGGAGGTTGCAAAACCAGCACTGAATGGGGAGAATGTTATAATATGTCTCCCTACAGGCAGTGGTAAAACCAGAGTGGCTGTTTACATTACCAAAGATCATTTGGATAAGAAGAAAAGAGCATCAGAGCCTGGAAAAGTTATAGTACTTGTGAATAAGGTATCCTGTACCATTATAACAGGAATAGCAGATTAAAGCTTTTTGCATTATTATAGAAATGTGTGGCTGGAAGGGACCTTGAGAAATCATCTAGTCCAGTCCCTGAGCTGAGGCAGGGCCAAGTATACCATGTTAATATCGATCTTTTAAATTGAGCACAAATCATAATGCCAATAAACTCTTTGAATCGAGCTATGTTTAAGAGGACACTGATCCAGATTCTGATCTCCATTACGCTGGTGTAAATCCAAAGGATTCCCATTTACATCAGTACAACTGAGAAGCTAATCTGCCCTATCAATTATATAGAGAAAAAAAAATTACCGTTATCTGTGTTACTAAGAACAGTTTAGATGATTAAAATTGAAAATATTATTTAAAAAATGTCTGTTTCATCATTATGATATTTTATACCTGAGTTTGATAATGAAGGCCATCTCCTGGATTTTGCTTTTCTTTGTAGCAATTTTTAGCCAGTTTTGCTAAGTGGTTCTGTTGAGGAAGAACAAGTTTACGTTTACAGCACTGCAATGGAATGTGTAAATTCAAACTGTTCTCACTGACATTTTAAAATACTATACAAATATTTCTGTTCCCATTAGAATTGTGTAAATAAACAAAAAAGTACAGCCTATATACCCTTAACTTAAAAAATATTTAAATTGTCAGTGTGTCTTTAAGATCTATTTGTTAAAATATTTTTCTAGAGTTTAATAAAATATCTGTATTAAAATTTTTGGTGGATAGATTTTTTTTTTACCACATTATTAGGGGCATAAAAGGGGGGTGGGAAACATGCCCCTAAATAACTAATTAATGAAACCTTTGGAAGATTTTTCATTCCTGATGTAAAAATCTGGTAAACCCACTCTCATAAAAATATAGTACAGTCCTTAGTACAGTACTTTGCCATTGGGCATTTTCCACTGTCTCTGTAGCACAAAATACCCAAGGTCTGTAGTATTATAGGCATTAATAATTCTGTCTAGATTGGGGTATATTCTCCTCACTGTGCGTGTACTCTGTATTCTGTTAATGCCAATGGGTATTTTGTGTGCTTAGAGAAGAAATTTACCCCAAAATATGTAGTAAAAGTATGGGTGTATCCGGTGTGACAAGCTCATATAAAAGGCCAGGGGATACTGTTACAGAATAAATACTGGTTTACACAGAATAGAAGTTTTTTAGCTAACAATCATTTGATGTATGATATGCATTTAATAGAATTAATTCTGCGTGTCCTGTGTAGTTCAAATTCTTCTCTGGAAACTTTTATTCAGGTACCATTAGTGGAGCAGCATTTCAGAAAAGAGTTCAACCCATTCCTGAAGCGCTGGTATCAGGTTACTGGATTAAGTGGTGATTCTCAGCTGAAAATCTCATTTCCTGAAGTTGTAAGAAAAAATGATGTCATTATCAGTACTGCCCAGATCCTTGAGAATTCACTGCTGAATGCAACCACAGAAGATGATGAGGAAGGTGTCCAGTTATCAGGCAAGTTTTTCACTCTAGGTTTTCTTTTGGGGATTTAACATGTGGTTCCTTTCCAGAGTGTCAGTGTGAAAAAGGCATGTTTCTCACTGCTGTTTTTCTAATTACTAACCTGGCAAACTCAACCTGGGCTGTGAGAGTCAAGATGGATTCTTGTCCTCTTGTGCACCATCACCAGGAATAAAAATTTTGGCAGCCAAATTAGACAGAGTGATACCTTTGCATCTCCATTCCCTTCAATGTGTTTGCCAAAGTGAACTGACTGGAATAACAATTCTGTGGATGATACAAAAGGGAATAGAATCCAGCTGACGAAATTTTAGCTGTATTGATCCATTAGCAATGATGGGCAAAAAACAGTAAGAACTTTATTTTAGTTAAGTAGATATGACTAAATACAGAATAGGAACCACTTTGTTTTGAGTGTTAAGATATCGTTTTTACATAGTCACTTTTCAAAGCCAAATTGTACTTGAGTCCTTATCTGTTATATTCCTTTACACACACACACACAGAAATGGGATTGCTCCACATCACAACTCTGTGAGGTGGGCAACTATAACAATATCCCATTGTTGGAGAAACAAAGGTCCACAGAAGTTAAGCTACTTGCCCAAATTAATAATGGATCTGTGTGGGGAATGGGAAGGAATTCTCCTATTTCCCAGCAATAGACCAGCCGTGGAGCTACAGCAAGGGCCTGACTCTATTGACTTTAGTGGGGCCACGATTTCACCCAAGCTGTGGATCCTGCCACATGTGTTATACCAATAAAATAAAAATCAGCAGGATCTTATTAAAGGGAAAAAGGCAAAATACCACATTTATTGTGAATACAGAAAGAATCATAGTAAGCAGTTAGTTATAGCTATAACATTCCATTCAATCTCATATTTATTCACACACACACACACACACACAGAGGTTCTGCAAGGTTGTTATCATAGTTACCAGCCTTACAGTTGCTCATGCCAAGCCACTGGCCAGGTGGCCTGGACATGAGGAGGGAGCAGGGCCTTGTCAGATGCTCATCTGATGCTCCTGGAAGTTGGTTTGCAGAATCAGACCCCAAAGTTCTCACTTTCTAGAGTCCATTTTTATAGGAATTTCTTCCTGTGCCAGTCTATGGGAATTGCTTCATCATGCTGTTGCTGAATCAATCAGCAGATAGCACATTCCTGATGGCTCCGTGCTGCTAGATGTTATCTTGTTCTTTGGTTCTCCCATTCTTGAGGCTGTTGGGTGGATTCCAGTCTGCCCTCCAGGGGGGGTCCTCTGGTTATTTCCACTTGACGACGCCTTCAGCCGATGGACACTGGATTCTTAGGCTGGCACCTCCCTGATCATTCAGTTATTATCCACACCAAGCATCCATCCACATACATCCTCTATCTCTATTTTAATCACAATTAATACAACAAAAGGGTGGGGAGTCTCTGGGTACTGTTTCTGTTGTTACGGAGTATTGCTTTTGAGTCTCTCTCTGTGTGAATTGCTTTGAGAACAGACTCTGTCTTAGAATGTACTAAAGCAATTAGCAGCTTGCAAGTTTCACACACAGAGGGAGAGAAACAGTACCAAAAACCAAGAGACCTCTTAATTAGTAATACCCTGGAATTTAAACTATGGGGAATCAAACTCATTTGTGATTTTAATACAGAACTTCTTTAATATGATCCAACACATGTAGTCTCCAAATCATGTGCCCCATTTCCATAGGAGAAATGCACCTATTCTGGTAGGCTAGGCCCCTCTGAATAACAACAGTAATGTCCTCCAAAATATACAGGTTCCAAGTGGAAGGGCAAAATAGGTATTATAAGAATCCAATTCAGGAGACTCTGAGAACCTGCTGGTACTATAGGAATAGTCCTGCAATACTTAGGGACAAAGCAGAATGGGCTGTCCACGAGCCCATTTTGACCTACTGGGCACTGTGTGAGGACATACACATCTCCTCAGTGAATATATAGCACAAGCTAATCTCCTTTCCTAAGGTAAAGTGGCTGTTATTCATTCTCAACATCTCCTCCCTTGCTCCTCATATTTTCTCATGACCTTTTTAAACAGAAGTCTTAAATTTCACTCCACTGCCTGCATATGCAAATAGAATAGGGAGATGTTTTATGTCTGTGATTGCCACCCTGTGATTTTAAAATAGTACAGAGCATCCTTGACACAGTCCCTTTTCTAACGGTAGAGTACTTCATGCTTCTGCTCTGCATTTTTGTAGCAGCATTGCCAGTTACGGAGCACCCCTTCTTGGCCGGGGGTGCTTCTGCAGCACCTTCACTCTGTTTCCTCTCTTTTGGGTCCCCTGTGGAACTCCCCACAGCCTTTCTCAGGACTTCCACCAACCCCTTCCTGGGGCTGAGTTAATAGCCAAAAGCAGTTCAAATGGTCTTCATTGTCTCAAATATAAAGTTCATTACAGCAAGACAAAAGTTCATACTCCTCTCCAGTTATTCTGCCACAGGTGGAACTCTTACCCTGCCCCAGACTGTTTTTCTTGGAGCTGCCGATCATGTACTTCCTAGTGGGAGCTCAGCATTCGGGTCTGGCTTCCGTCTCCATGGTGGTGCATTCTCTGTTCTGAAGGAGAAGGCAGCATATATACTGCCCTTCTTCAGAGAGCTTCCCCCCGATTTCCTGGAGAGAAAGGAGCCCTGCCCCACCCTACATTACAGGGCTTCTGGTCCCTGCCTTTTTTTATTCCAAAGTCTCTGGAACAGGGTCTTCCAGCCACCTCTGGTCTTGAAAAACAAGCAAACAATATCTAATTATCCTCAGTTTCCCCAATTACAAGACACTGGTGACGATACAGTAACTTAACATTTCTGTATTCTTTCCAGTGTATTTCTTCTGTATATAGCTTTCCCTCCTCCCCCTCTTTTTTTTTTTTTTTTTTTTTTTTTTAAGGGGAAAAAACCTCTGTCTGCTTAGACTGTGAGCTTCTTGGGCAAGGCCATCCATTCCTGAATGTCTGGAAAGCATTTAACACATCATAGGTGCTCCCATAAATAAATAATAAAGCACAGTTTGTTGAACACATGGTTAAAAAAGTGTGTTTCTGGGGTTCATTCTTGCAACAACAAAAGGCAGTTTATATAATGTAAAAAAAATACTTTGCACTTTAATAGTGCTGTTTCAAACAGATTTCAAAGCACTTTACAATAAATACATAAACACAACCCTCCAGGGATATTGTATGAAATTTACTTTCTTTTAAAGCAGATATATTTTAGATCCCAAACAGATTGACAAGTCCCTCTTCATTAGTGGCATGGTATCCTTTGCTGTAAGAGGATTGATTTACTCCAGTACTGCATTCAAAGGAAATCTTAACCGTTTTGTACTGGATGTGTTTTCCAGACTTTTCTCTCATTATTATTGATGAATGTCATCACACCCAGAAGGAAGGCGTCTATAACAATATAATGCGACGTTATTTAAAAGAAAAGATGAAAAACAATAAATTCAGAAAAGAAAACAAACCCCTGATTCCACAGCCTCAGATCCTGGGACTAACTGCTTCACCTGGCGTGGGAGGGGCAAGAACTCCTCAGAAAGCTGAAGAACATATTCTGAAAGTAAGTAGCCCTTAAAGCTGCAAATCACCAAGAGGCTATTATCTTATTCAAGCAAAATTCCTACTGAAGTCAGTATTTTGCTCTAAATGAATCCCCTAATTTTTGGTGGGTACGTAGGCCTGATTCTGTAAACCTCATAAGTAAGTTGTCCCTTTGAAGTTAGTGAAATCATTTGCCTGAGTAAGGATTTGCAGGATCTGGTAAATAGATAGGATTGGCTTCACTTTATTATTAGAAACTTACAGATCCCATCAGTGCTCTGAAAATTGGAGAGTACTGTCATGTCCTGTAGGAACATGTTTATTAGATGCGTTTTTTAGAGCTGCTGAGGCATACATTTGGGTGGGTTGAAGAAGGTGGGAAACAATCCAGTAATACTTAAACAGGCAGCAATTGTTATGTGAATAGAACAATAAGCAAGCAAAGGTGTAAATTTCTAACAATTAGAACTTCTAATTAGGTAGGAAGAATGGGGAATTTGCATAAGATGATTCTGGAGACAATGGCCAACTTCTGCTCTTATTTACACATCTGTAAATCCTGTGTAACTCTATTTTAAATGGACTCCATTGGAATTATATTGGTGAAACAAAATGCAGAATTTTGCCCAATGCCTGAGTGCAATATCTAGGCGAGCCAATTACTGTTGAATAGGCATATCCTATAAGAAGCAGCTGTATTGTCTCAAGCCAGTTAGAGTAGGAAGAATTATGAGGTACTTTTTAAAAATACATCCACTTGATATCTTGGAGAAAACCAGAAAAAACTATATTCATCATCTGTATTGAAAACTTAATAAATAGGATGTTTGTTTTTGGTTTAATTTTTGTTGAAGAAATATTGCAATTCAGATTTCTAGACTCTTGCAAATAGATTGCTACTGCTGATGTCATTTACCCTTTGTTTTCTACATTCATGAAGATATAAATGTTTCCATTTATCGTCACTGAGATTAATATAATAGAGAGAAAATATTTTCTTACTGAAAATCTCAAAAGTGAAAAAAAAATCTCTATCTGTGCAGTTAACAGGCAAATGTCTACATGTTTCATGTTCCAAAAAGGTCCAGGTCCAGCTGTGTCTTTTATAATTACACTCTGAAACCCAATTTCCTATATTTCACTTTATTATCCTACGTGTATCCAAAGTCTTTTTGATCTTGATTTTTCATGTCTAAATCTTGATGTACTTTTTTTTCCCTCATCTCAAATGCCCGTTTTGCAATCTAAGCTGATAGTTACATTTGTTTGCTTTTTGTTTGTTTCCTCTGTACAGGAAGGCTCATCTTTGATTTACGGTGTGGTTCGATTAGCTTATCTCAGATGCTTTTCACACATATCTTTACATTTTGCACAACTATATAGGATACATAGGATGTGCACACTGCCTTTCTAAGGAAGAACTTAAATTAGATCAGATACCATGTTAAAACATGTATATAAATAAAGAAGGCACAGTATACTCATCCAACTGTTTATGTAGAATAACTCATAAAATATATGAAAAGTAAAACAAAAATCTTTCTCCTTCCAGATTTGTGCTAATCTTGATGCATATAGACTCATGACTGTTGAAGAACATGTCCCCCAGCTGAAAGATCAGGTGAAGGAACCACGTAAGAAGTTTGTGATTGCAGATGACAAAAGAAGGGTATGATGTTTTTGTTTTTTGTTTTTGCAAAATCTAAGCAGAAAAGTACATTCATCTTTAAAGAGGTATTGATAAAGGTTAAGAGTCAAGGTTTTTTAGGCCAATATTATTGCCCTGTAGGTTGATAGTGATCCACAGAATTTCTACTCATCCAACAATAAATGAACTCTTTGGAAAAAGAAACAAAATTTATATATGTTGAAATTAATGACACACTGTATTTCTGTAGATGAATGTCAAGTTGAATGTAAAATTTTTCTTTCCTTTTCAAAAGGGCTTTGGTTGCTCCTATATTTTTGAGATAACAGAAAGAATATTATTAATTTTGGGTCATAGTTAAAGTTGTGTTTTGAGGAAATTTGCATTACTTTATACTCATTAGAAATGTATTATGTGAACAGTATAATATTTATGATGTCCTGAGCTATTCATTTCCTTGGCTTTAAGTGTTTAGATAAGCAAGTACCTTCAGCAATCTTAATTGTTTTCTGAAACAAATTTTTGTTTTCGGAATTTCCTGTAGACAATATTAAACTGAAAAGGTCAGTCCGTTTTTGTTGCTGACAGAATAACGATTGTAAGTTTAATTACTTTTTATCCATGTGCTTTTAGGATCCCTTTAGAGAGAAAATTACAGAAATCATGACAGAGATTCAAAATTATTGTCACCTCAACCCAACATTTGAATTTGGAACTCAGCCCTATGAACAGTGGGCAGTTAAAGAGGAGAAAAAAGGTATTAAAAATACTTTAACATAAATGCATCATGATTTTGGACTTTGAGGGGTGTTTTAACCATCTGTGTGTGCAGCCATACAAACAGACACAGATACAGATGTGTATATATATGTTCTGTTTTTAGCTGCAAAAGAAGAAAACCGTAAAGAACGTGCTTGCGCAGAGCATTTAAAGAAATATAATGATGCCCTGCAAATTAATGACACTATCCGAATGATCGATGCATACAACCACCTCAATAACTTCTATAAGGAGGAGAAAAGCAAGAAAACAACAGTAAATGAAGACGATGCTGATGAACCAGTAGCATCAAAACTAGATGAAACAGATAAGTTTCTGATAAAGTTATTTTACGGTGAGCATGCACTATACGGTGATACTTAGTAAAATCTGAAATCCATGCAGCTGACTAGTATACACTGCTGACATTGTAATATGTGATTTGCATGGGTACTTATTAGTTCATAGACACTTTTATGGGATTCAGTGCTATAGGGTTTGTATGTCACAGTATACTGTATAAAATATATTAAACACCCTGTCAGCATCATATGATATTTTCATGTCCAATGGTATAGTCCGTTATACGAAAATATATTCTCATATTCAAGATTTTGCATATTTCTAATACAAGCTCAGGAGATCATTTACTGCATATCAACCAGAGTCTGTCAGGTACTTGAAGTTTCTGGGGATTGATAATTGTGAAACATACAGTCTCTCATGTCTAGGTCACTGGTGTGAATCCAGTCTAGGTTGATGACTGAAACTTATTGCTGTCAGATGGTGGTTTGATGGGCTATGCAAGGTTCTTCATCCATAATCATTAAATCCTCTGCCCTTCTTCTCAGGCTGCCAACAAGAACAACAGTGATTGCTAATTGTAGGGGTGGTTCTGTCATGTGGATAGTTGTTTGGTAGTCTCGGCCTGTTGCAGCTAGACTAACATTTTTTAGTGCAATAAATAAGGCAAGCTATGCTTCTGATTTGTTATGGCTCTTTGAATTCAAACCATTGTGCCAAAAAAACCACACACCATATTTTTACTTTTCATTCAGAGGAGAAAGTTCTGATTATTGTTAATATAATTACCATAGACCTCACTGGGAACAGGATCAGACCAACTGAAAATTTGGACCAAATCCTAGTTGCCTTCTAGAATTTAGAAGTATGTGTTGTGTTGTGTTCTTTGTTGCTATAAATACAAACCCTCTGTGCCTCCACCACCACATATGCACACGTCATAGAAAGCCAGGAAAAATGGCTTCCCAATAGAAATGGCTTTTTACTAAACATACAGTGTACTGGAAATCTGGGGGATATTCTACAGAGAAATTAGGTCAAATTAGGTCCCAAAATTTAGGTTTTGTGAAACCATGCTGCAAAGCCAAACTTACAAATATTTATTGTAAAATGTTTAATAGCATCTAAAATATGCCTGGTCCTTACAGAATATAGATAACAAACGTTATTGTAGATAAGCCTCAAAGAGATAATAGGCACAATAGTCACAGTAGAAATGTTTGATATATATATTTTTTAAACTTCCAATGGAGGAAGGGTTATATTTAAAGGAAACCCCTTCAAATGTTTGCAGCCTGAACATGTCAACATCGGGTTAATATCTGAGAATTAGAAAGTTAAACGGCTCAGAAAGTAAAACTTAGTAGACTAGCCTATTTTTCATTGCCAAAAGTGAATGAAATTCAAAGAGCATAACGAGGGAACAGTAAATTAAAAATCTATTCCATTTTATTACGGAAGGTGGCATTAGTGACACTGGGAATGAAATTTATGTTTACATTAATTTTTCTCTGTTTAAGACACGGGATTGCCTATGGGAGGTGGTCCTTACTGTAGATTTCACTGTGTAATGGTTTTAACTAATTAGAGGGACAAAAGAAACTTGTCATACCTCCAATATTTGATTACATTCTAAGACAGTATTAATAAGTCTCATTCCCTCAAAGAAGCACATTATGTGTGATGGAATTCACTATACACTCGTCCCATCCTATGGCAAACATATCGTGTAATGACAAGTCTAAGTTCATTCAGCTGAAACTGTACCTAACATACTTCGCATTCCTCTGTAAGGCACTGAACGCATAATGTTTTTTTCAGACAATAAGCCAAACCTCGTGCTTCGTACATGCAATGGAAATTGTCCGTGCAGGGTATCCTTACAAGAGTGCCTCAGTGGGCATGGCCTCTGTCCTCTCAAAGCCACCACCCCACAAATGCACTCCAGTTGTAAGGTCCCGTGTGTCTTGATGTAGGGATTTTTAACATAAAGCCTGCCAACACTTCTCAAGCTGTTTGGTAGATTAGTACAAGGGTTAAGTGTTGTTTATACTTGACACCCAAAAAATGTTGTAACATAAAGTAGTTTGTAAGGTAAATTGCTGTGTCCCAGCCCTTCATACTGTGGTGTGAATTAGCTTGAATAGGAGAAATATAAACTCTCTCTGCTTTTTGACTTTTCTAAAGCATTTATTTACATGATGGCATCTTGTTCATTTTATATTTATTTTTACAGCAAAAAAGAAACAGCTGAGAGAGTTGGCTGGAAAGCCAGAATATGAAAATGAGAAGCTGACACAGTTGCGAAACACCTTAATGGAGGAGTTCACAAAGACTGATGAAGCTAGGGGAATTATCTTCACAAAGACTCGGCAAAGTGCATTTGCCCTTTTTCAGTGGATTAAGGACAACACAAAATTTGAAGAAGCAGGAATTAAAGCTCACTACCTTATTGGAGCTGGTCATAACAGTGAATTTAAACCCATGACTCAGGTAACTAGAACAGAAAATGTAATTATAGGAGTGGTGTTAAAAATGTGTTTACATTTAAAGGAGGCAGCTTGTCTTAATTGTTAGAGCAGAGGACTGGGAGTCAGGAGACCTGAATTCTAGTCCCATGTCTGTGTCTGACTTTGTGCGATCTTGTTCAAATCACCTACCTGCTTTGTGACTCATTTCTCCATCTGAAGAGTGGGAGCACTCATAGCTACCCTTTGTAAAGCACTTTGAGAGGCTTAGTTGAAAAGCATTACATAAGTACAAAGTCTATTCATATTTTAAAATACATTTGTTGAAAACTAGGCCACCCCTCCCTCACTTATGAGCTGAGTCCTGAGATCAGAATTCTGAGCTGTCTTCACTGACAAAAAAGGGGTGTTGTTACCATGTTACAACTAACGCTCCATTAGCTATCATGCAGTACAAATATAGTGGAGACAAAGCACTGTAGCCAAGGACGGCAGAAGGTATAGTGCTGATCTTGCTACCTCCTGGTGTAAATTCCAAGTGCCTGGTCTCCTCTTAATTAACTCACTCTAAAATTCTATCATGCATTAGTTATCTCATAACAAAACACCTTTGTGTCAGTGAAGACAAGGCCCACGGTTCCCCTAGAAGAGATGATCTTACAAAGGTCAAACGAGCAGGGATTGTTGGGAATTCATGGAAGAACCCAGAACTCTGTGTTAAGGGTCCCTACTGCAAACACCACCAAGAGCAGCAGTTAATGGTGCTACTCACAGCAATGAGAACTATCCCCAAATGTGTTCAAAGGATTGGGCTCACAGTAAGTAAGGTAGATTTCAAATAATGGGCAGAATTCCACTTGGCTGACACTCAGTACAAGCCCACTGACATCAATGAACTGACTTCTGTCATTTGTTACATCTGTACATACCCTTGCATTCAGTGGGGCAACCTGGGCAGGACAGACCTGGGCCCTTTATATATATTCTGGCACTAAAGTGGAATATTAAACTCATTTTTGTAAGATACAATTTTAAAGAATAAATTGTATTTTAAGAGACAAAAATAATACCTATTGTCATATTTAGTATTAAATTGAAAACAAAAGAGTTGTAATGTTATTGACCTCTCTCTGTTCCTTGTATTGCTGTTTATTTAATTTGCATAGGCCCATATGCTTCACACCATGTCTGGATAATTATTGAATGAGAAATTGCCAAAATTCACAATGAATATTATTCACAATGAATCACTCAGTTTGGTTTACTTCGTGCTATTCTGTTTGTTGACTGTGCTTTCTTTGTGACTTTCTGCAGCCAAAAATGATCAGATTTCAAAAATGAATGTTCTAATTGCCTAAATTTTCCCCTTGTATTCCTGTTCTAGCTCCCAATGAGACTGTCATTTCAGCACTTTAAAAAAAAAGTGTGGTTTACATGCTAGACAGAACCAATTTACATCAGGGTTTCTCAGTTTAAAAATATGTTAGGAATTGTTCCCTCAGAGACATGATTCTGGTTTATATGAAGATTTTTTCAATATGGTATAATGATAAAAGAGCAAACAGAGCTTTTCTTTGAAAGCCTCTAGATTCTAAAGTTGAACAGAGCACGTAGAAAGATTTCAAAAGATGTCACATGTCCTTGTACACAAGATTGTTTTGTTCTAAAAGCCTGATCAGTGCTCCAGTGTTTTCATTGCCAGGTCATTATGCTGTTTATCTAAAGAGGAAAATTTTACATTAAAATGTTATAAATCTGATAGGGAAATTAAAAAAGCCTTTTGGGCCTGATTATGGAGGTGCTGAGCCCAATCACTCCAGTTGAAATCAGCGATGGTGGCAGATGTTCACAGCACCTCTGAAAATCAGGACCTTATGTTTTTTTCTATCAGTGCTGCTGTTAATGACAGAAAAAGAACCGGTATTGTCCAACCCCTCTGACACCTAGTTCACTAGCATTATAGGGTGAAATTTTCCACATTTGGGCACTTAATATTAGGTGCTTAAATAAAAGTGACCTGATTTTTTTTTTCAAACTGTGCATCTACAGTACCCATTTAAGTCAGTGGTGTAGTTTCTTATCCCCTTAGAAATGCATAAATATGGTGCCTAATATTAAGTGCCCAAGTTTTCAAACTTTGGCCATAATTCACTGAACTTTTTAAAGAAAGGAAAGGGTGACTAGTTTTACTTTCTGGAAGTTAACACTGAAAGTTAATATATTGAATCGAATTCATGGAATTGTTTTTACAGAATGAACAAAGGGAAATCATCAGTAAATTTCGTGCTGGGAAAGTCAACCTACTAATTGCTACTACTGTGGCTGAAGAAGGCCTGGATATCAAAGAGTGTAACATAGTCATCCGCTATGGTCTTGTCACCAATGAAATAGCTATGGTGCAGGTATGTCAGTTTACAACATGAGTCTTTTTTTTTTTTAATATGGTTTGTATTTTGGGGTGTGTTTTTGTTGTGGTTTTAAATAAGGTCACCATTTCTCATTGTCGTGTCTAAAAAACAAAACAGCTTTTTTCTCTGAAGAGGAAGATTGGAGGTGATACACAGGAGCTATGCACTCTCTGACAGTTGTTTCAGATGATGATTTTTAGAATTGTACATATCCTATTTGGAGCAAATCTTGGGACCCTTATGGACTAAGGGGAAGGTGCTTAGAGAGGTGTTCTACACAGTTTTATACTAAGGCCATTTCCATGAATCACCCACTGTCTGTGCACAGTGTGACGTTCACCCAGGTGCGAAGTGCCTGGTCAAAGCTCTTCACAATATTTAAGATCTGTGGTGGCCCTTCCTGAAGATAGGAGGGAGGATGGGCAGAGAAAACATGAAGGGCTGGCCTTTGCTCCCTTGTACCATGTTGGAGAAGGAGCTCCAGAAGGAGAAGTGTACCGCCTGCTTCTGTTGATTTAATGAGCTTTCATTCTAACTCTCCCCCCCCACCCCCTGCAAAGATAAATGACAAAGGATTTTTAGTGAAAAAAATTCCAAATCGTTCACTGACAATATTATTTATTTGTATTGCATCGGAACCTGGAGGCCCCAGCCCTGGTGTGCTAGACACAGTACAAATAGATAACAAAAGACACCCTTGCTCAGAAAAGTTTACAATCCAAGTAATTAACAGAATACAGTATTGTGAAGGCATTTGCCATGGTAAATATCACATGCAAAGGAACACTTACATCCCAAAATGCCTCTGTGTCAATGCTAGAATTTTATGTGTGAACTAATATGGGGTTTGTGTGTGCAGCACTTTATGGGGTTTTTTCGGGCTCTAAGCTTTTGTCTCATGATCCCTTTAGCACCATATCTCCCTAACAGCCACATGCTAGGTGTTTTATCTTTAATGGCCCTACAGAAGCAGCCCAGAGTATTAGAATGCTGTTTATCCAAAAGCCAGATGAATAATCTTTAACTGCAGATATACTGCACAGGGATTCTTATTCTATTAACTTCAAGTAAGAAACACTGAACATCTTTAGTTTACATGAATATGGCCGCGCGAAGGGCTGTGCAGGATTTCTAACCCATGTTTCTTGCAAACTGCAGGCCCGGGGCCGAGCTCGAGCTGATGAGAGCACCTATGTACTGGTGGCATCAGGTGGATCGGGAGCTGTTGAACGTGAAAATGTTAATATATTTCGTGAGAAAATGATGTATAAAGCTATTCAACGTGTCCAAAGGATGAGACAGGAGGAGTATTTAAATAAGGTATTGCCTCTGACTCCTACTTTGTCTTATAAAGAGAAACAGGTCTGTTTCTCAAAGACTGAAAGGAACGCGTCAACACAAAATCTTATTAAAAAAAAAAAAAGTTAAATGTAGTGTCTGGTACTACAGTTGCCCCCAATTCCTCATGCCAGTAGTTATTGTTTTACAGTCACATTGACCTGTTTTTAAAAGAACATTTTCTCTTTCCTGTTTATGATGTTAGAAAAACACACACAAACTAGGTGTAACTGACTCTGAACAAAGTAAAGTAACTGAAAATTTGGAGAAAAATACTGTTCTCAAATCTCTGACAGTCATTTTAGGAGTTACTTTTAACAAGAAGAGCCAGACATAAATTGTTGGGCAAAAGAGTGATTTTAAAGTTGACTGTGTCCTTTTAACTGTTTCCATTTCCAGAATCTGTATTCATTGCAAGTGTCTGGAATTTTGGAAGTAAACTTGGAAATAAATCTTTCCATTCCATAGCTCTGCTGTTGTAGCTTCAGCAGAATATGACAGTGTTGTTTTTTCTGCTTCTAGATTCAGGGTTTTCAGATGCAAAGTATAATGGAAAAAAAAATGAAGGCAAAGAGAGATCAGCTTAAGACTTACAAGGAAAATCCATCACTAATAACTTTCCTTTGCAAAAATTGCCACAAACTGAAATGTTCTGGGGAAGACATACAAGTTATAGAAAACATGCATCATGTCAATGTGAAAAAGGAGTTCCTGTAAGTGTTACCTAACTACTTGTTCTCTTTGAGGAAGGAACCTGTTTTACTGTCAGTATGTCTGCAAAGAGCCCTTAACATTGTGGCTGCTATAAAATAAAATATCAAAGTATTTTGGGGGATATGTCAACCAAATTCTGGCTAATAAGAAATGGAGGACTCAATCCTCAGCTACGTAAGGTTTGGTAGGGCATGGTGGCCCTAAGCTGAATAGAGGATGAAATATCAATAAATGAAAAAGATTAGGTTCCAGTTGCAATATTGACTAATTCACTTTGTATAGACTGTATGTTATTAACAATCCAGCCAGTAACCGAAAATGCTAAGGATGTGCAATGTTGCAAACTGCCATACAGGCTGTTTATATTTCCTTTTGTTTTCTGTTTAGCAGGTTTTTTTATATTAAACTTGCAACTTTAATGTTAAGCTAACTTTTAACTTCTGTGCATCTTCAACAGATAGAAAAGCGAAAAAATAGAGGGAAAAAGACTGTGTGGCCCTCGGGAGTTGTGCAGTTATTTTTGCAGTCCATTTTAAACATCATGGCTTTACAGATTGAAGACAATAAAATAGCCATGGTACTATGCAGATATATAACTATAGCTGTAACACTGTAGTTGCTGAGCTCTGTAATACCATAAGGGGAAACTAACCCAATATAAAGGGGCCTACACAAGGCCCTATATGCTAGTCAAACCCTGCTTAAACCCTTAGTGCTGGGTGAGGAACAGTAATCCTAGGATGTTGCATGGGCATGTGGTGTGTGTTGGGGTAAATTTCACCCACTGATCATAATGTAACTGAAATACTGTTAGAAATGTCTTGCTGCACAAAAGAAATTGTACTTGCTTACAGTGGAGCATGGGCGTGTGTTTTATTTCCAATTTGCCAATCAATCAATTATTCTTCACTGTGAACTAGCTATATATCAGACTCCTCCCGACCCTTGAGCACTCCCCCAAAAGTTTCTTTTGGTTGAGACCACTTGCTGAAGGTTTCAGTCTAGGAGAACATTTGAGAATGTTTATGAGAAAGTGAAAATGGGGAGTTAGAGAAAAGTTGAGCAGCAGCTGTAAATATTAGTTTCTATGGTAGCACAATGATAAGGAGTCCCCATAAAGGGCTCAGTAAGCAGCATACCAACCTTGTTAGCATAGTGTTGGCAGCTGCCTACCCAAGCACTAGATTAGTAATTCTTTTAACACTTTCACATAGCCGAGGAACTCTAAACATCAAGCGTTCAGTAGAATAACTAGCAGAATGAAGTACATGCACTCTGTAGCTTTGTATTTTCAGAACCAGGCACAGCTCCACATTGAGAGGAAATACAGAAGCAGAACCACCCACTCCCACAAACTATTTCTCCCAAAGCTCCATAGCACATAGAGTGAGCCAGCTGCACCACCACGTCTGAGGGTGCAGCATGCTCTCCTTTCTAAGGAGGGTGAGCTCTGATAGCCAGTGAGTAGAGAAGGGAGGGTCAGTTATGTCACCATTTCTCCCCATTTCCTAAGTAGGAGCTACTAGAGAGTAGCTTTCAGAGTAACAGCCGTGTTAGTCTATATTCGCAAAAAGAAAAGGAGTACTTGTGGCACCTTAGAGACTAACCAATTTATTTGAGCATAAGCTTTTGTGAGCTACAGCTCACTAATGCATCCAATGAAGTGAGCTGTAGCTCCCGAAAGCTTATGCTCAAATAAATTGGTTAGTCTCTATGGTGCCACAAGTACTCCTTTTCTTTTAGAGAGTAGCTTCTACACTCAGAGGTGCATACAGAGTGCAGTTGTCATTGTCTTGCCCTTGCATTGTCTTGTACACACACAAGGGTCAGACAGAGTTTATGGCCATTTTACACCCACATCTTACTTCAGCAGTTATGTTCTCAGTGAACTGTATTTAAGGCCATCTCTGCTGTAAAAAGGATAATGCAATCTGATTAATCTTTCCTGTCCATTTTCAGGGACCTTTACAGCATAAGAGAAAATAAAACACTGCAAGAAAAACATGCCGATTACCAAACAAATGGTGAAATTATGTGCAAAGACTGTGGGCAAGTAAGTGTGTTCCCTTTTTCTATTTTGTGCCAACATATTTCTGTCTGATTACACTGAATATTTTAACTGAAATATAACCTTCCTTACATTTTTCAGGTTTGGGGAAATATGATGGTGCACCGAGGTGTAGACCTGCCTTGCTTAAAGATCAGAAATTTTGTAGTTGTATTCAAGGATAAGAAAACCTCAAACAAAATTTTCAAAAAATGGGGAGAGCTGCCAATCAAGTTCCCTGTCTTTGACTATGCAGAGCATTATGTTTCCAGTGACGAAGATTAAGGATTTGTTCAAGAATGTAAAGAAATGCAAATATTCAGCATTATTTTGACTGCTATGATCAGACTCCTCTTTTGCATACAGAAGGCCAAATTATGTATCCTGCAGACTGTGGAAGGCCTTGAATGCAGTAAAACTACTGTGTGGGAAGAAGAAGGACATGGAGAGGAGAGAGGACTATGCTGTCTGGCAGCTGTTTACGCTCCAGCATGCAGGTTTGGGATGGGTTGAGGAAAAAGAAGACCTTGTGGAGCCAGGCTTAGTGTGGATCCACAGAACAAACCTACTCTTACCTACACAGCAGCATCCAATCAATTATCAAGGTCTCCCTTATATTTTTTTTATTGTAATGAGTGCCTTTCGCTTGCTGAGACTTTCTTCAGATATTTTGGGGCTCTTATCTCAGACACTTTTAAAAAAATAACTTGATTGTAGTTCAAATGTGCAGAAAGCAGGGATTGGGAATCAGTTTTTGGTGACACAGCAGCAGAAGTGGAGTACAGGGTATGCAAGCATTATCCCAGTGCAAGAGTTGGTGAGGGCCACCAACTCCTAGCAGCGGTCTAAGCTGGTCATTTTCCACACGTCCTTCCCCATGCTCACATTGCTATTACTCAGAAGCACAGATGACCTTGCTGTCTCCACTTCTGCACTATGTTCTGAAAGAGGAGGCCAGTGAGGGGAGTAGATTTACCTAGTGTTGTCTCCCAGAATGCTCTGCTTCTCTTCCTTTATGCCATCAGCTGGTGACTTCCAAATGTGTTACGTAGTCAGACTAAAACTAAACTACCATTAAAATATGGTTTGAAAAATCACTGTATTTAAACCCATTTAAATATCCAGCCTCTCAAATTCGAGAACTTCAGTGACAAATACAAACTTTACCTGTGCAGTAACATGAGAAGACTGTGTAAAATGTTGGAGATAAAATAATGTAGCCCGTTAATAAATAATCTCTGTAAACTGTGATACATCTTATTTCCTAAAAAGAAAAGGAGTACTTGTGGCACCTTAGAGACTAACCAATTTATTTGAGCATGAGCTTTCGTGAGCTACAGCTCACTTCATCGGATGCATACCGTGGAAACTGCAGCAGACTTTATATACACACAGAGATCATAAAACAATACCTCCTCCCACCCCACTGTCCTGCTGGTAATAGCTTATCTAAAGTGATCATCAAGTTGGGCCATTTCCAGCACAAATCCAGATTTTCTCACCCTCCACCCCCCCACACACAAACTCACTCTCCTGCTGGTAATAGCCCATCCAAAGTGACAACTCTCTACACAATGTGCATGATAATCAAGGTGGGCCATTTCCTGCACAAATCCAGGTTTTCTCACCCCCCCACCTCCATACACACACAAACTCACTCTCCTGCTGGTAATAGCTCATCCAAAGTGACCACTCTCCCTACAATGTGCATGGTAATCAAGGTGGGCCATGTCCAGCACAAATCCAGGCTTTCTCACCCCCGCTCCCCCCCCCCCCCGGGGACACACACACACACACACACAAACTCACTCTCCTGCTGGCAATAGCTCATCTAAACTGACCACTCTCCAAGTTTAAATCCAAGTTTAACCAGAACGTCTGGGGGCGGGGGGGGGGGGTAGGAAAAAACAAGGGGAAATAGGCTACCTTGCATAATGACTTAGCCACTCCCAGTCTCTATTTAAGCCTAAATTAATAGTATCCAATTTGCAAATGAATTCCAATTCAGCAGTTTCTCGCTGGAGTCTGGATTTGAAGTTGTTTTGTTTTAAGATAGCGACCTTCATGTCTGTGATTGCATGACCAGAGAGATTGAAGTGTTCTCCGACTGGTTTATGAATGTTATAGTTCTTGACATCTGATTTGTGTCCATTTATTTCATTTATTTATTTCCTGTCACCATTAGTGCATAGACATTCATATGCAGTAATTGTTGAAGCTTCTCTTCATGACATATTTTTTAAACATTTGGTGTGAAATCCTGGTCCTATTTGAAGTTGAGTTTTGCCAACTTCAATAGGGCCAGGATATCCACCCTTGCAATTCAAAGTGCAGCTCTGCTCTAAAAAGTGACTTCAAAAATGGCATTATGTGGTTCCATATTTCTCTCATTGACCAATTACATCTTTTTTCACCTTACAAGTAAAAAAAAGTGTGGGTTTTGTCTTGTCTTCCTAAATGTCAGCCTTTTAAACTCAACCTGGGATCTCTGAAAGGAAACCTGTGTTCTTTCTGGCTTGAGCATCATTGCTGGTAACCCTGACCCGAATGAGATCTGCAAAAGTGCAGTTGAGGTGCAACTGCATTGTTCTGCAACTCCAGGTGAAGATCCTGCAGTTGAAACATAGCTAAAAATTCTTTTTGCTTATGCACAAGACAGAAAGTAATCCAGCTCACTTTCTCATATGTATACCATCTTTATGTTGCTAACAGGAGTAAAAAGTAGTATGAACTTGTTTTTGTTATTAAAGAATCAGTGTCCACAAGGAGCAAATCTGTTGAGTTAGGACTTCCTACCACACTTTAGGCATATTAAATTGTTACATAAAAAAAACAGTAACATAAATTATAACTGGCAGAAAACAGTAGCTTAACACAGATATCAACAAACTGTGGTATGGAACAATGTTAAATTTTAATTTACCTATGTCAATGTCTATTCTGATAGGCTCATCTGAGGTCTATATTGTTTAAAGTCTTGCCTCATTCAGATAACTCATGGGAATCTCTGCTGATTGACTCAGGAGTCAATTTTAGTATTTGCTCTTTTAATTTCATTGTGCATTAAAATGTTAATATTTAAAAATACTACTAAACTAAATTTCATGATAGATATGGAGAAATATCCTGATATTTCTTTTGAAAACATTTAGATAGCATGTAATAATACCTGCCTACAGTGGTGCTGTGTTTCACTGAGCATCAAGTTTTTTATTCAAGATAAATGCTGAATTTGACTTCACCTCAATCATTCTCTCCCATATTTCAATTAAACTGGATGTTCTGCTCATCTGAAATGATAGCTGCTCATTTTTAATGAATAATAGGGTTATAAAAATAAATGTGTATTCTGATTATAAGTTTTCCACTACAGGAAGATTGTAGATTACAATGTGCATAAACTGTATAAATTGTGGCATGGGTAACTGAATAATTTAGACCTATAAATAACCCAATAAACTACTACTTCATGGATGGAAATAACTTTCTGACGTCAAAAGTATGAAGGCCAACAGATTTATATCCATTCAAATGTTCTGAGACAGTACTTTACAGGTCCTTTATTGATACTGTTAACAAAAAAGGCAATGGGATACTGGAGGATAAATAGAACATGGCACATGGGGGTTGAATTTTACATGGTAAAATATATCTAATCTATAATGATATTCCTCCTTTTACATATTGTGTAAAGTATGATACAATTTATAAACAAAAGCTTTATTCATTTCAGTACAAAACCTTATGTCCTTATTATTCTCTCTTGTCCTTTTAAAAAATATTACAAACCAATGCCTCTCGTACATCCCTAGAAATAAAGATGTTATGTAGTTTTACTGTACTATTGTTAGCAGTTAGGGTGAAGTTGATCCCGGTTCAGCGCTTTGTACTACTGGGAGCTGTTGGTTATTCTGCCCTAGCTAAGATCACATTTTACAAGCCCAAATACACATGTATGCGTGGCAATGAATGGAGGCTATGTCATACATGTATCTTTGGCTGCTGGTGAGTAAGTCATCTATGCTATGCCATCATACTTGTGATTTATGGAAGGCCCTTGGTAGGTGTTCTATCATGGCCAACTAAGCATGTGTGCCATCCTTATATCATGCATAACCTATGACACCAAATACTGAAGCTCCAGTTCACAGATTGAATAGGCAATTTCCACTCCAGTGCATTTGTTCACATAGGGTGTTGTAAAACTCATATTGCTCATCCAGGAAGTGCAAAGTTGTAAAGATGGGACTAAATTGTCATATCTGTATCTGCTAGTTTTATCTCCATTTATACTTATGGTCCCAAAGTCCTCCAGGAGAGTGACAAATCCACACAAGGCTCCTGATTGTATTTTGCACTTAAAGCTCTGATTTTACTGACAGATGTGAAGAGGAAAAAACCATGTCTAATTACTAAGAATTTGTCTAGCTACGTTTGTGGATTCTTAAGAGTGCACAATCATTCAGTTAAGTGCTAACTGTAAGTTAAGCTTCCATTGATTTCCTTCTGCCTTAGATTTTAGTTGTACACCGGACCCTCGCTAGAACACGCACCTATATAGTGCAAATTCGCATATAACGTGGTCGCAGCCATGGATCCCAAATTTAATTACTTTAATGAGAATTCATTTTAACACGGTCCCCACTATAATGCGGTCCCCGCATTAACGCGGTACCACGCATGGATCCCAAATCCCGCATTCTAGCGAGGGTCCGATGTATTTTGTATTTTTCCATCCACTTTTGGTCAGGTGTCCTGCACACAACACACCTCTATGCCTCCGTTTCTTCATCTGTAAAATGGGGATAATACTTTACCTGCCTAACTGGCATAGGTGTTGTGAAGAGTAATTAGAAAATGTCAGTAATATACTTTGAAAGTGAAGAGAGAGATACAAGTGTACAGTCAACATTTTGAAACGTTGGTACCTAAAGTTAGGCATCTAAATACACAGGTTTGGGCACCGAATTCAAGAGGCCTGTGTTTACAAAGCTGATGAGCCTCTCCACTTCCAAATGAGATTTAGCTCCCCAAGTTTCATATGAACCTCACCCTATATAGAGTAATGATACCACCTTCCTTGATTTCACTGCTGCTACATTTCCCAGTGGTACTGGCTGTCTTCTCCCTCCTGTTCACGCTATTTCCTAACTCCACCCACAAGGACCTGACTGGCTTGGGTGGATGGTGACTCTACTGTCAGTTAAGTACCTTTCATATCAGCATGTCTTAAAGGGACAGGGTCAATAGGTTCTTTTTATTTTAGCTGGATGTTACAGTAACTATAGAAGTTTTAGAAGCTGTTTGACCTCCTAGGCTCAGAGCATGTGAAGGAGCAAACAGACCTAAGTGACTAGAAACTACATTGAAGTTGTTGCTCATGTAACTCTTCTGCCTGTTAGAGTTGGCAGCAACAAGGGCCGGGTTCAGTATCTAGGGGTTCCATTCCAATAACACAATGCAAAACCGGCAAAGTGACCTGGGACAAATATTTACCACCCCCACTGGGCGCCTCCAAGAGGCAATACTTCCCCTCTCACAAGCACATAGTCTGAGTGTAGCAAAAAGCCTTTTAATAACAGAGAGAAACAATGTGGCATTATGTTGGGGAAACACCACCGACAGGATTCATAACACAACCCATGAGCAAAAAATCCACCCCAAGCAAATTGGTCCTTTCCCTTTGGTTCTTGAGTCCAGCAACCTAAAAATCACCCAAAAGCCCAACGACCCAAAAAGTCTCTGTCCCTGGTCAGGGCAGCCCCAGAGTTCAAAAGTTTATCTGCAGAGTTTTACTCCCAACCAGGGTAGAGATGGGGGGGCTAAGGGGCATCTTACGTGGTCCAAAGCTGATGGCCCCACCTCTCCATGGAGCTCTGCTCTGCCAGCTGCCCCATGAGCTGCTCTAGGCATCCGACAAACTGCTCTGCTCGCCGTCCCGCAAACTGCTCCACCATATATCTTCAGGTTCCCCACTACTTAACACAACACTCAGTGATTTCAACTCTTAGTAAGTTCAGCTCTTTGGTGAATTCAGCTTGTAGTAGGGGAGCCTCAGGGCTGGTGCACCATTAGCCCAAAGTGAATTCAGCTCAGCAGCCTGTAATTAGACTCCTAATAGAATCAAAATTAGCTCTGATATTCCACAGTGGAGAGAGGAGAAAGTGTAATTAGCATATAAGGCCCTCACCAGGGGCCCATACCACCAAATATTAATACCTGTCTCCAGTTTCTCTCTCAATTCACAGAATTTTGGAACCCATGTCCCTTGCCTAGCGAGTGCTACTTAGTGGATGGTGAGTCCCTCCATCATAACAAAAGGCCAAGTACAGTTCCACTGTCCTTGATTCCCATAATCAGGGTAATAACAATTTATTCTTCCTGCCCCAATAACAGAGACACTGGGGATCCCACAGCAGCCAAAGTGACCACTTGGGCAGCTATGGCCTCATTCTAGGCAGGGTGGGTGTGCCTATGCAAATGAGATCGGCCCCTGAAGTTGTTTTCCACAACTTGCCACACCTCACCACCAGATGTCAGGGTGGAGCTCATCCTGACTCTGCTTACACTCATGTGGCGTGAGATTCCCCTTTGCTCATGCCCTAGTACAGCAAGGAAGAGCCAGGCCTAGATTCTCTCAGCAAAGGAGGGCTGCTTACGTAACATTTGGTTATATAACATTTCTCCAAAGCTGTACATATGGCATGTCAAAAATGTGATTCTAAGGAAAAAATTCTCCCTTGGTATCTACATTGATTCAAGTCATATGTGTTCTCCCTAAATATGTACAGCTCTTAAGACATATGTAGGGAGAGCTGAATGGTAGAGTCCAGATCTGTTGATCTGAGAGAGTTTTGCCTTGTGTATTGAGATCTCCAAAGCTGCTCTTTTGTGTATTACTCATCAGTCTGAACATGCACAACATTATTTTCTGTTTTTACTAACTTTTGATGTAAGAACCCATGGGCCGAGATACAGAATTTGCAGGATTTGAGGCACACACTATTGCTTTGTTGCCTTCAGGGGTCCAGACGGGGTTGTGTGAAGCAAGGAGATTCTTTTCCCCAAGAATCAGGCAGGTACAGACAATACTGAAGAGGTTTATTCATGGCACTGAGAAGACTGATAAACAGCTTCAAAAGTGTGGTGTTACAGTGACCAATTATATACCATTTCTTATCAATCCATTTGCATTTATCTTGTACTTACAGAGACAAACATTGTTTCAGAGAAAGAGAGAACATTTAACATAATAATGAAAAGAGCACAACTTACGCATAGAAACTATTCTGATTACATCAATTATCTATGACTACCCTTTAGCCGAAGGGGTGGGGTGGGGGTGAATGTTCACAGATATCCAGAGAGCTGTGGAGGGTTTGTACTGTTCTTTCTTACTGAGAGGCCGAGTTACTGGGCAGACATTTGACCATGTAAGTTATCAAGTGTTTACAGCTGCCATTGTCCTTGGGCCTCTGGTATTTCTGCTTGTTAGTTACGTGGGTTTTTGCCTCAGCTGCTAACTGAATTTTTAACTCTTGCCTAACATTTGCCACCAAGAAGTTTTAAGGGGGTAAGTTCTGCAGGAAGTCCTGCCCTAAGGAACATGAGCAATAGCCGTCTGTGATTCCCTGATTGGCTGGCACTCCACATATAAACCAGGAAGCCATTTCTGGGTGCTTCTGCTTTAGATCCCACTCGCTGTGACTGGCCTTGATCCAAGATTTGCAGCTCTCAGACTAGGCTCACCTCCTGACCCTGATCCTGGGTTTACCGTATAAGACTTAAGACTATTGCTGATCAAGGCCCTGGCCTGTCCCAACCCTGATTCTCACCTCACATTCTCAATTTGGTAACAGACTCTGACTTTGTGTTTGTGACCTGGCCTGGCCCTGGATTGATCTGTTTCCCAACCCCATACTGAGCAGCTCAGTCCGTGCCCACAGGCTGCCCATGACCCAGCTCTGACCGTCACACTCTCCTACTTCCATGTTCCCGCTTCTATCTCCTTATTGTAAACCTAAAGATTACTGTTTTCCATGCTTCTCTCAAGTTTTTTGTCTGATAGTGTTTTCATTCACTTTCAGAACAGTTTTTGTTTCTAATTTTCGTCTTTTTTTCCCCCCCTTTTGCTCATTTGCTTCCTCCTTCTCTGACCCATCTTTCCTATGCTCCTCTTTCTTACTAGTTTTGTATGGCTAGCACATGTGGAAAGTAGAGGCAGCTCTGTGATGGTTACTCAGTGTACCCGATATCACATGCCTGGACACTGACTAACATTTTGAAGCAGGGAATGTTGAGACTAATGTACTGGAAGAAACAGCAGAGAGACATTGGAAGGGTCAGTAGATCTTTATAGCTTGTGATGTTACTCTTAATATTGCAACAGTTGCTGCTTGACTTCTCTGCTTATTACAACACATGCTTACAATGGTTAGACTCCGAATTAGAAAAATACACACTTATGTGGGATCATGGTCTTTTTGTTAACTTGTTGTCTTGGTATGTGTCATATGAGTTTGAATCATTTCCTCTGTGGAGTTCTGTAAATGCCCATCCAATAGAAGCAGCTGAATATTTAGAAACTGGCTGTTCTGATCAAATACTGAGGTTTGGGGGGGGGCTTCCCCTTCTGTTTATTAGTATTTCCTCCTCTTGAGGTTTTGGGACATTTTTGATTGTGTCAGATATGCCCAAACATGGTGGGGGGGGGGAATTGACTTCTGCAAATCCTGATTGCGCTGGAACAGTGAGTATATGATTTGTTCTCCAAAACACAAGGGAAAGAATTGAAAGTTTAACTACAGTTTCCTCAGTGACCATATCCACTTGATGTTACTCAATATCAAGAGGTCTACATTATAAATACTTAATACATTTTCTGATACTCCGTTCATTTTTCCTAAAGACTCCCTCAAGGTTTAGGACCTTGGAAGTATAGAACAACTATTAATTACAAATGTTGATCTAAATGAAAGATGTTTTTCTAGCAAATAATTATCTCTCAGATACCATCTTTCTTCTAGAACTGGTCAAAAAATAAAGATGAAAGTGATCTTCATGGCAAAAAATTTAAGTTTCTTTCTTTTTGATACATTCAATGAGGGTGAATTATTATTTTTCATTCCCTCCTCCAAAATTTTTGTATTGAAAACCTCAAAATAGCAATTGGGATTTTTTTGTTGCCTGGGTTTTGAAAAACTAAAAATGTTGAGAATCATATCAGTGAATGTTATGGACGAATTGTTGCTTTTCACTTTTTTTTTTTTAATAATTTTTACTTTTTTTGTGGAGGACAAAATTTCTAAGAAAAAATGTATTCTGAAACTTTCAGCTGGCTCTACTTTCATCACCTTATTAAGGATCACTACTCCTGTGCAGTGCAGTTCTATCCTTTAGGCATCAAAATGCCTCATGAATGCCTCATTTCTGCCTTTTTTTTTTTTTTTTGGTCTTTGTTTCCTTTTCCAAGGAATTAGTCACTCTGAGGAGCAACACTCATCACTGTTCATTCTGTTTCTCCTTTGTTTCCCTCTCCCCTCCTTTTTCTTATCTAGATAATAATCAGTAATGAGAAAAGGAAACCCAGGCTTCAGATTGCAGTTGTTCCAAAGAATTTTGTCTGATTTTGCCTTTTTACTCTATCAGGGCCAGTTCAGACAATTGTGGTTTGAGCGTTGGCCTGCTAAACCCAGGGTTGTGAGTTCAATCCTTGAGGGGGCCATTTAGGGATCTGGGGCAAAAATTGGGGATTGGTCCTGCTTTGAGCAGGGGGTTGGACTAGATACCTCTGAGGTCCCTTCCAACCCTGATATTCTATGATTCTATGAAATTCTGCCAAACCTGCAGCCCAAAGGGCCCCTGGGTGGTGGCAGCCCCACCAATGGTAGTTTGAAGATTACTGTTCATACTTCAGGCTTGTGTTGAGTAAAAGTTGCTTGATGCTGGCTGTGAGTTCCAAGGGGATAAGAACTCGAGCGCCCGTGTGTGGAAGGGTGTCTCTTCTCCATTTATTACTGCCTTGAGGCACAGCACAGCCCTGGTTCCACTAGTCACCTACTTTAGCAGGAAACCTGTATTTACTCTGTCTGGAGGACAGAGGTGTCTAGCTCTCATTCAGTTTCAATGAGATTGGGGTGCTCAGCTTCCTTTTACTACTTAGAAAATCCCAACCGTAGGAATATACTAATTCTTACCACAAACATACATGGCTATTCTGGACTCATTACTTATTCTCCCCCCTTCTCTTTCTACATGAACTCAACCCATGCAGTTTGCACAGTGTAGGAGTTTGGGACAGGTGAAGGGATCCGGACACTCACTGAATATTAGGCCTTTTCACTACTACCCAGAAAAGCAACAGCCAAGTCTGAATCCACAACAGTCAGTTAGATGGCACAGCTTTTTCTTTTCTGTTCAATTCCCTTGAGAAGAACACAGGCTATGACAATATTCTAACACTTTAGGTAAAGAATCTAATGTCCATTTCCAGGGTATCAAAGGTTCTTTCAGACAATGCCTGTGGAATAAGCTCCCAGTGGAAGTGGTGGAAATGGCACCTTTAAAACTAAATTGGAAAAAAAATATAGGGTATTAGAAGAGGGCTAGCTGGCTGAGGCTCAGTGCACATTAGACACAGGTTATATGCAAGGCTGGAGGCAGCGTCAGTGGGAATTGTATCAGCATCCCTGATTGAAGGAATGCAGCTGCCATGTGTGAGGTAGGTTCACAGTTTGGGGGTTTAGTTCGCCAAGGGGGTGGCTGGTTGGAGTAGCATCAGTAGCCAAAAATCCTGTTTTTTGTCGTTTCTTGGTAAAGTGAGTGGAATCATTTACACCAGATACAGACTTTATCAAACATGTCCATGCCTCTGCCACCTCAAGAATAGAATACTGCAATGAGCTCTACATAGCTCTATACCTGAGAGTGCTCAGCAAGTTAACCTGATGCAGAATGTGGCAGCCGAGAGCAGGTGTTATCAACCAAGGTTATGCATACCCCTTGGGGTACACAGAGGTCTTTCAGGGGGTACATCAACTCATCTAGATGTTTGCCTAGTTTTACAACAGGCTACATAAAAAGCACTAGCAAAGTCAGTGCAAACTAAAATTTCACAGACAATGACTTGTTTATACTGCTCTATATACTATACCAGTGTTTCTCAACCGGGGGGTCACGATTTATTTTATAATTACATGATGAAAATGAGAAAGTAAGCAATTTTTTTCAGTAATAGTGTGCTGTGAAACTTTTGTATTTTCAAGTCTGATTTTGAAAGCAAGTAGTTTTTAAGTGAGGCAAAACTTGGGGGTACGCAAGACAAATCAGATTCCTGAAAGAGGTACAGTAGTCTGGAAAGGTTAAGAACCACCAGCCTAGAACACATAGTACAGATGTTTCAGGAACTGTACTTGGTGCCTGTGAGTTTCTGGGCAGAGTGCAAGGTCTTGGTTTTGACCCTTTAAAGCGCCTAATGTGTTGAGACAGTGGTTTGGGCCCAGTCAATGTAAGTGACCCTTATCTCCTTCTCCCTCACTACTACAATTATTAACAGCAGAGTCATTCAATCTGGAGGCCCATTGATTAATAGGACCAAGGGCCAATAAACACAGTGGGGCCCATTGTGCTAGGTGCTGTACAAACACAGAATAGCAGACAGTTCCTGCTCCAAAAGTTCACAGTCTTTACAGTCTAACTAGACAAGAGAGACACAGGGTGGGGGAAGTGGTAGAACACACAAGCAAAGTGAACAGTGCGATGGCAGACGTCCTCATGTTAGTGCCATGATTTGGGGGGGGGGAAGGGAAGAGAGTGTGTTCAGTTAGGAGAGGATAAACTGAAAGGGGAGGGGAGGAAAGGGGCAAAGAAAGGGGAGAATAGGGTCAGAACAGCAGGTGTGGTATGAAACAGAGATATGAGACTGTGAGGAAGGCAGAGGGGAGGGGGTTGGAGCAAACAGTCATTCCGCACAATTAAAACAGTTGGAAGTTCTCTGAATGCCCAGAGAGCCGGCTTTGGCTGCTTCTCTCCTCCTGTCTGGAATATCTGATTGGTTCCTTTCTGTGGTTGTCCCCGAAGGCCACTACCACCTGGGTCCTAGTGCTCTCAGAGTGGGGAAAATTTCCCTTTCACAGTTCTGAGTCCTAGGGGGTGTCAATGGGAGGAGTGACCCCAGTCGGGCTCCATTTTATTGCTATAAAAGTTGGTGAGCTGCTGGCAGGGCATTCTCTGAGTAGACCGTCTACTCCAGAATGTCCTTTTCCTACTTTTTCAATATATCTGGGATCAGTTAAGCTTCAGGACTTGTCACAAAGCCCATAACTTCTCTAGGGCATTTGAGGAGGAGGTGGTGGGAGTAGTTTAGAAGGATTATGAGGAGATGCTTTATGTTGGAGGCACTGGAGGATGGGGGTGATTGTAGTATTTATTGGTTGTCAGTTATCTGGGTGATTTATTAATTTGAGTTCTGTGAGGGTACCCAGCACATACAAAGTAAGGGCACTTACTGGTGTGGTATTACAAATAAAATATTGTCTTCATTTTTAAATACATTAGTAAGCAATCAGGTAGTACTGGACTAACTGGCCCAAAAGATCGCTAACCCCTCTAGATCATGTAACAGCATAAGAGAAATGTTGTGTATAATCTACTATAGGTGTGATAGATGTGGGGTCACTTCCTGGGTGTTAAATGTACAGTTTCTCCAGCAGTCTTTGGCACTAGTTTAGATCTGTGAGGTAAGCTTCCTTGCCAAAAGGGGGAGACAGAGACAAAGTTGAGAATGTGGGTTGCTTGTTTGGCTGAGTATGGAGACAAAGCAGAGGAAAACGCACAGCCCCTCTCAAGTATGGCCTTCATTTGAAAAGCAGATACCAGCTAAAATAATTGATCAACTGAAGGAGGTAAGGAAGAAAGAGACTTTCTTAGCTGACTCATGTCAACACAGTATGGGGAAGAAGTGGCAGCTAATAGGTTTAGACCCTATTTAGGGTGACCACATGTCCCAGTGTTCTGGGGATCTTCTGGTTTTGGGGGGCTGTCTTGGGCTTTCAGATGGGTTTGCTAAAACTGAGTCAATTCCTAGTTCTCATGTGGTCATAGAGCTTCTGCTGTTGCTGCACTGGGCTGAGCCATAGGTTATGCTGCTCTGAAACAGCTCAGCTGTGCTTCACTAGCCCCTGCTTCTCTGCAGACCATAGATTTTGACCCCACTCTCTGCATGCTCTGGACTGGCTCCTCCATAGGCCACTGTCCAAGAGGGTTCCGGGAGTCTTGCAGACATATTTGAACAGCCTGGTCCAGTCCCATGCTAAAGTAATTAGGTGAAAATGTCATTACTGATTCTTTGCAGAGATGTCAGAAGAGGTCATCTTTTCAGTTCTGAACTTTCCTTATGAAGTATTTCTGTGCAGTGAGGGGAAATGGAAACCTGCAGCTGGAAAGACAAAGAAAGATCAATGTTACAACCCCCCCCACACACACACACACACACACAAAACACCCTGTATATTTGCTAAACCCACTGGCTGGCTGGTAGAGAAATCTGTCAGTACAGGCACTGCGTCACACTACTGTAAAATGCCCTATAGGGCCCCTTGCAAGCACCAGAATATGGCACATGCTGAGGCTGGGGCAGGAGATAAGAGGGGCTGTGCTGAGGTAGGGCCATAGCGCAGCACTCTGTGGGAGACTGTGGGCAGCTCTGGGTTGTGGAGCTATCCAAAGGCAGCCCAGGGAGGACTGCCATTACTTGAAGCAGCTGCCTGGGCTGCCTAGATTAAATGGAGGGTTGTTTCTATGGTGTTCAGTGGTCAGTGCTTAAGGTGCTTGTAAGACATCTATATTGTGTGTCCAGTTCCAACTGACTGTTCATAACAATAGCTAGAACTTTACTGCACTCACCTAGACTCCCTTGTCTGACCAACTTAGCCCTTAAAGGCACAGTCCTCAATATCACAGTTTCAGTATGACATTATCTGGAAGGGCTGTATCTACATGTAGGACTTTCTCTAATCTCCCACCAATGTTATTGCACTGGTGCAGCTCTGAGCATAGTTAAATGACACGAAGGTAAAAATACCTACAGCCAGTCTACGCAAGTGCTGTCACCTTTTTCTATCACCAGTGGAGCTGTACCAAAGCTAAAGCAATAATCAGAAAATGTGAGAAATGGCTGTCTGACTATATTTACAGTGTGCTCTGATTACAACAGTGTGATTTTACTTCTCTTCATTAACTTCAGTGAACTTTGGATCAGCCCCTGTATGCCTATGGGGACAAAAGGACATGCACTTCCATGATTAGAGCACTCATACAGCCAGTTGTGCGTATTGTTTGGCTCACTAAAATGAGGTGAATTGGGGGGGGGGGGGGAGTGTTGTTTTTCCTTGACATTGAAATATCAAGCTTTTTTTAAAAAAAAATCCTTAGCAGAGCCAGACAAGGAAAATCCAAAGCCCATGGAAGTCAGTGAAAAGACTTCCATTGATTTCAGTGGACTTTGGATCAGGCCCATAGATGTTTCCCATTCAAATCTATAATGTAAAGTCTACTACACAATTATCATTTTCTCAGAAGTACATATAATAATTGTCTTCACATGCTAAAGAGATATTGATTTAAAGAAATTTAAAAATGTATGTACAGTATTTCTATTCCGCTCTCTGCATTTCTTATACAGTCTTCATTTCTTTTTTCTTCCAAAAACTAAACATATAAGCATAATATATACAAATAAAAATAAGTGCTTTACTTTTCCTTAATTTGTAACTTCATTGAGAATAGAAATAAGGTCATCGTCAATAGACTCTAAAACCCTGAGGTTTGCCAAAATACACTATACTTTTTAGAGGCAAACAGCATATATCAACCTTACTGTTGAGTCATAAAACCCCTAAGTTTCTGTAAGCAGATGTTGGTTACAGTTTACACGAAGAGGGAGAATATAATTACCACTCCCACAGCAACCCATGGGTCATTTCCGGGCCAAGAACGCTCCCAAAAATCTGTTTCTAATTTTCCAGAAAACCTTTGAAATTTGGCACAGTTTTCAAAAGTACATGGAAAAAAAAGTTTTCCTGAGGTTTGGCCTCTGAATGTGAAAGCAGAGCCTGCTGTTTAGACTCCTCTCACAGATCCACTGACCAACACCCAGCAGAAAGAATTTTCATTCTTTTAGAATACATCTGGAAAAATGAAGGTCAGTATGTGAACCAAATTCAATCTTTAAAAACTGCTGGATCTGTTGTTGTAACCTTTCTATTGTTGCACAAGGCCAGGCTCTAATCTGTAAGTATTTGCTTCACCGGAGAGAGGAAGAAAAGCAGTTCTAAATGTAGTACAGGAAGATTTATGCTTGTTGACTTGGACGGATGTCAGCAATAAACTAGAATACTCTTTCTTTTTGTGGTGGGGGTATTTAGTTTCAAACAAAGCCATAATATATATACTGCAGAGGATACTGTAAACATAATTATTTGTTTTTATCCTACAGACCCGGCTAAAAATCATATTTGGAGTGATCGTATGCCTTTTGCTTTCCTCACTTATTATGTGCATTATACTACTTCCAGGAAGAGGTAAGACAATTTATAGTGTAATGCATTGAAAAACACATCTTGGAGGTTGTTTTAAAATAAGTTTATACAAATTATTTAATTTTGTTTTAGCATTGTCCTGCCAGTGTTGCTATGGCTTTCTCAGCTTATAGGAATGTTTTACTGACAGTTTAAAGTTCCTAAAGAAATGAAGATGCCAGCATATGTTGATACAAGGAGCTCTTTCAAGTGAAAGGCACCTGCATTAACTTTACCATGCTTGACAAATAATGTGCTTTGACAGGGCTGCAAACATAGTTTTCATCATACTCCTATTATCTGTTAGCATTTGTTTTTGGGGCAGTGACACTCTCATGATCTATCTGCTTTGGATTTGGGGAACTTGCATTAGGTTTCAGATGGTTGAATAACAATTATAGACGATATTTTTATAATAAATTATTAGCTCAATGCACTGCTTTTATGAGTGGGGAGGAGGCTTGATTAGTTTATGACTACTTACAAATGACTTAACATGTTTTGAATGAAATATTAGCCAGCAATGTGTTTCATTATTTGGCTAGCTCTGTGAGGTTTGCAGATGTCTTATGGACCTGTTCCTCCCTGAGCTAATTACTGTAGCTCCATATTAAAATAATGGGTTTTGGTATGAAGATTCGGACATGTGTGGTCTTAAATTCAGGACCTGAGTGGCAGTGGCCTATTAGCATAGGCAGGTTTTCCAGGTGAGGTGTCTTATACAAGCTATCTAATGTATCTAAGTACTCGCATAGCCCCCACAGTAACTTAGGGCATGGCTACACTTGCAGATGTAGAGTGCTGTGAGTTAAACCAGTCCTCAGAGAGCGCAGTAGGGAAAGCGCTGCAGTGTGTTCACACTGGAAGCTGACAGCGCACTGGCGTGGCCATATTTACGGCACTTGTAGCGGCATTAGGAGCGGTGCATTGTGGGCAGCTATCCCACAGAGTATCTCTTCCTATTCTGGCGCTGTGGCCCCACAGGATGGGAAACACCACCGCATGGTGGTATCAAACCCAGGAGCAAGACCTGACCTCCTCTTCCTCCCCATGTCACACTCCCCAGGGGCAGAACCCAAACCTTCCCCTACCATGTCACATCCCCCTTGCCCGCCAAAAGGTTTTAGTGGAGTTTATGGCATTCTACTACAATAAAGTTGCCCATCCATGATATAGAGGTTGAATAATGATGATGATAAAGTCTCTCAGTGAGTTTAACAGATGAGCTACAGTTAGTTATTTTGGGTCTTGAGATGACACCAAAGACCAGTTTTGGACCTGCAGCCCCATCTACAAGTGCCACGGGTGAAGACTATTGTAGATGGATGTGCACTGCTTTTAGCTTTACGCCTTGCACGTCTCTCCTTGACTGCAACAAGCTGGAGTCTTGAAAATCTTTCAGTCCAAGGTGGCAGAGCTGTTGCCATTGGATCTTGTCGCAGGCTTTTGGGTTCTCACAACAAATGTTTTGGTGGCCTCAGAGTGCGGCACCCAACTCTTGCTGGTGGTCACTCTGACAATTTTTCCTAAAATACTTAATTAACCTTAGGAAAAACAAATAAATATGCACATATACATGTCCAAATCATTGTGATTTATTTATGTAGGAGTTTTTTTGAAGACTCAATGATAAAAATACTCTACAGTTGTCTGTTCTTTACTGGACCTAAATACAATGGAAACACAAATAAGGTGCTTTGCATGTTCTTGTTTATTTTGTTATTGTTATTTTCTTTTGCTCTTCCGGTTGTTGTTTTTTTTTTAGACTTGTTAGCTAGTAAGTCTACTGCTGTGAAAAGTGACACTTGTATGTTAATATCACTTTTCACAGCCTCCCAGCTAGTTACTAAATCTGCTGTGAAAAGTGATATTAATAAACATACAAATATCACTTTTCACAGCAGACTTTCTCAGCCCCAGCAAGCCAGAGAACAAATTAAGCCCTGGATGGGGAGGCAGTGGAACCATGGGTGATAAGGGAATTGATGGGGGACTGAGGGAGGCAGCAAAGGCTAAGGGCGATGGAGGGTGGTGAGCCTGGGGCTAGAGGCCTCTGCTACGTGGCCCGAGTCCAGAGCCTGCTGCTGCACAGCCTGGGGACAGAGTGCGAAGCCCTGCACCCAGGGGCCTGGGACAGGACCCAGGGAAGCACCCCAGGGGCCGGAGATGGAGCCTGAAGCCCCATGGCTGGAGCCTGCTGCCCGCCACCCCAGGGCTAAAACCCAATCTCACCAACCCCGGGAAGGTAGGGAACTCACTGGCTGTCTGCTTCTCTAATTTTTGTGGCTCCAGAGGGGGGAAGGCCTGACCCTTGCTGGTGGCCCTGGGAGAGGGGCTGCTGCTTTGCCCCCTCTCACAATCACTACCCAGGAGGATGTGGCTGTGAGAAAAGACCCTGGTGTCCGCATTTGAGAAATACTTGTGGATGTTGAGGTCGACATTGCGAGATTGGAGGATGGCCTTGACAGAGTCTTTGAATGTTTTCTTGGTCTGCTCCCGAAGAGTTCCAGTCTGCAATTTTCTGTAAAAGATGGCCTTGGGTATTCTACTGTCAGACGTACTGACCACATGACAGAATCATCTCAGCTGCACTCTCACTGTAAAAGCTTCAATGCCTGTGATGTTACAGCACTGAAGGACTTTGGTGTTTGGAATCAAATCTTGCTATTTAATTCCTTTTATCCGCTGTAGATGTCGTAGGTGGAATTGATCCAAGCTGTTTATGTGGTGTTGCTAAGTAGTCCACATATCGCAGCCACAGAGGAGTGTGGTGATGATGATGGCACAATAAACATTAGTTTTTGTTTGCAGTCTCACCCAGCGTTCATTCCAGAGATGATGCTGAAGTCTTCCGAAGGCATTGGTGGCTGCACCAAAGCACTTTGTAATGTCGTCATCAATCTCATGAAACGACACTGCCTATGTAGCAAAATTTGTCAACGAGCTTGTGTGGAGCATCATTGATGGACACAACTGGCATAGTTGCAGTACTTCTCAGTTGAGGCTGGACCATGACTTTTGGCTTCTTTAGGCTGATTCTTAAGCCAAAAAGTTTTGCTGCATGCACAAAGCAGTTGAATAATAATAGGATTGAACCTTGTGAGGCTCTACAGGTGAGGGCTTTGGAGATGGAGGAAAAGTTGCCATAGCAATCTACTGGGTTCAGTCAGATTGGAAGGATATGAGAAATTTCACAAAGTTCCCCTTCATCTCATCAGATTCTTGGAGGTGAGAGGAATATTTGGTAAGGAGTATGAGATATCACAAAGAGGTCCAGCTTAATGGATCTGGATGTATTTACCTTGTCCATGGACAAGTGCTGGCTTGGCATCAAGCTCTGCCCAAAGCCTCACTGAGAGGAAATGGGAAATGCTAATACCAGATCAAACAAGTGATTAGTTCCAATATCCATCAACTACAGTGTCCTGTACATCAGTCTTCAGTACCAGATGCTTCAGAGGAAGATTCAAGAAATTCTGTTTAAAAACAATTATGGGTTAACTCATCCATATGTAAGTATTTCCTTAACCCCAAGCAGTTAGCCTTTGGTATTGTCCCATCAGCATAAGGGTTTATACTCCTTATGCTTTTTTTACCCTAGCTAATGGGACTGTGGATGTTATCTCTATCGAAATAAAGATCCAGTTTGTCTTTGAATCCTTCTGAACTGTAGCTCAGTTTCCAGAGACAGAAGTGTGAGTTTTTTGTGGCTGAAAATCTTTCAAGTCAGACAAGAACAGGAAATATATGGTGAGTCAGAATTTTATGTTTCGCAACACTGCTTAACTGTGAGAAGTTCTTGAAAGAGGATTAACTCCATTGGAGGCTTACGTAGGAAGAAAGCTCAATTCCCTCTTCCAAAATAAACAAAAAGGTATAATCTGTAAATACTAGATATATTATAAGAAGAATTTAATAACAACACTGTAGGGGAAAATGGCCATCAAGTTTGCTAATGTAGAACTAAGAAATTCACAATTTTTCTTTTGGAGAATTTAACATAAATATGTAGTTGCAGTTTATGTGATTTCCCTGTATTTCTAATTTTGATTACATGGCTATTCTAATACTTAAAACTTGTGAAAATATGAAATATTACATATTTATAATGAGAGCTATCTTTCCTGTTTTCTTTAGGAAACTAATATGTTGTGGCTTGAAAACTGCCAATTTTCACTCAGAAATGCTCACCCTCTTTATAAAACTTTATGTTTTGCTTAGACTCTAAAGTCTTTATAAGACTTTATGTTTTGCTTTGCCTACTATGACTCCAGACCTCACCTTATCTCCTGATCTCTGGCCTTGACTCTTGCCTCCTGACTCTAGCCTGGTACTACCTCTGATCTCTATTCTCTGACTCCAGCCTAACTCTAATCCTGATTCCTGCCTCCTGATTCCAGCCTGGTACTACCTCTGATCTCTGCTCTCTGACCCTCTCCTGACTTTGACCCCAAAACATGCTTACTGAACCCGGATCTAGTAATTCCTCCAACCCCTGCTTATTGACTACCATCCCTGATGTGTGGACTCCAGCCCAGCTGTGGCTGATAGGTCAGACCGCCTACGCCCCAGTCCCTTACATTATGTCTGCACACCCACCCCCAAAAGTACAAGTGAATATGTAAACCGGAAAGGATACTATTCAATCATTATGCAGGCCTGATTGCCAATAGAGGAAAGTTCACAAACAGCAACTTAGGATACACTAGTAGGGTGCATGATGCCCTGGAGATCTGGAGATTCTGGAGATCTGGCGTTTTCAAATTTGGATAATCTGGGTCTTTATTCCCTACCAATAATATGAATATTAAAGGGGTGTCTAGTGACCACCATTATTTTGGGAGATCCAGTCTATCTATAACGTACTGCCCTGGCTCATGAAACCCTCCCCTGGTATGGAAGCACCTGGCAGAAGGTTAAATTACACACACAGCAGTTGATGGATGGTGGTAGAATGTACATTTGTTCAACTGAAGGCAAGATGATGCTGCCTACAAAGCCGTTTGGATCCCAGCGTGTATAATGCCATTAATGTTCTCCTGCAAAACATATGTGAGGATGGGGGGAGAGCTTTTGCCAGGAATGGGTTGATGTCTGTGCTGGTGTAAAGGCCTGTATATGTAGCCAGAAAGTGCACCTCTGAAAACTGATGCTGGAGCCAGGAGAACAAAGGAACTAAGGGTTGGTTTGTGCCCACATCCTTGATTGGGAGTGGGAAATGTGATTATGATAATAGAACATGTGCGCACAAAACTAGTGCACTGTGTCAATTTACCTGTGAGAGAATCAAATTTATGTATTGTTAATCTGAAACTTTATTAAAAGCTTGGCTTTGAAGTTCCTGTCTCTGTAGCACTCATACATCAAGGGATTGGACAGCAAAATAGAAGTAAAACACACAACTTACAGTTTGGAATACAAAAGAAATATGCAATGTAATGGTCATATATTGTCACAGTTAGATCTGTGCATAGAGCAATGATTAAATGTGGTAATGTTCAGTTATTATGAGGATGGAAAATGTAGGGCAGGTGTCAAGATTATGTTGTAAGACAGAATGGCCAGCACAGCATACTATGTAGTACACCATTCTGCATAACGTGACGTCACTAGGAGTGTTGTCTGTGCAAGGAATGCACGTTGACACCTTCTTTATAAAGGTGAAGGAACTATAGAGAACTAAAATCAAGACAGTGTGTTTTAGAAGAGAAAGATTGTTTGAGGGTCAAGGACCTTTGATTTCTATTGCCAGGTCTGCTACTGATTTCCTATTTGTCTTTGGACAGTTTGCCTCATCTCTTTACCCTATTTCTTTGTCTACACAATGAGAATGAAAATAGCTACTTACCTAATTTGGAGGGGCCTTATAAGGGTTAGTCAGTGTTTGTACAGTACTTTGAACATGTAAAGCACTCTAAATGCTAGTATATATTTTGCATGCCTATGAAACTAAAATAGTGATTAGATCAAAGTGAATTTATTTTAGGAAATTATGGGCCTGATCAGAGTTGTCCCAGCAACATAATCCAAAATGAGGATTCATAGGTGCTGGAACTAGGTGTGCAAGGGGTGTGGTTGCATCCCCTGGTTTGAAATGGTGTCCATCATATACAGGGTTCACAGTTTGGTTCAATGGCTCTCAGAACTCCCACTATACAAATTGTTCCTTCACCCCAGAAAGGATTAAAAACTCTCACAAAAGTTATGGAAGGCTTTGAAAGATGAGGAAGAAATGAAGACACGTTCTTTCTTTGTGGAACATGATTTCAAGGACTAATTATTGGAATGATCTTTAGTTATACAAAGGAGTCAGAAAACTGCAAATAATTAAAGCTGCTGCCTTAATTAGAGCATTTAAATGTCTCTTCAGTTGCTTGTGAACAAGCATTCAAAATGATAAGTAGTCAGCAAACTGGAAGTAAGAAACACTGGCATTCAATTTTCTTAAAGTGGGATGCTGGAAATTTAAGAAGAAATGGATACGTTTAGCAGTTGTGCTAAGTTAGCAGTTGTACCAAGCTATGGGAGAATATACTGCGTGTGAGAGTGATGTGGTTAAAAGAGTATTTAAAGAGTCTAGTCAGTTGATGTGAGAATTAAGACAAATGGAGGTCACCAGCTTGATCAGTGGTGCTGTCTGTATCCTTTGTAAGAATTCTATTCTAGATTCTGTAACGACCTTTAAATAAATACAAAGATTAAGAATTTTGCCTGATAAAGGTATCAAATAGGACTGCAGGTTTTGGCCCTAAGAGTGCACAGTTATAGAAATAAATCTTATTATTGGGTTTCTAATAGCTTTAAAACCATAATTCACGTACAGAATTTAATCTGGAAAGTACATGGTAAGTCAAGACATTTTAAGTATCCATTCATTTGGTGTTGAGAGGTGGTGGTGAAGAAGCTGATTCTTGACAATTATTTAACATCATTTTACTAAGAGTTTGTAATTTTCCCTTCTTTTTACTGAGAGCCTTAATCTATTAAAATATTATCCTGCTACTCACAAGGAGAATTAACTTCTTCATGAACGTATATGGATATTTTCTGAGTTTACTGCTAGCTCAGTGGGTTTTTGTTTTGTTTTGTTTTAGTTTTTGTATTTATATGTTTTTGCCTGTGGATTGTCATTTACTTTTATTTAGCTTCACAGCTTCCTTCTGCATTAGTGCAGGCAAAAACAGTGTCAACAGTTAATCTGACATATGTGTTCAACAGTAAATAAGTTACTTAGCAGAAGAACCACGCATTGTCATTATAAAGTATACCATAAAAGTCAATGCAAAGCAACATTTCACAGGGAGTCAAAATGTGGCCTTAACAGAGAGAGGAAATAGAGGCAAAGTTGAAACTGCAGTGCAGTAAATCATCAGGACTGAATGGCATTCACCGCAGAAAAAAAGAACAGGAGTACTTGTGGCACCTTAGAGAATAACAAATTTATTAGAGCATAAGCTTTCGTGGGTTACAGCCCACTTCATCGGATGCATAGAATGGAACATATAGTAAGATATATATATATATATATACACACATACAGATAAGTAATTAGCCTCTAACAGTTTGTATGGTAACTTCCAACTTATCTGTATGTGTGTGTATATATATATATATATGTATCTCTTACCATATGTTCTAGTCTATGCATCTGATGAAGTGAGCTGTAGCTCACGAAAGCTTATGCTCAGATAAATTTGTTAGTCTCTAAGGTGCCACAAGTACTCCTTTTCTTTTTGCGGATACAGACTAACACGACTGCTACTCTGAAATCATTCACCTCAGAGTTCAGAAAGAAAGAACAGGATGAAGCAGCAGAGATACTCTCTAATAGCCCAATGCTGACCCCATTGAAGATAATGGCAAAAATCCCATCGATTTCAGTGGGAGTAGGATTAAGTCCAAGGAGCACCCAAAGAGTGGAAAGCTGCTTATACAGTGGTAACCTTCAAAATCAGAGCAGAAGGAGTACCTAGGATTTACACACAGATAAGCCCTGACCAGAAGATGACTGCCTTTATCAGACAGCATTTCTCGTGTCCTGCACATTGCAAGTGTTTTGTGTAATATTGCTGGAAGGAAACCCATAGATTTTTTTTTTTTTTGCTTCTCATGAATTAACCTTAATATCTCATATTCCTTAACTTTGCACTTACGTGACCCAAGGCTTTCAGTATTGCTCTCTGCTGATTCACACTGATACATTTTTTGTTTTACCCCAAAAGCCCCAAACGGTGGTTTAATGCGTGTTAGCTTTTTAAAAAAAATTTTTTTTTTAAAAAACCAACCACATCTTTTGTGCTTGGTTTTTAAACGAGTGTTTAAATAGTCAGTTCATACATCAATAACTAGTTTGCGAATTAAACTGTGTGGCCCTAGCAAAAGCAGCCAAGTTTGCAATTGCAACAGGCTGTAATGAAGTATTAGAGAGGCTGACTCCCTTCCAAAATCATTACAAATTGTGATTTTCAGCAGCAAATAAACAAATTGTTCATTTTACTACATCTGCTCTGGCTTGGCTGGCAATTCAAACTCAAATCTCTTGCCTTTCTTTTAAAAATATCTGTCGTAGAACTACCGGATCAGATGAAAAGCCCAGCAGCAGTCTGTCCCCTCAGCACTGATGACCTCCTCTGCACTCCCCACTCAATACAGACACACGTTCCAGCTCCTCTCCTATGAAATTATGCAGAGGATGTTAACTAGGTCCATTCCCCTATCATCTGTTTGGCAGCTTGTTTCTATTGCTCTTTCAGCCTCATCTTCTCCTCTGTCTCTGAGGTGACTTGGTTTTGTTTGATCCCCTCCCATTATGCCTCTGAAGCTATCCTCCTCTCTGACTGGGAGCTCAATGGTTCTGTGACTGACGTCACTCAGCCCATCCCTGTTCTCCCTAGTCACCCTTGTCTGGCAGACAAGAAAGTTAACAGATAACCTAGGACTTCTGTTCAGTAGGATTTTCCCAGGCACCTGTCTGGGCACTGTGAAGGGGAGGGTGGAGAACACACGTTTGAGCACTATTCAGAAGCCCATTTATGTAGTGTCGTATGCCTGGCCCACTGGGAGAATGGTGATTTCTAAAATTCAGTTTACTAGATTTATGAAATCATTCTCCAGTTTTATTTCTCGTTCTGTATATGTGTGTGTTGCTTTCTTCTGGCTACATGAAGAAATAAGCATAGGTGATGATAATCTTTCAAGTCTTATATCCATCTTCTAACACTTGGTAAGAACATTGAAAAGCTTGTAAAGAGTGGAACTGCCTGGTTCAGGGGACTGGTCATGGGATACGGAACCTTTCACCTCTCAGTTGTTGGTTGAAATCTAGCTGTGCTGAGCAACGATTTAAAGTGGCTATTTGACTCTTTGGTGGCCCAGGTACAGGGGCTTATTTGAAATCATATAGGGGTTCCTGTAACCATTAAAACAGGCATCTTCATACCCTGCACAAGTTCAGGAAACCCTGCCCTCTTTAAAAACTGTTGACTGCCCCTGGTAATGGTGTGGGGAGGGGTTCTCCTGCCTTCATAGTGTCTGCAGCTACATAGATCCATCTCTGTTTATGTGAAATGAATTCTCCTCGGTCTAGTTCCTAGCTTCTTATCCCTTGAGGCAGTTCCTCCAGAAGAAGGTTGAAGGATGCTGTCAGGGCAATGATGGAAAGCTTTCCCTGGTGCTGCCTCTGGTTTGCCTGATCTGGGAATTACTGGAACACTACATTCTTCAGGGCTTCTCACTACACTAAGTTTCTGGAATAGAGGAAAAGCTCAGCTAGCAACAATTTCTATTTTGTTTCTCAATCTACACAGATGTTATTTAATAACTCTTTCCTCTCTCTACTTTATTTCTAAAGTTCCCAACCCAGATGACAATCCTAGGGCTCTTACATTGGAGGATTATTTGAATGGAAAATTTCAGTACAAAACATTTTTTCCATACTGGATTTCAAGTAAGTGAAGATATCTTTTGTGGCTACGTATAATTTTTAATACGTATCTTCTGGCTGGTTTACATAGACTGAGGCCTGGTCTACACTAGAAAATTAGATTGGTTTAACTATGTCAGTGAGGGGTGTGAAAAATCCATACCCCTGTGTGGTGTAGTTAAGATGACCTAAGTGTCCGTGTAGGCAACTCTAGGTTGATGTAACAATTCTTCTGTCAGCCTAGCTACCACCTGTCAGGGAGGTGGATTACCTATGCCAAAAGGAGAAATGCAACAGCATCGCAGCAGTGCCATTATAGCATTTTATATATAGACAAGCCTTCAGAAACATATTTTTATTGTACTTGCTTCCATTAGATGCACTGAACATACACTGAACATTCATCTCTTAAAGAGTCTGTTTTATTTTATCTTTGGTTTCACTGAGCTTTTATACTTTCAGTAGATAATGACTGATAATCTTTACCTACGGGCCCTTAGTCACGTTGAGCACTCTTGTCTGCTCTCTTATGGTAGAAAATTGTATGCCCTTGACACCTGCAGAGTCCCTTTGAATGAGGCCTGTTTGTTCAGGTTTTGCATAGGAGTTAAGGATTTGGCTCTAAGTGAGTTCTTTAATATACAAAATAAATATATGAAGTTAAGTATTAAGCACCTGAGTTCAGTAGCACATGTATAATTAAGCCAGAATTTGGCCCAGATGATCCTTCTTCATATTGTGCAGTGCTAGTGTTATCTACAAAATCTGTATACAGCGGAGAATGGTCAGGTGAAATGCAAAGTCAGGATTTTGAATCTTCTTCCATTAGTGAGTTTAAATTAGACATCCTATGTTACGGACCCTAAAATGGGTCAAATCCTGGCAAGTTTGGGCAGTCATAATTCAGAGCGGAAATTGGCTGTGAAGTAACTGCCATATCACTGGTTGTGCAGTGTAATTTCAGCACATATCTGAGTGTCCAAAGACTAGATCGTTGCATAATTGGGTGCTGTTATGGAATTAAAAAATAAGGCAAAACTTATTTTTATACTGATTTCAAAAGACATTTGTTCTTGAACTGCTCATCTGCCAAAGAGGGACTATACTCTGATAAACACTTTTATTTCACAATATCTTCTGTGTAAAGATATTGTGAAATAAATATTCCCTTCTCCCCTCTCCCCCCAACAGGTCATGAATATCTTCATCAGTCAGCGGAAGATAACGTTATTCTCTATGATGTTGAAACTGAGGACTCAACTACCATCTTGACTAATGACACGCTTGTATGTATCATTTCCATTTAAAAAATAAATAGAATGTTGTTGTTTTAAAAACTTCCATGTAAATACAAATAGATTTAAATATTCAGATATTTAGTGTATGTGTACTAGAATCTAATCAACTTCTCAATCTTTCAGAGAAAAGTTAACGCATCAAACTATGCATTATCAGCTGATAAACAATTTATAGTTCTGGAAAGCGATTACACAAAGGTAATTCCTTTTTTTGATTACTTGGCTGAAACTTCTGCCTTTTAACATCTGATATTTTATAGGTTGTGGTAACATATTACTCAACATGAGATCAAGAACCATTAATAGTAGGTTAGAGAGGTGAATTAAATTAAACTACCATATAGCATAGGGTGGTGTGTAGGCCCCAGGGGAGCACTGAGAGGCATTATACCTCAGAGTTGATCATATTTTTTTCTGGCTTACTCATTTTTTGCAGCTTTGGAGATATTCTTATACAGCATCATACCACATTTATGATCTTCAATACAGGTAAAGCCTGATACCTGTTTCTCACATAACTATAGCCAAATACTCTAGATATGTGCTTGCTAGCATTTCCATTAGAAAGCTCTCTTCTGATATTAGTATTGCACTGCACTGTTGTTGCTTCAGTCTCTCAAGTTGCCAGCTGTTTGCTTGATTAGCTGGTGCAAAATTCAGAAATTACCCTGAAAAATGTGTACTTTGGGAAAATCCCCCTATCTTTTCACCACTAGGTATCTTGGGTCTATCTGATCTGTGATTGCCTGAATCTCTGACTACTCAGAATTTTCTAGTCCCTCCTTCTGTCCTTTATCCATCTTCTTTATTTGATTTTTCCTTCCATTCTGACTGCTCTTTTACATCTCTGGGAAGGTGCTGGCAGGGAGTTGAAGGCAAGAGGCTGCTGCAGCTTGGGTGCTGAGGAAAGCCATTGTACATGGTACTGCAGCTGTTCTCCTGAAGTACACAGGCACTGCTGATGCTTTGCTGGCTTCTCATAGGTGATGCCACATAATAGGTCCATGGAACTTCCATGTGATCACATGATTCACAAGTCACTAGAGCTGATTCTAATAGTAATGCAGACTGTACAGTATAGCAGGTGACTTAGTTTCCTGTGCCATACTTGGACACAGGTTAAGACTGGCATTTCAGGCTGTTGGACTAAGGGCTGCCTGACCTGTGCACACACAAAATTTGCTAGCATATGCAAGCCCTCATGCATGAGTCACATTATTTTATGCCTAACTGCTTGGTTTGCACAGCAAATGCAAGTTTTCTGACACCAATTTTACATTGTTCACAAAACAAAAGCTGTTAAAATATTGTACTTTTGTGCTTTTTCTTTAATCTGCCTTTTATATATATGTACATTATTACGATCTGTTTGCAGTGCAGGCAATAGCTATTTCAACTTCTTTCCTTTTTTTTTTTTTTAGTAATTTTGTAACAGAACATCCGCTTCCACATAAAATTCAGTATATATCCTGGTCACCCGTTGGACACAAATTGGTCAGTAAAAATAATGAAGTGCTGAAATAATGTAACTTTTTCATGGAATAGAATAGATTTATTTGGTTATGTGGGTTTGCTTAAGCCCTATTTTCACAGACCTTTAAATTGTGTTTATCAACCATACTTAGTAAAGATAACAGTTTAGCTAGTCAATATGGAAGGGGGAACACCGTTATAGAACAACCTGTTCTAGCCTAAAGCTTATGTTTTAACGGCTCATAAACAGTAAATAATACCTAACTTGCTATTGTCCCGTAATTTATTTTATCAAGAACTTTGAGCACAGTTCATAGTTAAGACATTTTCTTAGTAAAACACTGAAGAGCAGTTGCACTCTCACTGACCTCCAAATCTGACAATGGAAGAAGAGAGGTCAAACAGGCTACATGCTCCACCTGAGAATTTTGAGTGCTGGTCATTTAAAATGCAGTGCAATTGACATTTTACTTTTATGTTATTAAATCAAATATTTGTAGTATCAAGAAACACAATTTTCTAAGAAATTCCTCTCATTTTGGTTTGATGCAGCCGTCCTGGCACACCCTAAACTCCCATTGAGTTTACTAAGAGTTTGAGATGAACAAGGGCTATGGGATCAGGCTCCTTTTTTTGTAACAGAAATGGACAAATGGGTTCAGCTAAAATAAGAACCTTTGTTCAAATCTCAAACTGAATATGAACTGAGCCTTTTCTGAATTTCCAGTAAAGTCTGATTGCCTTTTAAAATTTATATTATAGACTCATGTTTTGTGCTGTACTTGCTGATCCCAGCTAGGATCAGAAATAGAAATGTCTGAAATCTCACAAGAAAGCCTGTTCACCTGAGATTTCTAGCTCAGTTGAAAGATACAAGAGTTTCAGAAAGTTTGAATGAGTTTCAAAGAGGACTACAAGCTTTTCTAAACCTAACTGTATCTTGGAATCCTTTGAAGCTCATTTATGACGAATATTTCAGGATTTTTTTTTCATTCAATGTACTTTCCAATACAGCTAATGGGAGTTAGATACCTGCATCAACAGTTTAAATATAGCAGTTTTTTCATATTGAGAAAAATTCAGTGGAGTTACTGTGGATTTACACTGCTGTAACTGAGAGCAGAATTTGGCCTTCAAATTGTAATTTACTTCCATTAGATCAAATCCAAACCTAGTCCCACAGGAGGTACTAGGTTCTTGGGAAAATTTGCAAAGGCTTCAATTGTAATTTTACTTGACTAAGGATATCCAGATTTGGCCTATCTATTTTACTTTATTATCATTTCTAATGTATACACAATAGCATTGACTGTACAAAATTTGGTCAGACCTTTTTCTATAATTGTATATATTCCTAACAAATAAATTCTCATCTTTAGGCATATGTGTATCAGAATAATATCTATTTGAAACAATATCCTGAAGATCCAGCTATTAAAATAACTAGTAATGGAAAAGAGAATGTAATATTTAATGGAATTCCTGACTGGGTCTATGAAGGTAAGTTAATATTGAAAACTGCATTAAACAAGGCAGGGTTTGGTCAGAACTTAGATGGGAGAACACCAAGCAACATCTAAGTGCAGCAAGAAACGGTGTTGGTGATTTAGTATTTTGCAGTCTTCTCTCTAAGTCACTAGTGAGCCTGTTTACGCATATGATGTGCCAATCACCTTAGTAATTATGCACTGTCCATGAGCCACCCAGTGAGGGTCCCAGTTTCCAATGAGATGAGAAATCAAAGGCCTGTGATCATCCAAGATACCATGTCACATTTCATAATGTGATTTCATAAGAGTAGAGATGTTAGCCGCAGTGGCCTGACAAAATTTCAGCTCAGGAAACTACAGTCTCTGCCGTTAAATTTTGCCTATCGCTTCAGTTAGATACGTAACTTCTCACTTCCTCCCCTAAAATCTCTGGTGTTGTGCAAGTTGGTGCTGCATTTAGAGCCCAGAGTTTGCTACATTTCAGTTGGGAGTTTCTGCCAGATTAAGACATCTGTAATTTTCACTGGGGATCCACAGCAGACTTTCTTCCTTAGATGCCTTCCAGCAGGAGCTGTGCCAGCAGAAGCCACCTGAGACCATGGGCTGAATTTAGCCCTTTGTAAATATTCCTTTCATCCACTGTTGTCTGACGTGATCCTGTAGTGCCCTTTTGGGGTGGCAATGTTCAGTTGGGTGCAACTATCCAGTCCTTATTAGTGCAAGGAAGCTGGGGCCTTATTTTTGTGGCTCCATGCCAAGCCTTTTATTCCTCATTTTCACAATTCCTCCTCCTCCTCACACAAAAAATTATCCCTACTAGATAGGCTCATCTTCCCTTCCTTAGAACCATCCTTCCTTAGAACCCGATGCCCTTTGGAGCACTGGTTCCTGTTTGAACTGACCAGGAGGCTAGTACAGCAGAGTATGTGCAAAAGTTTTCCATTGAAAAACAACACCACTACTTCATGTCTTGTGGTGACTTCAAACCAAGATCAAGATTCAGACTCAGTCCAGCAAGAAGTAGCTTGATTTGCTACCACAAAGCCATTGGGCTGGCCTATTAATAAATATATTTGCCTGCGCTAATCTTTTGTAAACCAGTACCTCTCTTGAGCCTGGAGCACTTACATGGACCCAAAGATCGGTGGACTTGTTTTGAGATTATCTTTCAGCTTCTTGTTTCACGACATGCCAACGATGTTCTGATGTCTCACCATATCAGCACAACCTGCCCTGTGTTGTTCCTTATATGCAAACAAGTACAAGCAAAAGATGGGTTTCACTTCTTGTAACTAGAGAAGTGCAAAAGTAAGGTTGAACAGAAGAGCGCACTGTTATTGCAAAATCCTATCAATATATAGGAGGGAGTTTTAGAAGGCTGGGTAGGTGCATTGTTTTTTGGGTCCCAGCAGTTTGTAAGAGATCCTACATTTTGGGAAATGATAACTAATAATTGCCTACTTTTTATTCTGTTGCAATAGAGCAAGGGGGCACCTACAATTAAAGAGTAGTACATTTAGAATCCGTGAAAGGGCATGTATTTTTACACATCATATAATCATTCTATGGAGTTCACTGCTCCAGTAGGTCATGGAAATGCATACTGTAGCTTTATTTTGTAAAGGAGTGGGGAAAACGTTATGGCATTTAATATCTGTAGTTATACAAGTGGTGATAATGATACTAGTAACCAGACGTATTACTTCAGGACATAAATCATTTACCTGTCCAGATCAAGAAGCAAAAAGAAAAGGAGTACTTGTGGCACCTTAGAGACTAACCAATTTATTTGAGCATGAGCTTTCGTGAGCTACAGCTCACTTCATCGGATGCATGCCGTGGAGACTGCAGCAGACTTTATATATACACAGAGAATATGAAAAAATATCTCCTCCCACCTCACTGTCCTGCTGGTAAGAGCTTATCTAAAGTGATCATCAGGTGGGCCATTTCCAGCACAAATCCAGGTTTTCTCACCCTCCACCCCCCCAGGTGAGAATGGCCCACCTGATGATCACTTTAGATAAGCTATTACCAGCAGGACAGTGGGGTGGGAGGAGATATTTTTTCATATTCTCTGTGTATATATAAAGTCTGCTGCAGTTTCCACGGCATGCATCCGATGAAGTAAGCTGTAGCTCACGAAAGCTCATGCTCAAATAAATTGGTTAGTCTCTAAGGTGCCACAAGTACTCCTTTTCTTTTTGCGAATACAGACTAACACGGCTGTTACTCTGAAACAGATCAAGAAGGAATATCCTATCTTCCTCCCCCCTCAACCTCATGCATTGCATTGCACAAAAGTCCAGGCTCATTATTAGTTTCTGCCTTCTTCTGGCTAATCCCAGTACCTGACCAGATAAACCAGTGGTCTGGTGCAGAATGAAAATCCTTTTTTGGTGTTTAGGAACAGAATGAATCCACTTTTAAAAATCAACGATACACCAATTTGTTAAGGTATTTTTCTGACAGGAAACATGAGCTTTTAATGTACTGCGCATAATTTATTTTTCCACAGAGCAGTGTTTTGAATAAAGGGAGGATATTTTCCAATCAGTTTCCACCTGATTCCCATGCTCACTACCCCTTCCTTCTCTCCTGATCACACCCAGAATTCTTTGCTCCTTCAGAAATGGTGACTGCCTTTATGCTGCTTCCAACGGTTGGGACAACCTCATAATTACTATTCACTAGGTCCCATCCTTCATTTTCTTCAAAGTCCACTTCTAAAAGAAGTTCATGAAGCATTCCAGCTATAATGAACAATATTGTGCACTGGATGATGTTAACCCTTCTTTATGTAGATACAGATCTGAACCATAGCACTGGATCCGAATACCCTGACTATTGGGAGTTTAAACGTTGTGGCTTGGGCACATTTTTATAATGTATAAACAAAATTCTGGATCAAAACTCACTTAAATTTGGGGGGAGATTGGATCTGGATCTGAACTTTGCAGATGAGACTCATGTCTCTTTTATACTTATTTAATGGCAATGAAACTCAGGGAGAGTTTTGACTTCAATGTGAGCAGGATTAGGCTTCAATCCAGCAAGACACTTAACCATATACATAACTTTAAGCATATGAATGGCTGACTTAAATGGGTCTCTCTGCATTGTAACCTTTTGTAACTTTTATGTTGAAATGTTCCCAATGAATATTAAGTTGTTAAAGATAAGGGTGCAATAAAACATAATTTAGTTTTCAGGTTCGCACCTCCAGGTTGGTTACAAAAATGTATTTAGTAGACAACCACTAAATAACAGTTTAAATGATAAAAACTAAATGTTATTAAAAAATGATTAGTTACGCAAACTGGCATGCAATTATCACTTGAACACTACTACAATTATACTTACACGCAATAGTGTATTAATGAGTGATCATCAGTCCAGTGAAAACAGAGTGGAATACAGCCTTGTCATCCTGGAACCTAGCGGTGCCCGTTTGATGTTAATTGGAGCTCTGCCCAGTAGTAACAAAACTACTCTTATAATACTAATTAACATTAAACCTACCCATTACCCCCTTCACATTTCTGCCAGCTTCTTATTGGTTCTTTACATTACACATGATTTAAATTAACATCTGCACCAATTGTCTTTCCCCTACTATCAATATAGATAGCATTTTAATAAAACATTCACAATTCTTAAAAACACTCAGTAAAGTCTGTGCTAAAACCAGTTATAACTGAAACATAGCCACTATATAGCCTTGGGTCATGTCCTTTCTAACTTCAATTTTCCCATTTTATTATCTCCAACTTACCTCTACCTTTTCTCACTCTAGTCATCTCAATTTTCCCTACTCCTCTATGCTTAGGCTAACTTAAACCAAAACCAAATTTCTACTTAACATAGACTACAGCATGAATAAAGTTATTAATCATAGAATATCAGGGTTCTCAGGAGGTCTTCTAGTCCAACCCCCTGCTCAAAGCAGGACCAATCCCCAATTTTTGCCCCAAATCCCTAAATGGCCCCCTCAAGGATTTAATGTTCTTAAATGCTTTGCAGAGTCAAGATCTTTCTTATGTAGCACAGTTCTCTTGTTAAGGAGTGATGAGTACACTGATGACAAGATATAAGTTTAGGTTATATTGCTTTGTTAGGTCATAAATGATGAGCTGTAAGTAACATGTACATTTTTTTTAGAGGAAATGCTTGCTGTGAAATATGCTCTGTGGTGGTCTCCAAATGGAAAGTTTATAGCATATGTAGAATTTAATGATACTGACATACCAGTTATTGAATATTCATATTATGGTGAGGACCAATATCCTAGCAAAATAACTATTCCATATCCAAAGGTATGTTGCTTATTTTAAATGGGTGCCATTTCATTCCCCTTGGTTTGTAAATGAGTTGTGATGGCTTTTAAATCGAGACACCGAAAATGTGCATGAAAAATGTTTGTACTGCTGTAGAGCAGGGTTTAATCCTGCTCTATCTTAGAATTAACTGAAGAAAGTAAACTTGAGCCCCAACCCTGCAAAGACATAAACATGTGTAGAACTTTACACACATGGGAGTAGTCCCAATGAAATAAATGGAACTACTCATGGAAGTACAGTTAAGCATGTGCATAAAGGTTAGGAGGATCTGGGCCTTACTTTGCTTTCCTACCTGATGTACCTATTGTGTTGCTTAACAATATCTTTATCATAACATATTGTATTTTTAAAAAAAAGCCTACATTACACTGAGAAATAAGAGGGTGTGAAATCATAGAATATCAGGGTTGGAAGGGACCTCAGGAGGTCATCTAGTCCAGCCCCCTGCTCAAAGCAGGACCAATCCCCGATTTTTGCCCTATATCACTAAATGGCCCCCTCAAGGATTGAACTCACAACCCTGGGTTTAGCAGGCCAAAGCTCAAACCACTGAGCTATCCGTCCTCCCCAAGATCTCAAATTTATTTAAATCCTTTAGGGATTGATCCAAAGCCCACGGACTTCAGGTCAGTCAGGTCCTCACTGACTTAAATGGGCTTTGATTCAGGTCTTATAGCTGTAGTTCAAAAAAAAAGGCCAAGTTATTTGTTCTGTACTGGAGATCTCCTATGACCCTAATTGGAGTCTTCTCCCCAAAACTGGGGCAGTATACATTCCAGAGATCTACACTGTACACAGGAGAGAAGAACTTCCACCTAATTTCATGTTTTCTTCTCCCAAGCTGTCTGGCTGGACATTGAATTAGATATTTTTTTTCTTCTTGATGCATGAACTAATGCTAAGTGGAATAACAAACTGCCACAGTGAGTTACTCCAGATTTACATTAGTGTATGTAAGATCAAAATCTTCCCCATTATGTTCAATAATATCAATATTTCAAAATACTTTAAATTCTTTAAAAAACTTATTGCTTTGTTGCAAGAAAAAATGTTAATTTTTTTAAATGGTAGCTAATCCTCCAGAGCTTGATTTGAATAACCTGGTAATACATTTCCTTTGAAGGCTGGGGCTAAAAATCCTACCGTTAGAGTGTTTATTGTAGACACTACTAACCCTGAAGGTTTAGGTCCTAAGGAAGTACCTGTTCCTGCAGTGATAGCATCAAGGTAGTGTGCTCTCAAATTCATCTTCTTTTCCTTTTCTTTCTGTTTATTGTTAAATGATGGAACCTCTTATTTTCTTTTCTGGAGGTTCTGTTATGTATGCTACAGCTTCATATTTATGGATTTGGAGCTAATCTGAAGTTTTAGATACTGCCTTTACTGGTTCATTCTTTATGCAGTTCACAATCCTTGCTCACATAAGGCTCACATAAGGCCACACCATTGACGTCAATGGGAGTTTTTCCATTGTCTTTAATAGAGCAAGACTGGGGCCATAATGGATGCAATAGCAATAGCCCATTTGTATACTGTAATAACCAGCTTTCATTCTTGTTTTTAGTGATCACTATTTCACTTGGCTCACTTGGGTAACAGATAATCGAATCGGCGTGCAATGGCTAAAGCGAATCCAGAATTTTTCTGTCTTAGCTGTATGTGACTTCCAAGAAAACTCCAATTCCTGGTACTGTCCAGAGGTACTGCACATTGAAATATATACTTAACATTGCTGTGAAACCAAATTTACAGTTGAAGTTACCGAACTTTGAATATAGATTCATCGATTTCTGAGGCTATAAGGATCCATTAGATCATCTAGCCCAGTGCTCTCAACCTTTCCAGACTATTGTACCCCTTTCAGGAGTCTGATTTGTCTTGCATATCCCCAAATTTCACCTCACTTAAAAACTAATAGCTTACAAAATCAGACATAAAGATACAAAAGTGTGTCAGCACACTATTACTGAAAAAATTGCTTTCTTTCTCATTTTTACCATAAAATTATAAAATAAATCGATTGGAATATCAATATTGTACTAACATTTCAGTGTATAGTGTATATAGAGGAGAATAAACAAGTCGCTGTCTGTATGAAATTTTAGTTTGTACTGACTTTGCTAGTGCTTTTTATGTAGCTTGTTGTAAGGCAAATATCTAGATGAGTTGATGTACCCCCTGGAAGATCTCTGCATAACCCCGGGGGTATACGTACCCCTAGTTGAGAACCACTGCGTACCTCCAGGGGTATATGTACCCCTGGTCGAGAACCACTGATCTAACCTGACCTCCTGTATAACACAGGCCATAGAGCTTCCCCCAGTTACCCCTGTATTGAGCCCTATAATGTGTGATTGACTAAAGCAATCTGGAAAGGTATTCATCATGTTCTGAAAACATCAAGAGATGAAGAATCCTCCACTTTCCTTGCATGGTGATAGCCGTGTTAGTCTGTATCAGCAAAAAAAATAAGGAGGACTTGTGGCACCTTAGAGACTAACAAATTTATTTGAGCATAAGCTTTCATGGGCTAAAACCCGATGAAGTGGGTTTTATCCCACGAAAGCTTATGCCCAAATAAATTTGTTAGTCTCTAAGGTGCCACAAGTACTCCTCGTTTTTTTTCACTTTCCTTGGTTGTTTGTTCCATCAGTTCAGTGGTTTTCAACCTGTGGTCTGCAGATCCCTGGGGGTCCACAGACTATGTCTAAGATTTCCAAAGGGGATCGCACCTTCATTTGAAATTTTTTAGGGTTTCACAAATGAAAAAAGGTTGAAAACCACTACGTTAGTTAATCATCCTCACTGTTAAACTAAATACAGTAACTCCTCACTTAAAGTCGTCCCGGTTAACGTTATTTCATTGTTACGTCACTGATCAAATAGAGAACATGCTCGTTTAAAGTTGCGCACTGCTCCCTTATAACGTTGTTTGGCAGCCATCTGCTTTGTCCACTGCTTGCAGGAAGAGCAGCCCGGTGGAGCTAGCTGGTGGGGGCTTGGAACCAGGGTGGACTGGCAGCCCCGCTATCAGCTCCCTTAAGTCCTAAGTTCCCTGTGCGGCAGTTGCCCAGCAGGCTACCAATTGCAGGCAGTTCACTGTCCCTCCCTCCACTGCCATGTGCTGCTCCTGCCCTCTGCCTTGGAGCTGCTCCCGGGAGCCTCTGCTTGCTGTGCGGGGGGGTGGGAAGAGGGGTGCTAATGTCCGGGTGTCCCCCTCCCTGCTCCTGCCCCTCCCCGCTCCTTTACCCCATCTCCACAGAGAAGGGGGGGACACAACACGGCTCAGGAGGGAGGGAACTTGCTGGCAGCAGGTGCTGTCTCAACTTGCTGATCTACTTAAAAAGGCAGTGTACTTAGAGTGGGGTCAGCGTACTTTAAAGGGGCAATGCAAGTCTCTCTCACACACACACACACGGTGTGTGTGAGTGTCTCTCTCTCTCACATGCATGCACGCACACACATACACACACAGTGTGTGTCTCTGTCTCTCTCTGCCATGCTGTCTCCCCTCCCTCCATTCGTGCTGCCTTGTAGAGTGTGAGGCTACATGTGTTAACCCTTGAGTGCTCAGCCAAGTGCTAGTTCATCATTTAGCAGTAAGACATTCCCTGGGAAATGTCCCACCCTCTTCCACCCTCTGACTCCACCACCTCAACCAAACTTCACAATCATCATTGCTGTGTACAGTATTACATTGTTTGTTTAAAACTTTTTTTTTCTTTTTCTCTCTCTCTCAACTCTAAATAAAAAAATATAGTCTTTTGTCTGGCGAAAAACATTTCCCTGGAACCTACCCCCCCCCCATGTATATTAATTCTTATGGAGAAATTGGATTCGCTTAACATTGTTTCGCTTAAAGTAGCATTTTTCAGGAATATATCTACCATGTTAAGTGAGGAGTTACTGTAAGTAATAACCTAGAACTAATGGTGAATTATTTCATGATATCGTGACTCCTCTGCAAAGTAAATACATAAATAAAATCTAGTTACAAAAGCAAAAATCCAAATTGTCAGTACTTTTTTTCAATGAGTTTAAATAAAAACACAAAACAGATATCCACTGACTTCAAAACTATTGAGTTTAATTCTCCTCTATTTTTGAGCCAGGAGATCTCCTCACAGGGAGGAGCCTAATTGTGAAAAAATGCATCCAATTTATGTGCTTTGGAAGTTTACGTTAAGGCTGTGTTGGAATAGTTCAAAACACTGTACATTAAGAGTGAGAGGAAGATGTGCAGAGATGAGACAGCTGTGGTCAACATTTCACTGATAAATTTCATACAGATGCCCCAAAAAATGGTTAATACAAGTACAGTAATTTTAGTGTGGCAGTCTCATTCATGCTCCTGTAGTCAAAAGTCTCTCATAATGGGCATAAACCTTGCTTCTAGAGGTTATGTTAAACCATCCATAAATATTCACTTCAGGCTGAAGCTTAGGGTACATAGAATCAAGCAACCAATTTTATAAAGATAGAAGTTTGTCTGTTTTGTAAAATTGTTTTTGTTATTTTATATACTGCAAATATAAAGGACATGACATTTCAATTTACTCAAATGAACTTTACAAATTATATGTACAGCAGATATTGTTGAGACTTTAAAGGAAGTTAAGTTTCAATCCTGCAAAAGCTTATGCATGCAAGTAACTTTTCACACATGAACAGTTGCACTGGGGCAATTCAGACACAGTAATGTAAAGTTACTCAAATGCAATTTGCAGATCAGGGTCCTATAAGTCAGTGGTACTTGACCAGGGGTACCTGAACCCCTGGGGGTATGTAGAGGTTTTCCAGGGGGTACATCAACTCATCTAGATATTTGCCTAGTTTTACAATAGCCTACATAAAAAGAATTAGTGAAGTCAGTATAAACTAAAATTTCATACACACAAGGACTTGTTTATACTGCTCTATACACTAAAATGTAAGTACAATAGTTATATTCCAATTGATTTATTTTATAATTGTATGGTAAAAATGAGATAGTAAGCAATTTTTCAGTAATTGTGTGCTGTGACATTTTTGTATTTTTATGTCTCCTTTTATAAGATTTTAACTGAGATGTAACTTGGGCGTATGCAAGACAAATCAGACTCTAGAAAGGGGTACAGTAGTCTGGAAAGGTTGAGAGCCACTGCTATAAGCAATTTTACATTTCGAAAAAAGGCCATTTTCATTATATAACAGATTCAATTCAGATTTTCCTTAAAATTGAATCTGTGTCCCATCAGTAAGATATATGTGTTTTGAGGATTAAAGATTATATTGACAATCAAAAGGTTTTATAAACATCAAGGGATTAAAGGGTCTAACAGCAAGATGCTGATCATTCTGGCCTTGATCCAGTAAAGCACATAAGCACATGTGCTTAACTTTAAGCATGTAAATGACTTCAATAGGACTAATTCCATGTTAAAATTAAGCATGTGCTTAAGTGCTTTGCTGGATTGGGGCCAAAGTGATCAGCATCTTGCAGGATTGTGTTCATAATCCTTGTTTAATTGCGTTGATGCTTCCCTAATACTTTGTTTATATAGTGACACAGTGCTTTTATCATATTAAAGTTTGCACAAATGGCCATTTGAAGGCGTGCGAACAGATGGGAGTGCTGCATTAGCTCTATTTGTCCTGAAGAAGTGCATCTCTGTGCATTTCCACTGGCAAAAACAGTTCCATCTTTGCTTTGTTTTCAGATTAAACCAAGAGCATAAAGTACAATAAATGTGCTGTGCTTTATGCATTCGAAAATAATATATTTTACAAGTAATTTCTAAAGCCCTGATCCAGCAAACACTCAAGCACGTGTTTATCTTTTATTTATGTGAATAGTCCCATAGAGGCCAATTTGATTTGAATGGAACTACTTGTGTAAAGAGAAAAGGAGTACTTGTGCTAGAAAACTAGTACCTTAGAGACTAACAAATTTAAAGTTGTGTGTGTAAGCGTTTGCAGGATTGAGGCCTATGAAAACATGGTGATGTGAGTGGGAGGATTGCAAATACTTAAGTATTTGAGTAACTTTACACATAAGAGTCGTCCCATAGAAATCCACGGGATTACTTGTGGGAGAAAAGTCACACACATGCTTAAGTATTTGTGGGATCAAGGTCTTAATTAAAACAGAGGCAAATAAATCAGGAATGCAGAGGTAGAGCTTTACTTGAATCCTTAAGTCTTTGGAGGTTTGTCCCTTAAAAAAGGCTGCTTATTTCATAAATGAAATTGTTTTGGACATTTTCTATTTGGCATTGAATTAAAGTTGTTCTTCAAAATGCATAGATGTAAATATGCCTGAACTTTTTAGCACAAGCACTTGAGTAACTTTACTCACATGAGTAGTCCCATGGAAATTACTCATATGCTTAAGCATTTGCTGATCAGGCCCTAAGTTGTGAACTGACTGTAAGATGCTAGTGGGCAGAATTGCGCAAAGTTAAAATTTAATGTTATTTTACTTGTAAACTTATTAACTTGAAAAATCTTACCCTTTCTGTTTGCATTTTTCTATTAATAAGAAACAAAGCCAAGCAGCTGAGTTAATTATTCAACAGAATGCTGTTCAAGGATTCCATCTTGCAAGGTGTTGAGTGCTGAGGTGCTGAATGCGCTCAACTTCCACTAAAGTCAGTGGGAGTTAAGGGTGCATAGCACCTTGCAGGATTGACAAGAGGAGGAAAAGGCACAATTCTGAATGTTAATGAGACGCTACATTAAGAATAAGAAATGCAAAATGTTTTCTTCTGAGAGCTAATTTTGGTGTGCACATTTCACAGGGCTCCAGACTGTGAAGAAATGTTCCATTAAATCAACAGTTTAAATAAAAACCTAATTTATAAAATTTAAAAACTTATAAATCTATTGCATGCAGAATTGTTAGCATTAACCAGTAAATAATTTAGTTTCATCTAACAATCAGGATATTACAGTCTGCAATGAAAAAGTCATTTGAAACTATTGGAAATGCATTAGAAACTTTCTAAGTCAAACACAAATCAAAGCCTTAAAATGTAAAAGGATCATTAGAGCTGGTAAAAGAACTGATTTGAATACATTCTAAGTCTGTACAAGCCATTTTTTAAAGGTCAACAATAAAAATATTATAAGGGCCTAAATCCTGAAAATCCTTAGCGATATGAGGAGTTCCAGATGCCCAGATTAAAGTGACCAGTGATTTTCAGTGTCTAAATTCTACATGTTAATCCTTAATTCTACTTCTTGTGTACCCAATTGAAACACCTTAGAGCGGTATGATTTTTAGAGAGGTTGAGCACCTGTTCTGTCAAAATCCAGTCACATTATGGTATCTCAGTCCCAAACATTGAGGTGCCCCAAATCACTACTCACTTTTGAAAAATTCAGCCGTTGATTCTATAAATATGAATTATGTTAAAAAGAGGAGTATATTTTAATTTACTTTAGTGGGACTATTCACACTAGTTAGAGTCCCCAGAATCTCTCTGCAGAGTAGTGAAGAGTTTTCTCTCCAGACTGCTGAGAGTTCGAATGCCATGGAGAAAGCGGATCAGATTCTGATCTCAGTTATGTTGCTGTGAAGCTAGAGTTACTCCACTGAATTAAATGGAATAACTCTGGATTTACAAAGGTGTAAATAAATGAATCCAGAATATGATCCTATGCATTTAGCCTCTGCCAGAGGAGAAAAGGAGAAAGAATTCCCCATTGCTCATCAGTGCCCCATTGTGCTTGGGTATAAAAGGCTCTTACAACTGTGTGATCTGTGCTACAGTATATAAAGTCTATGGGACAAGTTCAGGTGTAAATTTGAAAATGAACATAAAATACAGGCTCCATTCCTCAGCTGATGTAAATCAGCATCACTCCATTGAAGTCAGTGGAACTATGCCAAATTACCATAGTTGGGATATAACCCACATTTTTAACATTAATAGTCCTGAAAGGATTGATTTTTTAATGAAAAATTAACTGAGATAAAACAGCCATTAATTCTAGTTTTTATTGATATGTTATGGAAGGTTGTTAATATAGTCCTGATACCTTTGTCAGATATCCTTCTAGGTTTCCTGGAACTTATTTCAGGAGTGATTTGAATTTAGCCCTAAAATCCCTCTACAGTGTAATTTTGCAGTTGCATATTTATTTGAAGAACTTTCCTCTCTGTGAATAAATTGTGCTCTTCTCTTTCCTACACATCCTAAAGGTTTTGCCCTTCATTTTGTTTTTCAGAATCGGCAGCATATAGAAGAGAGTCAGACAGGATGGGCTGGTGGAGTAGGGTTTTTGTTGTTTTTTACTGTGATTTAATAAAAAGCTACAGTCATTTACTTATCTTCACAATAATGTTGGAAATATGAATAAGCTGGTATCATACTGTGTCATGCAATATATATACAGTACTACACCTGATGCATTTTAAGGCTGGGATTTTCAATGTGCCTAAGGGAGGTAGGTGCCCACCTCCCATTGACTTTGCAAATCTCAGTCTTAATGACTATGGGCTATACTGAAGTTATAGAAATCACATCCACATAAGTGAGAAGGAACTAAGTGCACAGTACCAGGAGTGGCTGCGAGAGCATTCTGCTGGCAGAGGACGTAGATAAAGAAAGTTCCTCTGGCATCACTGGGCAGCTCCTATTCCTCCAGACATGTCTATAATAAATACATTTCTGAAATGTAAACAGTGTTTTCAGAGCACAGTTTTATGCGAAGTGCTGCTCTTCTTCACCGAGGGAGAAGCCTTTGAAGCCAGAGACCAGTAACCTGTGGGTAGCTGATACTTGCTTTCAACTGCCAATACACCAATATAAATATGTATGTCCAATAGCTCTCACAACATTCAGATATCTATCTAGCTATCTATCTCCTACATATATGTCTATTACTCCTCAAGCATGACAAGATCAATTACCAAGATTCAATCAAGCAGTGTCTGGGTCTTCTTACAGTGGTCTTAATTGAAAACTTCAATTTTCAGTGTACACAGTCCTATTATTTGAAATAAATACAATGCATCTACAGGGATAAAACACTTTATTTGATCCCCTTTTCCTTATCTTCACTTTTGGATTAATGATGATGGATTGCTATAAAAACTAATAGAAACTGCACAAAATAATTTTGCTTTATTCTCTATGGGGGATTTCATGGTTTGGATGATTAATAATGGAATACAGAACAATTTAGCTCTGGGTCACAAGTTCAAATACAGCTCAGGTCTGCAGTGTTGGAAAGTCATAAGACCTAATGAGTGTCTGATGGCATATGTGAAATGGGTTGATGGCTTCAGACCATCTTCTGTGGGACCATTTTCTCTTATTTAAAAAATAAAAATCACAGTTGGCACTAACTGGCTCCCTTGTTGACTGTCTCAACAAAGACCAACGTTTGAGCAGGAATAGAGATTGAACTATCTTTATTCCCCAACAGGACTGAAGCATATTGGTGGGGCAGAGTGGAGAAGCTTGGACAGCCTCGGCCCTGTGCTGTACCTGCTTTGTGTACAAACAGAAAACTTTAGTCACCAGGATTTTTAGTCCCGGCACCTTTCACAAATACAAATTTTATTGAAAAACTTTTATTTTTAAAAATCACCAACTCTGACTATAATTAAAAAATTAAATTAAAAAATTGATCAAACCAAACACACACACACACATACACAAAGTAATCCCACCTGCATGAAACAGAAAGCGTGTGTACATGTTGGCAGGCATTGTGACCAGTTACCAGTTAAGAAGTTTGACAGAATGTATACTGTGACAAAAGGGAAGACCAGTTAAAGCACTCTCTGGTTGCTTTAATGTACATATTGTAAACTGTGTATATTATAAACTGCTCAAAAAGCCTGGTTGTTTTTATTTATGTTCCTTTGTTTCAGTTCTTCGTTTCAACACCATATTTTACTTCAGACACCTCTTCATACTACAAAATTTTTAGTGACAAGGCTGGTTATAAACATATTCATTACATCAATGGCTCAGCGGTATGTCAAACAAAGAATTATCCTCAGTAAATTCCCATATTGTAGGTTCCTGAAATAACCTTACTATATATGTTGTTTTATAGGAAAATGCAATATCAATTACAAATGGACAATGGGAGGCGATATACATTTTCAAAGTAACGGATGATGCAATGTAAGTATTCTACAGAGCAGAGCCTGTTATGTGCTATTTGCTGTCCGTAAGAATGTACTACAAATTATACTGATTTTTGCAGGGTTCCATTAGTCTCATTGGACCATGATATTCAAAGGGGCAGGTGCCTGGGACCTGTGTGCAGTTTTACTAGAATTACCACAGCTGTGTACACAAATCAGGTATTTGGGCATGCGCATGGCTATAGTTAGCTATGGTGGAAATACCCAGTCTGTGGCCACTGCTGTAGTACATTTTGTGTACAAATATGCACATTTTTGCACACATGGGCTTCTGAAAGACCTTTTGAAAATCAAAATCCACCATCTTTTTCTAAAAATTTTTAGGCCTCTATTCAGCAAAGAACTAAAGCATCTTCTTAACTTGAAGCATGTGAGTAAACTCATCACCATTCAGCAGGACTTCAGTTCTTAGGGCTGAGCAAATGCTCTGCTGAATCTGAGTCATACTCAACAGTTGTGCTTAGTCCTCTGTTGTACAGATGGGTCTATACATTACTGCTAGTTGATCAGCTAACACCTGGGAAGTAGGATGAAGCAATTAAATTTCATCGTTCACTTGCCATCTTCTCAGGATTTGAACAAAGGTTTTGAGGGATGAGAAGCTAGGGTACTTCACCCACTGTTCCATCTTGATACCCCCCCCCAAAAAAAATCAAAATCCAAATTCAAGTTTAGTTAATATAACTTTTCAAGCAGGCTTCTGATTTAGGATGCCCAATCCTAATTCACAGCTTATGATTTCATGGACTACTTAATAACAAGCAAATTAATTTATAGATTCTATTCGAGCAATGAATTTGAAGGCTATCCAGGGAGAAGGAATATATACAAGTAAGTTCATATCAAATGTTTATTAATATTGATTAAATTAATATCAGATGGATCTAGGTTTATATCATATAAAAGAGAATTCTACACAGTCAGAAACAGTTTCAAAATTTTAAGAGTAAATATCAAGAAGTTCTTACCTAAAATTTGAATTGGGCTGTTGCACTGCATATGCAGGTATCTTGTAATGAATAGACAATATGTATTACCATATTTAAAGTGATCATGCATTTTGGAGGGGCACACAACATTGGGATACATTTTCAAAATGTGACTCCCATTTGTGTATATATCACTTCCAGGTACATTTTGATACTATCATGTGTATATGTATGCGTAAATCACCTGAACACATATGTGATACTGCTAAAAATGCATATGCAAGTGTTTTTAAATGCAATTTGTACACACAAACAAATGGAAGAGGAAGCAGGGTCTAGTGGATAGGCACTGGACTTGGACTCAGGAGACCAGCTTCAATTCCTTGCTTAGCCACAGACTTCCTGTCTGACCTTGGGAAAGTCTATCCCACCTATCCCAGTGGTGGGAAACCTGTGGCCCACAGGCCGCACATGGCCCGTCAGGGTAATCGGCTGGCAGACCGTGAGACAGTTTGTTTGCACTGACCATCTGCAGGCACGGCCGCCCGCAGCTCCCAGTGGCCACGGTTCGCCATTCCCGGCCAATGGGAGCTGCGACCACTGACCTATCCTGTGTTTCCCATCTGTAAAAGGAAGATAGTACTTCCCTACCTCTGAGATGCTGTGAAAGTTAAATCCTTTAATAATAAACATGAGGCACTCAGATTCTATGGTGATGAGGGCCATATAAGTACCTGAATATCTAAATAGACAGGCCACATTGAAGACTTTGAAAATACAATCCCAGAAATACTAAGCATACATCTGAAAATTGGCACTGGGGAGGGGGAGAGGAATATTGTCTGAATCATACAACTATTGTTTAAAAATATTGAAAAACTCTAACCCATTGATTAGAAAGTGAAATTTAAATGTGACTTGACTTTACAATATAGATGTTTTGGAACAGGTAGGACAGCATTATGTGGAAAATGTACTTCAAAGCAATATTATATTGTATTATTTTGTTTTCATTTCCTCCTAGAATTAGCATTGGAAGCAATCCTCTGAGGAAACAATGCATTACTTGTAATCTAAGGAAAGAAAGGTGCCAGTATTATACAGCGAGATTCAGTGAAAACGCTAAGTATTATGCCCTAGTCTGTTATGGTATGTATAGTAGGTGACCAAACAAATTCTAAATTGTATTTTCAAGGGAATATGAGATAGATAATGATATTTATTCCAGGCAATATTCATTCAGTTGACAGAAGAAGTTTTAAACTGAAAAATATTCGTTGCCAAAAACTGCAAGAAAAATGTTCTCAGATGCTGAGAACCAAAATATTTTTGATTTTGGCGATTTCAGTTTTTTGACAAAAACCTAAAAAAAATTGACTAAAACAAATTTGTGAAAATATTTCCCAGGAAAAAAAACATTTCCTGACCAACTTCAGCCAAAATCACACTCTACCCAGTGACTAGTAAGGCAGGATCCAGGAACCCCTTTCTGTTTCATTATTTGAGTTCCAGCTAATCTGTACCTTGATTCTAACATAGAAGGCCAAATCCAGCTGTGACATAAGCAGATGCAACTCCCACTGAAGTCAGTAGGACTTGAGCCTGCTTAAACTAGAGCTGAATTTGACCCCAAAAGTGCTGACAGTTTTCTAAGCGATGTAGTTTTTTACATGTAAATATACAAATATAAACTTTCTGAAAATAAATGCAGCAAGACACAGAGATAAATATGAAACCTTTGAAATTGCTCTCAAGGCAGAAGTGGGTCAAATCTTGGTCCTATTGAAATCAATAGAGATTTTGCCATGACCTCAGTGGGCCAGGTTTTCACCCATTATCAGGGCACTGTAAATAATGGACAGTATATAATATAAAAATTCAAAGGCAAAAAACTATACATTTCATCCTCCACAATCCTGTATGTAGTGTAGCATCTTTTGTTACCATCTTTGAGAATTTGAACTGAATGTTCAGCTGTACAAATAATAAAAACCACAGCTACCAGAGCAAATGTAACAGAATGATAACACCTCTCAATCATCCTTGCCAAGAATATTTGATATTGTCATCACCACATGAAATCCACTCACCTTAGCAAATGTAATGTGACGTGTTCTCAGAAGCCCATTTCACATTGTTAATTTTGAGTTCACCTTATGTAACGGAACCTTAGCTATTAGCTGGATGGGACTTTGTCTACAGGAAAGAAATGCTCTTTGCGGGGTTTAAAAGTTACCTTCCTCCCTCGAGCTTCGTTGTTTGGTAATGGCCAAGAACCCATTTCCTAAGCAGTGCTTTTGACATAATGTGTGTGGCAGTGACTCCTGTGTTACGCAGTAGGAACCCCAGAATTATGCAACATTGCCTTCCCCCTCATGTCTGTATCCCTCACAGCTCCCAGCCCAGTACAGTACAATTAATAGAGAAACCTTTGTAGTTTTATATTTTGCTGCTAAATTGAATTTAAATTTCTCACAATTTTTCATTGTGCCACAGATTTTTCTATTAAAAATACCTCACAGCATTGTAGATGATATCAAGATATGCTGGAGATGTAGACAGATTGGTGGGGGACATTGGGGCTTATGGTACCAAGACTGGGTGGGAAGCTAGTCTGATTAACAATCAGTCATTAATTCATTATGTTGCTCATGGAGCATAGAGTGCACGCTTCAGATCACCCATTTCCACAGAACCCAGTCTTCTGTCATTGTTGCGGCCTGCTCTATATTAAGACCGAGGCAGGTGAGGTTGGAAGCCACGACATCCCTCCAGCATGTATGAGGCTGCCCATGAGATCTTCTCCATCCAACTTTTGTTGGATCAAATGCATAAAACTGGTGGGCTGCTATGGACTGTGGCATACAGAGCTGATGCCCAAGCCACCTGAGCTGGCATTGAGTCACTTGGGAAGACACTGGAGGCTGGTTGGTACGAAGCTTGACATCCTCGTTTGTATCATGAGTATCTTGGCTCCATTGTTAGGGAAAGAAGCTTGAATCCACAAAGCTACGGGTGTTATGCTCTTTGAAAGCTTCTGTGGTATCATTGCCATGCATCAACTTGGACTACGATGCGTATCTATCAAGCAGTAGTGGCTTCTGTCTTTTTGCATGGATCTGAAACCTGGGTCGCTTCTGAGAGGCAAATGCTCCAGCTGGACACTTTTGACATGAAACAGCAACGACATATTGGGCATATGGTGACTTCCTCACATTTGGTTAACAATTATGACAATTTAATTGACATTCTTAGGCTTCTGAGTTGACATATTATTGAGATGGCTTGGGATAGTTCACACCTTTTCTTAGAGCATTGTTTCAGACTGTCTGCAGACTCAGGCAGAGAGCACTATATGGAAGTTCAGTTCACTTTTTGAAAATATTCTGTGCAACCATAAGATGTATTTATTTTTAAATGAAAGTTTGGATTCTGAAGCATAATTATGCAGCAATTTTCAAAAAGAGGGCAACTATACAGTCATTTGATGTGACTGTATAATTACACTATGCCTGGGCCTTGGTAACAGCTATTATTACACTTGTTAGTAAGACATTTTCAAAGAGAGTGTTTACTGTTTTGTGGTGTAGGTGCAGGGGGATGGACTAGAAGACCTCTTGAGGTCCCTTCCAGTCCTACATTTCTATGATTCTATAAAAAGGAAGTTATACGCAAACATCCAATCAAAAAAATTCAAGTGATCTGACAGATCTTATCATTGATATTTTAATAGTAACTCTACTCTTCAAACCAAGTTATGTTTCAAAGAATATGAATCTTTTTTTCTCTTTTAATTCTCATTACAGGTCCGGGCATTCCTATTTCCATTCTTTTTGACAGCAGCAATGATAGAGGTACTGCAAATATTCTGCATATTTCTGTGCGTAGTTTTTATCCTGAATAGTTACTAAATAAATCCCATAAGTCACTATTTAGACTTGCACTAAAGATGCTTTTAACTGTCTTTGAGGGACAGATTCAATACCCAGATTCTTTATTACATTGTGAAATTTGGATGTACTGTATTTTTGTTGTTGAATCCAGCCCTAAATTTTACATTGCTACAAACAGTGGGTATGCTGAGCATTAGTAACTCCCCATGAGCCAAATCCTGAGCTCAGTACACAGTTTCTACTCAACCCTTACTGATGCACACTGCCATTGACCTTAGGGTGACCAGATGTCCCAATTTTATAGGAAAAGTCCTGATTTTTTGGTCTTTTTCTTATATAGGCTCCTATTATGCCCCTGCCCCCAGCCCGTCCCAATTTTTCACATTTGCTGTCTGGTCACCCTAATTGACATTTTTCCTGAGCAAGCGTTGACTAGAAATTTTGCGAGGAATCCAAAAGAAATGTTTGGAGCTGGAAAAGGTTCCATTCCCATCATGTGTGCTTTTGTTCTCTAGCTATATTCTTCCAACTCCTCCTTCTGCAAAATATATGCATGAATTGCCACTTTTATCTGCACATTAAGGGTCCATTCTAATTTCCCCAGCAACGAGCACAATCTGTATGAAACGGTGCCCAAAGTGTTGAATTATCAGTATGGCACTCTGGCATCTCCTTGTGCCTAGGAAACAAATGTTTAATTTAATGGACTTTTACCTTTGCCTTCACTGTGCCTTGCTCAGCCATGCTGCTTCACTGCAGAAAGAACCCATTCAAGCTGCCTTCTTTTGTCTTTGTAAGGGTAATTATGTAGCCTCTTGTTTTAGTCATCTTTGTGCCACTGGCTAATTGCTTTCTTGTTAGGTGACCGTGACAGTGTTTGTCTTGGACTAGGCTGCAATTGCATAAGAGGGGCAGCGAGTCCATTTTCACTGTGGTTGGCAGGTATTAATTCAAATGGGAGTTGTGCAGCTAAATTCACATACACCAGACTGGAAGGTTACCTTGGACTGTCTAAAGCAACGGGAAAACTTCAAAAGATCTGGAGCTCCAGTTTGGTTTGGTTCCAACATCAGGATGGTTTTTCAGCCTTTATCCAAGCTATCCAAAATTCCTGGATCTGCAAAACTGGCCTGGACATTTCACAATAACTGACTTTCTTGAGAGAAGTCTGGTATTTCCTGTTCCTGGTCAGCCTGTATTCTTCTGGTATTACTGCAGTCACAGAACCAGGAAGTGTTTTTCAAAAATGTAAAATGATGACAAAAAGTTTAACAGAAGTTGTTTAAAAAATCACGTAAGGTTCTGTTTCAGTTTGGGGGTGAAGATTCAGGTCGCAGACCCTCATTAGGTACAACATTCTATGCCCATCCCTAGTCATAGGAAAGAATTTTGATACACAAAGTAGCTTTCAGTGGACTCCTAATGTGTCAATACTACCATCTGTGCTGGATATTAATTATATAGAAAATATAACTTTTTAAATTTACATGTCAGTGTTTGGTGCTTGATCATCTTGTAAAGTTTTTCAGTAAATAAACATGGTTATACTGAGATTTGATTAGAAATTAGTCTGCAAGTTACAATTCAATGAAGTTACAGCAGAGGACAAGATTAAAGAATTAATTCAGACGCAAAGAAGCACATTGTATCTTGCTAATATGAGGCAGGTTAGATAGGAGTGTGCAGTAATCCATTATTCAGAACAATGGATGTAACTAGAGTCAACATTTGGAGAAGCATTTTGCAGACTGGAGTATATTCTCCAGTTCTCCTATTCCTAAAAGGTAGGAAGTCTGAGGTGTGAGTGGACAAGAAGAGAAGAAATAATAGTCACACAAGATCAATTACTTTGTATCCCATACAGAATATGTCAATGTTTCAGTTTATATGTAAATACAACTTCAAGTGTTTGATTTTCCAATGTATGACCTCATTACCATATTTGTAAGAATTTTCCATAGATTTCTTTTCCAGTTGAGCCACAAACAAAACAAGGGAGTCTCAATTAACAGAGAGGAGTTGAAAAGCAAATTGATTGCTAATATGGAAACTTCTTTTACCTAGAGATTAAAGTCTTGGAAGACAATTTGGAATTAGAGTCTGCGATGGAAAACATCAAAATGCCTAAGATAGACATTAATAAACTTGAAGTGGATGGAATTAGTAAGAATTACTATTACACTATTTACTTTTTCTATAATTTTTACACTTATTCTATTGTAGGAAGCATGCTCCAGCAGTTATTAGAACAAGGGATTTGGAATTAGGCTTCCTGGATTGTATTTCTGGTTCTGCCATGGATTCACTATTTGACTTTGAGAAACTCAATATCACTATGCCTCAGTTTGCCTGTCAGTGAAACATATACTATACATCCCTACCACACAGAGATGATGCTGTTAAGAGACTTCATTCATTAATATATGTAAATTAATTAATTTACAAATATTTAATTGTAAATTAATTTTTCTCTCACATGAGAAATTGGTATAGAATGTTTCCTATACTCATATAGCTCACCAGTGAGATAGTATTTGTCATTTTTTTCTAGATACCTGCAGAAATTAGGCCCTAATATTATTGTATGACGCTTAATTAAAAAAAACAAAACAAATCCAAAAAGCCCCAACACTTTATTTCTTCAAGATTGTTTTTAAACAGTTAAATAGGAAAAATGACTTAAATCAATTTGTGACTCACAATTCATGAATCCTGTGTCTCATTGCTTACTCATTTCCATATGCTACTCCAATAAATAATGGTTCATACATAGAAGAATCATCTCAAACATTGATATATTTGTAATATATCTTTTTTTAGCTTTGTGGTACAAGATGCTTCTACCTCCGCAGTTTGATAGATCCAAGAAGTATCCTCTGCTTATTCAGGTGTATGTAAGATTTTCTTTTCTTTTTCCACATAATCCGCTTTATCAGAAGGGGTATTAGTTCTGACATGTCACGTTTAGTGCAGGATAAGTGCATTAGTGTATATAACAAGCAAAGCACACCAGTTCTTTGATTTTAGGCTACATTTCTGAAATAGAATCCTGATCCTATTGAAATCAATAAGAGTTTTGTTGTTGATTTCAGTGAGACTAAGATTAGTCCTTCAGAAGGAGAATAGGAATTTGCAGAATATCGTTCAGAGTCAATTCCATTGCTACTTCCATGTACCATGAGACTGCCTAAGATAGCACATTATAGGTTCCACTGTTAACACTGGAAAGTATGATATGAGTCTATCGGAAGTGGCTAAGAAAAAGAATGTAAACATTGTGGGCTAAATTACCCCCAGCTTTTATTCAAGTGTATAAGGACTAAAGCCCTTTCTGTTGTCTTGCTCAGCTTAGTAAGGTGTGCTCAGACTATGATGCCAGGTATCAGGGAGAAAGAAGGGACTGCTCACTTGATATTCACCTTAGAAAGCAAGTTGGCACAAAGGGGAAAGGAGACCTTGCCTCTTCCCCACTCACTGCTGGTCAGATTATCAGTCCAGATGCAGAGGGGTGTGGGATCAACTGTATCCCAACAAGGGGTGAGGTAATTCACTCTGCCAAAACAAGGCAGAGAGGGGAGGAAGTGTGACTTTGAAGCATAATATCTTCTCAGAGTTCCTCTTGGGACAGTGCAACCCTTGGCCATTCTGGGCCAAATCGAATGGACCAACCTAATCCTACAAAAACTGAAATGGATTACAGCTGGCAAAGTCCCACACCTATATCAGTAAAGGTCTGACTGTTTCTGCCTACTGAATACCATGAGCCTGTTCTGCCTTATAGGAGAAGATATGAAGGGAAAATATGAGACATATGTATAACTACAGTCACTTCCAGAAATTTCCCCTCTCCAGAATTAAGATTCTGTTAGGCTGCCCACCAGGGGCTATGCACTCAAGAAGTTTCTTTTACATTAAATAAAATCTGGGGTTTGAGCTTTAATTATTCCATTATTCATGTCCTGTATTTAATAAATGCGTTGTTTAAAATCATCCACCAAATCTAAATGTGAGATTCTGCGAATATTTCCTTTAGGTATGGAGGACCTTGCAGTCAGAATGTAAAGCACACATTTGGGATTAGCTGGATAACCTATCTTGCAAGCAGAGAGGAAATTATTGTTGCTCTTGTGGATGGCAGAGGGACAGCTTTTCAAGGTGACAAGATGCTACATGCAGTATATCGAAAACTCGGAGTATATGAAATTGAGGACCAAATCTCAGCAGCAAAGTGAGTATTACAGTAGGATTCAATAGAATCCCTTCCACGTGTTAAGCAACACTGAAGCAGTAGTCCAAGAGACAGATTAGTAGATGCATTTCAAGTCCTTTTGAGCACCACTTGGCTGGTAACTGCTAAGAATGAAAATCTATATTGGGGCCCCTCACTGCCTCCACTAGGCAAGACAAGAGATGGGACTCATGGAGAGCAAAATTTAGAGGTACATGGTACCCATGTGGTGTCCCCTGAACCCATCACTTGATATACATGGTCACTGTAAAGGGTGCACTTAATCCTGCTACTTCAATTCTTTAAGAGCAATAATGTGCATGTCCATAATGCCTTCAATCCTAGGATCTGAAAGAACTTGCCCATGGTCAGACGTGAAGTCTGTGGTACAGCTGTACATTTCTAGACTATCAGAGAGCATGTTCAGTCACAAGACCCATCTTCCTTGCCATTCCAAGGTAGCAAGAAATGACAAGAGTGCCTGGGGCCAACAGGTGCCGACAGCAATCTCTTGCAATTCCTCCCACCCATGCTGCTCTGCATCAAAGTTATCCAGACTGCAAGTGCTCCAAACAGATATATCCCTCCTGAATGGAGCCTCTGGACAGAAAGAGGGACTGAGGTTCTCATGAAAGAAGCCTCAGCTTGGGATTTCAGAGTCACAAGATGCAACAGCACCACCAAAGCAGGTGTTTAGAACGGGAGGAGGGTTACTGTGCAGCCCCAGGGGACCTGTGTTGTAGGGGAGAGGGATTAATTTTGTCTTGGGGAAAGTGCCCCAAAGGGGCTGATTGGCATCTAAGTAGACTTTTTTGGTGCCATGGAGGCTGGTCGGGGGAATGGGTGCCCCTCCCAAATGATGGACCTGGCCGTGAATAGCAGAGCCAGGAATAGAATCCAGGAGCCCTGACACCCATGCCCCTGCTCTATGTGCTTGAGAGCACTGCCTCTCTCTAAGTACCCTTATCTCTTCCTTCCTGTTTCTGCTTAGTGATCTCTACATTTCCTTCTTAGCTATTATTGCATTAAGTATCGTGTTGTTATTATCCTTTTCATTGAAGACTGAAGCAGACTACCTGTTTTATCATTTCAGGCTTCTAAGTGTCATCTGTTATTTGCTTTTCTTTCCTGAAACATTGCAGCAGCACAATCACTCACTTTATGAGATCATCAAAGTTATAAATTACTTGTTATTGCTCTAAAGTGACACTCCGACATGAAAGGGGTCAAAATCGACCTGTCAGAGACACAGTGAGGCTAAGGTGCTTCTGCAGCTGCGGTCTGGTCTGACAGCCTGTAAAGGAATGGCTGAAATTACCACAGACTTTCCATGCAAACTTTTCCCAATTCACTGCCAGTCTCTACACCCATTTTACATTGTGTGTGTAGGATGGCTTCTGCTTCATTTTGCTAGTCTGTCCCAAGATTATGGGGCAGATTTACCAGCAAGGGCCATGCACCCAGGTGGGGGACTCCCCCTAGGGAGGGAGGTGCTTTAAGAGTAGCAGCCCAGCTGGCGAAGGCTGCAACAGAACTGTGCTGAATTAGTGCACCCTCTGGAAGCTCACATCCCATGTCCCTCCGAGTCAATACCTCCTAACCTGGGGGTGGTTCTGGCCACTTGTGTGGGCTTCCTTGCAAAGGAAAGTTTGCAGCTGCTGGTAGAGACCCTGGGGTGAATCTGGCCCTATTTGGTGCATTCGTCACTATGCTTCCTCTAAATTTGGATGTGAAGATGGCTGAGAGAAAGAAAAGTGAGATTATACTGCTGAAAGGGACAGGGGAGTTGCCCTTGGCCTACTAGTTTTAATCTTTCTTGCGTCTTTTCCCTTCTCCTGCCTCTTCTTCCCTGTTTTACCCTATTGTATGCTGTGCTCTGCACGTTTACACAACTTTTTTTCTAAGTGCCTTCTTTGGGAAGATGTCCCTGTGCACAAACCCTCCTTCTCTCTCTAGTATGTTTCTTGCAGCAGACTGCATCATTGCAATGGGATGCAGAGACAGGAAACCCAATGCCAGTGATCTGGTTTTCCCTTCAAGCTGCTTGATGATCAAACTCAGGAGAAAGGCATAGCCCTTTCCTCTTCTCTGAGCTTTTTCACATGCATCTGCAGGGAGCCTTGGGAAAAGTTTTCCTTGTTGTTTTTTATTACAGTGCCGTGAGCATGCATGACACTTTACAGACAAATAAAAGGGCAGGGTAGTTTAAAATCTCAGGGCTTGATCCTGTAAGGCACCTCCGGAGAGGTACAGAGCACCACTGGAAGTTGAGTATGTTGAGCACCTTGCCAGATCAGGCCCTGATGTTAGAGACAACACAGCAAAGGCTGGCATTAAAAAAAGAGTGAATGGAATAATGGGAGAAGGGGAGTAAGAATAATGAAAGATCAGGAGATATATTTTACTGGTGTGTATGCATCTTATTAGCTCCTTTTAAATATATATATAGAGAGATTTAAATTGGGGACACAGTCAGGAATGAAGGCCAAAGGGGGTATCAATGATTTCTGACAAGTATCAGGGGGTAGCTGTGTTAGTCTGTATCCACAAAAACAACAAGGAGTCTGGTGGCACCTTAAAGACTAACAGATTTATTTGAGCATAAGTTTTCATGGGTAAAAACCCCACTTCTTCGGATGCATGGAGTGAAAAGTACAGATGCAGACATAAATATACTGACACATGAAGAGAAGGAAGTTGCCTCACTAGTGGAGAACCAGTGTTGACAGGGTTCCTGTGGGTCACTAGCAACTACACACCACATCACAGAAACACTAACCCAGGAACCGATCCCTGCAGCAAACCTCGTTGCCTACTCTATCCCCATATCTACTCTAGCAACACCATCAGAGGACCCAACCACATCAGCCACACCATCAGAGGCACATTCACCTGCACGTCTACTAATGTTATTTATGCCATCATGTGCCAGCAATGCCCTTCTGCCATGTACATTGGCCAAACCAGACAGTCCCGACGTAAAAGAATAAATGGACATAAATCGGACATCAGGAATGGGAACATACAAAAGCCAGTCGGAGAACACTTCAATCTTCCTGGACATTCTATAACAGATTTGAAAGTAGCTATACTTGAACAAAAAAACTTCAGAAACAGACTTCAAAGAGAAACAGCAGAACTAAAATTCATTTTCAAATTTAACACCATTAATATGGGCTTGAATAGCTGCTGGCAGTGGCTGGCTCATTACAAAAGCAGCTTTGCCTCTCCTGGAATTGACACCTCCTCATCTATTATTGGGAGTGGACTACATCCACCCTGATCGAATTGGCCCAGTCAACACTGGTTCCCCACTTGTGAGGCAACTCCCTTCTCTTCATGTGTCAGTATATTCATGTCTGAATCTATAATTTTCACTCCATGCATCTGAAGAAGTGGAGTTTTTACCCGCTAAAGTTTATGCTCAAATACACTCAGAAATCATTAACAGGTTTATCTTCTTTAGTTACTCTTCCATGCCGTGATCAGTACTCCCAATGGGCTCCTTAAGCATTGCTTTCAGCTATGCCGTGGTCTCTCTACATAGATGAAAATAAATGTGTGTTTAAATATTAAGAGTAAAAAGTAAACTAAAGGGTGTTTAATTGATTCAGGAGGTCAGGCAGATGACCATAATGGTCCTGGTGGGCCTTAAAATCCATGAGGCTGTTACTTGGTCCTATATAGAAATCAGATATGTTATCTGTTCTGAGTGGCCTGACATGTCTGGTAAGCATGAAAGAAGCATGAAAGAAGCTTGAACTCTTTTTTTTATTAACTAAATGTAATGTAAATAATCCTATTGGGTGATAAGAATGGCTTTATAATTGTGATTTTTCTTTTAAACAGAAAATTTATAGAAATGGGTTTTGTTGATGAAAAAAGAATAGCAATATGGGGCTGGGTAAGTAGTTGCTGCTGGTTTTGGTATTTCCTTATTTACCTTTCTTACTCTTACTGCATTCAGTGTTTTCTAAAATTCCTCCTTGTTTTCCACAAAGTCACTCTAAAGCTACTCCTCTAGACTTTTGTCATAGTAAAAAAAAAAATTAAAAATCAGATTCAGTGAAGGTTTTCAAACCCTTTGGGAAGCCTACACTGATTTTCAGGAAGGCATGGGCTGAATTTTGAGTAGATCTCAGCTGCAGATTTGGTTTTAGGTTGAAACAAGGCAAAGCTCAGAAGTTTCAGTTGGCTTCACTGTTAATAATAGTGTTTGTTTGAACATGATACTCACATCAGAATTAAAGAAATGTGAACTTATGTGATCTGAAATTTTAAAAAAACAACAGAATTCCATTAATCCCTCTGATCTGAAACCACTGATTTTGGCATCCCTGTGACTTCCCATACTTCCTGATTTTTGTCTGGCCTTGAAATAGTGCATGGAGTTGAACTTCAGAGAAAACTAAATGCACCAAACCTCTTTCCCAAACTAGAATTTCTTCTTGTACTGAAGAAGTGAAAGGCTGAGGGCTACACAGTCTGAGGCCTGGGGGACTCCAAGTAGAGATGGGCAAACCATATTGGATGAGATAAGAATCAGGCCAAACCGTCAGCTAGAACTTGAATCAAATCTAAACCTTTCGAGGTTTGGAAAAGATTATTTGCCTTCATTTGACTTTTCCTATGCCTTCGCTCTTCCTGATTGGGTTTGGGACCAGTGAAATACACAAGGAAAGTCATTCTCACAGCATTTCTAGGCCAGTCAAAAGCAGGAGGTACAGGAGATCTTACATAGCTTGTTATTGTTATGTTATGCTTCATTGTTAAAGGGACGTAATTGTAAACTAACCTCCTATTGGCCAGCATTGCTTTCAGCTAAGGCCATCCCTACTTACACTGAGTAGTATCTTAGAGTGCCTGAGGGTCAGATTTCTAGAGCAGAATCTGGCTTTAACAGAAGAGAAAGAAACAATTATAATTATTGTCTTTCCCTTTGTTACCATTCAATCTTCAAGATAAGATCCTGGTATTGCAAGTAGTGTTTAAGAGTAAAGGAGGAGCAGTGGCCCAACAGTAACAGACCACAGTAGCTAGAACAGCTTACAGACTAAACTGGGATGTTTCTTTCCAATGTTTTGCTATTTATAAATGTTCATTTGTCTCTGATTATCTTTCAGAAAGAGTTACAGTTTCATTCTCTTTAGACAGACTGTCTTTTCACCAGAATTCTTTAATTTTTCTTTTGTTTTTCTTTGGCCCAGTTGCCCCATGAGCAACTTACCTAGAACTGCGTTACAGGACAGAACATGCAGATTCAATTGAACAGTAGCAAACAAAAGTGGCTGACATTAGATGACATGTGAACAGGGCTGCTAACAGCTTTGTATGAAGTTTATATTAACTAATATTTTAGGAACTGTGATCATACACCTAGACACATACCTAGACATATAGAAAATACCTAGACACAATTCAACGCAGTAAAATGTAATTAAATGATACATCTATTTATGAGTAGGTAATGCTGATATAACACTTAATATTTTGGGGCCAAATCCTTAAGTTCCTGAACTGAAAAAAATTGTTTTTTTTTTAATCAAGATGCATTTTATTTAAATAAATAAAATGACAAGTTTCTCATATAAAAGATGGAGACAAAGTGTGGGAGGTAATATCTTTTATTGGACCAGCTTCTGTGGGTGCAAAGAGACAAGCTTTTGAGTTTACACAGAGCTCTTATTCAGGTGTATAAACTCAAAAGCTTGTCTCTTTCAACAATAGAATTTGGTCCAATAAAAGGTATCACCTCCTCCACCTTTTTTCTCTAATATTCTTGGACCAACACAGCTATAACAGCGCTGCGACTATACAAATGATGACATTTGACAGGTCTGAACTATCTCGGTCCAACATTAGAGGCATTCTTAAAATAATGGCACTATTGTACAAGCTGTCAGTCTTTATATTTTAAGGAGGAAGCTGTCATTTTCCCACTGAGTCCGCCCAAAAGGCTCTAGAGGTCTAATATATTTCAGTAGAGTTAGAAATGCATTCCTCTTTTGTACCTAAATGTCCCTGTGCACAGTCTGTATGTGCTGGCAGGTATGCACTTTTTCAAACTCACCAGTCTCTCCTGGACAGCAAAAGCTTGTAAAAGACTGTTAAAGCAATTCAGGCTTCAAACTCCACCTCTTAACCTGCTATAGCACAATAATCCTTCTACTGCTAGTTCCTTATTTTCTGGCCTTGCTATGCTGATTTCTGATTTGGATAAATTCCCCTCAAGTTAGCGGAAAAATAATTGCATAAATTCTTTGCTATATCCTTATTTGTTGCTTATAGTTATCCCTCACTCTCATTTCAAGCTGGATGCTATTTAGAAGGGGGTGGGGAGTTGCTTTATTTTTGACACGCAATATGATTAAATCCAATACATTCATTAATTTCTAAACTTCCCTTTATATTTTGAATACAGAGGATAAGAATGCTCATCTGCAGGATTCTGAACAAGCCCCTTTGGCCCCTACTCCCCTCTCCTGGCTTCTGTCACTCCCCCTCCTCCAGAAAGAATGGAAATCCTTTATCTTCTCTAGCCATTCATCCAAGCGTTCACGCTCCCTTAGTCACACATTCTGCCCCCCCTACCCCCATCAAGCAGACCAAATGCCTACATACCCAGTATCAACTGTTCTCAGATGCCAGCCCCACCTCTTTGCACAGAACCTTTCTGAACTCCAGGCTGATTCTTCTCCTTTCCTCCTCTCCAAATATGAACTAATTCTCCCCTGCTGGTTCACAGCCTGAGGGTCAGGCCGGGAACCAGCAGCAGGAGGGAGGTGGAGGAATTGCTTGCCCCACAGAGTTTTGACAGCTAGCAGCTGATTCTTTAAGAAGCATGGGTGGGTTTCAGGAACTGGAAATTATGCAACCATGTGGACTGGCCATCCTATGTTCAGTTATGTGTTGGAGTTTAATGAGCAAAGGTAGTCAATACTAAGGCATCAGGCTCTAAGCTTCTTTATTTGGATAGGATGCCAAGCAGAACTCAGCTTCCCCACTCTTTTGGTCTTTAAAATCCAGAGACTGGAGTCATTCTGTTTTCTGGAGGTCTTAGAAATGAAACTTGATGCTGAATGAAATAGAGTACGAATGACATGGAGTCAGATCCTGGCATAAATGAAGGTCCTTTCTCTCCAGTCTTGAGTGGAGTAATAAATAATACTCAAAGGTTACTTAATACTTCCCATCCCCAACATTCCTGTAACAGCATCTGAATCTGAGAGATGCTTAGTTCATGAGTCACCACCTTTTCTAAAAGATTAAATAATATTTTTGGTCTGTCTTAAAATTAACTTTCCTTTCCCTTTCTAAAATGTAACTTGTGATCAGACCGCCAGTGTGTTAGAAACAATGCAAAAAAAAAAAAAAAAGTCAGTTAGTAACATCTTGATAAATAAAAGCTTCCTATCTCTCTCTCTCTTCCTCTGACTGTAAAATTATTTTGTTTACCTCAGCAGTTAGCTTATTAAGATAGAGGGGAAACTTCAATCAGTTGTTCTTTTTAATGAGTTGCAAGAATATTTTCCTCAACCTTGCAGAAAAGAATCCAAAAATCTTGAAGAAAACATATCAGAATCATATATAGGGATAGACAAAGGTATTTTCCCTTCACTGCTGAGAAAACACAAATTTCAGTCCAGTCAGGTTTTCTAGTTAGTACTATTAGTTGAAATTTTTCTGTCTCAACTGTTTTTCGATGGAAAATTGGGTTTTTGACTGTGACATTTTTGGCGAAAAGGTTATTTTTCCCCCATGAAAAAGTTCCACTTTTTGTTGGAAACACAAACACTTAAAACCAGGGGGGAAAAATCTAGTTTCAAAAATGTTGCTGAAATGCTTCATAGGAATGACAGTTTGGATGCCTCATTACCCCAGTTCTCTTCTGTGGGTCAGGTTCCTTAGCTGGACTACATCTGCTATAATGTGCCACTATCAGGGATTTCCAGAATGCATCATAGTGACTCAGCAAGAAGGGAGACTCGGTACATTATGGGAGATGTAGTCTGGCTAGGGAGCCTGGCCCATGTTGGATCATAGGGCCATGAGGTCCACGGTTCCCATGAGGCAGTGCAGCAGCATTTCCAAATCAAAATGTTTGTTTTTCAGCTGAAATTTTTTGCTTTTCAGATGGAAATTTTGGGTTTGGGATTTTTTGCTGAGAAGTCTAACTTTACCATGGAAAATTTTGACTAAAATGATTTTTTTCCCATTTCTATCAAAATTTTCTGTTAGGAAAAAAAAGTTCCAACCCGCTCTACTGGGCAGCTCTGCAGCACATGGACATTGTTAAGGCATATAACAAAAGCCTGACCTTTCATTGGGGTATTGTAGTCTGCTTTAAAGCCAACATCCATAGCCTTCCACAACTTGTTGTCCATGGCTGCACATATCGGGCTGATTCAATATAACAATTTTTTGGCAGAAAATTCCATTTTTGGCTAGATAATTCAGTAGGTGAGGAACTGAACCAGGGTCCCCAATGAAGCAGTAACGTAGATGGTAGGAAGAGATGAAGTGATTAGATAGAATTGTCTTTTCCTTTTGTTCCTCACAAGGAGTCAGCCAGACTCAGTTCATACTGGTGAAGGTAAAAGTCTAGTTGCTTTGCCCCCATGCTATTAAACCAAATGTTTCCTTTGAATGTAATGTTTTATTACTTGGATTCTCAGAGAACAAAGAGATAGCTAACTGCATAGTATTAACCTGCCTGTGATTTCTCTCCAGTCCTATGGTGGATATGTAACTTCTCTGGCACTTGGATCTGGCAGTGGAGTATTTAAATGTGGAATGGCAGTGGCTCCTGTCTCCAGCTGGGAATATTACGGTATAAAAACATTTAATAAACACTGACTCAGAAAGCATGACGTTATTGCAAGAGCTTGACAACTGGAAACATAAAAAAAAGAAATTGTCATCACCAAAACAAAATTCCTCAAAGCTTGTATTTAATCCTTTCTCTGCTGGCAATAGCTGCACCCAGCCTTTTGGAACAAATACTGTGATATGGCAGAGGGTTTGCTAATCTCATTTGTGCACCTGTAAAGCCCCCTTGGCAACCCATATGCATTCAGTGATGTGCTGGATGGGGCTTCCTGGAGCTACTTGTTAAGTGTGCCACCACACTGAGGGGACAATTTTGAGGTGATTTCTCTGCCTTTGAGGGAGTCACCCCTTTCTGGTTACATTATCCCTTCCAGAAATCACTTATCCTTGCAGCTCATAAAAATATTTCTGAAGGATAATTTTTTGCCTTTGAGATGGAATTGTTTGTACCAGATCTCCAGTATTTTTAAACATTTTTCCTAGCAGGACTTCCCATGAAGAATCTCAACCCCTGCCCCCATTTCCTGCCACACAAGTTGAACACCACGTTGCATTAGATATACCCTCTGTCTGTTGGGTTCTCATTTACTTGAAGCATCCTTGACATCACGCTGACCATGTACCAGGGTCTTACAGTGGTGTAAATTACATGTAACGGCACTCACTGTGACTGTAATGCCTCTTGTTGGGAGGGTAAGGTGTCAGCCACCATTATGCAAGCAGTGAGAACACTCTTGCTCAAAAAATTGCCCGTGACATCACAGCTTGATCCGTTATTGCCCAGTATGCTCCACCTCCCCTTTCTGGGGAAAGTTATTGAAAAAGTGCTGTTGCAGCAGCTTCAGTTGTATTGTGATTCCACAGATTTCCACAAGCCCCCCAAGATGAGCTACAAATGTGCATGTGGCACACAGATGGCACTGCCCCAGGACATTGACTATTTATTTCTCCCTGGGCACAGTTAGATGTGTGTACTGATTTTGTTAGATCTGTCAACAGTCTCTGATAACACTGACCATAAGCTATCATTGACTATCCTGTGGGTCTTTGCAGAGGCAGATGGAATGGCTGCATAATAATTTCTAGCCTTTCTTCCCAAAAGGGTAGTCATTGAGTAATTGCTCTTCCCTCCTTCCTGGATTGAGCTTCAGCAACTTTTATTTAATGATGGTTCTGCCACTGGGAAACATGGGACCCTGCCCCAGTGAGAGAAATGAGGCTGTAAAATGTATCCTTTCTCCAAATCCATGTGCCATTCACAGCTACTCAGTTAATGACTTAATCCTACCATCTTCCAGCTCACGGATCCCCATTCTTCTGAACTGTGAGGTACACATTGCAGTAGGAACTCCATAACAAAAGAATCACCCACATTTCACTAAACAGCCTGACAGCCATAGAAGATCACCTGTAAAGGTGTCCTGAGTGGGCCCTTAAGCAGTAAGGTGCCCCAGCTGAAAGTCTCAGATGCAGAGATGTTTGCTCTCACCTATGTCCCTACCTCAGTCAAAGACTAAGAAAGCAAAGAAACAACAGCATCTGGTGTCAGTGAAAAATGGACAAAGACCTGAATATCCTGTGCATAGGGTTTTATACCACAGCCTACGTCTCCCATTCTCTCACTGTGTATGTGCATACCCATTGAACAGGAAGGGTCACCAGCATGAAATCCTAAGGGACTCTTCCCTGCTTCTGAGTATAAAGTAATGTGTTGGTTACAATAAAGCTCTTGATAGTCTCTCTTGTGTGTCCCCTTGTGGCAGTAGATATGTGCTCGGTTACGCTAGCTATTGGTTCCTGGAATTTATCCTACTAGCTAAAGCGATCTTAGCCTCTGTTTATGGGACTTGGTGTTCCAGGTTGACTTACCTGTTTGCTCAGCCCTTTTCTTAGGTCACTCCGGGTTGGGTATTTCTGCAGGGGCAGATAAAGTGGGAGTATGTTTATCAATTCATCTTCATAAATGATCTTTGTATGTAGCTGGTTTTAGTGTAGTGTGAGGAAGCCAGGAGCTACAGTGATGGATGCCACAGAAATAGTCTAAAATAAATAATACATTTAGGGTGTATTAATGGAACTGTGTGCAGTTTAAACACATACTCATAGTATTCAACCATTAGATGTGTATATATTTTGTCTACAGCTCTTTTTTTTTTATACGATAGCATCTATCTACACAGAGCGATTTATGGGTCTTCCGACTGAGTCAGATAATCTCGAACACTACAAAGTAAGAATTCTCTTCATTGCATTTGTTTTCCTCAAACTTAGAATCACATTATCAGGGAGGAAGGGAGAAGTGGGGAAGAGAAATCATCTTCCAGCCCTAGTAGTATCAGCCCTATGGCAGTGAGAGCTACTAGCATGGAATTCACCTGCCTATAGTTTACTCTCTTTTCCTATATTTAATAGTCTTAAATATTCTATGTTTAAAGGTCCTTGTTGTCCCATTGGAACAGACAGGGTCAGTTCAAATAATGCTGCTTACCTTCAGCATCGGGGGGGGGACCCCCAGTGATGGGTTTAAATGATGATGATTACTGGTCGTTGTTGGGACCACTTGGTGTGGAATGCAAGCTGCTTTGTGCAGACTGAACTCTGTGGTGAAATGACATGAGCCCCCTAGGTAATCAGATTATCGTCCCTAAATGGGGGCACATTGCTGGTTCCTAATGGTTTAACAGGAAATTTCCATTCTCTGTTCATGCCCCCGATTCCCTCCACAAACATACATACCAGTTGTGAACACATTTAGGGCCTGATCCAAATTCCACTTAAGTCAGTGGAAAGGCTCTTACTGACTTCATTAGGCTTTGCATTAGGCCCTTAATACTCATTTCCAAACCCCATCCAAACGGCAGAAACTCCTCATCCCAAACTCCTCTGGCAGAGCATTTTGGTGTAAGAGGAATGGCATTGCAGCCAGTGGGAGGGATAGGGTGGAGGCCTGAGATTTGTGTCAACTAGCCCTGGGAAAAGCCTAGAGAATATATCTGGCTTCCATTCCAAGCCCAGAGAGTAATAAATAATCACTGTTGTCGTTAGAGTGCCAGTTTATATGATGATTCAGTTAGTTTTATACTATGCAGTGAAAGCCTTTTACCTACGTGACTAAGTGGTCTAAATTGCAGCTGCTGAAGTGTTCATTTTTCCCCTGAACAGAATTCAACTGTGATGGCAAGAGCGGAGAATTTCCGAAACGTGAAATATCTTCTCATCCACGGAACAGCAGATGGTGAGGTTTACGAAAGGCAGTTCAAATACTAAGCCACAACCTCTTTGTTTGAGAAACGTTAAGCATCTTTCTTTGACTTCGATTAGGGTCAGTACTTAGATGTTTGGTCCATTTCCATGGGGCATATAAAGTGTTACTTACTCATTGTTAGTAATGTCAACTGTATGACTCGATAATTGATGGACTGAACTTAATGCATTATATCTTTAAACTATCTGGTATTTACCAGATTTTAATAACCCACTCTTCTCCTTTTTGTTCTGTTCCTTTTTCCAGATAATGTACATTTCCAGAACTCAGCACAGATCTCTAAAGCTTTGGTTAATGCACAGGTGGATTTCCAGGCAATGGTAGATAACAAACTATTTTTCTTTTTAAGCATTGGCTTATAATTCCTCTTACATCTGGGGACATTTTTAAGAAGCTCAGTTTAACCTAGTGAGTCCCACAGTGTAGCTGGTAGTCTGGGGAACACTTGCTGGTAGCCCCAGAAAACTGGCTAGCCAAATGAGACTGGCTCTGCTCCTTGTTTCCAGCTGCTTCAACAGAGGAGGAGGTTCTTCTTTGCAAATAATAGCTTGAAGGCCTGTAAAAGCACCTGGAAACAAGAATGAGCAGTCAGCTTAGGTGGCTCTTCTTGAAGCTGTTGCTACCTAATAAAAGAGGAGGAGGGATTAGGAGCTGCCTTCAGGGACCTGCCAGCCACAAACAAAGATGAATGCTCGCAGTGAAGGGAATAAGGCATCTGGATAGTAGGTCCAGAGGGAGAAGAGAACAAGTTGTCAGGGAAGCCTATGCAGGGCAGCAGGGGCAGAGAGAACAGAACAGACAGGAGGGTGGAAGGGATGAATGGCAAGCAAAAGGAGGCCAAATGGACAAAACATTTATTGCATTCATGCCAAGCTTGCTTATTCTATACCCTTCACTCCTGGGCTAATGACAGATACATGAGCCCTGTCCCTGTCCTACCTCTGTCTATGAGCTCCCACACACGAGTACATTGGCAACCCCCATGGGACTTGGATTTGTGGCACTCCATAAATGTGTGGATCATTGTGTGGGCTTCAGATATCCTGCATTCCCCACCAATACAGCAAAAAATGCTGGTTCTGCTGCATTTGTAGAGAAGAGAAGGACCTGGCCTAAAAAAATAATAATTTGGATTTTGGAGTGTCTTTATGACGCCTGGATGGAAATAACTTAAGGCAAATTGTCCAGTTTAAAAATAAGTGAAAATAATTGCTGCTGTTCCAAGGTATAACATAATCCATCTAGAAAAGGAGGACTTGTGGCACCTTAGAGACTAACAAATTTATCTGAGCATAAGCTTTTGTGAGCTACAGCTCACTTCATCGGATGCATGCAGTGGAAAATACAGTGGTAAGTTTTTATATACACAGAGAACATGAAACAATGGATGTTACCATACACCCTGTAACAAGAGTGATTGGGTTAGGTGAGCTATTCCCAGCAGGAGAGAAAAAAACCTTTTGTAGTGATAATCAAGGTGGGCCATTTCCAGCAGCTGAGAAAAACGTGTGAGGAACAATAGGGGAGAAAAATAAACATGGGGGAATAGTTTTACTTTGTGTAATGACCCATCCATTCCCAGTCTTTATTCAAGCCTAATTTAATGGTGTCCAGTTTGCAAATTAATTCCAATTCAGCGGTCTCTCGTTGGAGTCTGTTTTTGAAGTGTTTTTGTTGTAATATTGCGACTTTTAGGTTTGTAATTGAGTGACCAGAGAGATTGAAGTGTTCTCCAACTGGTTTTTGAATGTTATAATTCTTGACGTCTGATTTGTGTCCATTTATTCTTTTACGTAGAGACTGTCCAGTTTGGCTAATGTACATGGCAGAGGGGCATTGCTGGCATATGATGGCATATATCACATTGGTAGATGTGCAGGTGAACGAGCCTCTGATAGTGTGACTGATGTGATTAGGCCTTATGATGGTAACATAGAATAGATAGATAGGCCCCTGAATAGATATATGGACACAATTGGCAACAGGCTTTGTTGCAAGGGTAGGTTCCTGGGTTAGTATTTTTGTTGTGTGGTGTGTGGTTGCTGGTGAGTATTTGCTTCAGGTTGGGGGGCTGTCTGTAGGCAAGGACTGGCCTGTCTCCCAAGATCTGTGAGAGTGATGGGGTCGTCCTTTAGGATAGGTTATAGATCCTTGATGATGCGCTGGAGAGGTTTTAGTTGGGGGCTGAAGGTGACGGCTAGTGGCATTCTGTTATTTTCTTTGTTGGGCCTGTCCTGTAGTAGGTAACTTCTGGGTACTCTTCTGGCTCTATCAATCTGTTTCTTCACTTCAGCAGGTGGGTATTGTAGTTGTAAGAACGCTTGATAGAGATCTTGTAGGTGTTTGTCTCTGTCTGAGGGGTTGGAGCAAATGTGGTTGTATCGTAGAGCTTGGCTGTAGACAATGGATTGTGTGTTGTGGTCTGGATGAAAGCTAGAGGCATGTAGGTAAGTATAGCGGTCAGTAGGTTTCCAGTGTAGGGTTGTGTTTATGTGACCATTACTTATTAGCATTGTAGTGTCCAGGAAGTGGATCTCTTGTGTGGACTGGTCCAGGCTGAGGTTGATGGTGGGATGGAAATTGTTGAACTCATGGTGGAATTCCTCAAGGGCTTCTTTTCCATGGGTCCAGATGATGAAGATGTCATCAATGTAGCGCAAATAGAGTCGGGGCATTAGGGGACGAGAGCTGAGGAAGCGTTGTTCTAAGTCAGCCATAAAAATGTTGGCATACTGTGGGGCCATGCGGGTACCCATAGCAGTGCCACTGGTTTGAAGGTATACATTGTTCACATTTGCGGATGTTCTCTCCTGCTGGTAATAGCTCACCTTACCTGATCACTCTCCTTACAGTGTGTATGGTAACGTCCATTGTTTCATGTTCTCTGTGTATATAAAAACTTACCACTGTATTTTCCACTGCATGCATCGGATGAAGTGAGCTGTAACTCACGAAAGCTTATGCTCAGATAAATTTGTTAGTCTCTAAGGTGCCACAAGTACTCCTTTTCTTTTTGCGGATACAGAGTAACACGGCTGCTACTCTGAAACCTGTCATAATCCATCTAAATCACTGTTCTCAGGATGCTGTACATAATGACTAGTATAATGCTGAATGATTTGGACAGATCTCCACAATTTTTAGGCGAGGGCTGTTTGGTGAGAATAAAACATTGCTAGCTAAATCAGTCCGTTTTAATAATCCTACTACTAAGGACATGCAGCACATGCCAGGGACTCTTGTCCCTGAGGGCATCTTGGAGTGTTTTTGCTCTGGCTTGATGCAACTAACTCACCAGGCAGCCACTCTGACTCCCAAATCACAGATTATTTAGAAACTTTGTTCAATGAGAATATGAATATAATGAAAACTGATCAAAAATAATTAACACAAAAAAACCAAAGATCTACCAAGTCACTGCCCATTTGCCTTTGTGAGGCACCTTTATGGGGCTGTAATAATAATTAGTAAAGATCAAGCTTCTGGATTGTTTACTTACTGTAGGATAGAGAAATCAAGTGTGTTTTGTTGGGTTTTTTTCTTCTTTTTCAGTGGTACACTGATCAGGACCATGGAATTCCAGGCCTTTCGAGTAAACATCTTTATACCCATATGACCCACTTCCTCAAACAATGTTTTTCCCTGTCAGAGTAACAAAGGTATTCTCAGCACGATTAAGCATCTTATACATCACCAAGAGCTAGACGTGCCTTGACGTAATGCAGTTGTAACTGTGCATAGATTAAGTATATTCTGCAGGTGGATTAATAGTTAAAGATTAAGATATTTTTAATTTGGAGTTCACATCTGTTATTGGTGTTGTATATTAGCAGATACTATACCACTACAGGTTTTGGCACATTTAACACCGGCCTGTTAAAAAAAAAATAAAACCAGAATTTAAAATGCTATGTATGGTTATTGTTATCTTGCATAAAACTCATGTTTGGGGTTCTGGTGCTCATTTGGGAAGAAGACATAAAGCCAATTGAATATGCTTGCTTAGTTATATTAATAACAGTTGACAGCGCAATGTGATTTGCTAATTAATGTCCCAACCACAGTAACCATGGACAAAACCTAGTGCTGGGTGAACCACACAAGGTTTAAAATTGCAGTTTGTATAATCATGCTGAAGCTTAGATGCTTGTCCAAAGTTTAGTCAGTGCTGGTAGGTTTGAAATCCTGAGTTCCAAAGAAGAGTCTTTTCCTGAGATTTCCACTGCTTCCTAGCATGAGCGAGGTCTGTAGCTTGGTGTTTCTGGTCTTCATCTGGGCTGATATGAAAACATTCACAGATGCTTGAATTTTTATTTTTTTTTTTTAATTTACCAAACCTTTTGAAACTCAAACCAAGTTTCAGTTTGGGTTCATTTTAAGGGGTAGAAGAAGTACGTTCAGCACAGTTATTTTATTCCAACGGTTGTTTCCATTCTTATCCAGAACTTGCTAGCCACATTGTGTGTATCCAGTGACCAAATCTGTGGCAGAGGCATCATTTTCATGAAGTTTCAATGGGCAGTTTTATCCTGGCAATGCCCATCTCCTCACTGGGACCCCATTTTACAGACAGGGAATTGAGGCACAGAGTTCCCAAGATCACACAGGAAGTCCATGGTGGAGTAAGGAATTGAATCTGGGTGTCCTATGTCCTAGGCCGGTGCCCCAACCACTGGGCCATTCTTCCTCTCTGCTAGCCAGTTAGCCTCCCTCAAATTGCTAAATATAATAGCAACACTGAACTGAATCTCAAATACCATTCAGTCAAAAATGAGAGGAATCATTCAGTCTTTTCTCGCTTTGTTTTCAATTAATGTTAATCCACTTAAAACAGATTTTTTAAAAAGATAGCCCAATGATACTTGGGCCTTGATTCACCACTGCATGACTCCAGTTTACCACTGGTGCAACTCCACTGAAATCAGAGTAACTGAAGTTTTGGGCCCTGATTCGCTCTCAATGTTGGGGGGGGGATGCTGCTTGGGAAGAGTCCTTTTACAGGGTGCAGACGTGGGAAGTGTCACCTCACCCTTTCAAAATAGACCTAGTCAAGTTCTAGAGGATGTTCAGAAATCAATTAAATAAAAATATGAAAAATAGAATCTGTGAGGAAAAGTGAAGTGAACTTGGCAAAGAGAAGCTAGAAGGATAACATAACTATCTACAGATACACAAAATGATCTTTATCATTATAAAGATGATAGTCATTGCTAGTCCATGAGAACAGAATCTGGAATGGACAGAAGACAAAGAAGGAAAACTTTATGGTAAATATTTAGAAAACGCCCTAATTTCATGCTTCCTGACGTGGGCAAGGTCAGTACAATGCTACACATTTAGCAGGTCTTTTTGTTATGAGTTTGTACACAGCCTAGCCCAGTGGTTTACTGTCTATCTTTGGGGTCCCTCAGCGCTTCCACAATGCCAATAAACAAACAACAACAAGAACAATAAAAGGGAACTGGAAAAGAGATACCAAAAGTGGCTTTGAAATCACTACCAGTGGACATTCGAGCCCTAGACTAAGTGTTCACCGATCAGGGATGATTTGAGAATTAAATCAATCCTGCCATGATGCAGGGAAATAGACCAGATGTTCTACAAACCAAATGATTCTATGATCATACTTGCATAGGAGTTACCATACTGTATCAGACCCAGGGTCCATTTTATCCAGCTTCTTGTCTTTGACAGTAGCCAGTGCACCATGCTTTAGAGGAAGGTGCAAGAAACCTTGAAGTGGGCAGTTATGGAATAACCCATAGGAAAAGCTTTTTTCTAACCCTGTCCACTGTTGCCTTAGATTTCTTTGTGTGAAAGCAAAGGCCTTAATTTGACCAAAATGACAAAAATACAGGATTTGTCCAATGAAGTTAAAAGGTGGAAGCAAACTGCTGTATAACAACTCCCTTTGTTTTGTGGATGGTGATAACAAATCTGATTTTCCTCATATAAAAACATTCTTCAGAGACAGATAAATCTTTATGTAAATGTTGTTGCCAAGCTGTTTGTAATGGTTAAATTATACTTTGATGGGGACTCTTCAGAAAATATTCAGTTCAGTTAAGGTTTTTTTGGAAATACTCCAATTAAGTGACGTTAATGAGCTTTTTGTTGATAATGTAATTAAAATTCAGCTGTTCTAATTGTAAAAAGGAAAAAATTATAGCTCTGAGAAAGTTAACAGTAAAATAAACAAATATAACATGAAGCGGGGCTAATTAAATGGTGATTATATGGGCCTCTGTGAGTGTTCTACTGACAACAGTACTTTCAATAATGGGTGATTTCACAAATGAGGAATATAAGTCAGTTGAATTTATTAGGGCCTAATTCTCAACTCTCTTACAGTGGTGTAACTCCAGAGAAGCCACTGTAAAATGGGTATGACTGAGCAGAGAAACACTATTTAGGTTCAAAGGATACAGATAGGCACCTACTGCAATTTTCAAAAGCACCTAACTCCCATTGATTGAAATGGGAATTAGGCACCTAGGCAGTTTTAAGATTTTACATACCACCTATCTGTATCTTTAGGCATTTAAATACCTTTAAAAATCATCCCCTACTGTCTAATATTGGAAGTATAACCAATGAAATGATTCTGACCTAATGAGTCATTCATAAGCTGTGTAAGCTATGAAGCTAGAAGCGCTTGGAGGAATGGGCATACTTGGAGAGTTTAAAAGGTGTGTGTGTGTGTGTGTGTGTGTAGATAGAAAGATAGATGAAATAATGTTTAGAAATGGATTAAGTTGCCTGGACATCATTGTTAATCTGCTCTAGTGCCTAGTTATTATCTGGGAAAATAGAGCAGGCATTGTCAGACTTGGCTTCTGGGGTTGGGGGAGAAAGTAGGGGGATAGACAGAGGTAGGGCTGGGGGCCCAGGGGGGAAGCACACCATTCTGTTAATTTTGCTTAATGTTTTTCTACATCAGCCACTATGCACTCTCTTCACCGTTTGTAAGGAAAAGCAGGACTACGTCTCCAGAATAGTGTGACAACTACACAGCACTGCTGGAATAACTTCTACACTGCAATCAGGAAGACAGGGCCAGTGAGTTAAGTAGTTAAGGATGGGAGGCAATATCTTCAGCTGATGCCAGTATTTAAATCTCCTTGTAATCACATATGCTCCGTCCACATAGGCAGTCTGTGCTAACAGCAGACAATAGGGCTGATGTGCAGTGCAGAAACTCCTATGTGTTCATTCATTAGCAACTGACACAGTGCCCATCAGAATCCCTGCAGCACTCTCCACTCTGTATTGCCATCCACCAAGTCTGGCAGAGTCTCAGCATGTCTACTGATTGGGACAGTTAGAAAGAGCTAGCACACTCCTCCCCTCCCACAGGGGTTCAGGCAGGCTACAGCTCCTCGTAGCCCCTCCAGTCAGGCTTTCAGCTCACCCCTGGGGTGGACAGCCTGCCTGCTCTGCTTCTCAGTGGTCTTTCAGGATGCTTCCAAGAGATGAAACACTCCACCTCCTCTCCTCTGGGTCTCCTCCCAAGCTGGCCTCACCTAGCTCTATGGAAACAAATTGTGCTCTTCCTCACCTGAGCTTTATTTCTAATTAGGTCTGGCCCATTCTCCAGGTGCAAGCAGGCAGTTTAACTGATCTCTCAGGTCTGTATTACCCCTTTACCAGCATGTGTGAGGTGAACACCCTATTCATACCTGGACTTTAGTCTCAAACTTGATATTTTAGCTCTCTCTGACCCAATTTACCACAGTGGACAGCTAAACTTTGGTTTTAAATAACTCTAAGGGTATGTCTACACTTGGAGTTGGGAGTGTGAGTCCCAGTCAAGGAGACATGCCTGTGCTAGCTCCAATCAAGCTATCACGCTAAAAACACAGTGTAGCTGTGGCAGCGGGAGTGACCAGCCACCCTGAATATGGTCCCATTGAACATGCTAGGTACCTAGTCAGGGTGGCTAGCCCCTCCTGCTGGTTGCAACACCTCAGCTTCACTCTGTAGCATGGTGGTTCAGTCAGAGCTAGCCTGGGAAATCCCACCCCCCAGCTCGAAGTGTAGTTATTTAAACAAGTCTGCTAAGTCACTGGAGATGGAGCTTTAGAGAGGAAGTGTGTAGACACTACTATTTTATTTGTATTGAGCAGAGAAGTCCTTGTACTGGGAAATAATCAAACACCGATTAGATTGTTTACAGTTCCAGTTCCCCTGTGGATGCTTTGCTAGCACAAAATAAACCAAACATGGTGGCAAAGCAGGGGCTGCTTCAGTTCAGTGGCTTAAATATTTCTCGTACAGCATCTACACATGCACAGCAGTAGATCCTCTGGCCCCACTCCAACCCCATGCTCTCTCCTGCTCCCTGCCCACCCCCATTCCATGCTGTACAGGGTGCACACACCCCATGAGCATCTCTCCCACATCCAGCCCCTCTTTCCCATCCAAAGTGGAACCACACCAGTTTTGCTGCACTGGACCTTCTGTGGCTGCAGAATAGGCATGGAGAAAAACATGAGTGAAAAGGCCAGGTGCACCTCCAGCCAGGCCTTCAGGCCATGGTTCAAGCTCATAACAAATTGGATCAGAGATAAAGTCAACTTCACATCACATTTAGTATCTTCCAGTTTATCAGTCAGCTCCCAATTACAGGGCACAGCTGTTTAATACATTTTGTAGAGCCATTTAAATGCTTTGTATTTAATCTGAATAATTTATCATATTTGCTAACGGTATTGGTATTACTTTCAATTATATTCATTGTCTTCACAAAATGTAGCATAACTGGTACACAGTGGACCAACTCCTCTGCCCACGTAAATTGCTGCAGCTCCATTGATTTCACATGGAGCCGTGCCAATATGTAGCATCAGACACTGTGGCCTATTCCATCGGCATGATACCTCTCTACTCAATGAGGGCCAAACCCTCAGCCTTGGTGCATCCATGGTGGCATGGAGCCTCGCTGGAGCTGTACAGTTTAGCCAGGTTCTGGGGCACTAGAGTCTTTCATGTAGTCTGAGAGGGAAAAATCCTCCTTCACTGAAAGCCATCACTGCTCTGTGAGGTGTAGTCAAGCCTGGGAAATGATGTCAGGCAAGTTATAAGCATGTGCTGTGCTTCTCTGAAACCCACAGTGGGAGTTCAGATCCCGTCTGACTGTCAGGCAGTGGTGGGGACCCTTAATGGGTCACATAGCCCGAACAGTATAGTCCTGGCTGACAAGTCATTGGACAGATGAACACCTCCAGGGTAATTGTCATGAAGAGAGGGGAACATGTTTACCACCCATTCCCCCAAGACACAACCACCACCAATGTGCATGTGTTGTGTATTTAATAACAAAAATGGTAGAAAAACAGTAACAAAAAAAGGTCATTGGAATGTGCTGACTTGGTTGAAAAAACAAAATTTAGAAAAAAAAAATTTGTTTTTCATAAAAAATCAAATTGTGATGAGAAACTTCCTTAAAAGTACAAAATTCAAAAAATTTCAGCCCCTCTAATAAATACACTGGACACGTACTTGATCCATTTCTGTAATTTTGTTTGGCATACAGCTCACCCATTGCATACAGTTGCACTCACAAATATACAGCAATAACGAAAAGCACAGATGGGTTTTGCTTCTTTCCTGTAAAGTTTTTATATTGTGTATCATTCAAGACATATTTGTAATCTGATGATCACTTAGATTGTGCTGAACTAAATAATCTATATAGCAAGTTGACTACCCAGGTGCATTCAGCTGCTCTGTTTCATACTTCATACTCATTTGAAATGACTATACTGTAAATAGAAAACTTTATTTTTACAAAAAGAAAAGAAGTACTTGTGGCACCTTAGAGACTAACAAATTTATCTGAGCATAAGCTTTCGTGAGCTACAGCTCACTTCATCGGATGCAACTCATGAAAGCTTATGCTCAGATAAATTTGTTAGTCTCTAAGGTGCCACAAGTACTTCTTTTCTTTTTGTAAAAATAAAGTTTTCTATTTACAGTACTCCTTTTCTTTTTGTGAATACAGACTAACACTGCTGCTACTTTGAAACTTGTCTTTATTTTTACACTAGAGAATAAATAGGACTAAACAAACAAGAAGTAAAGAACTGACAGGATTCTGGGGAAGGTGATATTGTATTATCTTTTGCAGAGCTGATTTAGGAAGGCTGTGTATCTTTCAACTAATAATAAATAAAACTCAACATGCAGTAAAGTAAGGTTAGTAGCAGTCCATTGCAAAAGGACTATCTGTGTACCATACTGGGCAAGAAACTGATAAAAGGCCAACTGAACACCATCTGCTGTCCTGCCTGGGAACTGCAGAACTGCTCTCTGGTGTGTTCTCATAGATGAGTAGGAAAGTTCACCAACATGATGGAGAGACACAGCACCTTGTGATATTTAAGGATTCGACTCACTTTCCTATTTAAAGTCTGATTTTGCCCCCCATACCTAACAATCTTAAAATCTTAGTCCAGAGTAAATTTTTTAAAAATTTGGGGCAAGGTAGGCAAGGCACTTTAGTGGTATTGGGGTTCCCTAAAATGAATGGATTTGGGTTTTGCAAGTTGTGTGAATGCTTAATTTGGCTCCCAAACATCTTGGTGTAGAGGCTGCAGACCTGTTTCATTCTGTCTGTGCCGGGGAGGATTGGTGCCTTGGATTAGTTTGGGGTGAGTTTGTGTGTGTGTGCAGTGAGGTTGTGTTGGATGAGGAATTATACAGATATTAACACACCTTTCAGACAAAAGTTTGAAAAGCCAAAGTATGTGCGATATACCTGCAGTATTTGGATCCATGTGTTAATATATGTAAGCACATAATCCCAATCCATACATTGAATCGGGGATTTGAAAACATTTTGGATTGGGGGGAGTGAGAATAAAGATAAGGGAGAGAGAAATGAGAGAGAGAAGGGAGGTATAAAAAGGAGATTGATGGGAGAAGAAATGAATGAGGAGGGAGAATGAGTTGATGTAGGAAGGGGGAAGAGTGAATGAAAAGTGGAGGAATATAGGGAATAGCAGTGGAAGAGGCTGTGCACTTAAGTTTTAAACTTCAGCACAAGCAGTCATTTGTCCTTCACATATAGAAAACTTACAGGGAACATTGGCTTCAGTACATGGACCCTGTGAGTGGAGCAATGTAATAACTTCACAATGTTAGAAATTAAAATATACCATGTGGCCAGTGTAAGGTGGCATGACGTGATGAGATTTGCTGTTCCCTAGGTATATACAATAATACTGTACAGTTACATGGGTATCTATGGGGGCGTTGGTGAGCATACATTACAATTTATATTTGCTGTTATATTACATATAGGATCTAGGCTTATCAGGCTAGAGGCTAGATTCTGGTTTATATTCTGACTCCTTTCATGCTGCTCAGGCAGTATGTGTGGCTGGAATCTGGCCACAGTCGGCCAGCAAAGAATTCTTCTAATGAAGGAGAACTCTGCTGGTGTGAGGGGTTAGGTGGGGAGAGAGAGGATGTATCTTTAGGGACCATACTCCAGTATCATAACTTAGCCCCTACGATGCTCTAGTTCATGCTGGGGCCACTGCTGGTGCACAGGTTCAGTGAGCTGTAAGTGGCTTCCTAGTGATCCCACACCCCTCCCTCTACGAAGCAGAACTTTAGGCTCAGGGGAGCATTTAGCCCTTAATTTCTAACATCTAATTTGGACCATCTGATCACTTACAAATATAATAAGCGCTGTCAGTTGTACATACATTGTTACAATTTGTACTTACAGGTTTAGCAGGTAGTTCCAGATCCGGATCCCAACCCATGAAAAAAACCACAGGAGGAAGTCTCCATTGGGATCTCCTCTTGGAGACCCCAGACTGTTGTTTCATAAAAGAGGATGAAGGACCCACCCCACAACACTGGCAGATCCTCAGGAATCTGTTCAGATCCCAGGGCCATGTGCACAGAAGCTTTGTGCCTCTATGCCAGCTCCGGCCATTGGTGCCCTTCCCTCCTGCCTCCTTGGCAATGCTGCTTCATCAGAGCTGGGCTTCTGATCCTGTCACTGATGCCCCAAGGACTCACTCTGAAGGGCAACTCTATATGATATAATACAGCCTGGGCCTGTATTATTCTTTTAAACTCATTTCCAGGGCACCAGGCTATATGAGCAGATCTAAGGGGCATGATGTAGATCTCAGTTATGTAACAAGTATTTGGCGTACAGATCACACATGTACCATATATTCTCATACGTAGGAATTTACAAAATTGATACATTGCACCTGGACATAATTTGAATTGAAACCAAATGTTTCTATTACATTCAATCTGTCTGGTTTAGGGTTTTGTACTGGTGCCCATCACAGTAGTATCTCAGCTTTTCTTGAGTTAATTATATCGGCACAGCAAGGTCTCTGGTGGACTTTATGGAGTCTTCCCTTTCTCTGGTTGTGGGAGACTTTGTGTGAGGTACATGTTTCTTCTTATTATTATTACTATTTTATTATGTTAAACTTATAAAATTGATGGGTGAAGTCCTTGCCCCACTGAAATCAATGGGAGTTTTGCCATTGACTTCAGTGGAGCTAGGACTTCACCCGTCAATTTTAAATTAAATGTCAGATAGGCAAACCTGAATTTGAAGGACATGTTGCATTGATTCCTAGCACCTTTACTTAATTGTGTATAGCCCTAATGTCCTCCTGATTGATATTTACTTCTTTTGACATTGACATCTCATTCCTTTTTCGTCTCCATTAAGGACCCATCTCCACAATGATGTCATACAGTAAGCAGAGTCAATATGTGAAATTGCTTGTAAAAATTGTCAAATGTAAAGTAAAGAATAGCAAATATGATTTTTTTTAAGTTGAATAAGGAAACTGTCAGCAATGATGCACTCTCATAATGCTTACTAGAGCTGAACAGTATATATAAGGCTGAGCCACAGAGGCAGCTAGGCAGATCTCCGGATCCTGAAGGTTTCCCAAAGTTCCAGAAGAGTAGCTGCTCTTTCTCCAATCGCTGTGCATCACTTCAAAGTATAAGAAGGTAAGATTCATGCTAGCTACCAATAAGATTTGTTCAATGGGTTGAGTGCAATTGTTCTGTCCAAGGTTTGTAAAGCAAATACAGGATCTCTCAAAATGGTGCTTTTTAAGCTTTTCTTTTATTATTATTATTTATTATTATGTATCATCTTTTTATATTTGGCATGAATAAGTAGTGTATATAGTTAAACTTTAATCAGTTTTAGTTTATTCAATAGAAGGCAATTAATTTAAGAGAGAATGATCCAAAGATCAAAATCAACTTCTAAGACTGACAGAAATGATAGAAAGGAGGATGATTAAACATGGACTCATGGAAGAAATGCATTATAGTAAGAATTTAAATGTTAAACACTTATGCATAAATATTGATTTTTGTTGTTTGTCTTACACTCACATTTTCAAATACCATTTACTAGACATGTGTCCTTCACAGATACTGAACCATTTTTACTTTAAACATCGTCATTCCTTGTAGAAACATCCTAAAAGTCCGATAGAAATTAATAGGGATGAAAGTAGTAGGGGACTAGATATATTAAATAGGTTTCTATAAAAATTACTTGAAAATATCTCAAGGTAGATTTGCCACTCCATTACAACAGTTTTACACTGGTCTAACTCCATTGAAAGTATGTGGTTTTCATTCATTTTATATATATTACACCATAAAATGCCATATGGGAAAGTTATAGATGTTATGTATATCATTTAATAGAAAATTTTAACCTTCCTGTTGGTTATTTTGAACCAGCCTACAGAGTTGAACCTACAGAATTTAATACAGAATTATATCCCAGTTGTGGAATACTGTAGGATGGTGCAAAAAACTTCTAGAAAGGTATCGATTACATTCTACGTAACTTTTCCATAAATGCATTTTACAGTGTAGTGTGTATAAATTAGTAGTAAATTACATGTACATTAAAGAGATAGTAGATTCATAATTAATAACCTGTACTATCTGCAACAGTCTCATATCTCCAGAAATCTATTCTTATTCACATTTTAATTTTCAAATAAAAATATTTCTCCTTATTCAGCCATTATGTAACTCGACTGATTGTTGGAATTAATTGGGCTTTTAGCAGGATTCTTTGTGCAAACTTTGTTGCAATATATCCAAGTACAGCTTCCACACAGTACACTAAAGAAATCTGTAGTAAAATATGTTCAGAAGACTAGTGAAAGTCCAGGTTATCAAGAAAAAATATTCCTCTGTAATTCCAAATGCAAAGTAAATGCTATATGAGTCAATAACTTTTTTCAGCCTTAAACATTTTGATCAAGATTTGATAAATACATATTATTGACAGTCTCTCTGGTGGCTAGGATCCTGGTTAAGAACATCCATTCAGCTGATTTGTTAATTTTTATGTGTCTCACTGTAACAACTTCAGTTTAGCTAATATATTTTGAAACTGAAGGAAAGGAAGGATTTGAAATGTACTTTCTAATTTCTAATTGGAGAGGAATTAGAAATGAATTCATTAGCCAACTTAAAAAAACAGATAATTTTCTACTTAAAATTTATTTCAGTGTGACTGGAACTTTGACACTTGAGACCACAAGCTTTTGTAGCTGTTTCTACAAAAAATCTAAACCTCTCAAACAGGTTCAAGAGCCAGGTTCCACTTGCTATGGAAATAGTCTTATCTGGCTTTCAAGAAATAATTATAGGTAATAAATCTGTACAAATGTTCTTTTGTTAACAATTCCTCTTTCTCTATAGGGCACACTTTTGTGTTTTCTAGAATGAAGCAGTAATAGTATAAGAACACATTTCTAGTTACTACTTTTGTCTTTGACTTATATAAAATAAATAACTATTACTGACCGTGATTACCAATGCTAAATATTGAAGAATAAATGTACAAAAATGCATCTCAAATTTTAAGATAAAACGTTTGACAAATATGTAATGAAAGTGCAGCAGTTTTCAAAATAGCTGGCTGGCTAAAAGGCAGGTTCCTCTAACTTAAAGGTTTCAGAGTAGCAGCCGTGTTAGTCTGTATTCGCAAAAAGAAAAGGAGTACTTGTGGCACCTTAGAGACTAACCAATTTATTTGAGCTCACGAAAGCTTATGCTCAAATAAATTGGTTAGTCTCTAAGGTGCCACAAGTCCTCCTTTTCTTCTAACTTAAAGATTTTCAAATCTTGCAAATACTTTGTAATCTTTGCTATTTTACTAATCTCACCAAATGCTACTTGCTGATACAGTCTAAGATCTTGATTCTGGGAAACATACTTATTTAGAAAGAACTCAAGCACATACTTAAATTTAAATATATGCCAAAATCATATCAAAGTAAATGGGAGCACTCTCATATATAACATGAAGCAGTTTGCGTAAGTCTTACAGGATTGGAGGTTAAGGATCTGTCCCCAAAACCCAATGAAATCAATGGGAGTCTTTCCACAGATTTCAGTAGACTTTGAATCATGCTCTTTATATTTCTAAATTATTTACTGAAGATCAACTTTTTCATATTGATGATATTCAACATAAACAGCATTTAATAACCAAACTATTTCATGCCAAATCCAGCCAGTTCTAGAAACTTTTGACTGAGGAATAAGTGTGAATAGACGCCAGGATTTCTCCTATAGTCTTTAAACACGTGAAATGTGAAACTGATGTATTCTTTAGGATCAACATTGGATGTCAGTGTTGTACCACTGAAGTACAACTCCAAGTGGACAGAGAGTTAAATATTGTGGCTGGATTTTAATAGTTTTAGGACCAATATGCCACTTCTAGATACAATATGCATGGTATGTTGAAATGGAGTAATTAAACCTTATGCTTTGGGGCATAAACTAATCACTAAGGAGGTCAAAAAGGAATTCCTCTCTATGTTTACCGATGCTTGATCAGCCAGCTGCAACTGTGAAGGCACTTACTTGCCTTTGGCGTATTTGGTATTGACCACTGCTAGAGATAGGATAATGGATTTCATGGCTTAAAGATCTGATCCAATATGGGAAACCTTATATTCTTCAATTCATTTTTCTAGCTCTGACTAAAATGCCACTTAACTATATTGCCTTATATTGCAACCCAGCAGTATTGTATTGCTATTGGCCAGCAACATGCCATTGAAAATAGGGCCTTACCTAAGGGTGTACTCTGCCTGAGCAGAGCTGGAATGTCTGGCAGCAGTTAATACCAGGGGACAGATCCTCAGATGGTGTAAATTGTCATAGTTCCCTGAAAGTCAATTGAGTTGTGACAATTTGCACCAGCCGCGGATCTGCCCCTAGATATTTAGAAATCCAGTTTCATGATTGTTTGGTTTCTATATCCTGCACTGAGTGTTCTGTACATACTTCTGAATGCAGATCTTCTATGTACTTCCTCTCTGGCATCATTGCTCTGCACCTAAGTTATATGTATTTAGCTCTGGGGAAGAAAACCTCAATATAATGGTCTGAATACTAATTTACAATAAACAATTAACCTTAGTCAATGCTTTCTGGTAAGTGCTTGCTATCCATCAATCGCCTAGTACTTGGCTTATTATATTTTCCACTCAGATTTTTGCCAAATTATTGGGTATTTGGTGTCCATTGAGTCTTCTACTCTGTTATGTTTAATGTCCAGTTGTGTGTGTGATCTTATAATTCATGGAAGATACAAGTTGTCATGCTCAATTATGTCTGAAAACCTGCTCTGAAATGTGTCATAGCATAAACCTGACACAACAAGGCTTCTGATCCGTTCTTACCTCAGCCCATGGTCCCAAAGTAATGCAGTATAGAATGGATCCATTTCTGCTCTGACTGACACTCTGTCTGGCTCACTGAATTCAAATAAACAGGGGATTTTATGGGGGGTATAAATCAGTGCAGAATTTAGCTTTAGATGCGTACAAGGATCCCTTATTCTGACACCTGGACCAATGAGGAGGACTACAAGTGAGGTGGAAGGTTAAATTTAGGTTTTTTTATTGGCCTCCAGGGATTTAGTTAGCCACTTACATTTTATTTCAACTGGCTCAATTATCCTATCTCCCTTTGTTTTTCAGATTGTAGTATAAACTTCTCTGGAACATTTTCATGGATGGGAGAGTGGCTCTTTCAGGCATACAACAGAGTATCAGTTCAAATGCATGATGAAACATTTCCAGTGACATTCAATTTCTGTGAACTTATTACAATTTCAGTTGCTTTACAGTGAATTAACATTGTCATCCATGCTTATTTTAAAGCATGAATTGATGAAGATTAGCTACTTTTTGAGCTAAATATCTTGGCTTGTTTAATTTATTTTTAATAGCCAAAAGCATGAGTCCAAAATGTATATTAATTAATTTTATTAAACAATCATTTCATAAAGTTAAGAACTGACCCAAAGCAAGTACCTTAAAATCTACTTGCTGCTTTATAATAATTTTGCTTCAATTTCATAGATGCTTTCATTACAAATCACTTTAGTCTATGAGCCAGTGCAGGCAAATATCTACTGCTACTCGCTGATGTGCTAACTTGTGTAAGTGGTCTGATTGAATTCAACAGGGCTACTTGCAGTAATAGGGGCTATGCTCAGCAGTAAGTATTTGCAGTATTGGGTAGAGTTGGTCAAAATTATTTTGGTCAAATATTTTGATCTATTAAAAATGCAGTATCAAGGCAGTCAAAACTATGAATTTGAGTAGAATTTGGAGAATAGTTTTAGACGAATAAAAAATGAAAAAGAAATTTAGAAAAAGTCAAAATGTTTGACAGTTTCAAAATGAAATATTTTGACTTTTCATTCCAAAATGACATTTCATTCTAAATTTAGCGAGGTTTGTTTAAAATAATTAAGGTTAAAAAACACCCAAAAATGTAACAAAATAAAATGAAAAACTGAACAAAATGGCAAAAAAGAAAAGGAGGACTTGTGGCACCTTAAAGACTAACCAATTTATTTGAGCATAAGCTTTCGTGAGCTACAGCCCACTTCATCGGATGCAGCTCCTTTTCTTTTTGTGGCTACAGACTAACACGGCTGCTACTCTGAAACCTGAACAAAATGAACATTCAACCTTAATAATGTTTTTCCAGTTCTGCCAGCAAACCAAAAAAATCAATTATTTGTTCATCTCCAATATTGGGTCCATAAGCTAAATCAAACTAATAGTAGTACATTCAATAATGATAATGTTTAGCATTTACATACTAAGGAACAGATGGTAATCACCTTATTCATGCTGGTGATTGCTCACTGAAATATATAATTAAGACAATGAAACTACGTGTATGAGAAAGTGTTCATCAGTCTGAATAAGGGATTCACAATGTAGTGCTGAACCACCAAAACATATATATATGTACTGTATGCCACACTGTGATACTCTTACTCACAGTGAATAATCTTACTCATGAGACCACACAGGGAGTAGGATAGAGATCCCAATCTAGTCCTTTATTATTAATTTTATACAGTCAATGGAACTACCCACAGCAATATGCATTACACCTAGCAGCGTATCAGGATCAGCCCTTTATGGTTGTAGCAAGGTGTAAATCTAATGATGGACTAAAATGGAAAACCTAAGACTGTACTAGGTATAGCATTGTATCAAAAGCACCATAAACACAACAGAATTTCATATACCTTCTGTATCACAAATTTCTAACCATAAATATATTTATTTTTTGTAAAAGTCACACTCTGGATTGAAATTTGCCTATTTTACCCAAGGAGCCCAATCCTACAGGTGTTCATTGCTTTAAATGATAAAAACAAAAGCATACAAAACACAAGAATTTAGAAGTGAGGGGATGAAGAAAAAATGCTCAGTTAGAGCAAGAAGAGTGGCTGGATGTGACACTGCACTCTGTGATGGGATTCTGCTTTTATTTCTTTAGTCAATAAATTCAGAAAATTAAAAACCACCTGGTGTTATAGTATGAAAATTGCAACACATTGAAACTATGTAGGATTATCATTCTCCTCTCATATACATGGAGTTTCATTCCATTCTATATTAGTGGGTTTCCCTGTCTATATATTGACTCCAAAGTATGTAAAGAGGACTATATTTATTCCCCCCCTGATCTGTGTTCTGACAGGCAATGAAAATGAAAAACATTTATTTTGTGGCTGGATTGCTTTTAATGATCATTCAAGGCAGCTGGCAAAATCCTCTTCAAGACACAGAAGAGAAATCCAGGTAAATACTAAAAATCAAACATCTCAGAATAATCCAAATATACTCCCCTGTACTTTTCCTGCAACTTGATGCAAAATCTTTGATTTGAGGAAAAGTTTCTTATAATATTACAGTGTATTTAATTCATCTGTGTATCGGAGAAGGATATCTATATTGCAAAATGCAGCACACCAGTTTGGTGTTTCTAACAGTACCTTTTTATTGTTGTCCTAATAGACTCTTAGTTATGCAGTTACCAGGCTGCTGTACTGATTGACTCTGTCAGCCAGCTAACAATCATATCTGTAGCAAGTAATTTTTGTTTCTTTTTTTTCTTTTTTGTTCTTATTCTGTTGGAATATAGAATTTTTTTAAAAAAAGAAGTCAGTGCAGGTATAGCACCTGTAGAAAGTGCTATCATCAATGCTGATTAATCTATTACATACTATTCATAGATCATTCAAAGCTTCCCAGACTGAACCATTAGATGAATCTAGACAGCTGAATGAAGTAAAACGTCATTCACAAGGCACATTCACCAGTGATTACAGCAAGTACTTGGACACTAGACGAGCTCAGGATTTTGTGCAATGGTTAATGAGCACTAAAAGAAGCGGGTAAGCATATTGGAAAAATCATTATAAATCTCCATGCACAAATATAGCCATAATTTAGTGCCTGTCAGGAATCAGTTCACTGTTCAGCTTCCCCTCACAGAACATGATCTATTTTCCTTTTTAATGGATAGCATATAAATCAGAGAAGAGGACCTTAAGGATAATTGAAACATAGCATTGATATATTGTTAGCAAAAAAATGAGCCAACCATGGAAGATCATTGTTATATACTAGTTCAATCTTTTTTGAAATAGCAGAAGTGATTGGTTGAAAATAGTCATCAGTCTTTTGGCTGGTATCAGTGTGGTATCTGATTTGTCATCTGTAAGGAAACTCTTGCAGGAAGATGGACTCAGTGACCTAATAGATCTTTTCCATATTTCTCTACTCTGATCCTATGGTCTCCTTATAGAACACTTATCAAGGATTAAGCTTTGTCGGCCACTAGATACCTCAATTGTGCCACAGAAATACTGGCAATGCATGCCTTTTTGGAAGATATGTTTTGGTCAAATACAAGTTTCTGGGCTCAGCCTAGAAGTAACTGGATGAAATTCTATGGCCGATGATATACAAGGGGGATCAGATGTTCCCTTCTGGCTTTAGTTAGTGCTGCTAACATTTTAACTTCCTCTGCTAAGGTGGTCCTTAAAAACAGAAGTACAAATGCTCCCCGGGTTACACAATCATTCCGTTCTGGAACGCCTTGCGTAACTCGAATTTTCCGTAAGTCGGAAACGTATTCCCCCCCACCCCACCCCCCCGCAACCATTATGCAAAAAAACAAAACAAAACAAAAAACCTCCTATTTTTAGCTTATGGAACTTTTTCCATAAGTGTGAATTTGCATAAATCGGGTCTTGCGTAATCCGGGAAGCGTTTGTATGGAACTAACAGTTTCAAGAGCCTGTATTCAATTACATTCACAGCCCCCCAAAGCACTCACCTGGGTAGTTTAGCATTCACAGATTTTTACAGTGACATTCAAATAATATTCAATAGCATTTTATGAGCTAATGCATATTATGCATACAATACAATGTACTAATATGATATCAGTGATATAATGACTCTGGGCCTTTGCTACAGACAACCGGCACTGGAGGAGAGAGAGAATGAAAAATTCCTGGACCAGCTGTCAAGGTACTTTAAAATGCTGGATGTTACTCAGAAGGAATTGAAACAACTGAGATTTCTGTTGGGCAGGAAACACAGCCAACAATATAGAGAATTCCTTACACCTTCATGATTATAATGCAGGAATTAGATACTCCAGCCATAGAAGAAGGCATTCTGGGTCTAATTTTTACAGTTAGGGAGGAAATGATTGAGACTTTCATTATGATAGGGAAGCTTGGAACCACTGGCTGTGAGCTAGGTGAATTCAGGAATGGCTTCGAGAATGTAGCAGTATGAGAGTATTAGATTTCAGGAAAGGAAATTTTAGGGAATAAAGAAATCTAATGATTAAGGTACAGAGGAAAAAAGTACTAAAATCCCACAAGTGTGAGTGAAGGCAGGGGAATCCTAAGAAATATGGAGTTGGGGGATCAATACTGGACACAAGACCAATGAAAGAGGAATGATATATGATGAGGCAGCCAGAGATTTTAACGGAGTAGCACAGGGATCAGTGTTAGGTCCATTTTTATGTAACTTGTTCATTGTAGAAGGGGGAATAGATGGCATGTAATTGAAAAATGCAGATGGTACTAATTGGGAGGAATGTCAAACTGCCAAGCAGATGGAAAAATAATGCAAAGGGCCCTAGAGAAATTTGAAACATAGGCAGAAAATAACAAATGCTAAAAATAAATGCAAACTAATACATCTGGAAAAAAATGCTCCAAAACTTGTCTACTCTGCCAGAAGGCAGGGAATGGATGATCCAAGCAGTTATAGTGAGCAAGAAATTAGATGTAATTTTGCAATGCAATCTGGCTTCAGAAAAGACCAGTATGATCAATTTTGGTCTGAATATGCAAAGGCAGTGTGTCAAGGGAGAGGGAGGAAACAGTCCATTTCTACACACCCTAGATATGAGCACACCTGAAAGAGTTCTGGAAACCACACGACGAAATGGATGTTGAAAAAGTGGAGGTTCTTCAGAGAAGAGTAGCCAAAAATGCTCAGTGGCTGGAGGAAATGAACGCAAAAGGAGTTAAATCTGTACAGTTTGGCTAAGAGACAAAAGGGGGATATGATGGAATTATTTAGGGTGATACCAGGGGGTGTAACTAAGACCTAGGGTGAAAATATGAAGGCTAATTTGGGGAGAAACTTCCTGCTAATGAGAAATGTTGGTCTGGCAGGAACTAGAAGCCAACAGAAGCAAGCAAAGGACACAAATAGATAAAGTGATAACATAGTCCTGATCATAAGAGAACTGCCTTTCTTTCAGCAATGGACTCTCGAGGCGTCATGCTGAATTTGAGAGGCATGCTGAGGGCACCTACACCAGTGACATCACCTCTTATTTGGAAGGTCAAGCTGCCAAAGAGTTCATTGCTTGGTTAGTGAATGGACGAGGAAGAAGAGAGTAAGAATCCCTCCGTTCCTATCATGAAATGTTGTTTGGCTTTTCTGGTTAGAAATCAAGCCTAATGGAACCATAATGTATTTTTGTTTTATTCTTGCTGTATTTCATATTTTTCTTTGTATCTTAAGATACATTGTGGGTGTGAGATGATCATTTTAAATGATTCAGTCCTGCTACAGATTAAAATTAAGATGTTGACGAGTTTAATGTGCTGTTACACTGTAAAAGGTCAAGTTAGATTCAAGGTCAACATGTCTAAATCTGAACCAGTCTTTCCTCTAGAATTCCCCCCTCCCGTGCCCCCCCCCGTTTCCCTTTCTAAGATCTCTTTCCTGCAGTAAGTTCAAGATTCATCTCCCTGTCCTCAAAGTGCCCTTCCATAGCTCTGCCCCGCCTACATTTCTGACCTCTTTGCTCTGACATCTTCTCTTGTTCCATATACCTATCCCAAGCTGCACTCTTTCCTGCTTATGCACTCCTCTCATTCCTGACTTTATACCTTCTTTCATTATAATCTTACACTTAGAACAGCCTCCCATTTAATCATTTCCAAGCATCCTCTGTCTCTTCCTATTTCAAATCCCCACCTGCTCTTCATGGCTTAGCAACTACAATGTTCTCCTCTGTTATCCGTTCTGTACTTATTTGGGCCTTTAGACTGTAAGCTCTTCAGGGCAGGGATTTCATTTCACCCTCTGTTCTTTGAAAAAATACATTTTACCACTGTAAAGCACCATGTATGTCTCTGGCACTATATACAAAATAATAATAATATTAATAATAATAAAATATCTCTAAGACAAGATTGTGTGTTGGAGTCTAGGAAGAGCCAACAGATAAAGTAATTCTGAAAGGACTGACTATCCTAGATAGAGTTAAAGAGTGAGATCAGCTATTGAAAAGAGAATGGTGGCAAGTTATGCTACTGACATTCTGATTTCCAGTAGTCTTGTTGTCATAGGTAATGAATAGCATTCAGGGCAGCAGAAAGGTATCCGTGTATCTGTAGATAATGGAGGTAAAAATTAGGGGCCAAATTCCCAGGTCTGGTCAAGCTGTGTTCAGCCCAGATTCCTAGGTGGGAAAGTGGGGTAAGTGTAAATCACCTTTCCGAAAACTTGATCCTTGGCCTTATTCCAGATCAAACTAGCCTCTGGGGTCCCATAGAACAACCTAATGGCCCTCCTAAATTATGCAAGTTAGAGGGCTCCCCTAGGGGACTATTCTGCCTGCCAGAGATCACCAGAGCACAGTGTGTTCCAGCTCCAACCCACTTGACCCCTGTCAATTAAAGAACCCCTTTTGCCTGGTGAAAGGGAGCAAATGGGGTAAAGGTGTTTGTCAGGGAAATCTCTGGCTGTCCTGTTAGAATAGATCTCCGGGGCACAAAGAGGAGCCAGGATCTGGCCTCATACATAAGTGCTGGAATTAGGGGTGCTGGGGGTGCTGCCTCATCCCCTAGCTTGAAGTAGTTTCCATTATGTACAGGGTTTAAACAGTTAAATCCCACTATAAAAATTGTACAGTTAAATGGCTCTCAGCATCCCACTATAAAAATTGTTCCAGCACCACTGGCCCCATATGTCTGTATACAGCACACAAACACACACAATTTAGGAAAATACTATAATTGGCAGCTGTTAATTCACCAAGCTATCACTCCCAATTGATTTTGCTAAAAGGGTAAATATTCATGCACTAAATACCTTAGGAATTATAAATCTAGGACTTCATAAATCCAATAAAACTATTAATCAGCTGCCTGAAACAGTTGGCTACAATGTAATAAAACTTCATTCTTAAACAGTGAAGCTTATTATGTTTACAGTGAATTTGATTATGTTTTAATCTCAGCTGTGAGTAACATTGGTTTAGGAAATTGCAGTTTGATGTATTAGGTCTGGTGTTTCTGGCATTTTATTTTTTTTTATTATTATAATTGAGGAATTAAGACTCACTTAAAAAATCTTTGAGAAAAGTGCCCTAAATGGGAAAGGACGACATCCAAACCATCTTCTCTCACTGAGAAGTAGTCCAATTGTTCCTTTAACATAGAACAATCTCATACTGAGCTAGCCTTGCGTCCCTTGAAATCAGTGGGAGCTTTGAGTGTGTAAAGACTGCAGAATGAGGCCCTTGAAGAGGTTTGTTTATTGTGGTCTGCACAGCTGTTATTTGACCGTTTCTCCCCTTTAAAGTTTCTCAGAAGAAGCTAATGCAGCTGAAGAACTGGACAGAAGACATGCAGATGGCACTTTTACCAGTGATATCAACAAAATCCTCGATGACATGGCTGCCAAAGAGTTCTTAAAATGGCTGCTTAACACAAAAGTTACCCAGAGGTGACTGAATTTTGATCATCTTAAATCTTAGTATATTTAAATTTTTAATATACTTGCAGCACACTGAGGAAAGACAGATCATTTCCCCCTTAACTGTCACTATTTATTTATACCCGTACATATATTAAAAATGTTGGACTACAACCGTGCCATATACTGTAAGCAAAACCATTCCAAGTATAGTCTATGTTTTGTATCAAGAGTCAAATCCTGTTCCTATTTAAGTTAATGGGAGTTTTGCCACGGATCTGACTTTGACAAGCATTTGGCCCAAAATAAATTATTGATAAAAGAAACTGACATGTACAGAGCAATTATAACCACCGAAATACTATTAAAACGTATCGGAGATTTTTTTAAAAAAAATAATACAGTCTAAAAGAGTGGTCTGAGCACAGAATGTGGGAGCCAGGAACTTCTGAGCTCTAATCCCTCCTATGACACGAAAAACCTCTGTGGCTAAGGTGGGTAATTTAAGCCCCTTGCCTCAGTTTTCCTGTTCGTAAAATGGAAAAATAGAATTTTCTAACCCAATTCTCGGGGCGTTTTATGAATTATGTGTTGATGTTTGTAAAGCACTTTAAAGACAGAACTGCTCAAATTGAGACATGTGTAAGGTGTTTGATTTCCAAAGATGCTGAGTGCCTTCCCTATGAAAATTAGGCCTCTTTCATGCATCTCACACAAAAATGGAAACATCCAAAATCACTAGTCACTTTTGAGAATGTAGGCTAACAAATACTAATTCTTATTATTAAAGCTTGAAAATAATTATTAAAATATAAATTTTATTGGCATTTTCTTTTTTTCCCCTTTTTTTTTTGCATTTAGCAAATTTAGCATCTAGTACAACATGAAAAAAGTTGTTTAACAACATCCACTAAAAATCTTTTTAAGAGCTTTACTTATAGAAATAATTGTGATTTCAATCTATAATTAGAGGGAGTTGTTAAAGGGTTTGTGGAACTAATATCAGTTAAATCTAAACCAGGAAAAATGTCTTCCACACACGTTTGATTTTCTGAATACTGTAACTGGTCCTAATTATGTCCTTTTGTTTTTTCAGGGACCTTTTGGGGAAATACCAGTAAAAGTACAAAATAAATATGGGACAAGTCAAGATCTTCTTCACTACATCAGCTGCTGGTCACCAGGGAATTCTGAAATTTGTGTTCTATAAATTATATTTATAAGCCATATTGCTTTGCATGCCAAGAAATGAATTTTACTATAGTGTAGTGTTGCCAAAAGATTATATAGGAAAAAGATGTTATCAAAAGGACACACAAAGTAACAGCTTTAAGAATACAAAAATGCCTCGTCTTCATATTTTCCATTTATTTAGGGCCAAAATATCTCTACTTACAGTTAGCAATGAAATTATTTTTCTATGAAGTCGAATTGTACATAGGATTGATTCCAAACACCAAATATCTGCATTATTAGAATGGGGCTGGCAGTCACAGATGTCTGAGAAGTGAACTTCCCTCTTGAAACCTTTGTTATAAAAAGGCTAAGCTTTCAGGATATTAAATGATAGCCTTAAATAAATTTTTTTCAAGCTTCTTTTTTGTTGTCTTTTTGTGTGTGTGTGTGTGTGTGTGTGTGTGTGTGTGTCCCCCTTGCGTCTTTGAAGAAACACAAGCTTGTTTATATCTAAGGAATTAAAGTGTCACAGAGCTTCAAAGTGATTCATTTGTAATGCTGTGCATAAATTTAGCATTTGTTTCCTGACATTTTCATGGTACAGTATTTCCTCTTGTGAATGGCTTTCATGAAATGGTTTTGATGATTTCTAAAACTGAGGATGTGTGAATTTCGAGTAGACTTTTGCTGAAAAAAGAAATTATGAACGCAAAAGCTGAGTTTAAAGGGTATAGGGTGGAGTTGTTTTAAAATGTTCTTTATCACAAATTGTTGTATTTTAACAAAATGTGCAAGAGCAGCCATCTTTTCAAATTTTGGAGTGCTATGTGTTGCTTATACCATGCACTGTTCTGTAATACCATGAACGCAAAGTGCTGGGTCAGCTAGTTCGAATATGGTCAGCCAATCTTCTATGCCCATCACCATCTTGCTCAAAGAACATTTTGTGGCACTCTGAATTCTTGAAGCAAATGTGCAACTGACAAGCAGAGCTGGGCACACCTCGAGTGAAAATGCCTGAGTCTTGTGGCAGTATTGAGAAAAACATGAACAGGAAAATAAAAGGGGAAAAAACACAATAGTTGCATCTATGTACTCATATACATGTCATCAGTGGTTTGTGCACTGGTCCTCATACCAATAGTGATGTAAACTGTCTTACACTCAGTCAAGATAAGTTGTTAGGCAGCCTTCCTTGATGTAACTCTGGAATAGCCTTTGTGGTGATGCTGTCCTGGAACTGCCATTGCCATCAGCTCCCAAAACCTCTCTCTCCACTTATTAGAACCGCAATAATTCAAGCGTTTGCATTTTAGCTTCTGTGGCTTACGAGAAAGTACTTGGAGGTGAGGGATGGGCTGGCGGGGTGGGAGAGGGATTGTCTAATGGTACTTACTGCCTCGTATAAAATACGGAGTTGACTGGGTCAAGAATTTGACTACACTCTGGGCCCTTTGCTACAGGCAATTGAAATTATTCTGCTCTTCTTATTTGTTTGTTTTACAGACACACCCAGGGACCCCAGTCAGGAATAAGGCTCCACTGTGTTGAACACACACAGAGTGGGACAGGCCTTGCCCCAAGGATCTTAAAGTTTAATTTAAAAAAAAAGAAGCAATAAGTGGTGTAACAAAACAATCTATGGGATGGGGCGGGGGAGAATGAGAGGAACAGTTATAGGAATATATCTTAAATAGCTTGTCTATGTGCACAATTAGCAAGTTTCAAGTCAATTTTTAAAGACATAAATAAACAATGAATATTAATGTTATCCATAATTTGTGCTGTCCACTTGCCTAGCCATAACCAACAAGCAATTTATTATAGGCATCATACCAGATGTGGGTCTTCAGTATGGATTTGAAAGAGGACAGTGCGGTGGCTTTGTGGGTTACCTCAGGGAGGGCATTCTATGAGTAAGGGGCAATATGGAAGAAGGAGTAAAGGCACTTGTTGGAGAGGTGGACAACTGAGCAATGGAAGCTGTCATAGTTGATGGACTGGAGGAAATATTAGAGAAACAAGGTGGGTGAGGTAATATCTTTTATAGGACCAACTGCTGTTGGTGAGAGAGAAAAACTTTTAAGCCAGACAGAGCTCTTATAAAAGATATTACCTTACCCATCTTGTCTCTTTAATGGCAAGACATGGCTACAATTACACTGCATACAACAATAAAAGAGATACTGTAAGACAAAAGAGCAGATAAGTAGGAAGTGACTAATTTGTGAAGGTCCTTAATAATACGGACAAGAAGCTTGTATTTGATGCTTTAGATAAGTGTGGTAGGGAGTGCGAGAGAGACTCAGAATGCGTGTGCGCAGGGGGAGGGATTGACTATATGGGGCTTAGGGGAGGTCTGAGGGCTCAGCTAGAAGCTGCAAAAAGTGCACTACAACTTTCTCTTCACTTCCAAATTTGTGGGCTGGTGGGAGGTAAGCGTTAGCACATTCCTCACATATTTGATCAAATCTTTGTCATAATCGAAACACTTTCCAAACAAAACTATTTGGGGGATTCTTGGTTGCACCATATTTTGCACAAAATCAATAGTAATCATAAAGGTAGGCAACATGGGACTTCTTTATTTGGAATTCCTGAAATTGAACAGTACAGGATGGAGTAAAGTAGATCCATTTTGGTTTTGGCCAGGATGAAGTAAGGCAAATAATCAATACTTCTTTTTGCATGGATTGGTAGGGCAATAGTGGGAGCCAGCTGGCTTCACAGGTGTCTGTACTTTGTAGTTTTCCGAATGTTAACAGTTTCACGGCCAATATTCCTTAATGTGCATCACATGTACTTTATTAAAACCCTTTTCTATGGTGCTCATCAGAGAAACATTGTCACTCCCATTTTACAGATGATGTGTACTGAGGAACAGCATGATGTATAAGTGGCTTGCTCAGAGTCACACAGCTAGTCTATGAAGGAGCTGAAAACTCAGACCAGATTTCCTGAGTCCCAGTCTGGAGCTTTAACTAACAGAGCATCCTGCTTCTTCGATGAAGGGGCAGGTGGAAGTGGGAGTCAGTGTCTAGAAGTTCTGTATTTTTTGCACAGTATTAATAGGAAGAATATACATTTTATAATCCTAACTCTTCCCTATAGTTAGGCCAAGAATACATAATTTGGGGAAAAGTTAGAGCAAGGAGGGGGAAATGAATACTTATTCTATCATTTCACGTGCTTCTTGCCAAATTTTTGAAATCACAGGACTAGTCATTTGGGGTGAAAGCAGCTGCTGAGTGTTTCTTGTACATGGCAAGTGTAATTTTGTGAATGATATCCTATGTTTGAGGAAAAATAATGCTTCCTGTCAGGGTGGTTAAGCACGGGAATAAATTGCCTAGGGAGGTTGTGGAATCTGCATCACTGGAGATTTTTAAGAGTATTTTAGACAAACACCTGTCACGAATGGTCTAGATAGTACTTAGTCCTGCCATGAATGCAGGGGACTGAACTAGATGACTTCTCCAGGTCCCTTTTAGTCCTATGATTCTCTGGTTGTGACCCTAGGCACCCTGATATTCAGACCCTAAACACTACTGCAATAATATTTGTACAAAATATCCCTTGGGAGGCATCATATGAAAGCTAATAACATTCTGGTTATTATCATTGTAAAATACATATGTTAACATCATATGTGAAGTTATGAATTCCCTCTGTATGATGTTACTAGAACATGTTTAAGTCCAGACAGCCTAGCCCAGGTAAAGGTAATAAACAGGTCTGTCCTAGACAAAGGAATATGGGTTTACCTCAAATTACATGTTAGCAGTAAGCAAAGCTGTCAGTTTTGAAGGGAAGGGATATTCACTCCAGTTAAATTAATAAACTGTGATGTACTGACTCTTTAACAGAGTAGCAAACTTATCTTCTGTGAATGCACAGTGGTAATGACTGTGCATTGCAGAGAAACTTCTGGGTGTCCCCTGTAGTGTGCTATACTGGTTTATAAGGAATAGTATTTGTAACAGGTTATGGCTAATTGTATGTGTGGGCTGAGCAGTTCTGAGGGAGGATTTATAACAGCTTGGGGAGACAGTGTGAAATGATCTTTACGTTTTCTCATGGTTTGTTTGTTAATAGAGTTTGCTCTTTACATACTGTGAGGGCTGTATTTGTAGAGAAGGTTGGAAGCTAAGCCGGCTTTCATACGCCTTTAAAATAATAAGTTTTCTCTGCCAACCATATGGGGAGGGGACTCTCAGCAGCTGTCAGTTATTTACTTAGATGGGGCTCTCTGCAGTCCAGGTGCTCATTTGGGGGTGAAGTGAAATGGGGGTCTGCTTGAGCTTTGCGAGCACAAAGAGGGGGGAAATGTTAGTGCCCAAAGAGAGCATAGGTTGGTAGAACAGGGCCTGGTCCCACACCTCTTGCTACTTGGCAGATGGGGTAGTGCTGGGATACGTGCATGCTGCTTTTTGTAGCAATTACCACTCCCTCACTCTCTCGGAGACATTCTACATACCTCTGTCTTCTGCAGACAGAGGGCCTATGGGAACTCTCACTGAGTGTTGTCCCACCGCTGCAGGTTTTACAGCTACAGTAGTGTCACTCCATACGTTTGTCTTGTATGGAATAGAACGGATTCCTACCCTCTGCCTGTGCTTTTTGGGGGCACTGAAAAATAGTAATGCCATTCATAATTAAATTGGATTTATTCCTTTTTGTGTTCTGACACCATACAGTGGATTATTAATTCCTACCTGAAAACTAAAAGAAAAGGAGGACTTGTGGCACCTTAGAGACTAACCAATTCATTTGAGCATAAGCTTTCGTGAGCTACAGCTCACTTCGGCTGTTACTCTGATACCTGAAAACTGAGGTTTTCCTCATCTTTAAGTCTCATAAAGAAGTTCTATACTGCATCCCCTCCTAATTGTATTTGAGATACAGAGCCTCCCCTCTATGTGTGCTGAGCCTTTTGGCTTTTTGTTTATTCAGAGTAAATATGAGATTAGCCTCAGCTGCTTTTTAGTGCAAGACTTGAGGTTTCCTTCTTTTTACTGTTATTTACAAAAAAAAAAACTGTTTGTAATTCATCTCTTATTTCACATCTCATTTTATTATAACATTGAACTTCCTGTAAATAGGCCTGACCCTTTTTCCTCTGCCCATAATAATAAACAAATACATCTGAGTGTAGATTCCAGACCTTCCTAGATACCACCCAGGCAGGAACATCAGCATGTTGTTCACTATTGCCCATTTGGGTACCACTATCTCATTTTATAAGGAAGGAAACCAAAGATGCTGTAACAGTTGGGCACCATGGGTGTGTTGTTAGAACTGAGATAAAATGCCTTCTGCCACATGTAATAAATGAAATTTCCAAAATGAGATGGGCACATTGAAAGAACTAACTGGCAGTGGCTACTACCCATATTACAACTGTTAACCCAGTAAGAAGAACCAGTTGTAAGTTAGAGAGGACTGGAGATCATCTTAGGAGAGATATTTTACATCTGACTTTTTAATTATGTTTGTTTTACTTAATTAAAAGGGCATAGTATCTATTTGGAAGGACATCCGGGATATCAGGGAGAGGATAGATATATGCAACAGGGTAGTTGGCCCCTTTAAGGGGGTCAGAGCCAAGTCTACCTGCAACAGCCTTCTTTAAGGAGAACAAGCCCATGTCAGCCCATCTGTAAGTAGTTTTAATTGCCTATGTGGATGGTTGGCAGCTTATTGGCTAAAAAACACTTGGACCTGGTAAAAGGCTAGCAGAGGTCAATGAAGGAAGTTTTTTGAGAGGCGATGAGGTTCCAGGAAAAGTTGCTTACTGAGGGACTTCTTGGATTGCTGCAGGAGGCCCAGCCTGCAAGGAGCTGTGTGTTACCAGGAGATGAATTACATTTGGGAGGAAAGCCTGAAATCCACCCTAGCTCCAGAAATCAAGGTCAAGTGTGTGTGTATGCTGGGGGTAAAAAGCCTGGACATGGGACTGATAGCTCCAGGGAGTCTGCCTCTCTGTAAGAAGGCTAGGTGAAGCTCTTTCTTGTGTTTCTATTGAACTTTCCGTTAATAAATCAGACCTGTGAAGGCAGCCACTTTGTGATGTAAAGGTGTTGGTGAACTTATTGACAACACAACTGGTGAAATTAAGGCAAGTTGCACCTGCAGTGTTGTGCCTGACTGCACCAGGTTGCATGGGGGTGGCACACACCTTTTAAAATAGGACAGGAGGATGAGACTAAGGATAGTTTAAAAGATTGTCTGCCTTGTCAGTATGATTTAGCTTTGGCCTAGAGGAAGTCACATCTAGGGGAAGGGGAAACTTGACCTCCACAGCCATTCTCTTCTTGGTCTGCTAAGTGCCAAGAAGGTTACTGACTGTGGGGTGAACACATGTTCATTAGGAACTGGGAATAAGACCTCCAGCGCACTTCCCATGGGTCATCACAACAGCTAACAAGTTAATTGCTTTAATTCATGGCCAGTCTGAGTAACAGTGGAACCAGTGACCAGATGTGAAAGATTCAGTAGCCCACTCCATGAACTCACTGGCACATAGCCCCACTTCCATCATGTTTTAATTACTCTGGCTTGGATAGGTGTTTTGGAGAGCTAACTACTCTGTTCTTAACCCCAGGTTTCCTGATCACGCTGAGCTAGGAAGGAGGAAGATATCAAATAACTGGTTTAAATGCCCCACTTAATAGAACGTAATCAAGTATGAGCCCTTTCTTCCACGAGTAAGGGATGCCAGGTCAGGGTTAGGATACAAAGCTTCACAGAAAAATAATGCCTGAAAAATGGGATATGAATTCTCTGATTTTTCTTCCTAACTTGCAGTTAAACACTTTCTTCTGCCTAAAACATTCCCAAACAGACACTGGTGTAACTAAGCATAGAACCTGGCCCTAGGCCTTTTTAGCCTCAAAATTAAAAACAAAGTATGCAGGGAAAAAATTCCAAAGTAATTATGTTTTTTCCTGACTCAGACCCTTCCTACGGAGACATTAACACTTTCATTCCCAGTAATATAAATGATCAAATTTGAAAAAGATACTATTAAAAACAATGTAAAGACCTACCTTTGTTTGTCCTTTATCTTAAACCCTACTCAAGAATAACAAAACATGAGCTATTTTCATGTAACAGATTTTTTAAGTAACATTAAGTAAAGAAGAAGGAAATTAGCGCTCTCATAGTTATATTAAAAATACAACAACAATACATGCTGGGATATCAATGACAGATTAAACACTGAGAATCAAATTGAGACTAACTGACCCTATGCTATAATAGGTAATGTGAGAAGATGAGCTTGCTCCCACTCCTCTGTAATAATGCAGAAAGCTGGCCAGTGAGCCATAATGAAACAGGACCAATGCCTATTTTTTCATACGTTCTTCTGTATTTCTCACATTTCTGATAACTATATTTTTTGTCCCTTGTTTGCTATTACTCAGGGTCTTTGTTCTTTTGTCTCCTACATAAACATGGCATTTTGGGATATATTTTTCTGTGGTGGCATTACTCAAGTACTATAAGCACTTTGTCTTCAGTCTTGCAAAACAATTGAGGCATGCCATTATACCAGTATAATGCACGCTTTGTCACAGTGTTTCTCACATAGCCATACACTCTTGAACACATTGTATTTATAATGTAGATCATATATATATATATATATATATATATTCTCAAATAATAGTTTCTAGTTCTGCATATCAATACCTCCATAATGTGGCTTTTTCCCCATTTGATTTATCCATGTATTTCTAGCAGAACTAACCAGTTAAATATAGAGTAATGTGTTCTCTAGCTTTGCTGAGGCTAGAAAAGTATAAAGGAGACAACACATTTGGTAATTGCATTAAGTATATGTGGAAGCATTCCCCAAAGAGCAATTTGAGAATTTGGTTTCACTTTCTGCTTGCAAATAACCTCTCTTTCTGTGCATACATCTATCCAAGTGAAGCAACACATCTACACAAGATATGAAAGAAAGGGGATCGAAAAGTCCCTTATGGGTGTAACTTTTGGACACAAGATAGGAGTACAATTTAAAGAATGTAATCTTTTGTGTTCAATACAATCTACGGGCTCCTGATAGGCTGGGCCTTTCTCTGGGACAACACTCAGATAGTTTCAGTGTCTCTCTTTCCCTTCCAAAGTCCTTTCCCCACTTGGGAACCTTACTTTAGCCTTTCTGGATTCTCAGGCATAGGGATCTTTCACTTAAGGAGAAGTTCAATCTGAGTTTCCTGTAAAGGTCCAATTTGTCTATGGCAATTTGGCACATCTGGACCCCGGGTTGGGGTTTATCTTCAACACCCTTCCTGCAGTGATCAGCTTGTCCTGTTAAGTTCATATGGGCAGCACAGACCTGTCAGCTCGGGGGAAGGGCACAAGAGCCACCTACTTCTGGGGCACCACCACGTCCCTTCTGATTACTACCCCTGTCTGTATCAAGCTCTCCTTTCTAAGCTTGCTTTCTTCAGCTTTCACAGGCTCTGCAGGTGTGCCTATTTAGTACTGATTGAGCCCAGAGGAGATCATTAGCCATCTCCTGATTGGAATGGGGGTGTGCCCCATCACAGGGCTGTTAAAAAAAATAAAACAATTTATACTTGGGATTTATTGCAGGAAATCTGATTCTGCCTTAGTGTATAGGAGACCCAATTTGTCTTCTCAAGTCTAGATTTCTGACTAAAAGAAAATGTTATGGTTTTAAAGAAAAAATGGATATTAAAGTTTTCAGTCAACTACTGTCAAAAATCCTTACAGTCTAAGAGGGCAAGTCCATATTGTACGAAAGAAAGATGAGTCAGCTGCTAGAAGTGATGGGTCAAGGTTCTCAAACTTTGGTATGATTTTATTTACAAGGCAATCTCTGTCAAGCATAGGGTGCCTGATAAATTCCATGTTGCCCTTTACCAAACCCAGCTATAAGGGGAAAATCTTGTGTGACGCCACTTCCAAGGATCAGGCTTCATTTCTGCATAAACAGAATGGAGAAGTGATGGGGGTGGAGAGATGAATGGCCTAAGATGGAAATGTTCAAAGATAACAAGGATGGAGGAGATGGGGTCAAAGATGAAACTAGGCCTAGATACTGTAGCAATTGACACCCTAGAAATGCTTAAATGCATAGATTTAAGGGAAGGGTATTTGAAGGGGGAATGAGGTGTGGAAGTAGTCAAAGTAGCACGTAAAGCTGAACATGGCATGGGAAGATAGGAAAGTGGCCCTAACCACTTGGTCCTTCGCATCTGTATTTTTTTCCCTTCCAGATTTACCCTGGCTATGTACTAATGCAGGTGTTCACACAACAAAATTTTTGGTGGCCTCAGAGTGCAGCCGCCAACTCTGACTGGTGGCCGCACTGACACTTTTTCCTAAAATACTTAATTAACTTTAGGAAAAACAATTAAATATGCACAGAGACACAGCCAAAACATTGTAATTTATATTTGTAGGGTTTTTTTGGCAGACTCAATAATAAAAATAATGCTGCCTCCCCCTTTGCCCTTCCACTCCCCATCCAGGGCTTAATGGGTCCCGGGGCTTGCTTTGAAAAGTGACAGTTGTATATTTGTTAATATTACAGTACACTTAGTAGCTACCTGGGAGGCTATGAAAAGTGATATTAACAAACATACAAGTATCACTTTTCACAGATACCTAGTAAGTCTGCTGTGAAAAGTGATACTTGCATGTTTGTTAATATCACTTTTCTCAGGAAGCCCCAGATGCGGGGGCCAAAGTGGGAGGCAGCAGGGACCAGAGGTGATGGTGGGATGGATGCGGGGCTGGGTGAGGCAGTGGGGACCGGGGGCAATGGGGAATGGATGTGAGGCCAGGAAGGCACTGGGGTCCAGGAGTGAAGGATACAGGGCCGTGGGAGGCAGCGGGGGGCCAGGTTGGATGGGAGTGGGTGATGAGCCCCATTGTCATGTGGCCAGAGCCAGGGCCTGGTGTCTGCTGCCATGCGTCAAGGGCCGGGGCTCAGTGCCCTCAGCCAGAGCCTGAAGCTGGGAACAGGAACTGCGTGGCCAGAGCCAGGGATCAGAGCCCGCTGCCGCACAGACGGAGCTGTGGGTCAGCACCTGGGGCCACTGCCTGCTGTCGCACGGTCAGAGCCCAGGGCTGCGTGGCTGGAGTCAGGAGTCAGCAGTCAGCGCCCACTGCTACGTGGCTGGAGCCAGTGCTTGCTGTTGCACGGCCCAGGTCAGGGGTCAGCACCCAGGGCCAGCTCCCAACACTGCATGGCCAGAGCCTGGGAACAGTACTGTGAGTTGGCGCCTGCTGCTGTGCAGCTGGGACAGGGGATCAGCACCAGGGGCTGGGGCCACACGGCCAGATCTGTCAGTCAGCACCTGCTGCTGTGCAGCTGGGGCAGGGGATCAACATGAGAGGCTCGGGCCGTGCGGCTGGAGCCCAGGGCCAGCGCCCGCCACTGCACAGCTGGAACTGGGGGCCACGGGCCAACTGAAGCTCCAGAGCTGGGGGTCAGTACCTGCTGCCCCATGGCCAGAGCCGGAGGTTGTCACCCAAAGCCCTATGGTTGCAGCCCACGGCCAGGCGGGTGGGGCTGGGCTGGCTCCTGGCGCCAGCACCTGCCATTGCATGTCTGGAGCCCAGGACTGGAGCCAGGAGCCAGCGCCTGCTGCCACACAAGGACGGGAGACTGAAGCCCTGCAGCTAGAGGTCAGGGCCACGTGGCCAGAGCCAGGGAGGTCAGGACCTGCTGCCCCATGGTTGGCGCCTGGGCCCACACACCCAGGTTCCTGAAGTTCAGCTGCTGGAGCCTGACACCCAAACCCCCTCCCCCCAACAGGGGTAAAGAACTCACCTTGCTCCTGCAGCGTTGTGTCCACCTCTCCCCAGAGGCGGTGCAGGGCAGCACATCCAGGAGTAACAAGGAGGCAGGGGGAGGGGGCCATGCTTTGACAACCCCCCTCCCCACCCATCACTGCCCAGGAGGTGGTCGCAGCCACAAGAAAAGCCCCTGGTGGCTGCATGCGGCCAGTGGCTTCATTTAAGAAAGTTGTGCTAATGTGTATCTAATGCCTATTGTACTTCAGTCTGTATCTCTTCACTATGTTCCAGTACGACCCAGTATGTGTCACAATATCTAGCGAAAGACGAATAAGCTCATTCCCTCAGTCCAAAACATGGACAAGTTACAGGTCACTGTCGTGGGTCATAATCCTGCTGAGAAGAAGTTAATTGCTGCCAAAAGAACTTCACTTAAAAGATATCATGCCATAAATATCTCTGCTATAGGGTAAGCAAAACAAAAATAATGGGGTAGAGATTAAAAACAACTAGACCTGGCTGGAAGAACTTTGCAAGCTTCATATTATGCTGAGCGACTAATTCAAAAGGTATAAAATTACCAGACATTACCAATGAACTCTAGATCTGGGTATTGGTCAGGCATGCAGAATTTCAAGTATTTCTGAGCTATACACAATGGTTGTTTTGTTATCATGAGGAGTAACTGTAGGTCATGTGCTGTTCTCTTGAACTCCATGGATTATTTTGGTGTAATAGATCAGAATCTGGACCCATGAACCCAACTGGACAAGCGTCTGATCCACTGTATGGTTTGAGGGAGTATGCGCCATGTTCGGTTAGACACTTACTTCCCTCATGCAAATTATTCACCATTTGGCACTGGAAAATCACTCAGTATCACCAAAATAGGAATGGGTTATAAGCTTAGTAACATTCCTGTGGGTGGTGTCACAAGACTGACAGGAGTTTGAGCTATCGGTTGCAATTGTAGTTGATTTTGACCACAAGCAGGAAAATGCTCCTCATAGGCTTCTTTTAGTGTAGCTGCCAAGATGAGTCAAGACCAAAGGCCATACTAGCACAGTATGTTAGAGATGTTTTTAGCATGCAAGTAGCTGAGAATGGCAGAAGTTGATGATATGTAACAGCTCATCTGACGCTTGAGGCAGTGTTGTGTAATGATTTGAAGAGTGGCTTGGGAGTCAGCAGAGGAAAACACTTCCCTTTGCATTACTCATCTGTGAAGTGTGTATAAACACCACCTTCCTTTTCTGGGCACTGGGAGACATAATGTGTGTAAAACTCTTTGGGGTGATGTATCAAGGATACATTTCCAGCCCCAAATACAGAAGCTGGCATTTTGTGTTGGTGTAGAGGGAGAAGTAGGTTGGAACATCCACTACAAGCCGCATAACTTTAAAGTTCTGTCTAGTGTTTTGAAAACAGGACTAAATACCAGAAACTCCTGCTCTCTCCCAAGGCTCTGGAAATGACTCCTCTATTACTTTAGCAAGTCACATACTTTCTTTATTCTGTGTTCCTATCTGTATAATGGGGATACAACAGTTTGTCTCCATCCCTGGGTTGTTGTGATGATTCATTAGTATTTATTAAGTGTTTTGAGCAAGGAAAACTAAGCAGAGATGGGCCTAAATAGAAACAGAAATTCACACCCTCTAATCTGGCAGAAATTTGGATTTGGATCTAATCCGGATTCAAACTCTGTGGCTAGAATCTACCGGTAATACCAAGTACTGTTATGAAAAACCCTAGATTTCTAACAAGTTGCTGATACTTATCTTTTAGACCACGATACGATATTTCATTTTGATTTACAGGTTATTCATTTTATCTTTCATTAATCCCTGGTATATTAATTTTATCAGTCACTGGTGGCAAGGAATGTTTTTCTTCAAGTTTGTCTACATGAGAAATTGAGCCAAATTAAATAAAGATGTGAATTTAAAGTGTCTTAATTAAAGTGCATGGAATCGTTGTATGAATGCTCTTTGAGAAGCAGAGTGCAGGAGAATGTAGTTCAATTTAGCTTAATGGCAGTTTTGCCATCAACTTTAATGGGAGCAGCAGGTCACCCTGTGTAGGTATAACATGCAGTCTATATCATCCAGACAAATAATATAATATATATGTAATTTATTTAAATATATATGTCTCACTATTCTGAATTTTGGACTTGACACAGACAAAATTTGATTTGCTTTCCCTGGGAATCCAGCTACTGAATGAAAACAGTAAATATGACCAAAAGGACTAAAGCAGCGGTTCTCAAACTCTAGGTTGGGACCCCAAAGTGGGTTGTGATGCTGTTTTAATGAGAATGCCAGGATTGGCATTAGACTTGCTGAAGATGAAGCCAAAGCTTAAGACCCATGGCTCAGGGCCAAAGCTTGAGCCCCACAGCCCAAGCTTCAGCCAGAGGTGATGGGGCTCAGGTTACAGGCCCCACACCTGGGACTGAAGCCCTTGGGCTTTGGTCCCCCTTCCTGGGGTCAAGTATTATTTTTTGTTGCCAGAAGGGGCTCGCAATGCAATGAAGTTTGAGAGTCCCTGGACTATAGAAAACACTTGATCCTGCAGACAGAATGCTCCGGCGCATCTGGTCTTGCCAGCAGCAGCAGCACCAGCCGGTCCCCGCCCCGGGGCAGATCGTCAGGGGGCCTGGACTCCGCGCTAGAAAGTTGCTGCAATTGTGTCTCTTCCCCAGTGTCTGGTTAGTGATGGTTCCATACCAGTGAAGGAAACTTTAGCAGCCTGCGTACCGTCCCCGCTCCTCTACACCCCGACGGGGAGCAATCGCAACCCCGCCGCTCGCAGCGCACTCTCACCCGCCCCACTGGGCACCACCCTCCCGAGTCCCGCCCCCCACAGACACGTCTTTACCCCAAGCGCAGCCCCCACCCGCTAGGCGCACTCAGCCTGCCCTGCTTTCCCCAGCTCTGTAGCGCCGCTGGGAACCGCGCCGGGCCACGCTCCCCGCCCGGCTGTCCCTACGCGCCTGTGCCCCACCTCTTCACTCCGCTGGAGCCCGCGCCCCACCGCAGGGCCGCTGCTCGGCTTCTCCCCGCCACACCCAGCCCTGCCCCCTGGCCCGCGCGGCCACGCCCACCGCGCGGCTCCCCTTTCACCGCCCGAGTAGCCAGCTGGGGGTTCCGCGCGGGGCGGCCCCGGACTGAGCCCTCGCCGCGCTAATGTTTAACTAGGTGCTGGGGAGGCGGGAGTCCGCCGCGTGTGCCAGAGAGGAAGACGCTTCGCTGCTTCTGCCGCTCGCACCCGCTGGGGCAGGGTCCGCTTCCCGCAGCTCCCAGTCATGAAGGTCAGTAAGTAACTGTGTCGCCCCGCGCGGGCGGCTGCTTCACCCCCCGCCCCAGCTAGAGCCAGAGGTAACTGGAAGGGCCCTTGCCTGGGGCTCGGGGCAGGAGCGTAGTTCCAGGGACGGGCTGTGCAGCGCTTAACGTGAATGCAGCGTTCTTTGTACGTGAGCAGATTCACCCGGGGCTTGGGCTGCGCGTTTCTGTTCCAGGCACGGGGGATGCGAAGGAGTATTTGTTCTGCGAGGAAGAGATTGTGGTGCTTAACCACAAAGATACGGCGGTACTCCCCTACACAGCACACGCCCAAACGCACACTGTGCAATAAACTGCCCCTGGAACCAGGCCAAGTGCACAACCATACACGCTGGTCCGCACGCCGGCCCAGCTCTGAAACAGTCACTTGCCTTATACACGCTGGTACATCAACTCACGTCGTGCACGTCTAACTTTGTATTCCCTTTTTTTCGTGTTTTCCAGACAGTAGTGAAGTATCTGTTGGGGTTGCTTGCGATTGCAGTGATTGTTATTGCCATAGCTGTTCCTGTAGTTTTACTGACAAAAAGTAAGTTTTAAAATAGTCGTCTTTGAAGAGACCCTGATACTGTGAGTGAGAAAACTAGACTGATCGCTGCAGAAAACTCAAGAATTCCAATGAGTTATTTGTCCAGAGTTGCTAGACTTTATTTTCTGCAGAGTATAGTGAATCCACAGCTAGAAAGTAGAGTGTGCTATTTCCCCCTGAGTTCTGGAAAGTGTTCCCAGCAAAGGTCTTGCTGAATTGCTAGGTTGGAGACAGTGAGACTAATGTGCATTCAGGCAGGAACTGGAGGCCAGCTCATTTTTGAAGTTGTCTCTGGATTCCAGTGGTGAGAAGCCCCTCTGAAAATTAAAATAATCAACCATCTCAATTCCCAGGTAAACACCAAAAAGTATAATCAAAATGTGTCACTTTGCAGCATCTTGTTTTCCAGTCACTAGAGAGTGAAAATTGTAGCTCGAACAGTAAAATTCAAGTCTGTTGATCTTGTGTGGCACGTTGAAGGAGATAAGAAAATACATCCCCATTAAAAGAGCATTATCAAAACCAAACCAACTTTACATAAATGTATGATATCATATATATAGCACTGTCACAGAGATCAAGGAACAGAGAGATATCAAAGACAGACTTTTGGACTCTGGTCAGTTTGTGTTTTCCAGTGTGACGCTAGTCCTGGACGTTAATCTAAAACCATATTAAATCAATGTTTAGTCAGTGAAGAACTGCCAGTTGATAGGATGCAATTACATATCAACTTATTTTTTTTATTTTTACAGGTTATACTAGTTATAACAGTATAGAATTCAACATTACAGACTTGTAACAAACCAGAGAGAAATAGTGTTCCCACTGTAAAGTAGACATTGTACAAGTCTCTTTTTTAATGTAAATATTAAGAAAGGGTTACAGATATACTGGCTTGACAGAAAATAGTTTGTGTATTCTTAAAGTAACTAGTCTGTCCAGCACTTAGATATACTAAGAAGGTTTGGGTTTTCCACAGTTTAAATTAAAGGTACAGCAATGAATTGGAGCAAAAATTGAGATTAACATAGTATATAATTGAAATATAGTGTTACAATTTATATAAATTATTTTTAAAGTAATACTAGATATTAATAGAAATTAGGGGTCTTATTGTACAACTCTTGAAGGTATTCTGTTGATAGGATTTGCTCCAGTAGGATGCTTGTTTTTTGTTGGTGGTTGGTTATCTGTTTTTTTTTCCTGCCTGATTGTCTATCAAAAATAAGATTTTCAAAGTGAAAATTGGGACAACTCTATCAGGCAGTTATGGGGGGAGGGGTAAGCAGCACAGGAAATGATTTTGTGGGTTGGCAGGAAAGTACATGGGAACATTTTGGCAGATGGATTGATGTGGTACTTATGTTTAGGTAAGCAGTAGGAAGCATTGTGGGAAGATGACGTTATGTGATAAACCTGGTTTGGGATAGTCCCTGAGGTGCATGTGATTTTGCCAGCATGTTGTCAGAGTACCTGGGACAGCTTGCCAGCAGTTCCTTCATGTGTCCAGTATTTGTAGAGGCTAATAAAAAAGTGGGACAAAGTATTTTCTTTTTCAGACTGAGAAGGATGCTGGAATATTGTCAATGAGAACTGGGATTAATCAATAATAACAACATTACATCATAGCCAGTTCTTTTCATCAGTTCAAAAATGGTGTCAAGAATCAGGTTTCAGAGTAACAGCCGTGTTAGTCTGTATTCGCAAAAAGAAAAGGAGTACTTGTGGCACCTTAGAGACTAACCAATTTATTTGAGCATGAGCTTTCGTGCGCTACAGCTCACTTCATCGGATGCATTCCGTGGAAACTGTTTCCACGGAATGCATCCGATGAAGTGAGCTGTAGCTCACGAAAGCCACGGAATGCATCCGATGAAGTGAGCTGTAGCTCACGAAAGCTCATGCTCAAATAAATTGGTTAGTCTCTAAGGTGCCACAAGTACTCCTTTTCTTGGTGTCAAGAATGTGCATTAAAATAAGCTAGTAAAATTAAATATTTAGTCTTCACTTACTCAAATTGTAATCAGATGTGTACAAATGTTTATATGCACTCAAATCCAATTTTTAATTGAAAACACTCTAGACTTCAGTAACGGTCTGTAAAATAGCTTCCGTGTGTAATCCTTCCTATTTAGACACTGCAGATTTTTTTCTGTTTTATGTAAGGAATTAAATCTATTGTCCTGGCCATATACTAACTCTTTAATTCAATTCTATGTACCTAAAATTTCACCGTAAATTCACTGAGATACAGTATTCTCCTATTTCTAATCTAAATTGTTGTGTAGAGTTGCTATGTGGTGTTAAACTGCTGTCACTTTTTAACTGAGAAGTGACTGTCATTTATAAGCGTGTGAAATAATCCCTATCTGCAGAACTTAATTTGTACCAGGGCTTGCCAGGCCTGAGCCCTGACATGTCTAGGTTTGACAGTTCTAAGTAAGTAAGTAAGTTCAAAGCTCTGGCACCTCTGGATTTGCCATGTCAGTTATGAAAGTAAAAAAATTTCTTGAGCCCTGGCACCTCTTTCATTATGAATTGAGCACTGCTTATTTGCAATAGTAATATGGCTGTATCATGGCTTTTGAAGGCCAGACCCATGTTACAGTAGATGCAGAGCACCACAATACCGTTAGCCTTGGATGGAGCCGTTTTACCTGTGGAGGAAGAGTAGGGGAGTGTAGCATTCCCTTCACCGCTGACTCAAAATCAGTGGCTAGTATGGAAGGGGACAATGCCTCAGCCAATTTGGGGGCCGCAGGAGTGCCGGAACCTGTGTAGAAGGGGGGGATGGCCACAAGCGCTGGAACTGTGGCCCTTTGCTCTCCTCTTTCCCCTAAGGCGCCCCCCCCTCCTTTTCTTTGTGAGGCAGGGGCTGATGTGTGTGGGGGTGTCCCCCTCCTCCACCCTCAGGATTGGTTGGTTCCAGTTGCTGTCTGAACTTAGCATGCCGACACACTCATTCTCCCCCAACACACACATTCCCCAAACACACACTCTGTCTCACCGTCCCCAACACTCCCTGTCACATGCTCTCTCCCCTCCTCTTCCTGACACCTCAGTGGAAGAGCCGCTGGCAATCTAGTGGAATGATGGGATTGAGAAAACCGCATCATGTGCTACTGTACCTGCCCCATGAGGCATTGCAGACCCTTCCCAAAGGATCCTGCGGCCAGTTGCACGCTAGGATAGCTACCAACAGTGCACTTTGCTGCTCTTTGTGTCGATGCAAGAGCTGCTAGTGTGGATGCACTTTGCCGACACAAGGAGCATAGTGTGTACATGTAACAGCGGTTTAATTAAATAGTTGCTCTATGTTGGCATAACTTTTGTTGACAGAACTCTGTAGTGTAGACAAGGCCTTAGTAAAATAATTTTCAAAGATATTATTTTGTTAATTGGGAATCATTTAATGTGAGGAAATCATGATCTGCTTGCAGACTGTCCATAAATAGAGAGAGACTTGGGCTAGGATTTTCCCAAAGAACTGAACTTCGGTGGAAGTTGAACACTTAATTCATAAATTCCAAGGGCAAAGGGGCCGTTGGGATCATCTAGTCTTCCCTCCTGTATAACACGTTTCTCTTTGGCGTCATTGAAAATCCCAGGCTAAGTTCATTGAGTAAATTATTTCTTGCAATCTATTAATTTGGCTTTGCGTATAATAATGCATATGCTTATTGTTTGAAGTAGATTAAACTTGAAATGCTTACAGAATCATTAAATATCTTACACTCATCTTCCATATTCCACTTCCACGGTTGTATTAAAAATGACCTACACAGTTTTTTTTATTAAAAGGGTTTGTGCTCTTTTTTTGTTTCTTTATTTTGTATAACAAAGGGCCAAAGAGGTTCTTGTCCCCTTTAAAATATCTGAAATGGCAAATCTAGCCTTCTCTGCCTTTGCTGGAGGAGGAGGCGGTCTCAGAGTCAATGTTGGGGTGGAAGGGTTAACCTTTAGTTAAAAGGATTTTGAGTCTTTTATCAAAGTCTTTTTCTCCCATGTGTTTTCAGGTTTTTGATTTAAACTGATATTAACAATAAGTTTTAAACAATTGGAATGAAAAAATCACTTCCCTTTCTCAGTTGATGAGGTTTCAACCTTCTAGGTCTCCAGTCATCCATCAAGCCTTTCAGGAAAAACAGGAGAGATAGACCTGACTTCCAAAGTTTTAGTCCTCCTTTATAAAGCATAAAGAAGCAAGGAAAGGCACAAACCAACTATTGTTTTTCCTTTGTAAGTTACCTTTAAGAGTTTGCAAAAATTAGTTACTAGTTGGTGCTGTGAAACCTATAGAAAATATTGAAAGAAAGGTACTTTACACAAAGGGTGAAATCCTTGCCCAACTGAAGTCCATGGCAAACTTGCTGTTTTCTAAGAATTTACTCTGCTATTCAGTTTTAATATTGCAGCCTGTTTCTGCAATGATTGCCACTGTTAGGGCACTTGGATACTGTGGTGTGAGCACTGTATAAGCTATGTAAATATGTCCTTTATTGAAGAGGGTAAATATTAATCAGATTTTCCACTATAAACTGATCAGTAAGAGTTTTATGACTTAATTACTTTTTTTCAAAAGTAGAAATTCTGCATTGGTTGTTTTATTGCTCCTATGTGTTTCATTTGAGCCATTTATTAGAGTTGGGTTTGTTAACCATTTGACAGAAAGTAAATTATACACTCTACAAGGATATATGAACTTTAATAGCATTTGCTATTATAATGTGTGGTTTCATATTGAATACAGAAGCAACTTTACATTAAAGTAATTAATCCAGGTTGGACAACTCTGCATCTACTCATGAAGGCTGAGTGGTGAGGTGGTGGTCTAGATCCCATGATCCTAGTCCCACTAAAGCTAATGGAAAAACTCCCATTTACTTCATTGTTGGGGAGACCAGAACAGAGTAGTTGGGTCTTAATTCATTAACTTTATCTGTTGTGGTATATACTGTATTTCAAATGCTAAGCTATACAGGAGCTGAAGTACCTCTGGGAACAGCTCAGTGACTGTGAGTCAGAGTTGTTCACTACTAAGCAAGAGGACTGGGGCAGCTCCCCCGCCCCCCCCCAGTTTGGCCTACAGGGGTGTGAATGCACTGTGTACTAGCCTGCTGCACTGTAACTCCCCTATGTGGACTCTGCAGGTGTGAATTAAAAGGTACCTTCTTCATGTTACCTTTTAATTCATGCTTGCAGCATCCACACAGGGAAGTTACAATGCAGTATGCTAGTGTATGCTGCAGTTCACACCTACATAGTCTGGACTGCAGGGCCATGTAGACATAGCCTCAGTTCTTGAGGCAGTGGGGACAGGAAGTGCCGTAAACACTAGTGAATGAAAAGGCTGACGTTCATATCATATTTGGGAATATTTTGACTTGGAAAAATGCATAGGCTGGGAAATCCTTGCATGATGTGAAGTAGGAAACACAAGGTGAGTGGATGCTGCACAAAGATACAAATAAGGTTAAGCACTAGTTGTAGTCCTCTGCACTGAGGGTATGTCTCACTGGTGCTGGAGGTATAATTTCATCCAGTTAGAATGCTAAAAATAGCAGTGTAACTAAAAATAGTGGTGTGAGAAGTGGGAGGGTCTAACATCTCCAAACATGATCCTGTCTGAAACCCTAGGTATGTACTTGATAGGATATACATATCACTTGCACCACTGTGGCTACACTTCTATTTTTCATGTGCTAGCTGTATCAGAGCTACTGTGGGTATGTTTGTCTGAGCCAGAAGTTATACCCCTACCTCCAATGTAGACATACCCTAAGTGGTAACAGGCCTCAAGCCTTGTGTGCCTGCTTCATTACCCTCAAGAATATAGGGAATAAAAATAGAGGGCTGAGTGTGGGTGTGTCTCGAGACATGGATTTAAGTGGGATCCTTAGCATACAAATGGGGTGCTGAGTTATGTGCTACTATTTTGGCCCTAACTCTTTCTACTCAGCAGGAATACAATGGTAGCTGTATAAACCACATGTTCATAGACTCATAGATATTAAGGTCAGAAGGGACCATTATGATCATGTAGTCTGAGCTCCTGCACAATGCAGGCCACAGAATCTCACCACCCACTTCTGCAATAAACCTCTCACCTATGTCTGAGCTATTGAAATCCTCAAATCATGGTTTAAAGACTTCAAGGTGCAGAGAATCCTCCAGCAAGTGACCTGTGCCCCATGCTACAGAGGAAGGCGAAAAACCCCCAGGGCCTCTTCCAATCTGCCCTGGAGGAAAATTCCTTCCCGACCCCAAATATGGCGATCAGCTGAACCCTGAACATGTGATCAAGATTCACCAGCCAGATACCCAGGAAAGAATTCTCTGTAGTAACTCGGATCCCACCCCATCTAACATCCCATCACAGGCCATTGGGCCTATTTACTATGAATAGTTAAAGATCAATTAATTGCCAAAATCATGTTATCCCATTATACCATCTCCTCCATAAATTTATCAAGTTTAATCTTGAAGCCAGATAGGTTTTTTGCCCCCACTGCTTCCCTTGGAAGGCTGTTCCAGAACTTCACTCCTCTGATGGTTAGAAACCTTTGTCTAATTTCAAGTCTAAACTTCCCGATGGCCAGTTTATATCCATTTGTTCTTGTGTCCACATTGGTACTGAACTTAAATTATTTCTCTCCCTCTTTGGTATTTATCCCTCTGATATATTTATAGAGAGCAATCATATCTCCCCTCAACCTTCTTTTAGTTAGGCTAAACAAGTCAAGCTCCTTGCGTCTCCTTTCATAAGAGGCTCGTTCACCTGCACATCCACCAATGTGATATATGCCATCATGTGCCAGCAATGCCCCTCTGCCATGTACATTGGTCAAACTGGACAGTCTCTATGTAAAAGAATAAATGGACACAAATCAGATGTCAAGAATTATAACATTCATAAACCAGTCGGAGAACACTTCAATCTCTGGTCACGCAATTACAGACATGAAAGTTGCGATATTACAACAAAAAAACTTCAAAACCAGACTCCAGCGAGAGACTATTGAATTGGAATTCATTTGCAAATTGGATACAATTAATTTAGGCTTGAATAGAGACTGGGAGTGGCTAAGTCATTATGCAAGGTAACCTATTTCCCCTTGTTTTTTCCTACCCCCCCCCAGACGTTCTTGTTAAACCGTGGATTTGTGCTGGAAATGGCCCATCTTGATTATCATACACATTGTAAGGAGAGTGATCACTTTAGATAAGCTATTGCCAGCAGGAGAGTGGGGTGGATGGAGAGAAAACCTTTTGTAGTGGTAAACACCCATTTTTTCATGCTTTGTGTGTATAAAAAGATCTTCTATACTTTCCACAGTATGCATTCGATGAAGCGAGCTGTAGCTCACGAAAGCTTATGCTCAAATAAATCGGTTAGTCTCTAAGGTGCCACAAGTACTCCTTTTCTTTTTGCGAATACAGACTAACACAGCTGTTACTCTGACACCTTTCATAAGACAGGTTTTCCATTCCTCGGATCATCCTTCTCTGTACCTATTCCAGTTTGAATTCATCCTTCTTAAACATGGGAGACCAGAACTGCACACAGTATTCCAGATGAGGTCTCACCAATGCCTTGTATAAGGGTACTAACACCTCCTTATCTCTACTGGAAATACCTCACTTGATGCATCCGAAGACCGCATTAGCTTTTTTCACGGCCATATCACATTGGCGGCTCATAGTCATCCTGTGATCAACCAATAATCAAAGGTTCTACTCCTCCTCCGTTACTTCTAATTGGTGCTTCCCCTGCTTAGAACTATAATTCTAGTTATTAATCCCTAAATGTATGACCGTACACTTCTCACTATTAAATTTCATCCTATTACTATTACTCCAGTTTACAAGATCATCCAGATCCTCCTGTACGATATCCCGATCCTTCTCTAAATTGGCAATACCTCCCAGCTTTGTATCATCTGCAAACTTTATTAGCACACTCCCACTTTTGGTGCCGAGGTCAGTAATAAAAAGATTAAATAAGATTGGTCCCAAAACGGATCCCTGAGGAACTCCACCGGTAACCTCCCTCCAGTCTGACAGTTCACCTTTTCAGTATGACCTGCTGTAGTCTCCCTTTTAACCAATTCCTTATCCACCTTTCAATGTTCATATTGATCCCCATCTTTTTCCAATTTAACTAATAATTTCCCATATGGCACCATATCAAACGCCTTACTGAAATCTAGCTAAATTAGATCCACTGTGTTTCCTTTGTCTAAAAAATCTGTTACTTTCTCAAACAAGGAGATCACGTTCGTTTGGCATGATCTACCTTTTATAAAACCATGTTGTATTTTGTCCCATTTACCATTGACCTCAATGTCCTTAACTACTTTCTCCTTCAAATTTTTTTCCAAGACCTTGCATATTACAGATATCAAACTAACAGGCCTGTGGTTACCCGGATCACTTTTTTTCCCTTTCTTCAAAATAGGAACTATGTTAGCAATTTTCCAGTCATACGGTACAACCCCTGAGTTTACAGATTCATTAAAAATTCTTGCTAATGGGCTTGCAATTTCATGTGCCAATTCCTTTAATATTCTTGGATGAAGATTATCTGGGCCCCCCCAATTTAGTCCCATTAAGCTGTTTGAGTTTCGCTTCTACCTCAGATATGGTAATACCTCCATATCCTCATTCCCATTTGTCATGCTACCATTATCCCTAAGATCCTCTTTAGCCTTATTTAAGACTGAGGCAAAGTATTTGTTTAAATATTGGACCATGACCAGATTATCCTTAACCTCCACTCCATCTTCAGAGTTCAGCGGTCCCACTTCTTCTTTCTTTGTTTTCTTCTTATTTATATGGCTATAGAAGCTTTTACTATTGCTTTTAATTCCCTTTGCAAGGTCCAACTCTACTTGACTTTTAGCCTTTCTCACTGTATCCCTGCATGTTCTGACCTCAATAAGGTAGCTTTCCTTGCTGATCCCTCCCATCTTCCACTCCCTGTATGCTTTCTGCTTTTTCTTAATCACCTCTCTGAGATGCTTGCTCATTCAGCTTGGCCTATGACTCCTGTCTATGAATTTTTCCCTCTTTCTTGGGATGAAGGCTTCCGATAGCTTCTGCAGCTTTGACTTGAAGTAATCCCAGGCCTCCTCTGCCTTTAGATCCATAAGTTCTTCAGTCCAATCCACTTCCCTAACTAATTTCCTTAATTTTTGAAAGTCAGCTCTTTTGAAATCAAAAACCCTAGTCGCAGATTTATTTTTGTTTATCCTTCTGTTTAGTTTGAACTGAATTAGCTCACGATCACTTGAGCCAAGGTTGTCACCTACAACCATTTCTTCTATGAGGTCCTCACTACTCACCAAAACCAAATCTAAAATGGCATCCCCTCTAGTCAGTTCAGCAACTGCTTGATGAAGGAATCCATCAGCTATTGCATCTAGCAAAATCTGAGCTCTATTATTATTACTAGCACTTGTCCTCCAGTCTATATCTGGGAAGTTAAAGTCTCCCATGATCACGCAGTTTCCATTAGTATTTACTTCATTTAAAAACATTAAAGAGGGCTCTATCCATATCCAGAATCCCATTAATCTTGCTTCCTGATCTGTCCATCGTTTTTTACCTTGTGCTTGTGCATCTGTGCTGTGCAGGATCAAGCCCATAATAGGTGTCTAAAGCAAACAGGTAATATTCAAAGTAAAGAAGACAGCAGTGAATCCCAAGAGTAGGCACAGAGGGGAGGGAAACTAAGGTTGGTTATTTCTCTTTTGAATAAGTATCTTCACCTTTTATAAGATAGGCAGGGCAGAGAAATTAAGGCTACGTCTTCTCTGCCACAGAGGTGGGTGCTTTTACAGGGAGATAACTGTTGTGCATTGTTATCTCACTGTAAAATCCTTGTGGAGACAAGGCACCTGGGGCTTTTACCACAAGGTGGCTTGGCAAGGGCAGCACTCTGGCCCCTGTTGTTGGTTTACTTCACAGTAAAACTACAGTGCCTTGTCTCCACTAGGATTTTACACAAGGATGGTTAATGTGTTATTATACCTGTAGCAAAGACCCACCTATTTCTAGCTTTGGCTGGGTAGGTCACAGCAGTATCCACATCTTCCTTTTCTTTCTTCCAGCTGAAGATACCACGTCTGACCCACGTAGACCGTTTACCTTACAGGATTATTTAAATGGTGACATTAGATACAAAACATATAATTTACAATGGATTTCAGGTAACTGGTCTGTGTTGATTGAATGTTATCTCTGCCTACCTCTGATATTTGATGTTCATGTTAAGGGCAGGCTGTACTTACCTAACTGCTCAGAGGTAGCTGCTATGTAGGGGAAAGTCTGAATGTTTTTTAGGTTGCTGTAGTAGAATGATGCCAATAATACTAAAAGCAGAATGAAAATAATTGAAAACATAGGGCTTGATTGCACCCTTCAGGCATGTCTCTGTGTTGCTGATGATGTGGAGGTACATCTACCCCTGGATGCCAGAAGAGCACATCATCTGCTTCACCTTTCTATGGGGAATAACACACGCCTCCCTGTGCATCCATCCTACTCCGTGGGTCAGTGTGGGGAACCGGAGGAGACAGAGCAAGGTTCCTCTTCCCTTTTGGTGTCATGGTTTCCCCAGGGGAGTAAGGTGGGAGCAGACCCTGTGCTCCTCCGAACATAGGGACTGCACTTCTTACTGGCTTTTGTGGCTTGTGCCCCTTCCCACTACATAAAGGCCCAGAGTTTTGAATGAGTTCTGTTTTATATAGTCAGCTTTATAATATTAGATGGAAAATCATAAATGTTAAGAAACATTTTCATTTATTGTTGCCTAATGACATTTCTCTTGTTCCTTTAGGAAATCAATACCTGCACAAAACCGCTGACAACGACATCGTGCTTGTAAATGCTGAGGATCAAACACTCGCAGAAATTCTGAAAAATAGCACATTAGTATGTTTGCTCACCTACTGTACATCTCAGACTTTGGAGAAAGTACTGCTGCATGTTTCTCTATGTAATCAATGTGTGATGTTTTTTCTCTTCCCTTTTGTTGATAGGCCACATATGGAGCGACCACAGCTATTTTATCTCCTGACCAAAAATTTGCTCTTCTTCAGTACAACTATGTGAAGGTACTAGCATGCTTTTTCTTTTTTCATGCCTATTGTATTTTATAGAAGCACTAAGAGAAAAAGAGAGAAGGGAAAGGAAAATTTGAATTCATTTTAAACTTTTGGTTGCTGCAGACAGATACGATAGGCAGGGCTGGTAGCACCACCTATTAAAGTTGTCCAACACTTGCCACTGTAAGACCCAGTTTTCAGTTGCTTATAACTTCGCCAAACTTTACAGTTTCAGCTGAAGATTTCCATGCCAAGTGTCTGCTTCAGGCTCAGTTCTGAAAAATTTCAGCCAAAATGGTCCTCCCATTTCTGAGAATAAGATCAGGGAGAAGTCTGTTTTGCCAATGTTAAAAGAAATTCTGATGACCTTTTCTTTCAGAAATGCTAGCACCCCTGTGCTTTGGAGCAAGGATTTGAAATTTGGCATGGGGGTGGCCTTTGTGTCAGGAATGTGCCTTTTTCTGTTGCTGTGAAATTGCACCCAAATTTGGCCAAGTTATAAGCCTTTGAAAAATTGCAGGTTGCACATGCTTAAGAGACTGCTTAGGTTTTAGCGGCTAAAATCTCTGAAGAGTCCATTCTTTCACTCAGAATGTGCGAGCCTCTCGGAGTTCTTCGTGTTGATTAGACTGCACATGCGCCATCCCCACAGAGTGACTGAACATGTCACCTCCAGCCCAAGACATCAGGGGTGAAGCTGGACTTTTCCTGTAATGGCTGCTCTAGGTTGGGCTGGGGCTAGACAGTAGAAATCCGATGAAGGAGCCTATCTTGCCATGCTTTCAGTGAACCCCCTTGCTGATATGTCCGTCCATGCTTCAACCACCATTCCAGGGGAGATGTGTCCATGCTGATGACTGGTTCTGCTCAATAACAATCCAAAGCAGTGTGGCCTGACGCATGTTCATTTTCATTATCTGAGTCAGATGCCACCAACAAAAGGTTGATTTTCTTTTTTGGTGGTTCGGGTTCTGTTGTTTCCTCATTGTAGTGTTGCTCTTTTAAGACTTCTGAAAACATGCTCCACACCTTGTCCCACTCAGGTTTTGGAAGGCACTTCAGATTCTTAAACCTGGGTTGAGTGCTGTTGCTATCTTTAGAAATCTCACATTGGTACCTTCTTTGTGTTTTGTCAAATCTGCAGTGAAAGTGGTCTTAAAATGAACAATATGTGCGGGGTCATCATCCAAGACTGCTATAACAGGAAATATATGGCAGCATGTGGGTAAAACAGAGCAGGGGACATACAATTCTCCCCCAAGGAGTTCAGTCATAAATTTAATTAACACATTATTTTTTTAATGAGCATCATCAGCATAGAAGCATGTCCTCTGGAAGAGTGGCTGAAGCACGAAGGGGCCTATGGATGTTTAGCATATCTGGCAAGTAAATACCTTGCAATGCTGGCTAAAAAGTGCCATGCAAATGCCTGTTCTCACTTTCTGGTGACATTGTGAATAAGAAGCAGGCACCGTTATCTCCTGTAAATGTAAACAAACTTGTTTGTCTTAGTGATTGCCTGAACAAGAAGTAGGACTGAGTGGACATATAGGTTCTGAAGTTTTACATTGTTTTGTTTTTGAGGACAGTTATGCAACAACAAAAAATCTACATTTGTAAGTTGTGCTTTCACGACAGAGATTGCACTACAGTACTTGTATGAGGTCAATTGAAAAATACAATTTCTTTTACCATTTTTACAGTGCAAATATTTGTAATAAAAAAATAATATACACTTTGATTTTAATTACAACTCAGACTACAATATGTTTGAAAATGTAGAAAAACATCCAAAATATTTAATACATTTCTATTGGTATTCTACTTTTTAACAGTGCGATTAAACCTGTGATTAATTTTTTTAATCATGATTAATTTTTTTGAGTTAATCGTGTGAGTTAACTGTGGTTAATCGACAGCTCTATTATGAAGCACTCAGACACTATAGTGATGATCACCATAGAAAATAACATGAAGAAATTAATACTTCAGAATAGGGTTTGAAGAGAGTGCCAAAAATAAGGCATGTAGTCACACATTGAACAATGAAGAGAAAACAAAATATCGAATAGCTGCTCATTAAGTGAGCACTGTCCTTACTTTGCACAGAATGTGGAAAAAATAGTGTGTGAACATGCAATTCAAGACTGTATTGTAATGCACACACAAAGGGACAAAATTAAAGTTCTTCTTCGAGAGATGTCCATGTGAGTACCCCACTCCAGATGATGGTGTATCCCTGTGCCTTTGCTCAGAGAGTTTTGCAGAAGTAGGGGTCGTGGTACCTGCCTTGTGCACCGTTGGCGCTTCATTGAGTGCATGCGCAACACGGACTCTGCGGTTCCTTCTCAACCATCCCCGGCCTGAGATGGAGCTCAGCAGTCCTGTTGAAAACCTTCGTGTCTACTAGATAAGTTTAGATAAATTAGTGAGTTTGGATAGTTTAGATACGTTAAGTTTCAGTTATTAGAGTTACGTCCCCTACCAGGAAAAAAAAATATTTCCCCATCCCTTAGTACAGTTAGTATTAGGTTAGAAAAATGCCTGGTTCACCAGGATTTAAAAGATGCACAACTTGCAGAGAGGCGATGCCTGTGTCAGATGGACACATTGTAACAAACAGAAAGCCAGGGCATGCAGGGATAGAGATTTGAGACTGAAACTCATCTTAATGGAGAACTTAAGTCATTAAGACCGGCCTCCAACCCAGGGATGTATCTCTTCCTGGCATAGGTCACCAGTTTATTCACTGCCGACGTTCCCAAAGACCAAAAAATCTGGAAAAAAAACCCAGCCATCCTCTTTGCCTCATAGAGAGCAGACCCATATTGCTCTCATCGGTGCTGGCTGTACCATGGCTCAGCACCTATCACACTCTGGGGACCTCCAGCACTGTCCACTCGGCGGTTGCTGCTGGAATCCAGCGCTCCAGTGCAGAAACGAAGGGCTCTAAGCTGCTCGTCTCCACCACAACTCCGTCAACAGCGTTAAAGGAGATGACACCAACAACCACCCCTATTTCCAGGCCGCAGCCTAATGCTGCTAGCGCAATGGCGCCGACACAGACTGCACTGCACTGGCTTAGCACACCGCACTCCAGACGCAATTGGCACCTCAGTCTTTGGCACCAAGGCTCTTGGTGCCATGCTACTTTCTTCACCAGAAGGATCTGTTGGTCTCCTCCACCCCAGAGTCCCCTCTCTTAGGCACTGATGGCTCACCGGGGTAAGTGGTACCACAGCAACAGTTATCTCCGATAGCATCACGGTTATCGAGTGATGACGATGAGGACGTTGAAGGGATATTCTCCCCTCACCATTCCTCCCCAATCAGGACACCTATGGCTACTGGATCACTACGATCACGGTCCACATATGCGCACGACATGCCACCATGGTGCACCCATGGATGGGACTACCCATGCCCTTCCCTGGTCACTGGCCATACTTGAATCCCTTGGGGTCTTCAAGAAGGCACTACAGCTGGGTAGATACCCAGCCCACATAGGGAAGATACCAGATTCCCCACCTCTACCCTCCGAGACAGTAGTGACCAAGACAAGAGATGAACCTATGGCAGAGTAGGAAGAGGACACGGCTCCTGACATCTCTCCAGCCAACAACAATTCATCCACCTCACTGGACAAGGCTATTATGCCTGCACCCCCAATCACCGCAGATGACTTTACCCACTTCTGAGATTTATTCAGAAGAGTCGCCAATGAGCTCAAAATTGCTCTGGAGGAAGTGCTGGAAACTGAGCATCAGCTAACGGATATCTTGCAGACATCTTCCCCCTCAAAGATAGCATTGCCAATCAACGGGGCTATCATGGAGCCCACCAAGACGATACGGCAAACTCCAGCCACCATATCTCCAATGTGCAAAAGGGCGGACAGAAAATATTATGTTCCTTCGAAGGGATCAGAATTTTAATTCACACACCTGGCCCCCAACTTGCTGGTAGTGGAAGCGGCCAACCAGAGGAGCAAACAACAGCACTTTTGGTCTATGCCCTTGATAAAGAAAGTAAGAGGTTGGACCTATTCGGCTGCAAAGTACATTCTTCCTCCAAGCTTCAATTCAAAATGGCAAATTACGTGGCACTACTTGCCAAATATGACGACAGAAACTATGGAAAGTTTATGAACTTTATTAATGAGATTACAGAGGAAGAGAGACAACAATTTAAATTACTGGTCTCCAAAGGACAAAGGATTGCACACATGGCTCTACAGGCCTCACTAGACGTTGCTGACATGGTCGCCAGGTCCACCACTGTAGCTGTGGTCATGTGACGAGCCTTGTGGTTTAACTCCTCAGCATTCCCATGGGAAATACAGAATACAGTCAAAGATCTCCCCTTCTTTTCTCCCAGAGAAAAATTGTTTGCAGCCGAAACCAATGAGGTACTGCACACTATGAGGGACTCGCAGGCAACTCTCCAATCCCTTGGCATTCATACACCTGCCACAAAAAGGAGACAATATGGTATCAACCATATCAGAGGAATACTCAGCATACACACAGCAACACCAGAGACCGTATGAACAACTACATAAACAATGACAAATACAGAGACCACAATGATGCTTACCTCCAGAACCAGCGGCGTCTCAACCTCCTTCCTCTAAGCAACACGTTTGAAGGCTTGGTCGAGGGTCTGGAAAACCACTCCCACATTCCAGCATTTATACAATCCATCCATCTATTTGGATACCGTTTGCTCCCATTCCACCTGGAATGGGCTGCCATTACCATGGACAAATGGGCCGTGAAAGACATACATACAGGCTACACGATTCCTTTCCTGCCTGTACCCCACCCCCCCAGCCACCACCACTCTCTGTCCCTCATCAGGGACCACTCTCATGAACATTTGCTATGCCAAGAGTTAGATCATCATCTCCAATTAGGGGCAGTGGAAACTGTTCCCATGCAACATAGGGGGAAGGGGCTTTATTCCCACTACTTTTTAACACAAAAGAAAAATGGGGCATGGTGACCTATCCTTGACCTCAGGCAACTGAACAAGTTCATGAGAAAGCAACTGTTCAAGATGGTCACCTTAACAACAATAATACCAGCGCTGGAGCAGGGATACTGGTTTTCAGCCCTAGACCTGCAGGATGTTTATTTTCGTGTTATGATACACCCCACCCACAGGTGTTTTCTGAGATTTACTTTGGACACAGAACACTATCAATACAAGCTTTTACCTTTCGGCGTCTCAACAGCACCTCATGTTTTCTCAAAGAGCCTCTTGGTAGTAGCGGCGCACCTGAGAAAACAAGAAATAATAATATTCCCTTACCTGGACAACTCTCTCTTGAAGTCACATACCCGATCAGACGCCATTCGCTCTACCCAAACCCCAATAGATTGCTTCCAGAGTCTCAGTTTACAAATTAACAAAAATAACCCAACAATAGAACTAGCTCAACGGTTAGAATTCATCAGTGCTTATCTCGACTCGGTGGCAGTGAAAGTGTCACTTCTACGAGACAGATTCGACACGATAAAGACATTCATATCCACAGTGCGGAACAGCCCACTGGTCACAGCCCACATATGCCTACAACTTTTCGGTCAAATGGCAATGTGCACGTTTGTGGTCAAACATGCTCGCCTGCACATGCGTTGCCTGCAAGGATGGCTAGCAATTGTCTACAGACCAAACAAGCACAGGTTAAACATACGATTTAACAATGTCCCCCAAAGTTAAGGACTCACTGACCTGATGGACCTAACGACACAACCAGTGCTTGGGAATCCCATTTACACAAGATTCTCCATCACAGATGATCACAGTGGATACCTCCCTCATAGGGTGGGGAGCACACATGCAACATCGCACAATTCAGGGATTATGGTCCACAGCTGAGACAAGGCTACACATAAACCTGCTAGAATGTCATGCCGTCTGCAATGCCTGTGTCCACTTCCTACCATTCATAAAGAACCAGAACATAAGAGTAATGACCAACAACATTACTTGCATGTTCTGTATAAACAAGCCAAGAGGAAGCCCGATCATACTCACTATGTACCGAGGCTATGAGACTCTGGAATTCGTGAATCCAAAACAATATCCACATCTCAGTTTCCTACCTACCTGGATGCCAGAACACCATGGCAGATGAACTCAACAGACATTTTCCCCAGACCACGAATGGGAGTTAAATGACATGATACTGGAATGTGTATTCTGAAAATGGGGCCACCTGCAAATAGATCTATTTGTGAATGCCTGCAACACCAAGTGTCTGAGATTCTGCTCCAGAGCAGGTCTGGGAAGGCGATCAATGGGGGACGCATTTCTGACCACGTGGAACACAGACCTCTTCTATGCATTCCCGTCAATACCTTTACTTCTACCCAGAGTAATACGGTAGAAGGACAGACAAAGCCAGAGTCATCCTAATAGCCCACACATGGCCAAGACAACGTATTTGAAGCTATGATGCACACCATAGGCGTTAGACGAGCACTAGCTTTCTACTCGGACAGAACCAAGTCATTTAGAGTTTCACCAGAACTATTCATATCCATGGCAGAATGGTCTAGGGGTACCGCCATATCCACTCAGAGGCTCTCTGTTATCAATTAAAAGGCACTCCACCTCCAGTGGGGACCAGGATGCACTCTACTAGATCCATATTTGCATCAGTAGCATTTCTAAACAATGTTTCCCTTATAGACATATGCAAAGAACACACCTTGGCCAAACATTATGCAGTCACACAAGGCAGATATTTGGCTGGGCCGAGCTGTATTATCATCACTTATCCTATCGACTCTGAAGCCCCTGTCGTGCTAGGAGGGCGCTGCTACACAGTCACCCGGAGTGGAGCACCCTCAGCGACATCTCTCAAACAAGAAGAAAAGGTTATTCACCTTGCACAGTAACTGAGGTTCTGTGAGATGTGTCCCCCTGTGGGTGCTTCACTACCCACCCTCCTCCCCTCTACTTCGAGTTTAAAACAGACTCTGCGGTAGAGAAGGAACTGAGGAGTCTGGGTCGTGCGTGTGCTAGATGAAGCACCAACGGCGCGTGAGGCAGGCACTGCACTACCCATACGGGCAGCGCTGCACATCTCTCCGAGCAAAGGGGCATCACCTGGAGCGGAGCTCCCACGGGGACACACATCTCGGAGAACCTCAGTTACTGCACCAGGGGAGGAACCTTCTCTTGCACAGGCAGCCCGAGTTCTGACATTTCCTAAATTTTGAGTGCTTAGTTTTGCAACACTAATGATATTTCTTTAATGTAAGGTAGGGGGTGTGTGTGTGTGTGTAAAATAATGTAAAGGGACAGAGACAGATTTTCAGCAGAAGCTGGACTCAGAAGGTGAGGGAGCCATTCTTTGCCCCTACCCCGGCGTGGATTAGAACAGCCATTTTGCACCCTCTGATTATGGTTCCTGAAGGAATATATGTCCGTTTGTGATAGATGGAATGCATTTCTCTCCAGTCAGTCTCCCTGCCAACCCCTTCCGCATCACCTAACACGTCCCTACACTAGCTCTATGCCTCTGAGGACTCCCCCACACTGTGGGCTTCCTCTGCAGGAAGCTTATGGGAAGGTTTCACCTGAGCAGCACCAAGGGAACATATTGGGGTGGAGAATCTGTCCCATAATGTGTGTGCTGGCTGACAAAAAAAAAAAAAAAAATTTAAAGACATGCCTGTATTCTGAAGGACTCAGTGAATGGTAAATTACACAGTATGCAAATAGTAGATGATTTTCTCACAGAGCTCTTTCTACGTGGTCTGAATTTCTGAACAATGAATGTCCTTTATAGAGTACAAACTGCAAATCTCTGCAAACAATCATCTGTTCTTACACTTTTATGACTATGACTCAATACTTAATAAACTTTCATGTGGGGAAAAATACATTAACCAGACATGAACTATCTTGCTAGGGATTTTACTTCTCTGGTATTCTTAAACACATGAAAATCCAGACAATTATTCAATGCAGTTTTCTTTTTACCAGAATCCTGTATTTCTATGCTTCCTTTCCAGTTGTACATTAAAATTGAACTTTTCACTATTGTTTTTCTGCAGTATTAATCGTCATAACATGCCTCATTGCTTAGTAATCACATTAGAAATACCATGTATTCATGATTTATTGATGTGTGCTGTTTTTGTTTTCTGTTGTCATAAAAGTTAACTTCTGTATACCAGAAGCTAGTCTTTAAATTCTTGTACGATAGGGCCATTGAAAGGTATGCATCATATTAACCCTTACAATGCTGGCATTTCCCAGAGTGGCGATGAAATGAATGTTTAGCTCATATTAGAGTTAGGTCTGAAGCACAAAAACAGGATGCAGTTTTCAAACCACCTTTTCCGCCCAAATTTCAGTGGTCTTTGGTTACATGGTTTTTCTTCAGGACCTATCTCTACTTAGTACTGTATATGTTTTAATAATATCTGCTCAGCATTCATTTGATTATAGCTCTGTTAGTTTAGTCTGGTAATCTCTGATTCATCCATTGATCTAATCAGCATTTTTATGGTACCTATCACTGTAGAATTTAATCACTTCAAATGAATCACAGAGATACAGTGAAATCAGTCTTGAAGAGATTAGAAAATGCCAGAATTGTAAGGGTTGACATGATGCAAAACTCTCAGTGGTCAGATTGTTAAAGGATTAAAAGATGAGCTTCTGGAATAGAGAAATTAGGGGGTTTTTTGTTATAAAAGTTAACATAAATCAATAAATCATGAGGACATGAACATCTATTATATAATAGCCATGTGGCCAGTAAGCATCAAGACACGCGAGTAGGTAAAGTTAGAAAAAAACTTTTGACTGAATGAGAACTCATAAGGAGTAAATGATTGAATAGTCTGCTGCTATAGAACAATTATTAAACATCATAGAGTGTATTGTAGCATATTGATTTTGTAAATAACTACAGTTTTCTTTTGTTTTACTGGAAAAACAACATAACCATAAAAGTAAAGGAGTACTTGTGGCACCTTAGAGACTAACCAATTTATTTGAGCATAAGCTTTCGTGAGCTCACTTCATCGGAAGCTTATGCTCAAATAAATTGGTTAGTCTCTAAGGTGCCACAAGTACTCCTTTTCTTTTTGCGAATACAGACTAACACGGCTGTTACTCTATAACCATAAATGTATTATTTAATAGCAGCGTTGGATGGAGCATAAGAACTGTCATGCTGGATCAGATCTATTGGCCACCTACTTTGATATCCTGCCAGACAGGATCCCTGTGTAGGGTGAGGGAATAAGATGGTACATGGGGATCCCAGATAGGATCCCTTGAGCCCCATATACCATCCTGTTCCCTCACCCTACTCAGACACCCCCACGGGAACTAAATGAAGCTAGATCTCTGCAGACTGCAAATGGCAGAAGTGAGGGATGGGATGGATTTCTATGAAAATCTAGGTGGGAAATATAACAACTTGGAACTGTTATCTCTTCCTCGTTGAACTGCTACACAAGTCATTCCTGGGAGGCAGATGGACCGTGAAACACCTGAATGCTTAGTGAAGTAGCATGGCATTGAAGGACGAGTGCCAGAGAAACAGCAGAGGTACCAGTCAGATAGTGGGAGGGGAATCAGGGAAGCTGCAGGGCTGCTCCAGTCTCTGCATTGAAGACTTGCTTCAGTTTTGCTACAGACCTCTAGTGTTGGAAGCGATCATGCCTTGCCTAAACTGCAGTTCCCTAGATCTCTCTATCTCTGATCTTAATCAATGGTCATCACTTTGGTATCTGGGCAGCTCCCACCAGAGAGGATGGTTTAAGGAAAGCTCAAGATGAAGCTTGCAGAGTTTTCTTTCCACAGCCTCTCCTGCCTTTTCCGTGAGTGAGGACAGTCTGGCCCATTGGTAGTCATCAATGCCTGTTGGTTGTGTTCACCCCTCCCAAATGGGAGTCTGAGGAGGTGTCAGATATTATTGCCAGTAACTCATAACACATTCACAGGACTCCTAAAGTCAGTCATGGTGATCTAGTTTCTCAATATAAAAATTATTCTCTTGCAGCTCTGGAGGCATTCATACACGGCTTCATACCACATCTATGATTTAAATACAAGGTCAGTAGCTATTACAGAAAATTCATATAGTATGAAGCCACTTTGCAATGAAATGACATTCCACTGATTTGTCTTTCTTATACTCTTTTTGTTATGTTTTCCCCTAGTTCCTTAGTAACTGAGAATCTACTGCCTAATAATACCCAGTACATATCCTGGTCACCTGTTGGTCACAAACTGGTTAGTAAATATAAGTGTAATGAAATTTCTGCTGTGCATTTCCAATACCACTGTCACGCTATCTGAAGTGGCTCATGACAATGAGAGCCTATCTCAGGGCAGACTGTCAAAAGCAGGGCAGATACTCCAAACTTGTGGTATGATCTATAATTAGATTTCACCAAGCCAGCAACAAATGTGAACTCCTGAAGTATTACAGGAGTCTGATAATGGAGTCACAGACAGTCCCCGTAGACACGCCAGTCTGTTTTGTCACCCAGGCAAGCTGGACAATGTGATAGATTGTCACACCAAAAATGAAAACACATTCAGGTTACACCCAGTCCTCATACCCCAGTCACTCACCCATGTCAATTTGCATCCTAGATCTCGCACCAAAGACAACACTGGTAGCCAATTCTATTGTACACTAACTAACTAGGAAAAAGAAATGAGAGTGATAGAGAGGATAAGCCAGTTATATATACAGATGAGTTGCAGTCGGGGTGAAAGTAACTTAAAGGACTTACCGGTACCCTGGAGCCCTTAGAAGGGGGCGGGGCCTCAACCGGAAGAGGCGGGGCCTCTACCAGAAGAGGTGGTACCTTTACATCCCCGAGCCCTTTAAACCTTGATTTAAAGGGCCCCGGGCTGGGACTGTGGTAGCAGCAGCCGGGAGCCCTGGGCCTTTTAAATCACCCCGGAGCTACCAGCTGCAGAGGCAGCTGGGAGCCCCGGGGCTCGGGGGTGATTTAAAGGGCCTGGGGCTCCAATTGCTGCTACCGCAGCGGAGCCCCAGGCCCTTTAAATAACCATCGGAGCCCCGGGAGCTTCCAGCTGCCACTGCTAACCCGGGGCCCTGGGCTCTGGCGGAGCTTTAAAGGGCCCAGGGCTCCGCTGTGGTAGCGGCAGCTGGGAGCCCCTGGCCCTTTAAATTACTGCCGGAGTCCCGCTGCCGCTACCCCAGGGCTCCAGCAGCGGGGCTCGGGTGGCGACTTAAAGGGCTCCAGAGGGTAGCGGGAGCCCAGGGCCCTTTAAATTGCCACCCGAGCCCCGCTGCTGGAGCCCTGGGGTAGCAGTGGCAGCCGGGGGCTCCAGTGGCAATTTAAAGGGCCAGGGGCTCCCAGGCACTGCTACCGCAGCGGAGCCCCGGGCCCTTTAGATTGCCACCACGACCCCTGGGGCTCCAGGAGCAGGGCTCGGGCGGCAATTTAAAGGGTCTGGGGCTCCGGTTGCCGCCACTGCCCCAGGTCCATTAAATCTTCCCCAGAGCCTGCGGAGCCCTGGGGTAGCGGTGGCGGGGCTTTGGTGGCTGTTTAAAGGGCCAGGGTTGGTAGCTGCGGCAGGAGCCCTGGGCCCTTTAAATCGCCGCATGAGCCCCGCCACTGCTTCCCCAGGGCTCTGGCGGCAATTTAAAGGGCCTGGGGTGCTGCTGGGAGCCCCAGGCCCTTTAAATTGCCACCTGGGGAAGCCGATCCGCCCCAGTACGGCACACAGGCTCTTGCCAGTACACCGAACTGGGGCGTACCGGCTTACTTTCACCTCTGTTTGCAGTCTATAATTTGAAATGGTAGGAGAGATATAGTAATCTACCGGTTTCCCCAAAGTCTCTCAGGGCTATCTATAGTAACTATGGGGATCTCTGTCTTCTCGTTCAGTTATTCTGCCCTGTTGGAATCCAAACCGTTCAGAGGTGAAGAATTTTCCCCTGTGTCCATACTTCTAGCTTCTTCTCACAGAAAGCTAGCTGACAGGGTCACTACCTGTGTGGGTTTTTTCTTTGATGATGGAGAGTGAGGAATTCATTTAGTCTTTGATCTCCAATCATCACACACAAAGACCACTTGCTTTGAAGTTAGTATTTTTCTGTTAAAGTTCTTCATTTGCATTCCACAAGGCTTCTTTCTCATTTGAGGGGTTATTTAGTTACAGGGGTATACGCAATGTAAATGTTTGCTATTACATTATAAGAAGATACAGATAAGAGAAAACAAAGCATGCAGCATCCCATTCATTTTTGTGAAGTTTAAACACTAACTACGTTCTAATACATTTAACAATCACTTTGATCTACATAAATACACAAGTGAATTGGCCTGGCTTCCAGTTCCGCTTTTGTAAGCTTTCAGGGAGGCCTGGGGCTTTGGCATGAGTTGGCATCTAGTCTTCTAGCATCACAACCACAGTATGGATATCATCATAGAGGGGTGATGCCCACATTTTAGCACGGATTTGTGATGATGGTGTTTTTCCACTGCTGGAGAAAAAGGTCAAATAGTTCCTTTAAAATTCTTGTTGCTGTTGAAAGCATTGCAATGCCCTCGTGATTTTTCTGAGCAATATTTCTGTAAATAGTGAAGGCTTTGGGCCCATCTATACAGTCACATAGAAGACCTTGCTACAAAACAGCAGAAAATAATATCCCACTCCAGCAATATTGCTTGCCAATGAACTGTGTGCTTTCTCAGGGTCAAATTCTCATCCTCTGAGTAAAGCCTGAGTAAATGATCTTTAATTGGAGGTGGGGGCTATACAAGTGTTAGGGGGACAGAATCCTCCCTGACCCCAAATCAAAACACAGAATGTAAAGCCATTGTCCAAAGACTGCAGCTACTGTCCATGGCCTCTAAGCTGTCATAGCAGCTGTGGTCTATAATGAATTCCTTCCATGGAGTGTTGGTCTGTGGATTCCCTACCCTGTACTGGAGATACTTGCTCCCATGACAAGCTAACCAGCTAAGTAGCCTTTGTGCATTCTTGTTCGCTGTGTCATGGGCCTTCCCATGGGAAGGGAATAGGAAGGAACTCTGTGACTTGTTCTAGCATTGCATTCGAACAGTAACTATTGTAATAACTAAGTTTTTGAGGTTTCATTTACAGGCATATGTTTGGAATAATAACATTTACATAAAAGAATCACCAGGTGTGTCGAGTGTGCAGATCACCACAAATGGAGAAGAAAATAAAATTTTTAATGGAATAGCTGACTGGGTATATGAAGGTAATTACCTACATATTTTACCTTACAAGAAAATGTAGAAACTTATTTGTTAGTTTAAAATATGTAACAATAAATACATGGAGGAAAGAGAGCATCTTAAATGGTATCACCACCTAGCTTATACTGTATAGAACTTGTCAGCCACAGAAATCAAAATGCTTTAAAAAGGAAAGTGGGTATCATGATATCCGTTTTGCAAATGGGGAAACAGAGGCACAAAGATGTGAAATGACTTGATTAATGTCACATGGCAGGTCAGTGGTATATCTAGACATAGAACCCTGGTCTTGTGCTTTTGAGGCCAGTGCATTATCCTTTGGACCAGGCTAACATGGAGGCAGTGTTGCCTAGTGGATAGAGCACTGAACTGGGAATAGGGCCTTATGAGTTCTATTCCCAGATCTGCCATTGGACTACTGGGTGACCTTAGTCAAGTCACTTCCCTACTCTGTGCTTCAGTTTCTCCATCTGCAAAATGGAAGCAAAGCACTTTGACAACTATGAATGAAAAGTTCTATAAAAAAAGCTTGGTATTCTTGTAAATGAAAAACCTACTTGTTAAAATATAGTAATTTAATTAATGCAGTGTTTTCCAAAAATATTTTGCTTGCTCTGCCTCTACCCCAGGGGTGGTATAGGGATAGAGCTAGACCTGTGAATTGTTCCCATAGTCTCGGCTTTCATTTAAAAAAAAATCAATCTCTATCCATTATCCTTATGAAGAGAATCTTCAAAACATGAATGTAATCAATGCAGAGACAACTGCCTGAATTTGTAGAAAGCCTGAAATAATAGCTGTGAAGTGTGAACTTCCCCTTCACTTCAGTGAGTAGTGACTTGTATGCATGCCAAGAATACTTAAAATGTCAACGTTGTTAACTGTTTTGCTGTAAATCAAAGAGTCTTGGAAAGGAGAGGAATTCTGTTATGAAGATTTACTCCAGTGTTTTGCAAGATATAGGTGGAGTAGGTTTGAAGGATAAACTGGGAGATCATGGAAGATTTATAAATTAAGGTGTGTAGGCCTTTCACACCACATGAGGTTACAAGGGGGCACAACTGGTTTCATTTTCCTTAAGTGGAGCTTGGCTTTCAAAAGTTTGGGAAATACTGTATTAATAGTTTAGCATTTAGTGAGGCCACATGTGCTTGGTTTTAGTTATGGCCATTCCATTCACTGGCTGTCTGGATATACTGGGCCAAATTCTACCCTGTGCAATTCCATTAAAGTCAAACCAGTGAGGTCCATGATCGTAAATCTCTGCAGAATTCATATTTGTTTTCTGTGTGCATAGGTTAAAACAGGAATGTATGCCAAATTTTAAAAATGTCTGGCTTTACCTTCCACTCTTAGATTTGGCAATAGATCTGCTTTACTTCCAGATAAGTTGGTTATAAGATTCAAAGCTAATTTGGGAATTTTATACATCATAAAGTGATAAAGGTTTTATGTTATTTTAAAATTCATTTATTTTGTAAGGGGCGTGTGTGATAGATGTCAGGTCTAGCACCCAGTACAGATTTTTTTTATTATTGCAGCCAGATTCAGGAAGTATAACTATAAAAGGCTGTGTGTTGTAAGCATTCACTTACTATGTCATTCTAGAACCCAGGCAAAAGGCAAATAGTCTGTACTTCAGTAGCTGAACTTCAGCATAAATCTGTGCAAAGTAAATTAGAACAATAATTCAGATGCAGAAGCCAATTTAGCAGCTATTACTTCAAAAGAACGCCTTTGCATCTCTTTCAGAGGAAATGTTTGGCACCCATTCTGCTCTGTGGTGGTCTCCAAATGCCAGTTTTTTAGCATATGCAGAGTTTAATGATACAGAAGTTCCTGTTATGGAGTATTCCTTTTATGCAGAAGACACGCTGCAGTATCCAAAGACCATTAGACTCCCATATCCCAAGGTCTGTGTTATTTATTAAACATGGTTGTTCAGCAGTTTGGGACTATTCTCTTAATCATTTAATCACTTCCTGCTAATGAAAATATTGTCTGTCTCTCCTCAACAGCTTGCTGTGATTACTCTTACTGAAGTCAACAGCATCTGGCAATGTTAATGTATTTTTATTATCTTCAGGGGGAAAAAGTCTGATTTAAGGTTTTGTTATTTCTCCAGAACCACTGAAGGGATGACAGGCAGTCTTGCAGATAGTGAGGCATGCTGTTATCTGGCACTATGCATAAGGGTGTTGCATGGGCTTTAATTTCACAGAATTTTCTCCTGCAGGCCACAGAACCTTTCCAGCGCTACAGTCCCAGTCCCTAGGGTGATGTGTGCCTTCCATAGAGGAAGGAGGGGTAATATTGGCCAGCGTGTTTCATAGTCACAGATTCACTGTCCACACCTATGCCCTTCTATCCTTGATACCATGGGTGAAGCTCTCAGAGCGCAGTGCTTCCTTCCACCAGTTCCACTGCCAGATGGCCACCGTATGCCCACAACGTAAGGAGAATTTGTCCCTTAGGTAGCAGAGTGAATGGAGGAAACTGAATGAAGGATAGCAAGGTGTAATGAATCAGAGAAGCACATACACAGAAGAAAAGCTGGTCGAACTTCATTTGGTGATGTTGACAGTGGTCCAGCTGGTGACAGCAGGATAGTTGACTAATAGCATCAGGGATCCCAACTTGAATATGGCCGTTAATAAGCTAAACTCAGCAGCTGTGGAATAAGGTTTGCATTTACATAGCACTTTCTGTCCACAAATCTCAAAGCAAATGTTTCTGACTGGGAGGCTGGGAGAGGAAGATGGGTGTGTGAGAATCAGGAACATTTCAGTGGTACCATAAAAAGCACCATCTCCAGGGAAATCACCGTGTCATGTTTAGGGATGTTTCAGTCAATGGCTCCCAGGAGATTGACTGATTGTTTTAATTTCTCATTTGTTGTGGGCTTTGTGACCAAATAAGGAGATACTGGTGATGTTTTTGCTGGATAAAGGTCTCACCAAGGGACACCAGGTAGTGGATTTGTTTGTTTCTTCACTGAACTCCTCAGAAGTATGTGTCCCTCTTAGCATGGAAAATTGCTGGTCTTAAGAAGGATCAGCTGTGAGTTTTTAACTCCAATTACTGGCATTTCTGGGTGATTGTCATTTGTAGAGGAATCAACGACCTGAAAGGGATGGTACTGACTTCTCTTAAAGGAGAGGGCATCTGCTCAGGAAATATATTACTGTTAGATGTCAGACTTCCTGAATCCGTGGCAAAGGGTGGTAGTGGGATTGAATATAATCCATTGCTGGAGAGCAGAAGTTATGGTATATTAGCAAATATAGTAAATGAAGACAAAATATATCAAACACAATTATGGATGTTTATTTTTGTAAATGACGAGGTATGTTTTTATTAGAACTATGTGGCTAATTTCTTAATGAAAAAGATAAGTGTATGTGCCCATCTGAACCGAATTGTGTTTCTTCACACAGTCTAACATACATGGTACTGCTGTCTCACTGCTGTTGCACTTTACAGCTTCTTTGCTGTCTTCCCTAATTTCAAGGGTTGTTTTCACTTAGAAAGTATTTATTGTCTTCAAAAGTACTGCGAAACGTTTTATTCTTTTTTAGGCAGGAGCTGCAAATCCTACTGTAAAATTATTTGTTGTGAATACTGAATCTCCTCCCCCTGTGAATTCCCGTGAAATTGTTGCACCAGCTAGCATAATATCAGGGTAAGTAGTTTTGATAGTATGTGTGTTTTCTCTGTGAATGCCCTAGATTACTATTATATATCACTGGGTTACATTATCACACTGCTCAGAGAGGAACAGGATTTACTGTGTAAAGCCCATGCAGATATTATTCTTTCAAAAAATTATTTAAAGGTGATGGCATATTCCAGATTTCTTGTGCTCAGAATATGACATGTTGTTAGCTCATCATAGATAGTGGATCCTTCTTATAATGAAGTCATTTCACAGAACAGCTTTACTATCAGCAGAAATTGACTATACGTGGAATTGCAATTTGCACATTACTCTGCACTGAGAAAAAATTTAGAATTGTCACTCTATTACACTGTAAATGAAGATTCACTGTGTCTGGTTTCACTGGGAGAAGATTCCATTGTGTTTTCATTGGCTCATTTTAAAGCAACACTGTGTATATTGTGAGGTAACTAGCAAAGTTTCTCTGATTAAACTTAGAATGTGTAAACCAGCAATTCTGAAAGTAAATGAAAAGTCTTATTTCTCAAAATGCCACTGACATTGTACTACTTGACATAAATTTGAGTATTCTGAAAAGAGCAACCAAAAGGATTTAACACATACATGCACAATTCTGTATCCAAAGTCTCCTGTTTCCACAATACTGTAGACTTACTGAGTGTAGGTGTCTAATGTTTGCAGTAAGGATTTAGAGACAGTGAGATAGCGTGTACTGTATCACACAGAAAGATGTGATAATTTTTAGAGAAAGCAAACAGGCCTGTTAGTCGGGAAATAAAACAGCATCCTCTGCTGTGTTATCAAATAACTACAGCCAGAAAACAGAGAATGTTCCATTCCAATCCTCACCACAGTAAAATCGACATTCTTTGCATTAACTGAATCAGCGATTGAAGCATATATCCAACCTCATGTGTTTGTTTGCATTAATATATTGTTCATATATTCTTTTATAGCCCTACAATAATTCCACAAAATATTGATGATGCTAACTAGCTCTTGAAGTTTTCTAGATAGAAGTATAGAATAAATATCTGGTTTCAGTTTAGTTTTTAATTGGTTTCTTTGTTCTTTAGAAAAATCTCCTTATATTTCACTAGCACCCAGTGAAAGCAGAACAATACCATTCTTAGCTCAAAACAATAACATGCACGCACCATCCCAGCCTAATACAGGGCCTGATTTTCTGCTGGAATTACTCTAGTTTTATATCAGTGTAACACCATAGAAATCTGGGCTAACACAATGGTGAATCAGACCCAGAATTTTGAAGAATACAGATGTCTAAGTCTGCTTAGGATCAAATATGTTACATGTAATACTTAAATTAAACCTTGATGTAGGAAACACCTGATGCTGTTACAAACATCCCTCCGCATGCACAACTCCCACCTCTCTTAATGAATTACATGATAGTGAAGTTTAATAAATAAAAGATGGTCTGCGGTTGATGTAGTGTAATGTAAAGCAATGTAAGTATTCATGGTGGGGACTGCATAGAAAACATTCTCACTGATGAGGGAAAAGTAACCCCAAAATAGTGTGGGTTGTCTCAAGTTTTCCCTGTTGTGAAAAGATAGATTTGTCCCCACTGTAAATAGACTGCCAGCTGGGGATAGAGAAGGGGATACAGGCAAGTTTTTTGGCATTTTCATTATGAGAGATGTAACCTTTCACCCTTGTATGGCTAAATTCTGGCATTAAGTACAGTCTTCATGGCAGTGGGGGGAGTGTGCATGGCCTTACTACCCCAGGGGGAGCTCCAGGAGACATTATACCTGCACACATTTGCCTATGCCGTGGTGCTGAGCACTCCCAAGGAGCATAGCCACTTCACCAGGCTTAAAGCCGGTGCACCTCTGGCCACTGATATCTAGTTCTGTTGGCTGGGCCAGGAGCGCTGACAGGACACCTGTGTCCTTCTGCACAAGCTAGTGCATTAGCCCTGATATTATGGGGTCCTTGCCCTCTCTGAGCATGAGGATGTCTATTGTGCCTAAAGAAAACGATGTGGAGAGAGGCTCCTTTCACTGTCTGTGTTTCTTGAGTGGGTCTGGCCCTCAGGATTTAGGAATTTCTCATAAATTGTAGCGTTTAGCCAGAGGGGCACTTTGTGCATTTGCAGAAGGCCAGCACAAAACACACATATCATTCAGATCTCACTTAGGTCCCCGTGGTGCTGAGTGTTCATGTGGGATGGTTAAGTGAAACATAAGTAATGCCCAGACCTGTGCACAGGGATGGATTTCACCCTGTGAGACTATCAGTTTGTACCAGTGTTGGAATGAGAAGTTTGCAGAGTGGGAGAACACACTGTGGTAGCGGAATGCAGGAGTACACTTTTCAGGGAGAAAAAAAGGAAGGGAAATGCAATACTTTTGCACTGCCTGACATCCCTGTAATTTGAATTAATCATATCACAATTTACTCCTCAAATATAAAAATCCCTGAAAACCAGAAGTACCTATTAGTTGTAAAATATGGTCATTTTTTTAAAAAAGCTGCAAAAAGTCTTTGAACAAAATGATAGTTGTCTGTCTTTTTTTTTTAATTGTCTTTTCTTGTTTGACATTTAACTCTTCCTGCAGAATTGTCGGCTTTCTCAATTTAAAGAAACAAAACCAACTTTTTAAACACTTTTCATTACTAAATTTGGATTTCTTTTCTAACTACCCCAGGAAACAACTGTTGAAGGCATGGGTTGGAGGAGGGGATAGAAAAGTGTCAAAGGCTCCTTCTTCTAGCCATTTCCTTGTTGCAATTTCCTTTTTTTCTGTGGCTAGCCCTGTATTGCTCCAAAACAGTAAAAACAGTAACATTAAAATTAAACATTAAATTTGAAACTGTTCACGAAACATAAAACCTGAAGTACAAGTGTCCTATCAGAGCATTACAATCCACAGCCAAGCGTCATGGGCTGCCTAGCACAGAAATAGAGATTTATACACTTTATATATGTATGAAAAGAACCCCTACATTGTAGTCAGAAATTCCCCCAAAATAATGAGACCAGGAAGCCAGATGGCATGTCTGACAAAGTACAGTTGTTGTGGTTGAAGTAAATAATAAGTGCAGGTTTTTTTTTGCAGAGGGGGCATGTTTATGGTCTCAAAAACAGTTAACTAATTACACCACAAAACTTCCCACCCACTCTTTGTCAGCTGATTGTTAAGGGAAGGAGAGAGAAGAAACATGAACTTTGACAAGCATCACAGGGGTAGCTGACTTTGACAAACATGTCAGCTGTAGAGCTAAGAGCAAAGTCCTGTGAAGACATTTTCATTAGATCAGTTCACAAAGCCTGTTGTAATGATGTTATGTCATAATGGGAGGGCATAACCTTATCTTCTCTTTTTACACACAAGAGTAAGGGATCATAGTTGGGAATGAGAACCACTGCATTCTGGGGGTACTGCCCTTTGTTATAATAGCGTGAGGCGCTCATGCAAATAGAGTGCAAAATTATAAAAGTGAAAGCTTGTCTCTTTGCTTCTAAGTCCTTCCTATAAAGTAAAGTTCTCAGCTGGATGATGTTCTGGAGATGGAACTAAGATACTTGAGTAGCAAAATGTGGTGTTACTATGCTTAAGTCCTTCATAGTAAGCACAGGACTCACAGCGATATCAGACTGAGTCAGTGGGATAATAGGTCCCACTTAGGAAGTGCATAGGACCAGCTACAAAAATCTCCATTTTATCTGGACTCCCTGGTTAACCAAGGATTTCTGATTGTCACTTCTCTACACTCCATGACCTCTTAGAACTTCATTGAGACTGTGTGGCATAAAACTCCAAAATCTCAGACCAATACCATTTGGGATAAAGTAGAATCCCCTCTAACTGTCCATAGTACAGGGCTTTTGACATTGTGTTGTGCAGTTCAGAGTGCATCCATCAATGTCTCTGTCATCATTTAACTGTAATTCTTGTGGGATACTGACACACAAAAACTCTAGCTAGTGCAGGGGTGGGCAAACTTTTTGGCCCGTGAGCCACATCGGGGAATATAAATTGTATGGCAGACCATGAATGCTCACAAAATTGGGGTTAGGGTGTGGGAGGGGGTGCAGCCTCTGGAGTGGGGCTGGAGATGAGGAGTTTGAGGTATAGGAGGGTGCTCTGGGCTCAGACCGAGAGGTTCAGAGGGCAGCAGGGGTGCAGGTTCTGGCTGGGGGTGCGGGCTCTGGGGTGGGGATGAGAGTTTGGGGGTACAGGAGGCTGCTCCGGGCTGGGATTGAGGGGTTTGGAGAACGGGATGGGGATCAGGGCTGGGATAGGGGGTTGGGGCGTGGGGAGAGGCCCAGGGGTGCAGGCTCCAAGTGACGCTTTCCTCAAGCGGCTCCCGGAAGCAGTGGCATGTCCCTTCTCCGGCTCCTACGTGGAGGGGCGGCCAGTCAGCTCTGCGTGCTGCTGCATCTGCAGGCACTGCCCCTGTAGCTCCCATTGGAGTGCGTAGGAGCCAGAGCGGGGCCATGCCGCAGCTTTTGGGATCTACGTGGTGTGGCCCTGACCTTGCACCCCGGCCGGAGTGCTGGAGCAGGGCCAAGCCGCGTGGTGCGGCTTGCAGGCTGGCTTAAAACAGCTCATGGGCTGGATCTGGCCCACAGGCTGTAGTTTGCCCACCCTTGAGCTAGTGCCTTACTGTACGAATGAAAGTAAGCCGAGGCATTACCTGATGGCTAAACAATAGACATCAAGCATTGCAATGGGTCACTGAGATCTGTTGCATTGAATGCAACTGAAAAGTTCACTGCAACTAAGCCCTGGTCTACACTAGGACTTTAGGTCGAATTCAGCAGCGTTAAATCAATGTAAACCTGCACCCATCCACACAGTGAAGCCCTTTATTTCGACTTAAAGGGCTCTTAAAATCGATTTCCTTACTTCACCCCTGACAAGTGGATTAGTGCTTAAATCGACGTTCCCGGCTCGAATTTGGGGTACTGTGGACACAATTCGATGGTATTGGCCTCCGGGAGCTATCCCAGAGTGCTCCATTCTGACCGCTCTGGACAGCACTCTCAACTCAGATGCACTGGCCAGGTAGACAGGAAAAGAACCGCAAACTTTTGAATCTCATTTCCTGTTTGGCCAGCGTGGCAAGCTGCAGGTGACCATGCAGAGCTCATCAGCACAGGTGACCATGATGGAGTCCCAGAATCGCAAAAGAGCTCCAGCATGGACCGAACGGGAGGTACGGGATCTGATCGCTGTTTGGGGAGAGGAATCCGTGCTATCAGAACTCCGTTCCAGTTTTCGAAATGCCAAAACCTTTGTGAAAATCTCCCAGGGCATGAAGGACAGAGGCCATAACAGGGACCCGAAGCAGTGCCGCGTGAAACTGAAGGAGCTGAGGCAAGCCTACCAGAAAACCAGAGAGGCAAACAGCCGCTCTGGGTCAGAGCCCCAAACATGCCGCTTCTATGATGAGCTGCATGCCATTTTAGGGGGTTCAGCCACCACTACCCCAGCCATGTTGTTTGACTCCTTCAATGGAGATGGAGGCAATACGGAAGCAGGTTTTGGGGACGAAGAAGATGATGAGGAGGAGGAGGTTGTAGATAGCTCACAGCAAGCAAGCGGAGAAACCGGTTTTCCCGACAGCCAGGAACTGTTTCTCACTCTAGACCTGGAGCCAGTACCCCCCAAACCCACCCAAGGCTGCCTCCTGGACCCAGCAGGCGGAGAAGGGACCTCTGGTGAGTGTACCTTTTAAAATGCTATACATGGTTTAAAAGCAAGCATGTGAAAGGATTACTTTGCCCTGGCATTTGCGGTTCTCCTAGATGTAGTCCTAAAGCCTTTGCAAAAGGTTTCTGGGGAGGGCAGCCTTATTTCGTCCTTCATGGTAGGACACTTTACCACTCCAGGCCAGTAACACGTACTCGGGAATCACTGTAGAACAAAGCATTGCAGTGTATGTTTGCTGGCATTCAACCAAAATCCGTTCTTTATCTCTCTGTGTTATCCTCAGGAGAGTGAGATATAATTCATGGTCACCTGGTTGAAATAGAGTGCTTTTCTTCAGGGGACACTCAGAGGAGCCCATTCCTGCTGGGCTGTTTGCCTGTGGCTAAACAGAAATGTTCCCCGCTGTTAGCCACAGGGAGGGGGGAAGGTTGAGGGGGTAGTCACGCGGTGGGAGGAGGCAAAATGCGACCTTGTAACGAAAGCACATGTGCTATGTATGTAATGTTAACAGCAAGGTTTACCCTGAAAGAGTGTAGCGACTGTTTTATAAAATGTGTCTTTTTAAATACCGCTGTCCCTTTTTTTTTCTCCACCAGCTGCATGTGTTTCAATGATCACAGGATCTTCTCCTTCCCAGAGGCTAGTGAAGCTTAGAAAGAAAAAAAAAAACGCACTCGCGATGAAATGTTCTCCGAGCTCATGCTGTCCTCCCACACTGACAGAGCACAGACGAATGCGTGGAGGCAAATAATGTCAGAGTGCAGGAAAGCACAAAATGACCGGGAGGAGAGGTGGCGGGCTGAAGAGAGTAAGTGGCGGGCTGAAGACAGGGCTGAAGCTCAAATGTGGCGGCAGCGTGATGAGAGGAGGCAGGATTCAATGCTGAGCCTGCTGCAGGACCAAACCAGTATGCTCCAGTGTATGGTTGATCTGCAGCAAAGGCAGCTGGAGCACAGACTGCCACTGCTGCCCCTCTGTAACCAACCGCCCTCCTCCCCAAGTTCCATAGCCTCCACACCCAGACGCCCAAGAACGCGGTGGGGGGGCCTCCGGCCAACCAGCCACTCCACCACAGAGGATTGCCCAAAAAAAAGAAGGCTGTCATTCAATAAATTTTAAAGTTGTAAACTTTTAAAGTGCTGTGCTTAAAGTGCTGTGTGGCATTTTCCTTCCCTCCTCCACCACCCCTCCTGGGATACCTTGGTAGTCATCTCCCTATTTGTGTGATGAATGAATAACGAATGCATGACTGTGAAGCAGCAATGACTTTATTGCCTCTGCAAGCGGTGATTAAAGGGAGGAGGGGAGGGTGGTTAGCTTACAGGGAAGTAGAGTGAACCAAGGGGCGGGGAGTTTCATCAAGGAGAAACAAACAGAACTTTCACACCGTAGCCTGGCCAGTCATGAAACTGGTTTTCAAAGCTTCTCTGATGCGTACCGCGCCCTCCTGTGCTCTTCTAACCGCCCTGGTGTCTGGCTGCGCGTAACCAGCAGCTAGGCGATTTGCCTCAGCCTCCCACCCCTCCATAAACGTCTCCCCCTTACTCTCACAGATATTGTGGAGCACACAGCAAGCAGTAATAACAGTGGGAATATTGGTTTCGCTGAGGTCTAAGCGAGTCAGTAAACTGCGCCAGCGCGCCTTTAAACGTCCAAATGCACATTCTACCACCATTCTGCACTTGCTCAGCCTGTAGTTGAACAGCTCCTGACCACTGTCCAGGCTGCCTGTGTACGGCTTCATGAGCCATGGCATTAAGGGGTAGGCTGGGTCCCCAAGGATACATATAGGCATTTCAACATCCCCAACAGTTATTTTCTGGTCTGGGAATAAAGTCCCTTCCTGCAGCTTTTGAAACAGACCAGAGTTCCTGAAGATGCGAGCATCATGGACCTTTCCCGGCCATCCCATGTTGATGTTGGTGAAACGTCCCTTGTGATCCACCAGAGCTTGCAGCACTATCGAAAAGTACCCCTTGCGGTTTATGTACTCGGCGGCTTGGTGCTCCGGTGCCAAGATAGGGATATGGGTTCCGTCTATGGTCCCACCACAGTTAGGGAATCCCATTGCAGCAAAGCCATCCACTATGACCTGCATATTTCCCAGGGTCACTACCCTTGATATCAGCAGATCTTTGATTGCGTGAGCTACTTGCATAACAGCAGCCCCCACAGTAGATTTGCCCACTCCAAATTGATTCCCAACTGACCGGTAGCTGTCTGGCGTTGCAAGCTTCCACAGGGCTATCGCCACTCGCTTCTCAACTGTGAGGGCTGCTCTCATCCTGGTATTCATGCGCTTCAGGGCAGGGGAAAGCAAGTCACAAAGTTCCATGAAAGTGCCCTTACGCATGCGAAAGTTTCGCAGCCACTGGGAATCGTCCCAGACCTGCAACACTATGCGGTCCCACCAGTCTGTGCTTGTTTCCCGAGCCCAGAATCGGCATTCCACAGCATGAACCTGCCCCATTAGCACCATGATGCATGCATTGTCAGGGCCCATGCTTTCAGAGAAATCTGTGTCCATGTCCTGATCACTCACGGGACCGCGCTGACGTCGCCTCCTCGCCCGGTATCGCGTTGCCATGTTCTGGTGCTGCATATACTGCTGGATAATGCGTGTGGTGTTTAATGTGCTCCTAATTGCCAAAATGAGCTCAGCGGCCTCCATGCTTGCCTTGGTATGGCGTCCGCACAGAAAAAAGGCGCGGAACGATTGTCTGCCGTTGCTCTGACGGAGGGAGGGGCGACTGACGACATGGCTTACAGGGTTGGCTTCAGGGAGCTAAAATCAACAAAGGGTGTGCCTGTACATCAAGGAGTATTTCAGGCAGGACTGCACGGAGGGTTCCAATAAGAAATGGTGCACCTAAGTTATCGTTGTTATTGGAACAAGGAGGTTAGCCTGGCCTCTGATTGATACATGGCTAGATTTACCTCGCTGCACCTTCTCTGTGAGTGACTGCAGTGTGATCTAGACAGGGAAGGAGGCAAATGAGTACAAAACAAATCTGGTCTATTTCTTGTTCTGACCCACTCCATCTATCTTTTACATCTTTGGCTGGCAGCAGACGGTGCAGAAGGACTGCATGCCATCCACATCTCATGGCTGCTTGGCAGAAGATGGTACAGTACGACTGCTAGCCATCTTCATCTCTTGCCTGCCTGGCATAAGATGGTACAATACGACTGCTAGCAATCCTCATCTCTTGCCTGCCTGGCAGAAGATGGTACAGTACGACTGCTAGCAGTCCGTATCGCCTGCCCGCTCACCATAAGACGGTTCAATAGGACTGCAGGACTAAAGAGAATGACCTGGTCAAGTCACTCCAAATTTAGTCCCTGCGCCCATGTCTGCCCAGGCGCTCCCAACCGACGTGGCCAGGAGCACCTCGGACACGATGAGGACGACTACCAGTCGTATTGCACCGTCTGCTGCCAGAAGGCAATGGGTTGCTGCTACTGTGCAGCAAAGCCGTACCGCGTCTGCCAGCACCTAGGAGACATAGGGTGACGGTTACCTGAGCGGGCTCCATGCTTGCCGTGGTATGGCGTCTGCACAGGTAACTCAGGAAAAAAGGCGCGAAATGATTGTCTGCCCTTGCTTTCACGGGGGGAGGGAGGGAACGGGGGCCTGACGATATGTACCCAGAACCACCCGCAGCAATGTTTTAGCCCCATCAGGCATTGGGATCTCAACCCAGAATTCCAATGGGCAGCGGAGACTGCGGGAACTGTGGGATAGCTACCCACAGTGCAACGCTCTGGAAGTCGACGCTTGCCTCGGTACTGTGGAAGCGCTCCGCCGAGTTAATGCACTTAATGCACTTAGAGCATTTTCTGTGGGGACACACACACTCGAATATATAAAACCGATTTCTAAAAAACCGACTTCTATAAATTCGACCTAATTTCGTAGTGTAGACATACCCTAAAAGTGTAAGACTGGAATATGTAAAGTTCAATGAAATACTGGACACCACTATATAGAAAAAAGGGAAGGAGTACTTGTGGCGCCTTAGAGACTAGTCTCTAAGGCGCCACAAGGACTCCCTTTCTTTTTGCAGATACAGACTAACACGGCTGCTACTCTGAAGCCTGACTATATAGAAGAGTAGTGTATGGAAGGTGCTAAAGCATCTAATAGCCTTTGTTATTTCCAGGGATCACTATTTGAGTGTTGTAACATGGGTAACAGATGAAAGGATCTGTCTGCAGTGGCTCAGAAGGATTCAGAATATTTCAGTCCTTGCGGTCTGTGACTTTACAAGAGAGAATGGAATGTGGCAATGCCCAGAGGTATGAAAAATGGAGCTAAATAGTCAAATGACTTAATAAGAGTCAAGAGTGGGGTTGAGGGAAGAAAAATATATTCAGACATATTTGTGTGTGACATAGACTATGTGAAATATATACCATAATGCCGGTTGGGGGGGTTGTGTTTTTTTTTCCCTTCCCTTCAGGGCAAACAACATACAGAAGAAAGTAAAACTGGCTGGATCGGCAGAGTGAGTATTCAGTTTCTAGATTACAACATGTTACATAACACATTGATAATTAAATGTAAAGAACACATTTATTATGAACTTCTTACCTTTCTAATGGTGTGTTACCCAGACCTGGTCCATAACTTACCTTGGACAACTGCTAACTGCGCACATGTGGCAAAAGGAATAGATCTCAGCTGGAGCTGTGTAAAACCCACTCATTTAAATTTCATGGGTTTTGTAACTCTAAACTTTGTGAGTTTGGCTCGTAACCCTGGCTCCACATAGGTTAGATCGATCTAGGAGCTGCCAGTTGGCAACAGTCCTCTGGGACTGCACACCAGCTAAAGATAGCTGGCTTTGCCTCTGAGTCACTGCCTACCCTGGTGGTAGGGTGAGGTTATGCAGGAGACAGGTATTCTCTGTGCCAGCTGACAAGTCCTCAACACCAGTGGAATTCTCAGTTAGCGAGACTTGGCCACTCTCCAGCCCGTTGTTGCACCGTTAGTGTGGCATGAAGGAGCCAGAATGTACTAAAAGAATCTGGCCCATAGCCTCTCCACTGATTTGGAAAGTGGGTCTTCAGCATAGCAAAATACAATATCATTTCATTCAAATGTCTCCCTTTTTTCTCTTGAAACAAAATAAAATTCCCCAAACAACAACAACAACAACAAAATCTTGCTCGCTTTTTTGCATACATTTTAACCAACCAGATGAAATTTTTCACACAGCTCTGCTGAGTAGAACCCCATCTAAATGCCATTTTCCACATTGCATAGGGACAGAATGCCATGTGGTAGAGAGTAGGCACCTGTTGAAGTACTTAGATGATCTGGAGGAAGTGAAGAATAGACCCAAAAGATCAGACTAGAGGGAGAAATGTGTTTCAGAATTTCTGATGAGAACACAGAATATGCTCTCTACGCCCGCACTCTCCACACATTGACTCTGTTTTAGTCACAAATTCACTTTTAAGTCAAAAAGCAAAAATTTAAAGAAATGCAGTGAGGGAGGAAACAGCAGGGATGAAATCATCCCCAGCACAACGATGAGAGATCATCCCACCTGCTGTCAAATTTGATTTGGAAAGGAAGGCTTTAATCCTGACACATTTTGCTTCTGTACAGCAAAGGCTCCACAATTAGGCAATTGGTGTAAGCTCTTGGGCAAAATGGGGAGTCTTTGTGCCATTCAACTAGCAGGATTAAAAAAAAAAATCTTCACTGTATGAAAAGGATCAAAGCCAAGGTGAGGTTTATTAACACAGAGATAGCAAACGTGTGTGAGACAGCAGGGTGGGTGACAGTCTACAGCACACTAGCCTGCGGTGTACTAACTGGCCAAGTGGGTCCTGCTACTGTGCACTAAAATTTCCATTTCAAACAGCAGTCGATCAAAGCACATTATGGAACTTTCAGTGTGCGGTAGCTGAGTCTACACAGCCACTTAGTAAGTGACAGGCTAGTGCACAGTAGACTCACGTCCTGGCTTGCCATGCACAAAATGTCCATATAGGCAAGCCCTTACATATTCTGTCCCTTTAATCTCATCTAACCCAGGATAACATGACACTGGTTGATCGGTGACCTCTTTTTGTAAAGTGCTTTGAGATCTACTGATGAAAAGCACTGTGTAAGAGCTGGGCAGTATTATTATTTTTACCAACCAAAGAAAATGTAGTGAATTCAAGATCACTCAGGACTTCATGGTCCCTATATTGCTCATGGCCTAGGAACCAACAGTGTGTTACCTCAGAAATTTAAGCCCTTGCCAATTAAGTTAAAGGAGAATCACATTTAGCTGAAGTGAGACTGCAGTTTTAAATAGGGCTTTGAGAAACTAGTGAAATACATTCCATGAAATTTTGTACAAAAATATTACCAAGGAGGCAGTGTTGTCCAGAGAAATGAACACAGGTATTGAAAAGGCTTGATTTCTAATCCCAGTTTATGCTACTCACTCATTGAATGGCCTTAGGCAAGTCACTTTATCTATCTCAGTTTCCCCATATGTAAAACAGGAATAAACAATAACATGTCCTGGGGGACTGTGAGGATTGGTTAATTTTTTTGAGTGTGTAACACACTATAGAAATACTATGTCATTTCACTTGAAGCAATTTCATGCCTTTCCATTTTTTTCTACATAAGCAGTCAGATCCAAAGCCCTCTGGAGTCAATAGAAAGACTCCCATTAATTTAAATGTGCTTTGGATCAGGTCTGTTTTGCTGAATGGCTATTTCTACAATGAAAACATAAAAATATAAGTGCCAGTTTTAAGCTGTTTTGAATTGTGAAGCCACCGTCCACTCAAAATTGGGCCCTTTGCCTTTGGAAAGTAGCTTGTTTTATTGGAAAAAGAAGCCATTTTTCAATTGAAAAGTTTGCAGAACATAGAAGACATGTCAATGAACTGTGCTCAAATTCATAAACATCATGCAGGCCCCCTCAAATTTCACATACAGTGTTTGTAGTAACGCGTACACCATGATATTATAAAGTGACAGGAAAATAGTAAACTTGAAAGTCTTTAATTCGAAAGGGAGGTGGGAGCTCGTGGGTGGCAGGTTGCTAATGTACCGGAAGTTGTGCAAACAAAGACAGCATGTTGGCTGTGTTTACTTCTAAAGATGGTTGCTATAGGTTCCATGCACCTAATCAAAATAAATTTCCAGCCCTGAACTGAAACAGTATTCTGTGGTATGTTTACCGAGATGCATGACATGAATGTTAAGAGCCTATGAATTCAGATGCTGAGGGATTCCCAAAAACTAAAGGTCAGCATTTTGTTCTTGGGTTTCTGTTATCTGCTCTAATAGTTTTGTGTTGTTTTTCCAGTTTCAGCCTTCTGACCCTTACTTCGCATCTGATAATGTTAGCTACTACAAAATTTTAAGCAATACAGAGGGCTACAAACATATCCACTATATCAACAGCACAGGGGTGAGTAATAACTCTTAGGCGCTGAGTTACCTTTCTTCAGGCCAGCATGGAATTTACCTTTCTGCTTTTTGCCTCCCCATGTTTTTAGAGCAGAATACCTATTACACATGGAAAATGGGAAGTAATCAGCATAGAAGCTGTAACCAATGACTTTATGTGAGTATTGTAAGAAAAGCAATTTAACTGCAAGCAGGACCAATCCCCAACTAAATCATCCCAGCCAGGGCTTTGTCAAGCCTGACCTTAAAAACCTCAAAGGAAGGAGATTCCACCACCTCCCTAGGTAATGCATTCCAGTGCTTCACCACCCTCCTAGTGAAAAAGTTTTTCCTAATATCCAACCTAAACCTCCCCCACTGCAACTTGAGACCATTACTCCTTGTTCTGTCATCTGGTACCACTGAGAACAGTTTAGATCCATCCTCTTTGGAACCCCCTTTCAGGTAATTGAAACCAGCTATCAAATCCCCCCTCATTCTTCTCTTCTGCAGACTAAACAATCCCAGTTCCCTCAGTCTCTCCTCATAAGTCATGTGTTCCAGTTCCCTAATCATTTTTGTTGCCCTCTGCTGGATGCTTTCCAATTTTTTCCACACCCTTCTTGTAGTGTGGGGCCCAAAACTGGACACAGTACTCAAGATGAGGCATCACCTATGTTGAATAGAGGGGAACGATCACGTCTCTCGATCTGCTGGCAATGCCCTTACTTATACAGCCCAAAATGCCATTAACCTTCTTGGCAACAAGGGCACACTGTTGACTCTCATCCAGGTTCTCGTCCACTGTAACCCCTCGGTCCTTTTCTGCAGAACTGCTGCCTAGCCATTCGGTCCCTAGTCTGTAGCAGTGCATGGGATTCTTCCATCCTAAGTGCAGGACTCTGCACTTGTCTTTGTTGAACCTCATTGGATTTCTTTTGGCTCAGTCCTCTAATTTGTCTAGGTCCCTCTCAATCCTAATCCTACTCTCCAGCGTATTTACCATTCCTCCCAGTTTAGTGTCATCTGCAAACTTGCTGAGGGTGTAGTCCACACCATCCTCCAGATCATTAATGAAGATATTGAACAAAACCGACCCCAGGACCAACCCTTGGGATGCTCTGCTTGATACCAGCTGCCAACTAGACATGGAGCCATTGATCACTACCCGTTGAGCCTGACGATCTAGCCAGCTTTCTATCCACCTTATAGTCCATTCATCTAGCCCATACTACTTTAACTTGCTGGCAAGAATACTGTGGGAGACTGTATCAAAAGCTTTGCTAAAGTCAAGGTATATCACATCCACTGCTTTCCCCATATCCACAGAGCCAGTTATCTCATCATAGAAGGCAATCAGGTTGGTCAGATATGACTTGCCCTTGGTGAATCCATGTTGACTGTTCCTGATCACCATCATCGCCTCCAAGTGCTTCAAAATGGTTTCCTTGAGGACCTGCTCCATGATTTTTCCAGGGATATTTCCAGGGACTGAGGTAAGGCTGTAGTTCCCCGGATTCTCCTTCTTCCCTTTTTTAAAAATGGGGACTGTATTTGCCTTTTTCCAATCGTCCGACACCTCCCTCAGTTGCCATGAGTTTTCAAAGATAATGGCCAATGGCTCTGCAATCACATCAGCCAACTCCCTCGGCACCCTTGGATGCACTGCATCTGGCTCCATTGACTTATGCATGTCCAGCTTTCCTAAATCGTCCTTAACCTGTTCTTTCACAACTGAGGGCTGCTTACCTCCTCCCCATACAGTGCTTCCCAGTGCAGCAGTCTGGGAGCTGACTTTGTCCGTGAAGACCAAGGCAAAAAAAGCATTGAGTACTTCATCTTTTTCCACATCATCTGTCACTAGGATGCATCCCCTATTCAGTAGGAGTCCCACACTTTCCCTGACCACCTTCTTGTTGCTAACATACCTGTAGAAACCCTTCTTTTTACCCTTCACATCCCTTGCTAGCTGCTATTCCAGTTGTTCTTTGGTCTTCCTGATTGCACCCCTGCATGCTCAGGCAATATTTTTATACTCCTCCCTAGTCATCTGTCCAAGTTTCCACTTCTTGTAAGCTTCTCTTTTGTGTTTAAGTTCACCAAAGATTTCTCTGTTAAGCAAAGCTGGTCGCCTGCCATATTTTTGCTATTCATTCTGCGCATCGGGATGGTTTGTTCCTGCACCCTTAATAAGGCTTTTTTAGAATACAGCCAGTTCTCCTGGACCCCTTTCCCCCTCATATTAGCCTCCCAGGAGATCCTACGCATCAATTCCATGCAGGAGTCAAAGTCAGCATGAGCAAAGCCCTCCCCGAACCCACCGTGGGGAAGGCAAAAAAAACCCCCGACTCCACCTTTGCCTATCTGATGGTAAGGGAAAAATTCCTTTCCAGTGTGATGGCCTTTCCAGTGTGATGGGTTGAATCATAGAAACCCCCTTGGGGCTGCCAACTGATGTGCCAAGACTACTTCTGCCCCTGCTTTCCTGCCCTGGCAGCTTGGGACTCCAGAGCCCTGCCTGGTTTGAGCCAGACCTGCTAGCCTGCTGCAAACCCAAACCCAGGTCTGAACCATGTCCCCTAACAGCTGTAGGCTTAATTGAAAGCAGCTTAAGAAGTGTTCCTGTCTTTAACACTCAGATGCCCAACTCCCAATGGGGTCCAAACCCCAAATAAATCCGTTTTATCCTGTATAAAGCTTCTACAGGGTAAACTCATAAATTGTTCGCCCTCTATAACACTGATAGAGAGGTATGCACAGCTGTTCCCCCCTCCCCCCGGTATTAATACATACTCTGGGTTAATTAATAAGTAAAAAGTGATTTTATTAAATACAGAAAGTAGGATTTAAGTGGTTCCAAGTAATAGGAGACAGAACAAAGTGAATCACCAAGCAAAATAAAACAAAACATGCAAGTCTATGCCTAATACAGTAAGAAAACGGAATACAGATAAAACCTCACCCTCAGAGGTTCCAGTAAGCTTCCTTTTACAGACTAGTCTCCTTCTAGTCTGGGTCCAGCAATCACTCACACTCCCTGTAGTTACTGTCCTTTGTTCCAGTTTCTTTCAGATATCCTTGGGGGTGGAGAGCCTATCTCTTGAGCCAGCTGAAGACCAAATGGGGGTCTCCCACGGGCTTAAATACACCCCCTCTTGTGGGTGGAGACCCCCCTCCTCTCTCCTATGCAAAGTCCAGCTCCAAGATGGAGTTTTGGAGTCACATGGGCAAGTCACATGTCCATGCATGACTCAGTTTTTACAGGCAGCGGCCATTGCCCACATGCTATCTTGACTGTCTCCAGGAATTCTTTTGAAATGGATTGGAGCCTTCCAAGATCCATTGTTCATTAAGTGTTTCTTGATTGGGCACTTAATTTGCACATTTCTTTCTCAAGAAGCTGACAAATCAAGCAAGTACACAGCCAATATTCATAACTTCGAATACAAAAATGATACATGCATACAAATAGGATGAATAGATTCAGTCGATCATAACCTTTACAGGTATGCAAAAAAGAAAAGGAGTACTTGTGGCACGTTAGAGACTAACAAATTTATTTGAGCATAAGCTTTCGTGAGCTACAGCTCACTTCATCGGATGCATTCAGTGGAAAATACAGTGGGGAGATTTATATACACAGAGAACATGAAACAGTGGGTGTTACCATACACACTATAACGAGAGTGATCAGGTAAGGTGAGCTATTACCAGCAGGAGAGCCGAGGGGGGGGAAACATTTTGTAGTGATAATCAAGGTGGGCCATTTCCAGCAGTTTGACAAGAATGTCTGAGGAACAGCGGGGTGGGTGGGTGGGGCAGGAATAAACATGGGGAAATAGTTTTACTTTGTGTAATGACTCATCCACTCCCAGTCTTTCTTCAGGCCTAAGTTAATTGTATCCAGTTTGCAAATGAATTCCAATTCAGGAGTCTCTCATTGGAGTCTGTTTTTGAAGTGTTTTTGTTGAAGAATTGCCACTTTTAGGTCTGTAAGCGAGTGACCAAAGAGATTGAAGTGTTCTCTGACTGGTTTTTGAATGTTCTAATTCTTGACGTCTGATTTGTGTCCATTTATTCTTTTACATAGAGACTGTCCAGTTTGGCCAATGTATATGGTAGAGGGGCATTGCTGGCACATGATGGCATATATCACATTGGTAGATGTGCAGGTGAACAAGCCTCTGATAGTGTGGCTGATGTGATTAGGCCCTATGATGGTGTCCCCTGAATAGATATGTGGACACAGTTGGCAACAGGCTTTGTTGCAAGGATAGGTTCCTGGGTTAGTGGTTCTGTTGGGTGGTGTGTGGTTGCTGATGAATATTTGCTTCAGGTTGGGGGGTTTTCTGTAAGCAAGGACTGGCCTGTCCCCCAAGATCTGTAAGAGTGATGGGTCATCCTTCAGGATAGGTTGTAGATCCTTGATGGTGCGTTGGAGAGGTTTTAGTTGGGGGCTGAAGGTGATGGCTAGTGGCGTTCTGTTATTTTCTTTGTTGGGCCTGTCCTGTAGTAGGTAACTTCTGGGTACTCTTCTGGCTCTGTCAGTCTGTTTCTTCACTTCAGCAGGTGGGTATTGTAGTTGTAAGAACACTTGATAGAGATCTTGTAGGTGTTTGTCTCTGTCTGAGGAGCTCACCTTACCTGATCACTCTCGTTATAGTGTGTATGGTAACACCCATTGTTTCATGTTCTCTGTGTATATAAATCTCCCCACTGTATTTTCCACTGAATGCATCTGATGAAGTGAGCTGTAGCTCACAAAAGCTTATGCTCAAATAAATTTTAGTCTCTAAGGTGCCACAAGTACTCCTTTTCTTTTTGCGGATACAGACTAACATGGCTGCTACTCTGAAATCTGTCATTTTACAGATATGTTACATGGCATATGTAGCGTAAAACATATTTCAGTTATGTCATATATATACACACACACACACGCATTCATAAGCATATTTCCATAAAGCCTTACAGGGTGCACCGTCACACCCAGTCCCTCTAATAAAGGGTCTTACCCAAACCTGGTATTTCACCATCTAAAGGGGAGGGAGGGTGGGTGCTGTCTCAGGCTGCTCCAGGTAAAAGGGAGCTTCACGCATAGGGCTGTCCCTTTTCGATCCTTTTGTCTATCCGGTTCCCAGTGGATGATACACTGTCTCCACACAGGCCCCTTGTCCCCTTTTTTCAGCAGTTGGCCCCACTCCCCCACCACAGCAATAAAGCACTGTTCCCTTTGTGGCCAGACAGACAAATTCCCACCCGCCTAAAGATATGGTGCTGTCATTCAGGGTGTATAGCACTCCTTGCAACTACTGTGTCCAAACACAAGGTGTTCTCTCTAGTTGAGGGTCTGCCTTCTCTCTCTGCTTCCCCTGAATTTGCATTAATCTCTGCGAATGCTATGGCAGGCAGAAATACCACAATATGTGAAGCAAGTTACTTGAGTCTGGCAACTTTGAATATGTAAAAATAATACAGTGACAGTTTGTTTGGATAGATATACATATGAGCAGCACAGGATATTTCATATACTTACCTACATTAGGCAGAGTTACATTAACTTCTCTAAATAAAAATTTGATGCATAAAGATGTAATTAAGCAATATCTAAATGATCATTTTATGTCTTGTGTAAATACACCATAAATAACTTACTTCAACTGTTGTTTTATAGATACTACCTCAGTAATGAATTTGGTGGAATGCCAGGAGGAAGAAACCTTTATAAGTATGATGCTTATTATATTTCCAAATTTAGAAATGAAAAGAATGTAATGAAAGTTATAGACAAGTTTAGTGATTAAGATATTCAATATCCATTGATCCCAAATAAAGTGTACAGTGCTGTGTGGGATATTTAATTAAAATATTTTAGGAAAACAAGCTGTTGTGTTACAGAGAATAAAACAGTTCTTTTAGAAGATGAAAAATGCTCATTATAATATTAGTATTTTAGAGTTTTGATTATGATGTAAATTGCAGTATTTCCTGAACTCTGGAGTGCTAGTTTCTGGTTTTGCTGCCATTACAATCAACTGGAGTTTTGCTGTTGACTTTAGTGGGAACAGGACTGGACCTTAATACCCTATATAATGGCATGTTTGTAAGAAAAGCACATCATAATGCGAAATGCATTGTTACTAGGGAGCTCTGTTCTACATACATGCTTATGCATGGTTTGTACAGAGATATATCTTTGATGCAAAATAGACAAATTCCATCTGGCATTGTTTAGTCACCTGACAACTGTGGTGACTGAATGGACATTTTCAGAAATGTCATTTACCTTTTAAACGAAACTTTCCATCACTTTGCAGAGTGTCAGCTGGAAATGGTCCAACCACACCTAAGTGCGTGAGCTGTGATCTGGACAAAGAGAGATGTCAGTATTATTCTGCATCCTTCAGCAGTGATGCACAATATTATCTGCTGAATTGTTATGGTGAGTATAACCCAAACTAGTAGATGCGGATGTGACTCAGTATTTAATTAGGAGGGGTTCAACCACGATGTCTGTGGTACGTGCTAAAGAACAATGCTATGTGTTCATTGTTGTTTCTTTGGATTTATGCAGTAATTAACAACTGCCTGTCCTAGGCTCGAAGCACCTGTCACTCAAATTATAAGAATAAAAATAAAATGGAATGATAGCTTACCCCAACAGTCAGCAGAACTCAACCCCCCAAGAAAACATACAATTCCCCTCTCCCATGCAGATCTAACCCCTAGCAAGACCTATCTCTGAAGCTGCCTGTGCAAACAGATGCATCTTGCAGCATGCTCAGAGGGACAACAGATTAGGGTCAGTGGCATGTGCCAGTGCTGACGGCTTATCTCGAAGAATGAGCTACTACAGCCCCCTCTCTTCAATTCTGAACACTTTAATGCCCTAAAGTATCATAGAAGTGACACTCTCACTCCAGAAGTGGAGTGAGGAAAATAGATTCTTGCCTTCTTTGATGACTGGTGGTTCAAGGAGAATCAGTGGCAGAATTCCATAGGGAGACTTGTAAGGAAAGATGCTGCTGTAGAGAGCTGTATATTGTGGAAGGACTTGGATGTTCCTTTGGGAGCAAGGCCAGCGATTTACATTTTAGGGAAGAGAAATCCTCAGTGAGTGCGATTAATATAAGGGGAGAGATAGTGAGCCTGTTTAAAAAAAAAAGTCCAAGAAATATTTAGTGTCCAATATTTAGGGTCCAAGAAATATCTGAGCTCTCCTCCTGAGTCACTGACCTACTGGCACACATACTGGAAAGTGATAGGGACGAATTAGCTAGTTCAGGGAAAAAAGCATTTGAATCACCCCTGAGTTCTGAACTGCACATTGTTTTAAGGTGCTGAAATCTTAAGCCAATGCTTTTGCACTTTGGGTCTCTCTCAAACATGGAAGGGAGCGGGGAACCTGGGGCTTCTGTGGAAAGTAGGTGGAGGGCCTTTGGGGAGACTTTTGGGGTCTCAGTGATGGTTCTTAAAAAATTCAGATACTTTCCCAAGCTGAACATTCTGGGAATCACACTCTCCTAGTTTGTGTTACAGGATCACGTTTAAAAAGGCATTCAACTAAAACACAGATGTTCTTTTCTTGTGTCAACAGGTCCCGGCCTGCCCACTTCTGTGCTGTCCAGAAGTAGTGATGATCATGGTATTTGATCTTCTCTATTTTCAATTGCAATGTGTGTCTGCGTGTGTAGTAGATATGGGGTGTCCTTAGTCTTAGGGTATATTAATTTTTGACAAAAAGAAAAGGAGTACTTGTGTCACCTAGTCTCTAAGGTGCCACAAGTACTCCTTTTCTTTTTGCGGATACAGACTAACACAGCTGCTACTCTGAAACCTAATTTTGACAGTCAATTGTGTCCTGGCTAACTCTAAGCTTTTCCCAGTAGAACGAGATAAAATGCACTGGAATTCAGTAATCAGACTTGCCATTTATTTCTGTTGTTGTTTTAACAAGGTGTATTGATTTTTCAGCATTGATTTAAATCAGCGAGCAAGAAAACTTGATTTAAATAATAAATTTTACTCTTGCTTTTTACTTTTTAGTTATTTTCCTAAAGCAAGGTTCATTCTCATTGGTTGGTATAACCATTAAATTATATTGATTTGCAACTAACTGTAGCCATCACAAAAAATTTGATACTACTTTTTGCTAACAAGGAGGATATACTATATATAAGTAATTATATAGCTCAACATTTTGTTCATATTCTTAATTTTCACATTTTTATTATGTTAGAAAATAGTGAATGATGCATTTCTTGTTCACTAGGTAAAATTTTACTCATGATTTCTGCCAAGGTGCATTTGGATGGAAACTGGAATTCAGTTAAAAGTGTACAAAACCAACCCTAATAAGTTGTTTTTCTACAAATAAAGTTACCTTACATGTGTTGGATACATAAGGAACAAAAGCAGGTTTATACCATGTTTTGCATTTCAAACTGATTTATTAAACAAAGGACATATTAACTGCAGTTAGGGAATTTATGGGTTGTTTCTGGTCACCATAAGCCAGATTTTCAAAAGTAGTTGGGTGCCTAAAGGTGCAGATAGGTACCTAAAGGGGCTGGGTGTGAATCTGTTCAGGTGCTTTTGAAAATCCCAGTATGCTTTATTACTTTTGGTGTCAGTTTAACTAGCAGGTGCATAGACAATATAATCTTCATTTGGACTAGTTCATTCAAAGTTGAGAAACTGATCGGGTGTTGGGAAAAAAAGCAGGAAAGTTTGTTTTCCTTTTCCAATCCATTAATAAAAAGCAGGTGAGAGAAGATGAGATCTACTAATGCTATAAAACCTTGAAGCACAAGGGGCCAGATTTTCAAAGGTAATTAGGCACCTAAAGATGCAGATGGATGTATAGGGCTAGATTCACAAGTAGGACTTAGGTGCGTGTCACTTTAGACATCTAAATCCACAATTTAGATCCACAAAGCCCCTGCTTAATTGCCACCTAACTGTGGAGGCAGCTACATTTCCACTGGTTAAGTCCCCTATGCACCTAAATTTCTGCCACTGGGCATGTCCATAGCTGCATCAGTCCTGAAACCACTGAACTGTTTGGTGCCTAACTCACACCTAAGCCTTGGTTGAAGTCACAAGCTAGGCACTCCCCCACCTATCTCACCTGAAGGTGCGGATCTGATGGATGTGCTCAGAATCCACCTTAAAGCATATCTACCAAATTGGGCCGTGCACATAATACAGCCAGACACTAAACACTAGCCCAATGGTCAGAGCACTCACGCAGGATATGGGAGACCTGAGTTTGAATCTCCATTCTGCCTGATGCAGCTATGCCATAACTACTGGCTTATGCAGTATTCTGGGGCAGATCTCAAACTCTGCTGTTGAAGGCACAGGTGCCAGCTTCCTGAGCACCCCAGAAGTGCTCAAACCCCAGGCCTGACTTAGACACCTAACTCCATGAGAGGGCTCTCAGCTTTGAATCCCAAACAAAAAGAAGGACATCCATCTGGCTGAGATTTAGCCATCTAGTTCCCTCTGAGGGCAGGGATTGGGCCTCACCCCTCTCTTTGGCATTTCCTATTGGTTAGCTCGGGCAGTTCTCCACTCAGCTTGCTGGCTTCTGTGAATCTCATTCTTAGGCACCTAACTCTCCCCATGCATTGTACAGCGAGCTTGGCCACCTAACTCAGAGCTGTGAATTCCACCTGGTGGCAGGGCGCCTACATGTTAGGCACTGCGATGTTCAGCCTAAATCTCCTTTATGAATCTAACCCCTAGTGAGATTTTCAAAAGCACCTAAGCACAACACACAACTCCCATTGAAATCAATGGAAGCTGGGTGTGAATCTGTACAGGTGCTTTTGAAAATCCCAGTATGCAAAAGTTCTTCTGAACAACAGAAACTGAAAGTGCTTAAATGTAGAAAAATATAAATACCAGCATTTGCTCTATTAAAAAGACTGAAAATAATATGAATATTTAATTTACAGGAAATTGAGTTGACCTCAAAAGTTGAAGCATCTTCCCCCAATTGTGTATATAACTTTTTTAAAAAATAGCAACCTGTAACTCATTAGAATTTGAAGAGGGCTCAATGATTCAGCATATTTTTATTTATTTAAATTATTTGAATAGATTATAGTAAATTTCAGTCCTAATGTAGCTTGTCAATTTCAAATTGAATTTTAAACAGGTTTATTTTTAAAAAGGAAAAATGAATGATTTTTTAAATTTAAATTAAATACATTTTTATCCACCTTGTTATTTAGTCATCAGAATTTTGGAAAACAACACAGATTTGGACAGTATGTTGAAGGATATTCAAATGCCTTCCAAAAGAGTTGACAACATTAGTCTGAATGGATACAGTAAGTTAAAAATATGTCTTAATTCTTTACCATTTTTAGGAAAGATGCAGTACATTTTAAAAATCCCAGGCTAGAAACTTTCTTAAATATATTCTAATTGAAGACTAAAGCTGTATTTATTTTGGTTCTTAAAACTTTTAGTTTTGAGAGAGAGAAAGAGAGAGAGTTTGTGTGTGTGTAAATAGTGAAATGACAGCACCATTGAAATTACACAGAATAAAACCAGCTGCTACCCTTGACAAATTTCTTTTGTAGAGTGTATATCATTGTGCTTTCTTCTTGATGATGTTGTGGATGACTGCTCTTTAGTTGCTAATATATGTGGTGGGGTGAAGAGTCAAAATTAAAGGATAAAAGTGCTGCTACGCCAGAAAGCTCATAGTAGAATTTTAATTGGTTTAAAGAGATTACTCATTTATGTTAATTTAAAGGCACATTTAATGTGGGTGGCTTGTGTTTGAAGACAGAGATCATGCTGGAGTGGTACTATGATTATTCAAAAATAGATGCAGGATCTAAATTTCTAGAAAACTTTTTTGGGTTATTAAGGCCCCCAATTCAGCAAAGCACGTAAGCATGTGTGTAACTTCAATATGTGATTAGTCCAATTGAAGTCAGTGGAATGACTCACATGCTTAAAAGTATGTGTATGCCTGAATATTCTACTGACTCCGGGTTTTCTGAATAACAATATAACAATGTGTTAGTGCTTAAAGAATTTGTTTTAAGTGGTTATTGTAGATGATAGATATGGGGCTAAATTGCCCAGTAGGTGAATTCGCCACTAATGCTTTATGAATCTTGCTGGTTTGGATTTGCATGGTGTCAAGGAACCCAAACCAGTTGGTTTGGCTCATGGCCTCTTAAGTTTCCTTGGAGTCTTGCCTTGAATTGATACTTGGTTGAGGAACATTGATAGGCTATGAGAAGTATGCACAGTGCCTTCCCGGACTATTCTTGATTCCAACTTCTAGTGTCAGCCTGTTTTTTGTGACACACATTCACTCTGTTCAACAAAATGATCATTCTTACAGGAATCAAGTTTTACAAACTTTGTTGCACTTTTTTGATACCTCCCTCCTCCCACTGTTATCTCATTAATATTATAGCTCTCCTTTATCTTTGTGTTTCTGTCTTTTATTTCTAGTGACACTTTTAGTAGGGTTAAAGATGGAAACTACCAGGGAAGATGGAGGTTTAAAGATGATCTTCATGCTATCAGTTGTGTGTTCATCTTTTTATTCCTTCTTCCTCTTACTACTTCATCTCTTCTGGGTAGAAGCTGTTGGGTAAGGGGAATTTCCTCTTCTTTCTTTGTTTAGCACTGGACAGAAAAAAAAATCCCACTAATTTAAACTTCAGATCCAAATATCCTCTTCAATCCATGTGTCTTGTACATCTCAATGAAGATGCGTATACCTATATCTACAGAGCACAGAGGAAAAACACTTTCAACAGCATATGACCCAGAGTCTTAATTTTTGAATGTCTCACTTAGCACCTTTATATTTTAACATCATGTGTAGTCTGAACTCTACAAACTCCTGAAACACTTGGACTCTAACCATTAGAACACAACACATTCCTATAACACTCATTACACTCTGTGTGCAACATCCATTCCAGTAAAATCCTTCAGTGAACAAGCAAACCACTAAGTCTGCAGAACTCCCTATATCCTTCTCAGTCTGCACTTAATATGTTTAGTTAACTCATATCAGCCCAGCTCTTCCATCACAGTTGTGAGAGGAAAAGCATGGAATTATATTGCTATTCCCCATGATGTAAATATAATAAAACACATTTCTTAGATTTTGTTCATAGACCATTGAACGGAGTTCGTTGTTCCACACTTACCTGGGAAGTTCATAATTTCCACTCAATTTTCTCTCTCATTTGGGACATGGGAGCTAGAAAGTTGACTAGAAAAGCATTTTCTGAGCTGATATCAGACTGGCAGCACGCCACTTTGTGAAGATTTCCACATTAAATGTAGACTCTTACCTACAGAAAACATACTGATAATTTTTTTAAAAAAATTGTAACTACCAGCTTCAGAATTTCCAGTGACTTACTTTTAAACCATGAAGACATTATGAGTCAAGATTTCTAATTAACCTAGTAAATCTAAATCTAGACTAATTTGTTTTAGGGCATTTTTGAATAAAATAAAGTTTTTTGTACAATTTTTAAAAAATTAATGGATGACTCAAACATACTTTACTGATTATGTGAACAGTGCGGCTGTATGTTAGTTATTCCATAGCACGACTAATACAAATCAAACTTATTTTTTTTACTTTTAGCATTGTGGTATCAGATGATCTTACCTCCCCATTTTGCTTCATCGAAGAAGTACCCTCTGCTCCTTGATGTGTAAGTCTTCAAGTACATTAGCAACGTAATCACTTTCATTTCCTTCAAAGACTTCTAATAACTTCAGAAAACACATAACTGGCCTCTAATTACCTTTAAAAGTGGGTTTAAGAGACAGAGAAGCCATTGTGAATACCAGTTTTCTGTAGATTGTCATGTGGTTTGTTCTACAGTGGACCTCCTAAGCATGTGGACTGTCAGATGCTGCAAGGTTTAACAAGGGTATCTATTGCTTATGGCCCTGGATACTCTTCAGGCATAATCCTCTAAGATTCTGTGCCCTTTTCTTGAGGTGCTGAGCATCCTCAGCTCCCACTGAAGTCAATAGGAGTTCAGGGCACACAAGAGTTCCCCTTTATCTTTGAGGACCAGGCCCTGTTTCCAGATTGTTCTGAAAACAGCTGACCATAGTCCTTTTGCAGCCTGACCCAAAACCCATTGAAGTCAATGGATAGAATCCAATTGACTTCAGCAGGCTTTCAGTTGGACCAATAATACATATTAGAGGCAACTGACTAGAAAACCGTGGCTAAGTGACAAATTTGTCTAACTTTTCCTGGTTCCAAAACCCAGAAAAGAAATTTGCTCTTCAGGTAGGTTAGGTTTATGTAAGAGAACTGTACTGTATTGTACAGGTATGTGATAATCTTCATATTAACAGAGAAATCAGGCCAAGGAATTCATAAGCACAAAAAAGAAGACACATTCACTGGACCTTGAATATATTTTCTTTGTTCCTTTTCTTCCTCACTCTCTTCTGCTCATACTAATGTATTTTCATTAATTATTTTTTCTTTAATGAGAATGACTGAAATTGGCTATGCATAGAAATGGCTAACTAACTTCCATATTTACTGAAAACTGGCTCCACAAGGAGAATAGCATAATTCAGGAGTTACATTGTTTTCCTCTCAACACAGAACTCAGCGACCTCTTTTTCTTTATTTAATAGCATTGGATAGAATTATTCATTATTTGCCTACTTATAGTTGTAATGAACAGTAAACCCCCTTCACTTGTTAAAAGGGCCTCTTGATGTTCTGACATATGTATGGATCAGTTTTGAAAGTGACGTGCATGACATAGGAGGTAGATAACGAGTCCTTTTATTGTTCAGATTTTTTTCTGTTAATGCCTATTTTCCCTTTTAAAAAGGCTCCTCCTTTTTCCCCAAAAGGGAAATAGAGTTGGTTATTTTGGGGCCCAGTCTTGCAGGTCCTACTCATGTAAGGTCTCCCATTAAGAATAAACAAGACAGCACACAATGAATTCTTCAGAAACAGAATGCTAGATTAGTAAAGATGATACTTGCTGATCTAGCTAATCTAACCGTATCTGTTTGAGTACTTATGCAGCCCCATGTCCATAATATCTGAGTGCCTCCAAAGTAGTTAAAAAACAAAGTACAATAACAATCACTTCTCATTTCTTCCTTCCAAGCCTCTATGAGAAATAGTTTGATTAGTCTGTAGGGTGGTTTTTTGTTTTTAAATTTCACTGATGAGTCACTGAAAGTGTGATGAAATAACATGGGGTTTTTGTTTTGTATTTTCACAAGTGAAGGCTGTTTACTGTTGATTTAACATTTTAATGAGACAAATAATGAATAATAATTAAACAGAGCACCAGAAATAGATTCATTCGGTTAAACAATAGCATCAATTTGAAACAAAGAGACAAAACAAAGAGAGAGGGACTTTGCTTAGGATTCTTGATCCCCTATTGAAATCATCTCATGGTTGTTACTACAGTGCAAAGCAATTGAATTCCTCCTAAAAAGGGCCAGGTTCTGCAGTGCTTATTCATGTGAATAATTCCACTAAGATTGCTGCTCTTACCCAGTAAAAGCAGGGGTTTGGGGTAAGCAGTGGATGGGTTTCACACATTTCTGATGCTCAGTTTAGTTTTTAAGTTTGCCTGTTTGATTTTCAGCAATAACTGTATCACATATTCTTTATGAGAGAATAAATGAACAACAGATGTTTTACTCCTTTGGGATTCTTTCACAGCTATGCAGGGCCCTGCAGTCAGAAAGTAGATTATGCTTTCCGTATCAATTGGGCTACATACCTTGCAAGCACAGAACAGATCATTGTGGCTAGCTTTGATGGCAGAGGAAGTGGCTACCAAGGAGACGAAATTATGCATGCAGTAAATCGAAGATTGGGAACATATGAAGTAGAGGATCAAATCTCAGCAGCTAGGTAAGCACACAGAACTGTTTCATTAACTATTATAACGCTTGATGTCTCAACTGTTGAAGTTTTAAGAGTGATAAACCAAGGCACTCTTCTTTCTATTCAATAAACAACTCATAAAAATCAGGGGGGAGGGAGGCAGAAATAGATTTGTCAAATAGTTACACTGAAATTTGTACCAAAAAACTGGCTAAATACTGTTTAATTCTATATGCTGAGCCGTAGTCATGTTTAATTAGTATATAAATAAAACAAGGAACATCATGACGTACAGTGAGGGGAGGCTCTGCTTCATCAGCAAAAACTTTATTCTAGTGGAAATATTATAAAAGAGAGAGAGGATAATCTTGTCACTGTAGCATATGACTTGGAGTCAAGAGACCCAAGTTCTACTTTGGACTTGTCCACAAACTTTCTTTTGTGACTCTGTGCTAGTAATCACTTACGGTGCAATTTTCAAAATGTGTATGTTTATTATATACCATCTCCTAATCATTACCTTACTAATATTTAACTGTTGACTGATGACCAAGGACTTTTTGATAGGGAGCACAAAAAGCAGACTATATTTTAAAACAAATTATTGTGTTCAGTTCATCAAGACTGACTTCTGTTTGTATCTGCTGAGCTAATCAGCATTTTCACCTGTAGTCCTATTCACCATTCAGCTTATACTGGTGGACCTAGCTGAAGTAAATGAAGTCAGTGAGATTGCACCAGTATCACTGAGAGGTAAACTTCAGTGTTGAAAAGGAATTTACCTGACTTGAGTTTCAGGGATTGTTTTTCAGCCCTCATCTCTCCTGTAAGGACCAGATGTAATCCCTGGCTCTTACCATTTCATATCTTTGGGGCTGCCAATATCATACCAAAAAATCATCTAGGCTAAATCTGAGCTGAGCATTTTTTTTTACAAAGCCGCCAGGTTTTGTTTTCTGTCAGTTACACACACAAAAACCTTCAAAATCCCCAGATTTTATGAAGTTCAGAAAAAGGTGAAACATTACATTTTGTCTCAAGCAATCACTGGCCCAACTAGTCCAGCCCTAGCTGTGTGAGTTAAAATGTCAGCATGTCAGAAAACAGGGAATTCCATGTGATTACTACTACTCTAAAATCTCTGCAATCTAGTGAGTGTTTGATTTTTGTTTGCATTTAGAAAATTTTCTGAAATGAGCTTTGTCGATAAGAACAGAATAGCTATTTGGGGCTGGGTGAGTATTCAGATTACTTTGGCTGATGAATCTCTATTAGGTAATTATAAAGACTTAGCTGTTATCTTTTACTCTACACAATAGCTACATAATGTGATGAAGTCTGCACTGATGCTGCTTCTGAACATGTCCTATGGACGAAAGGGATACCTCAATTTACAGAGCTATCAAATTGGCAGCTCTTCACTAAGGCCTTGCCTCAGGAAATTTTTAAAGCACATGCCTAAATTGTAATTCTTTGAGTGATGGTCCCTCTGGCGCGCAAAAGACCTGCACAGTCAAGTGGGTGCTGAACGTAATCCAATCTGGCTATATGATAGTGTTTGCATACCTGCCTCCTCCAAAATTCTCCTCCCCACACATCCTTGGAGGCCACTCATGAGGGTATTCTTGAGCAACCCCTTATTGCAGTGAGGAGCAGTAGAACACAGCCGTCCTCAATACCAGGTTTTACCAGGTTTGAGGTTTTACTCAACTTATCTCCTGGTATTGCAAAAGAAGGACTGTTGACGATCACTCCTCTACTTCCACCATCTCAAGTACTTCATTCGCAAATCAAATTTCGCATGGTCACCTTGGCATCTATAATCCCGTCTTTAGAAAAGGACATTTGGTTTATGGCTCTCAGCGTGAAGGATGCCTGTTTTTTCATTTAGACATTCATCCCATTGACAGACGGTTCCTTATATTCATGATGGAATCCGACCATTTTCAGTACAGAATGCTCCCTTTTGGAATAGTGACCGCCCCCAGAGTCCTTACCAAGATATTCTTGGTTGTAGCAGCTCATGTCAGACATGGTGATCTCATTATCTTCCTGTAACGAGGTCACACTCACCTCTTGCGAGTGCTACCTGGTTGAGTGCGTGTGCCTGCACTCTCTCTCTGTTTGTGGTGGGTCTTCAGTGACTCAGCCCTCTGGCCAAGTCATGCACAGTCTGTGAGATAAAAGCAACGCAAGCCCCTTTCGGGGTACAAGTCCAACAGGGGCCTCTCTCAGAGCCCTCTGTAATGTCTCTCTGTTTGTCCCTGCTCCGGAATAGAGCATTGCCCTATGGCTCCTTCCCTGGAGGCAGTATCTTTGTCCTCTCAGGGCCTTTCTGGCCCCCCAGCTCTTCAGCTGGGCCACTACAGTTCAGTTCCCCTTCTGGGGTGCCTCAAAGTCCAGGCTACTTTCCCAGTGGCTGGCGGGGGCAAGGACCCAGGTCCGCCCTCTACTGTGGGTCCCAGCCCAGGGACCCTATAGATAGCAGCCGTTCACAATGTCCCTTTAAATAAACTGTGTTACCGCTATAATTCCCTGGGCCACTTCCTTATGGCTCTTGCACATTCTTCACCCTTATCTCATGGCCTTGTCCTCATGGAGTCCCAGCAGCCAGTCTGGAGCACCATCCACTCTCCTCCAACTCTAGCAAAGAACTGAACTTGCTCTGGCCCTGCAGGTCTTCTTGTAATGACCAGCTGGGCCCTGATTGGCTGCTCCTCACATAGCCACTCTAGGCAGGTTGGCCACTCTACTGCCCTGTTCTGGGGTGGGGTGTGGCAGGGCCACAAGGCCTCCAGCCGGGGGTTTCAGGGCCTAGTCTACCCCTTAGCACTTCCTCTGTCTCGACGCCTGGCTACTTGTCACCAAGCCCCTCCAGGAAACATATGAGTCAGCTTCTGTAATGCTGCATCTCCTCTCCTCACTGGGAGTCAGTGTAAATCCTGAAAAATCTAGTCCCACCCCCACGCAATCTCTGGACTTCTTCGAGGTCACCTTGAATTCTATCACCGTAAAAGCATATTTGCCCAGGGACAGTGACTGTGAACAATATTGTAGTGCAGATCGAAGGCAACCCTAGAGTATCGGTCAAGACCTTTCTGTCTCTCTTGGCCTCATGGACCTACATCACCCTATTCACAAGACTCCACTTTCATTGCTTTCAAATGTGGCTGCAGTTGATGTATTCTCCAAACTGCTATCCCTAAACCTTATGGTAACATTTCCTGCCAGGGTAGTGTCTTCCCTATTATGGTAGACAAATCCTCATTGGGTATGCATGGGCGTCTTCTTTCTTCCTTCTTCTCTGATAGGATCATTATTACAGATGCATTGCTGTTCGGTTGGGGAGCCCACTTGAACAGCTGCACAGAACAAGATACCCGGACATCTCAAGATTCCAAGATGCACCTCAGTGTCCTGGAGTTGCAAGTAGTCCAGAAGCTATGCAAGTCCTTACTTCCATTCATCCACACTCACCATGTCCTTATAATGCCAGACAAGGTTACGACTGTCTTCTACATCAACACGCAGGGAAGAGTGAGATTCATCTCCCTGTGTGCAGAAGAAGTCAGCATGTGGAGTTGTTGTGTCAGCAGTTGAATCACCCTATCAGCAGCTTACCTGTGGGGAAGCAGAATGTGCTTGTAGACTCTCTCAGCAAACGTTTTACAGTTGACATGAGTAGGAGCACAATGATTTGATATTATGCAGGGTTCTGTTCACCTCTCAAAGGAACAGGAGATGCATCACTTATTGCTACACAGGAGCCCTAGGTCACCACTCCCAGGCCAATGTTCTGCTTCTTCCTTGGACAGACCAGTTCAGCCATACCTTCCCTCCACTACCCCTCCTGTCAGGAGTTCTATGCAAAATCCGGCTGGACGGGGCATGAGTCATCCGGATCACCTCTTATTGACGCAGACAATTTTGGCTTCCCAACTCCTATGCATGTCATTCTGACTACTGATCATACTCCCAGTGAGCTCCTGACTCAGGGGAACTGCAAGATCAAGCACCCCGGTCTGCATCTGCTCCTCCTCCAGGCTTGGTATTTAGATGAGCATCATCCTTAGAATGCTCATGCTCCACGACCATGCGAGACATCCTCTGCTGGAAGATGTTATCTCGCTAAATGGAGACGCTTTTCTTTTTGAGTACATCAAAGGAGCATTCTTTTAGAAACTGCAGATAGTCTTCTCATCTTGGACTACATCCTCTCTCTGAAGACATCAGGCCTGTCCATCAGCTCCTTGTGAGTCCATTTGGGGACAGTCAGTGCATACCATCCACCTTCTACTCCATCTTCCCACATCCCCTGACCACTAGATTTTGGGAAGGCCTAATCAGAATCTTCCTACCTATTCAGAAGCCTCCTCCCCAGAGGGACCTGAACCTTGTTCTCAGTAATCACAAGGCCCCCCTCTGAACCTTTAGCTTCTTGCTCCATGTCTCTCCTTTCCTCAAAGCCCTCACCTCAGCTAGAAGGGTTGGTAAGCTTGCAGCGATGATGGCAGATCCTCCTTACAGTATATTCCATAAGGATAAGGTTACTTTGCATAAACACCCCAAATTCACCCCCATTGTAGTTTCAGAATTTCACCTTAACCAATCAATTCACTTACCTTTGTTCCTCCCAAAACCACATGATTCCTTAGGAGAATGAAGACTCCGCTCCTTCTGTGTTTGGCAGGCCTTGGCCTTTTACCTGTAAAGAACAAAATCAATCAGGAAATCCTTGAGACTTTTCATCGCTATCGCAGAAAGAGTCAGGGGGCATGCCATTTCTACCCAGGTAATCTCCAAATGGCTCTCTGGCTGCATTCTACTCTATCACCCCTCCCCCCATGGAGTGAGAGTTTATTCTACTGGAGCACAAGCAACAACTATGGCATCACTTCAGGAGATGCCCTTCGGTGGACATGTGGGGCTCCATTCATACATTCGCAAGACATTCTGTCCTGGTGCAGGACTTCTCTGCTGATGCCTCCTTTGGGATGGTGGTCCTCCACTCATCCTACTTAGGTACTGCTTCTCAGTCACCCTCAGTGGACTACAGTAGGGACCATCATTTGAAGAAGAAGGGGACGTTACTGACCTGTAACTGTGGTCCCTGTCTGTATTCCACTACTTGTCCTCCTTTCCCTCTGCTTTGGATCTTCTCTGATTTACAGTAGAGAAGGAACTGCCCTGCTGTTTATCCCCTCAGACAGAGGTATGAGATGAACCAGGGTGCATGCATGGACTAATGGACACTACTTTCAACTCTCCAGCTGTGGGCACATGGTGGAATGCAGATAGGGACCACGCTTCTCGCAGAACTTCCAGTTACTGGTCAGTCACTATCCCACGCATTGATAGCCCCATTGATTTCAGTGGGACTGCTTGTGTGCTTGAACTTAAACATGTATAAGTGCTTTGCCATACTGGGACTGATGGGCCCAATCCTGCAGTAGCTTCCATGAGTGCTGATCCCTAAGCGTATGAATGTCATTGAAGTCACTAGACTCTGCAGCTGCTTGAGGGTTAGTCCATTGTTATCCCATTGCAAGGTAAGGATAAGTTCCTAAAATTACTTCTCTTTAAATGTTAAGAGGAAATTTTCAAAACTGGCCTCTAAACTGTTGAGTGCAATTGCTTATGGCAGCAAGTAACACCTTTTTGATATTATGCTGCCTGCTTGCTTCTGCATATCAGGTACTTAAACATCTGTGTAGTGGGCTAGTTTGTGAATTTCACATCTGCCCATAGTAAAGGGTAATGCGTTGTTGCCTTGCCCTGGAGCAGACTGAAATGGAGATTGTCACTCCCCAAGTCATAAACTTGATTCTTGATCTTCCTGCTCCAGAGGGAGTACCAAAATCGTGATGGAGGTCTTAATATAAAAAACAGGTGTCAAAAGTAGTGGAGCAGATGGACCCCTTAAAATAACTGTATTGTTTTCTTCTCAGTCTTATGGGGGGTACGTGACCTCCATGGTGCTTGGATCTGGAAGTAAAGTGTTCAAGTGTGGAATAGCTGTAGCCCCTGTGTCACGCTGGCAATATTATGGTATGTGATGTCTTCTCAGTTACAAATATTCTCATATGATTTGCAGCATAGAGGCTGCGGAGAATTGATTCTTTGATTGTATAATACTTTGATTGTATATTAACTGGATGATCTCTCATAAATGCCATTTGGTCTGTTTTGGTGAGCTGTTGTTCAGTATTACACAATCTCTCCAAATTCTGTTTTTCATTTAAAAAGTCAGATCCTAAATTTAAGATAATCTGTTTAACCTTTATAAAGCACAGAATTACTGTAATATTTGCAATATTACTATAATGTAAATGTCTGCATTTGAATTCATAAACTGCCATGTGTTCTAAAGTGTTGAGAGATCATTACTGAGTGTTATAAAATTAATTATTATTGGTACTTGTTTCTTTAAATTACTACTTTGGTTACAAGATTGAACTATAGGAAGAATAACAACATTTGTGTTTGTAAATTTATCTCTTAAAGGGACATTGAGTATTTTTAAGCCACAGATGTGAATTGCATCAAAATTATTTCATTAAGTTTAAAATTCAGATTTTATAATTCTAGTTAATTCTCTGAAGAAAATCCATCAAGAGACTGGATGTCTGGAAAATAAAATCTCTGTACACATATAACTCATTGTAGGGCCAAACAAAAAACAGTTTCTGTGTTTACATGGTAGTAAAAGGTTTCAGAGTAGCAACCGTGTTAGTCTGTATCCGCAAAAAGAACAGGAGGACTTGTGGCACCTCAGAGACTAACAAATTTATTAGAGCATAAGCTTTCATGTGGTGCCACAAGTACTCCTGTTCTTTTTATGGTAGTAAAGGGAACACTCCCATCTTAGTCTCACTTAGTACATTGATTTGTTCGTGATTGGTCCTTTAATGCTGTCACATGAAAAATGTGGCAGGATTGAAAACAGATTATTGCAAGGTTCTATTTATTCTTACAAAAGACTTATTTATAAATTTTTTATATGTATAATGTAAAACAAAAGATTATAATTGCCTGTAGGAGCTTGTTTGTTAGAAGGAGCAATGTCAAGATTGTAGCCTTGAGCTAAGATGGGGAGTCTTACACTGAGTTGGATCTGGTCCTATAAGTTTCCTAGCTAATACGCAAGGGAGCTATTTAAATATCTTTCTCTATGTTTAACTTGGGATAGGATAGGGTGGGTTATTCATTTTTTATGAAACAAGACTAGACCAGCACAGTAGTCACTTAAAATGCTTTACTTTAATAATTAGAATGTTCAGCTTGTGGTTACTACTGTATGCAAGCTTCATTACTGAGAACCTTTGACACTAAACTTTTAAAGCTACTGCATGTTTGTCAAACAACATAAGCGGAAAGTTGCATAAACTAAGGTCAAATAGCCAAGAAATATTAGGCTCTGTGCTGTTGAATTCTTTGGGATTAAATACCCCTTTTGGTGACATTGGTTTAGAAAAATGTTGGCTTTCAGTACCTTCAGAAAAGATGTTTAATGTTAGTGATTTGCAAAAGCCCATATCGGAGTCCACTATATGTAAATGATGAACTTGTGTGGTGAGTAATTGCAGAGTAATTGTAGCCATTAGAATGTGCAGCATAATGAGACACACATCAGATTATTCCCCTCATTTGTTATGTAATGGTCATTTAAAAATACATCCTCTAGTTCAGAAAGTTTTATTTATTATTATTATTTATTTTATTTTGCAGCTTTCAGTTACCTGTAGTTGCTGTACTCAAATTGTCATGACCTTTTAGGGCAGATAATCCAATGTAGCAGGAATCCTATGCAAAGATTTTATTTTCGGTGACAATCAGAAAAACACTAAAATTCCAGACTGTAATTTACTAGATCAGTGAAAAAGACACAGTGGAATTAAAAAGGCAAATCAAATGTAGGTGGTTCTCTATGACACTTGTAGTAACCAATAGTTAAACAGAGATTGAAATGTGTTTATTGTACCTCAATTTGTGGATTTTAGTATAGAAAAAGGCAGCAAATCTGACAATTAAAAAAAAATCAGACAACATACTTAAAAATCTCTGAGAAGACCTGAGATACTGAATATAAATGTAAAGATAAAGCAAATAAGGTCCAATTCAGTCATCAGGGAATAATCCAGTTTTGGCAGTTTCCTTTCTTAATATCATTAAATTCTAAATACCTGAGACCATTTATCTGGATGATTTTCAGAAACCAGTCAGTAGATGCTAGAGTCTCCGCAGTTTCTTTAAGATGACTGAAAGAGTAACAATAATGTAACATTGACACAAGGTGTATATTAATATTCAGCATTCAGGTGTCCATGGCAACAGCAGCATTAAATATTCCTAATGATTATGGATACCCTGTGAAGCTCATTAGGGAAAATGGTGACTCTTTCCAAAATGGTAATGCATACCTTATGTCTGTGAGTAACACAACATGTGGACTCTCAGGTAGACAAAAGCACTTATGAAAGTAGAAGGCTTCTACTATATTGTATTCACACTTTTAATATTACAGATTCAATATATACAGAGCGTTACATGGGTCTTCCTGTAGCAAGTGATAATCTGAAAAACTATGAGGTAAGATAGTATTTAATTCCTTTTTTACATAGTTTAAATATACTTTCTCACTGGAGCACATGATATAAGAAATTATTAATACATTCCAATTTTTTCCAGAATAACTTCTTAAGTTACGTGTTAAATATTCAAGTTGTGTTACACTGTGCTTCTAGAAGTCCTAGTGTTACTACTTTCTGGATTTAGAATTAAGTTGTTACACTATTTTCCTGGGGTTGGAGGTATGTTGAATAGATCAGTTTGATCTGGATATTTTACAAACAGTAATCACAAGCTGTAAATCATGGTTTTATTTCAGATACCAAGAAACTGATTCAATTAAAAATGTGATATGCTATTGGGCAAACTATGCTGTGTCTTTAAACAAACTCACTCAACCAAAATGAAGTCACTGTGGTTCCTCTAAGGTTTTGAAATGTGCATTTTTTAGATTATTTGGATACCATGTTGTTAAATTTAGAGAGATCTATCTTTGTTTCATGCCACAAAAAATGTCATGGGCCTGCAGGAAATTAAAAATCCTGAGCCTCCTTTACCCAATTCAGTCAGATTAACTCAAATACTGTGTGTTTCTTTGTAAAATGACAAATAAAACACAGTGCATAAAAAATGAAGAGGAACGCTCTTGCAGTATTGCAGACCTGTAGCTTTCAAAAATCATGACTCAGGTCCCCAAAAAGCATGATTATTTTAAAAATAATTAGATTAAAATATATATATATATTCTTAATATGCTTTCTGGTTTTGGAGCCTGTAGATTGCACTTCATATTTTCACATTTTCCTCCATACTTATGAGAGTTAGAAACAGTTCTGTGTTGTTTTTTGTTTGTTTTTGGTTTTGATTTTTTTCCAAGACTTGCAGTAAATTTGCAAGAGAGCAACACTGCTCCTGTTCAGAATCTGAGGATTCAATCCAAACTGAAGTGGGGAAATCAAATTAAGGGAACTTGGACCCTACTCCGTCAACAAAGTTGTTATACTTCTGGTCTAACCAGATAACTGGAGATTCCCATAGCACAATGGAATACTCACTGAGCCAGCCTAGAAGCTGTAGCCCACCTCCCACAGCCCATGGTGTAGTGGATTTCTTGAAGGAAAAGAAACAGGACCATGTTGACCTGTAGACCAGCTGCCTGAATAACCCCTTGGAGCTGTAAGCAGCTGTGGGTAAAGCAGAGCAGCTCTGAGATGTCACTAAATTACACTAGGGATGGGACCAGCTACTAACAAGAATTAGGGGAGCATAAAACAGCCATTTTAAATGCTTCCAGGGACTTCCACCAGTGTAGTGGGATTCTCTGGTAGGAGTAGAGTCAGCATGACTTGTAGGAATGGAGGCGTGGCTGGGATGTTTCTGTGCCCTGGCTGCCAAAATGGTTTATATGAGCATTTGGCAGCCAGGCACAAATTAGGGCTTCCTGTAGGCACCAGGGACCAAACCAGCACCTAACAAGCCCCAGATTATGAGAGATGCACCTGTTCAGCCCTCATAACCTCATCTGAAGTTCAGCTGTTAATTTGGTTCCAAGAGTCTGTTTGCTGGGAGGAGCTGAGAAAGGAGTGTCAAAGAGTCCATTGTGAGAGGGGGAAATACACGGGGAAGAGTGTGTGTCTGGAGGAGACAGGGAATGGAGGGTTGGTAATTTTGGTGAGTTCAGCACACAATTAGTCTTAAACCACCCGTGGGTTACAAGCAAAGAACGGTAAATTGTGTTCATTGGGAGATGCAGTGAATGTTCTAGGAAATATTTAGATAGACTGAAATATCTGCTTTAAGAACCCGTCACATTTACATAGGCAATACAAGCTATCCTGTGGCAATGACCTGGCTCACTTGAAAGCTGCTGAAAGTGGTGATGATTGCTGGAAGAGTCCTTGAACAATATCTGACTTTTCATGGCTTCATTGTTACAGGGGACAGATCATGATCCATCATAGCCTCCTTGCCTGACCAGATCTGCTTTTTCCCAGCTGTTAGCTCTATCAACCTTCCTTTTGGCCTTCCCCCGCGCCCCAAGTATCCTCCTTTTAAGGCAGTGAGAACAGTAGCAGATCAGCTAGGTAATAATGTAAATATAAGTCACATTCTTGCTACAGAATGGAACATTAACATACTGGGTGCACAAAGTCATTCTCCAGCTTCACGGCACAGATGGCATCAGAGGACTGTTTGATCCTTTCATGCCAGGAGTTGAATTTTCTTGGCACAGCATCCATTGCTGGCAATGTCCACCTTGAAACTGCCAGTACCAAGAGCTAAAGGTTTTATATGTGTTACTCAGAAGACTAATTGGGGAGGATGGTGGCTAGATGGAGAAGGGGGTGATGATATAGATCATGTTGTCACACTAAACACCTTCCTCTAGAGGTAGAAAAGTTTGACTACAGGCTTTGCTCGTTGTGTGCTGCAAGAGTCAAAAGACGCTCTATTCCTTTGCCTGTTCAGTACCCCCAGTGATTCATTTTGGGAATTTGTTTGCTCCTGAGAACCTTGTTTCTTGGAACCTTGCTGACCCCAATCAGAAATTAGCCCCTTTCTTCAAGGCTCTGTAACAATGACCTTCCGTCTCATCAAGGAGAGCTGGTACAGCCTCTGTCTATCAAAACTGCCCTTACCTCAACCAGAAAGGTATCAGCAAGGCAATGTTCCTTCCCCCTCTAAATACTGAAGGCTCTACCACTTTAGTGCTGACAGCCACTGCTCACATGTGAATCAGCGACTAGACCCAGAAGCCGAGCCCTGGTCTTCTGTGTGACACTGTGATGCACTAATCAGAGTGCTAGGGCCCTCACGTTGTTGCCTTTCACGCACGTTGTCACAATATCAGTTCCATCCGTACATTTGGAATTAAATTTTTTGAGGTTCAGGTTCCTTTTTGATGTTGGGAAGAAAGTTTGAGAGATGATTTAAACTCACATCCTGCTAGCAAGCTAATTAGGTGGGATGGCTATTTTTAGGCTGGCCTTGAAGTATGAAAATAAGAGAGTTGGCAAAGGAAGGGGCGCAAGCATGGCTAGAACTGGTAGTAGTGTGTGGCAACAGTAGCAGGGCAGAGATACAGCACAGAGAAAGAAGGGAGACCAGTTTTGTTCCATTCCCCTCAGTGGAGGTTGTAGAATGGGGTTGCACCAATGTAAATGAGAATAAAATCTGGCCCAATTTGTCCTGTAGGCTAACTAGGGAGTCTTGTGTAATGGAGGAGGTTTGTAAAGGTGGCAGATCCCTGAAGTTAATGGAAGTTATAACACACCAGAGGTAGGGGCTAACACAAAGAGTGCAAGCCCTAGGCTGATGTGTAGGGGAGTCGGTCACCAGCCTATGGAGAGTCCTGGGGCTTAGTTGGAGAGATCATGACAGGGGCCTAGAGCTTACAAAAGGGACTGTTCAACTTGTGAAAGAGATTATTTTGCAGTTCACTCTGAATTTGATATGCTTTTGGCAAGTGTTTGAAACAGTCATAGATTTGGCAATCCTTCGCTAGCAGATTTGAAATGTTCAGTCCTTAAGAACTGCTGCATCATTAGGTTATGCAAAACAGGGTACAATTTTGTAAATATGCCATCTTGTACTGATTTGACATTTGTTCTATTAGCTGAGACTATGCCAAAGGGAGAGAGAGACCTTCAGATTTCAGCCAAACCTTAACTTGTTTGTTGAGCGCTGATAAAATGGTGACTGCTGTGTGATCTTTAGCGAAGCCAGTTATGCTCAGTGTGGCCCAGAGCTGAACACTTGCACTGACATGAGCTTTGAGAGCAGTGGTTTGTACAATGTAAGTCATGAAAGCAAGTAATCATGCTGATGTATTGGATTTATTTACCCTTAAATGTGTCCTGGGGTCTGATTAAAGTATCAGTTCTCTCTCTGAGGTGTAACTGTGGCCATCTGACCTGAGATTGCTCCTGACTTAGAAACCTCCAGTGTTAGAAGTAAGCAGGTCATATTCTCCTCCCTGTGTTTGGTTGGATGCATGTAAAAGCAGAATAGGACCACGACTGACCATAAATACCCAGGTTTAAGTGATAATCTGTTGGGAAAACAGTTGCCTTTGTGTATTTTGTGTTCTCCGAATTCTTGGGAAGTATTTACAAATGAACTTGTCTAATGTTAACACTCGGAGGAAAGAGGCAAAGAAAAGCTGGTCTCAGACTGACGAAGTTGGTCAAGTATAAGGCCTGAAAGTCACAGAGTAGAGGCAAAAGGAAATGACTGACCATGTCATGCATCTCTTCTCCTTCACCACAATGTTCTCTCTTCTCACCCCTTCATAAATAATAAAGGTTGATTTGCTGGCATGACTAAACAATCAGTTGTAGGTGCTGCTTCTCTGTGCATGTGGACAATGTTCCACCCACTGAATGCTGCTTAATTGGTTTTGCCACTGGACCATTACTTCCTATTTCTCATTCTCTCTGAATGCTGCTGTACTCATGTTTCTCCAGGCAGTTGCCTTGCCATGGCTTTAGACTTTCCAACTTTGATATTTTCTAGGTTGTTGGTTTTTTTTCATCACACCTCCACCGTACCAACTCTTGTTTCAGTAACCACTGTATTCAGCTTTTAGTATGTCACTGGTTTCCAGTCAGTTAATCTGTCCTTACTGAGCCATCCTCTTCGGTTACTCTGATTCTGATAGTGAAAGTTGAAGTGGCTTGTGGTTTTTTTCATTTAGTTTGCAATTTACAGCAGACCTAATCTTATTGAACTGTATAACATTAAGTTCAGTTTTTGCCGTTAGAGTAAAGTGTGAGTAAGTAATATTTACAACCACTTTAAGGGTACTTTATTAGAACAGTGTAAACAGGCATAAGTATAAATGCACTATGTATTATTGTTTCTTGGTAGCATGCTACATTTGATTTTTAGATCTAAAACCATGAGGATTCTATATCTAGACCTAATCTTTAGTAATATTACATTTGATCTATTATCTATGAAAGAGACAAACACAGATTCCCATTTACACTTGTCTTCCTTATACGAGATCTTTTATATATGTAATACAAAAAAGTTTATATAAGGGTTCAAGCAAGACTAGCAAAAGAGCAGTGTAACATCGTTAATGGATGAAAATTTGCATTTCACACACTTTAAAAAAATATATCCCAATATATATGTTGTATTTCTCACCAGGCCTACTTTATTGTGGTCTCAATGTGCATATCAGAACATTGTCCTGTACCCTTCCTTGTTCAAATAAATGATCTCTTCAGCCTGCATTTCCTCTTTTTCTTTCTGCAATTCTCAGGTTATAATTGCAAGTCCAGCAGTTATCATATTGCTGGTTAGCGTACTGTTGTCAGTGTTTTAAATTTGTCATGATTAATCTTTAGTCACTGCTTTTCTCACGTCAAGATTTTTCTACTTCCCAAGGTGTGACCTAGCTTCAGGTTATGCCTTTGGTTCAGTGTTATTTTCAACTTGTATTTCATATTCTCTCAATTTTTTAAACATCTATTACTCCCTCAGTAAGTTTAAATATCTAATCTTTTTGCTTAGAAATAAAAGGGTCTGGTTATATTGATATCATACATATATTGTAGTGTATGTTTTGTTGAGGAAAGTGCTTGTTCAGTCTCTCAGAAATAGCCAGTATATGCTACAGTAGGATGCAATGTTGTCATGGTAATACATTTTTAAATTGTTTGCTGAATCGCACTGGAAAGCCACGGCAAGTACAGGGCTGCAGGCCAATAACAGCATGTCAGCAATGCATTGCGTGGGGGCCTCTCTGATAACTCTGTCCCTCTGGAGTTGTAATGCAAGTTACTTTGCAGACACACTGCACCCATACATCCCAAACAGAGAAGCACATTGTGAATGTTCCCATATAAAGTACAACACTCTTGTGCACACTTGAACGTGATTTTGTTTATTTTTATCCAGAGGCCTCCTGGTTACGTGAACTGAAAGGAAAGTCATTTGGTGGCAAACTATTTCTTGAATAATAGCACCTTTTTTTTTTTTTTTTTTTAAATTTTCAGAGTTCAACAGTCATGGCTAAAGCTGAAAATTTCAAAGAAGTTGAGTATCTCCTGATTCACGGAACAGCAGATGGTGAGTTGCAACTAATTAGACATTTTAGTGTTACAGACAGGTTTGCAGTTTTACTACTGACAAAACAAAATCAGAAAGGGGCAAGGCTGTTACATTTACGTCAATAAAATAATCTAGCTTTCCACAACTAATTTGTCTTCTGGTAAGCAGTGCAGGAGAGGCTTGTGTCTTACTCCTGTTTGGGTGTTCTGTTCATTGTTCTGTTTTTCCCCACAATGGCGCAGAAGCCATTTCTGCTTTACCTTTTCCTTCTCTTTCTTATTCCCAGATAACGTTCACTTTCAGCAAGCAGCACAGATCTCCAAAGCTCTCGTTGATGCCCAGGTGGATTTCCAAGCAATGGTATGACTCGATGCTGATAAGGAATGTTGTCAGGGCTACAGTCTCCCTTCATATCTACCTGGCAGATCTGAGAAGAGAATGTAGCTCTTACTTTTATTATCTCAAAAAATATGCACGTATTATGGGGAGGCATACATAGCAATTGCCTTTTTGAGGTTGTGTTGAGATTTGTACCTAAACCAGGATGACCATCTCTGTTTCAGCTTCAGTGTCTGAATTAGGCACCAGATTTGGCAAAATAACTCCAGAGGACAAAGTAATTTCCTGTATAACTTTTTAGTAAATTATTTGTTAACTTTCACACAGGGAACAGGGGAAAATTTGCCTTTTTAAAATTTTATCCTATTTATCCTCATATTTCGTAGGGTTCCTTTAGCCACCTAAGCACAGTCCATCAAACTCCACAGTCACACACTGGTATTTAATTCTGCTCATTTCAGGTGTGGCCTACACACAAGATGTTATCAAAGTCCTTTTCCTTGGTGTATTTCAGCTAGGTTAACCAACAAACCTGTTCACAGACATCGGCTCCTTGCCTTTTCTGATGCTACGTGTGGCAGCTGCCTCCGATGGAGCTGTAAACTGTCAGCCTGAAAACTTGTGCTGCACCTTATCCTTTCTCCCTCTGACCTCACCCCTGGCAGGGGACCAGAAGGAGGGAGAACTGAAGCCTAAGCTGTCACAGACTTGCAGCTGTGCTACAGAAGCAGTTGCTCCTTCAGACAAACAAGAGTGGTAGCATAGCAGGGTGAACAGAGCTTTGATGGAAGAGTACAGCTCCGAAGGTTACCAGGAAAGGAAAAGGGATATTCTACGGGGCTGGGCTCTGTTGGGGGTTACACAAAGGATAATGTATATCAGCATTGATGGCAAGCCCTGTGATTAACTGTCAACAATGACACATATTTACTAAAAAGTCCACATAAATTCCCACATAAAATCCTGTTAGAGCAAAGTTAAGGCTGATAGACAGCATGTCCCACCACCACAAGCAAATAAAGCAAGGAAATAAGCAGCTAGGTCACTCAGCACCTCATCTACATTCCCTTCTCAGTGGCCTTCAACTACCTCCGCGCTCATTCCAAACAACCGCCTGGAACTCTGATTGAGTACATGTGTCCTGTTTCATATTAAGAATTCTACAGCATGTATTACGTTGTGCATAGTTCTGTATGTAGCCAGATATAATATTGTTTGTTTCTTTTCCCTAGTGGTATACGGACAAAGACCATAGCATTGGAGGAGAGGCACACAGCCATATTTACACCCATATGAGCCATTTCATAAAGCAATGTTTCTTGTTGCCCTAGTACCAACGCGGCATTTCATACCATACTGGGATTTCTTTATCAAGTTGTTAATAATGGCACTTTTCCAGTAGAGTCTTTCATCTAAACTTGCACTGAGCCAATATAACTATTTTTGAGAACATCTGAAAAAAATTTTTAAATCCTTAATGACCGTGTAGACATCATGTCAATTTTTATAACAACCTCTGTTGCCAAGCAACTATCGCATTTTTATTTAAATTTGTTTTAAATCAGGTTTTATCAGAACAAGAATGTTTACATGTCATTTGCCAAATTTCCTTTTTTAAAGTGTGGTGTTTCAATCAATACCTTTCTGTACTTACTACTTTCACTCTAAAATGGAAATGTACGTATATGGTCTACTTCTTGGTGATATTGATTGATAAATTACTCATATGTTCACAAACAGAGTTGCTAGCTGAATAGAGGCAGAAGATTGGGGGTCTGGAATAGAAAGGACGTGTGCCCTAGAACATTATAACTAGATTTGGCAGAATTTGATTTTTATCATTTATCTATTTAACCATTTTTCTATTTTTATCCATTTAAATTTTCATTTGTGCAAAATTATGGATTTTAAGCATACTTTTTGATGTTGTTTATGTCATTCACAGTTGCAGGAAATTATTAGGGAGCCTCAGACAATTATTTAATGACAAATGTTGAGATAAAGCTTTATAACCATTAAAACACAAATTGACATCACAACTCAAACTATAAAAAGTAAATATCCTTAAATCAAACCAAATTCTCAACCAGCATTTTTTGTACTTTATTTCAATAGAATAATATTTTTGTCAGTTTGTATGCATACAGGGAAATTGATGTTTAACAGGTTATAATTAGGCTTGGAAGTATTTGATTTGTCTTGGTAAAGAAAGTTCAGATGATTAAGAGAGATCTTTTTGAAATTTACTGAAATCTGAATATTTTTAGTGACAATCAGGATGAAATTTTCAACAAAAACTTCTACAAAATTATGGCTTATGTTTTTACCTGCTATACTAAAAACAGCTACAAGAGACTTATGTTAGTATTCCATTTCTTGCAGAAAATTCTATTTTTTCAATACAATCCATTTCATGCGATGACATGACAAGTCTGCCTTGTAGCACACTCTAAAAAAAAACCAAACTGTGATTATAGAAAAGCTTTCTGCAAAGCCCTTGAGTAATACCTATGAAAACAGTGGAGTTGAATTCCACAAGTGCCTAAAGGGCAACAGCGTTGTGGCGCTTAACTCACTCCTTAATCAGACAGACGGGTATGGACTTTGATGGGAATTTGCTTGAGTACAACCTGAGCAAGGATCTTTGGCCCATTGTTTCTTATGTAATCTTTGTGAGGTAGGGATTGTATTACCTCCAGTGCCATATACAACACTGGGCATGTTGCCAGTGCTTAAGATATAGGTAATCAGTGAAAAATTAAAATGCAACCTGAGTATCTAACGATCATTGGGAGCAAGGACTGGATGATGTCTTTGTATAGAAATGTGCTACAGTGTTTGAGTTTTCCACAACCTACTTGTAAATTTCTCTCAGATTTATCATCAGGCTCCACTTAACAGTCTCCCCACTGGGAAAATCAGGAATAATATGAGCCTTTTAGAATTAAAAATAAAGTGACCATATAGCCCTATGGCTTTTAGCAGAGTGCTCTGTACTCATGTATGGAAAGAGCTAAACCGTTTATCTTAAAAGCAGAACAGCAAAATTAGTAATAGAATAAAGGCATAGTTGTGGTACCAAAGACTTTTTTCTGAACAATACCTGTAGTCTTTTTATCTAGTAGAAAACTTGACTAAGAACTCCAACAACAAATACGTTTTTGTAATGAAGGAAACTTAGGCCTTGGCTTCACTACTGGGGTAAGTCAACCGAAGTTACGCTATTCCCATCTTAGGTCGACTTACCCTGTGCTGCGTCAATGGGAGACACTCTCCTGTCAACTTCCCTTATTCTTCTCGGAGAGCTGGAGTACCCGGGTCGCCTGGAGAGCGCTCTGCCGTCAATTTAGCAGGTCTTCACTAGACCCACTGAATAGACCCCTGCTGCATCAATTGCAGCAGCATCGATCTCCCTGTAGTGAAGACCAGCCCTAAGTCCAGTCCAGTGCAGTATTTCCACCTTTTTTATAATTGTGTTTAGTCCTTGGTAGTATCATGTAACAAAGCATGATATGACTATATTACATTTAGCACATTGGTTTCTAACATATTCCTGTCACATAGTTATTACATGTGCATAACGGGTTAGTAGGGTTAGGTGTGAATCTAGAAGTAGACAGATAAAATCCGGGGAGGGAGAGGGAACAAAGTCAAAGTAGCTTTAGCATTCCATCTCCATGAGGAGACAGGCATGATTCTAGTGGAAATAAGGCTGCAGTTTTCATAAACATGTACCTTGAAAATTGTACAAACACCTCAGCCTTGCCTCATTTACTCAAACAAAACCCAACACCTGCTGTGAATGAGTGATCACCTGCATTACAGTGGTGTTTTAGGTGCAATTTATTAATATTTCTAACATACTTTATCCCTATAGCACCTTCTACTTAAAAAGTTCTCAAAGTATTCTGTTTCCTCTAAGCGGGAATAACAGCCAGCTCACTGATGCCAGAATGAACGAATGAACAAAAGATCCTATTCACTCAAGGGAGAAGAAACATTACCTAGAATAGGATCACAACAAGCTATAGAAGTGACAAGTAAATCAAGGAACTTTTCTTCCCTGACGGATGCCATAGGTTCACATAATAGCTACATTCTTAGACGTGAGAAGAACCGTGAAAAAATGTCAACCAGGATAAAATAATCTCTCATGTAGAAACCAGGTTTTTTTATGGGCCACAGGACTACACAAAACAAATATGAGCGCTTCATAAAGGATAGCACAGAATTTCTTCATTAGTGCTCACAGGGAAATCTGCTTCAGGAAACTTGTCCATGGTGGTTTACACATAAGCAATACATGCTGTCCTCCAGCTAACAATGATGCTAGAGTCTGACAGGCAAAGTCCTCTGGATTCTAGACATGTCATTCTGTTTTATTTTATCTATGAGGCGGAACAATGTATCTCAAAGTATTATGCTGAGTAATTTAAGACACTTACGTGATAAGTAACTAAGAGGACATAGTTGAAAACTGATTTTAAGCATGAAGCTGTAATATTACTGGGGTATGAATGATACCACATTTATAGCAGTGCTGCATGGTTGGATGCCAGGCAAACATTCAGGAAGAATACAATGGCCTGTTTCTGATCCCTCATACACCCACATTCCTCCCCAACTCCATCTAATTACACCAGAGTAAGACAGAGCAGAATGGGAGACCCCCCAGGCTAGAATCACAAGGTGGATTTAGGCACCAGTGTCCACCAGTTAGGCATAAGCAATATGTCCCACCTGAGGTGCTGGAGAAACTTCCTTGATTCAAGTAGCAGTGAAGTTGTCACCACATAATTTAGGCAGCATGAAATGCCGTGTGGTACAAACAATAAATCGCCCAGCATTTCACCTCTCCCTGCTGCAATGGATTCCAACATGTCACAGATTCACTGCAGTTGTAGGCCAGGCACTACTGCCTAAGCCAGCTCTGGTGATGTTATATAAGGGATCAATTTAATCCAGTGAGCAGAGGAAAACACACACATCTGCAATCCAGTTATAAATCAGATTTTATCTGCACTCTCTGTACAATGGGCCAGTGCCAGCTGAGACTGGAACACTGCAAAAGCAGTGTTGGTTATAACTATGGCCAGTGACTACAATACAAATACATGGGGGGTAGGGAGTGTACATAACTGCAATCTGTACAGACTGAGTTCTACATCCTCAAGCGCCAGTTTATTACAAACTTCATGAAAGGCTGAGAGAGCAGCCTCGCTGGGCCTGCAACTTGCCCTCCTTTGCCTGTAGGCAGGACAGGGGGTGGGGGAAAGGCTGAGCCTCGACTCAGTACCCTCTTGGACCTGCCAGAACAGGTGAGTCAGTGCACCGGGGGAAATAACTTGTGTAAGGTATATGGCTGGTGTACATAAGCTCCGCCACAGCAAGGAGAGGAATCAGAAGCTGTCTTGGGACTAAATCATGGTCTGCACCTGGGGCAATGCAACTATGTGCCACCTCTGTTCAGTGGTTGTGGCAAAGCCACAATTTAACATTTAGTTAAACTCATCCAATCACAGAACAGAAACCATGTGACTTGTGATCAATCACAATTAGCTAATACAGATTGTATATTGAATACCTACATAGGGCACTGCCTAGACACAGAGATCCACCTGCACAGAGCAGCTTGCAGGATTGGGACATACAGTTGTCAATTAAATTACTTACTCCAAATTGTTCACCGAGCTGTGAGCTCCACCCACATAACTTCCTTAGTGTACAAGTGAAACATTTCAAAATGTCTACCTGATGGAGCATTTCAGATGTTTAAAACAAGAAACACACATCACGCTGCATAAATGCCCCACAGACTAGATCATTGTGTCTTGCAATATAAAAATGAAAATCTGTTAGGATAAATATTTATTTCCACATAACATTTCTTAGTCGTGAAAAACACAATATTCTATTCACATGTACACATTACTTAAACTTTTGTAATAAATTACATCAAAGAAATTCAGTAATTTTGACCAGGAATATGAAATTAGAAGTAAATACATAACACTACATTTGCATTATATTTGATGTGATTTCAAAATGTTAAGATTAACATTGGAATAGCATTAAAATTCACAAGAATAGAGTGACTGTAAAAAAAATACTCAGATACTGAACGGAAATACAGAATGCCACTGAATACACTGATTTTTTAGTATTCTAAGAGTTGGTTATGTGAAACTTCCTATTCACTTTGATCATCGGTAACAGAAAGTCAGCAACATATCAAAACACCAGCAGGCTGCTTCCAGGGATGAACCAGTATTGTATTTCTATACTAAGCTTAAAACAATTGGAATGTTACAATGTATCATCAGGTACACAAAAACAAAGCATTCTAACCTTGATGTGTCTGCATTTTCCCTAAATTTATAAATACAAACCATTCTTTCTTAAATGTAAATCCTTCTTTGCACCCATTAAATATAATTTCCTTAAAAATGACCTTAAAGGGCTTTGATAATACTAAGTAGAGTTTAGAACAGTGATCCTACTTATTTGCAACAGAATGCACTGGCTAGATTAGTCAAAACAGCTTTAGAAGCAGTGCTTTTCATGTGTTGGACACTGGGTGTGAAAAGTCACTCCTTTTAGCTCTGTGGAGCGATTATTAGCGTATTGGAAGAGCTAGGAAGCCTTAAAGCCCTATAAATTGATCATTGTAATGATTACAAGACTGAAGCCACTAACACAATGATAAGAGTTAGCCTTCTTTAGTTTTTTAATTTGTTAAAAAATAACAAATCGTGACATTTCCACATAATGCTCTAAAACTTTTGTTATTGTTCAAATGCTTTAATGCCTGATCTTACAGTCCTTATTTCTGTAAAATTTAGCTTGGTTAAAGACTGAAGGATCATGCCGTAGTAAAATCAGTTTGTATGTAGTAGAACAACTTCTTTGTAATGGTTTTAAGTACGGCTGTCAAACAATTTTAAAAAAATCACAATCACAAGATAAAATAAAAGTCATGATTAATCGTAGTTTTAATCACACTGTTAAATAATAATAGAATGCCAATTTAAATTTTTTATGAATATTTTTTGGATTTTTCCTACATTTTCAAATATATTTAGTTCAGTTACAACACAGAATATAAAGTGCAGAGTGCTTACTTTATATTATTATTTTATTACAAATATTTGCCCTGTAAAAAAGAAACAAAAGAAATAGTATTTTTCAGTTCAACTCATATAAGTACCGTAGTGCAATCTCTTTATCATGAAAATGCAACTTACAAATGTGAAATTTTTTTTTGGCTTGGAAATTGACGCATGAAAGAGCATTATGAATGTTTTGTATATCTGGCACGTAAATACCTTGCAACAGCGGCTACAACAGTGCCATGTGAACACCTGTTCTCACTTTCAGATGACATTTTATTGTACAAATGTAAATTTGTGTGTCTTAGTGACTGGCTGAACAAGAAGTAGGACTGACTGGACTTGTATGAGGTGAACTGAAAAATACTATTTCTTTTATCTTTTTAACAGTGCAAATATTTGTAATAAAAATAATATAAAGTGAGCACTGTGCACTTTGTATTCTGTGTTATAACTGAAATCAATATATTTGAAATTGTAGAAAAACATCCAAACATATTTATAATAAATTTAAATTGGTATTATTGAATAGTGCGATTAAAACTACAATGAATCATGCCTATTTTTTAAACTAGTTAATTTGTTTTGTGTTAATAGCATACATTAACTCTGATTAATTGATAGTCCTAGTTTTAAGCCATGTCTTAATTTGCAATTTTGAGTTTTGTTTTTAATCAATGTGCATTTAATGGAATAATGAAAAGAGCATGTAACAAAAACAACAGTTGACCAGCTCTAAGTCTCTTGTGTATGATTCATATCTGGATGACAGCAGGGCATGACTGTAAGCAGAGGAGTAACACCTCTTGTATAAGGTGTGCAACATACTGTATGATTTTATTTTTGGCGTTTAAAGGTTTTAGGCAATTAAACAGAAAACCGATCATCACTAGGAGGGCAACATAACTGCATATGTCTGGTAAAGATTTGTATCTACAAAATTCCCACTAATATTATAAAATACTGGGTTCATTAACAACATAATGCAGCTGTTTGACCGACCACTGCAACATTCAGTACAGTATAAGACACTGTAATCACAACTTGCATTTTTAGCAAATACCATAAGAAATATCCAATGATGTGAAATATTCATTTTTAACAAGGTAAGAGAATGTTTTATATATTAGATATGTGATTTTATGTTCCAGTTACATACAAATGTGAATATTAAATATTCTGTATTAATTCAAGGAAAACTGCATAAATATTAGGTCTGATAACAGTGCTCTTAGTGCAAGAGTAACCCTCGAGTTCAATGGGAAAGTTCACATGGGTAAGGATTATTCTAGCGAGATAGGATCAGGTCAGTCATTATTTAAAAAAAAAACCACAAAAATCTTTAAAACTAACTTTTACTCGTTAATTTGGGTCTCTTGAAATAATTGACTAGAGCTAAAAAAGAAATGGGGCTATGTTTCAAGTTTGTCTTGAATGAAGTTATTAGGGATTTTCACACAGGCGAAGTAGAAAAATCCAGTACAAAGCTACTAAGTTAAATTTGAAAGAAACTATGCTTACTAAATTGATTAGATGAATTCAGTATTAACAAATGGCTAACACATAGCAAGGAAAGTGAAGATTCTTGCATTGGGTACAGTAGATTTTTGCACAGATATCTGACAGTGTAGACATTTAGAAGAAAATGAAATAAATATTGCACTACTTACATTACCTGTGCTAGTTTGGGATGAAAGACAAAGTTTACAATATATGATCAAATCAGTTATGTTAATGATTGTGGCACTCCTTTCATTTGTTTGTAAAAATAAGTTGAAGAACAAGTCATAGACAAGTCTCCCGGTCAACACCTTTCCCTGAGTCAGCTTTCTTCTCTCTTCTGCTTTCAGCACTGTGGGGGGTGGAGGAGAAATAAAAAAGAATATATATTACAGCAGAGCTTATCATAGTTGCTAGAGCATTGAACCTGGGGGAAAAAAACACATGACTGCATTAACTTTTCATGCTGCATGGCACAAACTGCGAAGCAAGTGTGAAAAACTGCAGTGTTCCATAGTACAGACGACACTGGCCAGCATTTTAGTAAGGAGGTAAGTCAACAATAAACTGAAAGTTTACATATGTGCAAATCTGCGAGCATGCAAGAAAAAATAGTTGCTTTTTTTTTTTTAAATACCGTACTACTGTTAATGATTTTTTAAAACAATGATAATGGTACAATTTTGAAACAATACCAGCATTTTTTGAAATGGCACAAACAAGAGGTTCCAGTATTTCTTTGCTGTAAATGTGTGTATTCTCATCACTCATGTATGAGAAATATTTTGGACCAATTTATCTGAAGAGACAGTGAGCAGTGCTAGCAAATTTACATGGAAGCCTCAGGGTCCTTCCTTTCTTCAGAAAAAAAAATTGAACTATTTTAATTTTAAATCCTTGATTTAGTTCACATTTATGCTGTGTGATGCCAGGCACAATTTTTTAAAAAGGGGTATCCCAGCCATGCACAAGGCAGTTGTCAGCAGCATATTAACAAGAATATTTTCTAGTCTTGATTCAAATTCTAACACAATTTTAATGGAAAAATGCTGATGATTTGCCTACAGAAAGCAATATACAATATGTGCAAGGGTGATTATTTTCTCTGTCCTGAATCCTATTTTATGACAACCCGCACAACAAACAGGTCGCATTGTTATGTGAAAGGAGCGTCACTGCGAGCTCCTTAGAGCAAGATTCATCCAGTCATATTAATAAAACTTAAAGACACTTCCAAAGTGCAGGTAAATCAACCCTTTGACAAAGAATGGCAATATGTATTTCTGAAATACAAACCTGAAGCATACATATAACCTCCTGATAGGAATGATTCCCTAGCAGGAGTGAATGAGAACCAGTCCAAATCCAAACATGATTTAAATAAGGTGGGGCATACTTTCAAAGGAGTCTCCAAAATTGCTCCTGTAAAATTTCCTCACACAAGTAGTTTTTAAGGGTACAGATATTATTTTCATTTTGTTAAATCAAGCCCAAAATTTATCTCCCTGGCTGTGGGGGCTTCCGCCTATTTCTAGGGGTGCTTCTGGAAACAACAGAGGAATACTGATTTCAGCTGGATGCAACTGCCCAGTCCTGTCACCTCTGGAAAAGAGTCTCTACCCTGCCAGGTTGTCTCCTGGGGATGACATAGGAGATGCATATCCCCTGATAGTCTGACATCAGGAGTGGATTTTTCCTTCTCACTGAATCAGCCAGAGAAATCTAAATGGGCTGTGCTGGCTAAAGAGGATGTCTCCCTTGCTGAGGTTCTCTGCAGATCCTTTGGGCTAAGGGGCTATGGAGCACCAGTAAGCCAGGAGTAGGGACAGAAGAGTCCATGATAGGGTAACTGCATTGGAGTGGCTGAGAAGTCATTTACCTAACCTCTCCTCTGCTAAAGCAGCTCTGCAGCTCCTAAAGCGCTGATCTGTTTGTTTCTTTGTTTATTATATTAGCACCAAAGGTCAAAGTGTTCCAAGATTCAAGCACTCAGAAGGCTTGGTATATTTTTGACTGGACAAAGACTCTACTGGTGATAAATGCTTATATGAAATCTTATTACAGGATCTTCATTTGTTTCTATTCGCCTCATTTAGTCATATTATTTTGGTGTTTGGCAGATAACACATGAACGAGGACAGGACTATAGACAAATGCTATATTAAATGCTTGTTTAGTGGTTTAGTCCCAAAAAGCACAAGTGCAATTGCCTTCAGCACAAGACCATGCACGTTTTTCTCTCTATGGCAGAACACACGTTCCTGCAGGAAACAGAATATGGTCATCCCATTCCCTTGGTTACCTGAAAAGCCCCTTGAACTTTTCAGTGTGGTCACTCTTATAACTATTACCATTGCATCCATTTATTTTCAATACTTTTCTATCCATTTGAGATCAAACTGTATCCTCAAATGTCAGCATAAAATTTTCACTGAACTCAATGGAAGCCACACACATGCACCTGAGAACAGAATTTGGCCCTTATTTAGTTTTGTTTCTGCTGTGTCATAACTAAGCATGATATGAACCTGCTTTTGTTTAAAAAGAACAAAAATGAAAAGACTGTGTCCCTTGTTTGTTGGATTCCACCTCTCTCCCCGTGTTCCACCCAGGCAACTGAGACACACTAGGCCACTAGACACAGCAGACTTTAGATTTCTATAGCTACGGGTTGGGCATTTACAGGAAGGAGGATTTTATGGTTAAAAGCCTGAAAATGAAAAACGAACGGCCTGATCCTAAAGTTCTTACTCACATGAGTATGAACTTCGTCCCCAGACCCTAAATCTTAGGTTGAGTAAAAGAAGTGCCAATACTCATCCGGAAACAATGAATAGTCATAAAGGTCAAATTATCTCCTGAGACCCACCCCATACAACCTCACCAATATCTTCTGAGCCAAATTCTTTGCCAACGTAAATTTTGTGCTGTTCTGTTAAAGTCACTGGAGGTGCACCAGCATATTCCAACAGAAAATTTGGCTCCTATAACTAATCTCTCTCTCACGTGTGTATACATACAAACACACACAATTATTATTGTACGTTTTTTGTTTTTTTTTAAAGACAGCACCATAGATATGCATGGCACTTGGTAGATAAATGAGATACTGCCCCTGCTCTGAGAAGCTTACAATCTCCATTTAAATGCAGAAGAATACAAATCTGTAATGCTTGTCACTCATGGATGAGGCCCTATATGTTTTAGGTTCAAGATCAGCTTCTAGTGGAAACTCCTGTAGGGCCCCTCAGCCATTGAGGGGTTGCACTGGTGCTTCTCCCATTGAAAATAGGATTCTTTACCTTAGTTTCCACAGAGATACTCTGAGCAAGGCTCATGCACTCAAGTTACATACAGGGATTCAAAATTGGGTTCATAATGAAATAATCTAGGTCAGAGGCTTATTCAAATGAGTAGCAGTGTGCTTAGAACTTTATTACTGAGGAAACTATTTCTGTGTTTGTGTTTTAGCTATCACTGAAATTGCAGTTATTGCATTTCCAATATAGGATTTTTGACCAGTAGATCCACATAGTTGTTAAGAGACAGTGCTTAAATGCAGAGGGTTAAAGAGTTCCCCAGCACAGCCTCACTATACACTTCTCCCAATGACAAATCTACTGTGATTATGTCCTTTGGAACTTTATAGAGGGTGGGAGACAAAAATCAGAGCCATATTTTTATTTTGATTGATAGTAAATTGGTGCTAAAATGGAGCGCATGAGCAAGCTGGTCTACAGAGATTTGAAATGAAGATTCTCGGTCACCAACTGTTAATCTTGTTTATGCTGTTTATGGAAAGAGACACATTGAAAAAGCAGCATGCCATTTTGGGGTAACAAAATTCAGGACCACAGCTTTTCTATTTCATTTCACTCCGTTTAGTGACGCTCACTGAAATTTTTTCTACTACGTCATCTCTTCCCAAAGCAATTAAAAAGTCAACTTTCCAGGGATATCTCTTGGATTTAGAAATCTAGGGTACAAATTCTGGATTAAAATAATAAAAATTACTACTGGACAAATAAAAATGTACATATTGTGAGTAAATTCAATTTGTCATTTAAATAGACAATGTATATATTGAGTCTTCAAAAACATGAAAAACATTTCTAGACCTTATAGAACAGTACCTATTTCAAGTATCACAAAATGACACTCAGGATTCTGACAGAATTATTTAAACATGGATCATGAGTTTTCCATTCATTTTGTCTCCCCAAAAATTACATATAGTAAGTCATCTGGGTTTCCAGAAGACACTATTTAAAATTGGAAAATGCAATCAAGGAGGAGGTTGAGGAACAGGGACTTACCTTTGGGGAATCAGCTTCTAGAGTGATTAGGAAGGGGAGCTTATGACAGAAATGTGATATGAAACAATTAAGTAGAAAATCATGTTAATTTAAAAGTTATGGAAATAGCGGAAGATACTTCTTACAATAAATACTATACATTTAACATATCTACTCATTCATATTCATACTCTATGGCATGGACAAAAATGCTCTCTTCATTTTACAATATACCTGGATTATACTTTAAACTTTATGCCAACAGGAAATTACATTTCTTTGGCTGTTCTAAATAGGAGTTGTAAATATTCTGAAATATATATAATGAAAGAGACTTTTTTTTGCAATTTCAAGCATTCTACTCTGCCCTAAATGTATACGTATAACACTCATTAACACTAATGGGTGCTGTATGTGAGCATTTCAGTTACAGTGATGACCATGTTGTCTTTATTTTTAAAAATAAATAACTCTTCAAGAAATAAACTTAGTGGTAGCTAAAGATCTTTTATAGTCCCTCCTTTTTCAATTTAAAAAATCAGCTGTTTTGCTTGGCCCCAATACATGAGGTTTAATATATTAATAACTTAAAAGTTAAAACCTTTTAGAAGGAAAGCTTGACTCCTTATCCTTTGCATTCTCTGAGGATATCAGCAGTGTCTTCCATACGGCAGTTTTTGCCATTTCATCAGAAATATTTATCACAGATGGATCATCTCTAGATGAAAATGAACACACAATATCACAAGTGATCAGTCTTTGTTCTCTATATTACTATACAGCAGGACTTGGTCATTGATTATTAGGATAATAAATATTTAAATATGTTAAACAATTATATTAGAACTTAGTAAATATTATTAGCAACTTCACACATACTCCATTAATGTCACTTATTTAGTGCTTGACTCTTGCAGAATGTTGTACAAACATGAATTAATTGATCCTAACATCATCTGTAAGGTAAGTAGGTATCACTACCAATTTATAGATGGGGAAAATGAGATACAGAGAGGTTATGTGAGTTTCCGAAGGCCACTGAACATATCAATGAACTAAAATGGAAGAACTCCTGGTTCCTAGCACTCTGATCAATTCACTAAACCAGTTTCTCAATGCCTGGTCTGTGGACCGGTGACGGTCCCGGAGATCTCCCTGACACAGTTGAGGAAGGCAGCCAGCCAGTCCCTAGTATCAAAAAGATTGAGAAACACTGTTTTAGACTATACTAAGCAACTCCAAATGCAAGCTACAGTGTTTTAAAACCATTGCAAAGCTGGAGTAGTTTAAAGATTTTTTTAATGATTTCAAAACGAATGTCCTTTCTATTAAAATAAAAGAGGTATTAAAAATTCAGTAACAGTAGACTCCTGAACCCTTGACTTATGTCCCTAACTTTACTAGGACTGCTTCTGAGTAAGAACTGTAGGACTGTGGACTTAACCTTTCATATATTTATTTTTAAAGCTTTAAAGACCTCCATCTGTGATAGCACAACACTAAATATTGTACATCATTTATGACTTTATTTGTATACAGATCAAGGCTTGGTATGCAAAAAAAAGTGGCTCCAAAATTTTTGATGAACTGCACCAGTTTACAAGACTAGGGTCTTGTTTGTGTCTGTGGCCTCTTAGGGTATGTCTACAGCTGGCCCATGCCAGCTGACACTGGCTAATGGAGTTTGGCTGCAGGGCTGCAGCCTGAGCTCTAGAGCCCTCCCACCCTGCTCCCCACTCTAGTCTTGCAGTGGGTGCACCAAGAGCCAGCCCAGCTATTCACCATTGGTGGCCTGATCCTGCAGTCTTTTTGCAGGCAAAACTTCCACTGATGTACTTTTTTCACGCTGAATAAAGACTGCAGGATCAGGTCCCAAGGCAAGGGAGGTGGAAGCTAGGACACAAAGCCTTAAACACGAGTTTGGGATGCATATTTGTGCTTTGCTAACACACATGCATATTTCCTGTTGATAGGACAGATTTCACTCTATGCCAAGATTAACTAATTATACTGTGTCAGAGTATAGTGGCATGACAGGGTTTTATACAATTGTTTAGTCCTTGTCTCATGTTTGCTTACATCAGCCCCAAGTTAATCAAAATTATATTTTACCTGTAATGACCTTCAAGTGGTAACTGAACAGTGCCCTCCTCTTCCATAGCTAACATACTTTGTTCTTCCTAGGAGGAAGAAATTTAGATGCAAGAGACAAAATGATATTCTGAACATGGACCTTTTTATATCTGTTATAACCTTTCTTTTCTGTAGTATTAAATATTTACTAAAGTTCTTTAAAACAGAGGATACAGTTCCAATTGCTTTTTATGTTTGAAACATCTGATGCTAAGAATAATGTATTTGAAGGACAATTTTCCACTTAATGGTATTTTTCAATGCTAAACATAAAAGTTTCCTTTGTAACAAAAAGAGAGCGAAGTTACTAATAACTATTCAGCAAAGAACGTATATACCAGATTTCAAATACTATGTAAGAGCAGACATTTAGGCTGCACTGTTGAGCAAGCAAGAATCAGGTAATCCCAGATTTATGTCTGCATGCACAATTTTACTATACAGTGAATGAGCCAGGGCTTCAAAATTAATTTTCAGTGGAACACAAAAAGGTACCTGGGAATACCAGGGGCTAAGGAGAATGGGGCTGTGCGTTCAAATCCGTTGGTCAAATATTGCAAGTTCGTGAAACCTTTAACTCCAGAAAAACATAACTCCTAAAAACCACATATCCTGTCAACAATGAGAGGGCAAGAGCTACAGGCCTTATTTCTTTTCTGAGTTCAAATCCAGAGCATCCCTCAAATATACCCCAGGCCTAATATATACCCTCAAGTATACCCCACTTAAACTTAATGTTCTACAGAGCCCACATTATTCCAAGGCCTCAGGCAGTCCAGCAAACATCCCAGGGTCCACTTAAGGGCCACAGCCCCATGCAACCTGTTACATGAAGAAACTTCAACGTCTTCTGCAAGAGTGCCAGGTTCTCTGCAAATCTAAAACTCTCTGCACTACAGGTGGGTAGATACCTAATTTATAGGAAAATGTGGGTGCAGGAGAGTCTATATGCGCCCCATTAATTCTATCCCCAGTGCGGGGACCCTAACCCATGCTCCCATGGCCAACCCTTTAACATTGCAATCCAACAAAACAAACAACTCAGGTGAACCATGGAAATAATAGTGTCTGCACAACATGAACCCAGGCAAATGCTTCAAAGTTAGGTGTGCCTACACTGACCAATCGATGTGATTATAGCAGCCTGCACTAACCCAGCACAGCACACACAACCCCATAAAGACTGAATCACAAGAAATGAATGCCAAATGTAACCAATAACCCAAAGGAAAGGGGTGGGAATGTTATTTCAATACTGGGGAGTAGGAGGCAGCAGAGTAGAAAGAGGCTGGCAGGCACTGTGTTGTAGGCACTGTGACCAGGAGCAGGTGGTTTGTACAAATGTTGGTGGTGCCCAAAACACCCAGAGCCTGCCCCACCCCCAACACCTGCCTAAGGCTCTGGGAGGGAGTTTGGGTGGGGAGAGGAGGTCTGGGGTACAGGCCCTGGGCTGGGACAGGGGATTGGGGTGCAGGCTCTGGGAGGGAGTGTGGGTGCAGAAGGGGTGAGAGGTTGGGTTCTGGGAGGGAGTTTGGGTGTGGAGGGGTCTGGGTGTAGGCTCTGGGTTGGAGTTTGGGTGCTGGGTGCAGGCTCTGGGAGGGAGTGCGGAGGGCAGGAGAGGGTGTGTGGGAAGGGGGGTGCGGGCTCTGGGAGGGAGTTTGGGTGCAGGCTCTGGGAGGGAGTGCGGAGGGCAGGAGAGGGTGTGTGGGAAGGGGGGGTGCAGGCTCTGGGAGGGAGTTTGGGGTTGGGATGCAGGCTCTGGAATGGAGTTTGGGTGTAGGCTCTGGGCTGTGGCAAGGGTTGGGACTATAGGAGGGGGTGAGCGGTGCAGGTTCTGGGACGGAGTTTGGGGGCAGGAGGGAGGGTGTGGGAAGGGGTTGGGGGTGCAGGCTCTGGGAGGTGGTTGGGGATGCGGCACTTTCCTGGGGCTCCTAGGCAGGGAGGACTGGGGGGGGCCTCCGTGTGCTGCTACCCCCAGGCACTGCCCCCGCAGCTTCCTATTGGCCGTAGGGGCGGTTGGGGCAGGACACAGACCCACCCCGCACAGGGGCTGCAGGATGGGGTCAGCAGCCATGTGGAGCGAGAAGCAGGAAGCTGCTCAGCTCCACTGCACTGCCAGTGGTGGGTGGAGGCCCAGGGCTGTTTTAAATCACCCGGGGGATGCGCAGCGGGGAGTGCCCAGGGGGTGGAAGGTGGGGCTGAGGGAGAGATCCGGCCTCAAACATTGCTGGAGCTGGAGCCCAGGCCAGGAATATTCCTGGTGCCCAGGCACCACGGTCCCACAGAATTTGACTGTGACAGCACCCTGGTTATATGGCCCATATTCCGAGCCCACACTCTTAATCTGGCACTAGCTATAAATGCTGGTATCCTTTCCCACAGTGAGGGAATTTAAGCCTTGCCAAAACCGAGTTTTTCTCCCTACCCATTTTACTACTAGACCTGTTAAGAAAAGTCACCATGTTAATTTTTATAATGAGAAAAGTGTATTTTGTCCGTTCGGGTCTTACTCAAAATGGCTTGCGTGGTTAACTCTGAAATGGCCTCCGAAGTGTGTATTGGAAGAGATTAATATTATACAAAAGAAAACTGCAAAGCAGGGGGGAAAGGCCCTAGAAATGTAAAGCAATGTAAATTATGAAATTTTGATCCAGTCAAACAAGTTTTTAGATCTTGTCAACTTTATTTATACTCTTGTGGGTAGAATATTTCTATTTTTAAAATCTGTGTGATAGCAACTCTCCAATTAATTCTTTAGACTACATGTCAGAAGTTTTATTACTAGTTAATTTTGTCATTTCCAGGCTTCACAGCTTCATAAGTTTTTGACAGTTAAACAGTTTTAATGATAGCTCCAAATATTTAGAAATGCCAAAACATGTAAAAATAACCTCTCGAAATAGACAGTGACTGAAATAAAGCAGCAGCAGCAGCAAAAAAAAAAAGATTTTCCCAGTTTTGTTGTCTGATGCCGTGCTATCTGGAATGTGAAAGAAAGCGACACATAAGCAAAACATAGGCATGATATGGAAAGGGTTCCTTTCCAACAACTCAAAATGTGAAAAAGGTACCTTGATTACTTACAATTAGTTTGAATAAAAAAGACAACAGATGTGGACTCAAATCTCTTGTTTGCATTGGTATATCAGTTACAGTGTGAAGTAGAAAGAGCAGTGTATTTTAAATTTCATTCTGATAGCTTTGGACATATATTACAAATAGTAAATATTAATAATTAATGTATTTATCACTTATATAGCATCTTTGGTTTTCAAATTATTTCATAAACATTAATTTTCACTATGTACCAGTGAGGCAGGACAGTAAATTTTATCCCCATGCTACAGATGGTTAAACTGAGGTAGAGAGGCTAAGGCCCAGATTTGTCAAATATTTAGAAGTTGCTGTGTTCAGCATTGCAATGCCTTACTGAGTTAGGAGTCTACATACCACTGTAAAAGGGATTTAGGTACTTAACCCAAACTCCAATTTGGGGCCAAAGGGATTTAGGCTCCTGAGTCCCTAAACTACTTTTGAAAATTAGATTTAGCTTTCTAAATCAGTCAGTGTTACAATGCTTAGCACAGCAATGTCTAAATAACCTTTACAAATCCAGACCTAAGTGAATTGTCCAAGGCCACTGAAGAAAACTGTCATTTCCAGGATTAGAATTCTGGGGTTTCTGACTCCTAGGCCTGTGTTCAAATCACTAGACCATAGCCCTCTCTAAGGGACCCACTTCATAATTAAATGTACCACTAGGATTCCTTCTTCCCACACAGAATCTCTTTGACCTCAGTATGACATTATGTTAGCATACAGGTCTGCAGCAGTGCATCTATTTGCAGGACTGGGCTTAGATTTGTAACTTTAAAATGTGATATAATCAAGGTCAAAGGACTGACACAGTTAAGTCTACATGTCACATGGAAGATGACTCAGCTCTAAGATTTATTCAATGGAAATACTGATAAAGAAAAATTAGGAAGTGAAAAATGAAACCACGACCTACCTCTTTTTCTGCATCTTCCAGTTTCTTTTTCTTGCTTTCGGGCATCAAATCATCCAACCAGCTTAGCTCCCGTTTGGTAAAAAATAAATCCATGAGTTTTCTGACAAACACCAAAGCTAAAACCTGGTTGAGACATTTATTTCAATGGTCAGGGTATTGTAGGCAAATACAAATGGTAAATATGCTTTTAAAGGGACACTTTCAAAAATGATTGTGTTTAAATTTGTAGTCAAGAGGCATGGCACAAGCATACATATGGATGTTATACTGTCTACTTTGCTTTGCTTGCATACATTTGGTTGGTGGACCATTCAAGAGGGAAGCTGGAATTTAATTCTTTATTTTGGAAGGGCTAATGCATTTTTCAGGGCTTGGAAAAAAATTTTTAGGGTGCAGTATGTTCTGGGCCAGTTAATCTTTACTGTCAACCTCTAAAGCAGCATGAAATACTAATCTTTTTTTAAGTCAATGATATAACTAAGGAGAATTGATTTCAGTAACAGAATCAATTGAGTTATTTATTTCAACAAGACATAAAACTCTTAACAAAAAAGTCTCTCCAGGCATTAAACACCCTTATTGAATGGATGTTCTTTATGTAAAACAATCAAGTAGAAATTTTTTTTAAAGTGTCAAAGAGTATCAAAAAGGACCAAATCCTACTCACCTTTCTCATGAGAATAGACAGTAGGGCTACTCACATGTATAAAGTGAACGAGATTTGATCCAAACTGCAAGGTTTATATAGAATTTCACTTAGATCATGCAATGTGAAACTATCCTTACCTATATTTTGAATATACCTGTACCCAATTCATGTTTTCTAGCAATTATTATAATTTAGGAGAAATAACTTATCTTTTTGAGAAAATAAAAGAACATTTTCATACCATCATTGGAAAGACAATGGCAGCTCTTGAAACCTTTATAATCCACAGGAGTACAAGACAGCTCAGCTGAATTATGGTGAAGAGATGGACTTTTCGAAGAGGAACATGCCTCAGATAAATAAAATCTGGTTGATGCTTTGCGGGCATCCAAAATAACTTTATTCTATCAAAAAGCTAAAAGAAATATAAAGCATAGATTTTAGCTGCTAAATTCTAAGAAATTTATAAGCAACTGAAAAACAGGATCTTATAATGTGAAGTATCAGGCAACCTTAATAAAAGATGACCAGCCCCACCGATAATAAACAAAATTTAAAATAAATGGGACACTGTCAACTTGTAATCATATTTCCACATTTTGTGACAAGTAACCCTAAAATATCTAGAATTGAAGGAGATTAAAGAAAAATGTTTGCTTCTCTCTCTTTTAGTTTGTTTTCTTTGTGCACTTGACAGCACTTTTGTGCATAGCCTACTTCACTGTTTTGTTGATGGTGTGTGCCCCTCCCCCAGGCTCTGCAAGGGTGCATCCATCTCAGCACTTTTCACACACTGGTGCCGCTCTACCGGCACTAGCCAATATGGGGGAGTTCATGTAGGCTGGGCATACGTGTTTTTACTACGTCATTTCACTTTGCAACAGTACATGAGAAATAGTCCTAGTGCCAGATCCTGAGCTGCAGCTGTGGAGTGGTTGGCACAGCTCAAAAGAGTGGGATGTTAAGGAGCTGTTGGTACTCCCACAATCCTTGGCCAGCTCTGTGCTGGCCTAGACCCAATGTGTAGATTGTTGCCAATGGTGTTGCAGCTGCCAACTACCTCCAGGGCCATTCCAGCAGTGAGAAATCACTAGAGCATTCCCTTTCCCCTAAGTCATGTCCACTGTAGGAATTGCTACAGTTGCTCTTCCCTATCTGAGGTACCTCTTACATGTGGGAGGGGAATCCTCAAGAGTCTGGTTAAACCAGCTTTAGAGCAGCTAAACAAAGGATTGGTCTACTTGTGTAGACGAAACTCAAGTGGATGTTTACCATTAATAGTAGTAGCAATGCTGAAATGGAAGAGACAGTAGGCAGGCATGGGTACAGAGGGAAGAGGAAGGAGCATATGCAACAGTGTGTTGCTCTTGGGCCCACGCAAAAGTCCCTTTAAATAATCAACAGAGGAGCAGAAGAATCATTAAAGGTTTTTACTTTTTTTCTTTTAATTTCCATGTATACTATTTAAAGAGAAAAATCCATTTTATTTTTCAAATTAGTCACTTCCAGGAAATGAAACTTGACAGTGTCCCTTTAAGTTTCTATATGAAAGTAAATAGAGAGTAAAAGAAAAAATGACTATCCATTTTAAAAGTAAACACAATCACTAACAGAGAAACGTGTGCTTTTCTTATACTCCATTTTACCTGAATTCCCTTTAGAGATGAAGCACCCATGTAAAGAAATACCCCATAGAGTACTGGCATAGGAATAAACTGCACAGGTGAGGAGGGCGAAAAAAGGAAGAAGAACATAATGAATATCAGCTCATGTATAAAGATATTTTAATTCAAAGAGCCATATTCCTGAATTAATCAAATCAGAATAAATTCAGAATAACTCCCTTAAAATTAGTAGAGTTACTCTGGGTTTACAACTGTGTAAATATAGAGCAGAATTTGGCTCCGAAGATGCATTTTACTTTAACAGTTAGTTACCACAATGTACTTTACTCACTGTTCTCAAAAATTAATACAAATGCCCAGGAAATAAAAGTGTAAGAGTACATACATAAAATAATCAGATAACTTTCATGTAAAATATTGTTCAGAATGTGACCTGAACATTGCAACCAACATTCTCAGAAAAAGCATCTAAGATTACACTTTTTTCATACTGTAAATAAAACAAAATAAATAATACTGCTAAGGGAAATTTTCTATGTTGTTTGCACAGTGTTGTAAGTACAGTGCACAACTGTTTCGCAATGATTTTGTGAGTCTGAATATCTAGCTAAAATGTGCAGACTCTTTCTGGTATAAAGTATGTGGGCAGGAAAATCTTTCCATATTTAAGAACCTATTTTAAATGCAATGCACACAACACACTTTTTTTGTGAAACATGCTTAACGTTATATTTAAATCAGAATTATCCAAAAACATGAGCATTAAACAATCTATTCCCTTCATGTTGACCACACATAAGGCCAAATCCTGATCTCTATGAAACCTATGTCAAAATTCTCATCAATTTCATTAGGACAAGGATTTTGCCTACAAGCCTTACTGATATTATTAAGAATCATGTACACATATGGTGAGAATAGACCCCTAGTTATTTGCCTTGACTTGGAACCTGCTGAGAATGTGAGAAAGCTTAGCTGGTTATTTCAAAGACATCAACTACAGAATGCTTATTGGAAACCCCCTTTTTTAACCCACAGATCTATCACACAATGTTCTTAAGTTATCCAAATACTGAACAAATTCGGTTGCTGATGTAATTTAACCAGACTTTGGTTTTTAGATGAAAATCTGTCATTAATCCAAGGCTAGTCTAACTGTGAAACCCTGGGCCCACTGAAGTCAGTAACAGAACTCCAGCTGACTTCAGTGAAGCCAGGATTTCACCCTAAGCCCTTTTGGTTAAAAATATGAAATGTCCCTACCTATTTTATTATGTGAGTGTTAGAATACATTGATCATTGTCAGACACAGAGCTATTATTGCAATATATGGCAGTGTATCTAATCGATAAAAAGCATAATTAGAATTGAAATTCTATGTACAGTACAGTACTATTCACTTTTTCTTTATTTTTCAAAATGTATTACCTTAAGAACACTTGTCAAAAAGACAGATGAGCCCATTAAGACAAAGATCATGAGCCCTGTAACTCTTTGTTCCCGTATTCCAAGAAATTTGGGCTGCTCTCCTGGAGCAGAGCACTCCGATTCCAGTTTTAAGCTATTCACATGGGAAATAGAAAGGACAGTGGCAGCAACAAACCATGGTAATCCCATAATAGAGCACACTCCCAGCATGAGTGCCACCATCAACAAGTCGAGATGGTATCCACACCCTTTCTGTTAAAAGAAACAGCAACAATAATAAGATGTAAAATGACATCTGAATTAAGGAAAGCTCTAGCAGCAGGCATACCTAATTAACTATTAGAAACAATTTCAAAAACTCAAATGCCTAACAGAAAATAGCAGTCTTCCATGTTTTATCTAGCTGAGGTCAGCAGTGAGCAAGAGGTGGTTATTATGGTGATAGTTTGGTAAATTATGTGAAATGAATTGGTGGTCTTAGTCTAGTTCCTAGCAGACAAGTGTCCATATCACAAATCTTCTACCAAAACTGGTATCATTTGGCTTCTTTGCTGGTGGTGTCATGAGAGATACCAAGAGAAGCCATCTCTAGAGGTGGTCCTTCTGTAGCCAGTTTCAGATATGTTGGTGAGCAAATATGGGAAAAGTTGTGTCGCTCCTGATTTACCTGGACCTGATCTGTTGAGAACGGTGGATGCCAGTTACCAGTGCTGTCAATATGGTATCATTCACATGCAATGAATTCACTTTTAAAAAAAACTTAATAGAGGACACCAAACAGACATGGTCATACAGGTTGAAACACAAAACTTGATTCTTCCCTCCACAACATATCACTGATATTGTTAAAGTAGCAGCTACAAAACTAATTTAAATCATCAGTGTCTATAAATGTACATGCACCTTTTTGTATGTTTTAAAATCCTTTATATTAATGCCACATCAAATGAGTAAGTTCTCAGTAGTATCATTATCATGCTGAACTGAGGTTTGCGTGTGATTTTTTTCTGGAGATTTCAATCTGTTTCTGCTTTTGTCCATTGTAAAAATAGTCTTCTATAAATTAAGAAGGTTGGTTAAAAAAATTAATCAGGTACTGTGCTTTTTCAGTTTTCCCCCATTACATTCTTAAGAAATACCATCCCATTGGTAGGAACAGTCAGTATGAAAGAAATGCCATCTTTAAAGGTTGACTGTGTTAGACAATCAGATAAGTCAAGTTATAACATTTCTGTGCTACTGAGCAGAGGTATGTAAAACACTTGATTCAAACCTCAAATGCATTCAAAATCAACCTTGGTTTGTTTTCAACTTGTATGTGAAAATGAACATTGCTTTGCATAAAGTTATTGCGTATAAACAAACTTTTTGTCAAAGCTGGACTTTTTTCTCCCTCTTTTTGGAAACCCAGGAGCACTGTGGGTATATTCAGACTACAGCTGGAGGCATAAATCCCAACTGGCGCAGATGTATACATACTAGATATGACTGACATAGTGTTATAAGAATACCAGTGTAGCCAAAGTGGCATGGGTTAGCTCCCTGAATATATATCTAGGGTCTAAGACAGGACTGTACTTGGCTGGCTACCCCAGGCTGCTGCCCACACCACCACAGCAACACTGCTATGTTTAGTGTGCTATCTCAATCAAAAGAAAATATCTACCATGGTGGAAATTACACCTCTAGCTGCTGTGTAGACATACTCTCTGAGGCTGTGGTTCACCAGTGCACTTAAAGTTCAAACTGTTACTGAGCAAAGTCACATGGTGTAAATCACATATTTTCCAATGTGGCAATAAGTCCAACTTCCTGTTCTGATGAAGCAGTAAAACCCACGTAAATAACATGAATGTGTTGAACCAGAATCTTACCTGTAAACTCATGCAGATGGCTTATGACATAAAAAAAGGAACTAAATCATTTTCAAACAAACTTGGAAGGATTTGCTACAGAGACTAAAAAAAGAAACTCTAAGGCATACTCTATTCAGAATTTGCTATGGGAAATATAAAAAAAAAAGAGAAAAAATGATTTGGAAGCAGACAGTTTCTTTCTGAAGATGAATTTTAGTTCTAAAATAACAAGTGTTTGGGTTTCTGAAATGTAAGTCACATACCAAACATGAAAATGCCATTTTAATTCATTTATTTTGTTTACCATGGGAGACATCTTCATATAAGGTAAATCAAAGAAAAAACTCCCTTCACTATCTCACTAGTCTTACATCTAAGACATGTCTAGCTAAACACAGAGACGTGTTAACAAAGATTAGTTATATGCACACATGCACTCAAAGAAGGAGTTTAAATCTAAATCCTAACTGAGACACCTTTTTTACCTTCTGACACATTTTGGAGAAATGTATGCACTGATACATACAGAATCAGGGAGTTTTTCCCCGAATCCAAGGAAACGAACATATGGGAGGACAAGAAAGCATAGCAACAGGTGATGCTATACCAGACCCCAGCAAAACTAATATGCAGCAAGACAAGAGGGCAGCCAGGAGAGCCATCTGACTCCCAGATGCCAGTGCTGAAAAAACACATTCCAAAGCTTGGCAGCAATTTCCTGCATCTGTCAAGTTAACCACATGCAATGCTATGGATTGACATGAAGAGTCAGGCTGACAAAAAGGGCAAAAAAAGAACATATCAAATGTCACAATCATCGAAGAAGAGGCAGTACAAAGTGAAGGACGCCAATACATTTGCTAAAGTGATCTGGGATTGGATTGCTGTTTATTATAAGTATGTCAAAAGAGGCCTAAATTTGCTGAATACACGAGTACAGAAGCCTGCTGTTGGATTTTGCCCAGCAGCTTTTCAGAGAGGTGATGCCCCTTTCTCCCATCTCCATCTGTAGACATCCAGAAGGAAGTTGTTCTATGTTGTCTTAAGATCCCATTTTGCCTCTAAAGTTCAGTTTTTACACTTCTCCCTCATCCAAGAAGGAAGGGAAGGGAAGAGAAGAAAACACTTATGGGGAAATTCAAAAGATCTAGAGAGGCAGAGAGGGAACAGAGTGATAAGAAAATCCCATGTCCTCTTTATAGAGTATCAAAATTAAGCCCACCAGCAGATGATATCTGGATTTCAAGAGATATTAGACATGACTGTTTAGATTAAGTAAAGCACTTTGGCAAGTGCTTAACTTAAAGCATGCGTTTAAGTTCTTTGAAGTCAATGGGTCTTAAGCAGATGCTTAAAGTTAAATGACACCTGCTTAAGTGCTTCGCTGATTTGTGGCGTATGTTCTCAGAACACTTTTAAAGACGTGTGTAAAAAGAGAATTGCTGACAAATAATACAAATTACATACACAAAATTAACATACTTGCTCAATTTTTTTAAATTTATTGAAAAATACTGCTAAATAATGCACAGTTAATTTAACTTATTGAGCAGTGTTGAAAGTACATTACATAAAGCAAAGCAGGAAGGTAAAGTAAAACATATGACCTTTTGACTGAATACCTTTAGTTTGTGTTCTTTTCTGTTGATAATAACAGCTGTAATCTGCTGATCCATAAAGATAAGGATAGTACAAAGCAGAGCTGGAATTATGGCAGCTAAAATGGTCCACCAAGGATTAGGCCCCAGAGGAGAGACAAACCAGCCACGATCATCTCTGGTGGGCTACAAAAACATAAGGTCATGTATGGCCAGTTGAGAATTCTAGTGATTATTAAATGCTCTGACTTTGCAGCTACACAGACGAGCACTACTTAGGAAATTATATGTTTCATTTAGAGATGCTTCTATGAAAAATTAATATCTCTCTGTATAATATCACAGAATATATTAAACATCATACTGTAAAATAGGACCAGAAAGAGAAGGTAAACACAACATTTCTTTAAGTCTTTAACAGTTATATGTTAACTGGGATATCACAGACTTTATTGCATTCAGTACAATGATAATGATCCAAGGTCTCAGGGGGATGCCCCAAACCATATAATAATCTAGGATTTGGATGATCTGAGGAACATGTGACAGCAAACTTCACAGTCCGCTGGCTGGGTCCCCCAATCTAAAGGAGCACAGGGAGCCTGATAAGAGACATGGGCAGGAGTGAGAAGGAAAATAGGGTGGAGTGAATTGGCTAAAGCTCTTTAATTAGACCAACCTCCCTTCAGCACTTTAGCAAAATAATTCACCTTTGCTCCTAAGGATCAAATAGCCAAACTTCACTTTTGTGAAACAGGACATTCCCCAGACAACAGGGAATTTCAGATCAATGAGGTTTGGAAAATAAAAGTTGCACTAAAAAGAGTTTATTATTATTTATATGTATTATGGTAGAGCCAAGGGTCACAAGCTGGATCAAGGCCCTATTGTTTTAGGAACTATAGACACACACACACACCCACACACATACACAGTACAGCTTATGAATGAATTACCTTGAATGCGTTTGGAACCTGAAGCTTTGGAGACGGAATCCCAAGGGCATAGTCAATTAAAACCATGGACATAATAGTGAGAAAGACAGCGAAGTCACTGACTATAGATCGCACCTAGAAATATTGAGCCAAATGTCATTTCCAGCAGGGAAATACCAAAAATATTCATGTGGGATTTGAGAAAGCAAATACAAGAGCTGCAACTTAATTCCTTTTATAGTTTAAGACAGTGTCTCTCAACCTTTCCAGGCTACTGTACCCCTTCCAGGAGTCTGATTTGTCTTGCATACCCCCAAGTTTCACCTCACTTAAAAACCACTTGCTAACAAAAATCAGACATAAAAATACAGAAGTGTCACAGCACACTCTTACTGAAAAATTGCTTACTTTCTCATTTTCACCATATAATTATAAAATAAATCAATTGGAATATAACTATTGTACTTACATTTCAGTGTATAGTATATAGAGCAGTATAAACAAGTCATTGTCTGTATGAAATTTTAGTTTATACTGAGTTCGCTAATGCTTTTTTTGTAGCCTGTTGTAAAACTAGGCAAATATCTAGATGAGTTGATGTACCACCTGGAAGACATCTGCGTATCCCCAGGGGTACACATACCCCTGGTTGAGAACCACTGGCTTAAGGGAACATTCGCCTTATGGGAAAGATTGTTCTCACCCTGTGCTATTTCAATTTCACAACATGGAGAAAGGGCACAAAGAGCACAAGGACCCATTCTTGTTCATCCACGTTGTGGTCAGGCACACTGGCAGTCCTTACACTCCCATGAGTATGCATGAGGACAGTGCCACCTCTGGAGTGGGAGATGGTAACAGCTCCATCCTTCCTCCTCACCAACCAGAGGAGCTGGTTTAAAGGGGAGCATGCACTGAACTCTTGCAAGGAGTATTTCAGCAGCATCAGGAGACAATGCAACTCTCCCTAGGAATCTAGATTGGTGGGAGATGACTTGCTTTGGAAGAGTATAACATGCACAGGGTGGGAAATATATAAGGAATATGAACAGGATTGCAGAAGGACACATCACTTGTAAACAGAGCACCATGCTAAAGGAAGAACAATATGCAGTGGGAGTAATATTGTCTTTAGAACATCAAGCTTTTTTTTATCATTATTCCTTTTTCTGAAGAGAGCTGAGTTTTTAACCTTTAGCACCAAACCCCTTCTGAGTCACTCTTCAGTGTTAAAGGCTGATTTAAGCTGTTTCTCTTTGTTACATTTTGCTGTGAAGTACTTTCTGTTTTAAACATCAAGATGGAAACAGAGAAAAAATAACAAAAAACAGATAATTAAACAATTTATCTACAAAACTCCAACAACTTACAGCACTTCACCAGCAAGAAATCATAGAGTGCAGCAAGAAACTGGGTCTGCAACAGTGGAGATTTATACTTCCACAAGATTCACACAAACTTTTGCGTTAAAAAGGTATATTCCAGGTACCTTTGTTGGAAAATATCGGCTAGTCTTGAACTGCTTCAGTGTGGATGATAGTGTTACTGTAGAAAAGAACAGGATGACTGACCAGAAGAGAACATCTGGGACATAAGGGCCATGATGTCCACAGGCTCGTCCAACGTACTCCCCATGAAACGTCCCACATTCCTAACAGGAAGAACAAAGCAGGATTGTTTTGAAAAATGCCCTTGTAAATGCTGTTATATATATATTTTTTCTGTGATTAGTTAACTCCCTTAAATGAATGACAGATTAGATCATATAATATATTGTCAATAGTAAACTAATTTTTAAGATCTTTAACCTTCTTTCATTTAAAACCCCAAATCTTATATCTAGATTGTATGGACAAACTGTACTTTTCAGCTGTAATGCTATGAAGAAAAATGGAAAGTTAGAAAATGAGAATTGTGCATCTCAGAATGAATAACATCTCATATACTCAGACATTGTGCCATATAGCACTAAAGAAACTTAGCAATGATTGACAGTTTTTCCTAGAAATATTTAATGACATAATCACTATGTGATATCAATTAAGGATGGGCAAATTGGTTTGGATAAATAAATCTTCACCCATGCTTTGAAACAAACCTGTATTTGTTTTTAAACAGCTTAGTTATGTTTTTTTCAATGTTTATTTTTCACATGGCTGCTGAGAGAGGAAACAAAATACTATGATAAATGCTACTCTTGTTGCATTTCCAAGCTTTAGTTGTTTGTTTTAACTTTATAATTTGAAGGAAAACTATTCAGACCTACATATTATCCCAGAATGGAACAAATAAATGTATTTACCAGAAGGGGCAGCACAATCCACAAAATTTTCTTTGCTTAGGAAAAGCTGAGATTGTTTCTAAAAAAGATCTGATAAAATTCAGGGAATACACCAAACAAAACATTAATATTTATTTCAGGCAACAGCTTCACTTCAAAGTCTTATGTGTCACAATTTGTCAAAATTTTATTCAATTAATTTTAAAAAGATAGCATACAAGTCTGCTGCAACCTAAATCTCACATGTAAACCTTAAAAGTTTCAGATACACCTCTAGTAGAAATCTAAACAAATGATTGACAGACAGCCATAAAGACAGATGTGTTCAGCTTCCTAAACAATGAGCACAGAAATGTGGAACATCTATGAAGATGTGAACTATAGAACATGGAATCCCACTGTTCACTCACTAAGTAAAGGAATATAAGAAACAGAATAACCAGAATTGAGCGGTCCACTCTCCAATACCCTGACTATGGGAGAAGACTTATACGGTGAATAAGTAACTGACCATATTGTCAAAATAACAAACTGGGGCACTTTTGTGACAACATTTATTAGAGTCATAGAATACTCAGGTACTCTACATTTTGGCACTCTTCTTTGACCTGCTCGATTTATGTCAGAAAAGCTCCCCCTGGAGCAGATCAAAGAAGGGCAAAGCTCTGCCCCATCCCCATGGACTCTGTCCCACACTTTCCTCCTCTTTATGGTTCTGCTCACCACAGAAAGAAGGAGAAGTGAGGCTATAACAACTACCAAATACCTTATTCCTTCCCATTATATGCTGCCAGAGCAGAATTTTTTCATTAATTACACTGAGTCACTGACTCATCAAATTCATATTGCAGTACCATGGCTGGACAATTGATGACAAGCTTTGGTTTTGAAGAATGATTGGCATGAAATACACCCTAGTATGGGATGAGAGTGAGACAAGGGAGTGCAAAACATATATATCAGTATAGCAATACATCTGGGACAAATAGTCAGTAGGTATCAAAAACCAGAAAACTTTGATGAAATGAAAAAACAGGACATTTCAGGCATCCCAAAAGAAGTTCTCAGGACTTAGGGACACCAGATGAAAAAGTACAACAGCCCTGGTTAAACCAAGGCACACGGTCTCTTTATGATGGCCTATGCACAAAGGGTGAATTTTATCCTGTAAGAATAGAAATCAATTTACTAACTGACTATACTAATGCCTGTATAAAGACTCTAAGCAGGCCCAGAGCAAACTAGCAATTTGCAGAAATCTGAGCAGACTCAGCCAAGTGTTTGTGCAGTTAATAAAATGTAATTTCTTTGCTCTTCTGATAAACTTGACCCCTGTGTCCTTGCTAAGCATTACACTTATGAGGCCGACCACCAGGAACACTAACAAGAGTTAATATGTGGAAATACTGTGCTGTCTGTGTGTGACCAGAACAAATCACTGTAGTCTATTACTGGCATATTTTGGCACCAGGGAGGGGTTGCGAATGACATCAAGGAATTTCAAATCATGAATAAATATATAATCGTCAGGAAATCAGGATATTTATTTGACAAGCATGGGGGATATTGGAAAATCTGTTCAATCTGTTCAATCATACGGGTCTCAATTTAAACTAGATTATTGTATCTTTGAGGGGAAGCTGAGTTATATATTCCTGAATCCTTCATTGTGTTCAATTTTTCAGCTGCTTAATATAACACATTAGGGCTTAGTAACATTTATTGTTAAAACAGAATTAGTTATTTCATATCTAAGCTACAAATATACTCTGAGAAACACTGTGATAGCGATACCTTCTCTTGTTATTCTGAGAGCTCAGGCTGTTAGGTCTTTGCTGAAAACTTTAGAATATTCCCCCTAAAACACTGGGATCCCTGAGAATGTGGTTCTTAACATTTTCCATACTGTGACCCCATGTTACAACACAAAAAAGTTTCAGGGACAACCCCTACACACTCTCCCATCAATCCATAAAGAAAGAGAAGTGGTTATGACCCTCTTTAGATCTTTGTGTCACTCCCTTGGATTGGGGGGCAACTCCCGGGTTGAAAATCTATACTGTAGAAAGAATACAATATCAACTGAATTAACATTTATAGACTTTAGTGGACTAAACCAAGGCAAATCTGAGTTCTGCTTTTGAAAGGTTTCTAATTTTCTGAAAAGAAATTCATGAAAATGAAAGACTACATGTCTATGATGACGACTCTGCCTATTGAAGAAATCAAACAAGCCTGGTCTTGTGAGTCTCATGAGCCTGCCCCAGTTTTCTCTCTTTCTAGACTGAATTGTCATTGGCTTTGTAATGAAATGACCGTTTACAAAGAAGAAAATATTGCAAGAAAAGAAAAAGAGCCTTCAAAAAGAGTGTTCAAATATGCCATTTACAATCGAGCTTCAAAAGCAGCTGAGGGAAAGGAAAATAATAAGTGTAAGGTTCTCTGGCTCCAATCCTATCCAGAAAAATATATAGTTCAGGAACAAATATTTTGTGTGTGAAACAAGCCTTTCAAGAATAATACATTTTGCACTAGGTGCTGTAGAATGGTGGCTTGATTTCTTTTATTTCAAGGAAATGTTTATACAACTCCAATAGTAACACAGTACATAGCTGACATTAAAGGAATGGGTAAAATAGACAGTTAGCAACTAACTAGGATGTTAACAAATGCTCTCTTTCCCCTGTCAGTGTAGCCTGAACAGCTGGAAGGTTTTTTTAGTGGAAATAGAAGCTTATAGATTCTTTTTAGACAAGGCAGCTTTGGTTTTGCCATCTGGTAGAATTTAGGTCAAATCCATTGTTGTCATTTGATGTGTTTAGACTTAATCTCAGTCATACTTCTCTGTTAGTATGTAAACACACTTTTTAAAGCAGTGCACAATGATGCACATTGTTGCTTTAACATGTACTGTGGCAAATGGCCGACACTACTGTGCTGGGTCCCACTCTTTCCCTTGGTGTGATGTGTCAGGGCGCTGTTCCTTGCCCCTATTCTTGAGTGTTGACAGCTCCGTTATTGCCCTGGTGTGGGAGAGAAAGGGAGCAGGGAAGGGATCCTGGTCCGCCCCCTACTATGGGTCCCAGCTCCTTCAGCTTCATGGGCTTCTTATCCTCTTTCCCCTTGGGCAGGGTTTCTCTCGGTCCTCTGTGCCTGGGGAGTCCCCCTGCTCTGCTTGGGCAGCGTTTTGCTTACCCTGGTACTCTGATCCTCTGGTCAATAACAGTATCCTTGCAAACTACAGTCATCTCTCCTTCCCTCCTCCTTGGGGAGGAGAGGCCGGCCCAGCCCTGCCGGTAGCCCCTGCTACGTGAGAGCAGCCCCTCTCCCTGTCAGAGGGGGAGAGGCAGCGGGGTCGTGGTGGGGCTCAGGTGAGACCCCACCTCCAAGGCACAGCAGCACCTCACCAGGTGACCTCTCCAGCCAGCTCCCTCCCAGGGCCTTAATTGGCTCCAGGTGCTCTAATTATCCTGTAGTAACCTCTCCTCAGTCCACAGAGAATAAAGCCTTAATCATCCTGGAGCTTATATACCTATTTATCATTCTCCTGCTGCCCTCTGGCCCTGCTGTATCACAATACTAATAAAGATTATATAATTATCGAGCAAAAAGTTTCTAAAAATATTAATGATACAAAATCTACATTAACCTTTGTTCAGCAAAGTACTGTATGAGCCTTATTTAAACAATACAATCATAACTGGAGCAATGTAATTTATTAATATGACTATAGCAGAAAAGATAACATTCATGTTCATGGATTTATTAGGTTTCAGTACTTCACTTACTGACACTGTTAGGTTTCCCCAAGTTATGTCCGATGCAGAGATATTTTGGTCATTCCAATATTGCAAGGTCTTATTGCTAGGATTATCTGGCTCCACACAACTACATCTGAAAAGATAAAGAAATATTTTTTGTATTTACTTACAAAATCTAAACTCTTTATTATGCTTATGGCATTAGTATATTAAAATGGTGCTCTACTTTTTAATATGATTTTAGTTCAGTTTAATTCAGTGAATTCTGAATATAGATCAGTAATTATCAGTACTGCAGGAGCATACTTCACAGTGAAGTACATGTGCATATATAGTACATAACATTGTGGTGACACATGAAACTGATTATACATAATAACACAATTTTCTTTTTATTCTATTAATGTACTCCAGATTTCATTAAGAGCACTGACTTGGTATTGAGTATGTGCCAGTGCTATTAAGCCCATATCTCTGAAGTTTCCTGCATGGAGATGATCTATTATTCATGGCTCTGGGCTCTAGAGCAGGGGTGGGCAAACTACAGCACGGGGGCCACATCTGGCCCTTCAGACGTTGCAACCTGGCCCTCGAGCTCCCGCTGGGGAGTGGGGTCCAGGGCTTGCCCCGCTCTGGCGCTCCAGCTGGGGAGCAGTGTCAAGGGCTTGCCCCACTCTGTGCAGCTCCCCGAAGCAGCCACATGTCCCCTCTCCGGCTCCTACGTGTAGAGGCAGCCAGGGGGCTCTGCACACTGCCGCTGCCCTAAGTGCCGCCCCTGCAGCTCCCATTGGCCAGGAACCATGGTCAATGGGAGCTGCAAGGGCCGTGCCTGCAGATGGGGCAGCGCACAGAGCCGCCTGGCCATGCCTCCGTGTAGGAGCTGGAGAGGAGTCATGCCGCTGCTTCCAGGAGCTGCTTGAGGTAAGCACTGCCCAAAGCCTGCACCCTGACCACCCGTGTGCCCCAACCCCCTGCCCCAGCCCTGATCCCTCTCCAGCCCTCCAAACCCCTTGGTCCCAGCCGGGAGCACCCTCGTGCATCCCCAATTCCTCAGTCCCAGTCCCAACCCAGAGCCCTCAGCCCCTCCCGCACCCCAACCCCAATTTCATGAGCATTCATGACCAGCCATACAATTTCCATACCCAGATGTGGCCCTCGGGCCCAAAAGTTTGCCCACCCCGGCTCTAGAGTCATGCATTCCTCATAATCTAACCGTGCTGTGTTTCCCCTGTCAGGATTTTGCATTAGCCCTAGGACATGCAGCACTGCATCTGCCATTTCCCCCCTCCTCCACAGCTGCTCTTAAAGTTTCATTTTCATTTTAAAGTTTGTATTTGAACACAGGAAATGTGGCAGAGGCAGCGTGGGAGGACAATGCTCCAAACAGGCAATTTAAAATCAAAATTAAGTCTTAAGCATCTGAAGCAGCTGTGGGAGGCTTGCTCCTCAGCAGAGTTTAAAGAGTATGTACGGTGTTTTGCAGATTCTGAAAGGAAAAACATCTTGCCTTGCAGCATTCTTCAGTCAAGCACACTTAAAACCTACAGTACAAAACTAGCAATAACAGCTGCAAAAAATGCTATGCCACGCTTAGTGTTAAACATTTCCTGGACAGCTGTGGCCTGGTAGACTAAGTGAAAGGTGGGAGTCTCTAGATCTGTATTCAAATCCTGACTCCATCACTGAACCACAGTATGCACTTAGACAAGTCATTAACCTTCTCTTTGCCTGTTTCCCTATCCATAAAACAGGGATAGGAATTCTTACCCAGGTTTATAAAGTACTTTATGTTTTGCAGATGAAAACTGCAGCTCTCTATACTGCAAAACACAAAGTAGTACTATTACATGTCCACTGAAGTACTATACATGTGAACCCACACCTGTTATTTAACATTTATAGACATATTTTCTTTGTAGACCTTCTTGGTTTTACTTTAAATGAAATCATATTATTAAAAATGAAAGAAATAATGAAAAAAATAACAACCCATGAACATAAAATAAAGCAACACCATACAAAGAAACTTAGAAATGGATGCCCCAATTCAGTCACCTGAATTTTTCAACAGGCTTCAATGAGCTTTGGATCACGCCCTGAGTGCAGAGTGAATGTGTTCAAAACTTAGTTCAAAATATTACTGAATGAAATAAATAGATTAATACTGGATAAAAGTAGCATAATAAAGTTGATGTGTGACAATGTATCAGCTACATTATTGCAAGTGTTTGTGTAATAATGCACATGTGGCTATTTCCAGTTACTATTTCCTGTGAACACAATGGGCCAGAGGCTTCCTGCCTCCTGAAGTCCAGTGCTGATCACAGACTGGATAGACAGTACGATATGGCCCATTGGCTTTGTGATTACAGTAGCCAGGGTGACACAGGGTGCCTCTTTCTCAATAGAAGGGAAGACTGTGCATGTCACCATACTAAACTGTATATCTGAATGAGTTATAAATTATAAAGTTACATTTAAAAGTTAGATACACTATGCAAAACGTTTCTAACGCCTTACAGTCAGAAGTGTGATAACTGGTGAGAGGATTTAATAAATATTCTGAATAATTTACCTTTTGGAATTTCATAATTCTAACAATAAAAATCAAACACCTGAAAATATTGGGTGTATTTTGTGGTTTGGTCAGTCACATTGTATACCACTATATAAATAGATCCCTTCTCACCAGCATTATCACTGAGTTCTTCCCAGGGAGACATGAACTATCATTTACTAAATTCCATAGACATTTGTTAGTGGTTGACCATTTCTCTTCGGGATATTTGTGTAAGCACAGTTCACACAGACCAAGTCTTGAGCCTGCACCATTAAAATGAATGTGAGTCTTGCCATTGATTTAAGTGGGAGCAGAATTAGATCCTTGGTGAGTGGATCAAACTCTTTTGTTTTCTCCCAGATACACAGAATTAAAGCCAAAGTAGATGTTCACTCTGTTAAAGACACCAGTTTGTTGTGATTATCACTGAACAAGTGCTGCTACAGGGAATACAGAAACTATAGTTTAAGGGAATGCCTCAGAAAATTCTGGCTTAATATTGAAGTGGCCCTAGGTGGTAAAAGATGAGATTTCCACTATGTCTCTTCAAATAATCTTATGTCTCTGGAGAAAATATATGCTCTTGGGAGCAATGCAGCCAGCAGATGGATGTTTGTAGTGACACAGGAGAGCCTTTTCCAAGCTATAATTCAGCAGGAATTTATTAGTCAAATTTATTAGTCAGCAGGAATATTGTGTTCAGGGACATTTTACTAACAGTGTGAGGTTTTATATTTTAAAATCTTAAGTTAAAATAAGTAAAGGGGAATACAGCAGCAATAACATGAAATTAAAGTCCCTTTCATTACTACTTTGTTTCCTGTAATAGTGAGCTAAGCCCTCAGGACTAAAGTAAAATACATTGCAGTGTGCACCAGCCGTGTTTTTTTATCTTCCTCAGAATATTGTCTGTGGTGTGATAAAATGGTGCACACAAAGCTGGAATAAGTAATAACTCACTGTCTCTATTGCAGGTTCAAAGATTCCTAGTAGAATGCTATAAAGTTAAAGGTTTATGGTTGGCACCTACTCAGCATCTAAGACACACTGTCTGACCTGTTGAAGAGTTCATGCCTTGTTCAAATCAAACAGCAATGTGCTATGGACACTTCTACAAATATGTTTTTAAAGTAATGTAGTATAGTTTTAAACACCACATTTGCCAAATAATATTCTTTACTACCCTTTGTGGAAAGAGTAATAAGTCAGCACCTTAGCAATCATTTTGGTTATGCTAATAGATACATAATGATTTGCTAGGAAGAAATTGCTGTTTTCACAGATAAAAATACAAAAGGGAAGGACTGCCAGTATTAAAGGTAGTGAACCCTTAGGTGTCATTATGGACAAAAATAAGATGGCGAAACTATAGCACCTCTGTTGGCAGAACCAATCTAGTGACAAAATGCTACTTTTTGCATCCGTGGCCTTTGGTTAATGTTTTACCTAAATGCAAAGGGTTCTCACATTTCTCTTTTATTGAACAAACTTCAGATATTACCTTGCATCACCCACCTTGTCTCTCTAATGACATGGCTACGGCTACACTACATATATGACAAGACACGTTTAAAATATCAGAGTAAGGAAATGGCAAGGGATCTGGTTTCTTGGAATCGTGGAAGGAAGGATAAATGCTGAGCTACCAAAAAGTCAGTCAGGAAAGCAGAAATCTACAAATACAAAAACAATTCCTCATTTTGTTATCATTTCCTAACATTCAAAAATATAAACCTTTGTTAACTGAGACTCTGGCTTTTCTAGAATGGAGTCCATGTACTGTCAGCCGCTCCATGGTCTGCAGCCATTAAGGGGTAATGTTCATAAAAGAAGTTCTACTATGTGGGAGGCATTTTCACACTGACACTTCATCTAAAAGCTTTCACGAAGAAATGGTTCTGAGATGAGAGCTCAACCCCCTTCCAAGACGAGAAACATCTCTCTGTGAAAACAGATGTGATCTAATGGGAGTTTAGAAGTATGGTACTACATGTTCTGTATGGAGGATGTCACTGTTAAATTCTGATTATTAGAATGTACTGTATCCATGGTTTAAGAGAAAAGTCAATATACATAGCAAAACTAGCCAAAGTCTTTGTAAAGTCTTCATAATCCTTAGAAATTACGTGGCTTAGACTGCATAACACCTGAAAACTGGGTGATTGAGGGGTAAGAGTGAGCCATGTGGGACCCTCTCTAGGGTTTCCAGAGTAGAGGAGGTGATAGTGAGGAGGGTGTCAACAATTGGAAAGTGAGAAGGGCAGATGCCATACAGGCAAAAGAGAGACAGAAGAAGCAGCATGGGGGGAAGGGGAGGGTAACACCTGGGAAATTAGTTGGATGGTAGGTAGGATAGAGTTCTGGCTGATGGGAGGCATAGGTGGAGGGAAAGGGGAAACAGTTGTTGTGTCGAAGCTGGAGGAACTGGATGATGAGGTTAGTATAATTTTTGGAAAAAGAGGGAAATCACTGGAGGATTAGGCAACTAGGAGGGGTTTAGTCACTCTGTAGTAGGAAGGATCAGAAGGCATTGCAAGGGACAGCAAATGAACATTTAAATTAAAAATAATTTAAAATAATTCATTAATTTAATTCAAACTCAGTTTTATATCCGTGGTGCTAATGAGGAACACTCTAAGCCAGGGGCCAAATTCTGTTCTGACTTACATTCGCTGCAGTTCTACTGATTTCAATTGCCACGGGACTTTGCAAGATAAAAATTAGGAGAATTTGCCTCTAAATAAACTGTGCCTTTAATGTACAGACCATGAAACGTTTAACGCTGGTACGTGTGCAGCACTGTATGTGGCAAAACTCGTCTTCATGATACGCTGCACAGGCACTGATTGCTATACTCCTTACAAGACATGCCAGATTGACATGAACTTGGCTTCTTAAGTAAATCAAAGAGTGGGATTTTCTACTCCTAATTCTTAAGTACATGTCAATACCAAGACAGATTGTAATATGCATACTACTATGCCAAGAAATCACTCTGAAATTATTCAATGTAATCTGTTAATAATTGAGTAACTTCTGGTGAAGAATTATTTGGTTAAGAAACAACATGAACTCATCACTTTGGAAAAAAAAAAACCCCAACCAATAAAGAAAGACAAAGTGTCTACAGTTATGTCTACAAAGCACAAAAGCCTGGGCTCTGACTCAGGCCCTCCTTCCATTCACACACAAATCAGTCTGACTCAGGCCCATGGATCCTATTGGGGGGTGGGTCAGAGCCTGAGTCCTGTTGTGATGTGGGTCAAAGCCTTGGCACTTTACAGTGTGGATGCAACTCAAATCCAGGTCACCAGCCTTTGGTCTGGAGAGTCCGCTAACATTATCCCTGTGCTTCTCTGCCTGTCCATCCCATAATTTCTCACACTCGCTTCCCAGGAAACAGAAGCAACCTTGTGGTTCAAATACAGCTGCTCAGCATTTTACCCTTCATTTCCATGCTCAACTGGAAACAGTCAACCCTCACACATATTAATACGGCCAGCACAAAGAAGACCTGCACCAGGCGTGCTGCTAGGTGGCCTGAGGAACAAAGCTGGATTCTGGTTAACCTTGGGCATGAGTTGAGCAAGACATTTAACTTTAGCAAGAACACAAAAAACAGTTATGTCTACAAAGCTATATCCGAGTGGCTGTTACCAGTGGGGATTGACTGGAGAGCAGAACAATACACAGAGCAGATTGAGCTTCTGAAGACAGAGTACCGCTAAGTCAAAGATTCTAACAGCACCTCTGGGAATTCCCCATTTTCCTGCCCTTTTTACGAGGAATTTGACTGGGAACTATAGGGAGCACTGAGCCCACAGTGTTGCATCACAATCGGCTGAGCAGGGTTGGCACCCTTATAACTCCCCAGTCACAAGCACAGCTGGAGGAGAGCCTGCTGTTGGATGAGGGGCAAGAGGTGACCCTGGTGCTGAGGCGGGTAACTGAAGAGGTTATACTGCCACTCTGCAGCACGTCCTATAGCCATACTCAGAGGAGCTGTATGGGGATGGCCCTGGGGAGCAGCCGACTGCACAAGTGGTATCAGAGCAAGTGCCGGAGGCGGAGCCTAGTAAGTTTCTGCTGTTTGTTTGTTTGTTTGTTGTTATTAATATATGAATGGAAGGGATTTTTGGTTAGTGGCCCTATTAAGTTCTTCAAACAAGCAGGGGTTTTGGTGCGCTTCTGTTCGGGGCAGAACCCACGCCATTCCCCTAGCACCCCCGCCCCCCTTCCTCCAGACATCCCATGGAATTAAAAAAAAAAAAAAAAGAAAAAACAGTAAACAAGCAGTTATGAGATTTTTACTGGTCACTCATGGATTGTTATAAGTATGGGTGGGGGCTCCACAATTAACAGCCTCATGTACCCCTCCCATGTAATATAGAGCATCTTATAAATCAGCCATGCCCACACTGTCCTGGACCACCTGTAAACTGAGTCCCAGAAAAACAGGCTGTTAGAATCCAAACAAAACCAAGTGTGTATTTAGTCCACTGCTGGATTTAATATATGAATTCAAATTATAGCAGAGGGTGGCTGTCTATCTGGCTTAGGGGTCCCCATGGCAGACAGGTCTGTGCGTGGATTCAGGGTGCTCATTAGGAGGATGTACTACATGTCCATGCTAACTCAGCAACTTGCTCATTTTACTAAGAACTGTCCCCCATCATTGGCTGGTGATGAAAGTGAACACTCACAAAGTAGGACTCTGGATGATCTGCTATGTTCCAGAGCAGGGCATACTTATTAGTGCCACCTCTGTAATTCAATAGCTCCCTCCACAGCAACACACACTGGTCATTCTTTAGATGCCTAAATATCTTCTTAGAACAGATGGATGGCTGTCCTCCACTGGCCTGGAAAAGAAGTGCACGCTTCCACATGGGGACCTACAGAATATCAATGTTCTCCAGTTCTTGCCCTGCCTGAAAGGTTTGAAAAACCATAGTCAGTGTTTAGACAACTCATAAGCTCCCTTACTCTTCCCCACTCTGGAAAATAATCAAGGAGATATAGAAATCATTTCAATTGAATTTTTACATGCATCTTGCCAGGATATGTGATGCCTTTCAGTGCTGCTCCAAAGAATGTTGGAAGTGGTGGGTACCTTTTGTATGTATAAAATAAAGCCCACTGATAAAAAGTGTCATCTTTTGGCCTTTAATTAAAGCAGCATCTTTGACTGAGGCACCAGAAGCCGCCCTACTGCAGGCAAAGAGAAAGTCCAAGATGAGTGGATGGAAGAGATTCTACTAGATAAAACAAATCAGCAGACAGAGTCCCAGAAGGACCAAATGGAGTATCAGAAGGCGAAGGATGCAAGGTGGGTGGAAAAAGAGACAGAGGCTGCACGGTGCAAGAAGAGAGTGGTGGACAGACTGCAGGTTGAGGGATGAAGACAGAGCACAGCAGGAGGAGCTGTTTGAGCAGTTACTTGTACTCATGGCTACCAGCCTGCAGGCTCCACTGCCACCTTCACCTCCTGCAGACCTTGAGTCCTCTCCATGCTATTGTATCCTGCAGGTGAGGCAGTCTTTGGACAATTCAGAGGCTGGCTGGACCATGTCACAGGCAATAAACAAGAGCACCCAGAACAGACAAATGTACCCTCTGCATTCAATCACTCCAGTCCACCTGCAGCCTGCACATGCAAAATGCACCAGAAAGGCCAAAAACAGGAGGACAGAGGATACCCAGGAATAGCTGAACATGTCATTTGGGAACATGCACCATTCACTGTTTTGGCACTGAGTTTGTTTACTGTGTTGTAAGTTTTGATGGCAGCTGGTCTGCTTTTCTAGTTCTAACTTTGGTATATAAATACCTGCATAAAATTAAGTATTGAATTTGCACAAAAGGTTACAATAGCAAGTTTTACTGTATGTAACGTTAAAAGTGGCATTAAATTAAAAAAAATGTCACCACATGCCCATTCGCAATAAATTTCATAATAAAAATTTACAATAAATGTCATCACAGTAATCCACAAACTGAGAGTTGAAGCACATGGCCGGTATTGATAAAATGCATAACACATTTCCATACATTTTATGAAAGTGTTTCCAAAATTCATAATACAGAATACCAACACATTTAAAACAAATACCCACACCTATAGACACCCTCAAATTCCATTTCATTCCCTTTCATACATGGGACCATGCAAACCCATTATATGGGTGGTCAAAGCATTCTTGATGGCACATGTGGATCCAGCACCAGTCAGGACAGGTATGCTGTCTGGATATGTGTGCCTGTTCAGAAACCCAGTGATGTCTTGAGTCCACTACTGGCAAAAAGGTTATTCCTGGTCCTTGCAGACATTGAGCAGAACATAGCAGAACACAATAATGCAGACTGCATTGATGACACTGGAATCCAATGGTTCTGAAGGCAGAGCCAACGGGATTTCAAATTCATATTCCACCACCATCTTACAGCTACTGAGTGTGTAGTTGAACCTTGTTTTGCCGGGTCTTCTGAAATCAGGGTATGGTTTCATAAGCCATGGCAACATGGTTTAAGCGGGATACCCTAGAATAACAGTAGGGACAGTGACTTCATTTATAACAGTGTCCTAGCATCTCCATGAAGGCAAACTCCCACTCTCTGGAACACCCTAGCATCATGTATTCCACGTTAGTATCCATGTATCGGCCCTTGTGGTTGACCAGGGCCTGCATCATGATGGAGTAATACCCTTTGCGGTTTATGTACTGATGTGCTCCTTGCAGAGGGCAAACTATACACACATGAGTCTCATAGACAGCTCCAGTGCAGTCTGGGAAATGCATTCTCTCAAAGCCAGCAATTATTTGAGGAATATTTGGAATCACACCCACCTTTGGGTACATCACAGTCCTGATTGCTTCACAAACCTCTGCCAAAACACCACCCACAGTTGATTTGCCAACTCCAAACTGGTTAGCCACAGACCTGTAGCAGTGTGGGCTAGTCAGCTTCCAGGTAGCTACAGCGACCCACTTCTAGACCCTTATGTGGTTGTTGTGGCACTGAAGGGCCGAGGCAAGCTAATCACAAACCTCCAGGAACGTTTGCTTCTTCATGCAAAAATTCTGGGCCCAATTGTCAACTCATGTCCGCTTTATGAAGGGATCCCACCAATCTATGCTTGCAGCCCTACTCTGGAAATGATGGTCTACACAGGGGGAAGCTGCAGCTAAGGCAACAGGCACAAGCAGCATCAGCTGGACTGCAGCTGGCAAGGCATTATCTGCCTCTGAGAGGTAATTTCAGCAGCTCAAAAACTGCCACCAGAATGTCCACCAGTGTCCCACAGATGTGCCACCTGATTCCCAAAATAATCTGACATCAGGAGGTGGAGAAGTTCTTCCACTGCATTGGGATCCATGTTGATGGTTCCGGCTGCTGGGAGCATTCAGCACAGAATAGCTTGGCTGGGTGTGCTGGTGAACTATAACCAGTCACTTCTAGTGGGACGGACACACAAGTTCCCTGACAAACCACTATGAATGAAGTCATAAGGCAGCTATACTGGCGAGGGCACTAGGATCCCTGGGATATGATGGTATAAACCATAGTAGCTGAAATTGTGACTCTAGTCTGTGTGGTACGGTATGGACACACCAGGATAGTTGTGAGGCCTGGGTTTCCAATGCAGTGTGGACACTCAAGCGCAGGCTTGGAGACATCAAGTCTGCAGGTGCGGATCACACAGGCTTACTATGCTGTGTAGATATATCATAAGGTCCCAAGAACCCAGAAATATCAACCAAAGAAGTGATTTATGTCCCATATTTGAAGAAAAGATAAGCAGCATCTTAAGATACTTATGAATACTGGATCATTGTTTTTAAAGCAGTACTCCTTTCACCTAAGATGCCTATTTTGTTCTGCTCTTCAGCTCCCATTAGCATTTTTAACTCACACGATTGGGGAAGAAGTAGGACAAGCACGACATTTTTGTCAAAGAAACCTATCCTGACATTCAGTGTCCACATTTAAAACCTTGTTTTCCCATCACAAGAAGAAACATTTTATAAATGCAAGGAAAACAGGAGAAAGCAGCAGGAGGAGGAGTGGGGAGAAATGAGAAGGGATTGCCATGCCAATTTACAAACACCAAGGTCAATAAAAGTACAAAAAGGTCACAGTAATAAGAAACAGGCCAAAAAGTATGTGCACACCACATAAACAGATTACATGTTTATGTGACCTACAGAGTTGCCATTTTAATTTCTTCAAGGCAATACTCCTGAAAAAAAATATTCACACTGCAGCACAGTAGCACACTGAAGAACACTTTAAAGATAGAATTTACATTTGTCCTTCGAGTGAACTGTTGTGACTATTAATATTTTTCATTATTTCTGAATCCCTGCTCTAAAGATGTTACAACCTAAGGCCCCAATCCTGCATCCACATATGTCCCCACTGAAGTCACTGGGCTGGCTTTGAGTGCGTTGATCCTCCTGCATGTAGCTCATTGCGGATCAGGACCAAGATCCAGGCATGATGCAAAAAAGTGAAGATAGTAAAAAAAAAGCATGGGAAGAGAAACAGGACAAGAGGTACATTAATTAGACCATGTGGTTACTCAGTAAAAGATTATTCAGTTATTTGAGGTCGTTGTCTTTTGTTAAATTTTAATTCACTTCTTGCAGGTAAACTGGCAGAAGTGAAATTTTAGGAATGATTTTAGAATGACTTACAATTTTGTTACATCCAAATACTTATGTCTACCTGTTAGAAACTGATTGTCCTAATTACTCTTATTACTGACCTCTGCAGTTTATTACAGGAGAGGCTGGTAGCAACTCCTATATTTAGGTTGTCTAACACTTTCCATTAGAAAGGATTCTTGCAAAGTTTTTTTTGAGATTCTGCCAAATCTCCATTGTCTGCAGCAGAACTTTGATACTTGGAATCCCTTCTGGCTACAGGAATGCATTTTCTTTGTCCTGGGAAATTCCACCAGATTTGGCTGAGATAAAGTATTCAAATCATCATTTCCTTTCTCTCACTTGTGTTCCTCAGAAAAATGTTGGCAGCTTGCCAAAAATCAGTGACCATTCTGAGGTCAAGTTCATGCCACCATCAAAGAAACAGCAACAGAAACATGCACACAGTCCACTAGAAACATGTGGCAGGGCCCTGAAGCAGTTGTGAGAGGGAGGGAAGGAGAAAAAAAAAAACTGAGCCAGGCTCCCCCACCCCCAAACCAGAAGCTTCCAGACTCAGCACATGGACACAGTGCCCACCCTTCTCATAGACTCAGACTTTAAAGCCAGAAGGGACCATCATGATCATCTAGTCTGACCTCCTGCATGTTCCAGGATACAGAACCTCACCCACCCACTCCTGTAATAGACCCATAACCTCTGGCTGAGTTACTGAAGTCCTCAAATCATGATTTAAAGGCTTCAAGTTACAGAGAATCTATCATTTACACTAATTTAAACTTGCAAGTGACCCTTGTTCCATGCTGCAGAAGGCAGCAAAAAAAACCCTAGGATCTCTGCCAATCTGACCCAATGGAAAACTCCTTCCCGACTCCAAATATGGTGATGAGTTGGACCCTGAGCTTTTAGGCAAGACCCAACAGCCAGACACCTGGAAAAGAATCTCTGTAGTAACTCAGAGCCCTTCCCATCTAGTGTCCCATCACTGGCCACTGGGGATATTTGCTACTAGCAGTCGCAGATCAGTTACATGCCATTGTAGGCAGCTTCAACATACCATCCCCTGCATAACTTATCAAACTCCGTCTTGAAGCCAGCTAGGTTTTTTTGCCCCAACTGTTCTCCTTGGAAGGCTGTCCAGAACTTCTCCACCCAGAGGCAGGGAATGCTGGAAATTTAACAATAAAACTTGAGTTTTCCAGCTTAGCTTTAAAGATTCAGCTAGAGTCTTCACTGGAGCTGGAGGTATAATTTCCACCTTGGGTAGACATACCTGTACTAGCTATGATGGAGCTAGCATACTAAAAATAGCAGTGTAGCTGCAGCCACAGAGATGCCAGGATGGATCAGCTGCCCTGAGTATATATTTATGATTTCAGACAGGATTGTACTTGGGGAAGCTAGCCCATCCCACCACCCATGCAGTTGAAGATACACTGATGTTTTTAGTTTACTAGCTCAATCAGAGCTAGCATGGGGATATCTACCCAAGACAGAAATTACACTTCCAGCTCCCGAGTTGACATGCCCCAGATAAGCTTTGGATAAGCTTCCAAATAGAAATTAATCTCTCAACCTTTTGAAGTTCGGCCACTGCTAATTACAGAAGCCAAAGCTTTGCTAACAGTTAAAAACTTATTTGGAAAATCCCCCAAAAGGAAAAAGTAAACAGAATATAGAGCTAATTAAAGCAGCTAACAAAATTGGAGACAATAATTCGTTTCTGTAAGAGGGTCCGTATAGGACAGGCCCAGGTTCTGGTATGGATTTTAGCCAAGAATGGAGGAACATGGTCAGATGCTGGTGAAAAGCTCCCGTTTCCTTCTAAAAGCTTTTTTTTTTTTTTGGTGGGGTACTACTGGCGATTTATTCCCATTTCGCCACCAGAGCAAGTCCCTTGACAGACCTGATAAAAGCCCAGGGTCCGGAAAAGGGGAAGTGGACAGATGCCACAAAGAAAGCATCCATGGATCTACGGACAGTCCTCTGCAGTATCTCCATGCTTACAGCCCTGGACTTCAACAAAGAATTAATTTTACAGACAGATGCATCTGAAGTAGGATTGGGAGCTGTCCTATCACAGATGGTCAGAGATGAAGAACACCCGATCTTCTACCTTGACTGAGGAGGAGTTTTTGCAGGACCCTGGAAAAATCATGGAGCAGGTCCTCAAAGAATCAATCCTGAAGCACTTGCATGAGAGGAAAGTGATCAGGAACAGCCAGCATGGATTCACCAAGGGAAGGTCATGCCTGACTAATCTAATCGCCTTTTATGATGAGATTACTAGTTCTGTGGATGAAGGGAAAGCAGTGGATGTATTGTTTCTTGACTTTAGCAAAGCTTTTGACACGGTCTCCCACAGTTTCTTGTCAGCAAGTTAAGGACGTATCGGCTGGATGAATGCACTATAAGGTGGGTAGAAAGCTGGCTAGATTGTCGGGCTCAACGGGTAGTGATCAATGGCTCCATGTCTAGTTGGCAGCCGGTGTCAAGTGGAGTGCCCCAGGGGTCGGTCCTGGGGCCGGTTTTGTTCAATATCTTCATAAATGATCTGGAGGATGGTGTGGATTGCACTCTCAGCAAATTTGCGGATGATACTAAACTGGGAGGAGTGGTAGATACGCTGGAGGGGAGGGATAGGATACAGAAGGACCTAGACAAATTGGAGGATTGGGCCAAAAGAAATATGATGAGGTTCAATAAGGATAAGTGTAGGGTCCTGCACTTAGGATGGAAGAATCCAACGCACCGCTACAGACTAGGGGCCGAATGGCTAGGCAGCAGTTCTGCAGAAAAGGACCTAGGGGTGACAGTGGACGAGAAGCTGGATATGAGTCAGCAGTGTGCCCTTGTTGCCAAGAAGGCCAATGGCATTTTGGGATGTATAAGTAGGGGCATAGCGAGCAGATCGAGGGACGTGATCGTTCCCCTCTATTCGACATTGGTGAGGCCTCATCTGGAGTACTGTGTCCAGTTTTGGGCCCCACACTACAAGAAGGATGTGGATTAATTGGAGAGAGTCCAGCGAAGGGCAACAAAAATGATTAGGGGTCTAGAACACATGACTTATGAGGAGAGGCTGAGGGAGCTGGAATTGTTTAGTCTGCAGAAGAGAAGAATGAGGGGGGATTTGATAGCTGCTTTCAACTACCTGAAAGGGGGTTCCAAAGAGGATGGCTCTAGACTGTTCTCAATGGTAGCAGTTGACAGAACGAGGAGTAATGGTCTCAAGTTGCAGTGGGGGAGGTTTAGATTGGATATTAGGAAAAACATTTTCACTATGAGGGTGGTGAAACACTGGAATGCGTTACCTAGGGAGGTGGTAGAATCTCCTTCCTTAGAGGTTTTTAAGGTCAGGCTTGACAAAGCCCTGGCTGGGATGATTTAACTGGGAATTGGTCCTGCTTCGAGCAGGGGGTTGGACTAGATGACCTTCTGGGGTCCCTTCCAACCCTGATATTCTATGATTCTATGACCCTACCCTGGTGGGGAGGGAGCGCCAAGGGGCACGGTTCAGAGAGGCTGTGGCCTCAGACCCAGCCAATGAGAGGGAACCGGTCCCCATCCCTTCCCCAGCCGTTGAGTTCCAGGCCGAGTTGCAGAAAGATCCCAGCTGGGAGGCTTCCCCAGGAAAAGGGAAATAGGCAGTGCTGCACCTGACTCAAGAGAAGCAAGTCTCAAACACACCTCTCCTCAAATCCTGTGATGTTTGTGTGGCTCATTTCCTCGTTTCTCTGCCAGAGTGAGTGACAAAGTGCATTTATCAAAAAATTCCTTCTCAACTAATATTTCTTTTGCTTATAGTTTCAGTCCAAATAAGCTGAATGCTTAAAAAAACCATTTAACCCACTCTGAAGTTATACAAGCATAAAAAGTTGTACATGCGATTTTGCTTAAAAAGACACCTTTTCTTGTGCACTTAAGTAACTTAATTACAAGTTCTTAAACCATATCTGCTATAGATGTACCAGTAAACCTCACCATGTGTCTTTGAGATGTCTGAAGAAATTTGAAAATTTCTTTGATTGAAAATGACATACCTGACATGCAGAGCTGTCATTTTCAAGTAATTACAACTTTTTTCACTTGCAAACCAAATTTTTGTGTAATGTTAAACGCAGAGAAACAAATTCCTCATGGTGTTTGTGGAGAAAGAGTAGAACAGTCGGAGTTATGCAGTCAATAGTCAGAAGAAAGTGTTGTGTGTCACAGAGATGGTTAAAATTACTGGGTCTTTGCACGCCCAACGAAAGGAATGGTAGGTGAGATGAAGTATGATCATAAGTAGGGCTCCATGTCTGTCACGGAGGTTGCGGAAGTCACGGATTCTGTGACTTTCTGCAACCCCTGTGTCTTCTGCAGCAACCAGTGTGGCTGACCCCAAGGCCACCCAAGCAGCTAGGCCCAAGGACAGCCACACTGGCCACTGCTGGAGCAGCTCCACAGCCAGCCGCTTGGGCAGCCCTGCAGCCGGCCGCACTGGGGACTCCCCCAAGCAGCGGCCCCGGGGGCAGCAAGAGCTGTCACAGCTTGGCAGCACTTGGCAGCGGTCCTGGGGGCGGCTGGAGCAGTGGCGGGTGGTCCAGCAGAGGAGCCCCTGCTCGGCGGCTCCCAGCAGCTGGTGCCGCTGGCCCCATGGCTCCCCCAGAGCAGTGGGCCCCCTGGACACCCCCAGAACAGCAGCTTCCCCCAGGGGAACCCCCCAAGCAGCTCCCCCAGGGCCTCCTAGAGCAGCATACTCCCCAGCTAAGATTTAGTCAGGGGTATTTATAGTACAAGTCATGAACAGGTCACGGGCCATGAATTTTTGTTTATTGTCCATGACTTTTATTAAAAATACACATGACTAAATCATAGCCTTAATCATACGTATCTGTATTAATTGCATATCTGATCTATATCCCAAAATGTGATTTATGTGCTTGACTTCTAAAATGGGTGTTAAACTAAGGGTATGTCTTCACTGCAGAGTTAATCTGGGTGATTGGCACCTGGGCCTGAGGTTAGCCAAGCCTGGGTGAGTGCAAAGCCCTACCAAAGTTACTGTGTTCTTACTGGTACTGCAGTCACCTGTGTGTGTCACTAGGACTTCTGGGGGTACATTCCATGGTTCTTTGTGTTGCAGTAAACTAATTCACTTTACAATTCTTTGTAAACTTATCTGACCTTCTGGGCACACAGGGGGAATAGTGATCAGGCACTGGAGAACTATCAGCATCAAGTGATTTAGCCTGTGTCCCCACTACAAAGTGGGGGGGTTACCAGTAAAAGCAGCACTCAATACCCAGGTTGAAAGCATCACTAAACTTGGGTGTGAGGTTTTTGTATGTGGACAGGAGGGGGATTAGGGGCAACACTTGGGTAAGATCCCAGGCTAATTGTGCAGTAAAGACATACCCTTAGAAGGGAAATCAGACAATTCCAACAACCCTCATCTAAAAAGGAGGCAGAGCTATTGGAACCAGTGATTACAACTCATTGACACTAAATGGATCTCCTCCAAAATGGAGCAGCCACCAAGGGGCATTCTCCTAGATAGGTCAAGGTGGATGTTCTGGCTGACTGGGGAAAAAATTCAGGCTTGGTTTACACTGCAATGTTATACTGGCATAGCTATGTGGGACAGTAGATAAACCGGATTTTCCTAGTGCTGTGGTAAATAGTGTGCTTTAAAGCGTACTCTTGCCCCGCCAGACCTGTGAGAATGTCAGTTTACGGAAATAATTTGTATATGAGAATAAGTGAACTGTGTATGAGATCTGTGGAATGAAACTGCATCAAAAGTCAGAAGGAGGATTTAGCTACAGGTCTTGGTATGTGGATCAGGAAGTAGTAGAAACATCTGATGAAGACTAGAGACAGAAAAGTAATGAATGTAGCTGTTTTAGAGAACAATAAATAAATGAGGGATTACTAAAAGCAAAGTCGTAGTCGATGAAGTAATGATAGAGTTATAGACAGAAAAAGAAGAGTGAAATTATTTGTTCAAGGGTATAATCCTTGGCACAGGCAAGCACACTCCTCAATGTCAGAGCATGTCCTGAAGCAGTGGCAGTATGATGCACATTCTCAATATGGATATTGACATCCCCAGTAACAGTGAGGATAAAGGAAAAAGGACAGATGTGGAGCCAAAGCCTGAAAATAGAATTGTTCAACCTAAGTAAGCTATAAACTTCCAACTATGCCAGGCTGGAAGGTAGGAGGTCGAGGAGAGGTCTGTTTTCAAGAGAAGATCTGAGGATCTGAAGGTCAGATAATTTGAATGAGATTTTCAGAGTACAGCAGTTAAACTGTCTGTGAAGTGCCACTGAGAGCTCTCCCATTGCCTGGCAGAGAGCAGTATCCAGTGGTCCTACTAATATGGTATCGGCATTAAGTCAGTCAGTAGGTTTGGCATTAATGGGGCTAGCTGGCATAAATAATCCTAGGGCATGCATACAGGTGGAAGATATGGGTATAAATACCAGTTAGGCCTATACAAAGTGAGACACAATGTAAAAGTGCAAATAAATGTACATTTTCGTAACTGAAGGAAATTTGATAGATAGTTATGTAATGTCAGTACAGTATCATCTGAAAGAATGAAGTAATGTTCAGACATTTGGAAAACATCTGAAAGGCACATGCTTTTTGGGGCGTTGTGCTTAGAAATTCTGACACTGTTTGGCTGATGTTATAGGACAGGAAGTCCCAAAGCTAGAGTTTGAGGGGATGATGACAATTTGGTTGGCACTCTTCTTCCTGCTGTTAGTGCCCTGCAAGTTCTATATGCATTGAAAAACAGCAAAAAGAAAAGATAGGGTAGATATTTGTCAAGCGTGCATAGGGAGTAAACAGTTCCCCCTCAGAAATACATCAGGTGTTCTAATGACTGTATGTAATTATAATTTAACACGAATTTTTATTTTTAAATGCCACCATTATCAATTGATATATTGATGTTATCCCTTAAAATATGGAGATATATACTACTACAGCTCTATTGTACATAGGAAGGCTGTTAATTCTATTTCCACAATAACTTGAATAATATTGTGTGATTAAGGTAAACCCAGAGCCGGCTCCAGTGTTTTTGCTGCCCCAGCGGCAAAAAAAAACAAAACGAAAAACCTTGCCGCCGAACGTGGAGGCGGAGTGATGGTGCGGCCACCGAATTGCTGCCAGCGACCGAAGAAGAGTCACGTCCCCACCGAATTGCTGCCAAGCCTGATGTCTTGCCGCCCCTTTACATTTGCCACCCCAGGCACCTGCTTGGTTTGCTGGTGCCTGGAACTGGCCTGGGTAAACCCATGAGATATTTTTAATGTCTGCTTGCTCTCTGAGGCCTTCATGTAATATTTCAACTTTTCATGAACAGAAATATTATGAGAACAACCTTTTGACCCCCTAAATGCCCAGAGGTATTGAGGCTTGTGAAAACACTCCCTGCCCTGCCTACACATATACTAAAAAAAACCCTCCACAAATTACATCCTATAAAGATCCTTAAGGTGAAATCCTTACTCCATTGAAGACAGTGGCAAAACTTCTATGGACTTCAGTGGGGTCAGGATTTCATACCTGATGCATATACATAGTCTGCTTTGCCTGAATGTGAATTAGGAGAAAAGCCAATAAACACATGTCTATTCTTTAGGTTAAAATATCACAGAGGAAGAGTACTTGCATAATATGATGAGAAAGTGTATATACATCAAACCATAACTTATTAGTAAGCCTATGAGTCAGTCACGGAGATCACGGATTCTGTGATTTTACGTGACCTCTGCAACTTCAGCCCTGGGCAGTGGGGCTCCAGCTGTCAGCTCCAGGTAGCGGGGATCACACTTAGTCCCAGGCCACAGGGTTGTGTGCACGTATATGTGTGCTCAGCTCCAGACTCTCTATCTATATTTTCAGAGAAAACAACATATAACAATGTGTTCCAATGCTTCTTGGTCTTGTGGTTTTATTTTTTTCTTTCTTTCCAGCTCAAAATGCAAATGACAGGTTTGGCTGAGTCACTGTTATTCTCTCTTGGAACAGAAGGTGGTGGCCTTGCCCTAGTGTTGCTGTTTCTTTCCCTACGCAGAGAGTTCATCTGAGTTCAACAAAATCATTAAAAACACATACTTCTGGAGTGGGTCTCCTGCCTGAGAATGCTTTTTGACATGTTTCACTGGCTGAGGAGACTGGCCATCCTCAGCCCCAGGGTGCAACTAGATTCTGTCCTTTTTCATTAGACTATTTTTGTTCTCATATAACATAAGTGAATCCATAAGCTCTTACTTCTTAATAACTGTCCTTGTTATCTTACTTCACTTCTTTATTCTCTGAATCTCTTCTTCCACATGCACCTTTCAGAATGCAACAATAAAGTAAAGATTCTTAAGCTGAAAGAGCCATCTCAAAAAGCTCATTAAACATCACAAGGAAGAATCAGTAACCAAGACCTGATACTGAGAGGTCCTGAACACCTGCACTCACTCATTTCACTTCTCAGGTTCAGGCCCTTAATGCCATAGTCCAGAGATCATATTCTGCCCTCCCTTATATGGAAACTATACCCCTGTACGGAAAGAAAAAATTAGATATGTAAAAATGACAACAGAGAAATACTATATACATGTTGTTTTAAATTTTATTTTAATAAACAATAAAGTAAAGTGCTTGCAAAGAAAATTATAGAGCACTAATACTACACTACTGTAATGAACCATTCAGCAATATATTAAGTAAAAATCTGAAAAGTAAAGCTGTGCAAAACCAGGGCATAGTGCCTTTCATCTCAAAGCACTTGGTATAATTGCACATAGGAATCATTTTACTCACTACTGAAATGCAACCGTTTTTTGCTGTGGAATGCATCAGCACAACAGTTCAGGACTGGGATGTGAAGAAGATGACTGTGTCCATTTACAATGACAAGGAGAATGTAGGATGTAGAGCAGGGAGACCTGTCTATGTTAGGAGCAGAACTGTACTACATTCATGTTAAAACTAATATTTTGCAGTTCTATAGCATTTCATATCCACATATCTTAAATTACTTTACCAAAATAGTAATTAATTTATAATTAAGCCTCACAATATCTGTTTTACAGCTTTTATCGATAGATAAGCTGAGGCACACAAGAGATGAAATGATTTGCTTAAGGAAACAAAAGTCTGTGATGGAACTAGGAATAGAACCCAGGAGTCCCAGCTCCCATTCCTTTACTTTAACCACACTGCACTAGACAACTCCAATCCTTCCAATCCATACTGTTATTAAGTCCATGAGAAGGTACATGGAGCTACTTCTGGCAAGAAACTTAAATATATTTAAAATGAAAACAAACTTCACTGAATGAGAGTCAGGAGGACCATTGGGGAACAACTTCTGTTGGTGAAAGAGACAAGCAATAAAAGTTGGTCCAGTAAAATATATTACCTCACCCACCTTGTCTCTCTAGTATCCTGGGACCAACACAGCTACAACATTGCAAACTGCTTCACTGTCTGTAATTTCCCAGAAAAATCACACAGTTTAAATTGCAATAACATTTTATTTGAAATATTTGTACAAACTAAATTATGTCCTATAAAATGTTGCACTTCATAGTTGACTGTAACTAATAACAGTCTCATTATTAATGCTAGAGCTGATTGGAAATTTTCTGATGGAACATTTTTCTGTTGGAAAACATTGATTTGCCAAAATCAAATCATTCTGCTGAACCGTGTCAATTTCAATGAAATTCTGACAGAAACCAGGCAGGTTTCTGATGGAACTTTGACTGCCAGTTTAGGATTTCCCTATTCCCACACCCTCCCATCATCAGCCTGGCGGTTTTCCTCTCCTATTACAACTGGGCCTACAAATGTGCCCTAATTGTGAGCTCAGCTATGAGAAGTGAGTGAAAGTTCATGGAATATTGCAATAGCCTACAACAATAAATGTTGATAAAAAAAGGAGCAAAAGTGAGACAAAGACTGAACTGGTCCAAAAAAAGGGGTGGGGGCTCTACTGATATAACGCAAGGACTGTGTGAAGGTCATGCTTGGTAAGAAAGAAAAGTGTGGAACCAGAAATCAGTGAACCAAAATTGGTCTCTCAGAAATTAGGCTCATTTGGTGGACGAAATAATGAGGGGATGAGCTATTTTACCCATCACTCCCTTTTGGGGTTCTTGAAAAAGAGACTTTGGGGGAAAAACATAGGTGGTTACCAGCGACACTGGCTGGCTGAAAGACGGGGAAGGAGCGAGCTTCACTATCATGGCTGCCACACCCACCATTTCCTGGGACCCCGGACCTTCTTCATCTTAATCCTGACAGATGTGCTGACCAGACTGGGCTAGAGAGGGACCAAGATGACTTTGCCACTTCCAATATTACCATCTCCAGCTGACTCTGAAATACCATCTGGGATGTGAGGCTTTGTCATTCACCCCCAGTGCATCCTTTTTCTTCCACCTTATTTCTTCTCTCTCCTATTCCTCTCTTTTCTCTTTCTGTCAAATAAGAGTCTGTCTTAGCCAGCCAAGACGCTATATTTTACAACACTGCTGTAAGCCTGTGACCAGAAAGGCAGCTAAATGCAATGACCTAAACAGCTCAGTGTTGGTACAAGTTTGCCAGGTCTTGGGGTGGCTGATAAGACCACATGCTGTGCCTGTGTTTCTCCAGCAGCAAGGTTGAGAATGAGAGTCAACTCCAGAGACAGAAGCTACATTTTCTATCTTAGCTGTTCTTTCTCTCCCAATCTGTGTGTGTTTGTCTTGTTTTGTCTTCTTAGGAAATGGGACGAGAATACCTCAGTGTACCAAGGGCAGAATCCTACCCCAGGTAAATCAATATCCCTTTTAAAAAAAAGATCCTTACAATGATGAGAGCAGGAAGAAAATAGAATTCAAGAAAACAATCATTATAAGCCAAAATGTATGATAAAAGAAGGGTCCCACCCCATCCAGTTCTGATGAAGGCAAAAATCTCACTGAAATGAACCATAGTTCTGCCTGTATCATAATAATAGTGCAGTCAAGGGTAAACTGAGTTTACCCACTTCTCATTTAGGGAATGGGAGTTTAGTTTAGGTAAGTTTATCACACTGTTTTGTTTTTTTTTACCACTACAGCCTCCACACAGCAGAATCAGGCACTAACAGGTGTTATTTTCCCCCCAGTACATGCACACAGCTCCCATTATGATCACATGAACCAAAAGGAGGAATGACCCCTACAGGACAAGCAGCAATTATAGTTTTGAAAAACATTGGATTGACTTTATCACATCTATAGGTTGCTGTATGTCAAGCAATGTGTCTCAAGCATGAAAGTGCTTTTCCTGCTGTGAACCATTCATATTCTTCACAGGGAAAATATAATTTATGAAAAAGAAGACGCCATGGTTAATAAAAGAAATCTTACTTACGAGTATTGAGTCAGCAGTTCCAAATCATTATGCATGTTGATTGGATACGTCTCACCGAGATGAAATAGCTTCTCTAAGGCCTCATAAATGAAAATGATGCAGATAAGAGAAGCAAATGCTTCTTCAGTAAACCGGGTAATGTAGCAGACTAGGGAACTTGCATCGGTTGCAACAAGGATGATGCATAGAGTTGCAGTCCATAGTCCAATGCTAGCTCTCAAAGAAAGGTATGATAACCCATAATCTCTAATAAAAAAAAAGAAAAATTAACACAGTCAAAACATTAATTCGTAGACACAGAAGAGGAAATACCACAAAAATCCACTCTGTGCAGCTATGTGCATTTTTTATATCCTCTCTTGACCTGCCAAACACAAAAGTCATCTCTAGAAAGACTGAATCCAAGGAGGCTGTCCATCTGCAAGAAGCAAAGAACACAGCTAGCCCTAATGCCCAACAGAAGACTAAAGTACACTGTAGAACTCTATCTGGGAACAGAGATGTGAGCAGAACCTGCTACTTTATGACTACTATGGTGTATTAATGTCCATCTTGAAGCCACCATTGGCCCTGGACATAATACTGTCCTGACAGTCAAGTACTATGTTGGTTAGCTCACCAAGGAGGAAACCTGCATAGTTGCTCATGTAATGCAGTTTCCACCTCTATAAAAAAAAAACCTAGAGATAATCCACACAGATATAGTCATATTATTCATTTACTCCCTTTTTAATAGTATTGAACACCACAAGTTATAAAATAGGCCATGATTTCAATTGTACTTTGCAGTGGCCAGATCCCTTTTTAATGGGAAGCTTGATCAAAATGTAATTAATGCTCCCAGTTAATTCAGGAATTTTTTTTTATTATTATTATTATTTTTGCTGTCTCACTGTTTAATTGTAAAACAAACTAGAAGAATTACAGATTTCCCAATTACATTTTTTCAGTAAAAAAAAAAGAAAGTGGTGAAGAAATGTGAAGGCCCTTTTAATTCAGAATTGCTTTCCTTTCATGAAATGAAGTCAGATGTCTTCAAGCCAGATTCTCATTTGGCCTGAGCGTGCTACTAAAGGGAACAATGAGAAGCAGTTGTGTATGAGAGTATACCCTCAAAGGCAATCTTTGGATGACTCTAATCCTGAGTGGGCAGCAAAAGTGGTAGATCCCTACATCGGCCTGTTTTCTTCAACTTCAAAAGTGCAAGACAATAAGTGGTTATGATCAGCAAGATATAATAGTCTCAAAGTCTTGCCTCATTCACACAGACCCTCACCCTCCACTCTCTGTCCACAACCTAGAGCAAAACCCTCTGTGCTGGCTATACATAATCATACACGGGGCATTCTAGGACCACATATATTTTGGTCCCAGCTAACCTGCACGAAGAGCTGGGAAGTCTTTTCCTATCATGGAGATGAGAGGGAATGACCTTCGGGAACTGACAGGGCCCCCCACTCTGCACTGTTCATCAGGAGGTTTTACTCTGCTATCAAGCCTTTCTGCCTCAGAAGTCCCAGTTGTAAAAATGAGGCAGACCAAGTAGATGGGACCCATGGGAAGAAGTGTGTAGGATGGGTAGCCATCTGCCCACATCAGGCCCTGGATCTCAGGAACCCACCATGACTGGCTGACAGTGTAAGCACAATTTTCATTCATATTGTCTCAGAAGGAACTTACTTACAGTGTATTAGCATATAAGTGCAGGTTTTGCTTACATTTTATTTAGTTCTTTTTCAAGAGACAGGAGACAGGAAGAAAGGTTATAATCACATTTATTCCATGGATTAGGAGATGCTGCTCAACGCCAGCAGTCAACACTGCTGACTATGTTGTTAATGAATGATAAAATGCTGAAAAGCCATGAAGTATGTCTTATTTTATAGGGTGGTTTCCATTCATGAGATTTAAATTTAATCATTTTGGAATGGGAAGCAACCTCATACCAATCTGGGTTTGTATTCCTTTCAGAACAGTTTTAAAGTAAAAAATTAAAAAACACAGTTTATCATTAACAGTCCCCTTTGTTTTGGTCACCACGTATCTTCCAGCGTTCCTCTAAAAGTCTGAGCAATGTTTCCCAAAATCCTGAATTCTCATTTTATGCCGAGAGGTATCAACGCCTCCTATGGACTAACGTGGGACTGTGCCTTTGTTATATTTCTAATTTTGTCATCAGTTAAAATGTAGTTCATGAAGTCACACATGAAAAGGATAACCAAATCTAAATTACAGATAGGCAATTTTCAGCATGCTGCCAGGGGATTTATAATGATGTTTTAGTCACAAACACACCCATACATCAAAAATACCCTCTGAATATTTATTTAAATAATATTACTTCACTTACTTGCAAAATTTGAATAATATCTTTTCAAACACCAGCACTGGCCCCGTGCTGCCTAGTATAGTAAGAGGCTGCCCACCAAAGAGAGAGTAGGCTATTCCAGTCATGGATGCTCCAAACAAAGATTCTATTGCACTCTGCATGTGAAAAAAAAAAAAAAAGATTGAACTTTCAGAAATTTTCTATCAAGTGTCCAAATACTGTGGGTGACAATGCAGTTTCAGACTACAACATTTTAAAGGCGACACATGCAATATTAAGAAAATTCTAACCACAAACCTAAACAAGTAATTGTGTTTTAAAAGTTCAGATTAAAGTAAAACACATACTATACGACCTTCAGTTGCTTCTCCCAGCAGACCGCCAAACGTGATGACAGGAGACATACAAGCACAGTAGAGAAATAAAAATGATGCTAGACACTGCAGACTGAAAGCATCCCTGAAGTCACTCCAGAAGAAGGGAGCTTTTCTTTTGATATCTAAAATCAATCCCCCAAAAAACCTAAGAAAAGGGGAAAAAATAAAGACAGAAAGAAAGAGTTCTGTTTTCTTTCACCACTGGGATGAATTATGAGACCTGTACATGTGAAATCTAAGGTAATTGTGTTTCCTGCCCCCAATCTCAGTGCCTCACAATCTTGACAGTATTTATCCTCCTAAAACTGATGTGAAGTGGGGCACTGCTATTATCTTCACTTCACAGAGAGGGACAAGAGACACCAAGTGACTTGCCCAGGGTCACAAAGGAAGCAGGAACTTGAGCCCAGGTCTCCCAAGTCCCAGAGCTAGTGCCTTAAACCAATGAACTATCCTTCCTCTTTTTCATCTGACACCTGCTACTGCCCTAGAATACTTCTCTCGCATCTTTACTCATGTTGAGTACTACTTTGATCCATGAGTAGTCCACTGAGATGGACTGATGGAACTACTCACAGAGATATGTAGTACTTAGCCTTCGCTGGCTATTTACAATTTAAAATCTGTTCTCAAAAGAAGCTTTCTAGTGAGTTCTTTCCCTCTGTAAGGAGTTCTGACAGTACTAGGAAGCAGCAGGCTACATTTTCATAAATGGTGCAAGATTCACACAGTCTCTGGGCCAAACAGTGTCATTCAGTACCCTGCCTGAGTTTCTGTGGTGGTGAAGAGGCATCTGCACACACATTCTTCAAGACAATCCAAAAAGTAGCCCCGAGGAAGACGGGACACAGAGCAAACAACAAAAGAAAGTTCTCAAATAGCATTGACTCATATGTAAACCCAGTTCCTGATCTCATGTCATTGTGTTCTTTAAATCAAATGATAGTTCCTCACATGGGGGAAACCTGCATAATTCCATTAACTTTAATACAGCTATACTGATTTACACCAGCTGATGCTCTGGTCTAAAGTCTTTTCCTTTCCAGAAACGGACTTTTTATATAAATAATGCCAGTAAAAGTGTTATATGGCAGGTCCTATTTCACACAGAACAGACTGAGCTAACTGTACCACTTCAAGTATCACCCATTCTGCAAGAGTTGTCTATTCCGTCATAACACTTCCACATATCTCTCTCCTTGATTACACCTATCAAGCTATCAAACTTTCAGAATTTCTTTGGATGAGTGCCGTTTGCAGTCTTCTCTTTTCCCACTCTTTACTGTTGGTCCCAAAGGATTTTGTTCTCAGTCCCCTCTATTTCTTCCTCTACTCTCTCTCCCCCTGGGCTAATTCAAATGGTCCCCTGGCTTTAATTATTATCTCTTGGTCAATGTCTTCTAAATCAGCTTCCAATCCTTCCACTCCTATTCAAGTCTTGCATCTTCAAATGCCTCTCAGATATTTGTGTCTGTCTGTGCTACTGCCATCTCAGACTCAACATGGCTGTAGCTCACGAAAGCTTATGCTCAGATAAATTGGTTAGTCTCTAAGGTGCCACAAGTACTCCTTTTCTTTTTGCGAATACAGACTAACACGGCTGCTACTCTGAAACATGGCAAACACTGCCATTTTTCCTTCCTAACCTTCATATCCCCTCCCTTCTCCAGCACAGATAAGAACAGCACTGTCATTCCACATGATCCAGTTTCTTACTAGAGACTGTTATTTCTTCCTCTAAGTTTCTAAAATATAGTCTCCTACATTCCTACTGTAAACACACTTTCCCATACCTTGATCATCTCTCACTTTGGTCACTGCAACCTCATCCTTTTTGCGCCTGATTCTTTGTGTGAGTTGTATGCACAGCAACCCACTAAGGGACAGATGTGTACATTTAAAACAAACTCATCTCCACACTTTTTTGACAGCGATCAAAGTCACAAAGGCCCAGATTTTTTAAAAAGTTACTAGAGTGTTATGCACAAAATACTTTATTATCTACATAAGAACGGCCCTACTGGGTCAGACCAAAGGTCCATCTAGCCCAGTATCCTGCCTTCTGACAGTAGCCAATGCCAGGTGCCCCAGAGGAAATGAGCAGAACAGGTAAATCATCAAATGATCCACCCCCCGTTGCCCATTCCCAGCTTCTGGCAAACAGAGGCTAGGGACACAATCGCTACCACGCATACATTGCACTTGTGCATAGAATTACCATAAGAGCATACACAAATGGATATCATAATGTACAGTTGCTTGCACAAATGCCCTGTTTCCCAGCACAAAATATATATGATCTTGATCCTTGTTATTTAAAAATTTGGCCTCAAGTGTATTATTTATTGGAATTGAATGTAGGATATAATCTTCTCAGGATAAGGACTGTGTTTTCCTTTGTGGTTTGTACTGCACCAAGTACATCAATAAATAAATATATTAAACTTCTGAGCTAGATCCTTCTGTACAATCCATCTGCTTTGCTCCATTCTGGCAGTACAAAAATGCTAAAGCTGGTTTAACAACAAACCTGTGGATCTTCCTTGCATAGAAGGAATTCCTGAGTGGTATCATTGGCATGGTGGTGCCTCTATGATGCCCTTTTCCCTTGGCTCCTGATGTACTGGGTGGAGCTGTGTTAAAGGGACATGGCAGATGTGTCACTACACTCTGACAATCCCTACCTATCATAATGGACCCCTGAGGCTGTAAGCAGTCAGGTATAATTTAAAGCAGTCCTGAGGCTGTTCTAAGTTTGATTGGAGGGGATGGACTATCTTCTGGCCAATCCTAAGATTGGGGTGGTGGCACAAGTATGTCTTAAAAGAATGCAGAGAAAAGAATATATGGTGCATGACATATAGGACAAAACAATATACAGTAGAACTTCAGAGTTATGAACACCTTGGGAATGGAGGTTGTTCGTAGCTCTGAAATGTTCAGAACTCTGAACAAATATTATGGTTCTTTCAAAAGTTTACAACTGAACAGTGACTTAATACAGCTTTGAAACTTTATTATGCAGAAGAAAAATGCTGCTTTCCGGTTTTTTTTTTTAGTACTTTACGTTTAACACAGGACAGTACTGTATTTGCGTGTGTGTGTGTGTGTGAGAGAGAGATCTCTGTTGCTGCCTGAATGCATTTCCAAATGAGATGTATGATTGACTGGTCAGTTCATAACTCTGGTGTTCATAACTCTGAGGTTCTACTGTATGACAATATGGCACCCGGTGAGCCCAATAAAAGCCCATGTGTTTAAAAATATTATATTAGAAAAGAACTTCCCTAAAGTGTATACTTTAGGTCCTCAGACACGTGCACACACAACAATAATTTATGTCAATGGGAGCTGAATATTTTGGCCTAGTGTGTTTAAAGAAAAGCCAGGGCTGCACGACTCTGCCTCTAAACATGCTCAACTAGAAAATAGTCTAAGTTTTCGTCACAAATGAGAGCAGACTTCTTCCACCATTCCTTTCACTCTAGACAGAACAAACAGCATTAATCATGATTACCAGTGGCTTGACCATCATATATTATTGAAAAAGGAGCTTACATTAAATAAAGAGAGTAGAAACATATTCCATAGATAACTAATGGTGCAAATTAGCAACTAAGCCTGTTTCTCCACTCATTTAGAGATACTTACATTAGGAATAACTCCATTACAGTGAACTCAGTGACATGCTATATCAGTATAGTTGAGAGAGAATCAGGCCATTAGACTTCCTTTTGGAAGTATATTGCTTAAAAAAATAATAATATCACATTTAATCAAGTTTTCCACTAACTTTCCAGTCCGTTGCAATTCTGGTCCACTGTGTCCTCCTAGGGGTACCGGGTCTCCGTGAGCTGCTGTTCCATTTGGCACTCCTGGGATCTTGCGCTTCTCCTAGAAGAAAGAAAAGCCATTTTCTATTGAGTTTCACCCCAAAATGCAGTTTTAGCAAAGGACACAAGTAGGCACGTGGTGCAGTCAGGTATTTTTTCTGTAGAGTATCCTTTTCAGTTTCTATGCAGAAGTGAAAGGGATGTGCATTTACAGAATTGTGTGCGTGTCCATTCTGTGGGGTGTTGTCATCTGAATGAAGCTGTGCTGCCTCCAAATAGGTCAGGGTGCTCTGACCCAGGAGAAGCAACTTGCAAACGGTAGGGTGTAGCAGCACTGCCGCTCAGTTAGTAGCACCACTTCTAAGCTTCCAAAGCAACCCTCTCTCTGCAGGAGTAGAGATGGCAGTAGAGCCAGAAGTGAGATGGTTTCAGTCAATAGGAGCTCTCTGTGGTGGCCATGGTACCAGCACTCTCCAATGGTAAGCTGCTTCTCTTCAGGAGGAAAGCACAGCAAAGTCCAGGTGTGGGCATGGGCTAGAAGCTGGACCCATGTCCCAGCAAGGGTGTTACTGACACCAGGAAGACATACAGGCTACTGAATAGGCTAGTTTACCCTGGCTCCATCTTGACCACCATCTGCGGCAATTAACAAGTCACTTGGGATATCACCTCCGTCCCACAGCAGGGAGGGATCAAAGGGACTGCTGCTATTAACAAGAGAGTGACAAAAGGATCAGTCAGGGCTGGAGGACAATCCCTTGCTCCACAGCTATGCAGGCTCCCTGTGACTATTCCACCATTTTTAATGTAAACAAATAGGGACCCCCTTGTATATATTCCTGACTCCCTCTCTTCCCTGTTGGCTAAGGTCTGCAGTAACTCCCAGCACAGGTACAGAAGAGATTGGCTTACTTGGATGTAGAATGGAATGAGGACTTCTCTTATGTACTTTATGTCTCTATCTCCCAGCTAGCAGAGAAGCACCCACCTCCTTTGCAGCAAGTATGACTCATCTCAGCCCCTTCCCTGTTTCAGAATTGCTTAATTCAGTGCGCAGTGGATCTACCTATCCTTAAGGCTCTGTCCCATAGACTCAGCCCATTGTGGCTAGAAGTTGAACCCTTAAGTGCTGCAATAATTGTAAATCAATCTCAAAGGTTTCCCAAACATGGTGTTGCACCCATAAGGTGTGGAAGAATCTTATATATGAAAATATCATAAGGGGTTCCTTTGTTGTAAAAAAATAAATACAAAATTGGGTCCAAGGAAATTGTGCCAAAAAAAAACCCCAAAACCCATTTTAAATCAACAACAGACTAGGATGTTTTATATCTATTCTCTTTTTCTAGGTCATTATATTTCCACTTAAAACTAGCAACTCAGCAAAAACAGACCCATCTTTTGAATATAACAATAAACAAAATAATATTTATGTGACAAGCGTTCCCTTGCCAAGAGGCTTGAGGTGCCAAACAATTTAAAATGCAGTACAATTATAATCGAACAGTAGAAAAATAGATTGCATTTTAAAAGCCATTTAACCATTTGTTGAACATGTACTAACAATTAATTAATAGTTTAGGAACGCAATCTAGTTTGAACAAAAATATTTCTTTATTCCTGGACTTGCTTACACCTATCCTGATGAGAATGGTGTGTACCTAGGGAGGCCAAGGTCACAGTTTAAAAATAAAACAAAATACATTTCAAATATCTATGTTTCTGCAGAGTAACAATGGCTTCACAACATTCTCATTTATTAATCATTTCTATGGATGATAGAGATCTTGTACCAATTTCTCTCCTTTGCTTCAATCTTAAAGTGAGTTTACTTAACTTACTGATTTCTTATTTGAAGTGCAACAAGGACCATAGAAAGAGTAAAACTGTATCACTGCTTTCACAGTCCTGCCCTTTGAAAAGTAGGCAACCAATGTCCTTTGAAGTAAAGTAATAAAGTGATTGTTTTATCCAAAACCATGATTTACACCGACTATTCTAGTCTATACTACTGTATATAGGTTCTTGTATAGCGCTCTTCACCATAGTATCTGTGTGCCTTCCAGTAGTGCATTAAGCAACGTGACTAACATCTGTCACATGTTTTTTTTCATCCTCTCCCCAGGGGGAAGAGTGTGTACAGCATTTTGTTTTGTGTTACTGATATCCTATTATTGATATTAGGGCTCTTATGGCTGCTCTTCTATAGAATAAGCAGCACACAGATAAGAGCATAATTTGCCCAGAGAGGATTACATGAACAAAAGGCCTTTAGATTATCTTAAAAAATCACTAGATCAGCTTAGAAATGAACAAAAGACATTTTACACCCACAAAATAATTAAATGAGTATGTGGTCTATTGGAGAGCAGTTTCTCTCTCAGATACTTCTAACGCACCTGTCATTCTAGTATCTAAGTAACACAAAGTCAAAATCAATGCACTTGTTTTGTTCTATTTCATACAACTATTTGTCTCTGCTCAGAAGAGGCCGAGAACTGAACTAAGTATGAACATCAGTCTCAGCACCACAGGGGATTGTTCTTGCCAGTCCAGGGTCAGTGTGAGTAAGTTAAACAGCAAAGTAATGCATGGAAGTTCATACTTCAGCTTACTACATGTATTGTCATAGTAGATTAATAAAAGACTTTATCTTACAACATTTCTAGTCCACTAAACTATTAGAAACTCTAATTTGCACTGTGCATACCTGAGAGGGAACATTTTTGGGTGGCTCTATTCGAATTGTTGGGTCCCATTCTCCAGGAGGGAGAACTGTAACCTGATCAAGAAACTCATCTATTCCAGAAACCAAGTCATTACGATCTTTAGCTTTATAAGCAACATCATGGAATACCTGTTAAAGAAAACAAAAGAAGTGAAATACAAGAGATTCTCATTTTACATGTAAACAAGAGTGTAAAATCCTTCATGATATCCACCTCTCCAACATGGTATGTAACTTATTTATTTCCTCAGTTTTAAACTGAATCACAGCTTTGAACTAGCTGTAGTTTCTAGTAAGATAGCCAGTGTGGAAAGCACCCTTCAAGATTGCTGAATTTTCCAAGGATCTTACAGTTTAAAAAGTGTGGTTGGTTTCACTGAAAAGTGATTCTGTAAAAATGGCATTTTCCTATTCAACAGATCTGATCCGTGAGTGTGAATTTTGTATCTGCTTACTTCAATGACAAAAGTTTCTTCCTCTAACCATCACAGCTATGGGATCATAAACTGGATTCTAGTTCTGTTTGCACATCATAAGAATGGTTAAACTATGTTCCAATTGGAGGCTCAAATCCTATCTTTGCTTACATCCATGCAACTTTATTGAAAAAAGCCAGATAGATCAGAAAAGCATGTCTGTGTATTTGGCTGCAGCAGCAGGAATATAATCATGGTGTTGAACCTTATACTACAAAATAAAAATGCTGAAATACAAGGGTTCAGAGACAAAAGTAAGTGCCTGAGATAAGTGATCCTCAGCTATCTAGTCACCTAGAAGTGTTAGTAAGCTTGCAGGTAGGTCAGTTATAGACAATATTTTCATTAAAATGTTACAGCAACTCTGCAAATGACTTCACAGACCTATACATTTATTAGCTATGGACTAACATCAGGATGTAGTTGCCAACTGTTCAAAGAGAGTTTCTCAAAGACGGACTTAAAATGATGGGGATTCCCACTAATTAGGCAGGTTGGCAAAGTATTTCAGGAGTACAGATGGGCACTGAGCCTGGTGAACTTTTTGGTTTGGGGTCATCCTCAGTTTGAAATAACTGTACAAACAAACAACAAGGAGTACTTGTGGCACCTTAGAGACGAACAAATTTATTTGAGCATAAGCTTTCGTGAGCTACAGCTCACTTCATCGGATGCATGCAGTGGAAAATACAGTGGGGAGATTTTATATACACACAGAACATGAAACAATGGGTGTTACCATACACACTGTAACGAGAGTGATCAGGTAAGGTGAGCTGTTACCAGCAGGAGAGAAAAAAACAAAACCCAAAACCTTTGTGTAGTGATAATCAAGGTGGGCCATTTCCAGCAGTTGACAAGAATGTGTGAGGAACCTGACAGTTGACAAGAACGTGTGAGGGGAGAGAGGGGGGAAATAAACATAGGGAAATAGTTTTACTTTGTGTAATGACACATCTACTCCCCATCTTTATTCAAGCCTAAGTTAATGGTGTCCAGTTTGCAAATTAATTCCAATTCAGCAGTCTCTCGTTGGAGTCTGTTTTTGAAGTGTTTTTGTTGAAGAATTGCCACTTTTAAGTCTGTAATTGAGTGACAGAGAGATTGAAGTGTTCTCCGACTGGTTTTTGAATGTTGTAGTACTTGACATCTGATTTGTATCCATTTATTCTTTTACGTAGAGACTGTCCAGTTTGACCAATGTACATGGCAGAGGGGCATTGCTGGCACATGATGGCATATATCACGTTGATGGATGTGCAGGTGAACGAGACTCTGATAGTGTGGCTGATGTGATTAGACCCTATGATGGTGTCCCCTGAATAGATATGTGGACACAGCTGGCAACGGGCTTTGGATGTAGAAGCCCTCTACACCAACATTCCACACAAAGATAGACTACAAGCCGTCAGGAATAGTATCCTCGATAATGTCACGGCAAACCTGGTGGCTGAATTTTGTGACTTTGTCCTCACCCATAACTATTTCACAATGTATACCTTCAAATCAGTGGCACTCCCATGGGTACCCGCGTGGCCCCACAGTATGCCAACATTTTTATGGCTGATGTAGAACAACGCTTCCTCAGCTCTCATCCCCTAATGCCTCTACTCTACTTGCGCTACATTGATGACATCTTCATCATCTGGACCCATGGAAAAGAATTCCACCATGAGTTCCACCATGAGGAATTCCACCATGAGTTCAACAATTTCCATCCCACCATCAACCTCAGCCTGGACCAGTCCACACAAGAGATCCACTTCCTGAATACTACAGTGCTAATAAGCAATGGTCACATAAACACCACCCTATACCGGAAACCTACTGACTGCTATACTTACCTACATGCCTCCAGCTTTCATCCAGACCACACCACACGATCCATTGTCTACAGCCAAGCTCTACGGTACAACCGCATTTGCTCCAACCCCTCAGACAGAGACAGACACCTACAAAATCTCTATCAAGCATTCTCACAACTACAGTGCCCACCTGCTGAAGTGAAGAAACAGATTGACAGAGCCAGAAGAGTACCCAGAAGTTACCTACTACGGGACAGGCCCAACAAAGAAAATAACAGAACACCACTAGCCATCACCTTCAGCTCCCAACTAAAACCTCTGCAACGCATCATCAAGGATCTACAATCTATCCTGAAGGACGACCCATCACTCTCACAGATCTTGGGAGACAGGCCAGTCCTTGCTTACAGACAGCCTTCCAACCTGAAGCAAATACTCACCAGCAACCACACACCACCCAACAGAACCACTAACCCAGGAACCTATCCTTGCAACAAAGCCCGTTGCCAACTGTGTCCACATATCTATTCAGGGGACACCATCACAGGGCCCAATAACATCAGCCACACTATCAGAGGCTCATTCACCTGCACATCCATCAACGTGATATATGCCATCATGTGCCAGCAATGCCCCTCTGCCATGTACATTGGTCAAACTGGACAGTCTCTACGTAAAAGAGTAAATGGACACAAATCAGATGTCAAGAATTATAACATTCATAAACCAGTCAGAACACTTCAATCTCTCTGGTCACTCGATTTTAGATCTGAAAGTTGCAATTCTTCAACAAAAACACTTCAAAAACAGACTCCAACGAGAGACTGCTGAATTGGAATTAATTTGCAAACTGGACACCATTAACTTAGGCTTGAATAAAGACTGGGAGTGGATGTGTCATTACACAAAGTAAAACTATTTCCCTATGTTTATTTCCCCCCTCTCTCCCCTACTGTTCCTCACACGTTCTTGTCAACTGCTGGAAATGGCCCACCTTGATTATCACTTCAAAAGGGGTTTCTTTTTGTTTTTGTTTTTTTTTTCGTTTTTTTTCTCTCCTGCTGGTAATATCTCACCTTACCTGATCACTCTCGTTACAGTGTGTATGGTAACACCCATTGTTTCATGTTCTCTGTGTATATAATATTTCCCCACTGTATTTTCCACTGCATGCATCCGATGAAGTGAGCTGCAGCTCACGAAAGCTTATGCTCAAATAAATTTGTTCGTCTCTAAGGTGCCACAAGTACTCCTTTTCTTTTTGCGGATACAGACTAACACAGCTGCTACTCTGAAACCTGTACAAACAAACTACAGTTAATCGATAAATACCTCATCTGTCATTAGTGTTGCAATTGATCTTCCAATCTCATGGTACTGTTGGCCCTTCCCTAGTGGTCCCAGAAGAATAAACAAAAATCTGCAAATAAAAAGCCAAAAACCAGATATTTCAAGAATGGAAAACTTAAATTAACATCATGTAACACAGAAAAGTTCATAAAATTGATTAGAGGAAGTAATATCTAAAGGGGGGGAAATAACCTCTCTCTAAATATCCTTACATGGTAATTTAAAATTGGAGACACAATTACAAAATATTACATAAATGTGTATTATGCAAGGAGCATTCAGAGATGGTCTGAATAGCTGTAAATACCCAAACTCACTTAGGTTCCACAAACATGCAATTAAATTGTGGGTATTCTAAAGATTAGGCAAAAGTACTTTTGACAGAAGCATATATTATCAGTATGTAGCATTTTTGCAAAATTATGGAAGATACCCTATCCCCAGACAGACACACAAAGTGTGGGAAATAAGTATTGTTGTCTTCTCACTATGTCTTTTATTTAAGAGGATTCTAGTCCTCCTCTATGCCATTCCCTATACATCTATTTTCAAGTATCGGAACTATGGAATGTTCTGCCAAGAGCTCATGGGGTTGCCAAATAGAGCAACTGTCAAAAAATTTTCATTGTAAACTTTTTTCTCAAAAAAATGATGATTTTAAAAAAATAAAATTGTTCATAGAAAGTTTTTCTTTAATTTACCCAACCAATTAAAAAAAATACCCCAACTTTTTTTTACTAGCGGCAAAATGAAAGCAGGGGAAAACTGGAAAACTCAAAACCCAAAACATTTTCAGTTTCAGAAACAAAAATGTTTTTGAATTTTCATCAAAAATTTTGAGAAGCTTTTTCCCCTGTTTTTTGCAGATCATACTCGCCATATTTTGACCAGCTCTTGAGCCATGTTGTATAAAGAAGATGCAGTATGTAGAGTTTTCATCCCCGTATAGTTGTATAGGTGCACGCGCACACACACACATATATATTTGCCAGTTAGCCAACCATCAGCCAGATTTGTTTTCCAAGTTCATGTTTACTAAAGTGACAAACCCAGTTAGAGCTGATCTAACTATCCATTAAGAATTCAGCCTTTTTTTTCTCCATGCAAATCACTCAGAAACTGAATTCAGTGAATATACTTGTTATTCATAAGTATTCACCAAGTATTTATATGAACACTTTTTACTGTGGGGTGGTCAAGCTACTCACACCATGAATAATGAATAGTCAGAGTATGATTGGTCACCCAAGTCACATGGTTTTGTTTCTACTCTGTTTAAAATCAGCAAATGGCAAAGAATGAATGATGAACAGAGCACTTCTAGCATGAGTTAGTTTTTGGACAAATAATTATCCAGAACACACTCATGATTGTGCCATCAGCTCAGAGTAATGGGCACTGCACTGCTGCATCACCAAGAGTTATGATCTCCCTGCTGGTTCCCTCACTGCTTGGATAAGGGAGTAGACTGCTTCTGTTCTGTTCCCAGTCCATTGGTCCAGTTATGCTATCTGGCACATTCGTGGGGTGAGGTTAAGGCTCTGTCCACTCCACACCCCATTTTGTGCCTACCTGTGCAAGAAGGGGATGTGGCGGCTGTGAAAAACCTTCTTCCCCGGCCATTCTGCTACCCACGATGACTCTGCACCACCACATTAGCTGGGCCACAATTAGTCCCTTATATTAAAATTAACTAAATATTAATATTTAATTAAATATTAATTATTAATATTTCCACCAACATTTGTACTAATCCCCAATTAGTTTTAACTTTTCACAGACAACTACATTTTGTATCAGCATATCATTGTTTATATTGTGGTAGCATCCTCAATGTTTAGCTTTCCTGGGAAATTTCTCCCCTCTTTTACTTCATTTTAAAATTATTTAGACAATAAAATAAAAAGTTAGAATTCATTTCTTCCCCTCTCCAGGTTCTCCTGAAAGGGAGAATACAAGCCAAATCCAAGGATGCAAAGGGAAGGGGTCTAATCATGGAGAACAAACTATGGGAGGAGCAGTGGTGAAATTTGTGGGTACTGGAATCCAATCACCCCTTTCAGTTCTCTCTTTTTCAGCTGTTTACCCCAGATGCCTACTGCTCTTGAACAATACTATGTTAATAAAGAATTGGAATGGGCTCTATTCTTTATACCAATGTATTTATTTCCTTTGTCATTTCTCCCTTCAGGAAAAGTTATGCAGGATTATGCAAACAATTATAACTCCCAGGTAACCTGATCAACCTCTTTGCTGTTTACTCCTTCAGTTTCTTAGCAATTCGTCTGTAATGTTTGTAATTCAAATATGCTAATCCGTTCATCATAGTTTCAGAAACAGTGCACTTCTGCTTCTACTTCTGAGAAGGGCACACAGGCCTCAGGTCCAATAATTAACCTAAGTATGCACTATTTAAAGGAAGGAAAGGAAAGGTAAGGTGTGTGCCCCTCTTATGAGGTAACAATTCATTTAGTAACTGGATAAAAAACAGGGCTGAAGGATGATTCCCATCCACATCCACAAATGCAATTTAGAAAAATGTGAAATGGAATGAACTACCATCTATATTTTTAGCACAATCTACACTTACCTTGTTGGAATTGGAACTTCAGCTAGTCCTGAAAGCAATACTGCAGGGGACAATCTGACAAAAGCAACTACAGCACGATCCAAAAACTCTAGTTCACCAACTAAAATGTTTGACGCTTCAGCTCCAGGAGGTATCTTTTTCATAAAGTGTAGGTCAACCTAATAATTAAAAGAATAACAGCAGCAAAGTTCAAAAGAAAAGGTTTGGTATATTATCTGAAAAACTAAGGTACACAACAATCTCTCTCTATTTCAATGACACAGAGCCACCACCTAACGTACGACCAGCTGCCTGAGTTCACTTCACTTGGTCACCACCTAACGTACGACCAGCTGCCTGAGTTTTTTTAACCAGTCTACTTGCAATGTTTTCTTTTCTTGAATAATTTTAAAAAGAGAAATAAATGAATGGTTCTCTGTAATATGAATAACTATCAGTCTTTAGCATTTGCCCAAGTGTGCAAACGGAATATAGATAATCCCACTGCACAACTTTTAATGCATCCTAAATACTTTACCTACAGGACCAAAGCAAATATTAATGGGAAATACACCATTTTTTGTTTTCTTCTATCTTCTTTATTATGCTAATTAAAGTAGTTATGAGAGGGCAAAGCCTTGGCTTTGTCAGCAGGTGCTGCGTAAAGGAAACTTGAATTCAGTGGATGAGGTTGCCATGCTAGAGTCCCAACAAGACGGGAGATTGACACCTTCCTTCCATGACTGTTTCTTATCAACCAAAAATCACAAAGCACTATTGGTGTCAGGCTTGGAGGAAAATGTTTTCCAACCTCCTGACCATGAGAAAATAAGCTATGAACATAAGTGACGTGGGGTAATAAGTTTGAAGCTACAGAACAGTGGTACTCAATGTTGAAGAGATGGAGAAGCCATGTCACTACTGAATGGCATCACAGGTTGATTATCCCTTATATAAAGTTCCTTAAGGCCTGACTGGAACAAGCTTTTGGCAAGAGTCAGACCCGTCTTAAAGACATACAAACATTCAACTTTTTAATTTTGTTTTATTTTAGATTTGAAATGTGCTGGGTGTATATCAAACATTAAAACTCATTTAGATTGTTAAAGCTGGATCTTGATTGCACCATTATTTCTATATAGTCTATAGTTATTTGCCTGATATTCAGACTCATTCATATATTTATGTATTACTTCCACAGTACCATTCTAAATGTCATTATGTAATAACTATAGTAATACAACATGTATAATTGACTTCATAATGCACTAGTCTTGCCTAAGAACTTCAGACTATATGGTTTTGTCATTTGCTTTCTTTTCACTAATTTAAACACAACAACAGTGACCAAATCCAATATAAACTGTTAAAGTGGACCATTTTAATGTCTATCTTACAGCCATCTGTCAGTACTAGTGTAAATAGTCTTCGGTAATATTTAGAAAACTGTTTTGTTTGCAAATGGCTCTGGCACTTACTCAGAATTTAGACATAACAGAGTTGCCTGTGTTATGAAATATATTTTTAAAATTTTATTATTTCCGTAAACCCAAAAAGCCATGTTTCTAATGTTACCCCAATCTAGCATAAGCCTTCTTTATGATAACATGAATGGTATTTCAGAGTGTTAGACAACTGACAAACCAACATGAAGGACTGAGGACTAGTAGACTGAAAGGTCTGAGTATATTTTCAGAGGACTAAGCTATCAGAGTCTCAGCAGATGCTTGAGAAAAGATCTCTTTCTCTTTTTGATTATTTTTTTAAAAATACATTGCCTATCATGGTCTCCAGGGGCTTCTGCCATGAATTAAAATTACAATCACAAAAAATTGAAACAGCAGCTGCTCCTCACCCCCAAAACCAGAAAATACCTAACTAGAGATGAAATCAAAATCCCAAACAATAACCTGTTATTGTACCCCAAAATCTGAGTAGGTAGACGAGCCCTGCAGTGTGCCATATTTAGGCTATTTCAGACCAAAAGATCTAAGACTGGGGCCCTTCATGGTAAACAGTTTATACTGAGGCGATTCCAGCTGGAGCTTTTCTACTGCGTGCAGTTTGGTAATATTATATGAAGAGAGAGGCACTCGCTCACGTAGGCAGATCCCAAGTCACTCAAGGGCTTTATAGGTTAAAATCAACACCTTAAGCTTAATCAAGAGACAACTAGGCAGCTGGGATAGATCATGGAGCATTGTGTCATGTGCTCAGGGTAAGAAACTCCACAGAGCAGGTGGACTGCTGCTTTCCGCATTAACTTTGGTTTGTGACTGGATCTTAGGTGTTGTCCCACATTAGCACGCATCTGAGGTGAGAAAGGCATCGTTGATAGTGGCAAGTTTCACATGGGAAAGAAAACAATCATACTCTCCTGGCCAAATGAAAATGAAAAAAGGACTTCCAGTAAACTGCTGCTATATTATCATTTAAGAGCTGGGGTTCCAAGAATACCTCTAGACTGTGAAGTCTCACAGCCAGCACACACCCCCCACTTCGGGGAGAGAGGATCTTCGCTATACCTTCCAGTTACTTCCTCCAACCTACCAGTTTCACCTCACTTTTGTTGAAAAAGAGCTTCAGCCAACTAGCCTTCATTCATGCCCCAATCTCAATGAGACACTGGCAAATTTATTTGATAGGACTGGCTGAATTAGGTTAGAAATAAAACTGGGATTCATCAGTATATGAAGGTACCACAACCCATTCCTCCTCACTAACTCTCTTAACAGCTCCATACGCACTGGACAGGATGGGAGAGAAGGTGAACTCAATAGGACACCACATGAGACTGCCCTTGGAGATGAAGAGCAACTATTCAACATCACCTTCTGGGAAGGCTCAGCAATGAAGGAATACTGGAACTGAATCCCACCCAATCCTGTTATAGTTCAAAGCTGAATCAATCATATCTCATGATCAATGGCATCACATGTATTTTGAAAGATCTTACAGTATCAGCATGGAATTCGGCTTTGATTAAAAAATGCTCTGTTTCTGTGCTGACCACATATATGTTGTAAGTGAGGGGGGCAAAGGTGCAGTCTCTTTAACACTTCCCTGCGGAATAGCCCAGCCTGCAGTGTAAATCAGAAGCAGAGAAGAATGATAGCGCAGTAAGCTTCAGTCATTCCCAGCCCACTCTGACACCAGGGGCTAGGATGGGGGCCAGGATCGACCCCTTAACCCAGGGGTGGCCAACCTGTGGTTCCAGAGCCACATGCGGCTATTCAGAAGTTAATATGTGGCTCCCTCTATAGGCACTGACTCTAGGGATGGAGCTACAGGCACCAACTTTCCAATGTGCCAGGGGGTGCTCACTGCTCAACCCCTGGCTCTGCCACAGGCCCTGCCCCCCTCCACACCTTCCCGCGCCCTCCCCTGAGCCTGCTATGCCCACGCTCCTCCCTCTCCTCTCCCCCATCCCCCAAGTCTCCTGCACACCACGAAACAGCAGATCAGGAGGTGAGGGAAGAGAGGGGAGGCGCTGATCGGTGGGGCTGCCAGTGGGTGGGAGGCGCTGGTAATGGGAAGGGGAAGCTGATGCGGGGCTGCTGACGTATTACTGTACATTGGCAATGTACATTGGTTATTTCTGGCTCCTTCTCAGGTTCAGATTGGCCACCCCTGCCTTAAACTATCTCTAAGCCATCCACAGAGGTCTGATGCGTTCAAGTAGCAATCAAAGGGCAGATTGCAGTGTTGAATCTGGCTCCTGATCTTTATCCATCAACAGGAAGATGTACTCTACCAATACCACCAATGCAGCCTTTGTGCTGTATCTGGATTGATATCCAGATTGAGGAGGCAAGTTGCTTAGAAGTTTGGAATGTTAGAAGGAGCCCTTGGGGAGCTGGATTAGTGGGCAGAGTGTAAGCGAGGCATCAAAGGCGCTTTTTGTAGAAGATAAAATGAAATTAACATGTTGAACAAAATTAGAGTAAGAAATTACAATACTCAGGAGAAGTACTTTAAAAGTATTGTCCACATGGCACCAGCAAAGTGCTCTAGAAGGGTGTGATTTGCTGAGCATTCTAATGCATCACGCACTCTTTCCCATATAGACCTTGTTGGCGCACTCTAAAAGTACCTTCATTTGCATTAACATAGTCCTCTTTGAAATGAGACTATATTATTGTGAAGTAGGAACCTTTTAGAGGGCAGTTTGCATGCAGCATGCTAGTGCACTTTAGAAATCACACCCCTCTAGTGCACTTTGCCACACCATGCAGACAAGCCCATTGTGTGCTCTGCATAACATTACTTTCCCCTCAATCTAAGCACGTTATCCAATTACTGCTGTCAGAAGTTACTATACTGGCACTTATCAAGGGAGATTGTATCCCTAAATATACAGGCTTAAGAGGATAAACTAAACTATATAAAATACAGCTAGGAAAAAGTCTTCTAGTTAAAATTCCATGAGGCAATTTTATCCACGTAAACAAAAGCTGTCTCTTTCCTACTTCATGAAACCACTACTGGTGTTTAACTTACTGAGGGTTCTTAAGATTAACTAGAAAGGTGGGACCTTGTTACCCTATCACACCCAGGAGTACGTGAACAATTTTTATAGTAGGGCTGCTGTTGGTGGAAACCACGGTGTTTGTTATTACTATTTCAAGCCAGCGGGCATTGCAGCACCCCCAGCACCTCTTGGTCCAGCACCACTGCTCACACCAGTGAGAATCCGGAATAGTTCTGGTGAAGTCAATGATATCATATCAGTGTAAAACTGGTGAATGAAGGTTCAAAATCTGCTGTCTCCATTTTCCTTCAGCATGAAAAGCATACCTTGAAAACAGAGTCTGGTTTTGAAAGCTGTGGAGTCAAAGACCCACAACTATGAGTTCAGTGGGTTCTGACATTCAAATTTCAAAGTGATTGTGGAGAACTGAGAAAAGCATTAAATGAAGTGGTGTAGTGTTCTCCAGGTTGCTGTTGATCTCATCGCTGCACTTTTAAAATTTAAATTAGACAAATCTATTTTTATTGTTACCCTTTACAATAGATGTTACATTTCAATACACAGAACATTCACCAAAAAATATTAATATTACTGTGCACCAATTAACACTTTTAAAAACAACATTGAATAAAAATGTTATACTCTAAAAAGGAATACATTTGTTTACTGATACCTATATTTATGTATTTACAGGATTAGTACTGGCCTCCAATTTGAATTACATGTCTCTGTTATAGTGAAATTTCCTTATAACCAGTGTAGAAAGACAGCCAGAGCGCTGCCTCATCTCTCTCTCTCTCTCTCTCTCTCTCTCTCTCTCTCACAGTGATGCAAAGATCCTTTTCATGTCTTTGTTTCATCCCATGTAGACAACTGTACTGCCCTTTTTAGGGCTGATTCCTAGCCCCTGCACAAAAAACTGACAGACTTCAGCTGGTACAAACTGCTGCTGCTAGGATTCTGTCTGGCACCAGATGGAGTGAGCACATAACTCTATTGCTGGCTCAATTATACTGGCTGGCAGTCAGATTCCACAACAGATTCAGATTTCTATTCTTCACTAACTGTATACATCCCTTTAGAATGTTAGTTCTAATAACCTTTCCTGACTTGCTCAAATCTTACCCACCCAAGCACCAGTTGAAGTCATCTGTTGCTGGCATGCCTATTTCATGCCTGTACCTAATGTGAAAGTTTGTTTTAGGCACGCAGCACCTTCTCCAAAGATGAGGGACATTTTTTATACCAAAACTGAAGACTAGCTTGTGTTTCCTTGCTTTCTATTATTAGTTTGTCATTAAAAACCATACCACTGAACTACTATACAACTTTGTAAAGTGCATTGAAAAATCTTGGCGTGACACAATGCTATGAAGTTATAGACATTTAACAAAAGCAAATTATTCTTCAGACACACAGAATCCACAAAAGCAGGTTACAAAAAGGGCATTTTACATTTACGCATTATTCCCACAAGAGAACATATGCTAAGTCCAAATGATAAGCAATCTGTATTACTTTCCTACTTAGTCAGCCCTTTACTCATTTCTGAGACCTCTCCCTACAATCTGTTGCCTCCTTACAGTGTTATGCAATGAAAAGTGTGTCTAATCTCCTGGAATGTGATTTCCTGTTAGCAATATTTTAACAACGTTTTATTCGAAACATTTAAAAACCTTCTTTATTGTAGGTGCAACATATGTATTTTGTAGCATTGACATGTGACAATTTATAATATTGAAGTGAAACATTTTTAGAGCTTTCTCTGATTAACACAAACCACTCTTGTTATTTAAAATTTCTTCTTGCCAGTCAGAAGGCTCTTTTCACAGTCAATAAATGCTTACCTTGCTAAAGTCAACAGTGCTGTTTTCTCTGCTCACGTCATTTTTATTTTCAATGCAGGCAGGAGCAGACTGTGGAGAAACAATCTGACCTGCTAAAAAAATATATTGTTATTACAGAATACTAACAATTATTTACATTTCTACAGAAGCATTCTATGAAACAAGTGTTAGAATTAAATTAGAGTATCACATATGTTTCATACTGCATGTGTATGAGAATGTAAGCATGGAAGTGAAATTAAAGACTTATTTAGAACAACAGACAAATTCTCAACAGACATAACATTCATTAGCTGAAGCTAGAGATGGGAGAATCCATTTTAGAAAAATTTAAACCTACTGTTGAATATTGTGAGGACAGATTTTTGTGCCATTCACAGCGTATAAGTTCTGTTAAGAGTTGTTACTCCATTAAAAAATCCTTATTTAAAAAACAGTCCCACATCTACCAAGGAAATTTCCTAAGCAATGTGAGGAGCTGCCAACTTTAGGCCTCAGTCCTAAAAACTTACCCACGTGAGTAGTGAATCAAAGGGGACTCCCCATGTGCATAAGTTTCCTCATGTGCATAAATGGGCATTGACTAGCATGACAACCAAAGCTAGAATAAAGTATCTTGTCATGAAAAATAAATGTATTGAAATTTAGGCTGTTCAAAAAATTATAAATTGTTAAATAAATATTGAAATGGAAAAAAAACTTTTAAGTGAAGAAATTCCCAATAAAATCCAGGCAGGAAGAAACACAAAATATTTATAAAAATTAGAAGTGCTCAGGACAGGAGGAAGTGTTCAAACATAAGCCATAATCATACAAACAAACACAGGCATGAGTTTATTCACATTAGTGGTGCTAGTGAAGCTAATGGGATTACTCATGAATGAAGTTATACATGGGGGTAGTATGTGTTTGCAGGATTAAGGCCTTAGACTAGTGTCCTTATAGCACAATGGTCATGTGGAAATATGGCTCTTCCAGTCTTATGTAGACCAGCACAATGAGTAATGATGTGTGGTTCTCAGCCTGGTGTGACTCGCAGCATTTTCCATCTTCTCATTTGAATATCATTCTTTGTTTTTCTAGTTACAGTCAGTTATCTATTAATCTCAACTGAGTTGAGTATTTTTAGCCATTTAAGAAGAGGGACAAACATTATTACTTAAAAGTTGTTTTACAGGTCTCCGAAACAAACAAGCAAACAAGCAATAAGGCTATAGGAAACTAATATTCTTGTAGGGGAAGCCTGACTAAGTGTGAATAATAACATTGCGGTAAAATAGTCAGGTTTTGCCACTGAAGGTGCAAAAAGAGGATTAGTAGCAGAAGAAGGGCATGTAAGGGAGAAAAATATCCATTCATATATTTAAAATATATTAATTAATGTGGCCACTCATCTCCCTCTGGAAGACAAGGGAGGGAATGGCAAGGGAAAGAACAGTTCATTTAATTCCTTTGGTTTGATTGTGAGAATTAGAGTAAATCCTATCTCAAAAAAGCCCTGTAAAATTTAAAGGACTTGGAGGGGAGGGAGACACACACATAAATACCTTGGGTGAAAAAAATGTTGAACTGATTGGGTGGGAAGTGGCAGGTCAGAAGGGGAGAAAGTTGGGGAACCTAGCCACAGACAGAAAACTCCAGGCATCTAAGGGGGGTGTAAAAGAAGGCCTGACAACTGAAAGCCTAGCAGCAAGTAAGATGTCTAGTAAGGGTGAGTGACACTGTAATAAAAATCAGGAGCAACTCAAGAAATAAAGGGCCCAAGCCTGCAAGGTACTAAGAAGCAGATTTCCAAAGGTATTTAGGTGCCTAAAGATGCAGATAGTTAGGTACTCCAGAGCTAAGCAGCTAACCTTTTTTAGGCACTTTTGAAAATCCCCACTGCACCTTTAGGTACCTAAATCTGCCCCTAAATACACTCAGCTGCCATCAGGAAAAGCTAAGCAACTTGCAGGATCACGTCCTGCGGGGAGCTATAGAAGTACCTTAACCCTGGACAAAGAATAGATGTCCAGCTTTCTGCCACACAATCAATGAGCATTCCAGTGAAGAACTGACAGGGATTTTCTGATTTCCACAAATCAGAAAATGTGATTTCCACAAAATCAAAGTTTTTCATAGGAAATTGTCTATGTTGTCAAAACAAAGGTTGAAAATATTGAAATTTATGATGAGATGAAAATTCTGATATTTGATCAATTCTGTTCCAGACAGAGAAGGAGAAAAAGAGCGAGTACTCTAGCAAATGCATCTAAACAAGCAGGTTACAATTCTGAGATATTTAATATTTAATTTTATTAATTAATAATTAATAGATTAATAGATTATTGTAATCTGAAAAATTTCCCATAAAACAAGGATTTTAAGAGAATGTTAATCTATACAAATGTTTCAGGGGAACAGCTACAATTTTTCCAAACGGTTCTCCCACTACTAGTTGTACATATTCGGTTATGAATGGGCAAACTGTTAATTAGCAGCCATTCAATTTGCCAGTCTCAAAATTATAACTTTAACTTTTAAAAAAATCAACTTCATACCCTTCATACCATATATTACTGCATATTACTATGTTTTCATGCTTTAAAAATTGGATTTTGATATGTAGCAATATCCTAGAATCATATTGGACCATAACCCTCCCAGACAATAGTGTTCAACTTCTTTTGATTATAGAACCACAGTATGTGAATACAACTTCTGCACCATTCTAGTGATTTCAATAATGTAATGTAAAACTCTCTGGTGACTCTGTACTGCATTTTTATTATTATTATTATTTTGCATTCTATTAAAGTGAAATGCACCCCTGTGGAGAGGCCCAGGAGAAAGCTTTTGCACCACTTACGTCACACTTAAGCTCTTTGCTAAGTGCTAAAGGTACCCTTAAATAGAGTTGGGCTTTGTATGCACATGAGTTAATTTCACCCTAATAGACTGCATGAAGAATAAATGCAATACAAAAATCGCCAGTGGTTTACATTACTCAGGGAAGAATTTCACAACTAGTAAGCATATGTAAACCAGAAGAGAGAGGTGTTCCAAAATGTCTGGGCCAGATTCTGCACTCAGTTACACCCACAGAACCCTAATGATTTGGTTGGGATCATAAGGGTGTAAGAGAATGTAAAATTTAGATTTGTAACTTAAGATCTATTTATTTATTTTTCTAGGCAAACAGGAAACATGTATAATTACAGATATTAGCATATACATTTTGTATGCTAGAGAGAGAGAGAGAGAGAGAGAGAGAGAGAAGTTAAACTTTTTTTCATAACTTAGTATTTACATCTGTATTATTATTCCATAAAGTGAAAGCTGAAATGCAATTCTTTAATTAAATTCTGGCCCTTGTACAAAGATGGAGTAAATGGGAGCAGAGATGTTTGGCAGGAGAAATAAAATCATCTCCTACGACTCCGAGCAAGACCATGGACATACTGCGCAGACTGTTATAACTGCTACAGTGCAGACTCAAACTTCACATAAGCATATACCTACCCATTGAGCTGGGGGTGTGATTCCCAGCTCAAGGAGAAATACTGGCTATAGCTTTTGCAGAGCTACCGTGCTAAAAATAAAATGTTGCTGCAGCAGTGCAAGCTGATGGTGTGGCTACCTGCCCCAAGTTTGTACCTATCCAAGACCCGAGGCATGTACTCAGGACAGCTAGTCCATCCTACCACTTGTGCTGCCACAGCTACCCCTTGTGTTTAGCTCTTTCTCCATGAGAAGGGCAATCATCATATCTAATTTTAAAAAGGGGAACAAAGAGGGCTAAGGGAATTATAGACTAGTCTACCTAACTTTGATAGCTGGAAAGATACTGGAACAAATTATTAAACAATCAATTTGTAAGCACTTGGAGGATAATAGGGTGATAAGGAATAGCCCTGTCAAACAAGGAAATTTGGTTGGTTACTGGCCTAGTAGATAGGGCGAAGCAGTAGATGCGTTATATCTTGATTTTAGTGAGGCATTTGACACTGTCCCACATGACATTCTCATAAGCAAACTAGAGAAATGTCTAGATTAAATTACTAAAAGGTGGGTCCACAACTCGTGAAAGACTGTATTCAAAGACTAGTTATTCAATGGTTCCCTGTCAAACTGGGAGGGCGCATCTAGTGGTATTCCACAGGGACCAGTCCTGGGTCCAGTACTATTTGATATTTTCATTAATGATTTGGCTAACAAAGTGGAGAGTATGCTTATAAAATCTGCAGATGACACCAAACTGGGTGGGGTTGAAAGCACTTAGGAAGACAGCATTAGAATTCAAAATGACCTTGACAAATTGGAGAATTGGTGTGAATTCAACAAGATGAAATTCAATAAAAACAAGCGTAAAATGCTTCACTTAGGAAGGAAAAATCCAGTGCACACGTACAAAATAGGGCATAACTGGCTAGGTAGAAGTACTGCTGAAAAGGATCTGGGCGGTTTTGTGGATGACAAATTGAATGAGAGTCAACAATGTGATGCAGCTGCAGAAAAGTCGAATTTCATTCTGCTGTGTATTAATAGGAGTATCACATGTAAAACATGGGAGGTAATTGTCTCGCTGTACTTGGCACTGGTAAGGCCTCAGCTGGAGTACTGTGTCCAATTCTGGGCACGACACTTTAGGAAGGATGTGGGCAAACTGGAGTGTCCAGAGGGAAGCAACAAAAATTATAAAAGATTTAGAAAACCTTACCTATAAGGAAAGATTAGAAAAACTGGGCATATTTAGTATTGAGAAAAAACACTGATGGGGGACCTAATAGTCTCAAATAAGTTAAGGGCTGTTATAAAGAGGGGGGTGATCAGTTGTTCTCCATATCTACTGAAAGTAGGACAAGAAGTAATAGGCTTAATCTGCAGCCAGGGAGATTTACGTTAGATATTAGGAAAAACTTTACCTATAAGTGTAGTTATGCTACGGAATAGGCTTCCAAGGGACATTGTGAAATCCCCAATATTGGAGGTTTTTAAAAACAGTCTGGACAAACACCTGTCTAGGACAGTCTATGTTTACTTGGCCCTGCCACAGCACAGGGAGTTGGATTTGATGACTTCTTGAGGTCCCTTCCAGCCCTCCATTTCTAAGATTGTATGAGACCTACAGTGAGTATGAATTCTCGAGATGGGAATCACACTCTCAACTCAAAGTGTAGACAGCCTGGGAACCTCTAACCACCTAACATGACGTCAATTTTTAATGGTCTAAACACTTGCTTTCACAGTTGTGTCTAGTAACTCCCTATGGTAACAGAAATGCACACAACAGGAAACACAACAGGCCCCAGTCAGTATGTGGAGTTTATGAATGGCTTTTGTTCTTTTTGCACGCACAAGACTTTATTTTTTATTTTCCATGTATGGTACAGCCATCTGGAAACAAATGATTTCATGAGACTCTTGGCCTTCATTAAAGTAAAATAGTATGTTGCTAGCCCTCGTAGCTGAGGAGAAAATCTGAAAATGCAAACCAAGTGGATCCTACAGGCTGAAAATCCAAACAGCAAATAAAGAGAATGCAATGTGCTTAATTTTGGGAGGTCTGACTCATTATTTTTGAATGCCCAAGGTTGGCAATATTGTGACTGGATCAATGGGAATAGTGGGGACCTAGTCAGTAGGATCACGGACAAGCCACAGCTACAGCCCATTAGCCACAGCAATAGCCACATTCATGCAGCTGTTCTATGTCCTGTCTTCAGGTTGAAGAAGATGATGCTACTGCTCCCCTCCAGGAACACCTGTGTATCTCTGTCAAGTCAAACACTTTTATTTGTACTTTGGGTTTCTGTGTGGATGACCAGAATTTCATTCTTTAACAATACTGAAGTATAGACAGAACACTTAAAAATCTAATGATATCAGCGCTTGGATTTATTCTACTGTCAGTATGTATCAAGCATTCCAACAGCTTTATTCTTCTATTTGAGAAGTCAAAGAGAATTGCAGATTTTCTAAAGCATATACCTGCCAATCAACTGTAACATGCTATCTAACTGAAATACTCAGCGGGCACACGAGCGCACGCACACACAGAGGGACTTAAACGTTTCAACAGACACACTCATGTTTAAGTAGGTTTTAGGGGTTATCGATTTAACTAAAATGCCAACACCAAAACAATGAAATATACTTCATGATTTTATGTAGAAAATGATTTGTTTTTAAGATAAAAGAAAATTCCCAAGACTTTAAAACTATGGACAGTAGATAGGCATGCTCAATTTTTGGAAAAAACAATCATTCAGAAGAAATAGACTCTTTCATGCAAAACCAAACCATTTATATATAAAAGGAATTAAAATGGGATCCATTTTTATATTGCATCAATAGATGCCTATATTAAAAGATACCTGAAAATTCAGTGTTTTGAGAAAACCTATTAATTACATCAAGTAAAAATCAGAGTTCCAGAAAGAGAATTTAAGCTACAATATACTATGGCCTTCCAAAATTTCAACCCAAAAGTTATTGCATTCAGGATACCTTCAGTACTCAATATTTATCAAGAAACCTTGTTTTTATCCAAAGAAAGACAAAAACAACCACAGTAAGCACAGTAATCACAATAAGCACAAAAGAACAAGGTACTACTAACAGAAATCAAGGCAAATCAAACATGGAGCTTCATAAACCCTAAATATTTACAAAATATTTATAAAAAAGCTACAGTACTCCTTTCCATTCAGTAATGGTTCAGTGTTTTGGGAGCACAGTATTGGGCCTTGTGGACTTTTAACTGTGACTTTTTACTAGTCACCAACTTTCAAATATTAAATGAGCTCACATCTAAGGAGACTAGGAAGCAAAGGTATATATAGTAACAATGTATTAAGTAGATTAGGGTCAGATTTTGGTCAGAGTATTGTAAAATTCAAATATAATACAAAAGTCAGCTTTTAGCTGCAGAATTTGTAAGGAACACATATTCTTAACTACCATGAATAAACTGCCATTCTCATTGTACCTACACAACTGAGAGTAGAATTTGGTGCTGTTTGAAAATACTTCTTATGAGAAGAAGCAGAGAAAGCCAGATTATGATTTTTTGTATACTAGACCTGAACCTCAAACAATTCCATGCATACCCATGCAACTCTAACCAAAATGTTGTGGTTTGCCACATTCTCAACTGATATAAGAAAATGTATTTATGAAGAAATGATTTCTAGTCTCAAATATTCCATCTTTGTTCCAAATAATTACCATCATCATGTAGGATTCTCGTATAAAATTATCACAGCTTCTGCCAAAGGCCTTAAATATTGATTATTAGCCTATAGCAAAAAGCTGCATGCTGGAAGGAAACTGAGTTGAAGACATGGATGTACATGTTAATTGACCTGAAACCCAAGCAGGATACATTTTTATACTACCTCTCAAACCTTCAAGGAGCTTACAGAACCCAAAGGGTAGGAGATGAGGGAGGTACAGAGATGAGATGAGCCTGTTAGAGACAGACACAACAAAGACAGAGCAAAATAAAGAAATATAAAGATGAATGACACAATTCCATACATGTAGATTATACATTTAATCATGGGTACAAGGAAGATATGGAGAAAGAAAGAACAAATATCAGGTGACAATGTTTAAGAATTACGTGAGCCTTAGTTCAATAATATCATGAGAAAGCTGTGGATAATAAGTCTTGACTAAAATTAGTTAGCTTGAAAAGAATGCATGTCAAATACGAAATACAATATTAGATCATTTAATTTAGAATTACTATGGTTGGGTCCAGCTGTATTGCTTATACAGAGAAAAGGAAACCTACGAAGAATTTGATCCCATATTACATATGCACCCAAAACCTCTCATTTAAGTCACTGGGTGTCTTCAACAGGCAAGGAATATAGGATCAGGCCCTTAGAGCCAAATTCACCACTGGTGTAAACAGAGGACTCTCTATTGACCTCAGAGTAGTTTCATCTGCTTTATATTAGCACTGAATTTCGACATTAATGCTTAACTGCAGATACAAGATTATGAAACTGGGATGAAAATAATGTAAACACACAACCCAATGGAACAGTAATTTATAATCTATGGGCCAAACTCAAAGGTGATGCACAAATCAGACGCCCTGACATGAATGTAGCTCCATTATATTCGCTTAAATCCATTATAGCAAGTGTAAGGAAGTCTGAATTGGGGCAATTTGCAAGCCAAGGAGCTAGAAGAAGGTGTGAGAAGGCATATGACAAAGTAAGAGGGGGGCTACTTTGACTCACACTTTTCTTATGTAACCCACTGGTGCGTGTGTTACAGGTCCCCCACTATGCTGATCTGCAAGGGATATGAATAATCACAGCCCCAAGCTCTACAGTATCATATCTGTGTCAAATTTAGAGGTGATTTAAACTGTATGTTGATAAGTGGGCATGACGGACTCTAAAGCAGTCTCAGTTGGTGTAAACAACACACAGAGGGAAAGAAGAAGGTGCAAGATGCATATTAATATGGATGGAAAGGGCAATTGTAACTTACACCTTCTTGCACCTAACTATTAATCACTTGTCCTGCTACCTTCCTTTCCTCAGCCTGTTGGTGTTTAAGTTACATCAGGAATGGGTTTGTCTATACTTGGAGCTGGGGGGTGTGATTCTCATCTCAAGGAGACAGAAATCACACACACTTATTAGCTCTGATCAAGTTAGAACACTAAAACTAGAACGTAGCTGCATCAGTGCAAGCGGCGGGAGAGGCTAGCTGTTAGTACGATCCCATCCTGCGACTTGTGCCACCACTGCTACCTTCTATTTTTAGCACACTACTGCAAATCTTTGCTCAATCCGAGCTAGAACAGGTATATCTCCAAGTGTAGTAGTTAAAGGTGTACAGCTAGTCAGAAACGGGGAGAGGGAGATTGCTGTTTACTGTCAGAATTTTGTTACCATCTGATTTTTCTGACCAACTATACTATCATGAAACTCACACGACTTGTTCTCTCTGCATGAGCCTGATTCAACAAAAATGTATGGGTAAATTCTGCATTGCAGAAACCTGTTCAAACGTGCTGAAAAATATTTGTTACCATTGCTATAATAATACAGAAGTGGTTTATCTGGTCAAACCTAGTTTTTAGGGATTTTCCATCATGTTGATACATACATTTACATATATAATTCTTCATCATCAGGATGAGGATTCTATTAATCTCACTAAAAATGTGTTACATAGCATTCCAAACTTGATCTGCAAAGATGACTTGGTAATGGCAAAAGATTATATATTTTAAAATTCCACTGGCTTTAATAGCATTTACTCTGAAATTCTTTTCCACCATCCATTCTGGGCGTTCAGTGTCAAACTAAGCTTTTTTTAAAAACCATTTTTGTTGTTGTTATGCCAAATTTGAGTGTCATTTTTTACTGGAACATCAAAAGCAGGCTTTTAATTCTCACAGTTTTGATGCTTAATGAAAAGTGAAAGTTAAACACAGCATGGCAGCATTAAAAATGCATGGTAAATCCATAGCAGCCTGACACTTTAGCCCCGAAGAGGATGTGAAGAAAAGCCATTGTAAACAAAAGATAATACTATTAAATACAAAGAAAATTAATTAGAAGGTCTGAGAGATTCACACACAAAGAAAAGCAGAGGAAGAACATAAGCACAAATATTTTCCAGTAATGTCATCAGGGCACAACAGACACTGGAGAGAGAAGGGGCTGAATGCCTAACTGCAGCAAGTGACTAGGGTGGAGGGAAATGGTGGATCTAAACCATCTTTCCATGCCCCAACCCTGGGGACACCAAAGGCATAGTGGTTTTACAAGTTACAGTAGTTGCAGCAGTCACACAGCACTATGCCATCTTCAAACCGCTTGAGGATTCTCAGTGTAACCAACTTGGGGTTTAGAAAGCATGGCCCCTTTAAAACCTTATCCTGAGGCATAGGAAGTGCTTGTTTTTCTAGGAAGAGGGGAGTCAAGATAGGGAGAGCGTCGGGGTTTGGGTGTCGGTAGCGCCAGACAAAGGGCTTACAGTGAGCAGGCTCTCCCACAGCAAAGCAGCTGAGAACCAGCCCAAAGCCTGGAAGGACAGAGCAGCTGACCAGGGATGTCCCAGGATGGGAGCCAGGAGGCGCACCACACCAAGAATCACCTGAGAAGCACAAACCAGACCCAGTATCACTGTCACCCAGAGCGGTATGGGGCTTTGAGGAGTGGGACATGTGACTTTGCATTGGGAATAAGGAGAGAGGGTGTAGTTAGTTAAGTGGAGAGGGTTGTTGCTCTGTGTGGGTTTGTAGAGAGCGGAAGAAGAGTGCACCAGAGGGTTTTGGGGGGGGGAGTTTACTGGTGCCAAAGACAACCAGGAGCACCCAATGACTCACTGTCAGACTGGAACTCTGACCAGGATTCCTGAGCTCCGAGTCTAGATGCTCGGCATCTGTCCTTTTATATTGTGGTATCACAGAGCCTGTGGGTCCTCCATTCATCCCTCTGTTAATAAATATTTCCTTTTCCCATATTTCTTGTACTATTTGGGGAGCAGGGTGCATGTTTACTCTGCGGGGGGGAGGAGGGGTTGGAACAGATGCCCCTGGGATGGAAGGAAGTTTCCCTACTGCATTCCTGTCCATGCCTTTTTTTGGCTGGAGTAGCCTGCAGAGCACTCCATCTTGGCCAAAAATGCGCTATAATTACACCAAGAAAAATCTTCAGTTGCTCTCTTAGGGCAGATTCTGGTAGCTATCCACTGCGTCAGTAGAACAGGGGACAAGGTTCTGGGACAAGATGTCTGGCATTGCTCTATTTATTACTCTCTGATCATCTCTGGATCAGCATTGATGGGCTCTGAAAAGGGCTGTGTCTATTTCTTCTTGGCTTGGAGACATTCAGCCTTTGAGGACTGGAAGAGTAAAAGGAGAAAAATGGAGAGGATCAGCAAGACTTTAGGGATACCTCAGAAGATCTGCTTGCTCTCCTCAAAAGATTTGACAAGCCTTTTGTATAATTAAGCCTTTGCTCCAAAAGGTAGAAATAATTGTAAAATAAATTGAACAGCTATGTTAATACAATTTTGAGATTGTGGGAGAGGAAGACACTTTCATACCTTGCAATTGGTTGGAACCTTTTTTACATCCATATATAGTATACGCTTCACATACAGCACAGAGGCATGGGAATAAGCAGAATAAAGTGGAACCACATGCAGGTTTTGCAAGGCTGTCCTCAGAAGCAAAGAAAGACATTTCTCACCGCACATGCCTGACATTGCTTTGAGGTGTTTTTGTCTTAGTGTTAGCTTTTTTTACAAATTTAGTTTACTAAACTTTAGTTTTCATAGTTCAGAAGTTATATCTGAGCCATCATTCTAATGATAAGAGCAGCTTACACAATTGCTCTAAGTTTTAAAACCGACATCTAAAGAGAAATTTTCAGCTATAGCCAGCAGGAAGAGGCATACATCATTCACAGACTGCAACAGTTAGATAAAGCCCTCATCTTACATACATATGCAGGAGAGTAGGAGAACATAAGGTTCTAGGGGAAAAGGCAAGTCTCCCAAGCAGGTGCTATAGTTTCAAAGAAAGGGATGTGTGTGGGCGAATAGCTAGAGAAAGGCAAGTAATGAATGCTCGCACTTTACAAAGAAGGACCTCCTGTCCATGGGCAAGGCCCTAAAGGCAGCGGAACTACCAAAGGTGGGTGAAAGGCATACATGTGATGCGGTGTACATTATTAACAGTGCTTTATGGAAGATCTACCCATGACAGTGTGAAGAACGGTGGGGAACATTCTACAAGATGAATGTACAGGAGCCTATGGGCCTGAGACCATGCCGATCCACTAAACAATCTCTCTCCTCTCCACTCCCCCTTTCTTTTAAATGGAGCACAGCAGATACCACTACAGCATGCAGACTGTTATACTGGATGTGGCACAGCTGCCCTGGGGCTCCACGGCCTTGAGGAGAAAATAATAAACAAACAAACAAACAAATAGATTTGAGACTACTCTGTAAGCAGATCTAAAGTAATTTTGTCCTTTTCTTTCTGAGATGTGCTAAAGCTAACCAATCACATTAGTCCAAGACACAAAGCAAATATCCAGTAATCTGAACATAAGAATGTCAATTTTAATGACATTTAGAATAAGAAATAAACATTTCATTAAAGCTCAACTTTAACACAGGACCTTTTTTCTACTTTGAAAAGGCCAATATAGGAGAGTGACCAGTTAATGGACAATGTTTCAAGATAAATAAGAGACATCTCTAACTGCATTGGACTGTTAAAAAGCATGCTTGGCAGTATCACTATTAGTTGGACACACAGTTGATTTACCTTCATTTAAATATTTTTACTAATTTAAAATGAATTAAATACAATATAAATAATATAATGAAAATGGTCTGTGTTTCTCACACAAGATCAGGAAGTTCCAATTGCCAGATTGCAGGATGCCCGGTGCACTCTACGGGCCTAATTTACAAAGCACTTTAGCATGTGCATTTCTATTCAAAGCAGCACTTAAGCACACTGATTTCAATCACATTTAAGCACAGGTTTAATGGCAATCATATGTTTAAAAGCTGTCCTGAACAGAGATGTTTTCTGGAACTGGGAACTAAGTAAACCTCATATGGAATCTGGACATCGCACAGAAATGATCTTCCTATTTAATGTCCTCTTCAGATTAAATTACATTCAGCCTTCTAAGCCTGAGATTCCCACCCTAGGGAAGGAGCTAGGCTTGGAAGTGTGTGTAAAATCAACATTACAGGGCTACCACCAAAGGGTAGTCCTGCTTTGGAACAAAGAGTAGCCTCTACTGCATTGTGGATCAAAAGACTCATGGAGTTTGTGGAGGTCAGAAGCCAGGGTAAAAATTTTAGGCTCACTAACATCCTTGGAATATCTTCTGCATAATAAATTACCACCATGCTGCTTTCATTGGTCTCTTACCCAAATATATGAACATACACTGGTTAGTACTCAGCCGTGGAGTATCTAGGGGTATGTTTACACTTTAAGCTGGAAGGTGTAAATGACACCACAGCCATACTAGCTGTCATTGAGTTAGCATGCTAGAAATACAGTGTAGCCTATTCTTACCTCTTTCAAAAGTTTATCTTAACCAAATTTTTTCCATAAAAGTATTGCACAGCCTTTCCCCCTTTTCTTACTTGTAATGCAATTTCCTGAAAAGTGACTCTATAAAAACAACAATACTGGGTTCCATGTTTATTTTGTCTCAATGGCTTTCCATTTATAAATGAAAAAATGGGGACTTTTTCCAACTGCCAGCACTGTAAACTCAGTCTAGAATCTAAAAGACAAGTTGAGTTCCTTTTACTTCATGAACCATCATCTAGCTCATTCTATCAGAGTGACATTGGTTCTCTATAGTTAATAGATGTAAAAAGTAGTAAACACATAGTTCTGTAAGTAAATGAAAACAGCTACATCTCTGAATATTTACAAGGGGCAGCTCTGTGAAATAAAAGCAGCCATTTTTACTCAGTCCCCTTTCAAATCAGAACCACACCTGGACGGCTGTGAATACAGCAGCAGACAGGCTCAGGGGGAGAAAATATATGCTATAAAAAGCTTCTGAAACATAAAATAATGCAACACGTTACCATTTTTGTCCATGGAATGAGGCTCAGACTGTTTTTTGCCAATATCAGCAAAGGATCTGACAATTGGAATCCTGTTGCTTAACTTCTTCTGATTCTGATGGTGGTGCTGCTTCAGTAAAGCTTCATGTACTCTGTGACGAACATCTTCGCTGAGCTGCCCTGAGCCCACTTGTTGATCAAGAATCATATCTGAAAAATAAATACATAAATATAATATAATGAACAGAGAGAGGGAATTATGTTATTAATAATTATAATGCCAAATAATAAAATATGAATTACAAGTGAAGGGCCCAGTTTTACATTCCTTACTCAAGAAAAAACCATTAAATCAGGCACCTTCATGCTCCCTGGACTGAGCAGCAGTGACACAGAGCAGAAAAGAGACAGGTTTCATTTGCAGGACCTGGACCTTGCAGCAGCTAAGAACTGAAATTGCAAGGAAGTCCTGCTTAGCCCCAGACCAGAACATGCCCAGTGTTGATGGAATCTTCAAGAAATTTAGCTAGAAAGCTCTAGCATGTCCCTAGTGAGCATGGATGGGCTATAGGGTTTTTGACTGAAAAGTCTGGTCGAAAAGGGGACCTGACAGTGTCCAGTCAGTACTAATGACTGGACATCCAAAGTTCAGGTACTACAGGCAGGGGAGGAACTGGGTCACCACCCGCACCAGCCCCTACTCAGCTGGGGCCACCTCTTACTTTCATCGGGTGGCTGCAGCTCTCAGCCAGGGTGATGGGGTCTTGGGGGGAAGAGGCGGGGTGGGAGGTTCCAGCACTCCTGTTGGAGCATCCGGTTTTTAAATATTACAAAGTTGGCAACCCTAGTGCTTATAACTTGGACAAATCTGGGCACATATTCATGGGAGTGGCAAAAGACAAGTTTCTGACACAGTGGCCACCTCTATATCAAATTTCAAATCCCTGGTTCAAAGCATGGAGACACTAGAGGTTTACAAAGCAAACATCACCAGAATGTTTTAATATTGGCAAAACAATGTATTTTTCCCAGCCTTGTTTTTGGAAACAACTGATACACTGTGTCTTAATATTTTTCTAAAACAAAACAAAACTCTGAAGAATATACCTGGCATGGAAAATGCCAGCCCAAACCATTAAAGTTTGGCAAAGTCATAAATAAATATAATTTTGATGCTTCCATAACAAAAACATTTCAGATATCTGTTTTGGAGAATTTTGAAATTTTGGGTTTTCTATTCCAAATCAGAACACACAACCTTTCTCTGCCTAGCTCCATTCTCTAGTACTAGCTGCTTTAGAAGAAGGTGCAAGTAAACACTGCAGTAGTCAGCTGAGAGAGATCCTGTCCCCAGAGAAAATTCCTCCCAATCCCAACAGTTACCGGTTGGCTTATACCCAGAAATACATATATATATATATATATATATGTGTGTGTGTGTGTGTTTGTATATATACCATTATGAGTCTGGATGGATGAGTCTGGATGGCCAGTTATCCATATAAATGTCAAATGTTTTTTTAATCCTGCTAAGTTGTGGCACCACTTATATCTTGTGTAATTAGTTCCACACGTTAATTATACATTTGTGTGAAAATGTACTTTTAGCAGTTTCAAATTTGCAATTTTCCATTTCATTGAATGTCTTTTTGTTCTTTAATTTTGAGAAATAGTAAATACAAGTTCCTGACCTACCTACTCTGTATCATTCATTATATTGTAGAAGTTTGTCATGTTTCTCTTATTTGTCTCCTCTCTAAGATAAATGGTACACCTGCAATCGTGAGGCCTACCAGGAGCCAGCTGAACACTGTAAACAACTTAGGGTAGAGTGCAGACCGCAGTAGCTTGTAATGATCCCCCAAGGAACCATGTTTCCCCCAGTGAGAAAAAAAGCACACCATGTTCCACCAACTTCTGTTTCCATCACAACACTTGTAAAGGACTTTATGGCCCCCTTACACTGCTGGTGCACTGCCTTGCAAAAGGGCTAGGGTATGAGCCAAGAATCTGACTCTAAATGTCTATTTTACAAATTAATCTATGATTAAGTAGATGAAAATACACATTTATATGTCATTTGTCATGGTCCAAATCTTGTGGGAAGGTTTTTGTTCCCTCCCCTTTTCCCATGCGCCCACACAAGATCACAATCTGGCTCTATATTACTAAGCGATTCACTGATAATGCTTTCAATTAAACAGCAGAAAGAAATTTCAAATAAGAATATACAGCAAAACAAACACCACTTTATTCAGAAACATTGAATAAATAAGGACCCAATCCTGCAAGTGCAATGCTGACAGACCCCGGTTATTGGGATTGAACCGGGGACCTCTGGAGCTTAGTGCATGAGCCTCTACAGCAGGGGTGGCCAACCTGTGGCTCCGGAACCGCATACGGGTCTTCAGAAGTTAATATGTGACTCCTTGTATAGGCACCGACCCCGGGGATGGAGCTACAAGCACCAACTTTCCAATGTGCCGGGGGGTGCTCATTGCTCAACCCCTGGCTCTGCTGCAGGCCCTGCCTCCTCTCCACCCCTTACTTACCCCTCCCCTGAGACTGCCACACCCTCGCTCCTCCCCTCCCTTCCCCCAGAACTTCCTGCATGCCATGAAACAGCTGATTGGGAGGTGCTGGGAGGGAGGGTGAGGCACTGATCAGTGGTGCTGATGGCCAGTGGGAGGTGCTGGTGGTGGGGGAAGCTGATGGGGGACTACTGACGTATTACTGTGGCTCTTTGGCAATGTACACTGGTAAATTCTGGCTCCTTCTCAGGCTCAGGTTGGCCACCCCTGCTCTACAGCATGAGCTATAAGCCAACTGGCTGTTAGCTAAGGCTGTAGAGCAGACTCATTTAACTCTCTCTCTCTCTCTCTCTCTCTCCCTCTAAGTGGTGTCGTTGGCACTAGATGGGACAGAACACCACACCCAGAAGATGTGTGGTTACACAAGCAGATCTATGTGCTCATGCTGAGCCCCATTGTATGGAGGCATGGATGGGATTTGGCCTAAATAATGTAAATGAAAAGATTCAGCACAAAATCCAATAACAGAAAATATCAAGAAGCATTGTTCACTTTTAATGGAAAAGAAGCTGTTGAGTTAATATATTTAATTTGGGGAAAAATCTTGTTGGCAACAGTAGTAATGCTTAAAAGCAAAGAAAAGAAAAGAAAAAGAGAGAGAGAGAGAAAGAGAGAGAGATACTAGAGCAAGTAAATCAGCAACATGTTAGCACAAAATATCCTTGCGTATCCATTAGGAGAAATCGTGCTACACAGAAATGGTGATATAATGAGCTGAGTCAGAAACTTGCTGTACTGAAAATTCCGACAACTCTTGAGTCTGTTCCCAAGACAGGCTCATATCAACCAGTAAATTCAGTGGTGAAGAAGCAAGCAAAGCAGAAAAATAAATAAATAAAAGACAGATATGTTATAAGCAAAGACAGATTTTGTCAAGTCTTTGATAGCGACCAAGAGCTAAAGAACAAAAAAAGATTAAATAAGTACTCAGGTAAAATGCACAGTGAAATTGCAAAATTCAGCAATGCACTGAATGTACATAAATTGTTGTGTTTGTAAAGTTCAGAGTGAGCATATAATAAACTAATGTGTCACATAAAGATGCAGATGCAGTAAGAGTTGTGAAGCTGGAGTACATAGAAAGTATCATCTACAGAGAATTGGTTTGCTTGTAAAAACAAAAACAAAAAACAATTTAGGACAAAATGAAAGGTGCAAGGGGTAGACAGCCTGCATACATATTACATGGGCTAAGGGCAGACATATCTCTGTCCCTCCCCTCCATCCATGTAAAACAAAACATGCAGAGGCAGTGGCTTAAGAATTGGATGGAAGAAGAGGCACAGTATAACAAGTACGTTGGTCTTCGTGTTCAGCATCAAATCTTTTGAAAATCAATGATTTTCTCAGTCTTCTCAATGCAGTTCATTTTATTGCGCTATATATCAAGCTTAAACTCCTATAAGAAAATGCACAGCTGCATAGATCTGAGGAGTTTGACCTAATTTCTGCATCTTGTTTTGTTGTTTGGTGTAGTCTGGAGTAAAACAATTTGGTTTTACATGGCTGGATCGGGTTTATTGGCGAGGAAGTTGGTCACTGAAACAGTAGCATAAGCCATAGCCTGGAATGGTTAGTGAGCTATCCTTTGAGAATAAAGTTATTCTGAGTTGCATTTTTAAATTTTGTTTCCTCCTTTATTGTTAGCAAAAATGAACAGATTGATTAATGTCGCTATTGGCAGAAGAAGAATGGGATAGCATCAAACAAAGATATCTTGACTCATCTGCTGACACCTTATATTACTTTAAAAGTTCACAACCTACAAGGTTGTTACACTAAAATAATTATCTCAGAACACAATGAGCTTTTGATGCTATTACAACAAAACACCATGATATGCTGCAATTTTTTAACCTATCGATGAACTGAAATTTAAATGTTTTAATTTTCAGAAACTGTATGATTTAATGCACTGTTATTCTATATTGGCAAAGCTTCTGTTACCTTTGGCAAATTTACCTCACGTGTTTGGAACAAGTTGCTAACCCTAAACACAAAGGTGTCTATTTATCAGGCTTGTGTCCTTAGTACTGTCCTTTACGATTATGAAAGTTGGGTTATATAATCCAAGCAGAACAGTTTTCACCTCTGCCCTCTTGGAAAAATCCTTGGAGTTACTTGGGTACCAATGGGCCACCAATAATGAGATCCTTGAGAGAACCGGCCTACAGTCTGTGCAGACTATGCTGGACATTCACAAACTTCGCTGGTTGGGACTTGTGGAGTGCATGTCTTAAGATCATCTGCCGAAGGCTGTGCTCTATGGCCAATTTAAGAACTGCCTGAGATGCAGAGGAAGGCCAAAGCTCCAATATAGCAATAAGGATCCTGTTCAGGATCCTGACACAAGGAAGAAAGGAGAGCAGCAGAATATGGACCCTGGACTTCAGAAAAGCAGACTTTGACTCCCTCAGGGAATTGATGGGCAGGATCCCCTGGGAGAATAACATGAGGGGGAAAGGAATCCAGGAGAGCTGGCTGTATTTTAAATAATCCTTATTGAGGTTACAGGAACAAACCATCCCGATGTGTAGAAAGAATAGTAAATATGGCAGGCAACCAGCTCGGCTTAACTGTGAAATCCTTGCTGATCTTAAACACAAAAAAGAAGCTCACAAGAAGTGGAAGACTGGACAAATGACCAGGGAAGAGTATAAAAACATTGCTCAGGCATGCAGAAATGAAATCATGAAGGCCAAATCACACTTGGATTGCAGCTAGCAAGAGATGTTAAGAGTAACAAGAAGAGTTTCTTCAGGTATGTTAACAACAAGAAGAAAGTCAAGGAAAGTGTGGGCCCCTTACTGAATGAGGGAGGCAACTTAGTGACTGAGAATGTGGAAAAAGCTAATGTACTCAATGCTTTTTTTGCTTCTGTCTTCACAAATGAGGTCAGCTCCCAGACTACTGCACGGGGCAGCACAGCATGGGGAGGTGGTGACCAGCCCCCTGTAGAGAAAGAAGTGGTTGGGGACTATTTAGAAAAGCTGGACAAGCACAAGTCCATGGGGCCGGATGCAGTGCATCCGAAAGTGCTAAAGGAGTTTGCGGATGTGATTGCAGAGCCATTGGCCATTATCTTTGAAAACTCATGGCGATTGGGGGAAGTCCCGGACGACTGGAAAAAGGCTAATGTAGTGCCCATCTTTAAAAAAGGGAAGGAGGAGGATCCTGGGAACTACAGGCCAGTCAGCCTTACTTCAGTCCCTGGAAAAATTATGGAGGAGAGGAAAAGTGATCAGGAACAGTCAGCATGGATTCACCAAGGGCAAGTCATGCCTGACTAATCTAATTGCCTTCTATGATGAGATAACTGGCTTTGTGGATTAAGGGAAAGCAGTGGACGTGTTATTCTTTGACTTTAGCAAATCTTTTGATATGGTCTCCCACAGTATTCTTGCCAGCAAGTTAAAGAAGTATGGGCTGCAAGGTGAATAGAAAGCTGGCTAGATCATCGGGCTCAACAGGTAGTGATCAATGGCTCCATGTCTAGTGGTAGATACGCTGGAAGGTAGGGATAGGATACAGAGGGAGCTAGACAAATTAGAGGATTGGGCCAAAAGAAATCTGATGAGGTTCAACAACGACAAGTGCAGAGTCCTACACTTAAAAGCCCATGCACTGCTACAGACTAGGGACTGAATGGCTAGGCAGCAGTTCTGCAGAAAAGGACCTAGGGGTTACAGTGGACGAGAACCTGGATATGAATCAACAGTGTGCCCCTGTTGTCAAGAAGGCTAATGGCATTTTGAGCTGTATAAGTAGGGGTATTGCCAGCAGATCGAAGGACGTGATCGTTCCCCTTTATTCGACATTGGTGAGGCCTCATCTCGAGTACTGTGTCTAGTTTTGGGCCCTACACTACAATGGCTAGGCAGCAGTTCTGCAGAAAAGGACCTGGGGTTACAGTGGACGAGAAGCTGGGTAGGAGTCAACAGTGTGCCCCTGTTGTCAAGAAGGCTAATGGCATTTTGAGCTGTATAAGTAGGGGTATTGCCAGCAGATTGAAGGACGTAATCGTTCCCCTCTATTTGACATTGGTGAGGCTTCATCTCGAGTACTGTGTCTAGTTTTGGGCCCCACACTACAAGAAGGATGTGGAAAAATTGGAAAACATCCAGCGGAGAGCAACAAAAATAAATAGGGGACTGGAACACATGACTTATGAGGAGAGGCTGAGGGAACTGGGATTGTTTAATCTGCAGAAAAGAAGAATGAAGGGGGATTTGATAGCTGCTTTCAACTCCCTGAAAGGGGGTTCCAGAGAGGATGGCTCTAGACTGTTCTCAGTGCTAGCAGATGACAGAACAAGGAGTAATGGTCTCAAGTTGCAGAGGGGCGGTTTAGGTTGGATATTAGGAAAAACTTTTTCACTAGAAGGGTGGTGAAGCACTGGAATGGGTTATCTAGGGAGGAGATGGAATCTCCTTCCTTTGATGTTTTTAAGGTCAGGCTTGACAAAGCCCTGGCTGGGATGATTTAGTTGGGGATTGGTCCTGCTTTGAGCAGGGGGTTGGACTAGATGACCTCCTGAGGTTCCTTCCAACCCTGATATTCTATGATTCTATGGGTCATCTAAGGATCCACAGTTCTATACACCTATATATAGACTGAAAGCCTAGGATAGATACAGAGATAATATAGATGCAGAGATACACACACCTACTTCTATCTCTGAATAGCTGCAGAAACAGAGTGAGAGGGAAAATATTCTTGAAGTTATAATTATTATTATTTTTATTATTATTATTTTCATAGTCGTCTCCCACCAACGTCGCATAGTGTGGTCCCCATGGTAAGTAGACCTAAGCTATGTCGACTTGCAAATTGCATAACTTAGATCGGCTTTCTGCTGTAGTGTAGACATGGCCTCAGAAACCAAAAGGCAAATAGAGGGAACTGTTTAAACAAGCAAATCTGATTATTTCTGAAGTCTGATTCATGATTTTGGAATGTGCAGGTTGGCAATCTTGTATTACTACCACCCTTTGAGCTGTACCAGTGGAAGTACAAGGGTGAAGATTTCCCGAAATGTCTACTGTAGAGAAAGCCTGTGCAACTACTTCCCTTGCACGTGATCAATACAGTTTCCCTGACTTCCATCCCACAAAACAGAGAAAATGATTTAGGCCTATATCTTTATGGCATCATCTCTCTACCTCTAGCAATGGCAAATCTCTGGAGCACACGCGTACCTATTGCTATGCTTACACTATGAACTAGGGGTACTATTCGCAGTTCACATAAACATACTTGTGCTAGATCCTATTCACCTACTGCAAGTGTAAATAGTAGTGAAGCTGCAGTAGCATGGGTAGTAGCAGCATAAGCAAGGCTTAGCCCTGCCAAGGACATACCCATTGGTTTCAAGTGGAATTGTATTTGGCATAGCTAAATCTTGCCTCCACTGCTGCTTCCCATGCTACAGTTGTTGCCCTGCTGTTTATACTCATGGGAGCTCAACAAGAGCTAGCATGGGTAGGTGTATATGAGCTGAGAACCATCCCCCTAACTTGCAGTATATATGTAGCTTAACAGTACCAAAACTCCAGGGGACTTTCACCTCCGCAGCAGGACAAAGACAATATATTTCTCCAGAAAAAACATCCCTCTTCCACAATACATAAAACCCTTCAGAGGCCCCTTTTATACACAGATGCAATTTAACTTTAGGATTTTCAAGGCAGTATCACAACTACAGTGTGCAACTCTTTGAAAAGTAAACTGTGTAGAAGAATTAGGAATATCAATAAACCACATTCTATTACTATTTGCAGTTAGTGGATACAGTAACACAGTGTGGCATGAGAAATGTTGACACTGACAAAGTCTTGAGACCCTTACGGCTTTTGGCAGTAAGAAAATCTTCGTTTACAAAGAAACAGTGAAGAAAACATTGTTTATTTTTTAATCAGAAAATTCTTCCTTCTTGGTCAGTTTTTTTTTTTTTTTAAAAGAAACTTGAATTTCTTTACTATTCCTTTATGTTTAATTTCAAGTTCTCTCCCCAATCAGACTCATTTAAAATATCTTTATACGGTTTATAACCCAATTCTGTGATTAAGAAACACTTAACAAAATAGAGTAAAACATGCAACATTAGACCACTTTATGTTACTCCATGATCTAATATTGATCTAACAATCATATAATTTGGAAGCTGAAAGAACAAACAGGCCCAATCCTTCCCCCACTGAAGTCAAATACAGTATTCAAATCAATTTCAGTCGGAACAGGATCAAGTAAAAAGCATGAATATGAACCATTAATGTGAGGGAAGTCAATGGGAGTCTTCACTGGGAACCAAATTGGGCCTTTAATTATTATTAATTACTATTACTGGGACCTTAATTATTGAGATTTTCAGAGTCACCTAAGGGACTTGGGCACCCACTTTTCATTAAGAGAAATAATACATCCAAATTCCTTAGCCAGCTTTGAAAATTTAAGCCTACTGAGTCCAAACCTGCCCGAGTTCCCCACCAGCATTTTGAGGTTCTGAGCCCCTGCCAGTTTCAGGCTCTACATTTGCTATTGAAGACTGCACAAGACATTTGTATAATTCATATCTTTCTGTAAACAGCAATACAAACCAACAGTTCTTTGTACTGAAAAAGCTATATGTTTCTACAAACCTTAAATTCTCACTTTCCCTATATACAAAATTAGCAGCTCCCATGTCAGGGAGAAAAACAGGGATAATAAAAGTCTTCATTTTGTTCTCAGAGAATATCACAAAAGAGACAAATTTTGCTCTGGAGCAACTCTACTGTTTACACTGGAGATACACGAGATTTACATTGGAGTAACTGTGACCAGTACTTTACCAATAATCTAATTTTTAACCACTCCAAAATAGCAGCTAAAATCTAAAAGACACCTAGAGCCTGTCCCCTGTACCAGTGAGCAAGGAAAGGTGAAGACCTGAAGAGCCTTTCCCCACTCCTTTTTTCTCCGCTGAGCAGCAGCTGGCCACAGTGAAAGTCCTCAAGATCAGAGGACCAAATTCTTTTGGTGTAAATTGGCCCAGCCCCATTTACTTCAAAGGTGCTGTGTCAGTTTACATCGGCAGAGAATTTGATCCAAGGAATACAAGGATGCCACAGGGCTAGTGAAGCTGGCTCAACCTTTAAACCTGCCATTGTGTGATACATTCAATCAAAATGTGTGACAGATGACCAGAATGTGGAATCCTTAGGTTTTCTTGTCTGTCATGCCATAATCAACAGATTGTAAGGGTTTGTTAACCTTGTAACTTATTTTTATGCATATTTTCTCTGTGTGAATTCAGTAAACCAGTTTTTTTTTTTTTTAATTGAAAAACAAATTCTATCATGGACAACCTGCATAAACAACATAAAGGTTTCCTGCATGGATTGTCAGCAGGATTTGAACCTATGACCTAAATCCCCATCCCAGACCTCTACCACTTGAGCTGTTACTCTCTAGTTTGATCAGCCACTGGAGGGGGATGAGACATACACTTTCCCAGTGAGTTACACAACTATTTACTAGACAGCAGCAGAATGTTGGAGATGAGGATTACTGAGTTCTGTCTCTGGCTCAAGGAGGGGAGTGTGTCTAGTAGTTACAATAGTGGTTATAAGCAGGTTAGCTAAAAACATATATTTGATATAAAAAAAAGGAGTACTTGTGGCACCTTAGAGACTAACCAATTTATTTGAGCATAAGCTTTCGTGAGCTACAGCTCACTTCATTGGATGTGTGAGCTGTAGCTCACGAAAGCTTATGCTCAAATAAATTGGTTAGTCTCTAAGGTGCCACAAGTACTCCTGTTCTTTTTGCGAATACAGACTAACACGGCTGTTACTCTGAAACCTGTCATATATTTGGTATGTTCATTCTGAGAAGCAGTGTGGCTAAGTAGATTAAAAAGCTGGGTTCTACTCCCAAATTTCCCTCAAATGGACTTTGTTCAACATCTCTGCTACTGATATGTAAAATGGGGGAATGACACTTGCTGCCTTCTAGGGTAGGAGAGAGACAAGGTGGATGAAGTAATATCTTTTATTGGACCAACTTCTGTTTGTGAGAAAGTGCAGGAGTAGGAATACTGTAGAACTAGGGTAGGAGTCTGTTGCTTTGCTCAGTAATAAGTGCAGCGAAGTCCACAGAAAGTAAAAGTGAGACAAACTCCTGGCTCACAGCTTGGTGACAACATCAGAGCTGTTCCTATGGTGCCAGGAAATTCAGGGCTGTATCAATGAGACACCATGCATCCCATATTGTATGGAGACAATACTTTGTTTCCATTAGAGCATTAAAAAAGTATTTGCAACCCCCCAAAATTAAAGCTTGTGAATACTGTTTGTTTTGGTTGCATGCACAAGGTGGAAAATTAGACCACTGAATGGAACTGAACTGAAGTTTCAACATCAATCAGGTAATTTTGGAAATATGAGAGATTCCCTAATTCATGACTATTGTAGTTACTGAAAGGTTGCTAAGAAACACTGAGTTAACCCCCTAGACAAAGCAGCATAACTTTGCCAACCTGATGAAGGCTTGCATCTGGAGGTGATCAAATGTGAGCAAAAATCAAAAGCAGGTTGGCGAAAAGGGTGCATACTGAATAAAAGAATTAAAGACAAAGGCAGTGCCAAACCTGTGCGAAGTAGCTTGTTCACAGACAATGTTATGCTTGTGGTAATGTGTATCATAAACGCTGTATTAAAAAACCTCTTTACAAACATGTGATGTTAGGGGGAAAAACCTAGATTTGTAAAATGAATCCACCACAGACGGAGAAACAGTTTTTCAGTAAGAAAGTTGCATGTGAAAGGGGAGTCCAAAATGCACCAAAAAGTAAATGAAAATTGGCGCATAGAATCAAGCAAACATACTTGCAGAACAAGATTTGCACAGATTGAAAGCCTAACAGGATATTACCAAAAACAGTGAAACTGCACACTCAGCCATGAGAGGTTGAGGGCCTGCAAAGCCCAATGACCTCACTAACAGGATTGAGCCATTACACAGAGAGAAAATTTCAGCGTGAGAAACATGTGAACTCCCTAAAGAATATAATGGTATAGTGCATAAGCTGACTTTTGTAAGAGTAGAAAAGGGCTAACAATCAATACTGGATTTGAAATTATGGAAAAGTTGGAACATAACGTGTGCAGGTCACTGAAAAGCTAATAGACAACACAGAGGTCATGCTGAATAAATTTATTTATTTGAAGGGGTCTGTTGTTTCCCTAAACCACACTGACTACAACCAAAATAAATGGCAAGACCAGAGATTTATGCAACAAAGAAAGTACTATCACTAACGGTTGACCAAAAAGACTTTGAGCCAAACAACAGAAAATGGAATCATATGCTGAGTGCTAGAACCTTCTGGGTTCATTCAGTGGTTTGTCAACAAACCAGATGGTAATCTGAGAATTTGCATGGATCCAAAGGAACTAAATAAAAATATCAAAAGAGAACAGTTTTATCTGCCAATTTGAACTGAAATAATGGGAAGAACAACATAGTAAAGTGGTTCTCTAAATCAGATGTTGCAACTATCTTCTGGCAAATACCTCTTAAAAAGACAAGTTCCAAAATTCACTATTTGGATGACAGATTCTTGAGACTTCATTTGACCATATGGTCTGCATTAGAAGTGACCGATAGACTACTACAGTTCAAAGGAATTCTTGTATAGAGTGTGTAATGACTATATATTAATCTGGGAGCTACACCAGCAATACATGACAAAAGACTATGTATTATACTCAAATATAGGTAAAGGTGGTTTAAAATTGAAGTAAAAGAAATGTGTCTGCAAGTCTGGGTGAAGTACTTTTCAATGAGGGAATAATAATAGATGATCATAATGGTCCCTTCTGACCTAAATATCTATGAATCTATGAATAAAATCTGACAAAGAAAAATGAATAGCAAATTGAGTAATGGCAAGAACATGCAATCTGAAAGACCTACAATGCCTGATGTGAAAATTCATCTCAGGAAACCCAGCTAGAACAACAATATATTATTTCCGTATACAGCATTGCAGATATGTATAGCACTTAATCATCAGATACAAATAGACAGGTCCCTGCCCCAACAAGCTCAGTCTTACAGATATTTTTTTAAATAGGGACACATTTTGAATACAAAACAAAGCATAATGAAGAATGGGATCATTTGAAAACTCCCATCATGAGTGGTAACATTATTTTAATGCAGAATTAACAATTTCTAGGGATGTACCACAAAATGTTTTGAAAGCCATCTTCGTGCAATAACATTAAAGTAATTGTTCACCTATCGATTTTATCTCAAGCATGTTAAGAAGATCTTTTAAAAATGTATACTCAAATAGAGAAAGAGTCTAGGGCAGGGGTGGCCAACCTGTGGCTCTGCAGCCATATGCAGCTTTTCTGAAGTTAATATGTGGCTCCTTGTATGGGCACCGACTCCAGGGATGGAGCTACAGGCACCAACTTTCCAATGTGCCGGGGGGTGCTCACTGCTCAACCTCTGGCTCTGCCACAGGCCCTGCCCCTACTCCACCCCTTCCCATGCCCTCCCCTGAGTCTGCCGTGCCCTCGCTGCTTCCCCTCCAAGCCTCCTGCAAGCCATGAAACAGCTGATTGGGAAGTCCAGGGAGGGAGGGGGCGGTGCTGATCGGCGGAGCTGCCGGTGGGCTGGGAGCAGGGCGGGGGGAAGCTGATGTGGGGTTGCTGACGTACTACTGTGGCTCTTTGGCAATGTACGCTGGTAAATTCTGGCTCCTTTTCAGGCTCAGGTTGGCCACCCCTGGTCTAGGGCTATGTTCTGGATGTTTAACGCTTCAATGAATAAATAAGGTGTTTATATGGATTAAAAGTCTTGGTTGAAGCAGACAAACCCCTTCATCACAATCTAGCAATGCAGGTTACGCGAAACTCCTTCAAGGACAGAAAGACTGTTGTTGCATTTATAAAAGTGTAATTTGAAGCAGGAATTTTCAGCAAGTTTCTGATGGCAGATATACTGTCACGAGCATTTTTGCATAATACAGTCTCCAGGCAAATAAACTGAAAATATATGCATATAACAATTTTACTTGTTAAATCAGAGTGACATGTCTTACATAGAATAATGTGGAAAATTATCCATAGTGAGACTATTAAAATCCTATGCAAAGTTATTAAAAAGGTAGAAATAGCAGGAAAAAAAACACAGAAACCAATTATGCACGACAAAGATAAGGACTTAGGTTAACTGAGGAGTGTTACTAAAAGTCAAAGTGCATAGTACCCTCTACCTTAAGAAAACAAGTTTTGCAACACAGGAAGTATCTGGTAGCATCGAGAAAACTAAATGATGAGTGTGAAGGTCATTGTCTGGCCAAGCATAATCATGTGTAGAAGGCAATAATGCAACTATTGAACAATTTTCTGAAGAAAATGATGCCAACAGACAACAGAACCTGTGACAGCAGGGAAAGGTTGGGACTGACCTCTGTATTTAGGGATGCTCTGTGATACCCAGGAACTGTTTCTTTACTTTAATAAGTGTTAATATTATCCAATACAAGCAGAACTCCTGTCATTTCTAGGATCAAACCAATGTTTCTAAGATGTGGTGTACCATAAGTGGAACTATAACAACTAATAATGGGCAATTATTTAGTAAAATAGACTTTAAAGACTTTGCTGATAAGTACAAATTTCATCATTATACTTCAAGTCCGGGACTTATTTTATTTATATAGGAAAAAAACCCTTTCCTATTAATTGGAAATATCAGAGTTGTGTGCATACACAGCAAGCCTATGTAACTATCTGACCTTATTACTGCTGAACCTCCTTCTTCCTCCTCAAGCCTTTCTGTTTGCCACATTCATTTGTTGCATCTTTTTGCAACCTCTTAAGAGCCAGGACCCTATCTTCCTGTGTGTTTGTAACATGCCTAGCACAATGAAGCTTGATCCTGATTGGGGCTTTCCAGTACTACTGCAATTCAAAGAACAATAATAGAAGGACATCCCTAATCAAATGGGCTACGAGCTTTATTTATAATAGCGAAAAATCTCTTCAGAAAACCCAAAGACAGCATGGAAGACACAAATCTATCTGAGTTACAGAACAATACCCTCAGAGTGAGGTAAAACATGTTCAAAGCAGTTAAGAAAGACAGTCATGGGGGATGCCTGTTAAAATTTCAGATTCTAAAAGCAGCAATCAATCAAACCTTGTAATATAACAATCTACTATTTGTATCAGAAAAGATACCAAATGAGGGAGAACTACATCAATAATGATAGCTGCCACTCCTAGGTTATATATAGGTTTTGGGAAAGTTCTGAGAACAAACAAAAAACTTTTTCTAAGCAAAAAGAAAAGGGGAACTTGTGGCACCTTAGAGACTAACAAATTTATCTGAGCTTAAGCTTTCGTGAGCTACAGCTCACTTCATCGGATGCATGCAGTGGAAAATACAGTGGGGAGATTTATATACACAGAGAACATGAAACAGTGGGTGTTACCATACACACTGTAATGACAGTGATCAGGTAAGGTGAGCTATTACCAGCAGGAGAGCGGGACGGGGGGGACGGGGAACTTTTGTAGTGATAATCAAGGTGGGCCATTTCCAGCAGTTGAAAAGAATGTCTGAGGAACAGCGGGGGGTGGGGGTTGGGGGGGAGGAAATAAACATGGGGAAATAGTTTTATTTTGTGTAATGACCCATCCACTCCCAGTCTTTAGGGGATGAGAGCTGAAGAAGCGTTGTTCTAAGTCAGCCATAAAAATGTTGGCATACTGTGGGGCCAAGCGGGTACCCATGGCAGTGCCGCTGATTTCGAGACACCACTGAGTTCCTGAGGAAACTACAATCCATCGGTGATCTTCCTGAAAACACCATCCTGGCCACTATGGATGTAGCAGCCCTCTACACCAACATTCCACACAAAGATGGACTACAAGCCGTCAGGAACAGTATCCCCGATAATGTCACGGCAAACCTGGTGGCTGAACTTTGTGACTTTGTCCTCACCCATAGCTATTTCACATTTGGGGAGAATGTATACCTTCAAATCAGAGGCACTCCCATGGGTACCCACATGGCCCCACAGTATGCCAACATTTTTATGGCTGATTTAGAACAACGCTTCCTCAGCTCTCGTCCTCTAGCGCCCCTACTCTACTTGCGCTACATTGATGACATCTTCATCATCTGGACCCATGGAAAAGAAGCCCTTGAGGAATTCCACCATGAGTTCAACAATTTCCATCCCACCATCAACCTCAGCCTGGTCCAGTCCACACAAGAGATCCACTTCCTGGACACTACGGTGCTAATAAGCGATGGTCGCATAAACACCACCCTATATCAGAAACCTACTGACCGCTATGCCTACCTACATGCTTCCAGCTTTCATCCAGACCACACCACACGATCCATTGTCTACAGCCAAGCTCTGTGGTACAACTGCATTTGCTCCAACCCCTCAGACAGAGACAAACACCTACAAGATCTCTATCAAGCGTTCTTACAACTACAATACCCACCTGCTGAAGTGAAGAAACAGATTGACAGAGCCAGAAGACAGGTTTCAGAGTAGCAGCCGTGTTAGTCTGTATTCGCAAAAAGAAAAGGAGTACTTGTGGCACCTTAGAGACTAACAAATTTATTTGAGCATAAGCTTTCGTGAGCTACAGCTCACTTCATCGGATGCATTCAGTGGAAAATACAGTGGGGAGATTTATATACACAGAGAACATGAAACAATGGATATTACCATACACACTGTAAGGAGGGTGATCACTTAAGATGAGCTAATACCAGAAGAGTACCCAGAAGTTACCTACTACAGGACAGGCCCAACAAAGAAAATAATAGAACGCCACTAGCCATCACCTTCAGTCCCCAACTAAAACCTCTCCAATGCATCATCAAGGATCTACAACCTATCCTGAAGGACGACCCATCACTCTCACAGATCTTGGGAGACAGGCCAGTCCTTGCTTACAGACAGCCCTCCAACCTGAAGCAAATACTCACCAGCAACCACACACCACCCAACAGAACCACTAATCCTTGCAACAAAGCCCGTTGCCAACTGTGTTCACATATCTATTCAGGGGACACCATCATAGGGTCTAATCACATCAGCCACACTATTAGAGGTTCGTTCACCTGCACATCTACCAATGTGATATATGCCATCATGTGCCAGCAATGCCCCTCTGCCATATACATTGGTCAAACTGGATAGTCTCTACATAAAAGAATAAACGGACACAAATCAGACGTCAAGAATTATAACATTCAAAAACCAGTCGGAGAACACTTCAATCTCTTTGGTCACTCGATTACAGACCAAAAGGGGTGGTTGTTGTTTTTTTTCTCTCCTGCTGGCAATAGCTCACCTTTCCTGATCACTCTCGTTATAGTGTGTATGGTTACACCCATTGTTTCATGTTTTCTGTGTATATAAATCTCCCCACTGTATTTTCCACTGAATGTATCTGATGAAGTGAGCTGTAGCTCACGAAAGCTTATGCTCAAATAAATTGGTTAGTCTCTAAGGTGCCACAAGTCCTCCTTTTCTTTTTGCGGATACAGACTAACATGGCTGCTACTCAAACTTTTTCTAAGCAGTGAGTCAAAAGATTTTGGAAATGGAACCAATGCAAAAAATTACATTACAACCCTTAATCAAAATCCTGTACCAAAAGACAAGTTAATGGACCAATTACCTGAGAAAATGGTCTCAGAACAAACTAATGTTGTGACTTCTAAAGTTTCAAGAATACAACAAAGAAAAGGAGAACTGACAGCAACTAGTGCTCCAGAGACTACAAACACAAATGCATTGTGGTCTTGCTATCAGACATCGTCAGAAAGCTGTCAAAAAAATTCCGTAATGCTCAATGTTACTTCATCAAAGTTCATGAAGAAATTTATTTTGGAGTGGAACACTTACTTCATTAGAGAGATGGATTGACTGACTGACACTTTTAGTTCATCAATAAGAAACCATTCCTAAGACTGGGCATTGCCATAATTGAGGCTGACCACCGGGTTTTTCCAGCCTGAGTGAGATAGTGCTAGCAATCAGAACAGTAAAACTGGGTGGTAGGCAAGTGATCCTCTTGATAAAAAAATAATAAGTTTTGTTATACATAGTAATAAAACACCACATTGGCTTACCCCTTTGTCCTAGCAAACTGCCAGTCTCACTTCAATCCCTCACATCCATCTTTTATCATTATTAAGCCAAATCCTGACATTCTTATTCAGCCCCTGGAAGAATGGGATCCTTATCACTGAAGGGGTAAGATACTGTAGACTGGGTTTACAATATCTCGCACCACTTTGACACACAAGTTTGAGAAGGGTGCCTGCTGTGGGGAGCAGCCACACCTATCCCAACCAACTTTAATGTCTCTGTAAGAGCTGACCCTATGTGCAACATCTCCCCTGTTGCCTCATTCAGATTACTATGATGAAGCTTATCTGACCTTAAATACGTTACTCGCTGTATGTAAATCCAATTCCTTTAAACTCTCTTCTGGTGTGTGAGGCAAAGTTTCCTCACTGTTACTTTTCTACCTTTATATCAAACAAAAGGTATGTAACCCTTCCCCCAGGTGGAGTCAGCAGCAACCAGGGCCGGGTTCAATAGCTAGAGGTTCCTTTCCAACGATCAACACAGAACCAGCTTGAGCCCCCACCCAGTAACCTGGGAAAATTACACACCACCCCTGTGAGCCTCAGAGGCAATACTTCCCCACTTGCAAGCACAGAGTCCAAGCATAGAAAAGAAACTTTTAATAAAAGGAGGGAAGTAACTCTGAGCTAATTTGGGAAAACAGTGTAAACAGGGTTCATAAACATAAACCATGAGTAAAAGATCCACGTCCAGGTAGGTTGGGCAGTGCCCTTTTCCCCTCAGGTGCTTAAGTCCAGCAACCCAAAAATCCCTTTCATATGCCCGACCCTTCTCTGCACCCCACTCACTGTTGCTGTCCTTGGTCAGTGCAGACCTAGAGTTCAGAGGTGCATCTGCAGAGATCACCTCCTATCCTGGGTTGGGGGTAAAGAGGCATCTTACTCGCTCAGCTGGCTGCTCACTGGCCACCTGCTCACTGCTCTCGCCACGCACGCCTCTCCGCCGCCAGCCTGCTGGCCATTCATTGCGCCTCTCTGCTGCTTCCCTGCTGGTCACTCATTCGCCAGCTGACTGTCAGTCACATTCTGCTGTGACCACTGCACATCAGTCTCTCAGTCATTTTCAGCTCTTTTGCAGGCTGGGCAGAAACACTGCCCCATCTCAAGTGATTTTGGCTCTTCGCAGGCAGGGTAGAAACACAGTCCTACCACACAACTGGTTTCAACTCTGACTGAGCAATTAAAATAACAAAAGAGGCTCCTAATGAAGCCTATTTAGCTCTATTCTTTGAATAGGGAGGAAGAACAGGTTAAGCCAGTCTAAAGAGGACACCTCGGGGGTGGGAGAGGGGAGTTGTGCAGCCTCCTGGCCAGAACACCAGGACTTCTGTCTTTCCCTCCACCCCTTTACTTTCACAGAACTCTGACATTCAAGCCCCTGCTTAATGAGGTTCTTTCAACTGAGGGTGCCTCCCCTCATATGGGACAGGTTAAGCACTGTCCTACTTTCCTGTATTCCCACAATAATTACAACATTGGTAACCATATTTCACTACCCCTGCATTCAGTACTAAGGTCATTTGTACCCAACACCAGCCAAAGTTGATCCTTTGACACAGCTGTAAATGATGAATATGTAAACAGCAGGAGTAAACTGTATTTAAATAAACACACCCATAGTCTCTTCCCTCCCAGCTAGCTGTCAGGGAAGCATTCATTCAGACCCTGCTTACAGGTACCATCTCCCATTTTGAACTCTCAAGTAAATTAATGTAAGTTTTAAGCTCTCATAATTTTTTACACTATTCTTTTGCTGTAAATGTTCTCATAATGGGTGTTTTGTGTCTCTAATTTTTCTCTTTTGAGGGCCTGAAACCCTCCATTCCTTCTCCCTGTACCTGACTCTCACCTCTGAAGTAGGATGAAATGCATAGTCTTTGAGGGAAATGGAGGTGGGAGATGGTTGTGTAATACAGAGACTCCTTGGCAATGGGCCCCCTGTTCTTTGCAAGCAACTCTCACCTCAGATATGACAAACTCACTACACCAAACACATGTCTAACTGGATATTTACACATAAGAGTAACATGTAAAGTATCTACAGAAATCTCTTCACTTGTCAAGACTCTCAATGCCACGTGAGGGGATGCTTTCATGAACATTTGGGTCCTGATTCTTGAGAAACCAGCCAGCTCTGCAATAAACTGAGCTTTGGAGGTTTGGGGGGAATCTACTTTACTGGATAGGAAATATTGATAAGTGTAGACCCAGGTTTGATTTTATGATTTTGTTCTTTATTGCAACTAATTGTTTCCATCACTCTCTTGTTTCTAATTAAATCTTTATTCTTTCTTAAATAAACCTTCTTTTGCTTTACTATAAGTGCTCACAAATGCTGTGTGGGTTACAGGAGCAGTGGTTTAAGGTACAACTGGTGAACTGGAGCATACTGCACCTTTGGCTCTGGAAATTCTGTGAGGAGCCAATGTCAGGGGCTGGATATCACAGGGAAATGATTCAAAAGAGTTTGGGGTTTGTTAACTTGCCTGGTGAAGGAAGGTCTGGCATTAGCCCAAAGAAGAATGCTGGCAGTGCCAGAAGGCAACAAGGAGACCCAGAGTCCTGACTCCTGGGTAACCCAAGAACTGTCACAGGTACACATTTCTGGCTGATAACTGCTGAATATTTTAGCAGTTATTTAATTTTTCAGTGGCAAGATGATGGACTTCTGGATCTGTATAATTTCAATGATTCTATCTTGCAGATTCCTCTGCTCCAAGCATCAGCCAGATGGAATCACACAAACATGACAAGAAGTGCTCCAAAAGATGATCGTGCTTTCTCCATGATGTTCCAACCTCTGCCAGCCCAAGCATCAAGGGATTGAGTTAGGGGGGAAACTCCGAATCTCAACATATTTCATGGCCATTCTTGGGTCCTTCTGTTCTAAACCTATTGTCCCTAGCCTTTTATTGTCTACTCACAAACATCTGACATTTTTTGAATATTTTAGTTTTCCACTGTGATCCCCTGCTATTACATAATTACCCCCCGAGTAAATTCAATCTAGGATTGCCCTGACTTGTAGAAAATGTGGTCTTTCAAACTCAAAAAACTTCAATTTTCTCCTCTTTCCCCCCAAGTGAAACTTATGTGAATTGTACAATTTCTGCGTTTCTTCCCAGTCCATTCCCTCCTTACCCAGTTCAGCATGCTCATGTACTAGGTATGTAGTTATGAAGTTACAGAGGGCTGAATTTTCCTAGCAGTACAGAAGGGAATCGTAAATGAAACTCCCTAAAGCTGTTATGAGAGTTGTGACTGTATCTCCCCATGAAGAGCATCAACACAGTGAGAATTGGGTTAAAGGCCTATAATCTGAAATGTTTCCTGTGAGGCTGCACATAAACATTATACCATTGAGCAGGTGCCAGGACACTTTGCATCCTACAGATGTTTCCTATACAATGATGGGAGCAACATTCATATAATTAAAAAAGCCACTTTCATTCTAAGGTATCTACAACTTCCTAGAAAATATACACTACCAGCTGAAATGTCTCTATCTTGTTCTCAAACCAAAGATGCATATTTGTAAATTTGGGAAAGAGCCCATTCAGCTGGTTGTGTGTTATTTCAGCATGGTGGAAAACTGTTGATGCTTTAAGGAATGTTTAAGATGATTTGTCTGTTTGTGATCAGCCATCTCAAAAATGGCTTTAATTTGTGGAACTTAGTACATATATCATTTTGAATGTGTGGTGGCAGAAGTGGAGTAGAGAACACATCCACTCTGATTAAACACCTACAACTTATGCAAAGTTAGCTATAAAATATCTTACTACAATACTGCTCAACTCCAATTTTAGATATTTTTATACATGTAAAATATTTATAGAAAATGTTTCTACATACAGCTGATTTTTATGCAAAAGCTCTCTGATAAGTGATACATACTTTAGTTTCCAACATTAATATTTATCATGATAGGTTATTGGTATAAAACATCAGTATACCTGCAATTTCTTCTAAAGAATTAGCTCTCATGTCCAGTAGAACTGTACCATTCAGGATACAACTTCTCAACTCAAACAAGCTATGAAGTGACAGAGTGGCAACGTATGGTTTGCTCCATCGCTCTCCACCATCCTCTACATCTTCTTCAAACTTCAACCATCTATGCAAACAAACAGCTTAGTAAGCCTTTATATATAGGAAATGAAAAGTGAATTATTTTCATGCATATTCAATGGAACCTATCAAATATTTTGTTTGGTTTTATTTTACTCTCTGTTGTTTGCAGGAAACATGAGAACATTCCCTCCCCCCCCAGAAATTTTGTCCCATACCATTTGTTGAACATTTATTTCATCCTGAGAGTTGAAGGGGAAAGCAGATAAAAAATAACATAACATGTTTTGTTTTGTGCAACTTTGGATAATGACCTATCATGGCTAAAACTGCTTTGTGTGTCAGAATCATTGATAAACTCTGGGAATGTGTAGTGGTAAAGAACTGCTACAGAATCAATATAAATCCTTGAAAAAAGTAAACTAAAAAAAAAAACCCAGAAATTCCATCATGCAGAGCGATACTAACAGTCAACAGAACAGATCTCCGCTAGTTGAGCTAATGAAGTAACTGGTAGCAATAGTAGGCTGTTATACTCTACATAGCCCAGGCACAAGAGAGGGATGAGACATATGCTTTGTCAGTGGATTCACGACTATTTTCTGGCAGCAGAAGAATGTAGGGACTCAGGACTTCTGGGTTCATTTTCAAGTTTTGGAACAGTTCATGCTCTAGTGGTTATATACTCTTCTGCCCATGTCCCCCTGCCAAACCTGCCTCTGCCCCCCATTCCTGTCTGTCCTGCCCCAGCCCCACTTTGTTCCTATACATCATCCCATCCCCCTACACATACACAGACAGCTCCTGCTCCCTCTCCCCCTGTTCCTATCTACTACCCACTTTGCTCCTATCCAACCCCATCCCAGGCTCCTACCTTCCACCCTCTTCTCCTATCCAACTCTCCCAGGTCCTGCCCTCCACCACCTCTGGTTCTATCCATCACCCAATGCCTTGGCTCCTGCCCCCTCTCTTTCTTCTGCTGTCCAACTCCCCCAACTCATGCCTCAGTCCCTCTCTGGTCCTTCACATCTCCATTCCCTGGCTCCTGCTCTAGTCTCCCTCTGCACCTATATGCCCCTCCAAACTCCTCCTCTCCCTCTGCTCCTATCCAACTCCTGTCCCACTCCCCACCTCCACTGACCACCGCATCCCAGATCTTGTAATCCATTCGTCTCCTCCCTCCATGCCCTCCCCACACCTCACTCCTCACGCTTCCCCCGCTACATTCCAGTCAAGTCACTCCCTCTTTCTCCTCTATGCTGCCTGGTCACCAGCAAAGCACAGGAAACAGTCTCCCTGCATACAGTTACAGTATACTTTGTCACAGTGGCTCACATCAGCCAATAGCAGCATTTGCAGAGAAAGTCCTGCTCAGCCCGCTGCACCTTCAGGCTGGACCATGCCAAGTATAGAGGAAATAGTCACAGAACTTAACTTCTAAACTTTAACAAGTCTCTACTGAGCATATGCAAAGTGGGATTTTCCAAAGGCTTAAAACTTGGCCAAATTTGAGTGGATTTCCACATGGACAGCAAAACTTACATCTCTGGCACAAAAAGTGTCCCCCAGCCAAATTTAAACTACTTTGCTCAAAAGAACAGAGGTACCAGACCTTCTCAATGAAATGACTAAGAATTTTTTAACATGGGCAAAAATGTTTCCTCTAATTTCATTCTTGAGAGCACCTGAACTATTATAGCTGAAACTTTTCAAACAAAATTCAGCCTGAGGCAGACACCTAGTATGGGAAATTTCAGCCAGAATGGTTAGAGTTTGGGAAAGTTATAAGAAACTGAAAATATGGAAAGTATTAGCCAACACTACCAGCTCTGCGTATAAGAAGAAAGTCTGGACAAGAGACAAGAAACTAGTAAACACTTTAGGGGAAAAAAAGTCCTAGACTGCTACACTATCTCTCCCCAAAACACTCTGTTAGCCATCTAATGAAAATTTGAATTGCACATCCGCATTTTTTTAATATATATAAACAGCCAAATTCTCTGCTGGTTTCACTGTAATTACTTCAGTGGAGTGACACCAGAAGAAAATATGACCCAAACTCTCTCCGTACTATATGACATTCTATTTTGTCATTAGTCTTATAAATAAGAGTCCTATTTCCCCACTACCTTACACCTTGTATATAGACATAACAGAGTTCAAACTGAGGAGTGGGGAAGGAGGAGAGTGCGAGAGGCAAATCCTTGCTGCACCTCTTCCAAAAGAAGACCGCTCTTTGCAATATAAATTCTTTGTGAGGACCAACCACCCTAAAATGTTTTAAGAGTTTCTTGTGCCATGAAAAAGTTATTATGTAAAGCCTTCCTTTAACCAAACAAAACTAGTTTTTGGTGTCAGGATTCCCTGTGCTATCACTTGACTCCTGACTGAGGTGAGATTAACAAAGCATGCAGTTCTCAAGTGTTTGCATTAGTATATTCCACTGCAACACTACGAAGGGAGATTGGTTCTGAAGTTTAATGGAATAAAACCTGAAAAAGGAAACAGGCTATTTAATTTCATTTTCAAAATACCTTCTGTGCGTGAAATTCATCCTTATGTCGATGGGGCTAATCCAGGGTCTATGTCTTATTTAATTCCCACTTAAACCTGTAATCACTTGAATGTTTCATGAGTCTTGGACTGATGCTCTGTAGATGGCTGAATTTCACACACAGAAGTTATTCAGAAAATGAAACTGCCTGTTTTGTGTTTCAGGTCTCATCAGTTAAGCTTCTGACACAATCTTGGGGGAACCTGAAGTTAATTAGCTACTCCTGCTAGCTAGTGCTTCACTTGTAGAAACACTATTTGAAGCCAAGATACTATGTTTTGGAGTAAGTGTACCTGAGTGTTTCCTTCAACACTCAGTTAAATTGGGGGGATACTTTTAAAATTAAATGTCTAATGAGGATAGAGGAAAGGGGCTGAAAAGATTTATTTCTGTTCAAGAGGCCATAAAAATGATAACATTTGCAATTATAGTTGCAGAGGTAGTGGTTTAATCATAACGTGGAAATTGAATGCAAACTATTCTGCTTCATTGCCTATCTTTGATCACCCAACACTTTCTCGTGAGTGCCCTAGGCAATGTTAATCTTCATATGATACCAGCCATGAGGTGGTGGTTTTCTACTGATTTTTTCTGTACCTAAGGATCAATATACTATTTTCTGAGACACAACCCACAGGCATCTATAGTATTCCAGGCTTTTGGTCTTCTGAGACACCTTTTCAAAATTAAATGCCAAACTCCCTTAAGGCCTGCATAGGACATGAAACAAAAACAGCATACACACAGAACATGACGTAAATTGAGTACACTCTTTGGCACATTTCTCCTAAGTATGCCCTGGGCTATTCAGCTTTCTATGTTTTCTGATTAAGGAATGGGTAGATGGGTAGTATTTGGTGTTCTCTATAATGAACATTGACTTGATAAAACAGGCTTGGTGACTTAGAACCAAACAACCCAAACACTAAAATGCCAATATTAACTATTGTTTGTCATTATAAATTTGATGGATTCTATGATTTTACAGTTAGCGATTGGTCGCACATGATTATATCAAGGTACAGTTGACATTCTGTTTCACAACAGAATATTGTGTTAAGATTTCATTTTCAACTTGCAATTATTGCTTTTCTAGATGAGTCCAAAGCAATGGTTTTCAAACAAGTGTACTTTTCCCACACAAAATTACACCAATTGAATCAAACACTGTCAGAAAAAATCATATGATGTGGTAAAACTTTATGTGAAAACTGTAATATTCCATATTCCCTGGGATTGGCGAAACTCTTCATAACATATTTGAGATCAGATTTAGCATTCTATACCGCATGTTCAATCACATTCTGCCTGGTGTCTTTTGCTTTCAGAGTATCTCATGAAAACTAGTTTGCCCTTTGTCTCTTTTATAACTAGTCTGCAGTTTAGGAAGATCTGCATTTTGCGTTGGTCCTTCTCGTTATATAATGGCATCAAAAATATTTCTTATATCTCCTATCTCTTAGAATCTTCTTTTGTAAATCAGTATCTCTCTGTAATGATGTATCCAGAAATAAACTCAATAGCCTAGGCCCAGTCACACCAGAACTATATCAGAAGAGACTTTTACCTCTACTCAATGAAGTGGTGCCTCTGCGTTTGCTGCCCTATTACATCAGACACTCATTCTAATCTGTTGTCCAAGACACTTTTAACATTACTGCTTTCCAGGATTCTTCTTCCTGGATATTTGCATTTTGGGTGGTTTATTTAAGAACATAAGAACAGCCCTATTGGGTCAGACCAAAGGTCCATCTTGCCCATCTTCCGACAGTGGCCAGTGCCAGGTGCCCAGAGGGAATGAACAGAACAGGTAATCATCAAGTGACCCATCCCCTGTCGCTCATTCCCAGCTTCTGGCAAACAGAGGCTAGGGACACCATCCCTGCCCATCCTGGCTAATAGCCATTGATGGACTCATCCTCCATTAATTTATCTAGTTCTTTTTTTAACCCTGTTATGGTCTTGGCCTTCACAACATCCTCTGGCAAGAAGTTCCACAGGTTGACTGTGTGTTGTGTGAAGAAATACTTCCTTTTATTTGTTTCAAACCTGCTGCCTATTAATTTCATTTGGTGAACCCCTAGTCCTTGTGTTATGAGAATTAGTAAATAACACTTCCTTATCTACTTTCTCTACACCAGTCATGATTTTATAGACCTCAATCATATCTCCCCTTAGCCATCTCTTTTCCAAGCTGAAAAGCCCCAGTCTTATTAATCTCTCCTCATACGGAAGCTATTCCATACCCCTAATAATTTTTGTTGCCCTTTTCTGAACCTTTTCCCATTCCAATATATTGTTTTTGAGATGGGCCAGCCACATCTGCACACACTACTCAAGATGTGGGCATACCATGGATTTATATAGAGGCAACATGGTATTTTCTGTCCTATTATCTACTCCTTTCTTAATTATTCCCAGCATTCTGTTTGGTTTTTTGACTGCCACTGCACATTGAGTGGATGTTTTCAGAGAACTATCCACAATGACTCCAAGAGCTCTTTCTTGGGTGGGAACAGCTAATTTAGATCCCATCATTTTATATGTACAGTTGGGATTATGCTTTCCAATGTGCATTACTTTGCATTTATCAACATTAAATTTCATCTGCCATTTTGTTGCCCAGTCACCCACTTTTGAGAGATCCTTTTGTAGCTCTTCTCAGTCTGCCTGTGTCTTAACTATCTTTAGTAATGTTGTATCATCTCCAAATTTTGCCATCTCACTGTTCACCCCTGTGTCATTTACCATTGTGTCATTATCCTATGTGTCTGGTTTTTCAGCAGTTTTCCATATATGTCAGTGATCGTATCCAAGTCAATCTGTTTTTAGTACTAAAAATATTTGTATGAAAACATGATCTTTATTTCTTAAGATTTCATCTTGCACTACTAGTTAATGGTTCTGATGCATGTTACAGTAGCACAACACTGCTGATGCCATTCTCTGAGTGGAGTGTCCCATCTCTTCTAAGAAATGCTTCCTGAATTGATTTTCTTCTCTATATTTTGAGTTGGATACACTACCTCATGTGATACTTGTTAACCATGTCGGGAGATTATTACTTAAAACAAGGAATAAGCATCAGTAACAGAAACTCTAAAAGGAAGAAAGACCTAATCTTTATGCAAATGTATCTGGTGGGTTTTTTTTTTAAAAAAAAGGAAAAGGGTGGATAATAATCCAGAGTTGGGTCTTTATCAAGCCCCTGACTTTATCGCCAAACTTCAGGAACATAAAAGGTTTAGAAATCCTAACCCAGGCCTGGATCCAAGTTTTCCCATTCTTTTATAGTGGGCTAAATAAAAACAGAAATACAGATTTTGGAGTGTTCAAAATCCACGCTCAGTTTTTGCAGCTTGACACTTTCTTTAGCTGTGGGAGGTGGGTGGGGGAAGAAATGTATGACCTCTCCTACAGGTCATTGACTGATAAAATAAAATACTTCAAGAGTTTCTCCAATGGTGACATTCTGTTATAGAACCAAAGGGTTAAACAGGACTGTCCAATTTTTTAAAAAAAACTATCACTGTTTTTTAAATGTATCGGGTATTTTGTACATAGTATAACATGAAATAGAGCATATGAACACTTTGTAGTATTCTTTGCCATAACTTTTTAGTGCAAAATATCAGGCTTATGGGGTCCAGTAATATCTGTTTCAGAGCTTGCTGTGTCTCCCCAAGCATTCATTCACTTGCAATCTGCCTGACTAGCACAGGCATCATAATCCTACATATTATACCTGTTTCAGCATGAACTTTTGCCAATGTTAATTTGAAAATGAACCAAAGTAAATAAACTGCTTAGAGACAAACCAGAAGTGACAAAGAGAGACAAGTTGTGTGACCTCATGTCTTTGAAAGGAAGTGTAGACCATTTGCAGAAAGTGGGTTTTTATTTTGCCCTACCAGCGATTATCGCTTGGCATTCGTGTCATAACCAATGCACCTGTTAGCTACCCATCTCTCAAAACTATGGATGGGAAAATGGATTTGAATATAACAGAGATCATAATTTTCATCAAAAATTAAGCTAAATCTCTTCTGAAGATCTAAAAAGTTTGGTTAACTTCTTACCACACTGGTTTACCATATTCTGGTCAGTTCCAGAAGCAGAAGTGCTTTCATGGGAAAGGACGTTCTCCTGAGATTTCAACTACAAATAGGCAGACTAAAGAGATCTGAATAAGGCTCAGATAATCACCCAAATTTCCCAACCATGGGAAATCTAAACCACTGTCCCACTCAGCAATGCAAAAGACTGGTTCAACCTGGGACCTCTGAACCTTAGTGCATGAGCCAAAAGCCACATGGCCCTTAGCTAAGGCTGTAGCAGACTCATTAATGTCTAAGTGGTCTTGGTGCCATTAAAAGGCATAAAATACCACATCCGGGAGGTGTGTGGGTTACATACTTCCCCTAGCTGAGGAAGCGTATCCCGACCTTCAGAGACTTCTCAGTTGATATCCTGGACGAACCCCCACTTGTAACACCGACAGACCCCAGTGGGTGGGATCAAACCTGGGACCTCTGAAGCTAAATGCATGAGCCACTACTGCATGAGCTAAAAGCCATATGACTATTAGCTAAAGCTATAGCAGACTCATTAATCTTTAAGTGGTTTCGATGCTACTAGAGAGGACACCACATCCAGGAGGTCTGTGGGTCACAGGTGCACTAAGTACTTTTATAGGACAGCAACTATAAATCAAGCATTCTGTACACAATAGTACAGCCAAGTCATCTGTGCAAATTATTCTATTAGTAACATTGAATGTCATTTACCAAAAGGATACATTTCTGCTTCTTTATCATCATTAAAGGGGCAAAATGGATCACTTTAGGGCTGACACAAGAGATTCCTGCTTTCACCAAATGTTCACAAATGTTCTGATTACTTTATGATGTTTTAATTCCTGTATATGTTTGATTTCTAAATAATAGCACATAATTATTGTTGCAATGTGGTCTGTTACAAAAAAGAAATAATCCAATTATTTATGTTTAATAATATAGTTAAATGGTTAGTATACCAAACCATTATTAACCATAAAAAACGTTGTGTATGAATAATATTGTATTGATGGGCTCATTAGGATTGGAATCTGCCTTTGAGACAACACAACTGAGCCTTTGCCACTTTAAATCCTCCACAGCAGCTTGCTAACTCCTTTCCCTCTGTTTAGATAAATCTGTTCTGTTCTTCCCAGAGATATTGAGTTTCAGCCAAATCTTATCCACACTCCTCTTCAATAGCTGCTACCATTTTGGCTAACTGAGCAGCAAATGTCTCAATGAATCTTACACCGCTTGCACACAACATTTATAAAAGGTTCCAGAATAATGACTGTGCATGCAGGCTCCATCAAATGGAATTGCAGAAGAGTCCAGACATATTGCACCAGAGATTCACCACACCTCCTCCTGGTAAAATGCATATGTAACTATTTGATGCCTTGTTCTGTGCTCATTAAGGTCAACAGCGAAACTGCCGTGGAATTTGATGGGAGCTGGACTGGGCTCTTGGTATTCCTTTTCTGGCTATTGATTACACAATAACTCTGTTAGCTGCTCTGTAAAGTACCTAGCACACTGATGGTAACATGCAAACAATAAATACACAGTAACTCATGTTTATAAAAGAAGATATTCTAAAACAATTACATTAACACCAGAGTCACAAAATCCATCAGAAACACTGGCATTCTTATGCCATTCCTTTGTGGCAATATTACGAAGGGAAATCTTGACCACCACCTAACGCCCCATCTCTACAGCCACAGAAGTCCCTAATCACAGTGAAACTAATGGAATTTTGCTTTTGCAAGAGTGAGGAAGCAGCACGTCCCTGGGGCTTCTCACATCATTCGTACCATATGCCCTTTGCATGCCATGGAGCTGTGTTCTTTGGAGCTTAGCTATGCCCAGTATTCAGGGGGTTGAGGGTGAGCTGAGGAGACAATAGAGGGACTGGAGAATTTGCCACTATGCAAATCCACTAGTCCTTACCTTTGAGCAGGTAGAGAGCAGGAGCTTCAACAGCTACCACAAGCCCTGCAGATACGGCAACCGCTAAGAGGCATTCCCTGATTTGAAGGGAAGGATTCCTCCCCTTCCTGACTCCTACAAGGCAATAAGTCCTAGTGGACAGAGGACTGGACTGGGACTTGGCAGACCTGGATTCTATTCCTGGCTCTGCCACTGACCTGTTGGGTGACTGTAGGCAAGTCATTTCCTCTCTCTGTGACTGATTCCCCATCTGTAAAATGGGGGTGACAATACTGACTTCCTTTGCAAAGCACTTTGAGATCAGCTGGTGAAAAGTGCTCTATATATTAATTTTACTACTACAACTACAGTTGTCTCCAGAACAGAGCTTACTTACTGGAACTGAATGCTGGATCAAGGATTTACTCTAAAAGCCTATTGTTCCAGAATTAGTGATGTATTCAGTAATATGTAATACCTACTCCACTTCATTACACTTATTAGTTTACTAGTGTGTATTGTGACAAAGCCCTGTCCTTGCCTCCATGGGTCCCGTGTTTCCTGGCGGATTTCGCTAGCCTCAGAGGCTCACTGTGACCCTCCATGTAACCCTTCTTTCTCTAGAGACAAGGGTCACAGTCTACTGAGCCATTTTCATCATAAGCCAGCAAGGGAGGGGAGGAGAAGTTATCCTTCTTTGCACAGTCTCTGTTGTCTCCCAGTCTCAGTGATTAATCAGGGGGCAAAGGTAGGGGGGGAGCCCAGGCCCACCCTCTACTCCGGGCTCCAGCCCAGGGACCCTGATAGTATCAGCTATGGTAGCTGACCTTTTAGGAACATGACGTGTACAATTCCCTGGGCTACTTCCCCCACAGCAGCCCTCACTTTCTCAAGCTCCACTTCACCCTTATCTCAGGGCCTCCTTCCTTCTGCCTGATATGGTGTGTACTACTCAGCCTCTCCAACAGCATAACTTCCTTCCACAGCTCCTGACATGCACACCCACCTGACTGACTGGGAAGCTTTTAACTAGTTTCAGCCAGTCCCTGATTGGCTTCAGGTGTCCTAATCAACCTAGCATTCTCCCTGCCTTCTGGAAAGTTCTTAATTGGCCCCAGGTGTCTTAATTGACCTGGAGCAGCTTCCATTTCACTTAACCTGGTACCAGGGATTTGTTTAGCCTGGAGCTAATATATCTATCTCCCACTACTTTTCTATAGCCATCCGGCCTTGCCCCGTCACAGTATGTACAATACAAAACGTGCTTTCTTATCTACTGTGAAGAGGAAGGAGGACAATTAAAATAGACATATGATAGATCAAATTAAATGGATGTTTCTTTTATTTCAGCTATTTATTTGGAATTCTGTCTTGATTATAAGATGTTAAATTAAAATCAGAATAATTTCTAAGAAACATACTTCTGTAATGCTTCCCAGAAGACATTCCTATTCCACTTCCCTGCTGAAAAATTCTGTAACTATAAACAGAATTGATTTTTTTCTTCAAGATATAAACCATCTTTAATTAGCATGAGTAAAATGAAGACCTTTTGAAAAAAAAGATAAATTATATTTTCTTTCTTTGACTGTGAATATGAATATTTTAGGACCCACAGAACATCAATTTTGTGGTGTAATCTACTGTAGTCCATGGAAAAAAGCATATGAACTGATTGAGGATGCCCCCTGCATGTGGACACAAAAATGGAGGAGAAGGGAACAAGGAACCTGTCCTTCTCTGCCCCTCCAAGCTTACACAATTGCAGCGAGGTCACAGGGATGAGTGACTGCTCTTGGCCCTTCGGAACCCCACCACCTGGGTATTCCTCCAATAGATAGATTCCTCAGTTGATCAATTCAGCCAAATCTACAGCCTATTTCATCCACCAAGGCCATATTGAAGTCACAGATCTGGCCCGATATCTCTGGGCACTCTGGCACCTTCCATGAACACTAAACAAATTAGTGGCAGTTATCTAAAGGAGGAGAGTGTAGAGATTCCAAGGAGAAAAATGGTAAGCCCCAAAATCCAGATTTGTTGGAAATGTAATGCCCCATTGAAACCAGGTATATAGTAAGTGACTCCCACACTTAGAAGCCCGAGGAAGAAAAACAAGCAGTTATGTAATTGATATTCAGTTAATGTCTTTCAGCAGAGAAAAAATCTGGGCAGACATTCTTTCCACATTTTAATTCTGCAGAAGTGAAATGATCTAACATTGAACATTCAAAGTCTCCAGAGCATCTGCTCATTAAAGGTTGGACTCTATGAATATCTGAGTTTATCTTAAGTTTAATTTGGCTATGGTAATGTTATTCCCTCTCTCCTGTGATCTTTTAATAAAGAGGCCAACTCATGGATTTCTCAAGGATATGTTCCTGGTTGTGTAAGTTTAAAAATACTTTAAATATAAAAATAATGGGCTAAAATATGAATAAAAGCGTCTACTTAATTACTGTAAGTAATAGATTTTTTTTGTTTACGTCAGTTCTTTCATTCAGTTTTCATTCTGACCTATATATGTTAAATCCAGATGAAAACATCTGGGTCTTAAGGAATGACAGATACTGTGGCAATACTAGTTATACAAGGATTTAAATGATTTTTTTGTTTGTTTAAGCTTTGTATCCAAAATCCATTCCTGGGCCTCCTACAGCTTTGAAACGTCTCACCACACTTTCAGTGACCATCAGTTACTGACAAAAACACCTCCTGAAAATACTTACCTTGCTGTCTCTCTCCATTCAGCATCCTCTCCTTCACGCCAGCAAATCTCATCAAGTTCAGTAAAGAGGTCATGAGGAATGTGTTCCTCATCATCATCCTCTGTTCCAAGAATAAACTGTACTCTTTGTGATGGGGTGTCTGGGGGGGAAACACAAATATCATCAAAAAAACATAGACAGCAGGGACTGTGATTGGACCGAATTACTAACGTGCATTTTTTCAGCAAGGATTAAATGCAAAATGATTTTACATTAGTGAGAACAGTCATTTGTATGCCTTCAGTAAGCAAATGACTGGAATTTCATGAGATTATTCAGCTGTCTCTTATCCAGATAATTAACCTTCACAAACAAGTATTGTAATACATAAAATAATCACACATCTTGTCAGTTCAGTCATGCTTTAACTCATGCTCTATGAACTGTAGAGCACACAGCACTTTACTATTAAGATCTGTTTATTCCATTTAAATTACCTGTATTCTAATTAAATAAATATATCCAAAACAGACAAACACATTTTTTTCACAATGTGAAGTATACAGATACTTACAAATGTGATTTAATGATGTCTCACCCAGCCTAACAGGGTAAAATAAACCACAGGTACTGCTAAGTGTCAGACAAGCTAACTACTGTGGACTGATTTTTAATGTACAAATTTAACTCAGTTCACAAAGTCGGGGTACTACATCTGCATTCATTTTTTCCATTAAACTTCTATTGATAGGTCCCAAAAGAAAATACCCTCCATGAATTTCAAATCTCTCACTATTCACTGATATAAATTGTCCTGTTGGACCTGCCTAAATAGTTAGAAACAACATATAGAGAGAGACAGACAGACAGAAGGCGGGCTAGAATAGTAAGAATAATTGCTGCCATTCCAGCAGTTCTTTTTCCTATCTATTCTTGACTTCCCCATTTCTTATCCTCTCTTCCTGCTCTCCTCCCTTCACACCACCTTTTCCCTTCTTTCTTTTCCCCTATGATCTTCTCCTCACTGCCCAATCAGCTGCTACATTGTCTCAGAGACAGACTGCTCTTCCCTTATGACTGGTGCTTTGAAATATGAGAGAAAACTCAGGCAGTCATAGTGCACTTGACTTAAGTCATGGTGCACATGTTTGCATACTACAGTTTTATTGGTTCAAATGTTGTAACAGTCTTAAAATCTATTTTTAATAAAATCCAAATCTCAAATCATACAACTATGGATGGCATCCGATATCTCCAGAAATGTATAGTTACAGTTTCTGCCAATGTACTTCACAGCTGAAAGAACAACCAAGAATCCTTTGTGAGTGACTGCAGGAGCCATGCTGCTAGTCAACTGAGAAATGGAGTAGCAGACACACTGCTGCATTGGTGCTGGAACTAGGGGTACTGGGAGTGCTGCACACCCCCTGGCTTGAAGTGGTTTCCATTATATGCAGGGTTTGCAGAAGGGTTCAATGGCTCTCAGCACCCCCACTATATAAATTGTTTCAGCCCCCCTGTCTTGCTGTGCCTGGGGTGCAGTCTGATTGAAACATTACTTTACCACTTCATTCTGGGGTTAAGCAACACTAGCTCTCCCAGGCTGCTCTCCCGTCCTGTGAAAGTTTAGTCTTTCTGATAAGGTGGCACTCAACCAAAAAGCACAGAGAACAAAGTGCTGATCAGAGGTGCCGAAGGAGTCCAGTGGTGTGGTAGGCTGAATTCAGCTATAGAGATACCCACTTTTGCGGCACCAATGCCATAGCTACCAAACAGAGCAGCAACACTTGTGACATATTTCACAAGTGAGAACATGTTGTCATTTCCTAAGGGTATAAATTCCCCATACGTAGTGTGAGCAGGTGTGAGGGGGAGGCAGGAGCCTAGCTTTCAGAAGCTGGTGGAAGTTGTTGAGGGAGCAAGGGGCAGTTCAGGAAAGTCAGGGTGAAAGATAGGGAGAGTCTGGGAGAGCCAGGGCCAGGGAGACCGGGGGGGGAGGGGAAAACTGAAAGGTGCAGAATTGGTTTTTGTGGGGTCTTTGAAGATCTGGAGCTACCTCCTCCATTCTGCCCCTGCTCCTCATCATCTTTTTCTCTTTCTTCTTTCAGCCCCTGCCTTCCTATTCTGCATCTCAGCCCATCCTCTGACCCTACCCTGCATGTCCCCAATTGTGTGCCCATCCTTCCAGTCCCAGTCTCTGCCCCCATCTTACACTCCCATTCTCCATCACACCTTTTGAGCCTCCTCATCTCCCTTGCTGGTAGGCCACTGGAGCAGCCTCCTCTGCCTCCTCTTAGTTGTTCCATGTGGGCTGTCCTCAGGAGGGAGAGAGAGAGTGGAAGAAGAGAGGCAGATTAGCTGCCTCCAATTCTTCTGCCTAACAATCCGCAGGAGCCAGGAAGGTAAACTGTGGGGGATCCTTGCAACCCTGCTGAATGCAAGTCATAGGACAGCTGACAACCCTAGGTCTCTCCCTTCCTCTCTTTGAGAAAGGCTCTCTCCAGAATTAGGAACTCTGTGGGTCCTATTGGGAGGATGCTCTGATGCATCCCAGAACAGCAATCCCAAATCATAAAGAAATCAAAGCAAGACATGCTAGTTGGTGGTCAATCAAAACATGTAATTACCACAAATCTATTAAGTCTCAACAAAAATCATAACAGTCCAAATGGCAGATATGTAATAGCAGGCCCTGGGTAACTGCACACACCCAGTGCTACGTGTGTGCACACAAGGCATGCAAACTAGAACACTGAGTTTAGGAAGCAGGAAACCAACAGGAAGAGGGAGCAGGAAGCAGTAAGCAGGAAGGCAACACGCAAGTCATCACAACCCCACTGAGGGTGGGTGGATGGGAAACTGGGCCAGGGGAAGGCGGCAATCCACTAATACATCATTTTCCTACCAGCCCCAAAGAGACTCCCAAGAGAAGAGAATATAGTCCAGTGGTTCTCAAACTTATTTGATCGTGCCCACCTTCTTTGCGTCTGCAGTAGCTTACGCCTCCTCCCCTCCCCGCTTTGGGCACCCAGTCAGCAGCTGCTGCTTTTCTGCCAGCCAGCTCTGAAGGCAGAGTGGAGAACGGCGGCTGTTGGTCGGGCGCCCAGCTCTGAAGGCAGAGTGGAGAACGGCGGCTGCTGGTCGGGCGCCCAGCTCTGAAGGTAGCACCACCTTTTGGGATTGCTGATTTGGGTAGCTGGGCGCCCGACCAGCAGCTGCTAATCTACGGCCACCCAGCTCTGAATGTGCACAGCACCTTTTTTCCCCCTAAAGCTTCTCATCCCTCCCCCCCGCCACACACAGAATACATTCCACACCCCCTGCACCCCAGTTTGAGAAGCTCTGATACAGTCCCAACCTTTAAGCCAATAGAGCTGCACTGACAGGGAGCATAGGAGTGGGGGGAAATGTGCATGATGAGCCTGACCTATTTCCAATCCCTGGGAATCCAAGGGCTTTGTGGGATGGGTCTGAATGCTGTCTGGGGAAGGGGAGATGATGTGTGGGGAACTCTGTGAAGTACTCTTTGAAGTTTTCCTCGCTTCTAACCGCTACCACTTGGCTAGGTCTTTTCCTTTGCATGTGGAAAACTGTTGTTGCATGTGGTAAGCTCCCTTCACTACTGTAACCATGAATATAAAGTGGGCAGAATTTATTTTCTGTAAATTGTCATATATTGCACTGCACAATTGTGTTGTATAGTGTACTGTCCCAAACAGCAAATGAAATGAAGCACTAAAAATAGCTCATTTCTGTGAAATCCATATAGACAAAGTGTGATTAAAATCCTCCAGAGGACGTATGTTTAGCACATGGTAGAATCCAAAAATTGCTGCTAAATGTACTTCTGAGTTATTTGCAGCTCTGTGTTTTGGTTAGCAGAAACTGTCAGCTGCATTATTCAGCAAATGCATTGTGTTATACCTGTATTTATTTGTGACCATTTTCTCTTTCACTAAACAGAGCTTTAGAGAGTCAGGAAAGTCCAGCAGGGGCACTCAAAGTTTGTGCCAGTGGGTTTGCTACTGACATCTTGCCAGGACCCAGTGGGCAATGCCTACTTTGCAGGTAAATATTATATTCTTAAATTAATTCACAGAACTGTAACGGTACTTGCCTCTTCCTTGACATAGGAACACAAAATTTGGTTTTGGTTTGTTTATGTTTGAGTTCACTAGTTATAAAAATTTACAATTCACCAGCTTTGTCCTTCCCTGGCATTTACAAGTATTGGGATGCCATGGACCATAGTTTAGAAAGTGACAAGTCCACTTTTATCCCATCAGCTCAAGCAAAAAAGTGAGTTCAATAGCTAACACATACTACTGGAGAATAAAAGTAAATATAACAGGGAGGCTTAATCTTCCAGTGCAAGCATTTGTTTGAGACAAAAGATAAATGTGTGTTTTTATGTAACTAGAGAGAAATAACATGGAAAGCAAGCTGCTTTTCAAGAGAGATTGTCTGTGGGAGAATCCCAGAACATCCAGTGCCAAGAACATCCAGTTCTCTTGATGAAACCAGCAGTAGAACTGACTTACACAATGGTTATGTTAAGTGATAATGAACAGTATTGTACCATAGAGCTCCGGATTTCTGATAGTATTATATACATAGAAATATATGTATTCAACATGGGAAGGAAATCAGAGATCAGAACAATACCTTACAGCAGGGGTGGGCAAACTTTTTGGCCCAAGGGACACATCTGGGTATGGAAATTGCATGGCGGGCCATGAATGCTCACAAAATTGGGAGTCGGGGTGCAGGAGGGGGTGAGGACTCCGGCTGGGGGTGCGGGCTCTGGGGTGGGGTCAGAAAAGAGGAGTTCAGGGTGCAGGAGGGTGCTCCAGGCTGGGACCGAGGGGTTCGGAGGGCAGGAGTGGGATCCAGGCTGGGGCAGAGGGTTGGGGCACAGGAGGAGGTCAGGAGTGCAGGCTCCAGGCGGCGCTTACCTCAAGCAGCGGAGGCACCGCCAGGCAGCCCTGTGCACTGCCCTGTCCACAGGCATCACCCCTGCAACTCCCATTGGCCGCGGTTCCTGGCCAATGGGAGCTGCGGGGACAGCACTTGGGGCGGAGGCAGCATGCGGAGACCCCTGGCTGCCCCTATGCGTAGGAGCTGGAGGGGGGATGTGCCACTGCTGCCGGGAGCCGCATGGAGTGGGGAAAGCCCTGGACCCCGCTGCCTGGCTGGAGTGCCGGAGGGAGGCAAGCCCCGGACCCCGCTCCCCAACGGGAGCTTAAGGGCCGGATTAAAACATCTGGAGGGCTGGATGCGGCCCCCAGGCCGTAGTTTGCCCACCCTTGTCTTACAGTGTGGTTATTAGAAAAGTGGCTGTGAAAATGGTACCTTACTGCTGTATTTGATTTGCTGCTACTGTGTCTTCTGAGTAACGCATGACTATTTTACGGACAGCAGCGAAGAACCTATAGAGGTGAGGCAGAACAAACTGTGTTTTGTCTTTCTCATTAATATATCAGCAAAACTACTTGCTATGTTCTGACTCTTCATACTTTATTGTTGGTGATGATTTATGATAATGTCCCAAGCATGAAGAGCATAGTTTGATTTTCAGACACAAAGCTGAGCTGGAAGTTGGAAAATTCATGTGGTTTGACTTGATGTGATTTTATGTAGAAGACAAAAATGAAACAGATATTTTTACCCAAATATCTTCAAATAGGAAAAGAATTAAGAGAGAGAAAATGAGAGATAACTAGAGACCATAACAGTATAAAAGAGCAAAACAACAAATGAAACCTGTCAGCCTTACTCACACAATTGACTTAACGTTACTAACATGAGTAAGAATTTGACTCTCATTAAAAGCAGCAACAATCTACAAATGCCAATGTATTTATGACATTTAAGGGGAAAAAACAAATACATGATTCAAAAACTGCATGAAAAGAAATTTCATTTCCATGTGGTCAAATTTGTGGTAACACAATCCTTAGTGCAAAATGTGACTCCTGTGAGACAGGAAACTGTAAATTTCTTCTAGGCTGGGATAACAGAGATTTAATTTTAAATTTGATCAGTTTCACCTCCCATTTAAGTAAGCACAGTCAGCATTTTACTGTGAAAAGTAAATTAAATTGAAAAGTACATTAAAAAAACACAAGTTAGAGAAATGAGCAAGAATAATGGGGCCAATTTTTAAAATTATTATTTCTATCACTGCCATAAATGTGCATTACGCTTAATACCCAAACATGAAAAGACATGGAGTGTCCAGCTAGAACCAGGGAGGGGGACTCCGGGGTGGGAAGGCCATATGATATGAACCAGAGTGCAATGAACAGTATTAGTCCCTGCTAATAGACCACTCCAGTCAGCATAAGTTAAAGCAGCCATGTAGCTACTCTAATGCATGCTGGCCCCCAGCTGCTCCCAGGATCTATGAGAGGAACAAAGGCTTAGAACCAGTTTTGCCTCCCACCTCTTCAGCTGTGCTGAGCATGAGCCCAAGAATGCTTTATCCAGAAGAGTCTAACTGCACAGTGAAGGTGCAAAAAAGGGTGTAAATTAAGTCCACATGTGTAAGTAACTTTCAAAGATGTAAATCCAAGCTGGGACTCAGTGGTGCAGAATTGAAAACTGCAGAATGGAAATGCAGACACTTCTACGGACCTAGCATTCACTACTATGAATGGCCCCATTATGAAATTGCAACTGGGCCCTAAAACAGAAACCAGTTGCAGACACCAGGACTGGATAAGTCAAAAGGATATGACTGATAGTCCTGGAGCGCTGCATAACCCAGCTTGCAGAGGCCAACAGGGAAGTTGCTCACTGACACAGCGCTCATGGCAAGCAGGCAGCTAAACACACTGGGCTGTATTGTGACCATCCCTTGAAATGGCACATAGGGAAATGGAGTCACGTAAGGGGCTTCCTCCTGCATGCACCACAGGAGAGCCACTCACAGTAACAGTTCCTTTGAATAAAAACGGCTCCATCCTCACTCCAGTGAGCAAATTGCTTGAACGGATGTGGGAGGAGGCAGGATCATGACCCTCCATCCTTCACTTTAGCTCACAGAGCAGGGTTGATGCACTAGTGGAAGCAATCTGAAAGCCCACAGTTTCTCCCAGGATCCCTCCTGAGGCAGCGTGACTGCCCTGCCTGCTATCATAAAATCACAGAATCATAGAATTTCAGGGTTGGAAGGGATCTCAGGAGGTCATCTAGTCCAACCCCCTGCTAAATCATCCAGCAAGACCAATCCCCAACTAAATCATCCCAGCCAGGGCTTTGTCAAGCCTGACCGTAAAAACCTCGAATGAAGGAGATTCCACCCCCTCCCTAGGTAACCCATTCCAGTGCTTCACCACCCTCCAAGTGATAAGATTTTTCCTAATATCCAACCTAAACCGCCCCCTCTGCAACTTGAGACCATTACTCCTTGTTCTGTCATCTGATACCACTGAGAACAGTCTAGATCTGTCCTCTTTGGAACCCCCTTTCAGGAAGTTGAAAGCAGCTATCAAATCCCCCCTCATTCTTCTCTTCTGCAGACTAAACAATCCCAGTTCCCTCAGTCTCGCCTCATAAGTCATGTGTTCCAGTCCCCTATTCATTTTTGTTGCCCTCCACTGGACGCTTTCCAATTTTTTCCACACCCTTCTTGTAGTGTGGGGCCCAAAACTGGACACAGTACTCCAGATGAGGCCTCACCAATGTCAAATAGAGGGGAATGATCACGTCCCTCAATCTGCTGGCAATGCCCCTACTTATACAGCCCAAAATGCCGTTAGCCTTCTTGGCAACAAGGGCACACTGTTGACTCCTATCCAGCTTCTTGTCCACTGTAACCCCTAAGTCCTTTTCTGCAGAACTGCTGCCTAGCCATTCGGTCCCTAGTCTGTAGCAGTGCATGGGATTCTTCCATCTGAAGTGCAGGACTCTGCACTTGTCCTTGTTGAACCTCATCGGATTTCTTTTGGCCCAATCCTCTAATTTGTCTAGGGCCCTCTGAATCCTATCCCTACCTTCCAGCGTATCTACCACTCTTCCCAGTTTAGTGTCATCTCCAAACTTGCTGAGAGTGCAATCCACACCATCTTCCAGATAATTAATGAAGATATTGAACAAAACCGGCCCCAAGACAGACCCTTGGGGCACTCCGCCTGATACCAGTTGCCAACTAGACATGGAGCCATTGATCACTACCCATTGAGCCTGATGATCTAGCCAGCTTTCTATCCACCTTATAGTCCATTCATGCAGCCCATACTTCTTTAACTTGCTGGCAAGAATACTGTGGGACACCGTGTCAAAAGCTTTGCTAAAGTCAAGGAATAACAGGTCCACTGCTTTCCCCTCATCCACAGAGCCAGTTATCTCATCATAGAAGGCAATCAGATTGGTCAGGCATGACTTGCCCTTGGTGAATCCATGCTGACTGTTCCTGATTACTTTCCTCTCCTCTAAGTGCTTCAGAATTGATTCCTTGAGGACCTGCTCCGTGATTTTTCCAGGGACTGAGGTGAGGCTGACTGGCCTGTAGCTCCCCGGATCCTCCTTTTTCCCTTTTTTAAAGACGGGCACTGCGTTAGCCTTACCAGTCATCCAGGACCTCCCCCGATTGCCATGAGTTTTCAAAGAAAATGACCAATGGCTCTGCAATCACATCCGCCAACTCCTTTAGCACTCTCGGATGCACTGCATCCGGCCCCATGGACTTGTGCTTGTCCAGCTTTTCTAAATAGTCCCCAACCACTTCTTTCTCTACAGGGGGCTGGTCACCTCCTCCCCATGCTGTGCTGACCAGTGCAGTAGTCTGGGAGCTGACCTTGTTTTGTGAAGACAGAGGCAAAAAAAGCATTGAGTACATTAGCTTTTTCCACATCCTCTGTCACTAGGTTGCCTCCCTCATTCAGTAAGGGGCCCACACTTTCCTTGACTTTCTTCTTGTTGCTAACATACCTGAAGAAACCCTTCTTGTTACTCTTAACATCTCTTGCTAGCTGCAACTCCAGGTGTGATTTGGCCTTCCTGATTTCACTCCTGCATGCCTGAGCAATATTTTTATATTCTTCCCTGGTCATTTGTCCAATCTTCCACTTCTTGTGAGCTTCCTTTTTGTGTTTGAAATCCTTGCTGATCTTACTGTTAAGCCAAGCTGGTTGACTGCCATATTTACTATCTTTTCTACATATCGGAATAGTTTGTTCCTGTAACCTCAATAAGGATTCTTTAAAATACAGCCATCTCTCCTGGACTCCTTTCCCCCTCATGTTATTCTCCCAGGGGATCCTGCCCATCAGTTCCCTGAGGGAGTCAAAGACTGCTTTTCTGAAGTCCAGGGTCTGTATTCTGCTGCTCTCCTTTTTCCCTTGTGTCAGGATCCTGAACTTGACCACCTCATGGTCACTGCCTCCCAGGTTCCCATCCACTTTTGCTTCCCCTACTAATTCTTCCCAGTTTGTGAGCAGCAGGTCAAGAAGAGCTCTGCCTCTAGTTGGTTCCTCCAGCACTTGCACCAGGAAATTGTCCCCTACACTTTCCAAAAACTTCTTGAATAGTCTGTGCACTGCTATATTGCTCTCCCAGCAGATATCAGGGTTATTGAAATCTCCTATGAGAACCAGGCCCTGCGATCTAGTAACTTCGTTAGTTGCCTAAAGAAAGCCTTGTCTGCCTCATCCCCCTGGTCTGGTGGTCTATAGCAGACTCCCACCATGATATCACCCTTGTTGCTCACACTTCTAAACTTAATCCAGAGACTCTCAGGCTTTTCTCCTGTTTCATACCGGAGCTCTGAGCAGTCATACTGCTCTCTTACATAAAATGCAACTCCCATTGTTAACTGCAATGTTAACTGCCCAACCCAGCCCAGAAATCAAGGCAGAAAGCAGGGGAACGTACAGTGGACCCTCCTAGCCTTGGAATCTATATCTTTCCTGCTAATATTTCTCATTGGGGATCAGCTACTGAAGATATTCAGCTGTGCCCCTTGGTCACTCTCACTTCTATCCCTTGTTGTTGTTCCCCTATATTAACAGAGGGAACTTTCTTTTTGCAAAATCACTTTTCTGTTTGCATTACCTTCTGGAAGCTTTTCCTGAAAGAGTCTGCAGAAGCTCATATGACAGGTTCATCTTGGAGAGATTAGATCATTGCAATTCAGCCTCTCCTGCCTGGCTCACCAAACATTACACACCCAGACTGGGGTCTCTTAAAACCGGAGAGGTTTATTAAACTTAGACTAAGCCAAACCAAACCAAACCAAGCTTGCACAAGACCCACTGCTTTAACGCCTTTCGGGGCACATCACACTCTACCGGGACCTCCTCCTGCTCATGTCAGATGTGTCCCCTACGATCTCTTCAGCAGAGCACCAATCCTTAAAGGGACAGGGCACAGAAAAATAACGCTGGTGTTCCACCCAATTCTGAAATAAAAAATTCATATTCAAATCCTTTCACAAATATATTTTAACTTGTGAACACTACATGTAAGAGATCCACTGTATTGGCTGCAGATGAAGAGGGACATTGAACATTATGGGTTAGTCTTCATGGCAGTGTTAGCTGAAGGTACAACCTGAGAGTTGCTCCTAACCCAACTCCCATTCTCACACACAGAAATCTCTAGCTCAAGGTAAATGGTGCTTTAAACTTGATCTAGCTGGCCTGCTGGGTGGTCTGGATTGAAGCTCAAATGCTGCTGATGCTCGAGCTAGTAATGCAGTGGGGGCTAGCCCAGGCTGGTCATACAATCACTCTGTTCAGCTTGAGTGTTGTTTTGCAGTGTGATCACTCTCAATCAAGCAAAACTAATTAAAGAGCAGGGTTGACAGTAGAGGGGGTAAGGGGGAAAAATGGTATCAGGGTCCCCCAGAATGTCTGTGCAAATAAAGTACTGATATCTCCATTAAAAAAAAATGACTACAAGCAAAGAGATGATAATTTGTGTAGTGTGAAATCTTGTACCTAGTCACAAACTTTTCCTAACCGGGTGGAACCGACAAATACACCCCACACATTATTCCCTTTTTACCACAGATTATTTCACAGGTATGTTTTTGTGAAGCTTCTCTCTTAGAAGCCTGTTATTGAACCCTGCTGCAGTGAAGATCTGCATATACTGTGGATGAAATAGGAAGGGGTGGGGTCCTAGCAAACATGATGTACTGGGGCCCCAAATTTCTCTCCACAGGCCTACTCAAGAGAAGTTAAGTCTAGTGGAGACAATTCAAGCTAACACTGCAGTGAAGACAAGCCCTAAGAGACTAGAGTCAGTACATGTAACAAGCAAAAGAAACATCACCAACCTACCAGAACTCCATTTAGTTAGAGCAAAACCGTTTGAGCTATATCAATAGATTTCTTGCACCTAAAAAGGATGCAAAGAAGGATATGAATACATTTTATTCATAGTGGATCACTTCACTAGATTTGTCCAAGCCTACTCTACCAGTAACAAGTCAGGCAAGACTTTAGCAAACAAGGTCTTCAATTATTTTGGTTTTAAATTTGGTTTCCCAAAGAAACCAAAATGAGGGGTTAGAAAATAATTTATTCCAGTTACAACACTAGTGCAAAACTGAAACATCTCACACAATCCCATACCACTCACAAGGAAATGGGCGAGTAGAAAAGCTGAACTGAATTCTGCTGGCTATGTTGAGATCCTTGCCAGAAGACCAAAAGTCAAACTGGAAAGACTTTCTTAATAATCCATGCCTATATCGGTACACAAAGTGAGGCTACCGGATTCTCACCCTTCTACTTCTTATATGGAACTATCACCATGTTTGCCCATTGACATTGTATTTACTTTAGGTACAAACTCTGAGTCTGCACCCAGAAACCATAAAGATTATGTTGAAAAAAGCAAATATCATATGTAAGAAGCTTATGAAGTGGCATCAAAATCATCTCAAAAATCTGCTCATCATAGAAAGAATCACTGTAATTGGAAAGTGAATGGTGCTGTCCTCTGACCAGGAGATAAAGTACTTGTTAGGAATCTTTCTAAGAGAGCGGGACCTGGCAAATTAAGATAAAATCCTTGTAGTACTTGAAAGGATAGTGCAGTCTATGAAGTAAAAGCAGAAGAGAGAAAAAGGATGTCTTAAGAATTCTTCACTGCAGACTTTTACTCCCCAGTGACTTCTTACCTTTGGATAGAACACTATTCTTTAAAGCACCACAGAGGAAAACAGAGAAACTGAGAAACTGCTAATTAAACTGCTATAATATTTGTACCAGCTGTTAAAATACACAAATGCCAAAATGGAATAATTGAACTGGAAAACAGTAGAGTACAAGTGGACCAAATCACCAAACAATCCAGACATTTGAAGTCATCTTACTAGAGAGAAAAGAGCCCAAAAGACAGTAACATATGAATGTTTAGACACACTTATTATCAGTGTCTAAATCCCACTGCTGAGCTAGGTGAATGCACCACCTAGGGGGATGTCATCATGTTTGTTACAAGCTATACCAAGTACCTATTTCTTATCCTGTATTGTATCCAGGATTGAGGTAACATTGGCAAATGAAGTTATACTGATTTATTATAAAAAGAAAAGGAGTACTTGTGGCACCTTAGAGACTAACCAATTTATTTGAGCATGAGCTTTCGTGAGCTACAGCTCAAATAAATTGGTTAGTCTCTAAGGTGCCACAAGTACTCCTTTTCTTTTTGCGAATACAGACTAACACGGCTGTTACTCTGAAACCTGATTTATTATATGGCTATTGTTCTCAATCAAGTGTTTTATAGTTTGGGATAAGTTAATATGTTTTATTTAGTAGATTTTTGTTTTCTAATTAGCTTGCCATAGGCTCAGTGACTCTGAATTACATGGTATAGCATTGATCTCATACAGGAACTATTATTTCATATCATAGTCACGGGAACTAGGGGTATGGGATGTGCTGCAGCACCCCCGGGTTCCCAGCTGCCAGCCCTGCAAGCCCAGGGTCCCGGCCTCAGCCCTGGGGGTGGGAGTGGGGTGGACAGGGATAAGGGGGCTGGCTTTCAGCACCCCCACTGTTAAAAATGTTCCAGCGCCACTGCATAACATATAAACTTTTTTTGGAATTTTAACTGTTCAGGACTGGCTAGTCTGTCAGACAGTGGAACAATAATTGCCATAGAAAATTACTGCTTGATTGATGAAATAAACTGAAGAAAGATTTCGGAGTTCCCACCATTGGTACCAGTACTTATAGAAAAAGAAAAGAGACAAAGACACACTTGAGAATGACTGCTATGAGTTTGTGGAACTCATGAACTACTAACAATAAGTCAGATGGATGAACTGAATTATATATTTTGTTAACAGAAGCATCAGGATGACATTACATTTGTGAAGCACTCATAAGTTAAAATATGTTTGTAAGACTACTTTAATGTGAAATTTGTGTTTAAGAACTGGGTGAAATGCCAGGCTATATTTGCCTGCATCAGGTCCCTTTAAGGACTGGAGCTGTGCTGAAGAGGTCAAAGAGAACACAGCTGCGGTGAACAAGTGTGGTCTCAGTACAGTGTGGTGTTTTTCCTGAAAGTCTCTCCAACAGTGGGGCTCACGCAAGTTGTGTTTATGGGTTGTTGGGATTTTTTTGGATCCTAAGTTTAATACAACTCTCCAGTTTTAAAAGAGTCCATGGTCTGGGAGTATAATACATGCCAACTCCAAACTTTCATAAATTATGAGATTCATTTAGAAATAATGAGATTTAAAAACTAATAAATCATATTTTTGGTGCATCTTCCTCTTTTTCAGGAAATCTCTGCCCTTGATTAATCCCACCTTAGTCCACTCATACCATTCAAAATACTGCTGCATAGATCTTTTCCCTAGCTCATCACTTTGACTGTTTTCTGCCTCTCAGCATCCCTCCACTGGTTCCCTTTTTTCCACTGCATCAAAAAAGCTATTTGTTTTCACATTTATGGCCTTTTGTGGCCTATCGCCTCCCTACTTACCATCTCTTATTCACTATCACAGTGTCAGTTCCTACCTCTTACCAGCCACGGATGCCAGCCTCCATCGCTCTCTTGATAGTTTCTCCCATGTTGTCCCACACATGGGAGGTGCTCTCTGGATACACGGAATCATAAAAAGTAGGTCTGGAAGGGACTTTGAAAGTTCAAGTCCATTCCCCTGCACTTAGAACCAAGTAAAACTAGACCTTCCCTGACAGGCGTTTGTCCAACCTGTTCTTAAAACCTCCAGTGATAGGGATTTCACAACCTCTCTCGGAAAACTGTTCCAGAGCTTAACTATCTTTACAGTCACAAAGTTTTTCCTAATATATAACCTAAATTTCTTTTGCTGCAGATTAAATCCATTATTTCTTGTCCTACTTACAGTGGACATTGAGAACAACTGATCACCTTCTTTTTAATGGCTGTTCACATATTTGAAGACTGTTACAAGGTTCCCGCTCAGTCTTCTTTTCTTAAGACTAAACATGCCCACTGGACTCTCTCCAGTTTGTTTACATCTTCTCTTAAGTGTGGTGCCCATATTTGGACACAGTACTCCAGCTAGGGCCTCACCCATGCTGAGGAGAGCAGGACAATTACATCTTGCATCTTGAATATGACATTCCTACTAATACACCCCAGAATAATATTAACATTTTTTGCAACTGCATCACATTGTTGACTCACATTCAATTTATGATACAGTGTAATGCCCAGATCCTTTTTAGCAGTACTACCATGTAATCAGCTTTTCCTTATTTTGTAAGTGTGCATTGGATTTTTCCTTCCTACGTGAAGTACTTTGCACTTGCTTTATTGAATTTCATCTTGTTGAATTCAAACCAATTATCTAATTTGTCGAGGTCATTTTGAATTCTAATCCTGTCCCCCAAAGTGCTTGCAACCTCAACCAGTTTGGTGTCATCTGCTAATTTTATAAGCATGCTCTCTATTCCATTAGCTAAATCATAAATGAAAATATTGGCTAGTACCAGACCCAGGACAGACTCCCTGCGGAATCCCACTAGATACATCCACCCAGGTTGAATTGACAGGAAACCATGGATAATTACTCTTTGAGTACAGTCTTTCAACCAGTTTTTGCACCACCTACCTTATAGTAATTTCATCTAGACCACATTGTCCTGGTTTGTTTTTGAAAATGTCATGTAGGACCATGTCAAAAACATCACTATACATCAAGATATCACATCTGCCCCCACCCACCTACTAGGCCAGTAATCCTATCAAAGAATTCATTTGTTCAAAATTCAACAGTTTATTTAGACAGTGGTTACAAGAAAGGAAGTTTGGTGGTTGTTCACAGTTTACATGAGGCATAAATGGACTTTGTATAACTGGTAATGTACAAACAACGCCGCTCCCTGCTGAGGTAGAAATGCCCTCTAACACCCAGTCTAGCTGACAATCATTGCAGCCCCCTATCTATTTTTCTCTGCACTTTCTCCATGTTTTCAGGGGAGATAAAACAGAACTTAAGACTAAAACATTGATCAGTTTTGTTTTGCACCTTATAGGGAATAGGTGAGCGCCCATTCTCCCCTCCAGTATTGCTTGCAAGCCCCTCCCACTCCTGCAACACTTGGGGGAGGGGGGAATAACTTCACAGTGTATGTCACTGGTCTGCCCTTTGCCTTTTTGAATAAAACTATTTTCTGCCTTCTAGTCACCCTCCTAAGTGCAACATCATCAAGAGTCAGCACAGCCTAAATGGACGTAGAGGGGCTCTCTATCCAGCTCATCCTTGAAGCCCCCCGTAGCCTTCCTTGCTTAACCCCTCTGACAACACAGCAGCACCTGCAATGCACAAACAAAACTGCAAATGCAAACCAGGAATATAATTCTAACCCCACCCCACCTCCAAACAGCGTAATAGCATATAGCACAAACAGGAATCCCATTTCCAGCATCCTCTTCACACAAAACCACTTACTATCTTTGAGATTCCCCCAAGTCTGCAAAGAGTCTCAGGGAGAGGCCTATCTGGAATATAAACAATAAATGACTGGGGGTTTTCCCCCATATTCCTACCACCACAGCATCTGCAACAGCCAGATCATCATGGGCTGGGCCTCTCTATCTACTGTTGTGAGGCTAGCCAATCTGAGGGGATGAAAAAGGAAGACTTGAAACAAGTTGTTTTCAGAGTGCATGTTAGAGTCCCAGAGAAAAATAAGATTGGTGTAAAGGTGGAGGTTGTATGTGAGGACCCAGAAGGAGAAAGAAATGCAGTTCTTCCATTCATCAAAATATTTTGTATTAAAACCTGGATGGAGACACACTGGTCTGACCCAGTATGGTCATTCTTATGTTCTTAATAAAGTGAAGAATTTCTGGGTAGGTGGTCACGATAGTTCTCAGTTTAAAGACATTGAGTCTGTTGTCCTTCTGCTCATGCAGCAGTGCTCTGTACAGGAGCACTTTTAACTTTTCCCCCAATACAGGGAGTAGAGAGCTTGTTCACTTCTGGCCATAGAGCTTACACAAAAGACAAATATTTTGTATGTACGCGAAGATGAATATATGTGTTAATAAAATTTCTTTAGGGTGAGTAATCAGCTTCACAGCTGAAAAAAAACCCACATAAATTATACTTGCATATTCAGATTAGAATAATGCCACCTGTCTTGTGTTTGGTTAGTTGTTGAACAGATTGAAGTGTTCTGCTTGTCTCTGAGTAGTTCAGATCTTCATTTATTCCAATGTCTCTATTGTTCACCTTTTGCATCTTAGACTTTAATAATTTCTTCTTTCATACCAGATTGCTTCAAAACATTTGCTAATTTGTTCTCATCACAAAAGTCCTCATTTATTTTTCTGACATACTTCAGAGCACTGTGCTTTATCATTCAGTCTCATAAAACCTATTTTTCTATATCTTTCTTCTTGCACCTGCTAGTTGAACACTCCCTATCCTTCCTGTTGTGTATTTGGTTGTCATAGTAATAGAATCTTGTTGTTGCTATGGCAACTGAGTTAGATTATTAGGGGATAGCCCAGCCAGTTTTGGCTGGTTGTTGGTTAGTTCAGCGTGTGGCAATAAATGGCTGCTTTTCAAGGTCTACAGCTCTCTGCGTCTCAAGTGATTTCTTCCTAAAACTGCTCCCACAAAGATACCACACTTTCATTCCAGAGAATACAGCCCCACCTTCTGTTAAGAAGGAATGCTTTTAAAGAAAATGGGTGCGGTTGAGGGTGCTGACCATCTCTCGATGCTTATTTAATTCAGAATGAGTCAGAAGTTAGGAGAGCATAGGTGAAATTGCCCCCTAAGTGGCCGGTTTGCTCTTATGGGCCAGAATGTGCCCAGTGACTGAACAGACATGCAGAGGAGGGACAGGGCATTGGAGTGTTCTCCTCCCCGTGCACCCCACTTGAGCACCATTGTGACATTGTGATCATGGAGCCCAAGGGCTCTGCAGCATTAATCATATTCATTAGAGTGGCTCAACCATAGTCCCATTTCCCTCCACACCAACAAGCAGAGCATCTCTAGTTGCTCTGGGAGACTCTGTGCCTCCTGAACTTCTTGCTGTGGCAGCATGACTGCACCATCCCCAGTACGGGGGGATTATCTGCCACAGTGAAGTTCCAATGTGATCTTTGCCGACTCTAACTTTATGAAATCCTTCTTAATATTCTTGGTGCTGCCAGATGGTATTGTTGTGCCAGCACTCACTCATTCTTACGCATGAAGAGTTGCTGATGACTTTTGGATCTGGGGAACACTTTATGCAACTCAGCTGTGTTTTTATTTTAATTTTTGGAAATATTAGCACATACATGTACCTAGGGAACATACGATGGTGTGAGGTAGTTTTATCAGCATGAGTTTATAATGGTCACATTACTCATGAGTGAGTTATGTGGATCATCCCAAATTAACACCAAAAAGACTCTTATGGTACATTTCACCAGAATTTTTATGGTACATTTCCAAAATCTCTGGTACGTTTCACCAGAATTTTCTATATGACAGATGTGTTACAGAGAAAATGTATTAGTAATGTTTTCAAGATACAAAAATATGCACTGGGACTATTTCTTACATCTCTCCCTGTATAGTCCCAGGTGCTTTAAAGTACCCAAGGCCAGATTTTCAAAGCTGCCTAAAGAGATGGATAGGAGCCTAGTGGGGGCAGGGGGTTGAAAGTGCATTAGTAGGTTAGGCACTGAGAGGCTTTTGAAAATCCACTAGGTGCCTGCCTGCCTGCATCATTAGGCACCTAAAAACCATTGACAATCCAACCCAAATGTCCAGTTCTAACAGGTTCAGATGAAAGGCAAAAATTAAAAATAAACACTTAAAAACTACTTAAAATGCTTTTCTAGAGGTAAAAAACAGGACCACTTTAAAGTCAGATATCTCAGCATCTTCCAGGGCTAGAAGAGAGTGTTAGGACCCATTGTTAGCCTAGGTAACTAATCCGAATGGTACAAAAGGTCCTGGCTTTTTAGCCCTTCAGGGAAATGAAATATTGGACTTTAAAGTTATGGCATTTTTACATATGGGAAAGCTATCTCTGAGCCAGGCATGAATCTTGTGTGGCCTTGGCTTTGGGAAGGGTAATTTGTGGGGAAGATTCCACATTTAGTTGGAGAAGGAAGAAATATTTTTGTGTCAGATTGAGTTTTTTAAAATGCAGCTGCTAAAAAAAACTGCTCAAAAGACTTAAAAGTGCATAGGTTCCCAAACTGTGGGTTGCGACCCCATTTCAACAGATGGGGTCATGGGTCCAACAGACAATATTCACCATGGGAGATGATGCCATCTGCCCCTGAACGTGTTTGGGCTGCTCCACAAACTCCACACCAGGAGGCCACCATTTTGATCTACAAAATGGCAGCCTCCGCACAGCACGACCTTGCACCATGGACTCATTTTTACACAAAGTATCATCTTTAAACTCCAGCAATGAGTCTAGTGATGTAGTTATGAATGAAAAACAAGACTCTAGGAAACATGCTACAAATATGACAAGGCTCTCTTTGGTTATGGCTTTACCAGTGTTTTGGTCAAGAATGAAGAAAGGCCACAACGCCTGCTATGTCACACAGCAGCAGATCTGGAAAACACTAGTGGAGCATCTGAAAAACACAGATGCTTTTGCTCTTCAAATTGATGTGAGCACTGAGGTTTGTGATGCACCTTTCTTGACTTTTGTTAAATTCACATGGGAAGGTGCAATTCTCGAAGACATTCTGTTCTGTCTCCCTCTTCCTGGACACAATATGGCACAAGAAATGTTCGATGCACTACATGCAAGACAAAAATCTACCAGGTGATTGCATGCTGGGCTTTTGCACGATGGCACTCCATCTGTGGCAGGCCACAAAGAAGGCCTGGATACCTTGATAAAGAAAGTTGCTCCATCTGCTGTGTGGACTCACTGCATGAATCATAGAGAACAACCGGCATCTAAAGCACTGGGTCTAAAGCCAGAAGAATTTTTGCAACAGGTCTCTTCTATTGTGAACTACATTGAGATTCAGCCTCTTTGCCCAAGTCTGTTTGCAAAACTGTGTGAAGAAAAGGGATGAGATCATGAAGTACTGTTCTTCAACACTGAAGCTCATTGGCTCTCAAGAGGGAAAATACTGGGACTATTATTTTAACTGAGAGCTGAGCTGCATGCCTATGCAATGGACCGCAAAAAGAGTGAATCTGCGGGTTTTCTATGTGATCAAAGAGGATGTGCCTTCTTGCCTCGGGCATAGATGTATTTGGGAAACGGAATGAATTGAATTCAGGTCTGCAAGGAAAGTACATCCATATCCTTAACCTGAGTGATCAAAACATAGAATTCATGAAGAAAATTTGTTCTCTGGAAGAATAATCTATTGAGGACAAACTATGAATGTGCAGTATGCAGGAGGTCAGACTAGATGATCACAACGGTCCCTTTGACCTTAAAGTCTATGAATCTTTCCCATAGCTTTGCAAGTTCCTAGCTGAAAATGAAATTATCCAGCCTCCCACACAGGTGATGGCTGAGCATCTCAGCTGGCTGGAGGAACGGTTTACATCCTTTTTCCCCAACTTGGAGGTGACAAAGTAGGGTGGGGTGCAAAACTCCTTTCAGTGCAAGCCTGATGCTATGGATTTGCCAACAGCTGACATCGAACAGCTCACCAAAATTTGATTCTTGAGAGGAACATATGCCCAACTTTCTCTCCCAGGTTCTGGTTCATTGTCAAGAATGAATATCCTGCACTCTCAACACATGCCTTGAAACTCAGGGTTCCATTTGTATTTGTGTGAAGCTGGATTCAGCGCACTTGCATCCATCAAGTCTTGGTATCCATCTACTGTTGATGTCACATCAGAGATTAGGTGTGCAATTTCTACCACACCACTAGATTTTGAGAAGCTGTGTCACAATGCGGAAGCACAAGTCACAATAGAGAGTATTTAGTAACATACTTAATGTGTACATTCCTTGGATTCCTTGGTCACTGTGTTGCTTTGTTGGGGTCACAGTAGGTCTCAAAATGCGGACACACAGGGTAAAAATTTTGGAACTCCTGGATGAGTAGGATAGATTTTTGGCAGGTGATATGGATGTAGGTACATGATCAATTGCATAGGCACATGATGAATGTATTTAGCGTATGTCTATTAATTTCTCACAGAGAAATCTTCTCTACATGTATGGTATTACTTTTTCTCAAAACTTAATAAAAGTTAGGAAATTAATGAAAAAATATATAAATATAGACAAAGTTTCAAACTTTGGAATCTGAAGCTTCCCCTTCTTCCCCACTCATGTTATGTATATGACGTACACTGTAACCAATAGTACATCATTTTCTTGCAATTTCATATATAGGTTTTAATTGTCTGTGAAGCACCATGACAATGAGAAAGAGGCTGTATGAAAATATTTTCTTTTGTGTTGTACTTCATTGCAGACTGAAAATTATCCTCTTCCATGCTTTGATTCATTTGTCCTATCATCACTTTTTGCTCTGGTTTTATCTCCATCTTCCATAATTGCACAGTACTAAGTAGGCCTCCCTACTTTTTCTCACCAGGAAGAAATATGAAAAGTTCTTCTTTACTAACAAAAAAAGAGCTTGTGGAAGGTAGAAAATTAGAACAGCTATTACTGGAATAGGTGATAAAACGGTCACAAAATTGCTTAGAATGAAGGAGAGCTGGCGCAGCTAACATTCCTGCTGGGGCCTCCCAGGGAGCGCATGTTGCAGTTATATACCACAGTATACAGCACATTGTGACAGAAATGAGCCCCTCTTTTACTGAGCCCTGGTCTACACTACGAGTTTAGGTTGAATTTAGCAGCATTAGATCGATTTAACCCTGCACCCGTCCACACGACGAAGCCATTTTTTTCAACTTAAAGGGCTTTTAAAATCGATTTCTGTACACCTCTCCCAAAGAGGGACTTAACACTGAAATCAACCTTGCCAGGTCGAATTTGGGGTAGTGTGGTCACAACTTGGCAGTATTGGCCCCCCGGGAGCTATCCCAGAGTGCTCCATTGTGACCACTCTGGACAGCACTCTCGACTCAGATGCACTGGCCAGGTAGACAGGAAAAGGCCTGCAAACTTTTGAATCTCATTTCCTGTTTAGCCAGCATGGCAAGCTGCAGGTGAGTGCAGATCTCAACAGCAGAGGTGACCATGATTGAGTCCCAGAATTGCAAAAGAGCTCCAGCATGGACCGAACGGGAGTTACAGGATCTGATCGCTGTATGGGGAGACAAATCCTTACTATCAGAACTCCGTTCCAAAAGACGAAATGCCCAAACATCTGAAAAAATTTCCAAGGGCATGAAGGACAGAGGCTATAACAGGGACCTGCAGCAGTGCCATATGAAATTTAAGGAGCTTAGGCAAGCCTACCAAAAAAACAGAGAGGCAAACGGCCGCTCGGGGTCAGAGCCCCAGACATGCCACTTCTATGGTGAGCTGCATGCCATTCTAGGGGGTGCAGCCACCACTACCCCACCTCTGTGCTTTGACTCCATCAATGGATTAGCACGCAACAGGGATGCGCATTTTGGGGAAGAGGAAGATGAGGAGGAGGAGGAGGTTGAAGATAGTGCACAGCAAGCAAGCGGAGAAACCATTTTCCCCGAGAGCCAGGAACTGTTTCTCACCCTGGACCTGGAGCCAGTACCCCCCGAACCCACCCAAGGCAGGCTCCCAGACCCACCAGGCGGAGAAGGAACCTCTGGTGAGTATACCTTTGTAAATATAATACATGGTTTAAAAGCAAGCGTGTTTAATGATTAATTTGCTCTGAAGACTTGGCGTGCATTCGCGGCCAGTACAGCTACTGGAAAAGTTGTTAACGTGTCTGGAGATATAGAGCAGAAATCCTCCAGGGACATCTCCATAAAGCTCTCCTGGATGGTCACTCCTCATGGTCACCTGGTTGAAGTAGGGTAATTTTATTAAGGGGACATTCAAAGGTGGCCGTTCCTTCTGGGCTGTGTGCCTGTGGCTGAAAAGAAATATTCCCTGCTGTTATCCATGGTGTGGGGGGGAATGAAGCGATCACCCAATTCTCTGGGATGTGGGGGCAAGGGCAGCCATTCCTGCTGGGCTGCGTGCCTGTGGCTGAACAGAAATCTTCCCCGCTGTTAGCCACGTGGTGGCGGGAGGGGTGAAGTGATCATCCCAGAGAATTGGGTGTGTGTGTGGGGGGGGGGGTTAGTTGGGTTTGTGCTGCATGTTAACCCAAAAACCTCAGCCCCTCCTTTTAAATTGCCAACACATTTTAAATGGCCAACCCAATGGCTGCTTGGTAAGGGAAATGAGGGTGCTGCTGTTTGAAACCATTCCCACATGTTATGAAGCCAAAAGACCGTGACTTACCATGGCTGTCTGCAAGCCGAATTCTGTTACCCGGCCCTGCATGTGTGATCTTTCACACCAAACCGGCAGACCCTCAATATAAGAGGCAAAATGCGACCTTGTACCGAAAGCACATGTGCTATGTAATGTTAACAGCAAGGTTCACCGTGAAAGAGTCTACACATTGTTCTCTAAAATGTGTCTTTTTAACTACTACTCTCCCTTTTTTTTCCCTTCCACAGCTGCAAATGTTTCAACACTCACACTATCATCTCCGGCCCAGAAGCTAGCAAAGATTAGAAAGCAAAAAAAAGCACTCACGATGAAATGTTCTGAGCTCATGCAGTCCTCCCACACCGAAAGATCCCAGCAGAATGCGTGGAGGCAAGCAATGTCAGAGTCCAGGAAAGCACAATATGAACGTGAGGACAGGTGGCGGGTTGAAGATGACAGGTGGCATCAGCTTGCTGACAGAAGGTAGGAGGCAATGCTGAGGCTACTGGAGGATCAAACTGATATGCTCCGGCGTATGGTTGAGCTGAAGGAAAGGCAGGCACACAGACCACCACTACAGCCCCTGTGTAACCAACTGCCCTCCTCCCCAAGTTCCATAGCCTCCTCACCCAGTCGCCCAAGAACAAGGTGGGGGGGCCTTTGGGCACCCAAGCACTCCACCCCCAGAGGACTGCCCAAGCAACAGAAAGCTCGCATTCAGTAAGTTTTAAAGTGCAGTGTGGCCTTGTCCTTCCCTCCTCTCCCACCCCTCCCGGGCTACCTTGGCAGTTATCCCCCTATTTGTGTGATGAATTAATAAAGAATGCATGAATTTGAAACAACAATGACTTTATTGCCTCTGCAAGCGGTGATTGAAGTGGGGAGGGGAGGGTGGTTGGCTTACATGGAAGTAGAGTGAACCAAGGGGGCGGGTTTTCATCCAGGAGAAACAAATAGAACTTTCACACCGTAGCCTGGCCAGTCATGAAACTGGTTTTCAAAGCTTCTCTGATGCACACTGCGCCCTCCTGTACTCTTCTAACCGCCCTGGTGTCTGGCTGCGCGTAATCAGCGGCCAGGCGATTTGCCTCAACCTCCCACCCCACCATAAACGTCTCCCCCTTACTCTCACAGATATTGTGGAGTGCACAGCAAGCAGTAATAACAGTGGGAATATTGACAGGTTTCAGAGTAACAGCCGTGTTAGTCTGTATTCGCAAAAAGAAAAGGAGGACTTGTGGCACCTTAGAGACTAACCAATTTATTAGAGCATAAGCTTTCGTGAGCTACAGCTCACTTCCTCAGATGCATCTGAGGAAGTGAGCTGTAGCTCACGAAAGCTTATGCTCTAATAAATTGGTTAGTCTCTAAGGTGCCACAAGTCCTCCTTTTCTTTTTAGTGGGAATATTGTTTTCACTGAGGTCTAACCGAGTCAGTAAACTGCGCTAGCGCACTTTTAAACATCCAAATGCACATTCTACCACCATTCTGCACTTGCTCAGCCTGTAGTTGAACAGCTCCTGACTACTGTCCAGGCTGCCTGTGTGTGGCTTCATAAGCCATGGGAACAAGGGGTAGGTTGGGTCCCCAAGGATAACTATAGGCATTTCAACATCCCCAACAATTATTTTCTGGTCTGGGAAGAAAGTCCTTTGCTGCAGCTGTTGAAACAGACCAGAGTTCCTGAAGATACAAGTGTCATGTACCTTTCCCGGCCATCCCACGTTGATGTCGCTGAAACGTCCCTTGTGATCCACCAGTGTTTGCAGCACTATTGAAAAGTACCCCTTGCGGTTTATGTACTCACTGCCTTGATGGTCCGGTGCCAAGATAGGGATATGGGTTCCGTCTATCACCCCACCACAGTTAGGGAATCCCATTGCAGCTAATCCATCCACTATGTCCTGCACATTTCCCAGAGTCACTATCCTTAATAGCAGCAGCTCAGTGATTGTGTCAGCTACTTGGATCACAGCAGCCCCCACAGTGGATTTGCCCACTCCAAATTGATTCCCGACTGACCGGTAGCTGTCTGGCATTGCAAGCTTTCAGACAGCTGTTGCCACTCGCTTGTGAACTGTGAGGGCTGCTCTCATCTTGATATTCTTGTGCTTCAGGGCAGGGGAAAGTAAGTCACAAAGTTCCATGAAAGTGCCCTTACGCATGCGAAAGTTTCGCAGCCACTGGGAATCATCCCAGACCTGCAACACTATGTAGTCCCACCAGTCTGTGCTTGTTTCCCAGGCCCAGAATCAGCGTTCCACATCATGAACCTGCCCCATTACCACCATGATGTCCAAATTGCCGGAGCCTGTACTTTGAGAGAAGTCTGTGTCCATGTCCTCATCACTCTCGTCACTGCGCTGCCATCACTTCCTCACCTGCTTTTGTAGGTTCTGGTTCTGCATATACTGCTGGATAATGCGCGTGGTATTTACAATGCTCAAAACTGCCGAAGTGATCTGAGCGGGCTCCATGCTTGCCGTGGTATGGCGTCTGCAGGAGAGCAGAGTGGCAACGGAAGCGGCGGGTGGATGACAATGCTGACAGCAATATGGTGCCCGCATGGAAAAAGAAGGGAAACTATTGTCGGCTGTTGCTTTCACAGAGGGAGAGAGGGGAGAGCAAGGGGTAGCCTGGCAACAGATGGGGCAGTATGACTGCTAGCCGTCATCATCTCCTGGGTGCTCGCCACCAGACAGTGCAGTACAACTGTAGCCTTCATTGTTTCCAGGCAGACTGAATCTCCATGAGACGAAACTTAAGAAGAGAATGACCTGGAGTCACTCCCATTTATGTCCAGGCACCCCTGACAGATCTCACTGAGGTCTGCCAGGAGCACCCATGTCTTCCCAGGTGCCCCGACCGACCTCACTGAGGTCGGCCAAGAGCACCCAGGAGATGACGACGACTACCAGTTGTACTGCACTGTCTGCTGCCACAAGGCAATGAGCTGTTGCTCTGTAGCAGTGCAGTACCATGTCTGCCAGCACCCAGGACACGTACGACGACGGTGAGCTGAGTGGGTTCCATGCTTGCCGTGGTATGGCATCTGCACGGTAACCCAGGAAAAAAGGCCAAAACGATTGTCTGCTGTTGCTTTCATGGGGGTGGGGCCTGACGACATGTACCCAGAACCACGCGCGACAATGTTTTTGCCCCTTCAGGCATTGGGATCTCAACCCAGAATTCCAATAGGCAGCGGAGACTGCGAGAACTGTGGGATAGCTACCCACAGTGCAACACTCCGGAAGTCGATGCTAGCCTCAGTACTGTGGATGCACTCCACCGACTTAATGGACTTAATGGTCTTAAGTGGGGACACACACAATCGACTGTATAAAATCAATTTCTAAAAAATTGACTTCCATAAATTCGACCTAATTTCGTAGTGTAGACATACCCTGAGTAATCTAGGCAACACCACTTATAATTAGGAGAATGACTTTAGCATAAGAGGATTTCCCCTAAAATCAGAGGTTTGACACAGATTCCTTAGGCATCAGGAGAAAGGTAGCCACATGTAATATGCCTAATCTGGATTGCTATTCCACTCTTTTGCCTCTGCAGAACAGAGACTCACTGTCACTTATGCTGAATTGTGCCAAAGAGTGGCATTTTGTGATGTGCACATCAAAGGGTGTAAGGATAAAACTAAAACTCTATTTTTTTACTTGTGATATAGGAAAGGACACAAAGCTAGATGTCTTGGGGTGGAAGGACCTGGGCAAACTTTTCAGCAAATCTAGCTCCCATTTATGCACCTAAATGAAATTAGGAAACTGACTGGGAGCTGTTGGATCCTGACCACTTTTGAAAATGTGGCCTCTTAGTTAACATAAGCTTTCAGTGTTTATCTATTAAAAATATACAACATTATGTATGCAGAAGTTCTTTCTTTAAAACATTTTAAACAACTTTGAACTCTATTTTTTTAAAGAAAGGTTGTTTGAAAAAATATTTCTCTTACTATGCCTTAAAATATTAATCATGGTAAAAAACATACATTTGTATTAATAATGCATGTTTTTCATAGATTTGAAATATACAAATCCATACAAATCCATTTTAAGTGTATCTATATATACACTATATGCTCTTGTGGTAACAAATACATTCCAAACCAAGTCAGCTCATCCATTTTTCTTCATCAATATTAATTCTTCAATTCTTAATCCTCTATTTTCCTACTGAATTTAAGAAACACACTCTTATCTTTCTGCTTTTTCATCCCTGGTATATATGACTGTGAAAGATTTGAGTAAATCAACTTCTTTTATACAGACTTATAGCTTCACCACTTGTAATACACTGCTTCAAAGCTTTCCGCACAGATAATTTAAAATTCAGTCTAAAATAAAGGATCTTGTAATGACTAGTTTGCAACCTAAAATTACACTGGCACTTACATTTCCCCAATGAACTAAAAATATTCTTTTGTGCTACACTATGATATGGTTTCCATTTAGTATGAGCGGTTTGTTTTGCTAGCTTTTTCCTCTCTCCCAAGTCCCCAGTTAGTTGTCATCCAGATGTATGCACGAGGGCATATGTCAAAACACACATATGGGAGTACCCACTTTTCTTCCCCTTTTCAATACATTTGGTGTGGGAGGGTGGCTGAGATCCTTTCATACTAGAAATATTTGATAAATATCACATTTCCCCACATAAATGCCTGTATTCCCCCTTGCATTCATTCTTGTTCCAGCCCCTCTCACAACAAAAAAACAGGGCATGATCCTTAGCTAGACACCGAGGCTGATCTCACAATATGACCTATGTCACAATATATTTACACTTTACAATGTCATGTAAGGACAGAGGCAAGATATAGACTCTGGATCAGATCTTAGGCTGGTGTAAATTCGCAATAGTTCAGGAGCAGGCCCTCTATTTCAATATTAGCACTACATTACGCGGTCTTGCTACATTTTACAGTAGCCAATTCCCCAGCACCAATAGTTTCCATCCATCTATATAAAGTGCCTATCTCCAAATAAATGCTCTAGAATGCTACAACACTACTAAAAGTAAGTATTTTCATTTATTCATCCCCTAAACTTAAACACAATCGGAGGAAACTTCAAAAGATTTTTAGAACAGACCTGAAAGGCTTTGGCTTGCAATCCCAAAGCCCTATTGTCAATACTGACTAAAATATAAGAGGAGGAGAAGTATACATTGTCGTATTGATGTTTATTGTTCAAAGTTCCAGCAAGAAGAAATAAACCTTACCAAAAGGAGGAGACTCTCTCCCATCCTCTAATCCTGAATCTCGTTCCCTGTCTCTCTTTCTGTGTTTGTGTCCACGGTGTCTATGACGTCGGTGACTTTTTCTTCCACCTAGTGGCACATGAACTCCAATGAACAATGTTCGGTGACCTACAAAGAAAGTTACTGTTAAAAAAGTGCAGATGGCAAGATACAATGTCCTATTATAATACTGAAGTGTCACCGATACACAATTTATTGATACAGGAGAAAATCCCAGTACTGAATCTCTGATGCTACAATGACGAATCCCCTAGAGATTTATATAGAGAGAAAGATAAATTTGGGGTGTATTGTAAATTAACAGTAGAAAGATAGATGGATCTTCTTGAATTACATGCTTAATGAAATTACTCTGATTTGTTTGTGCTGGAGTTTTATGCAAGTTGAAACCATGTATGCACCAAATCCTGCCAACCATCCATATGCAGAACTCTCTGTGAAGTCAATGGAAATTTTGCCAAAAAGTTCATGATGACAGGACACAGAATGTATACAACAAAATCCCTGCACTTCCATAACATACTTTGTGTGCCCTATTTACAAATAATTAATGGGTAGCTTAGACTGGTTTTATTTCTACTGATATTTCATTAAAAAAAAATTAACAACGTCTATCTGACCACTACACCTATAGTCCTTGGCTGCTGAGCCTAAGAAATCCAATTTTGCTGATCAAGCCCCACAGATTCACATATCTCAATTATATGACACAATAGAATAATAGCACGGTAAATCACTTCAAAGATAGATAATGTAGCATTCTGACGGGTTTCAGAGTAGCAGCCGTGTTAGTCTGTATTCGCAAAAAGAAAAGGAATACTTGTGGCACCTTAGAGACTAACCAATTTATTTGAGCATAAGCTTTCGTGAGCTACAGCTCACTTCATCGGATGCATTGTATCACCTGTCAGGGATGGTCTAGATCAGTGTTTCCCAAACTTGGGAGGCCGCTTGTTCAGGGAAAGCCCCTGGAGGGCCCAGCCGGTTTGTTTACCTGCCACGTGCGCAGGTTCGGCCGATCGCGGCTCCCACTGGCCGCGGTTCGCTGTGCCTGGCCAATGGAGGCTGCGGGAAGGGTGGCCAGTACATCCCTCGGCCAGTGGGAGCCGCGATCGGCCGAACCTGTGGACACGGCAGGTAAACAAACCGGCTGGGCCTGCCAGTTTGGGAAACACTGGTCTAGATAATACTAGACAAGCGCCATCCTAAGTTTGGGAAACACTGGTCTAGATAAGACTTAGTCCTGCCTTAAGTGAAGGGGACCGGACTAGATGACCTCTCAAGGTCCCTTCCAGTTCTATGATTCTATGAATCACGAAAGGGAACAAACTTGGGAAAGAAATCTGTCAACTCTTATTACACACTCTAGCCTCCTGAATTCACTTAATAGGAAATATTCTGGTAAGTGAATTTAGGAGGCTAAAGCATGTAGTAAGTCATGACAGATTCTTTTCTGATGTTTGTCCCATTTCATGATACAAGTGATACACTGCCATCTTTGAAATGATTTATTGTGCTATTATTCGGTTATGTCACATGACTGGGATATTTAGGAAGCTGTGTTTTCTTCTGAGATATATAAATATATACTTCTCAGATTGTTAACACCAAATGTGTTTTCTTTTCCCCTGGAAATGAACATAACATAGCTACTGGATAATTCTGCTCTGCTGCAATCATTTAGCTGTGTCAATCATATGAAAAGGTCAAGTACATTAAGCTGCTGTAGGCACGTGATCTGTAATCCCATGGAGACTAGCGGCAGAAAACACAGCAAGGCATCATTTGTCACAGTACATGAAAGAAATTCAAGGCTGACAGGAATTCTCTGCAGAAGCAGAAACAAGCTGGAGAAAAACCTCCAGACACAATATTAAAACGTGGGTTTACTTCTTCAATTTAGTCTTTTATATAAAAACATTTAGTGGACAATTTAGAAGGCATTGTCACTGATTTAGGGAAAATGTCCTTGCATATTCATGAGATTTTCTGAAGAACAGCCATGACCTGAAGATGAGTATTTATTTGAGATTTTTCTTTGCCTCTTGTTTAATATTATGTTTTACTCCCAGAAAATGATTTACAGAGAACTGGTGCTTTTACATTATCTCAAACCCAATGCAACCAATAATGCATGAAATAAATAAAAATGTTATCATGAAGAGAATTTACTATAAAGAGCAACAGCAATAATGTATTTCTGAATCTCTCCTTGGTAGGTATGATACAGAATGACATGTGAAAGAAAAGGCTGCCTTCTCAAAGATTTTAATCACTTCCAAAGGCTCAAAAAAATTACTTATTTTGATTTAGTAATTTAATCAGTTCCTGCTGCTTTGTAAAAGCGGGGGGGAAAGTTTATTCTAGTTTTGTGACAGTTAACTATTAAGAGAGGAGCTTGATCTGTGAAGTTCAAGGATCCAAATGCAGCTTCACACTTCACTTTATTCTGAAGATTTGGTATCTGAGGTTTGAATCCAGGGTCATCTCTACTAAATAGGTTGGCAAATCAACAGCAAAACTCCAAATGGCTGAACTGCCCAGGTATCCTCTTTATACAGAGAATAATCCATTTGCATGTAAAAAGGAATTAGGAAACTGAAAAACTGACGGGAATAACAAGAACACACAACAATGGACCAAATTCACATTTGATTTAAGGTTGCGATGTTCCACAGTGGTACTCGGGGCTGTGAGGCACTATACCACCACCACCACCTGCCCTTATCATGAAGCAGTCTTGTCTGATGCTTGCTGTAGCTCAATCAACAGCTTCTAGCCACAGACAATACTGATTTCCAGGTCTCCACAGACCTCGCCATCTCCTGTGCAGGCTAGTGACAGATATACCAATCCCCAAGTCCTTCTGCCAGCATCCCCTTCTGTAGTATCCAGTGCCTGTCACTAGCCAGTCACAGAAAATGGCCAGGTAGGCTGCCTCCAAAGAAACTTCTTAGAGACTAAACTTAACTCTAACAAGCTAAAATCCTTTTCTAAAGTAATTTCTCACCTAAAGAAACCTCCCAGCATCACTAACCCACATGGCCAATACCCAACTTTCATAAATACAAAAAGCACTGTCCTTTTTCTTATCCTTCACTGGGGAAGCAAAGAGGTCCTTTTGCCCTTTCTCTTATAATCCAGTAAACTTTTGAAATGCCCTTTTTGAAGTCTCCCTCACTGTTCGTTCTCTGGTATGCTCCCCTCTGTTGGCTTCACATCCTCCTCCTCCCCTCCCCTCCCCCCATCAATCTGTTTTTCCTGTTGACTTCACCTGTAAATGGGGCTCCATTGTGCTGGCTTTATAATGCTTAATTTACATGAGAGAAACAGGGATTGGTAAATAGACATGCTTTTGTCTGGCAGAAAACCTTTCTGTGCTCTCTGCCTTGTTACAGACTTTAAAACATAATTTCAACATAAAATCATAGAATTGTAGGACTGGAGGGAACCTTGAGATGTCATCTAGTCCAGTCCCCGGCACTCATGGCAGGACTAAGTATTATCTCCACCATCCTTGACAGGTGTTTGTCTAACTTGCTCTTAAAAATCTCCAGTGATGGAGATTCCACAACCTCCATAGGCAATTTATTCCAGTGCTTAACCACCCTGACAGTTAGGAAGTTTTTCCTAATTTCCAACCTAAACTGCCTTTGCTGTAATTTAAGACCATTGCTTCTTGTCCTATGCTCAGAGGTTAAAGAGAACAATCTTACTTCCTCCTCCTCGTAACAACCTTTTATGTACTTGAAAACCGTTATGTCCCTTCTCAGTCTTCTCTTCTCCAGACTAAACAAACCCAATTTTTTCAATCTTCCCTCATAGGTCATGTTTCTAGACCTTTAATCATTTTTGTTGCTCCTTTCTGGACTTTCTCCAATTTGTCCACATCTTTCCTGAAATGTGGCACCCAGAACTGCACACAATACTCTAGTTGAGGCCTAATCAGTGCAGAGTAGAGCGGAAGAATTAGTTCTTGTGTCTTGCTTACAACACTCCTGCTAATGCATCCCAGAATGATGTTTGCTTCTTTTTTTTTTTTTGCAACAGTGTTACACTGTTGACTCATATTTATCTTGTGATCCACCATGACCCCAGAGCCCTTTCTGTAGTTCTCCTTCCTAGACAGTCATTTCCCATTTTGTATGTGTGCAACTGATTGTTCCTTCCCAAGTGGAGTACATAGGATGAAATTCAATAAGGACAAATGCAATTTACTTCAGACCATTTCTCCAGTTTGTCCAGATCATTCTGAATTTTAACCCTATCCTCCAAAGCACTTGCAACCCCTCCCAGCTTGGTAGCACCTGCAAATTTTATAAGTGTACTCCACTCTATGCCATTATCTAAATCATTGATGAAGATATTGAACAGAACCGGACCCAGAACTGGTCCCTGTGGGACCCCACTCACTATGTTCTTCCAGCTTGACTGTGAACCACTGATAACTACTCTCTGGGAATGTTTTTCCATCCAGTTATGCACCCACCTTATAGTAGCTCCATCTAGGTTGTATTTCCCTAGTTTGTTTATGAGACGGTCATGCGAGACTGTATCAAAGCCTTACTAAAGTCAAGATATTCCACAATCCCTTATACAGTGTCAGTACATATTATTCACAACAATGTTGATGACCAGTGTGTCATGGGCTTTCATTTCATACCTAACAGAAGATTTTTTGGGATAAGTACTGTGAAAGCAGCATGTTGGGTGTGGTGAGTTTGTCAAGCCTGATAGGAGGGGCTGACACAGAGAATTGAAATGTTTGCCAGCTGGCACCAATGACTTTGTGTCACAAAGGGCAATGGAGTTACACCATGGATGAATTTCAGTAAGTGTAGAAGGGAATCAATGGGAGATTCCAGTAGTGGAATCCTAAACACATATGGGGAATCAGGAAGTCCACAGGGGAAGTTTTACAGGTGAAGTTTGCAGAGACAGGAAGAAATAACACTTTGCTACAGAAGACTGAAGGAATGGAAAAAAATAAGTGAAACATCCGTGAAGGAAAAATTAAGGAGGCCTGAAGGAGTATAATTACAGGCCAGAAAGAGATAATTTGGGAGGAAAATGAAAATGAGAGTATTCTAAAAGGTGATGAGCAGACACTGAAAGACAGATGGAGTAACAGAAAGACAGAAGGGAGAATGAACAGGACAAGTGAAGCAACCATTACTGCAAATCATCTCTCAATGAAAGAGATCTTGCAAGGTACTGTCAAAGGTCTAAGCTCCTTCTCTGTAAGCTAATAGATAAGCTAGTAAAAAAACCATGTCTCTAATGACACCTGTCAACTGCCGGTATCCTGGATCCCTCTCAGTCAGGCTCCAATCCAGAGCATGGGAAAAAAATTGGCACATGTTGCTCTGGTAGATAATCTCTTGCTGTCCATAGGCAAGGGAACTACACCCATCCTGCTGGGCCACTCTGGAAAATTTTTTTCCATAGACAGAATTTTTACAGGAGCTGAACTCTAGACCCTAGAATTTATATCCACAAAAGTCAAAAATGACCATCAACCTCACCACTATCAGAATTAAAGGTAAATTAATTTCTTCAGCTTGGTTTTCTCTTGAGTTCTCTGAACTCACCCAGTTACAGAACACAAACACATAAATAAACCAAAAAATTCAAATCCCCTATTGATCAATAGTTCTACTTGCAAAGTGGAGTACTCATTATGCAGTGTAAGATAGTGGTAGAATCAAGCCCTTTGAGGTTAATGGAGCTAAGAGCAGTAAGCAGCCTGGGCTCATAAAGAGAGAATCTTGACCAACAAACTTGATTGTTTTTCAATACAGAATTAGAGTGGATATGGTAAAATTCCAGTGGATGTAACATATGTGGATTTTAATAAAGAATTTGATAAACTGACTCATGAAATCTTAATTGAAAGTTCATTTAAATCTGTTAGGATAAAACCACTGTCATGTGAATTGAAAACTATATAAAAAGCACTGTAAACAAATTTAAATGATAAATGCCAGTGTTCTGAGTTTTGGGGAGGTGTCTAGTGGGGTACTGCAGGGACTTGTGTTAGAGCCAGTCTTATTTAACATCTTCATTAATGATGAGGAAGAGGGAACAAACACCACATTCATGTCATTTGCAAATTGAGAACACAAACACAAATGAAAACAAAAGGACCTATAGAGACTTCAGATCAGGACAGAAAATAATAAATGACATTTAGCTTAGAAAAAAGTACAAGTTAGCACATCATGAGAAAAATAATCTGAATCACATACTCAAAGGAAGGAAGAATCCCAGAAACCAGTAATGATGAAAGAGGTAGTTGGATCCACTCATACAATTTGATGAAGGTTTCAAAAACTTAAATTATCCCTGTCGATAATAAACATGTACAATTCCTGGTCATGCAACTGCATGACCTCCTATTGATGTTATAACTGTACTTTGTTGCACCACTAAATTGCTGCCAGCGTTTCTTTTATTATTATTTCAAAGACCTACTTCCAGAGAGGCTCAATGAAGGAATAAGGGCTAAGGCCCAATCTTCCATACATGTAGTGTGGACTCCCACATTGTTGTCAAGTCCCAAGGGTCAACAAGCCCCCAAGCCAGTTTAAGGGTCCACACAAAAGCAACTATTTGAAGAATCACAGCCTAATATGATACAAAGTATAGACTATGGGTGAAATCCTGGCCCCACTGAAGTCAATGACAAAACTCTCATTGATGTCAACAAGGGCAGGATTTCACCAGGCAAGTTCAAGACTGTAAAATTTCATATTTTTTAGCCAAAGGTGACAATAACTACATTTATTAGAAGCAACATAAAACATATGGCTGAAACTGGCAAAAATTTAAAGAAAAAGGATCATATGGCCTAATCCTAGATTTATTGAAGTCAATGACAAAACACCCAGTGGGGCCAGGATTTGACACTTAAGGAATAATCATAGAACCATAGAATATCAGGGTTGGAAGGGACTTCAGGAGGTCATCTAGTCCAACCTTCTGCTCAAAGCAGGACCAATCCCAAACTAAATCATCCCAGCCAGGGCTTTGTCAAGCCTGACCTTAAAAACTTCTAAGGAAGGAGATTCCACCACCTCCCTAGGTAATGCATTCCACTGTTTCACTACCCTCCTAGTGAAAAAGTTTTTCCTAATATCCAACCTAAACCTCCTCCACTGCAACTTGAGACCATTACTCCTTGTTCTGTCACCTGCTACCACTGAGAACAGTCTAGATCCATCCTCTTTGGAACCCCCTTTCAGGGAGTTGAAAGCAGCTATCAAATCCCCCCTCATTCTTCTCTTCTGCAGACTAAACAATCCCAGTTCCCTCAGCCTCTCCTCATAAGTCTTGTGTTCCAGTCCCCTATTCATTTTTGTTGCCCTCCACTGGACACTTTCAAATTTTTTCCACACCCTTCTTGTAGTGTGGGGCCCAAAACTGGACACAGTACTCCAGATGAGGCCTCACCAATGTCAAATAGAGGGGAACGATCACATCCCTCGATCTGCTGGCAATACCCCTACTTATATAGTCCAAAATGCCGTTAGCCTTCTTGGCAACAACGGCACACTGTTGACTCCTACCCAGCTTCTCGTCCACTGTAACCCCTAGTCCTTTTCTGCAGAACAGCTGCCTAGCCATTCGGTCCCTAGTCTGTAGCGGTGCATGGGAGTCTTCCGTCCGAAGTGCAGGACTCTGCACTTGTCCTTGTTGAACCTCATCAGATTACTTTTGGCCCAATCCTCTAATTTGTCTAGGGCCCTCTGTATCCTATCCCTACCCTCCAGTGTATCTACCTCTCCTCCCGGTTTAGTGTCATCTGCAAACTTGCTGAGGGTGCAATCCACATCATCTTCCAGATCATTAATGAAGATATTGAACAAAACCGGCCCGAGGACCGACCCTTGGGGCATTCAACTTGATACCAGCTGCCAACTAGACATGGAGCCATTGATCACTACCCGTTGAGCCCGACAATCTAGACAGCTTTCTATCCACCTTATAGTCCATTCATCCAGCCCATACTTCTTTAACTTGCTGGCAAGAATACTGTGGGAAACCGTATCAAAAGCTTTGCTAAAGTCAAGGAACAACACGTCCACTGCTTTCCCCTAATCCACAGAGCCAGTTATCTCGTCATAGAAGGCAATTAGATTAGTCAGGCATGACTTGCCCATGCTGACTGTTCCTGATCACTTTCCTCTCCTCTAAGTGCTTCAGAATGGATTCCTTGAGGACCTGCTCCATGATTTTTCCAGGGACTGAGGTGGGACTGACTGGCCTGTAGTTCCCAGGGTCCTCCTTCTTCCCTTTTTTAAAGATGGGCACTACATTAGCTTTTTTCCAGTCATCTAGGACCTCCCCCGATCACCATGAGTTTTCAAAGATAATGGCCAATGGCTCTGCAATCACATCCGCCAACTCCTTTAGCACTCTCGGATGCAGCGCATCTGGCCCCATGGACTTGCGCTCGTCCAGCTTTTCTAAATAGTCCCCAACCACTTCTTTCTCTACAGGGGGTGGTCACCTCCTCCCCATGCTGTGCTGACCAGTGCAGCAGTTCGGGAACTGACCTTGTTTGTGAAGACAGAGGCAAAAAAAGCATTGAGTACATTAGCTTATTCCGCATTCTCTGTCACTAGGTTGCCCCCCTCATTCAGTAAGGGGCCCACATTTTCCTTGACTTTCTTCTTGTTGCTAACATACCTGAAGAAACCCTTCTTGTTACTCTTAAAATCCCTTGCTAGCTGCAACTCCAGGTGTGATTTGGCCTTCCTGATTTCACTCCTGCATGCCCGAGCAATATTTTTATACTCTTCCCTGGTCATTTGTCCAATCTTCCACTTCTTGTAAGCTTCCTTTTTGTGTTTAAGATCAGCAAGGATTTCACTGTTAAGCCAAGCTGGTCGCCTGCCATATTTACTGTTCTTTCTACACATCGGGATGGTTTGTCCCTAAAACCTCAATAAGGATTCTTTAAAATACAGCCATCTCTCCTGGACTCCTTTCCCCCTCATGTTATTCTCCCAGGGGATCCTGTCCATCAGTTCCCTGGGGGAGTCAAAGTCTGCTTTTCTGAAGTCCAGGGTCTGTATTCTGCTGCTCTCCTTTCTTATCTGTGTCAGGATCCTGAACTTGACCACCTCATGGTCACTGCCTCCCAGGTTCCCATCCACTTTTGCTTTCCCTACTAATTCTTCCTGGTTTGTGAGCAGCAGGTCAAGAAGAGCTCTGCCCCTACTTGGTTCCTCCAGCACTTGCACCAGGAAATTGTCCCCTACACTTTCCAAAAACTTCCTGGATTGTCTGTGCTCCGCTGTATTGCTCTCCCAGCAGATATCAGGGTGAGTGAAATCTCCCATAAGAACCGGGGCCTGCGATCTAGTTACCTCCGTTAGTTGCCAGAAGAAAGCCTAATAATCAATTGTTCAGGACCTATTTCAATTTTCTTTAAGAGCTAAATCCAGCCCTCGTTGTGTGTTTTGCCATTGACTTCATTAGCATTACGATGCCACGAAAACATTCCCCAACTGTACCCCATTGTGTTAGGACATGGGGACCCAGGGCTAAATTCTGCTCTCAATTGTGTGTGTATAGCACCTTGCACAATGTGCCCACAATTGCTAATCAGGGCCTGTGTGTACTATGGTAATATACAAGATTACTACAAATAATCAGTTTACACTGTTGTCATCCCAAATTTGGCCCATTATCTTTAATTGTGAATTTCTTGTGTTATGTAGGTTTAAGCTACAACATAAATGCCACTCAGGTTTATTTACCTTGATTTCTTTGCTTTGACTTTGCAGTCAATTTTTCAAAGTCATATCAAGTTAAGGATGCTGTTATGAACAGTTCACAGAGTTTATACATTATTCTTACATTCTTGTATAAACTGCAAATCTAACAGCAGACAAGTGATTACAACACATTAGTTATACAAAGCACACAAATATGTATACTTACAACATTTTTCTCACCAAAAATATAGAATTAAAAGTCTGAAGTAACCTAAGTAATGACAGCACCAGCCAATCCAATTAATTCAGTGACAATGTATGAAACTACAAGTGACACCAGTACATGTGCAAGTAGATAATATTGCCCCTATATCCTGACATCCATTTTTATTTGGAAACTCTATTAAATTAAATGAGAGTTCTACATGTCAAATGATTGCAGGCTGCAGTCCCATATGACCTACGACTTTTTGGAGCAAAGTCTTCACTAGTATGCTGGGCAATGCTACCTAGATTATTAGGGTTTGCACTATGTAGTACCATCTCCCATGGACTGAACAAAGATTGCCTACATCATTGGTTAAGTCCCATGAAGGGTTTTCCCTTTTAAGTCACCACCATAAAAAATATACATTGCTCAAGGTATACACTACATATTAAAAGGAGGCTCTTCTTTTTTTAAAATGACCCACACATTTAAAAATGATATTGTAAATGACCAATCATGGCTTGTTACATTTTTTATTAATTATTATATTATATTACTTGGTTTGGCCCCCAAGGAACCCTCCTGCCTTTCCGAAAGAGAAACTCTACTTCATGCTAGAACTTATTATTTTTCTTATGTCACCAGCCTATCTTGAGGCCAGGTACATGTCGGGACAGTAAGGGAAGAAACACAGATTGCTCTCACTGAAGAAGGTGTTCAGGAAGACGACAAGAGCACCTATGCTTCTCCCTCCACCTGGGAGTGGTGGTGAAGATTACTTGTGCCCATCCACTCTACTAAGTGGGGCACTGGGAAGGGCCACATGTTCCCTTTTAAAAAAAAAATCTTCTAACCCAAAGAACAAAGAGCATCAGTTTCCTCCTGAACCCCCAAATAAAAATTTGCCAATTGAGGATTGGGTTTGGGGATCAAAGGTAAATTCTAAGACACTTTTGTGCATGCATGCACACATACATACTGACTGGCATTGTGCATAGTTTGGCCAGATCCCCAGCTATGACCAAAAGGGCACAGCTGGCACCATGGATTTACAGGCTCAACAGCACATATATTTGCTGAAAAGGGATTTCCCTCACTAATGGTTTACTTTTTTAAAGTTACAGTGACTATTAGTGACTATATTGCAACTTGAAAATTAGAATGAATTTAGCAGAGCAAATTACACAATTTGCCTAATCCTGCATGTTTTACCCAGACAAAACTCCCATTGAAATCAATAGGAGTTTTTCCTAAAGCTGCAATCCTGCAAATACTCACACACATGCTAAAACTTAAGCATGCAAGTAGATCCATAGACTTCAGTAGATCTACTCATGCTAAATTTAAGCACATGCGTAAGTCTTTACAATATTGGAACCTAAGATCAGGCCAAATACATTTTAAGATAGGATCTCTCTGGGAAACTAAATTAGTATACACGGGATGTAGACAGGATAACAATTTAATCAAGAAATACTGTAGGATACGTTGATCCGCTCTGAAATGTCACTTTCACACAATGCTACAAATACACTGTTAGACTATATAATTAAAAATGAACATTCTTAATCAGGTTCTAGATGGCTGGGAAACAAAAAACAAGAAGTATACTGTTAAACCTATGCACTGAAAACATAAGAGGCTTTGGCCACTTGTGGTTTATCTTCAAAATATTAAGCAGTTTCTTATACAAAATAATTTTAGGAATTAAAGAAATAATTTTCATTGTTATAAAATACTATTTTTTAATTTTTACAGGATTATATAAAATAAAATGAATGGGAGCCCATTCTATATTATAACTCAGATTTAATAACTTTCAGGAAGGAGAGAAAATGTATAGTCAAGGCTTTCCCAAACTTTTTAGGAAAGGGTGAGAAGGGAAATGGGAGCAAACTGTCAGAAGGTTTTGAAATGTGGCTCGAAACAGAATACATGATTTTTTCATATAAATTTTAAGGCCAAGAAGGGAACCATTATAATCATCTAATCTGACATCCTGTGTAACAGAGGCCAAAGAATTTCCCTGCATTAATTCCTGCTTCAAATCCAGTAGCTGTGGTTGAGGTAGAGCACATCTTTTAGAAAAACATCCAATCTTGATTATAAAATTTCCAGTGATGGAGAATCTACCATAACCGTTGGTAAAAAAACAAGGAGTACTCATGGCACCTTACAGACTAACAAATTTATCTGGGCAAATAAATTTGCTAGTCTCTAAGGTGCCATGAGTACTCCTCGGTTTTTTTGCTGATACAGACTAACATGGATACCACTCTGAAATCCTCACTGTTAAAAAGTTGTGCCTTATTTCTAGTCTGAATTTGTCTACGTTCAACTTCCAGCCACTGGATATTGTTATACCTTTTCTGCTAGATTGAAGAACACTTTATTTATCACATTTATGTTCCTCTTATAGGTACTCAGACTGTGATCAAGTCACTCCTTAAACTTCTTTTTGATAAGCTCAATATTGAGCTCCTTGAGTCACTCTCTCAAAGGCATATTTTCCAATACTTTAATCATTCTCCTATCTCTTCTCTGGACCCTCTTTAAATTTTCAGCATCCTTCATGGCATGTATAGGTTGCAAATATCTAAGACTGCAGTAGGGGAAAAATAATGAAGTCTTCACTTAAAGAAATTTATGGAAGGCCTTTAATAACAAACACAGAAGGACTAGGATATTTTTGCTTCACAACACCCACTTAGTAATATAGAAAGTATAGACAAGGTTTGGCAAAAAGAACGTGCATGTATAACACATTCCTCTCTGAGGAAATGGCTCAGCACATGACAGCCTGGCTCTTTCGCTCAAGCTATAGAGATTGACTTTTCTAGCTCTAGAGATCCCTAGTTGAATCCCTGGTGGCAGGCAAGGTATGGGTCTCAGACAGGGAGCGCTTACTCTGACGAGACAAAGCATATAACCCAGTGGTCAGTACATATGATGTGTCCCTCTCTGCATGAGCCACAGACAATGCGAGTCTCTTACAGTCCCCAACTAATGGGCATAGCTGTTTAGCTTGATTTGTAGAGACCCATGCTTTCAGGACTGGAGGTCACTGGTGTAGGTCAGGATAGTGACCGTTACATAGAGGACCTGAAGAAAACAGAGGGCTTTTGCAGCATCTCCAAAATATTAACAGATGTAGGCTCTGGTGGTCTGTGTATGGAAGAAACACACTCCACAATCAAGATGCCAGTTTATAGCAAAGAGGCGCAGTTCAAGTGACCCTGGTGACCTCAGATGAAATAGCATTGCATGATTAGATAACAGGGCTCAGATTTTCCTGGATGTGATACCTGATGGATTCCTTCACCAAGTAGTTGCTGAACCAACAAGAGGGGATACCATTTTAGATTTGGTTTTGGTGAGTAGTGAGAACCTCACAGAAGAAATGGTTGTAGGGGACAACTTGGTTCAAGCGATCATGAGCTAATTCAGTTCAAACTAAATTAAAAGATAAACAAAAATAGATCTGTGACTAGGGTTTTTGATTTCAAAAGGCCTAACTTTAAAAAATTAAGGAAATTAGTTAGGGAAGTGGATTGGACTGAAGAACTTGTGGATCTAAAGGCGGAGGAGGCCTGAAATTACTTCAAGTCAAGGTTGCAGAAACTATCAGAAGCCTGTATCCCAAGAAAGGGGAAAAATCTCATAGGCAGGAGTTGTAGACCAAGCTGGATGAACAAGCATCTCAGAGAGGTGATTAAGAAAAAGCAGAAAGCCTACAAGGAATGGAAGATGGGAGGGATCAGCAATGAATGCTACCTTATTGAGGTCAGAACATGTAGGGATAAAGTGAGAAAGGCCAAAAGCCATGTAGAGTTGGACCTTGCAAAGGGAATTAAAACCAATAGTAAAAGGTTCTATAGCCATATAAATAAGAAGAAAACAAAGAAAGAAGAAGTGGGACCCCCTAAACACTGAGGATGGAGTGGAGGTTAAGGATAATTTAGGCATAGCCCCATATCTAAACAAATACTTTGCCTCAGTCTTTAATGAGGAACTTAGGGATAATGGTAGGACGACAAATGGGAATGAGGATATGGAGGTAGATATTACCACATCCGAGGTAGAAGCCAAACTCGAACAGCTTAATGGACTAAATCAGGGGGCCCAGATAATCTTCATCCAAGAATGTTAAAGGAATTGGCACATGAAATTGCAAGCTCATTAGCAAGAATTTTTAATGAATCTGTAAACTCAGGGATTGTACCGTATGACTGGAGAATTGCTAACATAGTTCCTATTTTGAAGAAAGGGAAAAAAAGTGATCCGGGTAATACAGGCTTGTTAGTTTGACATCTGTAGTATGCAAGGTCTTGGAAAAAATTTTGAAGGAGAAAGTAGTTAAGGACATTGAGGTCAATGGTAATTGGGACAAAATACAACATGGTTTTACAGAAGGTAGAACGTACCAAACCAACCTGATCTCCTTCTTTGAGAAGGTAACAGATTTTTTAAACAAAGGAAACACAGTGGATCTAATTTACCTCGATTTCAGTAAGGCATTTGACACGGTTCTACATGGTGAATTATTAGCTAAATTGGAAAAGGTGGGGATCAATATGAAAACTGAAAGGTGGATAAGGAACTGGTTAAAGGGAAGACTACAATGGGTCACTCTGAAAGGTGAACGGTCAGACTGGAAGGAGGTTACTAGTGGAGTTGCTCAGGGATTGGTTTGGGGACCAATCTTATTTAATCTTTTCATTACTGACCTTGGCACAAAAAGCGGGAATGTGCTAATAAGGTTTGCGGATGACACGAAGCTGGGAGGTACTGCCAATACAGAGAGGAACCGGGATATCATACAGGAGGATCTGGATGATCTTGTAAACTGGCGTAATAGTAATAGGATGAAATTTAATAGTGAAAAGTGCAAGGTCATGCATTTAGGGATTAATAACAAGAATTTTTGTTATAAACTGGGGACGCATCACTTGGAAGTAACAGAGGAGGAGAAGGACCTTGGAGTATTGGTTGATCACAGGATGACTATGAGCCGCCAATGTGATATGGCCGTGAAAAAAGCTAATGCGGTCTTGGGATGCAACAGGCGAGGTATTTCCAGTAGAGATAAGGAGGTTTTAGTACCATTATACAAGGCACTGGTAAGACCTCATCTGGAATATTGTGTGCAGTTCTGGTCTCCCATGTTTAAGAAGGATGAATTCAAACTGGAACAGGTACAGAGAAGAGTTACTAGGATGATCCGAGGAATGGAAAACCTGTCTTATGAAAGGAGACTCAAAGAGCTTGGCTTGTTTAGCCTAACCAAAAGAAGGCTGAGGGGAGATATGATTGCTCTCTATAAGCATATCAGAGGGATAAATACCAGGGAGGGAGAGAAATTATTTTAGTTCAGTACCAATGTGGACACAAGAACAAATGGATATAAACTGGCCATCAGGAAGTTTAGACTTGAAATTAGAGGAAGGTTTCTAACCATCAGAGGAGTGAAATTCTGGAATAGCCTTCCAAGGGAAGCAATGGAGGCAAAAGACATATCTGGCTTCAAGACTAAGCTTGATAAATTTATGGAGGGGATGGTATGATGGGATAGCCTAATTTTGGCAATTAATTGATCTTTGACTATTAGCTGTAAATATACCCAATGGCCTGTGATGGGACGCTAGATAGGGTGGGATCTGAGTTACTACAGAGAATTATTTCCTGGTTGTCTGGCTGTTGAGTCTTGCCCACATGCTCAGGGTTTAGCTGATCACAATATTTGCGGTTGGAAAGGAATTTTCCTCCAGGGCAGATTGGCAAAGCCCCTGGGGGTTTTTCACCTTCCTCTGCAGTGTCGGGCATTGGTCACTTGCTGGGTCCTCTGAACCTTGAAGTCTTTAAACCACGATTTGAGGACTTCAATAGCTCAGACATAGGTCGGGGTTTGTTACAGGAATGGGTCGGTGAGATTCTGTGGCCTACATTGTGCAGGAGGTCAGACTAGACAATCATAATCATCCCTTCTGACCTTAAAGTCTATGATTAGAGAGAGAGAATCTCTCAGGTAACTCGTTCTTAAACCATTTAGGGAATTATAGATAGGAACCAATAGGTTGAACTCCCCCCGAAGGCAATAGGCTTTAGCAGTTAGAACTGGTCCAATGTGATTTTGTAGTCTTCCTGAAAATTAACAGTAGATACAAAATTCTTTGAAAATTAACTGAAAATGAATAGTTAAGAATAACATTTTTGTTTTTCTTATGGGAGAAAGAACAATTATGTTGGAATTTGTAGGAATTCAGAGTGCATGATTCATTTTCACTATTGTAGTGCAGCTGGGAAGTGAAGTTAAAGAGAGGAGTAAGGACAAAGGCACAACTTGCTAAAGCAACAATTTATGAAGCTGCTCCCAGAACAAACTAAATTTACACAAACATTTGCAACAGTGTTGCCATGCTGTAATTTGTGAAGAACTGACAAACAAACTCACAAAATTCTCAGTGCAGACGAATATTCAACACGCTACCCTCTTAAAAGTAAGGATGGGAGAAATGGCTTAGAAAAATTAAGAATCATGGCCCTGATCCATAAATGCATTTAAGCACATGCTGAACATTAAGCACAGGAATAGTCCCACTGAAGCCATTAAAGTTAAGTACATACTTAAGTGCATTGCTGGAGCATGGTCCATCCCACCAAACGTATTCCTTGAATTATTCATACATTTTCTCAGGTTCTGGCTGGGTGAGAAATCCTCTCTCCTATTCCAAATACACTTCTTTCCTGCTTCCTTATATCCCTCCAAATTAATCACTGTGCATGCTGCCATGCTAACAGATCAGCTCTAATAACCTGCTAGATTAGAAACAGAAAATGATAACAAAACAAAGTCATTCTAATAACTAATTAATAACAGAATATGAAAATGTTACCAAGCTAATGAAAATTCTACAAAGAGCCACCAAGTCTGCCAGCATGCCCCAGGATAACATATAAATCAGGCTTAGAACTAGAACTGGGAAAATTATTCTTAGCAAATAATGTATTCACCAAATTTAGCCCCATTTTCTGTTCACATATTATCCAGGAACAGACTTAGATTTTTGTTCATGTTTTGACTGCTTTATGTAAATTTAGTTCAGGAGAAATCTATAGTCTGACATATTTGCAATTATTGCTTTTGTTATTTCTATTCATAAATTGGAATTCACTTTGTGTACCTAAAAGTGTCTCTGCTCCATGATTTTTCATCAAGGCAAATTGCAAAAGAATGTAGCCTCCTTGCGGATCAAGCACCACCCAGATCAATCTCTAGCTAGGTCTTAAAGATGATCTGGTTGGTGTATCTGTCACTGGCAATCTTATTGCATCACCAAAGCTTTTGGCACCTGCGTGATTGCCAACTGTGCAGCAGTCCATGACTGGAGGACTTCTAATCCCATGAACACCTTTCAAGATGACAGTGAAAAAGCTTCCACTGTGAATAGATATTCATGCAATTCTTCAAAACAATTTATCTTCCCACAAACATGCTAGCCAACACAATTATTTTGTGTAAAATTTCATAGCAAGTGAAAAGTAATCATAAATACTATCAAAATGAATCTGCAGCTTTCATACTGAAGGCATATTTGCAATTTTTTTGCTGTATTTTCCCAACTCTAGAGGCAATTTAAAAAGAACAGTAATACATTATTTTTCTACTACTTCTACTACTAACACTCCCAATAGCAATTCTATCTGAGCTGGCCCCAAGCCAAAAGTGGAAATCCACATATTCCTATACTTTAAGAGGTTGGAAGAAATTTTAACCCAGATCTGAAATTTGCAGGTGGCAAATACCACTAAGCTTTGGGAAAATCGATGTCCAGATCTGAATTGTGTGGCTCTATTATGACTGCTTCACTATTGACACAATATAGAGAAACATTCATGTTAGCAATACCTTTTACTAATAAGAAAGGGCACCCAATTTTTAGCTCATATTCTGAAACTTCATCATTGCATTTCGATTTTTATCATCTGGCCCTATTGCCTCCCCTCTTACTGATTAGTGACATTTACACATCTAACAAAGCACTTTAAATTTGCAAATGTAAACTAGAAAAACTTAGGTAACATGTTGGTTTTGAACTTGACTTTCATTTTAAAACAGGGATTCAGAGTCAAACCGGTGTTAGATCCCAAGAAAAACAAGTGAGATCTAATCCACAGGGAACATTATTTGCATCAAAAAGCTGTGCTATGACATGCGCTGATTGGTAATATGTATTTAGAAGTGAGCCAGGACTAGAATAGTGTAGTTGCTGCAAGTCCTAACTGAGGGAACTGGATAGAAGATTTTGCTGACAGAATGGCTACTATGTACCTTACTTCATCTGGTGTTTAACAATCCCTCATCAGACCGCCAAAAATCAACTTAAAATGGTAAAAGAAACCACCGATTAATCTAATTTATGAAAAAAACCTTGAGTTACAATGGCACAATAGGATAAAAAGAGAGAGAGAGATTAGATATAGATATTTAAATGATAATTGGTATCATTCACTGTATAGGTATCATTCAATTCTGCAGTAAAGTAAAAGGAATCCCAATAACATGAATTATTGGAGTCATAATTCAAGTCTCATTAGTTAGTTCTTATTTCTCATTTCTAAGCTAACACATTTATCCCATCTTTCAAATGCCTCTTTATTTTGCTATCCTCTGTTCTTCAATCAGCTTTCAATAATTCAGATATTATAACTCACATTAATTATAACTTCTTATTTTCCATAGTCTAAAACAAGACAGCCGTAATTATATCGAATAAGAGGACAGATATCATTTGACAGCATGTGAATAATTTAGAATTCAAGAGTATCTACAGTGTTCTATCCATTTTATTTTAAATCTTTGTCTAGTTTAACAATTGTTTGACATGCAGATAAGAACTTTTAGAAACATAACATTAAATTATACTTTAATCTTTTAAAATTAATGTTTTTTTCTTTTTCCCTCTTTTTAAAAAGTAAAATTTTTTGGTGTTCCGGAAAGATATCAGTTTGACAGAATTGGAAAATTAATTCTGTTTATCCACAGAATGCAAACAGCCTTGGCCATCAACAAGGCAAGCCCATTGTCGACACTGACCTGACTGGTCACCTCTAGGAATGACAGGCTAGTTCATTTTCTATGTGCCCACTGTTGCATTTCTTAGTGAAGTCAATGAGAGTTTTGCCTGCATACAGAATACACGATTGTATTCTACATCTGTTCAGTCTTCTACAAAGGCTGCCAAAAAGGAATGTCAGCTATTGACTACAATGGGGTATTGTTTTATAGAGACTAGACACTGGACTGAGATTACCAATATGAAGGTTATGGAACAGGTATCAGATGGTGGTAGCTTTCAGAGAATCTGAAAGAGACAAAGAAACTTGAAGCTTCTACTGACCGGAACCACCTTCAAACTGTTGACTTAACTGTAAAAAGCTTGTATATGGCACTTTTTCATCTGTAGATCTCAAAACACTTTAGGAAACGGAGCCACAGTCAGGTGAAGTGACTTTCCTAACGTCACCCGGTAGGATGGCAGCAGAGCCAGGAATTGAACTCAGGTCTTGCAAGGCTCAAGCCTGGGTTCTGTCCACTAGACATACTGCCTCCTGGTGAAAGACCAGAACAAAATTCAGTGGAAGTTAATTTAGTTAGCATCTTCTTCACACAATCTCATCAAAGAAGAATGAAAAAAAAATATTGTCAGTACTGAAATTGGTAGCAAACGATCAGGAATATTCTAGAACACCACATTCTACAGCCCTTGCTAATAGGATAAGAACTCGATCTGTCTTCCTTTATGTCTTATGCATAGATATGTACCTTATCTGCATCCTTTGATTTTTGTTTATCCAGGTGCCAAATTCTTCTTGTGTGGGATTCAGGTCCCTCAAGTGTCACATGCTTTAGTGAGAGTTGAGAGTACTCAACAACTTTTAGCCGTAGCTGAGCTCCTTACAGTGTCAGTTATCATAAATACCATAAATGATGAATAAATTATCTTAAGATTAAATTAAACAAGCCTGCTGTAAGAAGAGCACAGACAATTCCATTAGCTATATCAATTTCCAACCCGGCTATTATTATTATTCTTTGTATTATGGTGTTATCCTGAATTTTGACCTGGTTCTGTTATTTAATGGTCTAATTATTCCTGTAAACGGACCTTTTTTTACCATCTCAAGAACAGCATCAGAACTTCTTTAGACATAGATCTATGTCGTCTTTTACAATATGAAGAAAGGACCTTGTATGCATTAGTAACAATTATATTGGATGGCAGCAACTCTTGGCTTTCTGAGACTACTAAGGGGGCTTCTTGGCATAGGCAAGCCAGCAAATGTCTGCCCAATACCAGCTGTAAGCATCCAGTTACTGAACATTTTGCTGTCTTTAATATGTTGTTACTCTGAGCAACCGTCTGTTCTGCCTGGATGGTAGATCTGGACTTGCTACTGGTTGTATCTGCCAAGTGGCAATCACATAACAGCACCAAATAAAATACCTTACAGGCTTTGGTCTATGTAAAATGTTATTATTCTTATATGCACTGAACTTTTTGCAACCTAATTATTTGCTATGAAGTCTTTAGACAGGTTGGGCCTCATTTGCAGAAGTGACCTCAGCTCTAACTGTAACCAGTGGAGGCTGAGAGTGCTTAGCACCTCCAAATTATAGGCACAAGGTATCTCAAAAGTTGGTCATCCAAAAACGATGGCAACTAAACCAGAGGCCATTTTGGAAAGCACTAGGCTTAGCTCCACCAGGAGTGGATGAAACAAGAAGGCAGAATAATATACTTATTTACAGAGAATTAGGTGAGCAATCTTGAGCTCCTGAAATAGAACATACGTTTGTTTTGCACAAAATTATAGTTTAAATTGTATTGCAGATTCATATCAGACAATACGAGCTGAAGGCTATTTAAGCTAAAGTGAAAGTCTCCTGAAGCTCCGTAAGAGTTGGTTGGGAACACAGACATTTTTTCCTGCTGTATATTTCAACAAAAATGAAATAAACTTATTTGGGTCTAAATTTTGCACACATGAATTTGGCTTTTGGAAAAAAATTGAAAACCAAAATATTTTGGATTTGAAAATCTTGCTGCATTGTCTCATGGGAGTTGTAGTTCAGCTGCTTCATGCTCCCATTCTCCTCTGCAAGCTGGGCTCTCTGATTGGACTACATCTCTCATGATGCACCACTGTCTCCCTTCATGGGGATAGGAGATGGCTACATCATGGAAGTCCCTGGCGATGGTGTACAAGGGAGATTTGACCAGCTGGGAAACCTGGTCCATAGAGCAGAATGGGGTCATGAGGAAACCAAACTACTTTCCCTTGAGGCACAGTGGCAGGATATCATAACTGAAATATTTTGGTTTTCAGCCACTTGGTTTTCAATGAAAAAAATCAAAAGCTATCCTCAGAAAGCAGACATTTTGTGGAAAATAGTTTAGTTGAAAACCCAATTTTCTGTCAAAAACAGTTTAACAAAAAAATTTTCAACCAGCTCTATTCCACAGGCATATTACCAATCCTAGAAACTTGAGGTTTTCAGACTGTGGCCTACCCACAACTTGGTGATTCAGAGAAAGCTAGTAAGTTATAGGTGGGCAAATGAAAGCTATCCGTAAGAAACCTGCAAAACATTATTTGGAATTTATAGTACGTACAGGAGTACCACCCACTGCTAGACTGCAGAGCAAGAAAAGCCATGACTTTGTTGCAGCACAACACCCGAATATCCTCAACATGAGAGGAGAGAGAACAGTCACCGGAAGCCCTGTCCAGCATTCTAGCAGAATATCAGGACATATTTCAAGGCAAGCTGAAGTTAAAAACAGACCCCTACATGCAGCCCATGAGACTACAGAAATACAGAGTTCTATTAGCTCTGGTAGAGTCACTGAAAGACAGAACTAGCAAGCCAGCATCATCATACCCATTGAAACTAGCACAGAGTGGATCAGCAACTTATTTAGTGGTGAGAAAATCTGCAGGTTAATTGAGCATCTGCACTGATCCAAAATCAAAACCACTTAACGGCACTGAAAAGAAGTAACTACACACGAACAATGATTGACGACGTACAACCCAGTTTATCCAGGTTAGTTTGTGATGTCAGGAATCCTATTGAGCTAGATGAGACATCCAGTCACCTGACAACTCTGCCACGTGTTTTGGCAAATATTGTTGAGTACGAATGCCAATTGATATTGTGTTAGAGGTGTTCCAATGCAAATGAGGATTCCAAGACATTGAGATTGTACCTGATGACATTCTTATTGTAGGAGAAGGAGATGTCAAGGGAAAGGCAATATAGGATCATGATACCACTTCTGAAACGGTGCCAGGAGTAGAATATTAGGCTGAATGAAGAAAAGCTGAAGCTGAGGAGAACAGAGGTTCCCACAGCAGATATCTGTTGACTTCTGAGGCACTCTAACTAGACCCTGAGAAATTTAGAGCCATTAAGGAAATGCAAAGGATGTGAAGGGAATCCAGTGATTGATAGAGATGGCCAATTCTCTTTTCAGCCTACACCTATCAGAAATCTGTGAGCCCTTGAGACAGTTAACACTCACAGATGCAGTGAGGGAATGGTCAGAGACCCAAGAAGAGGTATTTGAATAAAATGGGGTATTACAGGCAGTAAAAGAATTTATACTTCTGGGTTAGCCAGATTGCAAGAAGGAAATGCCACAGGTGATTACCTCCTACTACCAGGTGAGGGATGAGTTGTGTGTGCAAGATGGGATATTGTTAAAGGGGACTGAGCAGTAATCCCAACAGTTTTAAGAGCTGACGTGATGAGACAGGTGCATGCTTCATACCTAGGGATAGAGGCCAGAGAGTAAATCGTCTGGCCTGGCCCAATTGAGACTGGAACAGTGCAAGGTGTGTAAAGAGTATAGTGATTGACAAAAGAAGATTCTACAGCCCCATGAAATCCCAACCTAACCCTGCAGAAAAGTCAGAACAGAGCTTTTAACTTTTAATGATAGGAACTACGTGGTCACAGTAGATTACTACTCCAATTTCTGGGAGGTGGACTATCTGGAGGAAACTCAAGCAAGAACCATGATCCAGAAACTGAAGGGGCATTTTGCAAGGTCTAGCTTGTCTGACACTCTGTGCGCAAACAATGGCCACAGTACTCTTCAGCTAAATGAAAATGACTCAGTGGCAAATGGGAATATGAACACCAATAGCTTCCCCGGGATAACTACAAAGTGACAGGAAGTAGAGCCACAGTAAAGACAGCCAAGAGACTGATGGCAAAGGCAAAACAGACAGGAAGGGATCCCTACCTGGAAATGTCGGAACATCACAATGCACACTTCGAAAAACTAGATAGTAGCACAGCACAGGGACTGATGAGTTGGAGAACCAAGACATTGCTTCCTGTGAAGAGTAATCAGTTTCAGCCCAGTGGAGGAATGACATACAGTACCCAGAAGCAATTAAGAGAACACCAAGCTAGGCAGAAGTTTGTTACAACAAAGAAGCCAATAACCTGAGGCCATTATGCAGAGGTGAGCAGTTTGGGGTTCAGCCATCAAATAACCTCACATAATAATGGCAAAAGGCAATAATCCAAGCTGCAGTGGGACACAGGTTATAGTAGCTACAGACACAGTAGCTACAGACATAGGACAGTAGTAGAGATGAAACTGAAGACAATTGTGGAGTAGCAGCAGACAGCTAACAAACACGGATGGACAGGGCCAAGGTTAGGACCAGGTGGACATAGAAAGAACCTCAGCTGCCAACTGGTCTGACACTGTTGGTCCTCTATATTGCTTATATAGAGGCAGCAACAGACTAGAAGGCAGTCCCCTTCCAACAGCGATAACACAGAGAAGAAGTCAGGACTGGTTTGAAGACCAACATGCTTGAAGGAATATGAGGCCTAACAGGCTGCAATGGGCTGATGGACCCATCTTCCTAGGATGAGCTATGTACTAGTAATCTCTGGCCCAGCAAGTCAGCAAATACTTGCCAAAAGGTACAACACAAATAATTGTAAAAGGAAAGATGTAGCAACCTGCATAGAACTTGGAGGGAGGAGCACAGATTGAGCATAGGTTGCAGGAGAGAAAAATTTGGAGGCGGCGCCAAGGAGTCAGTCTTTGTACACATGGCTAGAATGCTAGTTGCAGTTGCAATGTTGCTATAAATAGTTCTCTTTATTAAGAGCCAGTTTAGGTTACAAGTGTTTCCTTTCATGTTATTACCCAGCACATGGTACACAAAACACTTTTGTTCCTCTCCCAGTTCTCAGATGTTTCTTTATCACCTTTTCCCCTTCTCAGTCTCTTCTGCTTTCCACTTGCTCCCATGCCTCTCCCCAATGCTCCTTGCAACTCCCACTCACTCTTCTCTCATGAGTTCCACTTGTGTCAATTACTCACCCCACTCTGGTCCCTCATTCTGGCTCCCTTGCCTCTTTCCACCTGCTCTTTCACATAACTTTTCCCTCAATCCTTCCCCCTGCTACAGGAATCCTTCCCTCCCAGCAGCCACTCTTCTTCCCAGCTGCTACTGATTTTCTCAACCTCTTCATAGTAAAAGTGCATATTAATGTTGCTGTGTGTCATGGGCTGTACTTTTAGAGCGCTATTGCAAGGGGAGAGCAGGCACAGATGTCCTTCTATGGTGATAGGCATCACCATAAAGCCAGTTGCAGAGTGTGGTCCTCCAACTATAAGTCTTTGCATAGAATCATAGAAGATGAGGGTTGGAAGAGACCTCAGGAGGTCATCTAGTCCAACCCCCTGCTCAAAGCAGGACCAACCCCAGCTAAATCATCCCAGCCAGGGCTCTATCAAGCCTGACCTTAAAAACCTCTAAGGATGGAGATTTCATCACCTCCCTATGTAACCCATTCCAGTGTTTCATCACCCTCCTAGTGAAATAGAATCCTAAGAATCCAAAGAACCTGGACTGAGTGCTCTGGGTTCTAAACAAAAAGGAACACAAAGTAAAGAAGATCCCTCTATGTCTCCAGTGGATCCAGTTGGCAGTCTCTTTAGCCATTCTGCTACTAAGCAGCCCCTGCTTTGTGGGGCAAGGGAGCTCTGTTTACCTCTCTGTGTTGGCCTGCACTGGGCTTGGATCCTCCCTTTAAGGAGTTGCACCCCTCTCTTTGACCAGACTCACAAATGCACCAAGCGGGGATTGATTGTGTCCAGGGGAGCTCTCTAACTTCTTCCTGACTGGAGTGGGAATGGAATAGTAATATTTGGAGGAAAATTATTAACACTTCATCTGTGTCCACAGTGAACTTTATCCTAGTGATGAGAGATCTTAATACCCCTTTTTTAAAAAAATGAATCACTTTTCTTTAATTTTCCATTGTATGGATCTTTTCCCTCCCTCTACTGTCACATAATGTCCCCGGGGCATCTGCAGCAATTGCTTTTATGAAAAAGTAAAATTAAGAAGTTATTTAAAGTATTTGTAGTTATTTTGTAATGTGATTTAAGAATAAGGAGGTGGAGCAAATGCGGTTGTATCGTAGCACTTGGCTGTAGACAATGAATCTTGTGGTGTGATCTGGGTGAAAGCTGGAGGCATGTAGGTAGACATAGCGGTCAGTAGGTTTCTGGTATAGGGTGGTGTTTATGTGACCATCGCTTATTAGCACCGTAGTGTCCAGGAAATGGATCTCTTGTGTGGACTGGTCCAGGCTGAGGTTGATGGTGGGATGGAAATTGTTGAAATCATGGTGGAATTTCTCAAGGGCTTCTTTTCCATGGGTCCAGATGATGAAGATGTCATCAATATAGCGCAAGTAGAGTAGGGGCATTAGGGGATGAGAGCTGAGGAAGCGCTGTTCTAAGTCAGCCATAAAAATGTTGGCATACTGTGGGGCCATGCGGGTACTCATAGCAGTGCCGCTGATTTGAAAGTATACATTGTCCCCAAATGTGAAATAGTTATGGGTGAGGACAAAGTCACAAAGTTCAGCCACCGGGTTTGCCATGACATTATCAGGGATACTGTTCCTGACGGCTTGTAGTCCATCTTTGTGTGGAATGTTGGTGTAGAGGGCTTCTATATCCATAGTGGCCAGGATGGTGTTTTCAGGAAGATCACCGATGGATTGTAGTTTCCTCAGGAAGTCAGTGGTGTCTCGAAGATAGCTGGGAGTGCTGGTAGAGTAGGGCCTGAGGAGGGAGTCTACATAGCCAGACAATCCTGCTGTCAGGGTGCCAATGCCTGAGATGATGGGGCGTCCATTTGCATTTGCTCCAACCCCTCAGACAGAGACAAACACCTACAAGATCTCTATCAAGCATTCTTACAACTACAATACCCACCTGCTGAAATGAAGAAACAGATTGACAGAGCCAGAAGAGTACCCAGAAGTTACCTACTACAGGACAGGCCCAGCAAAGAAAATAACAGAACGTCACTAGCCATCACCTTCAGCCCACAACTAAAACCTCTCCAACGCATCCTCAAGGATCTACAACCTATCCTGAAGGACGACCCATCACTCTCACAGATCTTGGGAGACAGGCCAGTCCTTGCTTACAGACAGCCCCCCAACCTGAAGCAAATACTCACCAGCAACCACATACCACCCAACAGAACCACTAACCCAGGAACAAAGCCCGTTGCCAACTGTGTCCACATATCTATTCAGGGGACACCATCATAGGGCCTAATCACATCAGCCACACTATCAGAGGCTCGTTCACCTGCACATCTACCAATGTGATATATGCCATCGTGTGCCAGCAATACCCCTCTGCCATGTACATTGGTCAAACTGGACAGTCTCTACATAAAAGAATAAATGGACACAAATCAAATGTCAAGAATTATAACATTCATAAACCAGTCGGAGAATACGTCAATCTCTCTGGTCACTCGATTACAGCCCTAAAAGTCGCAATATTACAACGAAAAGACTTCAAAAACACACTCCAATGAGAGACTGCTGAATTGGAATTAATTTGCAAACTGGATACAATTAACTTAGGCTTGAATAGAGACTGGGAGTGGATGGGTCATTACACAAAGTAAAACTATTTCCCCATGTTTATTTCTTCCTCCCCCACACTGTTCCTCAGATGTTCTTGTCAACTGCTGGAAATGGCCCACCTTGATTATCACTATAAAAGGTTTCTTCCCCCTCCCCTCCCGGCTCTCCTGCTGGTATTAGCTCACCTTTCCTGATCACTCTCCTTACTGTGTGTTTGATAACACCCATTGTTTCATGTTCTCTGTGTATATAAATCTCCCCACTGTATTTTCCACTGAATGCATCCGATGAAGTGAGCTGTCACTCACGAAAACTTATGCTCAAATAGATTTGTTAGTCTCTAAGGTGCCACAAGTACTCCTTTTCTTTTTAGGTAAGAGAACAGTATCTCTCTATAGTCTCATTTTGTCAAGGGTCACAATACTCAGACTCTTATCAACTGTTCCAATATTTCGGTCATTATTCCTGGCAACAGTATTCACTTATTGCCCCTTTTCTGCAATGAGACTGTAAAAAAAAAGTTTTATCTTCATTTTCTCATCTTTATCCCTCATGGTCAGCTCTCTAAACAGAGTCAGTTGTTGCTTCCACTGCTTCCATGATTGTGCAAAGCTTTTTGTCAGGAAATCCAGCATTACTGGGTGTCTGAGTCTCTTTATGCTGGCTGTTTGTTTGGTTTCTAGGTGCTGCTTTTTTTGCCCTGTAATCACTCTCTCTTCCTAGGTGTGGGTGACACTAGACTATCCACTGGCACCATGTTTCATGTAATGTGTGTGGACAGTACCAGGAAAGGACTCCAGGTTTCTAAAACTAAACTGTCTCACAAAGAAAACTATTTACAGTGAGGTTGCAACTGCAGCTAGCGTTCAAGCCTTGTGTAAACACATTGACTTCCAATTTGTGCTTCTCCCTCCAAATTCCTTACAGGCTGCAACACTGAGTAGTATAAGGTGTTGGATCTATGCAGAGGCTCTGCCCTTAAGAGCAGTCATGGGCATATCTAGATACTATTAATCATTGAGCCAAACTAGCAGTGCATGGAGCAGTTATTTAGTCAGAACGAACACCGCTGGAGCACTGGTAGACAGAGAGCAAAGGCAGCCAGCAGCAAACTGTCTGTATCCAGAATAGCATAGCTGTTTGTTGATGTGCATGTCTGTTCCATGCACATCTGCTCCCAATTTAGGTTAGTGCAGGAACTGGTCCTTTACATAATGAAAACATTTCAGTACCCAGTCCTGTAATTCTTACCTCAGGTCTCTCTCAGTGTATGCGCAGTGTGCCCAGCAATTTGATAGCATCAGCAGCAGCCAGGTGAAGAGCTGGTAGCCCACCATTGAAGTGAGTCAAAGGGCATTCATCAAGGATACGCGACATAGTCTGATGTTGACTGTATCTACATCATGGGTAGAGAAACCCCATTTGAAGAGACTGGCCACACGATTGCCCTGTCCTGTTTGAAACCGATTCAGAGATAACCACAGGTACCTTGGCAGGTCAAAACCTGGTGGGCAGATGGTTGGGTCAGTGACGAGAGAGTGATTAATGACTGTCGCTGTTGATCATTCACTACACCAAGCAGATTTCAACATCATGTCCTGTGGTGGCATAAGTAACTATAAAGGGTGTTTAGAAGACAGGAGAACTGATGGGTGGTTGAAGAATTCTGAGTACAGAGGCAAGTGCTGTTCTCACGGATCTTAGTCAGAAGCATGATGGAGGCCCCCTCATGGCAATTATGGGGAGGTGCTATGTTACTAAGTATTGGCAGCCATGGCAACAGAGTTGCATGTAAAGTCCCGGTAACAATGCACATAGTTTGTTAAGCTCTACATCAACCTCAGGTGAACTCCCATTGATCTAAATGTGAATGCAAAAATATTTCAACAGGAATTTTGCCTGCATGAGGACTGTAGGATTACATATACAATGTGTGACTATATCGAAGTGCTAGACTTGTTGCTTAGTTTTTAAAGATTAATTTCTCTCTTCATTCAAGTAAGTCAGCCAAAGGATATATTAGTTTCAGAGTAGCAGCCGTGTTAGTCTGTATTCGCAAAAAGAAAAAGACGCATCCGATGAAGTGAGCTGTAGCTCACAAAAGCTTACGCTCAAATAAATTTGTTAATCTCTAAGGTGCCACAAGTACTCCTTTTCTTTTTGCTCTATATTAGTGACTGACCATAATCTTGTGAACTCTATGAAAATTAACTGGAAGAAAGAGAGTCACTTGTGCTGAGAACATGAATGCCAAAGCTTTGCACAAAATCTATTTCTGAATTGCTGTAGTGTTTGAGGGGGAAAAAAGGACCAACTGCAAGCTCCTGAACTTACACTGTGCAGACAGATACCTGAAGTGAATAAGCCCATTTACATGCACACCAGGCTAGTGGGCTTTTAACTAGACATGTGCACTCTCAAAAGCACAGTTGGAGTGTGTACTCTGTGTTCTTACACACATAATTTAGGCATGCACAAATGTCTACCTATAAAATATTTGCTGATGAAAATCTGGCCCAGGATGTTTTAAATGGAAATATCAGAAATATAAACTAACCTTTTTGACAAAACAACACCAACAGCTGAAAACTCCAAAATGTCCAGTTATTTAAAATGTTGGGAAAGAAATCTTTCGTGGCCTAAGAAAATTCATTTCAAGTTTCAGTCTAAAGTAACATTCAGTTCTTGAACCCAGGTTATAAATCCCTGAAATACAGAATAAGGCACAGACAGACCCTTAACAGTGCCAACACTAGTGCCCTGCTATAATACTGAGCAATTATTTATTTACATTTTTAAAACACAGTAAATGTAATTAAATAAATGTGTTGAAGAATTAATGTACCTAATTGTCTAATTATACAAAGTGAACTAAGCTACATAATTAAGTACTTAATTATGTAATTACATATAATATAACTGAAGCATGTTATATAATTAGGGAAAATGTAAACTTTTACCAGAGAATCCATCTTAAGTTACATTGGATGGGAATAAGACAGGCACACTTCTGAGTAATGTCCACTCTCTATTACAAGAGCCACTGATTTAGCTAATTAGGTGGTAGAGTGCCTGGACTTGTCTGTGGGACAAGCAAGGATTCTATTAACAGCAATGGGATCATTCAAATTTACAGCATATTCAACCTTTTTTATGCCACTTGGCATTTCTGGAAGTGGCAGTTATGTATTTAAAAAGATATCAAGTTGATTCTAAGCAATCTCTCTCAAAAGCTGCTACATCAGAGTATCCTATATCAAGTAATCAATTTTTATAACATAGTTAATAACATTGTGCCATTATTTTAAAAAAGTAGTAGATTCCCAAGGCAAACCGCAGGATTTTTTAGTTTTCCAAATTACTAAAATTGAGTGAAAGTTTCTTCAGTCAAAATTTGTCCAGTTTCCGAAATGTTCTTGGAAGCAAAATAATTCTTCAAATTTTCAGTGAGATTTCACATTAGTGTCTTTTTGCTATTAGAGCAGGAGGAAATGCATTTCTGGAGCACCAAAACTATTTGTGAATTGTGTTGAATTCGGCAAATTGTTTGAGCAAAAGAAAAAAAGAAAGTCTGGAAATTTTGAACCATTTTGATTTGATGTGTGATTTTGAATCAACATTAGAAATATTTCATTCAATCCAAATGAATTTTTTTTGTTTCATCGAGAAAAATAAAATAAATCTGTATTGGTTAGAAACAAACCAAATTTGAGGCTATTTTTCAGTTTGGTCACCTTTTCCTTTCCTTTTCAAGATGGACTCAACTGTCAACTCAAAAGAATATTCACTCCAAGTGATGGCAGGTGGCATTTTGATTATAGTGGCCAGCTTTGGGTCACCCAAAGGGATTGTTGGTATCTTACACTGGCACAAGCTTTTTCCATCATGGAGCCTTGGGTGAAACAAGCCCCATATCTATATTCCTATATTCTTCACAATTGGATTTGACTCTTCTATCATGATTAGCTGTTGAATTTTGTATATCTATTATTTACATAGCCCCCAAAAACATGCTGGGCATTTTGCCAATAAATAAAAAGGCAGATCCCTGCCAGAAAGAGTTTGCAATATATACATTATAAACTGAAGCATAGGCCACTTCTAGAGGAAGAATACCAGATAAAGTGGATTATTAGTCCAATGTGATATGGTGAACTCCATATCTCTAAATTACCTGCTAATCCTTGACATTAAAGGGTAGTGTAAAGTGCCCTTTCAAGTGAGTGACAGTGCACAACTCTAAAATGCAACATCTGTTTTGTTTACTGGGAGACCTGAATGTGCAATGATAGCAGGACTGGGCTCTTTATGAAATAACCATGTATTTTAGGACATGCATTGAAGTCAATCAGTTAACTGGAGCCCAAATGCTGCAAACATTTATGCATGGGCAGGGCCGGATTAACTCTCCTATGGGCCTGGGGCTATTAGATTTTGGGGGACCCCTGTATACAAGTCTTCTTCCTAATTTAAAACAAAATGATCTCAATTATGGCATTGAAGCTATTAACGTTATACTAAACTTGCCTTTTAATTAACGTAAAGCCATCCTGTGGTTACATTTCAGTCTTAAAACATGTAGAATATAGTTAAGTTATTTCAAAATAGCCTACTCCTTACCTTAGAACAGCTGTTTTATTAGTTTCTTTCTGAGAGGGAGTTTGGGTCGGGTGGGGACTCCAGGGGGGCTGGGGCAGAGTGTTCGGATACAGGAGAGGTTGTGGGGTGCGGACTCTGGGAGGGAGTTTGGTGCAGGAGGGGATTCTGACCTGGGGCAGGGGGTTGGGGTGCAGGCGGGGGTGTGAGATGTAGGCTCTGGCTGGGAGGTGCTTACCACAGGCTGCTCCTGGCCAGCGGCACAGTAGGGCTCAGGCAGGCTGACTGCCTGAATGCCATGGCCCCATGCCACTCCTGGAAGCAGCCAGCTGCTGGCACATCTCTGCATGCTCCTTGGGGTGGGGGACAGTGTGTCTCTGTGCGCTGTCTGCACCCACAAGCGCCACCCTCACAGCTCCCACTGGCTGGTTCCTGGCCAATGGGAGCTGCGGGGACAGAGCTGGGGCGGGGGCAGCACGCAGAGCTGCCTCCCCTCCCCCACCCCAGGGGCCGCAGAGATGCAGAGACAGCAGCCGGCCACTTCTGGGAGCAGCATGGGGCCACGGCATACAGGCAGCCTGCGTGAGCCCTGCTGAGCCGCTGGACTTTTAGCAACCCGGAGATTGTGATAGACTGTTAGAGGCTCCAGGATCAATTAGTCGATCGCAATCAACGGGTTGGTGATCACTGAATTGTATATAATTATGGATTTATTTTTGCGGGGCCCCCCTTATTCCAAGGCCCTGGGCTGCAGCCTCTAAAGCCCTTGCGTTAATCCAGCCCTGTGCATGGGCATAGCTTTCCACACAGGTACTCTCACTGGAAAGAATTACTCATTTGTATAAAGTTACATAGGTGTATATTTGCAGGATCTGGGCTTAAAACATTCTCAGGAAATCTTATCCCCTATCACCCAAGTTTTAATGTTGCTAGAGGAATACGCAATATTCCTCCTTTAAAAATAGAGGTCTAGATTTTGCCTTCATGTACACCCTGGTATACCCATTGAAATCAATGAGCATGTGTAATGCCAATAGATGCCAGTTGTCAGGATCAAACTGCGGAAGCTCAGTGCATGAGCCTCTACCGCATAAGCTAAAAGCCAACTGGCTGTTAGCTAAGGCTGTAGAGCAGACTCATTTTATCTCTCTCTTTAAGTGGGCTCGGTGCCACTAGGTGGGACAGAACATCATACCCAGAGGGGTGTGTGGGTTACACACACACAAGTTTATATGAGAGTGGAACTGTGTCCAACACTTTGAAAAGAAATAGACAATGAAATGCACAGGAAAATAATCTCTCACCTTCCAAGTCTTCCTTTTCAAAATGCGTTTTGAGAATGGAACGAGTGCCACCTCTGTCCACGACAGCTTCTTCATCATTTCTCTGCAAAACAGAAATATATGTATGTAGGAGTCTTTTCTTTTTGTAACTTGGTGGCAAGATTGGAGTGTAAGTATAAATAATTTTAATTTTCACTTATATGATTTTTCCTTCAGACATAAGGTTTAAAGAATCTCTTTTCTCATATTAAAATCTATTCTTCATATGGCAGCTTTTATTCTGCAGTGTTTAAAACTGGCTTTGATGTGAAGAAATTAGATCTGTTGTGGCACCATGTGAGATGATGTGTAAACGTTGGTTTCTGGGAAGCAAGAAAATCGTGAGCCAGTAAAATTATGCACATGATGAAGGAAGAGGTGACCAGTTGAGGCAGTTACACTATTGTACTTTTAGAGGAACAGCTGTATGCATGCATTTTTGGCTCTGGAAAAAGAACTTCTGTAAACCGGGTGACATTATGAACTATGCACAAAACAGAAAAATCATAAACATTAGCAGTGTTGATACAATGGTTAAATTGGAGAACATTAATCTCAGCAAAAATGTTGATGTGAAAAAAATTCTAATCCCATGAAAGCAATTAGTCTCAATTATTAGATGAACAGTAATGCTTTCCCTTGTCTAGTTTCAGCTTTACGAATGGTTTATAGTTACACTGTACACAGTGTACTCTAATTCTATATACTGCATGCAAACTCCCTTCCATTTTTTTTTTTTTTGGTATACTGAATGCTCTGATTTTATGTTGTATTTATATCATACATTTTAATAATGTAAGCAGTCAACTCTACATTTTGACTATACTTATACTATAATAGTAAATGCTTTATGCTCTGATATTATACTGTAAGTGTATTGTATGCTGGAATGGACTACTTTGGTATTGTGTCCTTCTGTGAAAGCTAATGTTAAAGCTAAAAAGCATGACATGCTGCTAGTTTCAGTTATTTGGGATACATTCTGTAATGAATTAAATATACCCAGTATTCCCTAAAGATATTAGCCCTTTGGAAAGTCAGCCATGATGCACAGGTAGTAAACTGAATGCTGGTTTCCCAAGGAGCTGCATATTTGTGCTTACAAAAACAGTTATCTTCATTTTACAAAGGAAGAGACTGATAGTAATTATCAGTGAATGGCTACTGGATGAGATGAAGAGAAAAAATTAAACAAACAAAAGCATTAATTAACATATAATGAATATGTATTACGTGACATCAGTAGCAAGTGGAAGAGGCTTAGAAAGTGATATTAGAATTTAGAACTTCCTGATTTTTATATTTGAAAAGCACGCCCTAGTAAAAGCCTGGTGAGACGAGTTGCTTAAAATACCAGTGTTTAAAGCTAAAAATGGAGAAAAGAGTAAAAGGAACATGAAGAGAAATTGCACCACATGAGCCCTTCTCCTTTAAGGAGAAACAGCAAGGGATGGATCTAGAGCTGAACATTATGCGTTTTGGGATCCAAGATTTTGCTTCAGGTTCATCTAGGGTTGCCAGCCCTCCAAGATTGTCCTGCAGTCTCCAGGAATCATAAGATTATGTTAAGTAATGAAATCTCCAAGAATTCATCCAACCAAAGTTGGCAACTCTAGATTCATCTCTCCTTTACAAATGGCTGTTATTATGCTGTAGCTATTTTATATAAGAGAGTCTTGGAACTGCATCAGCACAAAGCTGTTAAAAAGAGAGGGTAACAGTGCCTTTATTAGATCCCTCTATCAGAAAAGGGTAGATAACAAAAATTTGACAAGGAGAGAGGAGCCTTCTATTGAAATCATTTTGCCTCCAAATAAATTAGAGTTAGTTAATAATCTATTGAATGCACTAGGACAATTGGGTTTTTTTACAAGTCATTCGATCATATTAACATTATAGATAAAATGAATCCATTATTGTGAGCAGTAAGATACATCAGGGTGTGTGTCACATTGAAATACTGTCATGCTCCGGGGTGAATTGTTAGGCATGAAGCCAAAAAGGCCAAGTCTTACAGCCATGTAAGAAGTAATGCTCTTCTTGTGCAAGTCATACCCAATAGCTTCTCACTGTGGTTAGGAAAAGACCCCATGGAAGCAGCATTATGGAAAAATCCTAATACATATTACATTGTTTTTATAATTAATTTATTTATAGACAAGTTAAAATAAAGTAAAAAGTAAAAAAATCATTAATTAATATTGATTAAAAATTATAAATTTATTATTTATAAACTTGTTGCAGATATTATTCTACCTTTGTCTTTTTTATTCCCACCTCCACCTCCTGCACATGTTTGCCTTTCATCTTCAGGCAGTCTTTGTCCAACTTATCTCCTTCTCTTCTAAGAGGCCATCTTCCTTTAACATTAGATGGAAAAATAGCTAAATTGAGAGTTGTATGTTGCTCCTGTTTCAGTGGTCAAACCTGAGCAAGCCCAATTAAACAGGCATTGTGGCTTTTTGACTTCCCATGCAGCACCGTGTAGAACCGTTCTGTACTCAGTACCATGGTAATATCCACGGGTCCTGTATTCCCTCTCCTCCCAAGAGTCGGCTACTAAATCTGCACAATGGGGTCCTGATCGCTATTGGGATCCCTGGCACAACTACAGTGAATAATGATAATGGCAGAAATGCTGACCACACCCTCACCCTGCCATCGTGACTAAAGATTAGGAAATTAATTTCAATTTTTAATATCTTTATTAGTGTTTCAGAAAAAACTGTATATAGTGTCATTATTTTTAAATATGCTCATAAATGAGAGGCTCGAAAAGGAAGTACAGGCCAAAACCACCATATGAAAGTCATGGAAGGTGGAATGCATATTTTAGATTACTTAGTGATATTTAATACATGCAAAATAATTTTATTTATTAAGCACCCCTCTCGCCCTCAGGTGAAGTATTCAAGGAGCGAGACAAACAATTAAAATACAGTAATAATTAAGAACCCAGCCATGACTCTATGGAAGTCAACAGAACTCTTTCCAATGACTTCAGTGGGAGCAGAACCAGGCTCTAAGGCTACTGATATATCAAAGCCTTGAGTTTTAGAACATATCATTGTAGCTTTTCTTACTTTTAGCCCGTTTTGAAGAGGCTGCACACTCAGCAATTTATATGACACAGAAATTTGCCAGGACTATGCTGCTCAAATTATCTTGTTATACTGGAGTAGTTTGCAAGTAAATTTATGGACACACTGACCATGTAAGAGTCCTTGGAATTGTCCATTATTGCATTGAGATGCTTGTTGACTTCAGTGAACAATGTGGTCTACTGCTTAAAGCCTGGGACTGGGCTCCAGAAAGTTCTGAGTTCTAATCCTGGCTCTGTCACTGCCTTGCTGTGTGGCTTTGGGAAAGTCACTTAGTCTCTGTGTCTCAGCTTCCCCATCTGTAAAATAGGGATAATAATACTTCCTCATAGTGGTATTCTGAGGCATAATTAATCAATACTTTTACAGCACTTTGAAGCTGGAGAATGCCTAGTATTTTAATTCTACAGTGTGCTCATTTTCCATGTGTAAAAATGCCTTGATAGATAGCAGTAGAACAATAAAACCGTAACATTAAGGGATATATAAAATGCATTCTCAAAAAAAGACAGATTCTCATATGCCCTGGAATGGATCGCTGCTGCACAACTACAGACAATATTTTTGTCAAGGTTTTACATTTGGGCCTGATTCTCATCTCATTTACATAGGTGAAAATTAGGAGTAATTCTATTGAAGTCAATGGAGTTACACTACTGTGAAACTGATATTAGACCAGAATCAGGCCTTTTTTGTATAAAAAAATTGCAATTATTTCTATCTTTTTTACCATTTATGCCCTTTATACAATGATCAGACTGTGATTTTTCCTTAAAAAAAATTATGACAAAATTATTTCCTTAGAAATCAAATAATTTAAACACACAGTACAATAATCAAACAAAACATCCAGGGTAAAACAATAAGAGCAGGATGAATCCTTTAGGGCTTTGGGTGAAAAACCTGAGCTACTTAGGGTGAAACCCTGATCCTTGACTCCACTGGGTACAGGATTTCACCCATTTACATCATCACAAATGAATAGCAGTAAGTCCTTTATTCCACACCACTTCACATTTTCTACATGCCAGATATTTTATCAAAAAGCTATTTTTATGTATCAGAGGTGTAGCCGCCTTAGTCTGTATCCACAAAAACAACGGGGAGTCTGGTGGCACCTTAAAGACTAACAGATTTATTTGGGTATAACCTTTCTTGGGTAAAAAACGCACTTCTTCAGATGCATGGAGTGAAAATTACAGATCCAGGCATAAATATACATTGGCACATGAAGAGAAGGGAGTTACCTTACAAGTAGAGAACGAATGTTGAAGGCCAATTTAGTCAAGGCTAGTGGATGTGGTCCACTCCCAATAATTGAGGAGGAGGTATCAATACCAAGAGAGGGAAAATTGCTTTTGTAGTGAGCCAGACACTCCCAGTCCCTATTCAAGCCCAAATTGATGGTGTTAAGTTTGCAAATGAATTGTAACTCTGCAGTTTCTCTTTGAAGTCTGTTTTTGAAGTATTTTTGTTGAAGGACGGCTACTTTTAGATCTGTTATTGAGAGTCCGGGGAGATTGAAGTGTTCTCCTACTGGCTTTTGTATGTCACCAGGTGCCACCAGATTCCTTGTTATTTTTAAATGTTTTTAAGTGTTTTAAAAATTGCATTGGTACTAATTTTTGTCTCCTGCTATCTGCAAGTACTCAATTGCATGATGATGAGCACAGTACAGGAACCTAAGTGTATGTCTACACTTCAAGCTGGAAGGGTAATTTCCAGCTCAATGGAACATACCCACATGAGATCTGATTGAACTAGCGTGCTGGAAGCATCTAACATAGCTCTTCCATACACAATTATGTCATAATTGTAAGGCCTAACATCCCAGGACATTCTAATGCTAGAACTCTGGAAAGCTGGGAATCGACTCTTTTCAATTGTGTAAAGCCCTAATTTCTAATCATATATATGTTGCAGAGATCAATATCCTTAAACCTGTCATTCTTTCAGAACAGAATATTGCCCATTCCACACTGCAGACATAATAAAACCACCTCAACGAGTGGTGGTAGCTCTGTCACCAACATAGCACTGAGCACACTACCTCTTATGACAGCAAAATTTATGTCTGTCGGGGAGTTTTTTTCATACCCCGGAGCAACTTAAGTTTTTCCAACGTAAGCGGTAGTGTACACTATGACAAAGGTTTGTGTTTTAATAATAGCTGTTGTAATCTGCTCAGAAGTTTGCAATCTTAGTAGTAGTCCCAGTTAAAGATGGACTAGCAGGCAGAGTCCAGATGAGATGTTCAAAGTTGCATAATGAATGCAACTTATCACATTGCTTCCACCAAAGTATCATATGCACGCATGCACACACACTCTCTTCAGATTTTTTCTGGGTGATGGAACTATAGATGTATATATATATATATATATATATACATCATCATCTTCACAACAGACTAATGACAACATTTCAGAATTTAAAACCTATGTGATAAATATGTATGTTATTTATAAATTCACAAAAAGAAAAATAAAGACATGATTTTTTTAAAAATAAATGTATAAACATATGCCAGAAAAACTACCTAAATACTGCATTCAAGTGCCCAGACTTACTCAGATTGCTGCAGTATACAAAACATAGAATCATAGAAATATAGGGCTAAACAGGACCTCAAGACTCACCCTGCGTTGAGGCAGTACCAAGTAAACCTAGATCATCCCTGACAGGTGTTTGTCCAATGTGTTCGTAAAAACTTCCAATATTGGGGATTCCACACCTTCCCTTGGAAGACTATTCCAGTGCTAACTACCCTTACACAGGGTAAAGTTTTTCCTAATATCTACCTTAAATCTCCCTTGCTGCCAATTAAGCTGATTACTTCTTGCCCTACCTTCATTGGTCATGGAGAACAATCAATCACTACCCTCTTTATTACAGCCTTAACATATTCGAAGACTTATTGGTTACCCCTTCAGTCTTCTTTTCTCAAGACTAAACAGGACAAGTTTCTTGAATCTTTCCTCATAGGTCAGGTTTGCTAAACCTTTTATAATTTTTGCTGCTCTCCTCTGGACTCTCTCCAATTTGTCCTTATCTTTCTGAAAGTGTGGCACCCAGAACTGGACACAGTACTCCAGCTGAGGCCTCACCAGTGCTGAGTATAGGGGGACAATTACCTCCCATGTCTCACATATTACACTCTGGTTAATACACCCTGAAATGGTATTTCACAACTGTGTCACATTGTTGACTCATGTTCAATTTGTGATCCACTGTAACACCCAGATCCTGTCTAGGAATACCACCAACCCACCAGTTATTCCCCTTTTGTACTGTGCATTCAATTTTTTCATTCTAAGTGTAGTACTGCACACTTGTCCATACTAAAGGGCATACTGAATTTCATTTTGTTGATTTCAGATCAATTATCCACTTTGTCAAGGCCATTTTGAATTCTAATCCTGTCTTCCAAGGTGCTTGCATCCTGTCCCCAGCACGATATCATCTGCAAATTTTATAAACATGCTCTCCTCTTCATTATCCAAGTCATTAACGAAAATATTGACTAGTACCAGAATCAGGACAGACCTCTACAGGACCCCACTTGATACATCATCTTACTTTGAGTGAGAACTGTTGATAAGTACTCTTTGAGTAGAGGCTTTCAACCAATTGTGCACCCACCTTATAGCATTTTCATCTAGATCTCATTTCCCCAGTTTGCTTATGAGAATGTCAGATAATGCTAAGTCAAAAGCCTTCTTAAAAATCAAGATCTATCATGTCTACAGCTGCCCTTCTATGCACTAGGCCGTAACCCTGTCAAAGAAGGAAACCATGTTTTAACAATTGGTATAAATACACAATATTTGTAAGAAGGTTTAAAGGTTGCATTGAAAGGCATTTTCCACTCCATTGAAAGGTTCAGTTACACTGGTATGTTGTATTTTGGTGTGAATATTTTATGAACAAAAATAAAATATAAACTGAATACACAGCTAAAATATGCATTTTATTTGAGAAACTGGAAATGATCCCTTTCCCTGCACTACCTCTACCTCTTACCCACCCAATTTTAGCCTCCTCACTATTTCACATATCCTTTATGCATATTTCTTTCCCTTCTCCATTCCTTGGATACTTTGCTTTCTCTAAAGCTGGAATTTTTTGTGTGAAAAGACTAACCCAGAATTGTTTGGGAAAATAGCAAATGTTATAGAAATCTACTGAGGTCTGCAGATGTTCAGGTCATATGTATTCCTGTTAATTACACCCTTACACATTCTGGATACAGACCATGTTAAGGTTAAAAATGTACTATTTCAACATCCTTTCTTAATGTAAAATATATTTTAATGCAGAAACCTTCATTCCCTTAAACCTGGTTCTCGTCTGTATAGAATTTCATTAGAAATTATGCACACAACACAACTGCTGACACAAAACTAAAATAATTACGGAATTAATAAGACTTCACTGAATAAGCCATTTATTGATTATTAGATGTCCTACTTAAGTAGTAAATGCCATCTGGCGCTCAGGAAAACCTGTCATTGCAGAACATTAAATGCTGTTTTTCTACAAAACACAACCATAGAAATGGTAAGATTAAATCTTTTTAGGTATGATTATAAGTACTTAACATATGTCTGTGAATAACGACACATTTTAGTGTATATGTTATTTCATGAAACCATGAAATTAGATACATAGACCATAAATCCTATGCTGTACCTTCTCATATTTTTATAAGATTCTAAACTTTGTATCCAAAAAGCCATGCTTAAAATGATCATATTAATTGTTTACCCTAAACTTGACTGCTTTCACAGTTTGAAGGTATCCTACTATTATATTATCTAGATATGCTCTGGTTGTGTGGTATTTATCTGGCTGTATTTGGTTTCATGGCATTTCTGTTTCAAAATCACTTCTGTTAACTTCAGCTTGACATTTACAAAAAGGAGCACAATTAAAGAAACAGAAAAGTGTGCTATTTGAACTCAAGATCTGCTAAGAGCATATGTGAAACATATCCTTTACAAAATTGTATTAAGTAGCTAAAAAAAAAGTTCATTGTAGCTGCACGTTACAGTGTTGCGGTAAAGAAATCACTGGTGGCTGCCATGCTCAGCTCTGTCCTTTGAAGTGTCCTTGAGCTGACACAGTCACACCAAATTAATTTGATGCACCCTGTGTGTGTCTACACTTTAGATGCTACAATTCTTTTCTCTTTCCTGAGACAAGAAAAGAACGTAATCCTGTGTATTATCATTGTTTTGACTTGCTTATAGTATATATCATTATAGATCTGCAGCTGTGGAAAGTGCTGTGAATTTTATCTTTCAGATGCAAAAGAACTGCTTTTCCATTCCATTAGCTGCATCAAATATTCTATATTCTTTTCTTATTCACCTATCAACAAAGAGCAATCAAAACACATTTAAAATACAATTAAATCCATATTTCTCCAAAGTATTATTTTAACCATCCTTTTCATTTTATTGTTTCTGCGGTAGTTTTCTGCAGTAATCACTAATGGCTAATGTATAGCATGTATTCCTGTTGGCCAGCCCTATACTGCATACTACAGGATGTGCAGCACAGTAGAAAGTAATTAGTTTTCATTCCAGATTTATATCTTCCCCAGGGCTGCATGTCCTATGCATGAGGACAGCTTTGCCTTCTCTCTCTCTCTTTGCAGCAAAAGCTAAGATAATTCTCAGTATGTATCAGTAAAGATATACCATCTTCTACAATGATGTTAAAATCTGCACTAATCAACATTAGCTCTGGAGGACTGATGTGCCAGTGAACTTAGATTGAGCACATGCTTAATATAGTAAGCATACAATCTGATTTCACATGTAAAAAATGGATAATCACTGTGGTAATTAAATCTAAGCACAAACTGTTTTTATAAATTTGATGAGACTAAATGGAATCAAACCAAGAAAATGCAGACTAGATTGGTGCAAAGCAGTCTTGGAGGCAAATAAATACTGATTTATAAAGTATTATTCCTGTGCTTAGTTATACTGTAAAGTTCAGAGCTGCTTGCATCCAAATATGTACGATAGATACTGTCTGAGTTGAGGCATAATAAATGTATGATCATTGAACTAGCCATCTAAGAGATCAATTTTATCTCATGATAGTATATAAATGCATTAAATCTAACAGTGCTGTTCTTGCCTAAAGTATTCATTTTAGGAAATTAATTTTGTAAATAATACATTCATTTAATTATGCAAAGCAAATGTGTTATTTTAACATACAAGTTCTTCATATCCCTTTGTGCAACAGAAAATAGGATAATTTAAAGAAAATGAAACAGAAAAGATAAGAACATGAGTTGTAATAATTAAATAAATAACAACAACAATTTCATTTATAATGTGACAGTCCTTAGGAGCTCCAGTCATGGACTAGAAGCCCATTGTGCTTGAGGCTGTACAAGCACAAAACAAGAGAACATTTCCTGCCCAAAAGAGTTTACAATGTTGTTGCGCTAATGGATTAGGGTATGATATAAAGAACATACAGCTTAAGGTTGTTTCCAATATTTGTTTTTAGTATTAGTGTTTAATTTTAATTGTGCTTCCACTTTTACCAGGTTTTAAATGCCTCAGACCACTTTTAGGCTGAAATTAAAAAAAAGACTTGGGTTATAATATTCAAAAGCACTTAGGAGCCTAAGTTTAATTTAAAAAGTGACTTGGGCACTTTTCAATGTCCCATTGAAAGTTTTGTTACAGAGCTGTTAAGTTCCTCACAATGATTCCCTTTCCCCACCAGAGTATCACATCAGCCTTTTCTGGATTCATGTTTTGCAAACTGCTCTTCATTCAATTTCTGGTTCCAGTTAGGCCCTTGAACAGCTGCTAGATGGTGCTGCTTGTCTCTATTGTGAAGATAATGTGAAACTGGGTCATCAGCGTAATACTGACATTTTACCCCACACAGTTTTACATTTTCTCTCCTGGATTCTCACAGTTGTTGACAATGGTGGAAATGAGAACACATCCCTATGGGACGCCACAGGTCAGCATTCCCCAGATGGACATACCTATTATAACTCTCTGGTTGCAGTCAGAGAGGAACAACTGAAATCATCTCAATGTGATCTCATTAGCACTAGCCACATCTCTGAGATGGGACCACAGGATTCCATGATCAGCCATGTCAACTGCTGCAGAAAAGGCCAACAGTATGAATGTGGATGTAATAATTTTATCCAGGGCCAAAAGGAGATTCCATATCAGTAGCAGCACTAGTGTCCTGTCTGTCCCATGTCTTGGCCCGCAGTCTCACTGGGAGAGGTCCAAAATATTGTCAGTATCTAGGCTGAGTTGGAGACTACCCTTGGTGAGTCTCTCAATTAGTTTGCTCAGGAATGGAAAGATAGTTACTGGACAGCGGGTGGAAAAGTAAATTGTGTTGATTGATAGTTTCTTAATTACTGGCCAGATTACGTGGTGCTTTAGGTAGGGTAGATTTCCTGCCCTCTAAGGAGGTGTTCACAATCTCAGTTGGTAAAAGTTGCAGATGGTCTCAACTCTCTTTCAATAGTCAAAAGGGGTGGGAGGCAAAATGACAGAAGGTAGCTCAGTCTTCATGTAGTACTTGCTATCATGAGAAGGGCAACTGTAAAAAGGCAAGATGTGATGTTATCAGACCTGTGTCTGACAGGAGGTCCCTGCTGTCCTGAGAAGCAGTAAAAGATATAGGCAATTTTCTCTGTAGGCTTATAGCTCTGCACAGCAGAAAGTTCTGGGCTCTTCAGTTGTGTTGAGGCTTGCTGAGTTAGCAAGGTGAGTCATGGTCCATAATAATTCAACAGGCCCTAATTCAATAGCTATAATGATGATGAAGATGTAGAATGTCTTTGTTCTTCTTTGTCCAGGTCATAGGCTCACAAATATTCTTTATGTTGGAACTTGCCTGAATCTACTCATATTTCTACCACCAAAGTTCAAATTTTCTCTCTTACTTCTTTTGTCCTATATTGCTAGAGAACCAAGAGGAAGAAGCAAGTGCTTCATTGTTAGTGGCAATGCTATAGCTATTGACTGGCAAGAAGTCCCACTCCCTTTTATGGTAGCAGGCTGTTCACACCTCCAATGGTTGCAACTTCAGGGCTATCACCCAGGAGAAAGGCAGTTATTCAGATAGCCAGCTCCCAGTTTAACAGTTTATACAGCAGAACCAATACCTTGAACTCCACTCAAAGTGATCAGATTATAGACCATCAGCACAACCTGCTGCCTATGTAAAACACCACTCAATAAACAGGCAACGTATAGTGTATTAACAAGCTTTTAGTGTGCTCTGAAAGTGATATGATCTTGAGGCGATAAAGACATTGATAACCATAGCAAGCCCTACATGCAGAATAAAAGGTTACACACTTCTCACCAGACACACATGGAAAAGTGTTCTTGGCCAGAGTTACTGTCTGAGCATTCAGGAACTATGTAGAATTTAGTTGCAAACATGCAAAACAAATGATGGATTCCCTCAGTTGAGGTGCTGATATAATCTTCACTGATTCTTGTGTATTTTTCCCCAGTCTACCAATACTTCAATTCTGTCAGGTTTTGATGTCAGCAAACAAGCCTTCATCAAAGCCCCAGTCTCATTCAGGCAGTGAGTGAGTTATTCCAAGATAGAGACAAAGTTGAGTTTCATCATCATGCCTAAGAAATCTTAGCCAGTTTTTCCTCGTTATCCTACTAGGGGTTGAACCCTCCTATTAAGAACTGTAGATGTGTCAACAATACTTCCTGATCTTTGATCTAAAAAATATGTCAGCATGGACATTTTATGTTCCTCCATTGCCAGGAGAAATCATTGACTAGTGACACCAGTGCATTTCTGTACCATGCCCAAGGATAAAACCAGATTGCCGATGGTCAATGAAATCAGAGGGTTTCAGATGTGCCAGAGTTGCCTATGACAACAGCCTCTAGCATCATTCCCAAGGCATAAAGGTTGAACAGCACGCAATAATTAACAAAGACCAGAACAGAAGCCTCACATTAACTTTCTTGAGGAGGAGTTGGCACCATGTCCTTCCAAGGAAGGCACTGACAAAGTTGACCAAAAAGTAGCCCAGAGTTTTCTTGCTGGACTTGTTCGCTGGCAGGAAGGAGATGGGTTTAACTGCAGGTATGTAGCTTGGAATGCCCCAGCACCACTACCATTTCAGTGAATGCTAAGTCATCTGTTAGAGTTTCAACTGATATATGTGTCTCTAAAAGACATTTGGACATGTTGGTCCATATATCACTCACAAAGTAACAGCAAGAAACTCTCAAATCTAACTGAGCAAAAGCAGCGGGAAAAACCAGGCTATCCACTGCCCAGAATGGTTCTTCGCAGTTGCTTCAATGGAGATGAAGACGCCTTTTTTTGCCTCTTACAGAGTCACAGCATAAAAACTCTATGTCACAATCAGGCGGACTTATCATGAGACTTTTGCCACTGGCATGCTAACCATCTCTCCTCTGACTTCTTCTGTCTCAAATCATCTATAAACTATGGTGTGACCTAAGAGGGCAAAGGCAGAGAAGAAGACATTTAGGAGGCACTCCACTGACAGAAGAGGACAATATAAAGTCCTTGTAAGCGGTTGGTATTGTGATCTATTTTCTGAACACTGTCTGCAAGCTCAGCAATTCTATTAACTTATAAGGGGTCACCATTAAAACAGGACCCCAAGAAGAAAGGTACACCCTTTGAAACCAAATATTTTTTTCTGCTGGATAAAATGGTTACTTACCTCTTTGTTTCCAATAGCTCAAAATACTGAATTAAATCTTAGAGCTGTCATACTAAATATTTTTATCTACATGCTGAAGATGGCATTGCTGATACTAGTAGAGAAAGGTTAAATAAACTTTAATGTAATTTAGCATTTGCACCAGTGAACAGGAAGAACAGCAGGATTTTGTAGAGAGGATTTACAATAACCAGCACAAAGGTATGAAGAGGTATCAAAATTAACAAAAGAAAGAGCAGAAAAGAAATAAATGAAATAGTGAACTAGATAACACAGTGCTTTGTGAAATAACAAGGCAAATACCAATGAATTCCAGTTACCAATCTCAAAATTAATTTGAAGTTGCTTCTATATCTTCTCTTAAATGCACAATTTCCACCAAAGAAAGCAAGGAAACCTGACATACTGAAAAAGAATTTTTACATCAAAGGCTTAACCAAAACATATTGGCAAAGTGATCAAAATAGAGACTAAATAGTGAGGGATTTAAACAGTTTAGAGAGATTAGAGAGCACAAGTCTATGATACACTGTTTCAGGATTTTGAATAGGATTACCACGGAATAAAGGGTAAACATGAATCCACTGAGAACAGGATGTGTGCTACAAATGTTAGGCTGGTCAGGCTTCCCAGCTCTAAGAGAACTGTTATTTTGGAAGGATTGTTTATCTAATGGAACCCAGAGAGTTTAAAAGCCATCACTTTCCTGAGCCTACCAGTCTAAGCATGATCTTTGCCAACGAGAACAAACTGAGGGTCAGAAAACATAGTGATGAGAAGTTAATAACGTTCTAATTTGAAATTACAGAACAGAATCTTTCAAAGAGCAAGAGCAGCAAATAAAACCATGTGAAATAAGGGAAAAAATTCTGCTCTCTTATTTTCAGGTTATATGCATGATTTATGAGTGCTTTTGAATAAAAGTAATTCTATTTGGGGAAAAGAGGTTATTTCCATTGAGATTCTCTGATAATGTCATTAAATTGATGCACAAGTAGCTAGCAGACATCCAGGGAAAGATGGAAGAATCTCCATCCAAACCTTGGAAGACATGATCCAACCTTTTATAGTTTCTTGTTCCTATTATGTCTCTCTATTTACCTAGGGGTTTGATACTACTGCCCATCATCTGGCATCTTCTACATAAAATCAATAGCAATAGCATTTTGGAGGGTTAATTTTGTTAATTTAGTTTTATTATTGTTGTTGGGAGGGGCTGCTAGATTGACTTGTTTCAGAAGTTTTGGGGATGTTCGTTTTGGTTGGTTAAGGTTTTGGGTCTAAGGGTTTGTCAATGTTTATGAGTGTTGTTCTTATGGTGTAAAGGCCTTTCGGAAGAGGAAAGTTATGCAGCATTTTTTATATCCTGGTTGTTATTTTACTGATTGTTTATTAGAAGTGGACTAAACTGCAAAGTTCAAATCCAGATCTCAGATGTTAGTGGCCCATTGTGAAGACAGTGGGCTAGTCCCACTGCACTACATTATTACTTTCAATAGCGAAACATTTACGTATACAAATGTTAAAGTTTAGAAAGAACACACTGTCAGTATGAGATAGTTACCCTTCCCCTACAATTCACTTTCCTTAAAAAAGCATTTTTCCATTAAACTAACCCTTATGATTTAAAAAACAGAAAAAAAAAAGAATTAGATTTTTAGCAATTTATTCATTCATTTATTATAGCTTTATACAGTGCCTAGTACAATGGGCCCCTGACCTCCTCCTCAGTACTATCACAAAGTAAATAAAATAATAAAATAATAATAATAATCACCTCTAGTATGTCTGGTCTTCCATGTGCCTGTCTTTAAGACTATAAATTCTGCTGGCCAGGGACTGGTTTTTCGTGTTTTGGTTTTTTTTGCAGAGGGTGGGGGTATTATTACTATTAAAATTTACACTGCAGTATCACCAGCAGGTCACTGTGCTTGGTACCATACAAACATCTAATAAATGACAGTCACTACCCTGATGAGCTTACAGTCTAAAAGACAAGCTATAACAGGTGGATGATACAAATAGGAGGGCTGGGCTGGTACAGAGTGGAGAAGACACAGTGGAAAAAAAATCTGTAAATAATAATAGGATGTGCAGTTTCTTAGCCAGCCAGCATGAATAATCACAGCTCTCCATCTGCCTAGCCATTATCAGGTTGTAAGTTACTTTATGTATTACAGAAGAGTTGAGTTTTGAGGATGAAATTGAAAGAAGAGAAAGGGGTAGCTTCAAGGATTTTGTCTAGGACCTTTTCCCACTTGTCTGGGGCAGCATGGGAGAAAGCATACAAGACCTTGTTGGATAAACAGAGAATTAGGCAGTCAAGGCTAATTGGTGGATTGTGGTAAGATAGTTTGAATAGGGCTAAATTGTGGAGGACTTTGAAAGTAAGAACAAGAAGTTTGCATCGGATGCTATGGAAGTAGAGCCAGTGGAAGGACTAAAGGAAGTGGGTAATGTAGTCAGTGTGACAAGCTACGAAGATGAACTTAACCAGCAGCATTTTTAATGGACTTCAGGCATTAAGGCCAGACAGTAGGAGAAGATCAAGACTTGGATGAGCATTTTGGTAGAGTGGGGAGAGAGGAAAGGTCAGATCTTGAAGATGTTGTGCAGGAAGCAGCTGCAAACTTTTGACCCACGGATCCAGGCCATGTCTAAAGTGGCTTCATCTTTGATTCAGCCCAAGATTAAGGACATGAGTGACAGACAGGACTGTTTGGGTTTCAACCTATTAGAGAAAGGGGATGGGTAGTCATAGACAGAAATAATCAGGAGCTCAGCTTTGGCCATGTTAAGTTTCAGCTCATGGCTACACATCCAAGATGTCAGAGGGACGGGCTGAGATTTTAGTTTGGATGAAGGAAGACTGTTCCAGAGTAAAGAGGTAGATTTGTGATTCATCAGCATAAAGATGATAGTCAAATCCATATTTGTGGATGAGTTACCTGGACGGAGTATAGAGGAAAGAGAGAAGGGGAGTGAGGATGTAGCCCTATGAGACATCCCACTGAAAAAGAGAGTGAGAGGGATGTGCACTACCCACCCAATGAGACCCTGAATAAGTAATCTGGAAGGTAGGAAGAGAACCTGCAGAGAACAATGTCAAAAAAAGACCAGGGATGACAGGATTATGAGAAGAAGAATATGGCTGATAGCATCAAATGCAGCCAATAGGTCAAGGAGCATGAGGATGGAGAATTGGCCTAGACATTTGGCTAGGAAGAGGTCATTTGGAATCTTGGTGAGAGCAGTTTCAAGGGAGAATTCAGAAGCCAGAGATGGGGAGGGGCAGATGCCTGTGTACCTGGGTTCAGGGCAGCAGAATTCGAACTGCTGACCAGAGCAGTCAGGATGGACATTGTGGAACACCTCCTGGAGGCCATTTACAGTGACATAACCAAGCACAGTGTCTACAGTGACACTTTGTCAATATAACTTTGCCACAAAAAGCTCTGTGCCTCTCTTCGAGGTGGTTTTATTTTGTCGGCAAAGCAGGAGACTTTTGTTGGCAGAAGGAGCATTGCAGTGTGCAGGGGTGCTAGAACAATTTGTATGGTAGGGGGTGCTGAGAGCCATTGAAGCATACTGTAAACATTGCATATAATGGAAACCACTTCAAGCCAGGTGTTGTTTCTTTCCATGGCACACAGCGGGTCAGGCAACTCTGATTCCTGTTCAGATTGGGAGTTCATGATATACTGCATGACCATCCATGATGTGTTCATAACAGTGACCACAACAGTAGAGAGCGGTGCAGGATCACACAGTAAACAGGGGGTCATTGAAAAATGCCACAAAATGCAGTTGGAAGCCCATGGATTGATGGGACAGAAAAAATTGCATCATGGGATGTTGAACCCACACCCACGATGTACTGCGATCCACTCCGCCTTCCCACAACTCCCAGCTGCAGGTGGTGGCAAGTAGCACGGTGGGATAACTACCCACAGTGCACTGCTCTGACTGTCGATGCTAGAGCTCTCACTGTGGACACGCTCTGCTGACAGAAGGAGTGTTGTGTGAATATGCACAAGCAATGCAATTTATACCAGTTTTTGATTGTCAGCGTAACTTACATCGGCAAAACTGTGCAGTGTAGACAAGGCCTAAGTGAGGAATCTAGGATCTAAAGTTGGGCCAGGTCTATGCGAGAAACTTTTGTGATATAGTAGGTTAGGGGTGTGGTTTTTGTGACTTTTCTATATCAGGAAAAATCCTAGTCTAGATGCAGTTATATCCGCATAAAAACATTTTTTTTTCCCTGTGTAGTTTATTCCATTCTGATATAAGCTATACCAGCAAAAGCACTTTTTGCTGGCATAAGTTGCAAGCCCTTCCAGTGTAGATGCTGGTATTGCTATACTGGCATAGCTGTGCTGGCAAACCTTTCCTGTATAGACCTGGCCTTAGAATAGAAAAATTGTGTTCCATTCTGCAAGGTACTCATCACAAGTCTGCACTGTGTTTACAGTTATTCTGGCCTTCAAAGAGCATTATGTACCAATTGCTTCATTTTTCTGCTACTGTGTGGTATGCAAGCGAGACTGGCATATTCCTCTTTAAGTGTTTTGCAGTGTCTTCGGGTTTGGGGAAGAGTGTGTTTAACTAGCTTGTTTTGTTATTTTAAGCCCACTAATTCTCTTGGCCTTGCAAACCTTACTTGCTATGTTGCTTCTGTATAACAGTTTAAACTCTCTTTTTTGGCTTGTTTTAAAGCACAAAATTGAAAACAATAGCTCTAACTATAGTTTTGGGATAGGTCAGCTGATGGATTTTGAACCACAGCTCTATGGGGCAGCATGACAGAGCTTTTGGTTCCCAACTGAGGCTATATTATAGTGTTCCACATGGGGGTCAAAGATTTTCTCTACCAAAATGAAAGCTTTAGGATTTAACTTCACTTCCGAGAAAAGATGCCAGCTGAGTACATCCATTCTCTGTCACATTGATAATCAGAGATGTTATTAGAGTCACTGACGTGCACACATAGGAGTCAGAGGCACAGACATTTAGCAGTGCCATAGCGCAGCAGATAAATTTAAGAGGCCAGACATGACTCTTATGGAGAACAAATCAGTCCACAATGTGCACGTACCTGGGGGAGGGGGTGTTGGTTTTTTTTAATTTTGGTGCACACTTGTTTCTAGGGTTGAACAGGGTAGCATTCCAATACAGATTAGATAGGTCTTGGGTTCATGGCTAAATCAAGGTAGCTATTTGCATCTGGATTCAAGGGTGCTGAGCTCTCCCAGGTATTCTTGCAAGAGTTTGGCTCTGAATGGTGGTAGTCTCAAGAAATCAGATAATATCATGAGACGTTTGCCATCAACAGCAGAGAAGAGGGGGGAGTAGTAAAACAGGGAGACATCTAACACATGGACCCACAGGCCCAGTGGTACCACAATATGAAAAGGTAAACACCGAGAATGCCTCTAGATTCAGAGCTCAGGAATGCTGAGCAGAGTTCAAGTCCAGCAGGGAGTCTTGGGTTCTCCGGGTCATCTTCAGCACCAGGAACCAGTAAACTTACTGCAACAAACCCATCTGGTGCCCTCTTCTGCCACTCTCTGCAAACCCACACAGAGCAACAACCTCCCCATTTAGCTGGCTACAACCACCTTCTTGATTCCCAATGCTAGGTCACTCTGGGCAACAGTGATACTGGGTCTGGCTCTGGTTTGTCCTTCTCAGGTGATTCCTCCTTGGCACACTGCTCCTCCTGGGTCCTGTCCTGGGGCATCCCCAGCAGACAGCTCTGTCCCTCCCAGGCTTTGGGCAGGTTCTCAGCTGCTTCACTATGTCAAGGCCGGCTTGCTGCAGCCCTTCTGTCTGAAGCTACAGACACGCACACCCTGTTGCTCCCCCTCTCGTCACACCCCAGACTACTACTTTATGGAAACATCAGCATTTCCTCTGCCTCAGGATAAGGCTTTAAAGGAGCCATGCTCTCTACACCTTGTGGGAGTTACACTAATAAAGCAGAATGACAAATGGAGGCCTTCCATGTTAAGAATTCTAAATACAACCCTACTATTCAGGTGAAATACACAAAAGTAAGACAAGGCACAACGAAAATCACTTGGCAAGATCAGTAGGGAAATAAGCAAGAACTGCTGATCTTGGGGAAAATAAACATATATATATTTTCACACACACATACACACCCCAATAAGAGTTCCCAAAAAGAAGAGATCAAATTTGCCCTATCTTACACCCCGTGCAACATCACTGAAGCCAATGAAGTTCCAAAGGGTGGAAGCAGCCAAGGATTTGGCACTACATATGCTTTAAAGTTGCTGCTGACCAAAAGGTGGGGGGAAAACCCAAAGTTAAAAGTTGCATATAATGAGTCTCTACAGGGAACACAAGAATGGGCACAACTCAAACCTGAGCAAACTCAGAAAATAAGTAGAAGTAGGAACAGGAAACCAGTTCAATGAAAATAAAAAAAACAGTTTGAACCTTTGCCCATCCTTCAAACAGAAGTCACCCCAACCCTTTCATAAGGTTGAAAAAGTGTGTCTAAAGACTCTCTCAGAACCGTCTCTTCCAACATGACCCCTAAAACCCTGCCCTCTCCAATACTCCAGCACAATCACACTTCCTAATTGAAGTGGCACAGTTTTCTTAGGGGACGGAAGAGGAGAGAAATAAAATGAAGGTGCATCCCCTCTCCTCCTTTCAGCAATTGGTCTCACTTTCATAAGGCAAGCAGGTGGCTTGCCCCTTCACCTTCACCCAGGATTCACCCTAAATAGGCAGCGAAACAGCCAACTACCCCACCAGAATCCATTCAGCTTTCACCCACTAGGCTAGAAGCAAGTAGCAAGTGCTATACTTCTATGAAAACTAAGAACTCTTCTTTTTTTCAATAGTATAAGATCCCATTTCTAGCCCTGTCCACAGTTACCCCACCAGATACTGTTATTCATTTGACAGCTTTACAGTTCATGATTACTCTCAACTTTATTCATTTCTCATCCATTATTTTTAATTGAGCCGGGACAGCAAATTCACTACAGAAGAATTCAAAAGCTGGAGAGCTTTGAATGAAGTGATCTGACCTCCTCTCCAAATCTGTGCTAGATGTTGTTACATTTTCAGCTTGATTACAGAAGAGACCCATAAACGTGTATAATATAGTAAGTCAAAAACAGAAAAATGAAAGGAAGATTAAACTAGTGATTAGTGACTGGAGATTTTTGTGAACATAAAAAAGGTCAGTGAGCGAAACAATAAAGCCTCTAAGAGATTACAGGGTTAATTATTTTCAGAAGATGATGTAAACATGGCTAAAAAGGCAAATTAATTCTCTGTTAAAGCTTTTGCAGAGGAGCTTAATGGGTCAACTGCCACAGAGACGCATTTCTGGTGAGGTGGAAGACAGACTGGAAGAAATCAGAGCCACAAAAGAAAAGATTAATAAAAAGTCTCAATAACCATAGTCTAGATTCTTCTCAGAGTCCTTATTAAGGCTAAAGATGTGGGGAATAGTTAGGCAACCTCGATGAACAATTCAGTTTTCCCTACTGTGTATTTTTTGCAGATTTTCTATACCTTTCAAAACTGTATGCAATATTCCAGAAGCAACCATATGAAAGTTTATAATCTCCCCAACACACTTTTTTTTACCTCTCAGGGTAACATTTTCTAATGATTGCATTGCATTGCGAGTGAACTGCCGATTTCATTTGCTGTCTACAATCATTCCTATTCTTTTCTGACTTGTTCCTCCCAGATAGGAAACCCTTTTTAAACAGAAGTTTACTTTAGAAGATCTCAATTATGCAAAGCACTTGGCCAGAAAACAGTTCCAAGGTTTCAGAATTTGTTTTCATTCCACTGGGGAATGAAACTAAGATCTTTAGAATTATTTTTGCAAAAAAAAAATGAGAACAGCAATCACCCACCCATGAATAGCTAATAGTCTGGTGATTAGGTCACTCACATGAGAATCCCACATCCCAGGTAAGTGTTCTACCATTGGGCTATTGAGTCGGTCTCTCCTGTTGGAGCTGTTCCACTTTGTATAAATGTTTAAATATTCATGGGACCAGAGAGAGAGACAGGCTAACTCGATAGCCCAGTGTTCCCTGCTTCAAATCAGGCAGTGCGGGGACTTGAATATGTCAATCTTGGGTACTTATATGGCTCCATTACCACTCAAATTTGGTATCTGAGCACCTCACAATCTTCAATGTATTAACAACACCTCGAAGAGGGAAGTGCTATTATCCCCATTTTAAGATGAGGAACTGAGACACAAAGAAGCTAAATGATTTACCAAAAGTCACACAGGAAGTCTGTGACAGAGCAAGAAATTGAGCCCAAGTTTCAGAATAGTGCCCTAACCACTGGAAATATCCTTCCTCTGAATATCAAGGCCTAGAAAAGTACAGCTCCTATTATAAGACACAAAAGGTAGGTGAGATAATATTTTTATTACACCAACTTCTGCTGGTGGAAGGTACAACGTTTTGAGATACAGAGTTCTTCTTCAGCTCTGGGGCAGGAAGAAGAGTGTTCTGAAGAAGAGATCTGTGAAGCTCAAAAACTTGTACCTTCCACCAATAGGACGTGGCCCAGTAAAAATAAATATCTCACCTACCTTGTCTCTCTCATCTCCTGGGATCAACATTGTAACAACAACACTTCAAACAGTTCATATTATTGGCTAACTCATATGTGGAGCTTAGAGTCTGGCCAACTAAGTATATTAAATCTGAAAAAGGTAATGATTCTTGCATTTTTGTTAATGAAAATAAATGTAAGGTTTAAAACATTTCTCTGTGAAGAAAATTCAGATCAGAAAATTAAGTATGGAAAGCATGTTATAGTAACCACTGAAAATGAGGGTTCCTAAATGCACAGAAAAATTATAAACAGTAGTATTGCCTAGTAAATTTCTGTAGTAGAAAAGTTATGAAAAAAGCTTGTGTGAGGTTTAGTAGCTGTTTTTGAAATTAAATCATCCATTATTTCAAAGCATTTTTTACAAAATATAAATTCCAAGGACCCCAGTCTACATAAAGGACGAATGACTCAAACTTTCATTTTTAAAGCTAAGCCAATTTAGTAGGAAGGATTGAACAAAACGTGTAGAAAATTCGTGAAAATTATGAAAATTCACACCTTATGATTCCAATATACACAGCATAAATTATCTATTTACTGCTAGAGAAATGTCAGCAAATCCCATGGAGTATCATGAAAGGTCCCAAATGATACAGCAAATGCAGCAGATCCAACAACATTCAGCCGACTGCACTGACTGAAAATGTAAAGTAGGCTTGGGTACAGCTAGTGAGATTTGGAGGCTTGTAAAACTTTAAACATTTTTTGAAAAACTTTTCCCCATTGATCTCCTCACCGTATAGATTAATGTGTACATAAAAAAAGACTTCTCTGCTACAAAACTGAGCCACAGTTTCTCACATTCTTTCTCTTCATCCCTCTCTCTCCTGACAGCCCAATGCTAATGAGTTTATTAATTTATATTCAATTTATTGAAGATTTTTATGCAGACATACAAAAACCCATTAACAACACACACAAGCTAAAGGAATGGATTGGAATCAATACTTTTCAGAATATATGTTAATGCAATTAAGCCATTCCTACCAATGAAACTCCAGCCTTAGGACCCAGTCTTGCAAGTGGAACCCTTACAAGAGGAACCCTACCCTATTATGGAGCCCTAGTGATGGTATTCGTGCTGCCCAGGCCGGTGCAGGGGTTTGCTTGTTATGTTGTAACTTGCCTTACGCTTTACCTGGTGTCAGTTGATTAGGTGAAGAGTTTAACTGTAGCTTAGAGGCTCATATACAAAAGATAGGCTTACAGGATAAGTATTTTCAGTCTTCATCCATATATAATTCAAAATGGGTCTCATTTCACATCATCCTGGAGGGAAAATTAGACAGGGAACTCCCTACAACTGGTTGAAATAAGGGGGGGGGAGGGGAATTTTCACTGTTTTTCTTCCATTTTTCAATCAGCTCTAGCTCCTCTCTTGGAAAGAATTTGAATGCTACTAGTCATGAGTGAATCTCTCATGGCTGCTAGGCTCTTGTGATGACTCACTGGACTATCCTACTGCCTATGCTGTCTCCCCTCCTCCTCTTCTCCCACATGATAGCCCATATTTTAGAACACAGTAATAGTGCTGACGTTCCTCAGCACAGTAGTTTAGCACAAAGATGCAGCCCGCACATTCAAAGTGAGGTTCCAGCGCCAGGAAAGAGATAATCTGTTCTGTCAGAGGCAGATACAGACTGAATGTGCTGACTTATACCCAGATCATGCACAATAGCAGCAGCCTCAGCAGGGATCTAGGACATATTCAGTATCCTGTTTTGCCTGCTACAACAGTTAAGACATGCAAGGCTGGAGAATATGCACTGCAGAAATTATTCAGATCAGTGATGCTGCAGTGTCACTGAGATTGTGTGTGCTGCAGTCAAAAGAGGCCTACCACTCTCAGTAGTGCTTCCATCAAGAGCCAAACACAGTGGCATAATAACACAATCAAGTGTCTATGTCCTGAAATATGAACCTTGCTAATTTCAGCATGTGTATACCACATATGGGTACTCATAGTACAGTGATATATCAATACAGTATTTTCCTTTAGCATCTTCCATCCCTCTCAGCAACTCAAAGTGCTTTAACAAATTTAAGGTTAGCCTCCGAACAGGTCATACAGGAAATCTGTGGCACAACTGAAACGTGAAGAACCCAAGTCCTCCTGCTCTTCTGCCTTAACTACAAGGGTATCTTTCTTCCATTCATATGACGTAGAGCCTGCTTTTGTTCAAGTAACTGATGAGGCATACCTGTCTGTGGAATTTAGAGGTATTCAACAGATGCTCCATACTACACTGGATTTGGGCCTACAGTGAGGACTTCACAGCCTGCTATAGTGTGTGTTGTGGTATGCCTGTTACGCTGAGCTAAACATAACCAGCTGCTTGCACAGGAAACATTCACAGGTGCTGTATTCTGTTGCAATAGTGTCTGATGACCTTTCTGAGTGGTGCTGGTGACCATAAGATGAAAGGGTGGATACTGCCATGGTACTAATTCTCCCCGGGGCACCATCCATGGAACTGAAAAAACTCAGAGGAGTGGAACATCCCACCCACAGCAGGAGAGCTGAGTGAATTCTGCATTGATGACTCCCCACACAGGACTACCTCTCACATGGATGGTGTGAAGATACTGATACCTACATTTGCTAGAGTTGAGAGGATTCAGGAGTTAGTAGGAGAGTGTTTCACCTCCTGAAGGACAGAACAGGAATCTGTGCAGTAGGTAAAGGTGCTGATAGAGTCCATTATGAAGACAGGTAAAATTGCTGGTCCAGCTCAGTACAGTTTATAGTAGGCTCATTTGGACAAGGGGACGGGACAAGCATCTCCTGGGGGGAGTGGTGAAGACAGGTGTCCTTCAGGAGAGAGGAAGCTGATCAAGCGAGAGACTGAGACTCCCTAGTCAGCAAGTTTGCAAGGGGAAGAATACAGAGCTGAACAGTGGAAGTCAGGGGCCAAGCAGTTGCTCTGATGATTGAGGAGAAGGTGAACACCTCATTCAACAGGATGAGAGCCCAGTGGGGTGGGTCAGGCCCAGGAGGGGCTTGAGTGCCTCCAATTCAGTCCTAAAGGAGCTTATGCCTTCTAGTTTCAAGTTTTGCGGTTTGCAGAACTCAGCCAGGAGTTCCCTTTCACCCTAGTGATGTCCCACCATTACCAAAAATCTGTACTAAGGAGCATGGCTCTCAGAGGGTAAGAAACTGCTGCAATGAAGTGAAAAATGGCAGCTGAGAGAGAGAGAGAGAGAGTGTAAGTAAATGGTGAGCTGTAATAATACCGTGCTATTCTCATACAATCTGCCCATTCCACATGATAGCTATTCCTATGAGCATTTGCCCCATGTGTCAATTAAGTGTTTGACCATATTGGCTCCTTTGTCAGTGACAAAGAAGCCAACCTTAAAATGCCCATCTTCAAGTTATGTAAACAGATATGGGTGAAAACTATGCAGTACGTGTTTAAGGATGTGTGCTCTTTCTTGCTGAGAAAGGGAGGAGGAAGGCAATCCTCAGCAAACCTCCAGTTAGGGAACCCTTTCCAGTAGCCACAGCAGACTGGAATAGATAGTACATCACACTGCCTTTACTTCCAGGTAAGAGTTGGGAACTGGTTGTCTCTGCACCAGAATGCCCACTCTTATAGATCTTGCAGGGGCTGAAAGGGGAAGCAAGCAGATTCAACATAGCAAGTTGTGGAGGGATGAGAAGTTAGTAGATAAAGGAAGAGACCGCTCTCTCCCTCAAACCGTTCTGCAAACATTCTACCCTTCTATGGCCATTGAGCATTTCCAAGCATTCATTTATCTTCTGGGACTTGTTCAGTCCAAAAAGCCAAGATAATTTCTACAAGATGATTCCCTTAAAAAAAAAGGCGGGGGGAGGGGAACCGGGGGATCTATAGAACTCAGAATTGTAAACCCTCTGGAGCAGGGACTGTCTTTTTGCTCTGTGTTTGTACAGAGCACAATGGGGTCTTGGTCCATGACTAGCACTCCTATGAGTTCTAGTGTTATAAACAAAATATTAATAGACAGAAAAATCATAATGATTAATAAAATGCATGCATGGCTTGCAGTTGCAGCAGTGTGCCTAGTGGAAGTCATATTGACAAGTGCTCTTTTCTCCTTAGGATAGCATTCTTTAGTTATTGATGTTTGGAACAAGTTCATTGTTTAAAAAAAGTATGGCCATTATAAACGATGGCCCAAATTCTGCTCTTGGTTACATCAATGTAACTCCATTAACTTCAACTAAGCCAAAGTTACACTGGTATATCTGACAGCAGATTTTCACCCTTTATCTTTTCAAGCAAATGTGGCTCCTCTATGTTTAACTATTCAAATCACATTGTAGAGATCCCAAATCTCAAGCCTACATATACACATCTTGCTGCTGTATGTTGTCCCAAAAATGAACTGCTCTTCCTAAATGTACTTCTATGGCTTGTTGCCTTCTGATTCTCCAAGAAAGCACCTTCTTAGCACCTAAACTGCTGGATTGTCTTTGAATGAGACCACAATCTTGAGCACCTATGATCATTAATAATTCCATGGCACTTTTTAAAAGAGGTAGCATGTCAATCCTAGTGTCCTACACAAATTCTAGCTCAAGTAATTACAATCTGCCACTTTATTACCCCTTGCAGATTCAGTTGGATGCAGTATACCCCTTAAATTCATGTATTACATTTTTTAATATTTTATTATTACTTTTACAACCACAGTACCTAGAGCTCCAGCCAAGAGTAGGCCCCATTGTGCTAGGTGCTGTACAAACACATAGTAAGGAGACAGTCTCTGCCCCGAAGAACTAATAGAAATGTTTTCTTTTTCTGATGAAATAGGATCCAGTTCTATGAAAGGGCATGACCCTGCAGTTCTTACTCAGGCAAAACTCCCATCAAGGTGAAAGAGTTTTACCTGAGCAAGGAGGATCATAGGAGCAGGTCCAAAATTATAGGTATATCAACATTTTAAGTTACAGTTGTATAAAAGAACAAAGAAGCTTGGGTGATTTGGTCCCTTTGAGAAGGTCTTGAAAACACTGAAAAGCACCAAAATACCATGAAACCAATACTTTCAGGAATTTCACAGCAATGCCAAGAAACAGAATGTACTCATTGTGACTAATACATTAAAATACTGAAAATAAATTCTAACAGATTAAACAAGTCTTGTAGCAACTGAAGGTATAGTTAAATCATTCCAAAACTACTCAAGCTTAAGAGGATGGCAATCTTCCCTATTATTAATAAGAACATAAGCTGGATAAGTAGACTGGGAAACCTATAAATTATAGTCAGTATCAGTAAGTAGAATATTGTTTAAAATATGTTTTTAATTAAAAATGATGTGACAGCCACTTTAACTGAATCAATTCCCTGCACGTGCTGGAGTTTTAGACCTCTTCTGTGTTCTGCAGCACACATTTCCAATTGACTGTCATTAAACTATGGGGAAATTGGAATATGCTTTTAATTGCAAAATCCAGACCAAAAGAATAATGAAAATGCCTTGTGCATTTTACATATTTACATTTTTGAAACATAAAACAACATTTTAAATCCTAGATCATTTAATCCTGTGCTTTGAGGTCAGGAAATACCTACTATTTCTGCCAAATTGGGCTCCAATTATATGTGAAAACTGTCATGGGCTGAGGGTAAAGCAGGTAACAGGAAGCATTTCACATTACCTTCAACTTTGAGTGTAGCTTTTAAAACATATAACCAAATATGTTTCCATGGAAATATTCTGGGGGGAAAAAGCTAGAATCTGCTAAAATGGGGCTAAATATAATTTGTAAAAATAAACATCTCATAATTTCAAATATAATCTCCTTAAACTGTATACAGGATGCCCAAAATTGAACTCCTTTCCACAACTCTTATCCACCATTTGTAAGGAACACAGCTAAGCTGATTACAGTATTTTCAATTTCATTTTGTGTCCAGCACATAAAAATAGGCTATTATTGCTGCATTAAAAACCTTACATAACGTACCATCCCAGTTGCTTTCATTTACATAGTTAGGCTTTATTATCTGGCTCCACAGTATATTAATAAGCCCAATATTAACACCCTTTCAATAAGGTTGATAATGATTAAAAAATAAAATGCTATAGCATATTAAAGTACATTTTAATTACATTTTGGGAAAATTCTAAATATTTAAATTATTGATCACCTCTGTTTTTCAGGCCATTAGTATAATTATTACTCACCAACGCTAATAATTAGAAGTGAGAGGTAGTTTGCCAACTTTTGCTTTCATTTTCAATGAGCTTCTATTCTTAAAACTGACCAGAAATAGAGCAAAAACCTGTTAGTGCAACATAAAGCGAAGATCTCTTCTTGCAGAATAACTCAGACCCATTACACAATGTGATAAACTATTTTAAATAACCTGCCATGGTGAGTAAAACAACTGATTTACAATGTGCTTTCGTAAGAGTGATGTACAGTATTAGTTAACAATTCGGTGTAAAGGTGCCATGGAAAGATAATGCAACATAAAATGCAGTACCATCCTCTTGTTCTATATTTTATGTTATATCAAAAGCTATAACCTCTTTTACCAAGTTTGAACTGGAAAAAATTATATATGTACTAAAATTCATATTTAAAATATAATCAGTACTCTTATGCTAGTCCACTGGCAATTAACTGCATGTTAAATTCCAAAAAATATTTGGTTTGCTTATGTATTAGGTAAATAGTCTATCCTCTAAATCCTGTAGCAAATCCAACAATAAACAGTAACACAAACTAATATAGCCTACCACTGAAAAACAAACACTATGCTAGAAATTAGTACTGTATAAATCATGAGGTCATACCTGATGACTTAGAGACTGGAATGGCTCACCGGTTCCAAGCTGCATGACCTTTCTATTTCCAGAAACCCTCAAAGATTGCATTTCCTATCTTATAAAAGAACATCACATAGTCATCTCTCTCTCAGCATCTTGTAGGCTAGTGAAGAAAGCATCAACAGACGATCTGTCCATCAATAACTGCTGAAGTCATTGCCATCAAGAAATCAGATCTTAAATATAGTTTCCCCTGTGAGATCAAAGGCATCCGGTATTCAAGGAGACTGATACAGCTATATCACTGATGCTGCTAATGCTATCTGAAAACAGTAAGCTTACTGCTTAAAGCAATCCTGCATCATCCAAACAGAGCAAGCCACATCCTTCACCTCTTCACTTGCGTTACTACAAAAACTAGAGTGCCATTATGGATTTTATTTTTATATCTGGTCAGCTAAAGGAGACCGATATTACGCAACCCAGTTCACATTAGCGAACAGCAAATGTGACATATCCAGGTTATGAAATTTTATTTGCATGACCACTTCTCAACAAGCAATATTGCTATCCAGAAGAAGCATCAAAATGTGATCCAAGGGAAAATTACCAGAAAGATCATAAACAATTCAAAAGCAGCAAAGCATTAAATACCTCTGTGGCACTTAAATAGCCTTTTTATATAAAATTTACAAATTGCAGGCTGCATTAAATTAAAAATATTTCTTGCTTAAATAGTTTTTGTGTTTCTTTTCAAGAATTTGCATGCTCACTGCATTGTTCCATGTTAACAGCCCAGAAAACAGCATGCCTTGAAAACATGCCAGTATTATGACAGTAAAAATGTGTTTTGATACCAAACAAAACAATCATTTATCTGGATTTGTTTAGTTCCTATAGACCTTTCAAGACAGCAAGACTTACAATGCCCTTTCAGTAATTTTAAAAAATTCATTGACAATACACCATAGTATTCTAACTATATATTATAATACACATATTTTAGTTATTTTATAGCAGTGCACAGCAGGACAGTTATGAAACAATTACCGATAGATTAACATTAAGACGGATACTGAGTTAGGAACAACGACAAGGACAAAATGTCATTTCTCAGAATTAGGGCTGTCAATTAATCACAATTAACTCATGCCATTAACTCAAAAAAATTAACTGCAATTAAAAAAATTAATCATGATTAATAGAACTGTTAAACAATAGAATACCCATTGAAATTTTTAAAATATTTTGGGTGTTTTTCTACATTTTCAAATATATTGATTTCTATTACAACACAGAATACAAAGTGTACACTGCTCTCTTTATATTATTTTTATTTCAAATATTTGCACTGTAAAAATAATAAACAAAAGAAATAGTATTTTTAAATTCACGTCATACAAGTACTGTAGTGCAATCTCTTTATCATGAAAGAATAACTTACAAATGTAGATTTTTTTTTTTGTTACATAACTACACTCAAAAACAAAACAATGTAAAACTTTACAGCCTACAAGTCCACTCAGTCCTACTTCTCATTCAGCCAATTGGTAAGACAAACAAGTTTGTCTACATTTATGGGTGATATTGCTGACTGCTTCTTATTTACAATGTCACCTGAAAGTGAGAACAGGCATTTGCAGGACACTTTTATAGCTGGCGTTGCAAGGCATTTACGTGCCAGATGCGCTAAAGATTCATATGTCCCTTCATGCTTCAGCCACCATTCCAGAGGACATGCTGCCATGCTGATGATGCTCGTTAAAAAAAATGTGTTAATTAAATTTGTGACTGAACTCCTTGGGGGAGAATTGTATGTCTCCTGTTCTGTATTACACACATCCTGCCATGTATTTCATGTTATAGCAGTCTCGGATGATGACCCAGCACATGTTCGTTTTAAGAACACTTTCACAGCAGATTTGACAACACTCAAAGAAGGTACCAATATGAGATTTCTAAGGATAGATATAGCACTCAACCCAAGGTTTAAGAATCTGAAGTGCCTTCCAAAATACGAGATGGACAAGGTGTAGAAAATGTTTTCAGATGTCTTAAAAGAGCAACACTCCGATGCAGAAACTACTGAACCTGAACCACCAAAAAAGAAAATCAATCTTCTGTTGGTGGTATCTGATTCAGATGATGAAAATGAATATGCATTGGTCCGCTCTGCTTTGGATCATTATCAAGCAGAACCCGTCATCAGCATGGACACATGACTTCTGGAATGGTGGTTGAAGCGTGAAGGGACATATGAATCATTAGGGCATCTGGCACATAAATATCTTGCAATGCCGGCTACAACAGTGCCATGCAAAAGCCTGTTCTCACTTTCAGGTGACATTGTAAACAAGACATGGGCAACATTATCTCCTGCAAATTGTAACCAAACTTGTTTGTCTGAGTGATTGGCTGAAGTAGGACTGAGTGGACTTCTAGGTTCTAAAGTTTTACATTGTTTTATTTTTGAATGCAGTTTTTTTTGTACATAATTCTACTTTTGTAACTTCAACTTTTATTATAAAGAGATTGCACTACACTACTTGTATTAGGTTGTAATAAAAAATAAATATAAAATGAGCACTGTACACTTTGTATTATGTGTTCTAATTGAAATCAATATATTTGAAAATGTAGAAAACATCCAACAATATTTAAATACATGGTATTCTATTATTAACAGTGCAATTAATCACGACTAATTTTTTTAATCATGCAATTAATAGCAATTAATTTTTAATTGCTTGACAGCCCTACTCAGAATTAAAGAGAACATATAACACAGCTGACAAACTGTGAAGTTATCATTTCCTAGCTCGTTCCTGAATTCTAAAGCCACAGAATAATTTAAGTTATTCATGGCATTTGGAAACTACTATTAGTTCATGCAGTTCTTCTGCCTGAAAATACAGGAATATTCCCTCAGAATGTTTTCTAAACATACTGCAATTGGCTACATATTACCAAGTTTTAAATAAATACAACTTGGCTAAATTCATCCCTGATGTAATTCCATTGACTCAAATGGCTTGCATGCCATTGGGCGGAATTTAGCTTCCCATCTTTACCACTAAATAGTAAGAAACTTCAGCCAGAAGTAAATGGTTTCTAAATTAAGTCACCCAAATCCATTCTACTCCATTACTTTAACTGTTTTACTTTTCAGTTACAGTAATTGCTCTTAGCAACTTCCAGTTAATCAGCTTTGGCATGAAGTATTCATATTATGACGGACAACAGCAAAATGGTATCTTCCATGAATACTGCAAGTTTACCTTTAAGGAAGGAATTTTTTTTGTTCTAAACGTTAACTGTTTTATAGCACGCAATGGGCCAGACCCTGGTCCGCATTAAGGCAGCTCCGTACCACTCCCCCAGAATAAAGTAGTACTAAAGGTAGCATCACTGGCCACAAAAGGACCATATAGGGATCCTTATGAGACTTACTATTGCAGGTCCTATGCTTTGTGAAGATGGGGCAGGGGGCATGGCTATCGAAGGAGCTTATCTGATATGGCCCTATGTCTTGAGATCCCTGGCTGCTATAACAGCCACTGACAACTGGTGCAACTTAGGGGAGCCTCGAGGCTGCTCTAAACTGCACTAGTAGACCAGATCAGGCCAAGACTGGTGAAGTGCAAAGTGGCTTAAAACAATACCACCTCTTCCTCAACCGCCACTGGGTATGTCTGCACTGCAATTAAAAACCCATGGCTGGCCCATGCCAGCTGACTTAGGTTTCTAGGGCTCGGGCTAAAAGGCCACTTAATTGAGATGTAGACATTTGGACTTCGGGTGGAGTTTGGGCTCTAGGAACCTGCGAGGAAGGAGAGTCCCAGAGCCCAGCCTGGAGCCCAAGCCGAAATGTCTACACTGCAGTTAAACAGACCCTTAGCCCAAGTCCCAGGTGCCCAAGTCAGCTCACACAGGCCAGCCGTGGGTGTCTACTTGCAGTGTAGACATATCCATTGAGCCTTGCCAAGCGTTCCTTGGCTACAGCTCAGTTTCTGATCCTATGTATGTATATTATGAATATAGTGTTAAAAACACTATTTGGATTCTCAGTAATGAGGATTTCATTTTAAGTATAACTAAGATTACGGAAACAGGACATTTGTAAAGTTCTTACAAAATAATATAGAATTCACTTTCAACCAAATCAGTCCACTAGAACTGTGGCAAATGGGATATATTAAAATATTCAAAGAGATGAAGAGGATTATTTTGGCAGGATGACTTGCAACACAATGTGAACAGAACAACAACTCTTCTTTACTTGATATAAAATGTGAACACATTCTCAGCACAGAATCGTTTGAGTCAAGGGAAAACATCTCACCCTTTTTATAACACAATGCAGCATTACGAGATCATACAATCAGCTGCTGCCATTTACAAATTTACTGCTGCACAAATATCATATTGAGACCGATGGCTGCATAGGCACATGTAAGAGAATATAACAGATCTTTTCATGTACATAATCCACTGACATGACCCTCTAAAATTCAGCAAGCTTCTTTCCGATTAATCACTGAGACTGGGAGACAACAGAGACTGTGCAAAGAAGGATAACTTCTCCTCACCCCCCTCGCTGGCTTATGATGAAAATGGCTCAGTAGACTGTGACCCTTGTCTCTAGAGAGAGAAGGGTTATGTGGAGGGTCACAGTGAGCCTCTGAGGCTAGCAAAATCTGCCAGGAAACGTGGGTCACACGGAGGCAAGGACAGAGCTTTGTCACAACTGGTGTGAGAAGTGGGATTTCATTCACAGCGTGACAGAAGAAAGAGGTTTAAAAAAAAAGTGCACTGGGGTTTTGGGTTTTGTTTTTTTGTTTATTTGTTTGCTTTGTACCACAATGGAGGAGGTGGTAAGAGCTCTGGTACAAGCCACGGCAGCCCAGCAGGAGGCCACCCGGGTTCAGGCAATGGCACAACAGGAGTCTATGTGGCTACACCAGGAAACCAATCAATTATTGGTGAGCCAGGCAACCCAAGATCGTGCCCTCTTGAGAAAGGTGATGGACCAGCTGAAGATCCTCACCACCCAGGCCCGGGGGTCCGACAGGACGCGAACCCTGAGGGCCACTGGTTGTCTGCCAAAGATGATGTTGGGAGATGACATAGAGGCATATCTCCTCTCATTCGAAAGGACTGCTCAGCGTAAGGTGTGGCCCCAGGAGCAGTGGGCCAGCATTCTCGCCCCTTTTTTGTGTGGAGAGGCCCAGAAGGCCTACTTTGACTTGCCTGCCACGGATGCCACTGACTATACCCGTCTGAAGGCAGAGATCCTAGCACGATCAGGGGTAACGGCAGCGGTAAGGGCCCAGAGGTTCCATGAGTGGAAATACCAGGAGAACAAACCCCTGAGGTCCCAGCTATTCAACCTCATACACCTCGCATGGAAGTGGTTACAGCCCGAGGTGTGCAGCCCGGAGGAGATTTTGGAGACCCTGGTCATAGACCATTACGTGCGGGGACTGCCACCAGATCTCCGCAAATGGGTAGGCCAGAACAATCCGTCCACGTACGATGAGATGATCACGCTGGTAGAAAGACGGATGACAGCCAGGGAACTGACCCGACTACCCAAGGAAGGCCCCTTTCAAAGCAAGCACCCGACCCCAACCCTGGAAGGTTGGGCAGCCAAACCCCCGGGGAGTCCTAGGTGGAAGAAGGCGGGGGGCCAAAAAGCAGCGGGGACCCCAGAAAAAAGGGATTGGCCTGAGTGGGGGAAACCCTGGGACTAAACCCCCTAACCCCTTGGATAGGGGAGTGATTAAAAGCAATTATAGATGTTATACATGTGGAGAGTGGAGACACATAGCAGCACAGTGTCCCAGCACCGAGGAGCCTATGCAATGTAACTTGGGGGATTGGGAGGTCCCATGCTCCCTCATCCACCTTGTGGGGGTCGCATTAGCCCCGCATAATTACACCAGGCCAGTAAGGATAAATGGAGCAGAGACTACAGCGCTTGTGGACTCTGGGCGTGCTATCACCCTCATATCAGGTAAGCTGGTAAAAAGTAGTCATCTGCTACAAGCCAAACGCATAGCAGTGACGTGCATGCATGGGGCCGTGAGCCATTACCCCACCATCCCAGTGGAGATAGAGGTTCAGGAAAACCCCATTGAGTGACCGTGGGCGTAGTTCCTAAACTCCCATATCCTGTAGTCATTGGGAGGGACTATCCAGGGTTCGATAATTTACTCCCCCCCGGAGAGGCTGGAGGGAGGCGGGATCCTGAGGATGTCAACCCCCGATGTTTGCTAAGATTTCTCAGGATCTGTTCTCAGCCTCCCAAAAGACCCGGAAGACAAAAGAAAGAGAGGAAGGCCGCAAAGGCCTTGGGAACCCGGATCCTGACCCAGGGCCAGAAGACCTCCCTAGGAGGCAGATGGACACGAGCAGCCAACAGAGAATTTCCACCACAGAAGGTGAGCCAGAGGCTGCCCCCAGCCATGATGGCAGCAAGCCGTTGGAAGATGCAGAAGCCAGCCCCTGGGAGCTTGGGCAGGTTAGTTCCGGGAGAGAGATTTTTGGGCGGGACCAGGCAGAGGGCCCCAGATATGATAATGCCAGGAAAGAGGTGGCCGAGATCGATGGGATACCCGTGGATGGGAAGGTCCGGGGTCCCAGACCTTATTTTATAGTGAAGAAAGATCTCCTGTACCGTGTGGTGCAAATGCAGGAGCAAGAGATACAACTCCTGGTGCCACGAAAACATCAAAAAGCCATATTGAGTCTCGCCCACAGTCCCCTGTTTGGAGGACACCTAGGGGTAGAGAAAACCCAGGCACGGATCCTGCGGAGGATCTTCTGCAAAGGAGTACATGAAGATGTCCGGCGATACTGCACCTCTTGTCCGGAGTGTCAATTACATAGCCCTCACCCGCACTTGCGGGCTCCTTTGATACCTCTTTCAATAATAGAGGTTCCTTTCGAATGAATAGCCATGTATCTGGTAGGACCCCTAGGGAAGACAGCTCGGGGCCACCAGCCTGTGCTTGTTGTACTGGGACTATGCAACCCGGTACCCGGCAGCTGTTCCCCTGCGCAACACAGCTTCCAAGGAAATAGCTAAGGAGCTAGTACAAATCTTTGCCTGGATTGGGCTACCCAAGGAGATATTGACTGATCAAGGGACACCTTTCATGTCCAAGTTGTTGAAAGACCTCTGTTCACTGTTCCATGTACAAGCCCTACGGACCTCTGTATACCACCCGCAAACAGATGGCCTTGTGGAAAGGTTCAATAGGACCCTCAAGGCCATGATCAGGAAAGTGGTGAGCTGGGATGGGAAAGATTGGGATACCCTATTGCCTTACCTCATGTTCGCCATCTGGGAGGTTCCGCAAGCCTCCACAGGTTTCTCTCTATTCGAACTACTATATGGGCGCCACCCTCGGGGCATATTGGAATTAGCCAGAGAAGCCTGGGAAGAGGAGCCAAATCCCAGAAGGAACATAGTCGAGCATGTACTGCAGATGAGAGATCGGATAGCCCAAGTTACGCCCATTGTACGGAAACACTTGGAGAGAGTACAGGAGACCCAATGAACCCATTATAACCACCAAGCGAAGTTTCAACGGTTCCAACCAGGGGATCGAGTGATGGTACTGGTGCCCACAGCAGAAAGTAAACTGTTGGCCCAGTGGCAGGGACCCTACGAAATAATCGAAGCCATGGGAGAGGTGAACTATAAGGTGCGGCAGCCAGGCCGCCGGAAATCGGAGCAAATTTACCACATCAATCTTCTAAAACCTTGGCACGATAGAGAGGCATGCTTAGTCATGCAGGAGACCCTTCCCCAGGAGGATAACTTACACGAGCAAGTGAGGATATCATCCGACTTGACGCCGATCCAAAAGATCAAGGCAGCTGACATGATTAATCACACCCGAGATGTGTTCTCTACAAAACCAGGGTGGACAACTGAAACCTATCACCATATCCTCACGATCCCTGGAGCCAAGGTAACATTGAGACCGTACCGAATCCCAGCAGCCAAAAGAGAAGAAATCAAGGCTGAAGTAAAGAAAATGTTAGAATTAGGGGTTATTGAAGAATCTTACAGTCAGTGGTCCAGTCCAATTGTTCTAGTGCCTAAACCTGACGGTACCATGAGATTCTGTAATGACTTTCGCCGACTGAATGAAATATCCCAGTTTGATGCATACCCCGTACCACGCATCGACGAACTGGTTGACCAACTGGGTAGTGCCCGATTCTTGACTACACTGGATCTGACAAAAGGGTACTGGCAGATTCCTCTGACCAAAGAAGCTAAAGAAAAGACCGCATTCTCCACCCCGGATAGGCTATTCCAGTACACCGTCCTCCCTTTTGGGCTACATGGGGCCCCAGCCACATTCCAGCGCCTCATGGATAAGCTGCTGCGCCCCCCATACTAGTTATGCAGCTGCATACCTAGATAATGTCATCATCCATACGCCAGACTGGGGAATCCACTTGGAGAAAGTTGAGGCAGTACCGCGCACCTTAAGGCGGGCTGGCCTCACTGCTAATCCCGCTAAATGTGCCATAGGGCTAGCAGAGGCTAGGTACCTGGGATATATTGTGGGAAGGGGCATAGTGAAGCCCCAAACAAATAAGCTAGAGGCAATTCAAAACTGGCCCCGGCCGACCCAAAAGAAGCAGGTCTGTGCATTCCTAGGCGTGGTAGGCTACTACCGACGTTTTATTCCCCACTTCGCCACTAGTGCAAGTCCCCTAACAGACCTGGTGAAGGCCCGAGGTCCAGAAATGGTAAAGTGGACCGACGCAGCAGAGGGGGCATTTACAGACCTTTGGATGGCCCTCTGTAATGACCCCATACTTTAACAGGGAATTTATTTTACAAACAGACGCTTCCGAGGTGGGCTTGGGGGCAGTTCTGTCGCAAATGGTGGGAGAAGAGGAACACCCGATCCTTTACCTAAGCAGAAAGCTTCTCCCAAGAGAACAGAAATACGCAGTAGTCGAGAGAGAATGCCTTGCTGTCAAATGGGCTATGGAGACATTGCGTTATTACCTCTTAGGCCGGCGATTTACTCTTGTGATGGACCATGCACCCCTCCAGTGGATGCAGCGGAATAAGGAAAAGAATGCAAGGGTCACCAGGTGGTTCTTATCCCTCCAACCATTCCAGTTCCACATACGGCACAGGGCTGGATGCCACAATGGCAATGCTGATGGTCTGTCACGAGCATATTGCCTGGTGTCCCAAGTTGCCCAACTCTATGGTGTTGAGCAGAGGAGGGGGATATGCGACGGGGCAAGGCCAGATGGCTATAGAAAAGTAGTGGGAGATAGATATATTAGCTCCAGGCTAAACAAATCCCTGGTACCAGGATAAGTGAAATGGAAGCTGCTCCAGGTCAATTAGGACACCTGGGGCCAATTCAGAACTTTCCAGAAGGCAGGGAGAATGCTAGGTTGATTGGGACACCTGAAGCCAATCAGGGGCTGGCTGAAACTAGTTAAAAGCCTCCCAGCCAGTCAGGTGGGTGTGCATGTCAGGAGCTGTGGAAGGAAGTTATGCTGTTGGAGAGGCTGAGTAGTACACACCATATCAGGCATAAGGAAGGAAGCCCTGAGGTAAGGGTGAAGTGGAGCTTGAGGAAGTGAGGGCTGCTGTGGGGGAAGTAGCCCAGGGAATTGTACACGTCATGTTCCTAAAAGGTCAGCTACCATAGCTGATATTAGTAGGGTCCCTGGGCTGGAGCCTGGAGTAGAAGGTTGGTCTGGACTCCCTGCCCTTTGCCCCCTGATTAATCACTGAGACTGGGAGATGACAGAGACTGTGCAAGGAAGGATAACTTCTCCTCACCTCCCTCGCTGGCTTATGATGAAAATGGCTCAGTAGGCTGTGACCCTTGTCTCAAAAGAAAGAAAGGTTATGTGGAGGGTAACAGTGAGCCTCTGAGGCTAGTGAAATCTGCCAGGAAACGCGGGACACATGGAGGCAAGGACAGAGCTTTGTCACAAGAGCTATATCATTATTTTGAAAGATGAAAATACAAAGTTTAGCATGATAAGCACTAATGCAAGAACTGTTGTTTACAGTGTCTGTCCACAAGGAGTAAATAACCTCTCCCCTTTCCTTGCCAACTGGCCACTAGAAGGAGCAAAAAGCTAACTGGGGACAAGCAGAGAGATTCTTTCCTGAATTGTTTGCCAACATCAATCTCTGCACAAATTGTAAAAACAGTCAAAAGTATATATTTCATTTTGAATAATATCCAGTTACTGACACCTTTACCCATAAGATGTTCAGTTTTCTTCTCTATGACAATATAATTACTATTTTTTAAATCTAGTAGCAAATAATTTTAGCTGTTTCATTTTATAATGTTACAATGTACTGCATAGTATATGCAGTGTGTATAATATCATCTTATACAGTGGAGATCATTTTGCATTAAAAGACCTTGAAGTCAATGGAGCTACATCATCTTACACCAGCTAAGGATGGTCCACAGTATAGTTTGTGTGTCTACCATTTTCCTTCTACACACAAAAATTGCAAATCCAGATTTTCCTGTGGCTTTTATCATTTGTCAGTATTCAGTGAGGCCTAGAGGCCTTGGCATGAGCTGGTACCTGATCTGTCAGAGTCACAATGGGTTTCACAGAAACTTGCTAGAACAATTATAATCAATGGGACATGGTAATACCAGGGTACAAAATATACAGGAATGACAAAGTAGGTCACACTGGTGCTGGGGACAGTAAATGTGAAAGAAAGAATAGAGTCAAATATAGTAAAAACTTTAAATGAATCAAACAGTACCATAGAATATTTCTGGTAGAAATTCCACGCTTGAATAATAAATGTATTGTAGTAGGATCCTACTGACCACCTGAGTAGGATGGTGACAGTGATTGTGAAATGCTCCAGTAGGCTAGAGAGGCTACAAAAACAGAAAACCCAATAACTATGAAGAAGAAAAAGGTGAAGATGGGCTCCCAGAGTTTTTATTGGGCTTGTTCCTGCATAGTGCTGTGCATTTAAATGAGAAGCACCAGAATGGTCTAAGAGACTTTCTTGTTAGGAATGAGGAGTTGTAATCCTGATCCAATAAAATATAAGCTGCACTGCACTGGTCCAGCACAAGACTGATACTGGGGAAAACCAACTCATTAAACAGCCACCTCACCATTGCCCAACAACAAAGAGGGAACAAGGCCTTACAGAGCATTGAGGAAATGCATAGGGAGGCATAATTGGGCCTTCAACCAGTCCTGAGGCCTCAGCCAAAGAAAGAAAGGTGGCAGCACCATATTCTGTGTGGACTATAGAAAATTAAATGAAGTCACTTGCAATTCTTATCCATTACCACAAATAAATGATACTCTGGATGATGCAGTAGGTTCACTCTAGTTTTCCCGCCCAGAATCTGTTGGGACAATTGGGCCTACAAATTTACCCTAACTGCAAGTGCAACTGAAAAAAGTGAAAGTTAATAACCTACAATAACAAATGGTGATGGGAAAAGGGGCAACAGTGAGACAGAAAAAGATTGAACTGGTCCAAACAAAAAGGCCTACTGAGATAACACAAGGACTCTGTTAAAATCATGCCTGTTAAACAACAAAAAAGGGTGGGACTGGAAGTTAATTAATCAAAATTGGTGTGTTGGAAATTAGGCCTAATTAGGACAAAATAACAAGGGGGTGGGCTATTCCACCCACCGCTTCCCTTTTGGGGTTGTCAAACATAGACTTTGGGCGGGGGAAAGGCCAACTGAAAGATGAGAGAAGGGAAAAGAGTGAGCTTCACCATCATGGCTGCCAACCACTCTGTCTCCTGGGACCCTGGACCTTCGTCACCCTAATCCTGAGGGATGCCCACACCAGACTGGGCCAGAGAGAGAGGGAGCCAGATGACATCACCACCTCCACCAGCTTTAGTTAAATCCCAAATACCACCTGAGATGTGAGACTGTCACACATCCCAGGGTGTCCTGTTCCTTCCCCACCTGATTTCTTCTCTTTCCTATGCCTCTCCTGTTGCCTTGTATGTAATAAGTGTCTGCCTTAGCTGGCCAAAACTGTATATTCTGCAACACGGCGGTAAGCCTGTGACCAGGAATAGGCAGTAAAAAGCAATTCTCTAAGCAGCCCAACACTGATATGAGTTTGCCAGTCTCAGAGTGACTGATAAGACCATGTTTTGTGCCTGGTTCCGCCCCCCCAGCAGATGAGTCTCATTTTTAACTTAACACCAGAAACAGAAGCTGCATTTTCCATTTTGCCTGTTCTTTTCTCTCTCCTTTTGTGGTTTTTTTTTTTTCATTTCGTCTTTCAGAAAACAGAACTTCAACAACAGCAGCAATACCAACAAGCTCCAGCCCACCTCAGCTAACAACTCTTTTTCCTCCCACGAGAGAGCAGTTAATACCATCTAAGGAACTGTCAGATTCCCCTTCTAAAGATTCTCTTCAGCTAAAAGGAAAGGGAACAAGGGATGTTAAAATGAAAAACCTTAAGAACATAAGAACCACCATACTGGGTCAGACCAAAGGTCCGTCAAGCCCAGTATTCTGTCCTCTGACAGTGGCCAATGGCAGTGTCCCAAAGGGAATGAACCAACAGGTTATCATCAAGTGATCCATGCCCTGTCACCCAATCCCAGTTTCTGGCAAACAGAGGCTAGGGATACCATCCCTGCCCATCCTGGCTAATAGCCATTGATGGACCTATCTTCCATGAATCTATCTAGCTCCCTTTTGAACCCTGTTATAGTATTTGCCTTCACAACATCCTTTGGCAAGGAGTTCCAGTGCATTGTGTGAAAAAATACTTTGTGTTCGTTTTAAACCTGCTACCTATTAATTTCATTTGGTGGCCACTGGCTCTTGCATTATGAGGAGTAAATAACACTCCCTTATTTACTTTTTCTCTGCTACTCATGATTTTATAGACCTCTATCATATCCCCCTTAGTCGCCTCTTTTTCAAGCTGAAAAGTCCGTGTCTTATTAATCTCTCCTCATATGGAAGCCGTTCCATACCCCTAATCATTTTTGTTGCTTTTTTCTGAACCTTTTCCAATTCCAATATATCGTTTTTGAGATGGGGCGACCACATCTGCACACAGTATTCAAGGTGTGGGTGTACCATGGATTTATGTAGAGGCAATATGATATTTTCAGTCTTATTATCTGTCCCTTTCTTGATGATTCCCAACATTCTGTTCCCTTTGCTGACTGCCACTGCACATTGAGTGGATGATTTCAGAGAACTATTCACAATGACTCTAAGATCTCTTTCTTGCGTGGTAACAGCTAATTTAGACCCCATCATTGTATATGTATAGTTAGGATTATGTTTTCCAATGTGCATTACTTTTCATTTATCAACATTAAATTTCATCTGCCATTTTGTTGCCCACTCACCCAGTTTTGTGAGATCCTTCTGTAGCTCTCCACAGTCTGCCTGGGACTTAACTATCTTGAGTAGTTTTGTATCATCTGCAAATTTTGCCACCTCACTGTTTACCCCTTTTTCCAAATTGTTTATGAATATGTTAAATAGGACTGGGCCCAGTACAGATCCCTGGGGGACACCACTATTTACCTCTCTCCATTCTGAAAACTGACCATTTATTCCTACCCCTCATTTCCTATATTTTAACCAGTTACCAATCCATGAGAGAACCTTCCCTCTTATCCCATGACTGCTTATTTTGCTTAAGAGCCTTTGGTGAGGGACCTTTTCAAAGGCTTTCTGAAAATCTAAGTACACTATATCCACTGGATCTCCTTTGTCCGCACGCTTGTTGACCCCCTCAAAGAATTCTAGTAGATTGGTGAGGCATGATTTCCCTTTACAAAACCCATGTTGACTATTTCCCAACAAATTATGTTCATCTATGTGTCTGACAATTTTGTTCTTTATGATAGTTTCAACCAATTTGCCCAGTACTGAAGTGAGGCTTACTGGCCTGTAGTTGCCAGGGTCACATCTGGAGCCCTTTTTAAAATTGGCATCACATTAGCTATCCTCCAGTCATTTGGTACAGAAGCTGATTTAAATGATAGGTTACAGATGACAATTAGTAGTCCTGCAATTTCACATTTGAGTTCCTTCAGAACTCTTGGGTGAATACCATCAGGTCCTGGAGACTTATTACTGTTTAGTTTATCAATTTGTCCCAAAACCTCCTCTAATGACACCTCAATTTGTGACAGTTCCTCAGATTGGTCACCCAAAAAGAATGGCTCAAGTTTGGGAATCTCTCTCACAACCTCAACAGTGAAGACCGATGCAAAGAATTCATTTAGTTTCTCTGCAATGGCCTTATAGTCTTTGAGTGCTCCTTTAGCATCTCGATGGTCCAGTGGCTTCTGATGTATTAAAAAAAAATTGCTATTACTTTTGGAGTCTTTGGCTAGCTGTTCTTCAAATTCTTTTTTGGTCTTTCTCATTATATTTTACATTTAATTTGCCAGAGTTTATGCTCTTTTCTATTTTCCTCATTAGGATTTATGTTCCACTTTTTAAGGGATGCCCTTTTGCCTCTCACTGCTTCTTTTACTTTGTTGTTTAACCACAGTGGCTCTTTTTTGGTTCTCTTACTATGTTTTTTAAATTGGGGTATACATTTAAGTTGAGCCTCTATTATGGTGTCTTTAAAAATTTTCCATGCAGCTTGCAGGGATTTTACTTTTGGTACTGTACCTTTTAATTTGTTTCACTAACCTCATCATTTTTGTGTAGTTCCCCTTTCTGAAATTAAATGCTACAGTGTTGGGCCGCTGTGGAGTTTTCCCCACCACAGGGATGTTAAATTTAATTATATTATGGTCACTATTACCAAGCGGTCCAGCTATATTCATCTCTTGGACCTTATCCTGTGCTCCACTTAGATCTTTAAATCAAGAATTGCCTCTCCTCTTGTGGGTTCCAGGACTAGCTGCTCCAAGAAGCAGTCATTTAAAGTGTCAAGAAACTTTCTCTCAGCATCCCTTCCTGAGGTGATATGTACCCAGTCAATATGGCGATAGTTGACATTCCCCATTATTATTATTGAGTTTTTTATTTTAATAGCCTCTCTAATCTCCCTGAGCATTTTGGAGTCCCTAAGTGAGCTGTAGCTCACGAAAGCTTATGCTCAAATAAATTTGTTAGTCTCTAAGGCGCCACAAGTACTCCTGTTCTTTTTGCTGATACAGACTAACACAGCTGTGACTCTAACACCTTACTGTACATTTTAAATGCTTCAATGGTTTTTCCCTTCTCTTCTGTATCTGTAATAAGGGTTAAAAAATTAATAGTGTATTTGTCACAGTACTATACAGACTAAGGTCTCTGTAGATCAAAGCCTGAACCTTGTTTAAATCTAATGTTGAACAGTTACAAGGTCATGTTAAAACTTCTGACTCTTTTTGCCCATTTATTCCATCTAAATTGCTACAATAAATCTTAAAAGTGGGTATTGGCAAGTGGAAGTGGATCCAAAGGACAGGTAAAGGGCAAGGCCAGTGGCAATTTAAAGAGACAGATTTCAGCTTGCGCAATCACTAGCCACATTTGAGAGGCTAATGGAGAGGGGGAAGACAATGAGATCTCTGGCATGTCTATCAGCCTGTTTGTCATACAGTAGAACTCCAGAGTTATGAACTGACCCATCAACTACACACCTCATTTGGAATTGGGCAGCAGCAGAGGCCAAAAAACATAAAAACAAAAAAGAAGCAAATACAGTACAGTTAAGCATAAATCTCTAAAACATAAAGGGAAAGCAGCATTAAGTCAATGTTCAGTTGTAAACTTTTGAAAGAAGAACCATAATGTTTTGTTCAGACTTACAAACATTTTAGAGTTATGAATAACCTCCAAAGTGTTTATAACTCTGAGGTTCTACTGTACCTAGACAAAATTCCAGTGCATGCTAACATCTCTGAACAATAACTGAAGTGTTTACAAATTGTCTGTGATAAACTCCAGGCTGCCAATCTGAAGTTAAACCCCAAAAATGTGAGTTGCTTAAAAAAAAAATGGAGGTGAAATTTACCTTGTGCAATTCCCACTGACCAAAAGAAAACTGAAGCTGCACAGAACTGGCCAACTCCCCAGACACTCAGCAGTGAAGAATTTTGTATGATGTTGCTCCTGTTACAGAAGGGTTATTTATGGATTTGCCAAAACATTGCATAGGTTGAATGAGGAATGGAATCCATTTCAGTCATTAGCAGAGTGTGATTCAGCATTTTTAGAGCAGATAGAGCCTCTTGTGGATACCCCTGTCTTGGCCCACCCATGTTTCAAAACCTCTTTCATATTGGTTATAGATGCTAGTGCTTATAGATTGGGGGGGGGGGGGTCATACTGCCACAAGAACACAAGGAACTTGAGAGGGAGGCGTCTTATTACAGCAGAGTCTAAATTCTCCTGAGATAAATTATTACATAGCCCAAGAGGAACTCCTGCCAGTGCTTAGATCTATACACCATTTTCACCACTATTTGTATTGAAGGAAGTTTATGGCCAGAACAGGAACATACTTCACTGTAATGGCTCTTCAGATTCAGGAATCCTGAAGGACAACTTGCAGGTGGATGGAAAAACTGCAGCATTAGGATTTCACAGTCACATACATGCCTGGACACAAACGTGGCAATGCCAGTGCCTTGTCCAGATGGCCTGTTGGGAAGCTAATTGTAAACACTGCCCTAAGCAGCGGATCAAGGAATTGGTTGCAGCTACTCAAAAGGGAGGGTCCTGATATCAGAATAATCACAGAATCATAGAAATGTAGGGCTGGAAGAGACCTAGAGAAATGCAACTGGAAAGTCATTTGACAAACACAGCTATTTTGCAAGGTAGAAACTCTCCCAGAATACTACAGTAAAGCTTTCTGGTCACAGAGAGAAAGCTTGGAGTTTAAAGAGGAAACATTGTACAGGAGATAATAAACGAGCAGGTGATGAATACATGTATCATCTCATTGTAACAGACACATTGAAACAGGATGTTCTTACATTATGATATGACTTTAAAATGGAGTGCACCACTGTTGATGTGCTTGAGCTTCTGCGTGAAAAGAAACAACAAACATTCCTCACGTGCTCATTGAAAAAAGCCTTTTCCAGATGGTTGAAAGGAAATTGGGCAGGGAAGGAAAACTCCAAGGAGATTTGGATGGGAATAAAATCGTTTTGGATTGGTGATGTGAAACTATTCGGTCAGAAAGACACTATGTAAATGGTTAAGATTGTATGATTTGTAATATATTAAATCATTTATTTTCTTTTCTGCCTGGGATGGGTCTAGAGTATCATGATTTTAGACTCCATCAGAAGATGGGCCAATCTAGAACAGGGATGTCTTATGGGTTGGGTTAAACCTCACTGAAACTAGTTAGTAACCGCCCCCTTTCATTCAGGATAAGAAGAGCAATTGAGCATCTTTATGGAATATATATTCCATAAAGATGCTCAAAATAGATATGAAATAGGGACTTCCACCCTAAACAAGCCACATTAAGGCTGAAGTAAGATCTTGCCATGCAGCCCAAAGGGTGTTCCTCTGTGATATGATAAACCCGGGGTGGGAAGGATTGATTGGATATTTCTATCTGGATTTCTCTGCGCAAAAGTGGAAGTGTTTAGGTGAATATTTAAATTTAATACATCTTGGTAAAAGGTTATAATATTTCTGAACTTACATGTTTATGTTCTATCAAAAAGATAGATCTTCAAAGATTCTCATTCAGTCATTAATTCAATGGCTTTAAGCCAGGAGGTCTATTCACCAGGGCTCCAGATAGAAATAATTGTTAGAGAAGGAAACTTGAAGTCAATTTTTTTTAAAGAAACAGAAATAGTTATACATAGAAATGGACTAGAACTAAAACTATGGATCCGAACCCTACAAGCTTGTAGGCTCCTTCAAAGCCTGAATCCAGATTTGGATTCAAATTTTGCAAATCACATACGTTAGCTTTACAATGGGTTGTTCCAAAACCACCAGTTCCAAACACCCACAACCTTGAATTCCATCTCTGGATCTGAATTTTGTGTCATATACCATGCTCTAATAATCATGAACATCATCCAGAACATTTCTTTACATGTTATTCACATTTTTACAAAGCAGTGAAAAGATTAGTACAGAAGGGACTAAAATCATGTTCTTTCTAGTACTTTATCTTCAAAAACAGCTTCAAGATCATCCCTAAATGGTTTGACATATGAGGGATGACCTCCGTCTCTGTGACATGTTGCCATTGTTGGGAGATGTTCAGACTGGACCTCCACCTCAATATAAATGAGAAGGAACTGATGGCCAGGCATTCTTTTTTGAGGTGCTTCCTTGATCTGACAGAATCTAGCTTTATTAACCTTCAGAGCATGTTGCAAAGCCTGTCTTTTCCCCCTGCTTTTCTCAGGCTGTTGAGGAGGGCATGGGCTGAGGTGGAGATAGTTGTTGGCAGTCCTTTGTTTATGCTGTGATTTTTAATTTATGGATGGCCTTCTACAGCTGTATTTTAAGAACATGAATAGATAATAAAAATAATTATGAAATCCCTTCCTCACAATAAGTAGTTTCCCCAAGTACCTACTCAATTATAATCTTTAGAAAGGGTCTTGTATTGAAATTATATGTTCTCCATAATCACTTATAACATACACATTCAAAAATAATTATATTATGTTTAAATATTCTATACTTATGTTCAGGCTTTGAAGATAGCAAAGTTTGGCTTTCTGGTTGGCTTAGCAATCACTTTTTTTAAGCATCTCAACAGTTTTCTGCCTGTGCCCCTTGCCAATAAAAGAATTTGCTTCAAATAATTAACAACTTTCCAAGGACATAGCCAAAATTGTTGGCTAGTGACTACATTTGAGCCATTGTCCCAGAAGAGTCAGTATAAGACACATCAGTGGTAAGAGACATGGCAAAGTTGAGTTTTGACAATATGAATTTGAAAGCATTTGTCTTTAAATGGCACTGTTTTATTAAGTGCATTGCACCACTTTCTGAAAGTCGCAACATGAGATGAGATCTGCAGCATCACACAAAAATGTCTGCAATGATGCCATGAAGTTTCTCCTACAAACCCCATCAATTTTCAGTCTCTTGAGCTTTGAGGAAAAAAATAATTTCTTTCTGCATGAATAAACATAACCATGCCAAACAATATAACAACAGCAACAGACTTGGAAATAAAAGCAATTCATGCCATGTCTCTTCATTGCAGGTCCCCCAATCTGAGTAGATTATTTCTTTGAAGAAATAATAGAGGTGTCATAAATATAAAGGGAAGGGTAATCACCTTTAAATTGGCCAGAGGAAAAATCCTTTCACCTGTAAAGGGTTAAGAAGCTAAAGGTAAGTTCACTGGCACCTGACCAAAATGACCAATGAGGAGACAAGATACTTTCAAAAGCTGGGAGGAGGGAGAAAAACAAAGGGTCTGTGTCTGTCTGTGTGATGCTTTTGCCGGGGACAGAACAGGAATGGAGTCTTAGAACTTAGTAAGTAATCTAGCTAGGTATGTGTTAGATTATGATTTCTTTAAATGGCTGAGAAAATAGCTGTGCTGAATAGAATGAATATTCCTGTCTGTGTGTCTTTTTTGTAACTTAAGGTTTTGCCTAGAGGGATTCTCTATGTTTTGAATCTAATTACCCTGTAAGGTATTTACCATCCTGATTTTACAGAGGTGATTCTTTTTTACTTCTATTAAAAGTCTTCTTGTAAGAAAACTGAATGCTTTTTCATTGTTCTAAGATCCAAGGGTTTGGGTCTGTGGTCACCTATGCAAATTGGTGAGGAATTTTTACCAAACCTTCCCCAGGAAGTGGGGTGCAAGGTTTGGGAGGATTTGGGGGGGAAAGACGTTTCCAAACAACGTTTTCTCAGGAACCCAGATAAAGTTTGGTGGTGGCAGTGGAAGTCCAAGGGCAAAGGGTAAAATAGTTTGTACCTTGGGGAAGTTTTAATCTAAGCTGGTAAAAGTAAGCCTAGGGTCCCCACATCTGCACCCTAGAGTTCAGAGTGGAGAAGGAACCTTGACAAGAGGAATAGCAATTTCAGTTTTCCTGTGGAGTGGAAGGTATTTCTTAGCTATTTTAGCTGCCTCTTGACCTTCTTGAACCCTTAAGGTGTTGTCTACTCTCTTGGACTACTGTGGCAAAACATTCTGCAGGGAATAAGCTATATTGAATTTACAAACTGAAATCAGAAAACTCCTTTTCTTCTGTGGAAGGGACATCCGCAAAACAAGTAGATCTAGATAACTGGTAGGTTTTCCCCTCTTTTTTTGGTAAATTTTTTTTTCTCAAAGATAAGAAATCCACAATAACTGTTGTTCCCTCACTCCCCAGAGGTGGTGGTGGGGGTTGTCTGAGCCCGGGGGAGGGGGGGAACTTGTCCCCTTTAAGGATTGCAATCACTAGCCTCCTTGTGCCACTCAGCCTCCTTGTGAGATTGAGGTGGACAGCTCTGTGGCTAATTGGTTGGACAAAAAGGTGTCTCTTGGCTCCTGCACACCCCAAGGGGAAAGTTTATAAACCCTACCCCTGCCTGAGGGTGCCATTCTACACTGGGGAGAAAAGTCAACCACCCCGCTTGAGATTCAAGTAGGATTAACCAGGTTTTTGGACCTTATGATAGAAAGAATTTTTTCCTTACAGCCAGACTGGCCTGGGCAGTTGTGACATACAGGAGTACAATTCAGACCAGTGCGGGGGCTGTGTCACTCTTCTCCTGCAACCTTGGGTACCTTACAATGCCTCCCTGAGTGTTTGTGTGTAACTGTGGCCTGTCAGTTACACTCTGGCTCTCACCAGCCACGGTGATACTGCAGGGTGACTCCAACACATCCCCAGTCCCAGATTACTTCCCCCCTAGAAATGTATGTCCTGTACTGCCCAGCCCTCCCCTGGACAGTACAAACATATTAAGTCTGTTATTTCTTAAAAGAAATAATAGGCCAGCTTATTACCTTAAATGGAGTTACCCAGACACTTAACTGAAACACACTGGATTAGATGAAACAACACAACAAGTTTATTAACTACAAAGAGATAGATCTTATGTGATTACAAATAAAAAGGCATAGAAGTCAGAAATGGTTATAAGAAAAATAAAGATAAAATGCTTACTAGTGCCTATATTCGATTCCAGCCAAATTTCTCACCACATGCTTCCAGCAAGGTTACTGACCAAACTCTTGAGGTCAGGATCCCTACCCCCAAAAGCCAACAGCTGTTTTCCTTTGTCGTCTTCTGTGTGATACTAGAAACAGATAGTGAAAGAGAGAGGGTGCCTAAGGGTGTTTGCCCCTTCTTTTTATAATTTCAATCCCTCCTTGAAAAAAATATTTCTAGCTGGGAAGTAGGAGACAAAAAGTCTATGTAGAAGGATGTTCTCTGCTGGCTTTTTTCACCCTTTTTGTTTGTTTTCCCTTTCTTCCTGATGACTCTGTTTACAGCTTAAATGCAAATTAAGGCAAGCACACTTTCCTTTGTTTAGGACAGCCATGTCTGCCAACTTCTGCTTGGACAGAGCTGAGCGATTTGGAACATGTTAATAAATTTACATACAATGTTGCTACACATTTTATCAGGAGAATATTTACCAGCAAATTATGAGTTTTCAAATGATACCTTACATAACATGCCTTATACAAAGATTATTACAATAGGATGTAGGGTGTGAATTCAGGGATGTATTCTGTCACAGTAGGATGTGTTTTTTTGCCTTCCACTCAGCAGCCCAGCAACCCAGTTGGCAAAGTAGGTTGTAAAATTCTTGTTGATGCACTGGGTATCTGCCATATTGTAAGTAATCATTCAACAGGGATCTGGTTCCCTGAAAAACCAGAACTGGACGCAGCTGAGGAGACGGTTTCTCCTAAAGAAGGTGGGAATGCAATTGAGGTGCCTAATATCTGGTACAGCAAGAAAACAACCCTCACTTCCCCACCCCTTCATCCATAACAAGAGGGGAGGGAAATAGGATCCCAGCAGTGGTGCTGGGACCAGGTTAGTAGAGGGGGGAAGGGTGGCTGGCAGCAGCTCTTCACCAAGTGGAATAGATTATAAAGGAAGAAAGATGACCTTCATTGAATGAGTTATTGCCAGATAGTTCCCAGATGTGTTATTAAATAAAGTTGTGGCCTAGTTAAATTCCTGATGTCTTGTCTTTCTTCCTGAGGAGTCAGTGACAATGGAGAGAGACAGAAATGGGTAGGAAGAAAACTTTTTCCCCCCTCTAAGCAGATTTCTCATTTAATTTATCCTGGCTTCTTGCCCTGCTCAGAATAGATCTGCGTTTCCTAAATATTAGAGAGAGTTTCTGTCTTAAAGATCCACAGGAATGTTACCTTTTAATTATATATAATTATTATCCTCTCTACTAGTGGAAACTAATGGCAAAATGCCAGCTTCCTTTCCTAGTAGATAAAACCCATTTTAAAACTTCTGTGCATCCCCTTAAAGGAAACAGAAGACGAAGACCAGGTAAAATAAAAATCTACCCTGCCAGCTGATTTTATGTGAGAAGTAAGATTAGTATTCTCATACTGAAAATCATTTCCTTCTGAGCCCAAGGGAAAGTAGAGGTCATGTGTTACGATGGCTACTTTGAAGCGTCACAGACTTGGTAAGGAAAATAGCCTCTCCTAGATGCTTATCTCACTCAAACTCTCAAGGCACGTGGACAGATTCTCAGGTGATCTAATCCCATATAACTCCAAGCTGTTACACCAGTTTACACTATGGCGCAGAGAGTTTTAGACTTAGAACAGACAAGGTGTCCATACATAGTTCAAACATCTCTTCAACTTGTCCTTACATTTACTCTACCATGTTGCTGAGCTTCCACACAGATACACTCATTATGAGAAGGAAACATGGTCTGTGTTCTCAGAGGAATGTTTAATGAAATACAAATAGAATATATCTAAATTGCCACAGATTCACACCTAGCTCCAAAGAAGGAAAATACATAGCTAGAAACTAAGAGCCAAAACAATCATACCAGTTTCTTCATTGTATGTGAACTATGTATATGCTCACCTGCCTGTGCATGTAACCCCTGCAGTACACATGCAATTAGCTACACATTTGACCAATCTGCATTTAAAAATGCCCTTTTGTGTGCCCGAATAAGAGTTTAGTTGCACATCATTTGTGTGCTCAAACTAAGTTTGAAAGTTTGGACTTATGAAATATAGATAGGCAGGAGACATCTGTACTGCTGTCCTAGCTGTCAAAAAGCAGGTAGACAAGACATTGGGTGAAATCCTGGCCTCTCTGAAGTCAATGGCAAAACTTTGACAATTGATGTCAAAGAGGCCATGATTTTGACTGTACTATCTATGTTCATAGATCTGCATCTGTATCACCTTTTACTTTGATGAGTCATTTCTCACAGTTTGCTTCTCTACAAAAGAAAAAGGACACTAAACTTTTTAAACTACTATATGCCACAAGGGGCCATAGCAATGGTTCCCTCAACCCACCCAGCAATATTGTTAACCTATCCAACTATACTCTTAGCCCAGCAGAAGCAGCTGTCCTATCTCGGGGTCTCTCCTTCTGCCCCTCCACCCCCACGAACATGATACAGTTCTGTGGTGACCTAGAATCCTATTTTCGACGTCTCCGACTCAAGGAATATTTCCAACATACCTCTGAACAACATACTAATCCACAGAAACCTCCCTACCAACACTACAAAAAGAAGGATTCTAGATGGACTCCTCCTGAAGGTCGAAACAACAGACTGGACTTCTACATAGAGTGCTTCCGCTGACGTGCACGGGCTGAAATTGTGGAAAAGCAGCATCACTTACCCCACAACCTCAGCCGTGCGGAACACAACGCTATCCACAGCCTCCGAAACAACTCTGACTTCATAATCAAAAAGGCTGACAAAGGAGGTGCTGTTGTCATCATGAATAGGTCAGAATATGAACAAGAGGCTGCTTGGCAGCTCTCCAACACCACTTTGTACAAGCCATTACCCTCTGATCCCACTGAGAGTTACCAAAAGAAACTACAGCATTTGCTCAAGAAACTCCCTGAAAAAGCACAAGATCAAATCCGAACAGACACACCCCTGGAACCCCGACCTGGGATATTCTATCTACTACCCAAGATCCATAAACCTGGAAATCCTGGGCGCCCCATCATCTCAGGCATTGGCACCCTGAGAGCAGGATTGTCTGGCTATGTAGTCTCCCTCCTCAGGCCCTACGCTACCAGCACTCCCAGCTACCTTCAAGACACCACTGACTTCCTGAGGAAACTACAGTCCATCAGTGATCTTCCTGATAACACCATCCTGGCCACTATGGATGTAGAAGCCCTCTACACCAACATTCCACACAAAGATGGACTATAAGCCGTCAGGAACAGTATCCCCGATAATGTCACGGCAAACCTGGTAGCTGAACTTTGTGACTTTGTCCTTACCCATAACTATTTTACGTTTGGGGACAATGTATACCTTCAAATCAGCGGCACTGCTATGGGTACCCGCATGGCCCCACAGTATGCCAACATTTTTATGGCTGACTTAGAACAATGCTTCCTCAGCTCTCGTCCTCTAACGCCCCTACTCTACTTGCGCTATATTGATGACATCTTCATCATCTGGACCCATGGAAAAGAAGCCCTTGAGGAATTTCACCATGATTTCAACAATTTCCATCCACCATCAACCTCAGCCTGGTCCAGTCCACACAAGAGATCCACTTCCTGGACTCTACAGTGCTAATAAACGATGGTCACATAAACACCACCCTATACCGGAAACCTACTGACCGCTATTCCTACCTACATGCCTCCAGCTTTCACCCTGACCATACCACATGATTCATTGTCTACAGCCAAGCTCTGCGATACAACCGCATTTGCTCCAACCCCTCAGACGGAGACAAACACCTACAAGATCTCTATCAAGCGTTCTTACAACTACAATACCCACCTGTGGAAGTGAAGAAACACATTGATAGAGCCAGAAGAGTTCCCAGAAGTCACCTACTACAGGACAGGCCTAACAAAGAAAATAACAGAACGCCACTAACCGTCACCTTCAGCCCCCAACTAAAACCCCTCCAACACATTATTAAGGATCTACAACCTATCCTGAAGGATGACCCAACACTCTCAAATCTTGGGAGACAGGCCAGTCCTTGCTTACAGACAGCCCCCCAACCTGAAGCAAATACTCACCAGCAACCACATACCACACAACAGAACCACTAACCCAGGAACCTATCCTTGCAACAAAGCCCGTTGCCAACTGTGTCCACATATCTATTCAGGGGACACCATCACAGGGCCCAATAACATCAGCCACACTATCAGAGGCTCATTCACCTGCACATCCATCAACGTGATATATGCCATCATGTGCCAGCAATGCCCCTCTGCCATGTACATTGGTCAAACTGGACAGTCTCTACGTAAAAGAGTAAATGGACACAAATCAGATGTCAAGAATTATAACATTCATAAACCAGTCAGAACACTTCAATCTCTCTGGTCACGCAATTACAGACATTAAAGTTGCGATATTACAACAGAAAAACTTCAAATCCAGACTCCAGCGAGAAACTGCTGAATTGGAATTCATTTGCAAATTGGATACAATTAACTTAGGCTTGAATAGAGACTGGGAGTGGCTAAGTCATTATGCAAGGTAACCTATTTCCCCTGGTTTTCCACCCCCTCCCCCAGACGTTCTTGTTAAACCCTGGATTTGTGCTGGAAATGGCGCAACTTGATTATCATACACATTGTAAGGAGAGCGATCACTTTAGATAAGCTATTATCAGCAGGAGAGTGGGGTGGGGGGAGGTATTTTTTCATGCTTTGTGTGTATAAAAAGATCTTCTACACTATATCACAGTGTGCATCCAATGAAGTGAGCTGTAGCTCAAGAAGCTTATGCTCAAATAAATTGGTTAGTCTCTAAGGTGCCACAAGTACTCCTTTTCTTTTTGCGAATACAGACTAACACGGCTGTTACTCTGAAACCTAGATAAATAGGGCAGCCCTGGTCTTTGCTTGAATAAGAGACCTCAAAGGAAAAAAAGGGGAAGCTATAGGAGGTGGTGCTGGTTATCCAGTAAGTAAAGACTAATTTTAGTCAATTCTGTATATCCTGTGAGTCAGCATAGCGTTAAAGAAATCATTGTGCTGGAGGTGCAATCTGACTCTACAGGCCTCAGAAGGAGAGAAAAAATTAGAAAGTCTTTTAAAAAGAAAAACCTTTAAAATAGTTATTCCACACATCATAACGGCAAATTTAAAGGCCTGATATCACATGATGTATTAGGACCAGGAACAAATGACTTCTTAAGCTATTGGAAGAGGTGAATTCTGATTCCCCATTCACTGATTATGTGCAACAAACATTTCTAGCATTTATTGTTCACAGGACATCACAGTTCAAATCTGCCATTGGTCCAAGACATTGGACCATTCACCCTCAGAAGATTATAATTTTGAGTTAGAATTTCCATGTCTAGAAGCCAAGAAGCAACTATGCTGGGAGGCAGATGCAGAAATGATAGATGTCTAAAAAGTTTGAAATATATGAAATAATTCTGGCAAAGACTAATTAATGGGAAGAGAGCAGGTTAGGCAATGAAAGCTGCTTGATAAATGAAATTTATCACAGTGTTATACAATTTATCAGATGGATATCACCACGACACAACAGAAATTAGTAATGACAAAATTTATCAGATGAACAAATAATTAGAAATGTATGGTATCTTTTCCTTATTTACAAACATTAGTTATTGAACATGATTTCAAATTTCTTCAGTGAGTCACTCTTTGTCTACAGACCATTTGTGAAAAGTTGTGAATATTCATAATTCAAAATTCATATTGGGTTGGTTAGTTATATACACCACCTGGTATTGTTTCTATTATCTGATTGGATGATTTCTTTAACCAATGCATATTACAATAAAATATTTAATTAAAAATTTGCTTTTGGTATATATTTGAACTTAGGGTTAAAAATTCATTTTTGTGAATCTTTGTGCTAACGCCAGAACCCTAGACTGTTCACAGAAAGCAAAATATGAAAAGTTGGGAATACTGTCAAACAAAACTCACTTTCAAATTAAAATACAGATGTATAAATAGTTTTATCCACTATTCACTCAATTATTAGATTAGATAGATACGGTTTGCAAAATGTTTTGGGATCCTAAAGAATTAATGCATTTCATGCATGTGAATATTATTAGGAGACAACAGAGAATTGTAGATATGCTGTTATACAGGACAAAAGGGTGGAAAGTCAGTCTGAAAGTATTCAAAATTCCTTACAAATATTGTAGTTCAGGCTTTCAAACTGTGATTCAAGTTTCCAAATTCTGAAATATATACATAGAATTTACAAACAAAGCTAGAACATACAATGCAAGGACATTGATTAAAATGATGAGGTGTAAAGGAAGTCAGCTAACTAGTGATTGCTTTAAAGATAGAGAACTGGGACAAAGAGCCTGCTAGAACATACACTGTCTCCCTGAGGAAAAGCACTTCAGCTAACCTACTTAAGTACAAGAGTGACAATACAAAGAACAAGGGAGTGCTACTGTGATATAAAGATCAAGAAAATTAAAGATTTGGAGATTTTGGGGGCACATTCCAGTTGCAATGTTTTTTGAGGGAGGGAGATGGACTGGGAGTTAATTGCTGTTATGATGATACAGCAACACTAAACACCATTAAAAACTGGTCATTTACTACCCCCACTAGTTATTGAACACAGTATTTCCCATTAAGTAAAACCAATACTGCAAACACCATGCTAAATTTAAATGCTGTACAGTCACTAAATAGGCAATTTTAAATGGTGCCACTGTAAGAAAGCTGTATCCCTATGTGAAAAATATTCATTATTTCACTGCTTATTCTTAATGGTTTTTTTTCCTGTTGAAACTATTATACAAACTTATTTCTATGGCTATTCTTAGCCTCTATTTGTCAACATGCTGACTGGGGATTCTTGTACTGAAAAGGCACTTATCAGATAATAATAATCTTAGCGCTACATATAGAATGCTTCATCACAAGTGATCACAAAGCATTTTATAAACTTAAACTGGTTGTAGGAAGTTTTAGCGTGAATGAGCCCATCATATACACAGATCACTTTGCCCATCAATAAAGCTTACAGCCACTTACATGATGAAATGTGGCTGCTGTCTAACAACCAGTGGCTAAAGTAAATTCAGATAGGAGGAGCTCCCCAGTTTTTGACGTTGTATGTTGTCGTGGCTCTTGACATCATTTGAGGAAATGACAATGCATCATCTTGTGTGATGGGACATATAGCCAGTCAAAACATAACAGAGCAGGGGTATGCATGCATATGCATAGAATGTGCAATTATGTCAGAGTACAATGCTCCCAACCACACATATCCATCTCTATACAGAGCACTGGGTGGGTAAAAGGAACTGACAGGATTGTTCTTTGTCATGGGAATCTGCCTCAGCAAGGAGAGGGAGAACTGGAAGCAGCAAGCTCTCCCCAGCTCTCTGCCCTGAAGAGGAAGAGGAATGGGGGTTGAGGGGAGAGACATACTCTTGAGGAAGAAAGGAGACAAATAAGAGACTCCCAACTTGGACAACTATTTTTCTATCATCATATGCCAGTACTGCACTGCTTATTGGTGGGAAGGCTTTGAGCCTCACATATTTCCCAGCCAGGCAGAAGCTTCTCCTGCTGCTCGCATTTCAGGTCCTCCTGCTTGAGGAGACCTTGTTTCTCAAGTCAGCAAAGACAGCAGGAGGGGGGTCTCTGGGGCAGATGAGTTACTCGAAAGCCAAAAGGGGAAAAAAGAGTCTCCATTCTGCTTTTCCAGGGACAGAAGAGCTATGCCTCCTGCAATCTCCCTTCCTTTACCCAATTAGTACTTCTCAGTTGTTTAGGGCTATGCACCATATTCTATCAAAACTGCAGGGGGAAATAACCAAGTTGGAATGTGACAAGAACACATCTTCGGTGCCCACAAATATGCTATAAAGGCACTCTTACTTTTGAAACTATCATGTCCAGTGATCTTCTGATGGCCTTCCAGGGAAGACAACTCAGAAGGCCAAACTGCAAATAGATGTAGTTTTTCCCCAAAAAGAAAAGGAGTACTTGTGGCACCTTAGAGACTAACCAATTTATTTGAACATAAGCTTTCGTGAGCTACAGCTCACTTCATTGGATGCATAAAGTGGAAAGTACAGTGAGCAGATTTTATATATGCACATAGACCCCCATGAAAAAATATACATTGTAAGGAGAGTGATCACTTAAGATGAGCTATTACCAGCAGAAGAGTGGGGTGGAGGGAGAGAAAACCTTTTGAAGTGATAATCAAGGTGGGCCATTTGCAGCACATTTCCAGGAGTTAACAAGAACGTCTGAGGAACAGTGGGGGGGGGAAAGGGGAGGGAATAAACAAGGGGAAATAGTTTCACTTAGTATAATCACTCAACCACTCCCAGTCTCTATTCAAGCCTAAGTTAATTTGCAAATTGCAAGCCTAAATTAATTTGTTAAATTGCAAATTTGCAAAAGTCTGAGCACCTATCTGCCAGAAGACTTTTCTGGAAGCTGAAAATTCTCACAAGTCACCAAGCACAATAGGCTGAACTGATTAGTAGAAACACAAAATATATGAACATGACAACAAGAGGTAAACCTCTCTCTCCTTTTCATGCAATTCCCCTATTCTTCAGGTAAGAAAATCTCATTTCTCATAATTTAAAAGATTTTACAGCACAACCCGCTATAAAAAGGGTAATTAAAATAGTAGATCTATTTTAAAAATAAATTTTTCTATGCACTGACATTTTTGTATTCAATAGTTTTCTACTGTGTTTTTAAAATAATTAGCATGCATATTTCCTTCTTAGGACTATATAGTAACAATTTATATAAGTTGCTTGGTAATATTTTTAAGCACTACAGTTTACTATAGATTTCAGGTTTCAGAGTAACAGCCGTGTTAGACTGTATTCGCAAAAAGAAAAGGAGTACTTGTGGCACCTTAGAGACTAACCAATTTGAGCATAAGCTTTCGTGAGCTACAGCTCACTTCATCGGATGCATACCGTGGAAACTGCAGCAGACTTTATATATACACAGAGTGTGTATGGGGGTGGGGGGGATTTGAGAAAACCTGGATTTGTGCAGGAAATAGCCCAACTTGATTGTCATGCACATTGTGTAAAGAGTTGTCACTTTGGATGGGCTATCACCAGCAGGAGAGTGAATTTGTGTGGGGGGGTAGAGGGTGAGAAAACCTGGATTTGTGCTGGAAATGGCCCACCTGATGATCACTTTAGATAAGCTATTACCAGCAGGACAGTGGGGTGGGAGGAGGTATTGTTTCATATTCTCTGTGTATATATAAAGTCTGCTGCAGTTTCCACGGTATTCATCCGATGAAGTGAGCTGTAGCTCACGAAAGCTTATGCTCAGATAAATTGGTTAGTCTCTAAGGTGCCACAAGTACTCCTTTTCTTTTTATAGATTTCAGGAAAGAGTTCCACTATGTTAAAGTACCACATACATGCAGGCAAGTTTTAGGCACAACCTTCTCTCAATTTTTCAAGCTTTTCTGTGTATTAAAGTATAATAATAAATACATAATTTATTAATTGTTCATATGACCCAGTTAGAGATGTTCGATTGAGCGTCACAGTTATCTTGGAGGTAGAAAGTGATGACTTTTATATGAGATATTCATTAAATTTAGTGAACTCTTTAAAGTATGTTAATTAGGCAACAGAGAAAAGGAACTTGGTATTTGGTGGAGACTGGCCACTGCTAATACCTTGCATTGTGCTAATACCTTGGCGGTATTTTTTATGCTTAATAAGCAAAGGGAAAAGCTGATTATTCAGAATGCAGAAAAAACATCACGTGTTACATGTTGGAAAAATAGCCTCAGGTGACATAAGAAAACACATACCAAAGGAACTAGCACTCTAACAAATAAAGTATCATTTCAAAGCCCATGAATTCCTCTCAAATACAATGTTCTATCATAGGAAAAGTTACATGCTCACAGATTCTAACCAACAATACTTAACTGTTAATATTTACAACAAGACTATAAAAAAATCTGGTTGTATTTGCACAAGCATTCAGTTCTGCCCACACTATGAAAAAAATTTAGCCACAATTTTTCAAATATCTATTTCATAAAGAAAACAGGTTAATATATGCATTTTGTAAACATTGAATAGCAACACTTAAAAAAACAGGAAGCCGCTAATTAACCTAAGTCCAGTGTAAAAAATCAGGACACTTTCTGAGTTCCACATCCTATCCCCCTTCTTTCAGTTGATTTGACTATGGTAGGATCAAGGACATAAAGAGAGATGTCTATGTCAAGAGCATATCTGTTGTGCAAATAGCACATGTTGAAATGTCCTGCATTCAGAGACATACATAGTTTCAGTACCCAACTGGAATAACCTCTATGACTAAATTACACATACTGGCAGTCCCTGGAAACCCAACCCAAAAGGAACTGACCACCATCACCTTATCCTGCTGTCAGGAACCAGATAAATAGACAAAGAAAAGCCATTTCTACTTGCAGAGGTAATGACATCTTCAGACTCATGAGGTGTTCCGATACTAAGGTGCTGAGTATTATAGAAACACTTACAAACAATAAATTTTAAAACATAAAAAATATTGTATCAAGGAAGAACGTGGTAACTCTTACTGACATTTCAATACATGTTGTAAAGATAATTGTGTCATGGCAAACAAGAGGACAAGATGCACTTCAATTTCCTAAATGAATTTTACTGAAATGTAGGGCTCTATTCTCCTAAAAAATCATCTTCTGAATTTGGTCAGAAGAACCAACTCAGGTAATTGTGGGTTTTATGCAAACGTTGCATGGAATTTTAACAAAATCAGGACAATAAAGTACTAAAAGATGTCCATGTGCAACAGGAAGAGAAAAAACAAATATATAGCTAAAATAATTTTGGGGGGAAATGGCAAGTTAATATTTAAAAAGGCATAAATACCAAAGGAAAGAGAGGAATTGTTAAGGGTGATATAAGCAGGTATTAACTAAAAGTAACCTTTTAAAGTTTTAAAGGTAAAACTTTAGGCTAAATATCAGAAAGAACTTCCTGCCAGTGAGATCTCTAGGACTGCTGAAGCTCTCCCATGGGAAATTATGGAAACACCATCTCCTGAGACATCTAAAGCCAGACTGAGTAAAACACTAGGAAATGCACAATAGAGAAGTATCCTGCATTGTCAGGGATGATGGGCTAAACAACATCATTGGTCTTTTCTGCTTCCAGTATTTCAGACAATAGTTCACTGCTAAATTGATCTTTTAAAATTAAAAGAACGAACATTTTTGGTCTCAAGAGATCAGGTGAAGAGGTTCAATCAAGTAATAACAAAGCCTCCATTTAGTCTTTCATTCCTCAACAGGAGCTACTCACACAAGGAAATGCGGGGAGAAAAAGATGTCCATGACTGGAGACAAGCAACTAGCTTAAAACACTAGCTTAATCTGGTGAGTAGGGTCATGGGAAAAATTGGTGTGAAGAGAGAGTCTCGTGAGGTGTTAAAATTCAAGAGAAAAATGACATTGGATAGAAAATTATCTGAATGGTAATAAATAAGATGCGGGAATAAAGGTACGCACTTCAGTAGAAGATTTTCAAATTTCATTAAAATTAATGAGGACTGAGCATCCAAATTAGGTAACATTAAAAAAAAAATCACAGCCTTCATATTTCAGCATCTTCTAACCCCTACACTGATCACTAGGGAATGTGCCAAAATCTCTGTTACTAGTATCTAAGGACAATTCTTATTTTGACTTTTCTACTGAAAACTAAAAACTGAGATATTTATAGCACTGATCTTGAAAATAAAGGAAGACCCCAATCAAAAGATACATTAGTCAAATGAAAAATGTCTTTCACTAAATTTTTTTGTTCTTATATTGTAATAACAGTTTCCTTATTTTCAGAAACTTTGCATGAGTCAATCTGAACAAATCTTTTCCAAAGGGAGAAAGACTATTAAATCTATTATCCAATTTCAAACAGTTGGAGAAAGTTCTGGCTCCTAAATGAGCATAATCCTTCTCTACATAATCATTAATACTTTATTTAAAAGCCTCGTAATTTTACTAATGAAGTTTCCATATTCTCCTTATTCAAAAAACGATTAATCCAACATGTCACCCTAATTTTGAAAATGTGGTATATTTTGCATATCATGCACTCAGAGGAGCTTTTATACCATGGGTTGTCCATGCCATAACCCAAAATGCCATATTTGTATTTTATGCATAGTACAGTTAGAAAAATATCTGTACATATTCGGCCAAATTTTCACAGGTGTGCATGCAAGAATGCACATAACTTTTTGACATGTCTAATTTGTTTTCAGGGAACTTTGTAGCCATGCACAAATATACAGGTGAGTGCATTCAAATCACAGGTTGTATGCATAGGCATTTACCCCAAAAGTCCCTTTTCCCAAGTTACACACTTCAAAGGAGGTTTTGGAACTAAATGATAAATTAAAAACAGTAATAAGTCACCAGGACCAAATGGTATTCACTCAAGAGTTCTGAAGGAACTCAAATGTTATGAATTACTAATTGTGGCACGTAACTTAACTTCAATCAGCCTCTGTGCTAGTTGACTGGACGATAACTAATGTAATGCTGATTTTTAAAAGAGGCTCCAGAAATGATCCTGGCAATTACAGGCCAGTAAACTTAACTTCAGTACCAGGCAAATTGGTTCAAACTACAGTAAAGATCAAATTATCTGACATGGATTAACACAATTTCTTGGGGAACAGTAAACGTGGCTTTTTTAAAGTGAAATCATGCCTCACCAATCTGTTAGAATCCTCTGAGGATGTCAGTAAGCATGTGGGCAAGAGTGATCCAGTGGATATAGTTTACTTGGACTATACTTTGACAAGGTCCCTTACCAAAGGCTCTTAAGCCAAGTAAGTAGTCATGGGTTAAAAAGGAAGGTCTGTAGTGGGGCAACTGCCCCACTCCAATAGGCAGGGGTTAAAACCAGCCAAACTAGGCTGATGGAGGAAGCAGCCACAGCTGTGGCCCGCTCAGTCAGGGCCCAGCTGGCCCTTATAAGTGGGCTGTGGCATCAGGAGCAGGAGGAGTCTCACTCTAGCTTTGGAGTGTGAAGGGCTAGCTGCCTGAGAGCAAGGTACCTGGAGCAGAGCAGAGCAGAGCAGAGCAGAGCAGAGGAAGGGCAAAGGGAGCTGGGGAGCTCCAGCCTGGTAAATCCCCCAGTCTGCAGGCCTTGATGAAGGCCTATGAAAAGGTACTGGGGCTGCAGAGGGGCAGCCCGAGGATAAGCAAAGGCAACAGGTCCTAACCCCTTGCCAATGAGGAGTGGCCTTTATAGACTGCAGTCCGTCCCAGTGAGCAGGGGCTAGCTGATGACTGGCAGTAGCTACTCAAGCAAGGTGGGTTTAGAGGGTTGGGGGTTCCCTTGGGAGGGGAGACCCAAAGTAAGGGGGTACTGCTGGGGGCAGAACCCTGAGGTAAAGGGCACTGGGGTCCAGAAGGGACATGGCCACAGCAGCAGGTGAGCCACCAGCCTGCAGAAGGCGCTCCAGGCTAGAATTGAGCTAATTCCCAGGATCACCAGCAGGAGGCATCACACTGGTGAGTCTCACATCGCTACAAGGTCCTCTTCTGGATCTGTGGAACTATAGTTGTGAAGGCCAAAACTATAACTGGGTTCAAAAAAGAAATAGATAAGTTTGTGAAGGATAGGTCCATCCATGGCTATTAGCCAAGATGTTCAGGGATGTAACCCCATGTTCTGGGTGTCCTTATCTCTCTGACTGCCAGAAGCTAGAACTGAACATCAGGGGATTGATCACTCAAAATTGCCCTATTCTGTTCATTCCCTCTGAAGCATCTGGCCACTGTCAGACAGGATACTGGGCTAGATGGACCTTTGGTCTGATCCAGTATGGACATTCTGATGTTCAAAATTCACTAGACAGTACATAATGAATGAGGCAGACATCTAAACATGTCTTTTTTTCCACATTCAGCTTCTTAGAAAACATTGTCCCTTCCCTCCAGTTGAGGACTTGGCCACAGTGATCCATGTATTTGTCACTTCCAGGATGGGTTACTGTAATTCACTCTGAGGCCAGCTGTGAAGACAGTGCACAGGTCCCAGCTGGTACAGAATGAGGTTGCCCACTTTCTCCATAGCTTAGACTACCATGAACATATCACACCTATGCTCCAGGCCCTCCACTAGCTCCCTGTTTGCTTCCAATGCCAGTATATGGCTTTGGTCCTAATTTTCAAAGCAATTAACAGATAAATCCACATTTATGTCAAACACCAAATATCAGTCTATGAACCACTGCAACATTCAAGTGGTACAATGAAACTACAGCTTGGGAGAATGCATGTGAGAATGAGGGATAAAGCATTGTTGGTGGAGGGAATCCAGCTATGGAAAAATCTTCCAGAGGAGATCAGGCAAATCCAGAGTCCAACTGTCTGTAGGAAATACCTGCAAAATCTTACTCTTTATAAAAGCCTTTCCATCATAAGACTGATAACTCCCTTGATCCAATAACCCCTATCAACCATCCACAAAAACCCTACTGCCCAGCAGAATTTGTACTCCGTAAAAAAGGAGAAACACCAGAGACTTCAAAAAATCCAATATGGACTTTACTATTGCCATTGATTTTATTTGGAAGGTGCTTCGATACGATAGTAAAGTGTAGCAGTATAAGACCCTAAGATCAACAGACAGACAAATAAATAAAAGACCACTCCCTCATTTAGCACAGGAGATGTTTGAAGTACAGCAAATAAGGCAGGGAAGCAAGCATTAATAATTTATTTTTTCTCCTCATTAACATCTGCTTCATTAGTTATCTAATCTTTGCTCTACATGTGGCAGGGGTCCTGCGAGGCGGGGAAAGGTACATAATTATCATATAATTAAAAAGTATGTCCTAATTCTGGTGCACAGAGTGCAGAGTTACAGTATACAAGTAATTTTTAGTGCTTTCTTGCTTTTCAGTGCTTCATTTTCAACCTCCGCATTCTTAAAGTAGTTGTATAGAGGAGTTTGTTTAAAATCTGTGATCCTGACTTGCAGCACAATCCTGTGGAACTCTGCCTCACTAAGGGCTCGATCTAAAGCTCACTGAAAGTCAACAGAAGTCTTTCCATTGATTTCAGTGGACACTACATCAACCCCAATGAGCAATTTTCAGCACCTAACTGAGACAAGGCCCTATGAAAACATGCCTCAGGTGCGTACACACATTCCTTCTCAATACCTTGCCTTCTTCCACACACAGCCTGCCAATTAATATTCCACATGCACCTGCACATTAAAGTCCACATTCCATTTAACTTTCACAAATACACAAACACAGAGCAATAAAACTATTAGTAATAGAGAGATGTAGTAAAAACCAGGAAAATCCCAGTATAAATCAGCAGACAGGCATAAAGTACATTTTTACCCATATAACTTAGCTAAATGAAAATGGATTTCAAAGATCACATCTGCAAAACTTGCCAGATTTCAAATGTCTGTTCCAAACCACTGATGCACCAGGGCTTTTCATAAAAAGGTGGCCAATATTTGTTTATAATAGCATACATTTATTTGATTTACTTTGTCTGTACCCCAAAATGGTGAATGGGTTTTGTTCAAACTTTTCAAAAAATTCACAGGAGTTAAGATCACACTTGGAAATTTTATCTTCATGAAACTTTGAGAAAGTTATAAAGACTTTTAAATGCTTACACGGTCTTAACTATAACTACTGCTATATGCTCCAGGTGTAATCCATGCATTTGCATCTGGATTAGCAACACAACAAAATAACTACTGTTAAGGGATTTGGGCACCCAACTTCCATTGAAATTCAGTGGAATGTGGGCATCTAATTCCTTTAGGCCTCTTTGAAAATCCCAGCCTAAGTGGAATGACAAAGAAAAGAAATTATAAACAACAAATGCTAAATGTCCAGACTAAAGACAGTTCATCTTATCAGACCTGCAAGTCTGTGCAGGGTAAAGCTATTCAGCAGATGTTCTCAAGTGATGAAAATGGATAATTAAATGTGTATTCCCTTCTTAGTCTTTGCATGTAATTTTCACTGCTCTTTCAGTCCTAATACACCCCTCACATATAGTCCAGAAACAAATTATAAACTACAGCTCCCCACCACCTTTAGAAACAATGCAGAAAATATATCAGAGGGGTCACAAAGTACAGCCATAGTCTGGGAGCAGCGCTAGCATTGCGGGGGGGGGGGGGATGGGCAGCAGGCTAAGAGACACATGGAAGGACAAGTCCCTCTTATCATATGATTAAAGAAATGTGGGTCAAGATTTCGCAAAGGTCTCCAGCCTATGCGGCCCAGCCCAGCTCCACCTCCTGACTTGTCTACATAGCCACTGGGCCTGAGCAAAAGACAATATTGTTGCATCAGAAATGACATTCCCCAAATTGGACAACAAGTTTCAAGTATGTGGTCCTCTTACACATTTTGAAGCAGAACACAAAATATAGTCCAGTGATTAACTTGGAGGTATGTACAAAATTCATAATTATGTATTGCTCTGTGTCAAGCGTGGTATCAAGGCAATATGATGTGTTCCTTTACATTCTTCAGTATTTTCTTATTTCCACATGAGAAATACTCCCTCAGAACAATCATTCTGCTCTGTCACACCCAGGTACCTGTGCAATAGCACTTTCTTAGTGTAGCTGGTAGAAGTAGCACAAAGCTGGCTGAGTAGGATTCTAGTCGATTTTAAATTGCTGTTGCTGGGGCTGTCAGGATTAGAAAAGCAATATTGTACAGAAGCATAGGCATGATCATGCTGAGTGGTAATCCTCTTCTGCTGCTGGGAGCACTGCGCAGAAAGAGAGAGAGAGAGAGAGAGAGAGCCCAAAAACAGAAAACAGGAAAGGGAAAAAAAGGGGAAGGGAAAGAGAAACATATGGAAACAAGGAGAGAGGCCGCATGGCGTGGGTGTGGGTAGAACTAATGTAGACACACACATACATGTATGTATAAATTGTCACACACAAGTATAATTCCATTTCAGTGGTACTGCTATACATTTTGAGCAACTCTACTGACTGCAGTCAAGTTACTCTGGATTTATGCCAGTATAAATCAGAGTAGAATTTGGCCATATATAATTAGAAAAAAACAGCCAAAACTGGAATCTTGAATCCAGGCCCTTTGGATTTTGAGATTTATGGAGTCACATCCCCATATCCTATAATGAAAATTGTAGAGCCATGTTTGGTCAGATCCTAGTTCACAGGCAGCTTCTCATAAGATTTTGACTCAAGACAGCAGAAATGTAGTGAGAGCAGCAGATCAAGATTTCTACCATTTGGAACTGAAATCTTTCTAGAACAGTTCAGTCTATTTTGCTGCCCGCAAATCCAAATCTGAAGCGGAACCTTCAAACTATGCCTGGTTTCCCAGGCAATCTGGAGCTAAACACTGCCTCCTCAATCTAAATTTACAGTTCGATTAGAAGATTATGTTGTCAATATACCCTCAGCTATCACTTTTTGTGAACATTTCAGCACCTTATCTTGTCTTTTGCAGCTACTTTGATGAATTTTCAATCTGAGAATCCAGTACCGATCTCAAGTATATGGAGAACATCAGAAAGACATGCACAGCAAAAACTGCAGGAAGAATTATATTTCAGCAGCATTATTTGCTCCATGCAGATTTCCTTTTGTAATTTAAATAATAGGGGAAATTGGGGAGATATTTTACTCCAGTTCTACAAAAACGGATAAGAGGAAGAGGACACCCCTGAAGGAGGTCCCTTTCCATTGTATGGATATGTTACTGTGAAGAAAAGAACGACTTCTTTGAGAGTCATAAAAGCCAACATTTAAGGGTAACCACCATTACAACTGGCCCAGTACCTTGCTTATGGTCACCAGACTGTTGTGAGTGAATCCAATTGCTGAGTCCCACATGCTTCCAAGCCAACTGAGTCTAGATGCTGTTTTGAGTTCTGAGACTGTACTCCTAGGCTTAGACTTCTTATTTAACTCCCTTCCTTGGGATGTGGGGTGTCCGATCATCCCCCTTAATCCCTGAAAGCAGTGCTTCAGGCTTCAAGCCTCCTACTCACATATACACACTCCCTCAGAGTCCCACCTAGGCTGCGGGCACTCTGGACTTCCAGTTTAACACATTGAGGGGCAATGTGGCTAGAAAGCAAGGAACACCAGTCTAAGAAAGGAATTTCTCATTCACAGTGACTTCAGTGCTTTAGGAATAAAGAGCTACAGATCTCTGAAGACAGCAAAAAAAGTCTTGAGACATACCCTACCCTAGTCAGAGCTCACTCCTGCTGAGAGTCCGTGATTCATCAGAGTTTCAGGCTGGGCAGAATCTGTCCTGCTCATCCTCTTTACATGTGGTGATCGTTGGCCCCCAGCACAGAACTCTGGCTCTTAAACAGGGCCTGTGTCTCAGAGATGTGCTCCATCTGAGGATTGAGAAGCTACCAACTCGGTCACATTTGCCAGTGGCTAAATGGTAAAATACAACAACACAGTTTTCAGGCAGCTATGGCAAACACAAAAGCATCACAGAGTGGCCAATAAGAAATGAGAAAACAAGTACTGAGACATATTATTCTGAGACTGGCTAAGCAGCAAGAGCAGCGTTAAGGCACAGTCCGGTCACAATAGATATTGTGTGTAACCACCAAAGAGTGCAACAGAGAAAGTCCCTGGAAAGATCAAAAAAAAAAAATGGAGTCATCCCTTCCCCTGGCCCTGCAAGGAAAGCAGTTCTCCACAGGCTATATTCAGACCTACCCCCACACCTGGCCATGGCAGGCCCACAGTCATGTTTGAATTGCTGATGGGGAACTAGAAAATTGCAAGTCAGTACAGCACAGTGGCCATCCAATGGTATTTGACCAGTCAAGTGGCTCCCTAAAGTATTGCATACTATGGCTGCAGCAGGTTACTCTCCTAATGCAACATACCTACTCCTTACTGTGACTCCACATGCTCCCTTCATTCCTGGAACTGTGCTGCACTCCTTCAAAGCTGCCTGGGTAGCTTTATTTTATGCTCCATGTTGGCACTGTGACACTCATGTTGATCAGTGCCATGGCTGGGTCATGGGCAGCCAGACCTAATAGTCAGAGCCAAAGTCCCCATTCATAAGAACGGCCATACTGGGTCAGACCAAAGGTCCATCTAGCCAGTATCCTGTCTTCCAGCAGTGGCCAATGCCAGGTGTCCCAGAGGGAATGAACAGAACAGGTAATCATCAAGTGATCATCCCCTGTCACCCATTCCCAGCTTCTGGCAAACAGAGGCTAGGGCCACAATCCCTGCCCATCCTGGCTCATAGCCATTAATGGACCTATCCTAAGTGAATTTATCTAGTTTTTTATTGAACCCTGTTATAGTCTTGGCCTTCACAACATCCTCTGGCAAGGAGATCCACAGGTTGACTGTGCGTTGTGTGAATAAATACTTCCTTTTGTTTGTTTTAAACCTGCTGCCTATTAATTTCATTTGGTGACCCCTAGTTATTATGTTAAAAGAAGGAGTAAATAACACTTCCTTATTTACTTTCTCCACACCCGTCATGATTTTATAGACCTCTAGCATATCCCCCTTAGTCGTCTTTTTTCCGAGCTGAAAATTCCCAGTCTTATTAATCTCTCCTCATATGGCAGACGCTCCATGTCCCTAATCATTTTTGTTGCCCTTTTTTGAACTTTTCCAATTCCAATATATCTTTTTTGAGATGGGGCGACCACTTCTGCAAGCAGTATTCAAGATGTGGACATACCATAGATTTATATAGAGGCAATATGATATTTTCTGTCTTCTTATCTATCCCTTTTCCTAATGATTCCCAACATTGTTTGCTTTTTTGACTGCTGTTGCACATGAATTGGATGTTTTCAGAGAACAATCCACAATGACTCCAACATCTCTTTCTTGGGTGGTAACAGCTAATTTAGACCCCATCATTATATATGTATAGTTGGGATTGTGCTTTCCAATGTGCATTACTTTGCATTTATCAACACTGAATCAGTCACAAGATAGGAACCAAGTCTCAGCTGTGTCTGGATACCAGGAGGCGAGAGGCAGGAGCCAAACTGGAGATCAGGAACCATGAGTCAGATGTCAGGAGTCAAGCCAGGAAAGGATGCCAGGAAATCAAACCAGGAGGCAGGGGCAGGAAGCCTGAGGCTCAGCATCCAGAGCAGGGTGGAGCCCAGTTGTTCAGACAGCTTTCTGTTCCTATCACTGGTCTGAGATTCTGCCAATCAGACCACAGAGGCAAAGCCTCACACTGGTGCTGGTCTTCATTGGTCCCAGATAATTGTCAGTAAGCTGCCAGGTAGAGGGTTGCAATGCATCCACTACCATGAACCCTGCAGACCCAGGTTTGAGACCCAGTGGTCATGACACTCAGGGGTTCATTCTGTGCTCAGCTGGATGTTGTACCCACACCCCCTTTCTCTGGGGCCACTCTCAAAAACACACTATCTGTGCACAGGGCAAAACAGTGAGGCATTGCTGCCACAGGCTGACCTTGCTTTAGGTCACTTTCACTGCTAAAAAGAGGGTGTAACATGTAAATTCATTTTTGCTCCACTCCATATCATGCAACAGATGGGAACAACTGAGCCCACGATCTACCATAAGAGGTAGCATAAGCACTGCTGCCAGCCTAAACATAAAGCAAAACCAAAACAAGCAGCAAATTCTAACTCAAAAGTAAACACCATACATCAGGCCTTGAAGGTGCCCCAAGGCTGGGCTGTGGTGGGCTGCCAAAGAGAACAAAGCCCAAAGATAATGCCTTATTTCTGCGGTGAGTTCTAGGGAGTTTAACTCCAGGGACTGACAAAAGAAACATCCGTGTTGATCTAAGTTGCTATTGATACCAGATGAGAGCTGTTCTCTCTGGTAGGCAAGTCCCAAATTATTCTAAGATTTAAAGATTTTCCATAATGTCTTGATTTGCAACTCAAAGAAAAGAGAGGAGCCAGCGCAGAGCTTTGAGTACAGGAGTTACTAGTATGTGTTCACTGCAGCCCAGCTGCATTCTGCACTAGCTGAAGACTTCAAATTGTCTTCAAGAGTAGTCTTAAATAAAATGCAGCACAGCAGTCAAGTTTGGAGGTGAAGGCGGCATTGATCCCCAGTGCCAGGAATGGTCAAATGTACTAGAGAAAATGGACTACGGGCTATAGCTCCTCCCTGGAAATCCAGGAACCATGATGAATCGAATGGAAACCTGGGAATTCAAGCTATTTTGGTGAAAGGGGAGCGCACACGCTCAGTAGACAGTGGAGATACTGCATCTGTCTTTTCCTCTAACTGCTTCTGCCTGCCAACCAATGAGCATTTGTCTTTGCAGCCAGTTCACTTTCATCCAGATCTTTCTCTCAGTCACATATTGGGAAAACAGTGAGACTGTAGAGTCTGAGATTGATGGAAAGGGACCCATGAGCCAATTGTCAGTATATAAAGACTGTTGTCAAAATTATTGCTCAACTTTTACTACTGGTCTTACATATGCAGTACTACAGTAGAAGTAGATGGAAAAATACAACAAGCACTCCTTTGGTAATCCATATTCTAACTTTGCAAAGGACTGGTTGTTTTATCAAACATGAAAGATTTGTATGTCACTGCAGCAAAACAAGGAGTAAAATAATTTTCTATCTTATTGCTGAAATGCCAGGATGTGGTTTGAATACCAAGATGTTTGTTCCTGTGGTACCTGTCCTTGCTTCATCACTGACATTGGGTCCAGATTGATTTCAGTCCTCTGTGGCAGTTCAAAAACTGAGCCAAGCAAAACTGTTCTTCAAGCCCACCCTGGCAGCTTCCACAGAACATGGCATCTGCTCTCATTTGTACTCAACACTCAGCCAAAGCCTCAGGAACTCCTTTCTATGCTCCTTGGCAGTAGTTTCAGCAAGTATGCATTAACCGCTGCTGGCCTAAGGAAGTAACGAAGCATAGCCTAATAGAATGTTTTATAATTAATAAAACAACAATTAAAACACTGACCAGCCTTTGTCAGTTTCTTCAGTGAGTATCTCCGGCTGACTGGTAACACTGTCCCCCCTTTGAAGCTCCTAATAAAGCTTCAAAAGAGGGTGTGGGCATATTCTCACCACAAGGAGTGAATCCAGGATGGCAGACAAGAGTTGTTGAACTGGCACTTCGCAGCTTTTGCAAAGTTGAATCCTATTAGCAGCTGACCCAAACAACTCTTCAAATGTGACTCTTGAACCTACTTGAACATAACTTGAGTTCAAGGTTCAGATGATCTGTAAACATGGGCACAGCAACAAAATTCACAAACTTCCTGAAGACTAAGCACAGGGACCACCTAGACTCAGGGAGGAGTTGTGGTTAGGGAGGTCACCAAGCCCTTGAAGTCACCCAGGTTTAGCAAAAGATTCCTGTACCTATTGAAAGCAATGGGAGAGGCCCTATAGAGCTGAGAATGATATTCCACTCCTTCTGCCACCACATTCAACAAAAGCAGCTTGCTGAAGATTATGGTTATGCTTCAACATCTGATTCAACAGCAAATTTCAGAGACATGGAAGTATCAAAGAGAATGAACCTTGTGGCACATGAAAGTAAAATTAGTGCACTGGCAACTCCCAACACACCTTCTGGTCACACTACGAGTTTAAGAAAGTCTAGCTCACCGGGGAACTTGAAAACCGCTGTTGTTGAGGTCAGTGAGAATGAGCTTCCTTCCCACAGGCCCAGGCCTCACTTGGTCCATGCCTAATACCACAGCTCCAGCTGCAATGTTGCTAGTGACAGATCTTATGGACCTGATGAAGGGCAAGAAGAATGTGATCCATCTGGCCAAGAAATTCTGAATTATATGACTTTGAAGTTTATCTCCAGATCTTACAGAGCTAGAAGCGAGTGCTGGGCTCCATGGGAAGCTATGAAAGTTGCCAGCGATCATGGTATTAAAAATGTAGTGGTCCGGGAACACTTTGTCATAGCCACAGGAAAAATGCAGGCAAGCTCAGGAATTTCAGATGAACTGCCTACAGTTCTGAATAGTAGCCACCAGAGGCCACCAATTAGCTTGTTAAGTCAGCAAGCGTTAGAAGTTGCTGCTGCCTGCAGATCCTGTGTGCACCTGAAGCCAGACCACAGAGCCTGCCAGCAGCCCTGTGCTTAATTTGTGCCAGGGCTTACCAGGGCTGAGCCCCAGAACCTCTAGGCTTGGCAGTTCATCGCCCCATTGCCCCTGGGCTTCCCGCATCAGTTATAAAAGTAAAAACATTGCTTGAGCTCTGGCCCCTAGTTGCTTGAGCCCCAGCACCTCTTTCATTACAAATTAAGCACTGCAGCAGCCCCCCACATTCCCTTTGAAGTGGGAGATGTAAAGAACAGGATGAGGGAGCCAGAGGAGTGTGTCAGCCAAAAGAGGTAGCACGACTAGAGAGGTGGAATCTGGCATGCAGAAGCTAGGACAATAAGGAGAGGTGGAACACACTAAGGATAATCAGGGGTGCAAACTGTCACAGTGAAATGACCTCCATGCAGAGTAAGCATCCTATGGTCAGGAGGAAGATGCCCTCATTTTTGTGCGAGCTCATTTCCCAGTACCGCCAATCCTGAGTGCTCAAAAATCATGAATCGGGACTCCTAAATCATGAGATTATTTTTTAAAATCTCATTTTTAAGCCAACTACATGTTGGGATCTCTTGATTTGCCTTCTGTTTTTTGAGCTTTTTAGAGCTCGTGTTTTCCCTACCTCCATGAGGGCTAAAGCTTACTTATTTTGTAAATAAAAGCTAAGATTTTCATGTCATCACCTGACTCTATGAGCTGTGGCTTTAAGAAAAACCCCAAATATTGCACAGATTTGTGATAAAAATCACAAGAGGTGGCAACGCTGCTGAAACACAAACATCTATGGGAGGATCGGGGGCTCTTTCTTTCTAAAACACAAGATTTTTCCCCTAACCGTTTGATTTTCCAGCTGATCTCGTGATTTTTGTAGGTACTGGATATCTCATAACTTTGTAATATAGTAGCAAAACTGGCACCTCCAAATGGTATCCGCTCCCACTTCTATCCCTGCACAGCCATAACATATGTGACTTTAAAATTGTGAGATTTCACATACAGAAATCCTGCCACTGACCCAGTACTCAATCTTCCTCATCCTGGTCCTTTGGCTCAAGTAATTTGGGAGAAAATTCCGCAACTAGGGGAAGGAGGAGGAAACATTTTGCTGGTATGGTAATTGTTTTAAAGGAAGCTATTTGAAGCTGATCAGGGGATTAGAATACATTTTAAGAGTGGGCAGACGAGGGGTGATGTATTTATTTATTACTCATTGTTATCTACATGATTGCATGATAGTACAATTTATCAAAAGAATATAGGTATACAGCATGTACATACATACGCAATATATATACGCATACAAAGCACACACAGTTATGCCCTCAATTACACAAGTACAAGCCCATTAAGTCACTGGGGTTGAGTGAGTGAGAGCACAGAACTTGGCTGCACACAGAGTGGCTAGTGATTTTGGGTGCTCAACTGGAGTTGTAAGGCACCTGTTCTGCAGAAAGTGCTGAGCACCCACCCTTTGAAAAAGTAAGGTCCAGTTAGATCTCTCAAGTTGGGTACCCCAAAACTGAAGAACCCCAAATCCAGACACTTGGGAAAATCCTGGCCGCAACACTTATTACATAGTACCTATTTATAGCTATATTGACCAATATATCCCCAAAGAGATATTATACATAAAAATTGGATTCAGGCTTGAAGGAAGTTCCCTGAGACTCAGGCCCTTACGATATAGGCTCCTATTTGCATATGCACTCAATGTTAGAAAGAGTCTGTGATAGCAAAAAAACATTTAAAAAAATTATTTAACCCAATCTTTCTTGGATATTGACAAAATAAAAATATCTGTATTTCATTAGTACCAAATATACTTTCATGTTTTGTTTTCTAACTTACATTATGAGATAGTAGATTAATAAAAGACTAAACAGCAGCAGCAGGAGTGAGAAACCAAGCAAACTGAAGTAACAAAATGGCTCTAAATTACTAATCAATTATAAATCAGCGGTATTTTAGTCTACCAAAAAACTTGTTCGTAGCAAAAATCATGATTTCACCACTTTACTGTTAGCAAGATACAAGGCTTCTTATCAAAGCCCTGAGTTATAATTGGTTTGTACAAAACACTTACCAACTCTCCTGTTGTTGTTTGAAGCCTGTTTTTGAGCCACTGATGCCAGACTAAAAAGATTTGTTTTTTACTTTTTTAAAATGGATATTAAATGATAAAATTTCTACATGCACAATTTCGGCTGTAATCACAAAAGGGCAAATTTGAGGCCTACTGATTCCAATACAGCTTCCCCTGGATTACAGCATAACAGTCTGTGGATTACAGTATTTAAACTAGATCAATCATAATCCTCTCTTTAGATTAGAAATGTTTTTAATTGCATACACATAAAACAGAACTACTAGTGAATCATCAACTTGCTATTTGCTATGCCAATAAATTATACTTTTTACTGTATTAAAAGCAAGAATTTAGAAATCAAAACAAAACATCTCTTTATAGCACATATCACTCTTTTTCCCACTCAAGAAACAGCTTATATGTTTTGCCTCACAAGAGGTATTTTTAATTTATTACTTTTACAATTTTTTTCCTTTTACTGGTGAGCACATTGTATCATTACGGTCACCGGGGTTCTAGGAGATAGCACAGCAACTTCCATGACCAATCAGTGAAAAAACAGGCTGGGGAGAATGAGCATAAGCACCTGGACATATTCCACCAATACAGGAAAGAAAAAGATCATCTTGTTCACAAACAAAATTGCTCCACATACAAACCCACAACAAAAGGAGATTCCTACAACAACTGTACCCAAATGTTACTTAAAATTGTACCAAGTGATGAAACGTGGCCTGTTAAACAAGGGAAACCAAATTAAGGGAACATTTGTAGATTGACATCAATTTCTTGAAGCCAACCCTCTAAATTTGAATCCTAGAACTGAAACACCAATGGCCTATGAATTTTTTCTTTTACCTTCTTTTTGGGGAGGGAAGGGGAGATAGAAAAGAGGGGAGCCCATTTACGAAGGAACTTGTCATACTTCATCAAGAGATGCATTACTTTTTATGCAGCACTGCAAAAGAGACACAGGAGACCACTGCAATCATGAGGGTGCACTCTGATCTTCGTGCTGAGAATGAACAGAAGCCAAACCAGAAATAGTTTGGGGCAACCTCCAGGTAACACCTTGTTACATGATTATACTGCTGCCTGCTTTGTACTTGCCTTGCACCTTTCACCTCAGAACACGTTTCAGAGTGTTGCAATAATCTCTTGCTTGCTCCTAAACTGTCAGATCATATACCCTGTACAGCACTTGCGTCACTAAAATGGCTCATATAATAATATTGACAACCCTAAGCTTTCAAAACTCATGAGTCAGGCCCCCCAAAATCAGATGATTGTAAAAAATAATAATGGGCTTCTTTTAACTGGTCTTTTGATTTTTGAGCCCTTAGGGTGTGCTCTGGTCACGTTTTCCTACATAATCACAAGGGCTAGCAACTTTTTAAAATGAAAGCTGAGATTTCCATGTAATCACTTGACTCCAGGAACTTACGATTTACAAACACTGAATATCATAAAATTCACAGTAAAATCATGAGCTGGCAATTCTGAGGGCTGAGCAGGCTAATAAAGGAGAAAGTTTGTTAACTCACCTGTGTCTGGTTCATCAGCAGTGACACAAATCAGAATACCAAAACCGACGCTTTAAAATGACATTAGCCAAAAAACTTACAGGTTACTCACTATGCTCCCCATGATGCTAGTACTCAAACTATTGTCACAGGACCATTCATGACATGGGCACTCAGGCAAGGGCTCTCAGACTAGTACTATTGATTGTGTCTGTCTGCCCCACTCCCAAGAACTAGCTCTGAACAACAGTTTCACAGGCCAAGCTTGAAAAATGAAACATAAAAAGATTATTATGGTTATTCAGTCTCTGGAGGATCACGTTTGGGCTTTGATCCTGCAAAGACTTGCATGCATGCTTAACTTTATGCACAGCAAGTGGTCCCATAGACTGCAGTGGAACTACAGGCATAAGGCAAAGTCTTTACAGGATTGGCATCACTTGGGAATTGGGGTTATTGCTCTGACAATAACTGGACTTTAGTCATAGAACTGTTCTTCAAACAGAAAAAAGTGACAAAATATTCACCAAGTTTGTGTCATTTTCAGTCTACAAGTTTTAAAAAAAGCTGAAAATTTTGAACAAAATAATTTCCAGGACAATTTTTGGTTTAACTAATTTTTGTTTTGAAATTGTTTGGTTTTCCTTTTTTCTCCCACCTCTCCTTCTATTTTCCACTGGAAAGGGAAGGGAGCAAGGGAAATTAAAAAAAAAAAAAGAGCATAATGAAAAATGATAACAAAAAACTTTTTTACTTTTCAGTTTAATTGAAAACAAACTGATTTTTATTTAAAAAGAAATATCACGTTTTCACTAGTTTTCTGATTCTGAAAATCCTTTTTTTATTTAAAAATTCATTCACAAATTCCAACCAGCTCTATTTAGTCTATGTTTTTGCACAGATCTAATGACTCTAGCATTGCATACAGAAAATGATATTAATAGGCTCTCTATTTATGAAGAAACCTATAGATAAAAAAATATATATAGAAAAATTCCCTCTACTGAAATCCTGCTCCTGCATCAGGAACTAGTGGGCACCAGGGCAGTCCCACGAAAGCCAGAAGGACTCTGCAGAGGTGAAGGGCTCAGCCTCAGCAGATCTAGATGCAGGGACAGGACCCATCCGTACCAGCTTTGCCCCTGCAGCAGCCCAACATGCAAAAGCTTTTTGGATCTTCTTGGGCTTTGCAGATAGGGAGGTTGTCCTTTGTGCTGATGGAGGCAACTGCCTTTCTCCTTATGTGGCCTATCAGGCTGAAAATTTTTCTTCCCATCCCAAACCCAGGTTCTGGAGGTCGGAAAGGGAAATCCTCCCATCTACCATAGGAGAGCTGCCACATGCAATAATAATAATAATATGAGTCCCCTGTTACACTTCTGCAGCCCTTTCTCCCCATGGCAAGCACGTGTGATTGTTTTTATTTTTTGGTTAAAAATATAGGATGGGGATGGCCTACCATCCTCCTCTCCCTCCGCCTGAAAAGATGCAGCATGGGTTACTCTGATCCTAAAAGATTACATACCTGTTCTGTGAGGATCTTATTCTCACTGAAGATGCAAAATAAAATATAGAAGCTTTGTCTTAGTATATATCACCAACTTGTGAGTGGGCAGCTAAGCCAAGGAAGGTTACACAACTAAGAAGCTTTCAGGAATCACAGTACAGAGGCACGTGAAGCAAATTCTGCTCAGCAAGGAAGTATTACCAGTGTCTCCCCCTCTTGGTAAAGAACCATCTTCACTAAAACAAGAGAACGACTGAGAACAAGTGATTACATTATCTTATTCGCTATTACTCTAAATGAGGGTTTGGGAAGACACCTGGCTTCTAGTCATAGTACCATCTCTTCAGTCTTCTATAGGCTTTTGTTTCATTTTCATCTTGATCTCCTAACAAGCTCTCTAGGTAACTATATAATCAAGTAATCCTAGTTACTAGTCAGAGATCTGTTTTCTTGGTCCCTCCTCTGAATTGAAGCTGACAAAAGCAGTATCTCTACCGGGCGATCTCTCCTTCAAGCCCATATAGTGTATTTGTGACTATTTTTTTAAGTTATATTTTGGCTTTGATTGTTTGTGATGAAAAGCAAACATGTTTAGCCTCGCTTATTTGCCAAATGCTTTGGCACAATAGGAATCAGGAGCACATACTGTATTGTGATTGTGTTATATCGCCAGAAAAAAAATATTTGAAAATCTTTCTTGTCAGAGCTTAGTTTTACAGCCCTCCGCTTGTTTACAAAGACACTTTTTAGGTCAACACTGCTCAGCTGCTGCCAGACTTGTTTGCAAAACAGAGGAAGGTGTATTTAGAACTGCCTATTATTAAGGTTGCCTGACACTTCCTGTTGTAAGTTTTAGCAATATGGACTGAAATTTTCCATGCTGGGTACCTGCCTCAGACTGAATTTTATTTTATTTTTTGAAAATTTCAGCCAGAACAGTCCAGCCATTTCCGAGAACAAGACTGGGGAAAAAAATCTATTGTTTTACCCAATTTAAAAAAAAAATTGTGACCTTTTATTTGAGAAGTTCTAATGCCTCCACACTTCTTGAGAAAGAACCTGAGATTTAGCAAGAGGTGGCCTTTGTGACAGGGGAGGTGTCTTTTGCTGCCCCTGTCAAAATCCACCCAAATTTGACAAGTTATAAGCCTTTGAAATAAAAATCACAGTTCACAAATGCTCAGCCCTCCATACAGTTTTGCAACCCCGATGTGGCCCTCGGGCCGAAAAGTTTGCCTGCCCCTGCCCTAGGGTCTGATTTGCAGAAGTGCTGAGCACCCACAACTACAACTGAAGTCAAGGGGAGCTGTGCTTTGATCATATTAATTGCCATATAATGCTACATGCTCTGAAAGAGTCAGGTCCTTGGTGTCTCACACAGGGCACCCAAAATTAGTGAATTTCTTTTACCTTAATCTCTGTGCCTCAGTTCCCCATCAGAGGTGTATTGTGAAAACAAATTAATATTTGTGAAGCACTTAGATGGCATAGTGATGAGCACCACAGAAAAGCCCATAAGGAAATTAATAATTCTGTCGTCAGAGCAGGATTTGAATAGTGTATATTAAATAACGCCTGTGGCCACACATTGAACGATGGAGGAGAAAACAAAACACTGAATGGCTGCTCATTAAATGAGCATTGACCATCCTGTACATGGAATGAGTTAGGGGGTCTGGTGAGAAAAAAAAATAGATGTGATTCTGTAATTAAAGATTGGCTCCTCAGGCTCATGCACAAGGTGGGGATGAATTAAGGTTAGACAGGCACCCTTAGTGCTGGCATTTCCTAACTTTTGATGCTTGACTCTGCAACGTTAATAATTTCTTAACATAATTTGTGTGTACTAGACCAATGTACCAGCATTTTCTGTGGTTTCAAGCACACTTGTACACATGGTAGTCAGCTGCTTTGGCCATTAAAGAACGAATTCAAGTCTCCCTGTGGTGCGGGGGGGAGGGGTCAGATATTCCAAGACCATGAACACACTTAATCTACAGGGGGAAGCGATGGCCACATGCTTACAGAAAACCTCCTTTGTGTAGTATTGGCAAGGGTCTGTGAGAAGGCCTTGCCACTTTCTAATACATCTAGAGTGTAAATTAATCCATGCTGGATTTATCCAGATATTTTTTCTCTGAAAAGTTTAAATAGCGTTCAATTGTATGGAATATAGCTACTGTTAATGATGTCGTGAATGTATTTTTAGACAAATATAAATGACTCATAGGTTTACAAGTCCTTTTATGGCGCCTTTTCACATCTAATTCTAGAAGTGTGGTAATGGTGCAGTAAAACAAATGGACACAGTCAAGTCTTTTGTTATAATGGTGAACACTAGGAGAAAAGATGTTTAAAATAAGAGGAAGTACCCTAATTATATAGTTAGTCAAGTTTTCTGCTTAAAGCAGAAAAGATACTCTAAAATACTTTAAAATACTTAAAGATACTTTTAAGATACTTAAAGCAGAAAAGCAGAAAAGATACTTAAAGTAGAAAAGATACTTTAAAAAAAGATACTTTAAAAAAAATTGTGCACTATTTTTACTGGATGCTAGTGTTTCAAAAAGTGCCTACAGCAGTAGTAATAATGGGTTGTATTCTGTGTTATCACGAAATCTGTTAGGCAGACTGTGAGGATGTGGAATACTTTAGGAATATGATAAATCAGTTTGACAACACAGGTAACCTACAATGAATACATAATCACTTGTGCTGACACTGCTGGTACTTTGGAACTTATTTGAGAGTAAGTATAAAACACCAGTTATAGATCAGCAACAATTGTAAATTGATGTTTATTTACAAGCAACACAGGCTGAAGATGACTGCCACTATCCTATAACTGTTATTTTTAACATGCACTGTTCATATTACATAAACTCATTTAAAGTACTAATATAACATTCTCCTTCCCCCACAATAGGAAGGTTCTACTAACATGGCTATTAAGTAGGACACATGGAGAGATTAACTAAAATTCTCTCAAACCTGTGGATTATTCTGCAGAAGAATGTAACTCACCTACATTTGCAGGAAGTGGGGTATCCACCATGGCCCTCTTTTGTAAATGCTTTGTGAAGACTATTGGCATTTGCCACCAGGCCTGTACCATAAAGTTATGTTGGGAAAATATGCATTTCTCCTTATAAACTCTCCAGCCATAAACCTCCAATCTTTGCAGGTTTGCATCTAGTTTCTTGAGATGCTCACTATCATTCTTGCCAGCCAATGGAATGCCATCTAGTCAGTACTGTACTCCTGGGAGCTCTCTCAAAATCTGATCCATACCTCCACTTGAACAAGGCTGGTGTCAATGTTATCGCAAAAAGTGAATACTGGTATTGGTATGACCTTTATGTACCACTATGTTACCAACTCATGGGAATTTTCCTCCACTTGCATTTGTAAGTTTAACATAGATCCGTTTTGTAAAACTTTGAACTCCGGGCTACAGAAAGGAACTCTTCAGTACACTAGTTGCATAGTAGTTTTGAGATCTCCACAAATTCTTTAATGCTGGTTCAATGGGATATACCCATTTTCTGTGTGGACAGAGAGTATAATTTCTCCATTGAGTTCCAGATACCCAGGCCTACTGGTCTCATGGCATACAGCAGTACCCTTGTCTTGCAACACACAGGCTGACTGACTGGTCTACAAGTAAGCTTTACTTGTCTTCAATTCTCCAGTTCTCTCTTGAAAAGAGGTGCACATTTCTATAGTACTGCAGTTATACCTTTTTCAACTTTTACCACAGAAGAATTTGTGGGAGTTTCCACCAGTACATTTCAAACAGCATGATGTGATTTAAATCCAGATGAAAAGCATTTATATTATAAATTTTCAAGTTAGAATGTTGCATTGTGAAGTGACTTAAGTCAATGATTATTTAAAAAACATCTGGATTTAAATACCCTGGTTTTTTTAAATAATTGATTTAAATCACTTTTATGGAGATTTAATTTAATTAGAAAAAAATTTGCTATTGCCATTTTAGATTAAAATTCATTAAAAAAACACTCCTATTGTAATGTCACTACAAGCTGAGTACTTATTTAAATATGAAGAAACTGTTGTAAACAGAACAAAATATTGAAAATTTAAGGCCTCTGTCCTGCAAACACTTGCCAGCTTTAGCCACATTAGCTATGTCATTGGCTTTAATTGTGCTTAAAGTTATGCACATGCGTATGTGTTTGCAAGATGAGAGGTTACCGTTTATTTTTATTCAAAACTTTTATAAATCCAAAGCAGAATAAAATTTAACACTGCAAAAGTAACTTCAATGTTAACATTAAGTTGTTTAAAGTTTCAGTATTTAAACAGTTTAAAATTATAAAAACTTTCTCTATGGTCTCACTTATTAACATATCAGCATTAATACCATAATGCAACACTTTACACAGTTATAATCAGTGATCAAAAAAATCGTAAGTTAATAACCTATGAGTCCCATTACTCAAACTCAAAGGCATTTTCCTGCCCCTCAAAATTAAAATGCTCAAGAAGGAAAAACAACTTTGAAGCTTTGTTCCCATGCAGATTCTATTCTTGGATTCCACTGAACACCAGCAGAAGAATCCATAGCAGTTGAGACACCACTCTTGTGATCATATCTTTATTTTCTCAAAAAATGTTTACCTGATGTTACCACCACTGAGGAGCTATTATAGCTTCATCTGAGAGATAGTTTTCTGAAAAGAGGGAAACTTGGCATGAAATTATTTACTATTGACAGAAGACCACTTCCAACCTTCTTCTAAATATTAAAAAGGAAGGTTACATCTATACTGAAAAAAAAAAAAAGGTGTGTTCTTAACCTCTTGGTTAAAATATCAGGGAAGACACAGTAATTTAGCATTTAACTAAGGTTAGCAGAGCAAGTTCAACCCTTGGCTCACCCTATAAACTTTAGTTTGAGGCTTGAGCAACTAATCTGAGTTAAAAGCAGCGTTGATATGTCTTCACTGCTATTATAACCCCAGATTAGCTAACTTGAGCTAAGAACACACATTTTGTTTGCAGCATAGACATACCTTGAGTGGTGATTCCTCTGTTGTGAGTGGAACCTGGCATCTGTGAAGGATTGATCTTACATCCAAACAAATGACATGGTATTAAGTCTGATCATAATGATACACATTTTGCCAGATTCTAATTGCAATTTAGTAACGATTTTTTCAATCTTCTTCCACACTTCAACAGCTTGAGCCATTGAACATGACTTCCTGTGTAGAGGATCCAGTACCACTGTAACTGGTTTCAGTGTTGTTCTCCTTAACCTCTGAGGAAAGGACAAGAAGCAATGGCCTTAAATTGCAGCAAGGGAGGTTTAGGTTGGACATGAGGAAAAACTTCTTGTCTGGGTGGTTAAGCACTGGAATAAATTGCCCAGAAAAGTTGTGAAATCTCCATCATTGAAGATGTTTAAGACATCCTACCTGTCAAGAATGGTCTAGATCAGTGCTACTCGAAGTGGTGGTTCGTGGACCAGTGCCGGTCCGTGAGCCATCGGCTGCCAGTCTGTGCGTACATTGGAAAAAAAAATTGCTGGTCCCCCACATCAGATAGCTTGATAATATGTCTAGATAATACTTAGTCCTGCCCTGAGTGCAGGGGACAGGACTAGATGACCTCTCGAGGTCCCTTCCAGTCCTACAATTCTATGATTCTATGATTTGGAGCAATTCTTCAGCAAACCTCTTAAGATTAATATTTGTTACCCTCTGACAAACAGTCAGCTTCCTGTCTGTACTCTTCACAGAGATTCACTAATTTAGGCCACTCCAAAAGAAACTTCCAAGCAATCTGCAACAGTATTACACCCTACTTCCTGAGGCGTGACAAATGCACCGCCACATTCCTGTTTGTTTTTCCAAATAATCACCACTTTGCAGCTGTCAGATACAGAGTCCCCAATACTGCAATTGCAGCCATACTGGCAGATGGACCCCGAGTCAGTGGGGCTCCATGAAGGTGCAGGGATCTGCATCTGTGTAGCACATTGCAGGACTGGCTCCATAAGTAATAGGATTGTATATTCTTTCCTTCCAGCATATTATTAATAATGGCTTTCATCACAAAACTTGTCACTTGGCTCTTAGGTCTTTCACGCCTTTTGATTGTAGCATTAGGTAAATGCAGTTAAATATTCAGATGAATATAAATGACTGAAGGCACCAGTGCTCACCACAAAAGCAAACAGCTCCTCCTTCAGCAGTTCCTGTAGCACACACATTCACTGTACACAATACACTACCCATGTATATCCCGATACATAGTTTCTGAAAACTGAGCCACTGAAAGCCCTAACTGAGATGTAATCTAGTCAAACCATTGTGACAGTCTTCAACTTGTGGATGTTCGATATATCAAGAAGGTGGTGTGGGTCACAAATACAGCATGTGGGTTTCTTGCTTATCAGTTCTGTGTGTAAGTTTGTACTGTTATCAAAACACAGTATGTTAATAAGACCCCGGGACTTGTCTTATTTGGTGTATATGAACATTTTAAGTGGGCTTCTGAGAAAAAAAGACTATAAAAGCTGAAATTCTACTAACAATTAGGTACTAAAGAAACAGGTACAAAACATTTTAGCAAATTAAGACTATATAAATGGAAAGAAAGTAAACAGCTATCAACAAGTAAATCAAAATATCTATTTAAATTAGAAATAACTTAATTCAAATACAAAAATACTGGATGGAATTAAGTGAGGGTGTAGTAATTTTGCTGCTGTCCCTCAACTAAAATACAGCAGCACTCCCTATTTGCCTTGGGAATATTATGAGCTAACTAGAAGATGTAGTTTCTCAGCTTGTCCACGTAGACTTTAAACTTTCTTCATGATGCAAGTACTCATTATCTCCCTGCCCCTCTGGTCTAACCCCAACACTTCCTCCTCAAATAGCTTCAATGGCCCCTTCTTTCGTTCTGCATCACTCAAATGCAATGTCCTGAAATTCCAGATGTGCATAGCTCTTTCCACACTTAAATTCTGTCCCCATTTCCTCCTGCATCCCCCCACTTCTTCCTCACACACCTCAAGTGCCTTCTCTCCTCCTCCCACTTTCACCTTGCTTCAAACCCCATCTTATCCTGGGAATAGCTTCCCAGAAGAAAGGGTGGTTTTAAGCACCTACCTGCTCTTTGTACTCATGACCACTTTGTTTTCAACTGTATTACACTGTATACACCTTAGGGAGTGACAAACCTTTTGGAACATATGAGTTTCTGTTAACTTGTATTTGACATTACAACAATCATGCCATATTTATAAAGAGGGAGTTCTACAATGGGCAAGACTGAAAATAGAGAACATTGAAACAAAAGCAATGTACTGAAAACTGCAAGCACAGTACATAGCTTTTGTTTCATTCTCTCATACCCATTATACTGCTAATCATTGAAGATGTTTAAATAAGTTTTTCCTCCACCAGCTTAAATCTTCTGTTTGATACTACACTGAAGTCATAACAATCCTTTATGATATTACAGAGTGGTTCTATGGAAGTGATTTATCATACATACGGTTCCATAATTTTCCCAAGGGAGAAGTAGGAAGAAAAGATGGAGTTATTGTAAGAGGAAATTAAAACACAAATGTGTCTGATCAGTAGAAGGTGTAGGATGTACTCAAATCAGACACATTTTAAAAAATAATCTGTTTTAATGTTTTCCATAATGTGAATGTATCTCATTCATATAATTTCTAAAGTTTGTGTATGAGCAGATGCTGTGCCGCAAGTTATTGTTTACAGGTATAAGTTTGGTATGCCACAAGTTAACTATGTCTTAGGGTTTTAATTACCTCTCTTCTTAATCATGACATTGGCAGGTGTGTGTTTATAAAGTACTGTCTGTGCGACTTTACTTATTTTATTGTATAAAGAGATGCACTGAGATCCAGTACTTTCTGGAAAAAACTACTTGTCTTTTCACTCAGACTTTATAGCCATGTGGCAACAAGAGAAAACAGATGAAGCGGTAATAAAATTCTAACGTTATCCTTATGATTGCATTTTTTAACCTTGTAACCTTTTCTCTGTGCCATGACAGAAAAATGTAACATTGTCTCTATAGTTTTCCATTAACATTTGTCTCCATAAATTTGCCCTGACTGTTGTAAAACTGTTGCGATAATCCTAAATCCTGGTCAAGTGAACAGGGATTTAGTATTGTTATAAAACACATTGAGCCACATTCTGCCGCTTATGCTCCTGTTAAGTAATACATTTAACTCTGCATGCTGTCCCACTCAGGACCGGCTCTAGGCACCAACAAAGCGTCACAATTCCAGGGGCGGCATTCCGGCCACCCTTTTTTTTGGCTTGGACAGTTGCACTCCCGGAGCTTTGGGTGGCAAATTTTTTACTTGGGGTGGCAAAAAACCTCGAACCGGCCCTGGTCCCACTGGAAGTCCTACTCATCATGAGTAAGAGTGACAGAATTTGGCCTGTTATGAACAGTAGTTTCCCGCTCACTAGCTACACTATTTTTCAAAAACAGTCACAACTTGAGTTCTCTCTCTTTTCTCTTCCCCTAGGACAACAAAGTAATGTGATTTTGTAAAAGCTTCCTAGAATTCCCTACTGTTTGTATAGCACTAGCAAGAGTTTTGAATGCACACACAAGCATACATACAAATGAAATACCAGTGCTGTAAGATTATGTATTGTTTTAGTTATTTTTCAATTGTTTGATATCCACCTGCATGAATTCCTGATCCTAAAAGAGCATCCATGCAGGCAGTCCCCAACTCCCCAGTGTCGAGCCCCACTGTGCTGATCTACTTCCAGGACTGGAGCCATTGACCTTTCTTGATTTCACAATAACCAGTTTTCAACCTTATAAAATCATAACCAAAAGCATAATTGTGTGAATATCCATTGCTAGGTTCTGTTATGGACTAACTTCCTGCAATTTTGTCTATGTACATATACTAGACCTTTTTTTCCAGAACCTGTGAAAAAACACTTCTAAAAGCAAAGCTAAGCGTACTCTGATATACAGTAAATCTAAATAAAATAAAATAGCATAACCTTTAAAACTATGGGAAAATTCTTCCTTGATTTGCCCATTTTGGTCAAAGGGGGAAAATTTTTGCCCCACTCATCCCAGGGGAAGAGGGGAGTATAAACTGAAACCTTCCTTGCCAAAGCATCAACCCAAAGAGGCAAGATGATAAAAGTCTGATCTTAGAACGGAAAAGCCAATTCATCATTAACTATAGTGGCATTACTGCCACCACTGTCATTAGAGAACATAAGAAAAACAACATGCCGTGCAATCATTCATGAAAAAAAAAAAAAATCTATCAGTAAGTATGTACAAATTCGCTCGTAGATACGAAGAGAGGATGAAGTTCCTGCTATATACAGACATTCTGCTTACATCAGTTAGTCACTAATATTGATTTTAAAACATAACAATGACAGTCTTAAAACACAACTGAAATAGACATGTATTCCTAAATAATCTTAAAACAAGTCTTTATATAAACAAAGTGTTTTTGGGAGCCATTTGCAACATCATGGATATGCAAGGATCCCACTGAGACAGGCAAAGTAACTGCGTTTGACTCTAATTGAGAACCTGCCCAAGAAAGGTGACCAGATGTCCCAATTTTATAGGGACAGTCCCAATTTTTGGGTCTTTTTCTTATATGGGCTCCTATTACCCTCCACCCCATCCTGATTTTTCACACTTGCTGTCTGGTCACCCTATGCCCAAGACATTCACAGACAGAATCTGCAAACTCTCTTTCACAATTTTTTACACACACACACACACACACACACACACACACACACAGACTTCACAGCAATCTTTTATTAACCACAATTGTTTCTTATAATTTTAAAACATTCATACTAAAAAAGGATTTTTAAAATATTGATGATTGGTAAGTAAAAGAGGTTAACATACAGAAATCAATATGTAATATGGTAAGAATATCAACCTAACAATATAAGAATAGCCACACTGGGTCAGACCAAAAGGTCCATCTAGCCCAGTATCCTGCCTTCCGACAGTGGCAAATGCCAGACCCTTCAGTGAGAATGAACAGATCAGGGCAATTATCAAGTGACCAATCCCCTGTCATCCAGTCCCAACATCTGGCAGTTGGAGGCTTAGGGACACCCAAAAACAAGTGGTTACATCCCAGACAATCTTGGCTAATTGATGTACCTATCCTCCAAGAACTTATCTAATTCTTTTTTGAACCCAGTTACACTTTTGGTCTTTGCAACATCCACTGGCAAGGAGTTCCATAGTTCCTCAGATGGACTGCATATTGTGTGAAAAAGTACTTCCTTTTGTTTGTTTTAAACCTGCTGCCTCTTAATTTCATTGAGTGACCGCTGGTTCTTGTGTTATGTGAAGGGTAGATAACACTTCCTTATTCACTGTCTCCACACCATTCATGATTTTATAGACCTCTATCATATCATCCCTTAGTTCTCTCTTTTCCAAGCTGAAAAGTCCCAGTCTTCTTACTCTCACCCCATATGGAAACTGTTCCAGACCCTCAGTCATTTGTGTTGCCCTTCTTTGTACCCTTTCCATTTCTAATATATCTTTTTTCAGATGGGATGACTAGAACTGCATACAATATTCAAGGTGTGGGAGAACCATGGATTTATATAATGGCATTAGGATATTTATGGTCTTATTATCTATCCCTTTCCTAATGATTCCTAACGTTGTTAGCTTTTTTGACTGCTGCTGCACATTGAGTAGATGTTTTCAGAGAACTCTTCACAATGACTCCAAGATCTCTTTCTTGAGTGGTAACAGCTAATTTAGACCCATCATTTTGTATGTATAATTGGGATTATATTTTCCCAACGTGCATTTAATTTCATCTGCCATTTTGTTGCCCAGTCACGCAGTTTTGTGAGATCATTTTGTAATTCTTTGCAGTCTGCTTTGGACTTAATTGTCTTGAGTAATTTTGTATCATTTGCAAACTTTGCCACCTCATGGTTTACCCCTTTTTCCATATCATTTATTAATATGTTGAATAGCACTGGTCCCAGTTCAGATGCCTTGGGGACCCTATTATTTACCTCTCTCCATTCTGAAAACTGACCATTTATTTCTATCCTTTGTTTCCTGTCCTTTAACCAGTTACTGATCCAGAAGAGGACCTTTCCTCTTTCCCATGACTACTTACTTTACTTAAGATCCTTGGTGAGGGACCTTGTTGGATAGTCCAATTACCCTATATCCACTGGATCAACCTTGTCCACATGTTTGTGGGCACCCTCAAAGAATTCTAATGGGAATTCATGGTGAGGCATTATTTACTTTCACAAAAGCCAGGTTGACTCGTCCCCAACATACTGTGTTCATCTACGTGTCTGTTAATTCTGTTATTTACTCTAGTTTTAACCAATTTTCTGGGCACTGAAGTAAGGCTTAGTGGCCTATAACTGACAGGATCACCTCTGGAGCCTTTTTAAAAAATAGACATTACATTAGCTATCCTCAAAAAAGAACTAGATAAATTCATGGAGGATAGGTCCATCAGTGGCTATTAGCCAGGATGGGCACGGATGGTGTCCCTAGCCTCTGTTTGCCAGAAGCTGGGAATGGGCGACAGGGGCTGGATCACTTGATAATTACCTGTTCTGTTCATTCTCTCTGGGACACCTGGCATTGGCCACTGTCAGAAGACAGGATACTTTGGGCTGACCCAGTATGGCTGTTCTTAAGTTCTCCAGTCATCTGGTGTAGAGGCTGATATAAGCGATAAGTTACATTGCACAAACAACGAGGAGTCCTTGTGGCACCTCAGAGACGAACAAATTTATTTGGGCATAAGCTTTCATGGGCTAAAACTCACTTAATCAGATGCATGGAGTGGAAAATACAGTAGAGAGGTATAAATACACAGCATAGGAAAGGATGGGAGTTGCCTTACCAAGTTGTGGGTCAGTGCTAACAAGCCAATTCAATTAAGGTGGAAGTGGGCTATTCTCAACAGTTGACAAGAAGGGAGGGGAAAAAATCACCTTTGTAGTGCTAATGAGTTCAATGTAATCAAGGTGGCACATTTCAAACAGTTGACAAGAAGGTGTGAGTATCAGCAGGAGGAAAATTAGTTTTTGCAGTGACCCATCTACTCCCAGTCTTTATTCAGGCCTAATTTGATGGTGTCCAGTTTGCAAATTAATTCCAGTTCTGCAGTTTCTCACTAGAGTCTGTTTTTGAAGTTTTTTTGTTGAAGAATTGCCACTTTTAAGTCTGTTATTGAGTGTCCAGGCAGATTGAAGTGTTCTCCTACTCGTTTTTGGATGTTATAATTCTTGATGTCAGATTTGTGTCCATTTATTCTTTTCCATAGAGACTGTCTGGTTTGGCCAATGTACACAGTAGAGGGGCATTGCTGGCACATGTTGAGAATAGCCCACTTCCACCTTAATTGAATTGGCTGGTTAGCACTGACCCCCCCACTTGTTTTCAATTTCATATTTGAGTTCCTTCAGAACTCTTGGGTGAATACCATTTGGTCCTTGTCACTTATTACTGTTTAATTTATAAATTTGACACATCAATCAGGAACAGTTCCTCAGATTTGTCACCTAAACAAAATGGCTGAAATGTGGGAATCTCTCTCACATCCTCTGCAGTGAAGACAGATGCACAGAATTCATTTAGTTTCTCCACAATGGCCTTGTCTTCCTTAAATACTCCTTTAGCACCTCAGTCATCCAGTGGCCCCACTATTTGTTTGGCATCTTCCCGCTTCTGAGTAATTAATTTTTTTTGTTTTTAGTTTTTGTGTCTTTTGCTAGTAGTTCTTCAAATTCTTTTTTGGCCTGTCTACTTGTTTCCATAATATAAGAACTAGGGGCCACCAAATGAAATTAATGGGTAGCAGGTTTAAAACAAATAAAAAGAAGTTCTTCTTCATTCAGCGCACAGTCAACCTGTGGAACACCTTGCCTGAGGAGGTTGTGAAGGCTAGGAATATAATAGGGTTTAAAAGAGAACTGGAGAAATTCATGGAGGTTAAGCCCATTAATGGCTATTAGCCAGAATGGGTAAGGAATGGTGTCCCTAGCCTCTGTTTGTCAGAGGGTGGAGATGGGTGGCAGGAGAGAGATCACTTATAATACTACTGTGGTAGGTTTCTTTGGTATTTTCCCTCCCAGAACAATATTAAAATTTCTAGACACCATTAATGACTGCTTCTAGTCATGGAACCCACAAGGGGAGAGGCAATTCTTAATTTAGTCCTAAGTGGCGCATGATCTGGTCCAAGAGGTGAGTATAGCTGAACCACTTGGTAATAGTGACCATAATATAATTAAATTTATCTCTGTATCCCATCCTAAGGTAACATGTATCCAGTCAATATGGGAATAGTTGAAATCCCCCATTATTATGGAGTTTTCTATTTTTACATTCTCTCAAATCTCCCTGAGCTTTTCACAATCACCATCATCATCCGGTCAGGTGGTCAGTAATATATTCCTACTGCTATATTCTTATTATTCAAGTGTGGAATTTCTATCAATAGAGATTTCATGATACATTTTGATTCATTTCAAATTTTTAAATGTATTTGACCCTATGCTTTCTTTCACATATAGTGCCACTCCCCCACCAGCTTGACCTACTCTGTCATTCCTATAAATTTTGTACCCTGGTTTTACCATGTCCCACTGATTATTGTCATTCCTCCAAGTTTCTGTGATGTCTATTGTATCAATATCCTCATTTAATACCTGGGACCTTAGTTTACCCATCTTAGTATTTAAACTTCAAGTATTTGTATACAAGCACTTGTAAAATTTGTCAATATTTAGTTGTCTGCCTTTATGTGATGTAATTGAATAGGGACTCTTTTTCATTTGACAGTTTCTCTTGAGTTCTTACCCGTACTTTATCAATGTCTATCCTTTTCTCTTTACTAGAATATAGAGAATCCCTGTTAACAGATCCTCCCCTAAGAGATGCCTCTGTCTCAAACACGTGATCCTCCGAACCTGTCAGCTTTCCCCCAGCCCTTGGTTTAAAAACTCCTCTATGACCTTTTTAATTTTACATTCCATTCCATTAGTCTCTGTTGAATACTAAAATGTGGCAATGCCATATCTGCACTTTCTAAAACAGCAATTTGAAAAGATTGTTTCTAGTTCGGATTTTCCATTTTTAATTTAATTCTACTTCTCCCAGAACAGCTTTTAAAGACTAAAATATCTTAGGAATCCATGAAGAAATGTACACACAACCACCTCATTTTGCAAAACACACTGAAAAGTGGCTCCCCTGGTGCAGGGAGAAGTGCTGTTACTGGTGAGGAACTTTTCCAAAAGGAGTTAGTAAAAAAGAGACTCTAATAAGGAAAAGGTGAAGAGGAAGTCTACTTCCATATAATTCCTCAGAAGAGCAGGTAGCAAAACATTTCATCACCTTCTACAAACTGCAAGAGATCTTGTTTAAACATCAACTCACATCCTAAAATAATAACCGGATAGGTCTCAGGGTAACAAGGAAAACAGATTCGCTTTTGATAGTTAAGCTGAATGTGGAATTTCTGTAGCAAATTAGGTTATGACCTTTGCAATAGCTAAATGCACTAGAACATATAAATTAAATAGGACTGTCATTTGCCATCTTCTCACCATGACTAACAACTTTTTTCCCAGCATGAGATACTGAGCTGAAGTTTCACTGAGAGATGCCACCTCAGATGCTGGTGAACTTTGGCTCTTGTTCTGTATTGATGGTAACTTGAAGCCAGCAAACTTTGGGGGCTGGGAGCTTTTTCTTCACACCCAATTGAATCCAAACCAAATTTAAATTATATTTTGAAATAAAAATGTATTTGCTCCAGGACTGGGGTCCTTGCACAGTTTAAACTGGAGCTGAATTTATTTACAGCTGTGTGAGGTGGGGATTAGCCCAGGAAAGAAAAAAAAAACAGGGGAGATTCATTCTTAAAAATACCACCACCTACTTCACACTATAGTCTAGGTAACACTGACTCCAGATACCTAAGCCCTGCCAGAGTCCTCTGCTACAAGGACCCCACACACTCAGAGCCGAGAGCACATAAAGGACTTTTAGGGCCAGGCGGGCACTGAGGCCAGTCACCAGCTGGGATGAGTACTGCAGAAGAACTGCCATGGTTCATGTTGCCCTGTGCAGAGGAGCATTGCAGGGCAACTAGCTTCAAGACTGGGGAAGCTGTGCCTTCGCATCACTGCTACAGCAGGAAAACAATGCTACCTCTCTTACCTCCCAGAAATAGAGCGTGTGTGAGTCCATCCATCATACAGATAGAGCCTTGCAGAGTACACAATCAACCTTCCAGACACACACAGAGACTCCACCTAATAAAACTGCTGCTAGAACTATTTGATAGCATAATCCAACTCATTCTTCTACGTGGAAGGAAAAGCCAGGGCCCATCTTTAATATCTAATCGGGATAAAACCATAAAAGAAACCCTATGTTTGTACAACTGTGAATAAGTACTCCGTGTGCACAGAAACTCCAGTAACTAGGGCTGCAGAACAGAACTGGGCCAATTCCCCCTGCTAATCAACATACAGGAAAGAATATTCAGCTTCTCAGCCAACACAGCAGTTTCATCCACTGAAAATTACTTGAGGATCAAAAATTAAACCTGAATGCAACACAATCCATCCCTATGCACTGTCACTCCCCAGAGACAGCAATTCTGATCAGTGGAACCAACAACCCCCACCTCAAGCCCAAAATATATTCAAGATGCTAGATCAGCACCTAAACCAGTATAAGAGCAACTAGCAAGAAGAAATCAAAAACATAAACAAGTTAGACTGCTACAGACCCTTGCATAGAACCATCAAACCATCTCACTCTTGTGACATGTACAAAACTATGGCAGTCTCTCACCAAATACTGAATCAGTGACCACAAACGAGGTGAAAATTGGGGGACACAAAGTATAGCCCAAAGCAACCAATGTGGCAGAGAAGAGACTTACAGATCATGTCTCCAATGTCTCTGTGCCAAGGTCTAAAACAGAAGGAACTGCAACAAGAGGTATTTCCTCAAAATTATCATGAATCGCAAGAGCCTTCTCATCCAAACATCAGTGTGGAAACCCTGTGCCTGATCCTAGGAGAAAGGAGAGAGATGCCAGAGATGCCATTGTCCTGTGTAGCAACCCACCAAATGATCAGGAATAGGTACTGGCAACAACTGGCCACAGGTGATTGAATGTTAAACACTATGATGGGTGGATGTTATCCACCTCTGACAGAGAGCTGAAGGGTCCAGCTCCCTTTTACACTTTGGCAAAATTTGTACAACTTGTCATGCTAAAAAAGTCTCACTGGACTGATATTAATTGTGCATGGAGAGAGAGAGAGAGAGAGTGCACGCGCGCCTAGAAACAGACCCTGTGAGTGAGCATGAGAGGGACCCCTGCAGACTGACCCTCAGTGTGTGACATACAGTCTCACAGACTGACCCTCCGTGCATGGGACAGAGACACCCAGACAACCTCTGTGTGCTTGCCTGTACCACAGCCACCACAAACAGACAGACCCTCTGGGTGTGAAAGCCTGCTCCATAGACAGAGGGATGGAATGTGTATTGTGGAATGTGACAGAGACCCTCCCTCAAACAGACAAACTGACCATATACCACATACATGTATGTGCATATATACACATACATGGGGGACAGGGACCCCCCACAGACCAACTGACCACTCCTGTACAGGAGCACAAGTGACAGGGGCCCCACAGATAAACAGTGTCCCTCTGTACAAGTTGGGGGGCTAGGGACCTCCAGGGAACAGAGGGGGGAGTGTGAATGTGACAGAGGGACCCAGACAGACCCTCTGTGAGAGAGGCAGGGACTCTTCCAAAGAGAACCCTTCGGTATTTGAATGACGGGGATCCTCACACTCAGGTGACCCCTTTCCACAGCAGAACCAACTTGTGCCCACCCCCAGCACCCGGGAGTATGGCGAGAAGGTCTAGTGGGGACCCCCTTCCCTCGTTACAGAAATGCAGGCAGGCGCCTCCGCACGTACTGGAGCCGAGAGACGCACACAGCAAGCCCGGCTGCTGCTCCCAGCCCCGGAGCAAACCATCGCGTTTTTTCACTCAGTGAAAACCACACGCATTGTGACCCAAACCACATCCATATTGGGGGGAAATGCCTTGAAAAGCCCCTTCTGCCTGCGGGCTTTGCAGCCCCCTCGGTTCCCCGGCCCCGGGGAAGGAAGAAGAGACCTCGGCACGGACAGAAGCAGGCAGGGCAGCATCTCTCGCTGCGCCTCGCGATGCGCTCGCCTCCCCAGCAGCGGCTCCGCTTGCTTGGCGGGGTTTGCGGCAGACTGCAGCAAGCAGCATCTTACCGTGGGTAGCAGCGGCTCCATTTGCGCTCCTTGGTCTTTAATCTCCATGTTGCGAGCTGCCTCTGGAACGGACACTTTCCTTTGCAGTCTCCTCAGCGTGTTACATGCACAGCTCCGGCGGCAGCTCTGCTTAGTATTCGGATCAGGTAGCTCTGAAGCAGGAGGCAACTACACACCCCAGCTCGCCACAGTCACATGGCTCCTGCTCACTCATGAGGCTGTTGGCCAGATTGCAGGAAAAAGGTAAAAGCTGGATCTACCTGCAGGATCCTGCCAGATCCTGCCGGTTTTTGTACCCAGTCCCCCAAATTGGTACTTCACAAGACAGAACAAGTTTACCTGCTGCTACTGCACCAAGAAACCCACACCACGGTGCAACAGCAACACAAAAACCCGCATCTGGCACCGCAATCCTGCTGGATCCAGCCAAATTTTGGCCCCAATCTCCTAATTCTGAGGCATAATTGGGCAGCAGGTGCAGACAGTGGACATCAGTGCATCCTGGCACAACAGTGGTTCAAATACTTGGATCTGGCATCTGGATCCTGCTTCATCCACACAATTTTTGGCCCCCGGCCCACAAATTCCACTACTTAAGTAAAGAACCAGTACAGTTGTTCCTACTCCAAGAAAAAGAAAAAAAAACAGAACCTAAAGCATCCTTGTACAACAGCACTGCAAAAAAACACCACTCATGATTCACAAGAGGATCCTGCCAGATTTTGGCTGCAATCCTCTAAATTCTACTGTTTTAAAGAGAACATCTGTAGCCATTACTATTATCTCAAAAAATATCTAGACCCTGATGAGCTCCACTATAACAACACTGCAAAAACCCAGATCTAGCACCTCGATCCCACCAAACTTTGGCCATAAACCCAGAAATTGGGCCATCAAAAGAGAACTACCTTCTGCTAGTACATCAAAATAATCTGGACCCCAACACATCCTGGTGCCAGAAAACTGCAAAAACTCTAAATGGGCACCTGTATCTTGCTGGACCCAACTAATTTTTGCAGGTTTAATTCCCAGTTTTACCATCTAAATTTAGTACTTATACAGCTTCCCCTAGTCCACCAGAATAATCCAGATCTCAGTGGAGATTCAGAGCCATATCACAATCCAGTCTTTACCAAGCCCTCAAACCCCATGCTGATTGCTCCAAGTTCCTGAGCCAACAGTGAGATGGCCCCATTAGTTATCAATGCCAACATCTCGCTACTCAAGCCAAGGACAGCATCCAACATTGAAAGCGTCCACAAGACATTCAGTCACCTCACTCGGACTTCTAACTATGCAACTGCAGCACTGCCTAGCAAGCTACATGTACTGTAAACAGTTGAGCCTGGAAAGTTATCAGATCCTTCATTGCCCAAGCAGACTCCCAAAAGAACATGCACATTCACATACATATATGTGGATTAAGCATGCATGCTCAGACTAAGGAAGACTGCAACAGCAATAACAATCTCAACCAATCCTTCATCTCCTGTTGCCACTCTATCCTCCTGCCCCAAAAAAGGCAGTGATTTCGCCATATCCTGTATTTTATATGTCATTAACAGTCTAAAAGTAGAACAGCAAATAGTTTGTTAAGCCTCATCTCATTCCATCTCGAAATTCTGCATGAAGGAACCTCTGTGAAGGAATACACCAACCAACACAGATACAACTAGAGAGGTAATTCTGGGGGGAAGAAGGATTCAAAACAGCTTCTTATAAGGGAGCCATTTTTGAAGTTGTCAACTGATATTTATTATTTGTGCAGCATCATGTGTACTATGGCACTTCACAGATAAATATAAACCTGTGCTCCTGGCCTGAGAAAAGAAACAGAGGGTAAAAGCATATTTTATTACATGGTTCTGGTCTTCAATCATTAACATAGCAGAACCATTCATGTCACTAAAGTTAAGGCTGTGTCAGCATTTACACTGTAAAACCCTATTAGCAGGAGCTTATAATTAAGCTGTAAAACGTCACTCTGTAGTGAAGCTTGAGAAGGAATGTTGCAGTCTAAAAATGATTTTCCTTCTTTAAATAAGAAGATTCATAAATGAGTTTATCGTTTGCAAAAGGTACTGGATTGACAGCCCCCCGTCTACAGAGCAGGTATGTCAACGAGCAGCATTACTGCAAGTGTCCCTGCTCTTCTCTGCCTACATGTCTTCCAGGAATAAGAGGGTAGTTAGGTGCCTATTCAGTCACTGTCTTCTTGCTGCAACTGCCAGATAAGGTACAACTTACAGCCATTTGTGGTGCTGCTTTGATGATGCAAACACTTGACCACTAGAAAGTAGACTGACACAACCAAATCGTTTCAAAGGCCACCTAATAGCTATCAAATGGCATCCAGGCCCTGATCCAAGAAGTTCCTCTGTGCATGTGCAGGGTCTGTTGGCATAGGGCAGCTTGCAGGATCAAATTTTAGTCATTACTGACGGAGAACATATGTGAAATACTGAAAAAGCGCTGCATCCCACTATCAACCTCATCCCAACTTTAAAGATGGACCTAGTTTTGTGAAAATCTGTTTGGATTTTTTGAATGATAAGAACAGCTATAAAAATTAAGTTACATGTTTTGGATTCACATATCACCTCAGGACTCACAGTGGACCTGCAAACTAGTATCCAAGGCCAAAATATTGTCCTAGAACCTTATTTCTTTCAAATGTGTAAAGATGCCTATAACATAGTACTCTTAAAACTACATTGTAAGAAACACATCATTATAAAAAGCCCAATGCTATAGCATCTCCATGCATGGAATGCCTGTTAAAGCCAGTGTGGGGACGAGGGGAGAATCACACTATAAGGCCTTAACGGACTGGGCCCACACTTTTGTACTTAATTAGAAATAGGTAAGATATTGAATATTTAAAATCATGTACATGGCAGAGAGATCAGCCTAACATTCCATAATATTTTAAAACCATTGTAACTATTACAAAAATATTCATATGCAGAATGTTTCCTGTTTGTTTCACATCTAAATTAAACTAAATTAAGGATGACACTGTACAAACATAGTAACACAGAAATAAATACCAAGCTATATGTCAGGAATACGTTTGTTATTTATTTGGAAATAATTGACAGCTTCCCCCACCACTATTTCCTTTCCAACTGAAAGGTCTGAGTTCTCTGTTGCCCCTGCAGAGGCTTGCTCTATTATTAGGAAAAAGAAAAGGAGGACTTGTGGCACCTTAGAGATTAACCAATTTATTAGAGCATAAGCACCCTATACCGGAAACCTACTGACCGCTATTCCTACCTGCATGCCTCCAGCTTTCACCCTGACCACACCACACGATCCATCGTCTACAGCCAAGCTCTGCGATACAACCGCATTTGCTCCAACCCCTCAGACAGAGACAAACACCTACAAGATCTCTGTCAAGCTTTCTTACAACTACAATACCCACCTGCAGAAGTAAAGAAACAGATTGATAGAGCCAGAAGAGTTCCCAGAAGTTACCTACTACAGGACAGGCCTAACAAAGAAAATAACAGAACGCCACTAGCCGTCACCTTCAGCCCCCAACTAAAACCCCTCCAACGCATTATTAAGGATCTACAACCTATCCTAAAGGATGACCCAACACTCTCACAAATCTTGGGAGACAGGCCAGTCCTTGCCTACAGACAGCCCCGCAACCTGAAGCAAATACTCACCAACAACCACATACCACACAACAGAACCACTAACCCAGGAACTTATCCTTGCAACAAAGCCCGTTGCCAACTGTGCCCACATATCTATTCAGGGGACACCATCACAGGGCCTAATAACATCAGCCACACTATCAGAGGCTCGTTCACCTGCACATCCACCAATGTGATATATGCCATCATGTGCCAGCAATGCCCCTCTGCCATGTACATTGGTCAAACTGGACAGTCTCTACGTAAAAGAATAAATGGACACAAATCAGATGTCAAGAATTATAACATTCATAAACCAGTCGGAGAACACTTCAATCTCTCTGGTCACGCGATCACAGACATGAAGGTCGCTATCTTAAAACAAAAAAACTTCAAATCCAGACTCCAGCGAGAAACTGCTGAATTGGAATTCATTTGCAAATTGGATACTATTAATTTAGGCTTAAATAGAGACTTGGAGTGGCTAAGTCATTATGCAAGGTAGCCTGTTTCCTCTTGTTTTTTCCTACCCCCCCCCCCAGATGTTCTGGTTTAACTTGGATTTTAACTTGAAGAGTGGTCAGTTTGGATGAGCTATTACCAGCAGGAGAGTGAGTTTGTGTGTGTATGGGGGTGGGGGGATGTGAGAACCTGGATTTATGCAGGAAATAGCCCAGCTTGATTGTCATGCACATTGTGTAAAGAGTTGTCACTTTGGATGGGCTATCACCAGCAGGAGAGTGAATTTGTGTGGTGGGGTGGAGGGTGAGAAAACCTGGATTTGTGCTGGAAATCACTTTAGATAAGCTATTACCAGCAGGACAGTGGGGTGGGAATAGGTATTGTTTCATATTCTCTGTGTATATATAAAGCCTGCTGCAGTTTCCACGATATGCATCTGAGGAAGTGAGCTGTAGCTCACGAAAGCTTATGCTCTAATAAATTGGTTAGTCTCTAAGGTGCCACAAGTCCTCCTTTTCTTTTTGCGAATACAGACTAACACGGCTGTTACTCTGAAACCTGTCTATTATTAGGGTGACATGGACCAGAAATGCTGTTTTAGCCAGCCCCAAACATTGAAAAATCATGAGTGAGGCCCCTAAACATCATGAGTTAAAAATCATGACATTTTAAAAAATAATAAATTTGGAGTTCTTATTCTTTACCTTCTAGTTTTTGAGCCTGTAGCATATAATTGAATCCAGGCTTAGCTCTACAAGGACTAGAATTTATTTTTTTTTAAATGAGAGCTGAGATTTTTGCAGGAGGGGGAGAAATCACATAATGAAACTGATGTTGAAGAACAAATCAACATCCCCTCACATTCAATGCCTTTAGTGCACTGGAAATTGCTTTGCAGTGGACTGAAGAAAGCAAGAAGAAAGCAATGTAGTGCACCATATTGCAACTTACTCACTGCACCTACTGTAATTTTGAAGTGTTCAATTTTACAAATTTCTCAGCCCCCAAAGTTCATAAAATAGGGGTTCTATGGTAATCATTTAACTCCATGATCTGGGACTTCAAGCAAGAACACACTATATAGTGTGACATATGCAATGAAACCCAGACACTGAGCAACACTGAGCACTACATCCATCTTTTAGAGTTCTAACATTTCAATAGTGCCAAGGATAATTAAAATACTTTTATTTCATATTTATGCCAGACTTTAACATAGTCCTTATACATATTTATGATGGTGTTACATAAACATGATAATGAGGGTTTCCACTTTTAGATTTATGTTGATAAAACTCCAAATTAAACAGCTGAAAAAAGAGATGTTGTGTGTTTGTTTACACCAGTAACTAACCTAGTCCCCAGCTAGCCTCAATCTTGGTGAAATTTAAAAAGTGGTGCAAGTCCACTTTTGTTCTCCCCCAAACTTAACCCTTTTCCCTCCTCCATCTGTACTGAGCACAATTCCGACACAGCCCTGGATCAAGCTGAAGTTTTTAAGACCAGCTGAAAACCATTTTTACTCCTTAAAAGGGACACATTTTTAAAGGGTTCAGCCCATTCTCCCATTTGGGGCACAGTTAATTGCAAGCATAAATGCTAGCATTGAACTATCTACCTACCTGATGTTTGGACACAAAATGGTTAGATAACTCACTACTACTATAATATGTCTTTTTAATAAAAAATTTTCACCCTATTCATGATATCTTATTGTATCCCTTAGTGCTTAGATACTGAAGGTGAAGGTGAAGTGCTTAGATATTGAAGGTGATATCCTCCAACTAGAACTCAAGCAAGAGATAATATGTAAGTAAATGGTGCTACTCATGCAATTAAAGAGGACTTCCATGAGACTTGCAATATCAGGCCTTATATCCTTTACTGTGATTTGTATTGTCATTGTATGTTTGTCTTAGTTTTCATTTTATGAATATATCAAGTCATGCTTCAGTACAGATTTACTTTATGTATTATTGTTTATTTTTATTTCTTATAAAAATGTTTTAGAATCCTAGAAATGTAGGACCAGAGGGGAGCTCAACAGATCATCTAGTCCAATCCTCTGCATGGAGACAGGACTAAGTATTATCTAGACCAGTGGTCAGCAACCAGTAGATTGCGATCGACTGGTCGATCCTGGAGCCTCTGACAGCTGATCGCGATCTCTGGCCGCTAAAAGTCCAGTGGCGCAGCAGGTCTAAGGCAGGCTCCCTGCTTGCTCTGGCCCTGCGCCACACCTGGAAGCAGCCAGCCAGCCCCGGGGGGCTGGGGGAGGGACGGGGACGGGAGGAGCAGGGATCTCCATGCACTGCTCCTGCCTGCAAGCACCACCCCTGCAGCTCCCATTGGCCGGTAATGGAGAACTCTGGTCAATGGGAGCTGCGGAGGCGGTGCTTGCAGGGAAAGGCAGTGCGCAAAGCCACATCCTCTCCGCCCAGGGGCCACGGGGTGTACTGGCCTCTTCCATGAGTGGTGTGGGGCCAAGGCAGGCAAGGAGCTTGCCTTAACCTCACTGCACTGCCAACCAGGAGCTGCCGAAGGTAAGTGCCGCCCAGCAGGAGCCTGCACCCCAACCCCCCTCCCAGAGCCTGCACCCCCTCCTGCACCCCAACAATCTGCCCCAGCTTGGATACCCCATCTGCACCCAACCCCCTACCCCAGGCTCAGCCAGGAGCCCCCTCCCACCTCTGAACCCCCCAGTCCCAGCCCAGAGCCCACATCCCAACCCCCTGCCCCAGCCCGGTGAAAGTGAGTGAGGACAGGGGAGAGCAAGGGAGGACGGATGGAGTCAGCAGGGTGGGGCCTCATGGAAGGGGCGGGGTAGATCATGGGTTATACTTAAATTCAAAAAGCGATCTTGTGCATAAAAACGTTGGAGACCACTGAACTAGACCATCCTGACAGGTGTTTTTCTAACCTGTTCTTTAAAACCTCTACAACCGGCCTAGGTAATTTGTTCCACTGCTTAACTACCCTAAGCTAACCTAAACTGCCCTTGCTGCAGTTTAAGCCCATTACTTCTTGTCCCATCCTCAGTAGAGAAGGAGAATGCTACTTCCCCAGTTATAATTCTAGCTCTAGTGAGAGGCCCTGAGATTATCAGTTCTTATCCATCCATTAGAGCAATATACATTATTGCTAAACTGGGAAAAAATTGCTATCTAGTAGCCAAAATTTCTTTCAGCCCATTTCTTGCTACAATGGTACATCATACAACTATGAAAAGAGCACTCATGTAGCGTTCTCAATTCATATTGTAATTCATGCTAAAGTAAATTAGTTTGAGGCATCCAGTAGAATATCCCATCTATATACTTTAGTACTAGGAACTTGTTTTGTTTTTGTTTTTTCAAACTCAGACACCAACTCCATGATAGGATGCGGACAGAGAAAAATGCACATTCTGGCATCATTTTCTGCCTCCCGATCTGCAAATAAATAACAATGTGATCCATTGTGCTGCCTTTGTGACAGGTAGTGTCGAGTGGTGTTTCCCATGTTATTGGAAAGCAGAGGAGTTTGCTCTGTTGCTAAAGTCCATTGCCACTATGGCTGAGGTAATTTGACTCTGCTCTGTTTCAGCTGAAACAAAGGCGGCAAGAAGGTCCAGTATTGGTCCAGCTTTGTGTACTGTTCGATGGTGATTTATGCCCCTTTTTCTGTGCACTAATATAATTTGCCCTGTGTGTGAAATCCTATTTACATTTGTGACACATGACCAGAAAGGGTTAAGCATCCTGCAGGATAAATTACTCAAATTCAACCCTTAAAAACATATGGGTAGATAATATTTGCGTTTTTGTGTATTTACATATATATTGGTAGAGGTCAACAATGTAATCAAACAGTCCCTGTCTATGCTGTATTCTATTAATTCAGAGATCAAAAGGACATCTTAACATTTAGATGAACTGTAAACATAGGATATTGCTGTATTCATCTCTCTTTGATATGTATAGCAAATCTTCTGCAAATGGTGAAAAAACAGGCAAAAACAGGAAAAAACTGCCTTATGTTAATCTGTGCGAATAATTACCAGCAATGCTTAGGAAATGAGTGTCTATTGTTCGCCAAGGGACTCTGAGCTGTTGAAGGCCTGAAACCTGTATAAAAAATGGCTTGGGTCCTGATCCTGTTATCTCAGATCTGCTTGAGGCCTCATGCAGGGGAAGCTTAAGCGACAAGGACTGAGATCCCATTTCTAACTGGCCCGCCCTGAACACAAACATTGAACTATAACCTATGGATTATTTCTGAAAACTCATTACAACTACAAAACTCACCATCTCTGCTATGAATTTGAATCTCAAGAATTTTATTGAGGTCTGTATGTATATTGATCTTTTAACCAATTCGCTCTTTTTTAATAATTTTTACTTTAGTTAATGAGAATTGACTGTAAGCATGAATCTGGTAAAATCTGGAACATTCATTAACCTGGGAGGTAATGGGTCTGATTCTTTGGGATTGGTAGAACTTTTTTATATGATGAATAAGATTTTCAGTAATCCTCATCATAAATGACTTGGGTTTCTGGGTAGAGGCCTAAGGCTGGGTTGCTTAAAAAGAACTGTGTTGTTGGTTTCTGAGTAACCAGTGAGGTATTATAGAAGCTGTTTTGTGCTAGCTTGGTAAATCTTGGTAAAAACATAACTATTGGAAAATCCAACAGTTTGGGGGATTGCCTGCCCCATTCTTTGCAGTTCATCCTAATTGAGTGACCCCTGAGACTCCGGGTCACAACATTCTTTAGCCATGTTACGTAATTTCGAGAAACATATTACGATTTGCACCTGACTAAAATCTTAGCAATGGGGAATCACAGGGACCCTTTCCTCCAATGTCTACTCACACAAGTCATCCCATTGTTGTCGATGGCGATCTTCATGAGAGCAGCATTTCCCAAAAGATGGGGCATCCCTCTGCACAGAAGTCGCTGAACATGGATGGGGGAAGAGTGTGGAAAGTGTATAAATGACAATATGTAGCACTTTAACGCTACAAGGCAGGGGTTAAATGTGGTGTGGTCAGTTTTATTTTCCCAAGGAAGGTTCAATCAATCAAGAATTTGGAAAACAATGTCTGTATTCTGGTTTTAGACTTTGTGCCAGATTTTAGCTGTTCACTCAACTGGGCCCTATGTCAAGTTAATGTGCTACTGTAAGAAACGATTTAAAAATATTTACAAATTGAAAATTCACCTTATTAAAAAATGTTCACAAAAATTATCCAATTGTGCGGCTAAAAGAAAGTCAGATACTGCACATGCAAGATGTCACTAATTTAGGTCACTAAGCAGTCATCTTTCCTCACCTGAGTAGTCTCATTGTAGTCAATGGGATTTCTTAAAGACATACTGATTCTAAAGCCAGAAAAGGCCACTGTGATTATCTAAACTGACCTAAACAGAGGCCATAGAATTTCACTGCGTAATTCCTGAATCAGGCCCATAACTTCTGGTTAAACTAGAGCATATCTTTCAGAAAGAGATCCAATTTTTATTTTAAAAGTGAAACTCTACCATATCCCGAGTTAAATTACACCAGTGGTTAATTACCCTCATTGTTACAAATTTGCATCTTATTTCTAGTCTGAATTTGTCTAGTTTCAGCTTCCATTCAGTCATTGTTATCCCTTTATCTGCTAGATTCAAGAGCCCTCTGCCATCAGAAATTTGTCTCCATGGAGGTACTTACAGACTGCGATCAAATCACCTCTTACCCTTTGTCAGGGTTCGTTCCCCACTTTGAACTCTAGGGTACAGATGTTGGGACCCGCATGAAAGCCCCCTAAGCTTATTTCTACCAGCTTAGGTTAAAACCTGGTACGCTGCCACCACCAAGCGATTTAACAAAGAATCAGGGAAGAGACCACTTGGAGACGTCTTCCCCCAAAATATACCCACAAGCCCATACACCCCCTTTCCTGGGGAGGCTTGAGAATAAACAAGATGAGCACAAGCCAGCCTTGGATTTTTAAGATCTAAAAAACCCTGTCAGATTCTTAAAAAACAGAACTTTATTAGGAGAACAAAAAAAGATAAGAGAACAACTCTGTAAGATCAGAATGGAAGATAATCTTATAGGCAGTCAGATTCAAAACATAGAGAATCCCTCTAGGCAAAACCTTAAGTTACAAAAAGACACAAAAACAGGAATACACATTTCCTCCAGCACAGCGAATTTCACAAGCCAAAACAAAGAAAACTTAACACATTTTCTAGCTAGATTACTTACTAACTTTACAGGAGCTGGAGGGCTTGCATCCTTGATCTGTTCCCAGCAAGGGTATCACACAGACAGACAAAAGCCTTCCGCCCCCGCCTCCAGATATGAAAGTATCTTGTCCCTTCATTGGTCATTTTGGGTCATGTGCCAGCCAGGTTACCTGAGCTTCTTAACCCTTTACAGGTAAAAGGACTTTGCCTCTGGCCAGGAGGGATTTTATAGCACTGTATACAGAAAGGTGGTTACCCTTCCCTTTATATTTATGACACCCTTCTCTTGGATAAACTAGATTGAGCCTCTTTAGTTCCTCACTGCAAGGCAGGTTTTTCAGACTTTTCATCATTCTTGGCACTCTTTTCTGAACACTTTCCAGTTTGTCAACATTCATTTAAGAGAGTGTGGACACCAGAATTGAAGGCAGCATTCTAGTAATGGGCTCACCACTACTGTAGCATGTACAGACATAATACCAAAACCCCTCTTAAACTGAGTCGTCCCCTGCTGCTTCATCCAAGGATGATTTTAGCTCTCTTAGCCACTGCACCACTCTGAGTTTGCAGCAGTGAAGGTTGCAAGATCGGAGCTTTCAGTTACATTTATGATGGCAGGATTGAAAGGCAGATAAGGTTGGCTGTGCCTTTATCTATTTGTACATTTTTAAAGTTACACATATACATGTGCTTATAAAATTGTATTTTGATGGTATTCCCTTCTTCCCATCTTTCATGTCACTTGTCTTACACTGAAAGCTCCTTAGGGCAAGGACTATCATAGATTCGCAGATTTTCATGCCAGAAGGGATCATTATGATCAAGTCTGCCTACTGTAGAACACCATAGAATTTCCATAGAATTTCACCCAGTTAGTATGTTGACATGTGTGTTCATATAGTGCTAAGCACAAAGAAGTCCTGATCAAGCTTCTAGAAGCTACAATAATGAAATTAATTACATTCCTCACACAGTTCTCCTTTACTGTCAATCAAAAAGAGCTGAAATATGTATATTCTATAAATTGTTTTATTCATAGATTTTATCGTACTGTATTGTTATATTTCCTCATTAATAGACCTCAGAACCTATATGGCCTACATCACCATAGGGGGAGTGCTCCCAAAGATTATAAACAGTAACAATATGTACTGTAGCTTTTAATCACAAAGTTAAAGACTCAGGCCCAGTTCTAGTCCCATTATAATACAGCTTTGCACTGCTCAGGTAGTTCAAGCTGCCCTAAGTCTGCCTAAGCAGTTCCCTGGGCACTCTGCATTTCTATACCACCCTCTTTCTGGCACAAGAGGTGCAGGTGGGGAAAAAGGGATGTGACCAGAAATCCTTTATACTGCAGTTGCCAGAAGAGTCCCTGGCAGCTGGTGAAAGTTAGAGGCAATCCTTGGGCTGCTCTAATTTAACTTCAGGCACTGACCCAGTCTCCAAGCAGACCCATCATGGGGAAGTATGAAGGTGGCTTAAAGCCACCTTAGCATGCCTCAGGATGGGGGATGCCGAATGCTCCTCAACAGCAGTTCAGGATCTGGGGCTCACCTTGCAGACTGGTAATGTAGAAAGTTTATGATATTAAGGAGAACTTGTCATGACATTAAGCCGTATTTTAACTAAATAGAAAGTTGGCTCTCACAATGATTTTTCATTTACTCTGAACATTTATTGGATGTTAAGCCCTCAATTTTTTTACTCACTAAGGAAGATTGAAAAACCCAAGTGTGCTATCCTTTCACAATTTAATTAGTGCAGGCCCTCCTTAATTCCAGGCAAACATAAGAGGAAAGAACAAAAACAAAGAAAGCAAGAAGAAACAGGTATGCGTCAGATCATGCAAACCTTTGCTCACATGGCACTTGAATGGGACAGCGTGCATGAGTAAGAACTATTCATGTGAGTAAGGGTTTGTAAACTCTGGTTCTAGCTGAGCTCTGGCTTTGACAGTTGGCCAGGCTCCTTTGGTTTCCATCCCTCTCCTCCTGGGCACACATCTAAGCAGCAAGTCTCACAGTTATTGACAAGCTCGTACAGTCCTGTTAGCCCTTCAGGTTCAGTGGCATTCATTCTTTCCTCATCATTGCTGCCAGGCAGCTTTAAATGATGGTAAAATTCTATTGTTCAGGAACAGTCCAGGAATATTGGTTTAAGAGTCATCTAATTTTAAATGCCATACAAATGTCCAGCTGCTTCTTCTTTCATATGGCTGATGTAGAGCAGCAACTACAATATCACCTGAAGTTGATTGAGCCAAATGGCTACATAAGAGTAGCAGAATTTATTGCAGTAATGCCTCCTTCATATTTATAAATTGGGCAGTAGGTAGTGATATGTTGGTCTGTCATGGGGACCCACACTCACAGATTGGGGAGTCCTTGATTTTCCATTTGTGCATTAGATATCCACATCTACCATGGTTGGTTCAAATTCACTTCAGAGTTGACCAAGATGACCATAGAAGGTCAAACTCAGGAGCCTTCTGCGTGGGATCTGGCAAAAGGTGCTTATTTTTTAAGTCTTGTTTAGCCCAATCTGCTTTCCAAGCCTCCTCCTGATCATAGCCTGATTGCATGAGGCTACACAAAAGTCCCACAAGCCTTTCTGGGAACATAAGATGTTGCAGGAGGAAGGGGGGGAATTGTCAAGGTCTTGGTGCATAGGTCCTTCTCAACAACTCAACAAATCCTAAAGGTCCTACTCAGGGCCCTACAACATGCCAAATAGGCCGTGGAATAAGAATCCTACAACTTAATGTTGAAGGACTCTCATTGGCAAAATGCAAGTACTTTGTAAACTTGCTGAAGACTTACAACATCGATATCCTCATGTTGCAAGAGACCCATATTGGCAACGGCCAACAGGCTAGGCGCTACTGTCTCTATGGATACAACCTAACAGCTAGCCATTATCATCCTAAATAATGGCTTGGCAATATACATAAAGGACACCATCACAGATTTTAATGTTATTCCATCAACCGAAGGGGAGACTACATTTACCACAACTATCAAAGTAGGGGAGCTCCACATTACCAATGGATATAAAGCCCCTAGCACAAGATGGCCAAAACCAGTGCTACCCAGCACTCCTAGTCCATGAATCTATGCAGGTGATTTTAATGAAGGGTGATGGCCAGAGCTAGCTGGGAATTTTTCAGTTAAACGTTTTTCAATTGGAAAATGCTTATTCATCAAAACCAAACTTTGTGTGGAAACGTAGTGTTTGGTGAAGCTTTCCTCAGGTCCAGGATGGAGTTTTAAGGGGAGACCCACCCCATAATAGCCAATAGCTCAATGCTCTGCCTGAATCAGAGCAGGAACTTGACTCCAGATCTCCCCGATTCCAGGCGAGTTCCCTGATCACTGGGCTTTTGGTTTTTCTAAAAAGGTTCAGGTCACTTATTTTGGGGGGAAATTTTCAAAAGTTCTATTTGTTTTCCAGTCAGCTGTAGCTCTGGTTCTATTACAGAGAACTCCCATTACACAACAGAGAGAGAGAGAAAAACCATTTTTTTCTTACTACTGTCTTTTAATTGCTTCTGTTACACCCTGAAGATGTAGTTTGATTTGGACATTAATTTGTCTTGTAAATTTAGTGAGCTTTTTAAGCATATCCAGTATAGTATTCACCTATGTGTTTTGCCATCAGGATTCTGTAAAGTCGAAGATTTAAATCAGATCTTTTGTTAGCGATAGCAGTTATGTGGTCAGATGCCAAATTTACATTCTGCAAGAGAGTGCACAAAAGCCAATGTGATGCATTAGCTTTGTTGCAGGATCAAAACTCTCTGGTCTCACACAAAGCAGGAGAGCCTGTAAGATAAACTTCAGCCACCAAGGAGTGGGAAGTAAAGGAGAGCAGCTCAGTAAGGCAGCAAGGAGAAGCACAGGGAAGCCTTATAGAAGCCTTTGAAGCAGGACAAAATACTGGTGAACACTGAAGAAGATGGAGGAACAACCAGGAAGGACAAAAACATAAGAAATGGGATTGAGTGCATTAGTGTGATGAGGTCCATGGAAAAATTTGCCAAGAAAGAAAGATAAGCTCTACAGTGCTTAAGTCTCTCACATTTAGAAGTCTTGAAACTATATTCAATGACTGGGGTCTATGCATATCTGTTAGGCTGATCTTTTTCAGAAAAATTGAGACAACTTGGGCCCTGTCAGATCACACAAGGTTTCCAGATTTAATAGCAAAATGACCAAACAATGATTTGTCCAGTACTTGAAATGGGACAGTGAAAGCACTATACATTTAGCTTGGTCTGCTCATCCTATACATGCCTGAGACACACTCTCAAGCATAAGCAACAGTAAATAAAAATATCGTCAGTTTTGAGCGTTCAAGTTCTGCATAGGAATCAAAAAGTTGTTGTTTTTTTTTAAATGGAGCTTCTCAAAAGATAGTTTAATTTGCAGCCTTATACGGTTTTTGTACTCCAAATAAAAACCATAAGTGAATCCCTCAAGATTAATCCAGGAGACATAATTCAGTAATACATTTCTGTAAAATATACCCAGTATGGAAACCAATCATATATGCTTCATGACTGCTTAAGAGAAAATAAAATCTCTATAAACTGAGAATCATGGTAGTGACTGGATTCAACTTAGAAAGTGAGCACAACCATTACTATCTTGGTAAAAGACCAAACTTGTTGACTAATCTTGCTGCCATTAGCATCAATTAAAGTTTTTCCATGGATTCCAATGGTAACAAGATTGGAACTTGGATTAGGAATCTTATGTTTAGCCCTGACAATATCATCAAGTACTAGGAGTGAAGCCCTGGCCCCATGGAGTCAGTGGAAGTTTTGCCTAAATCTTTATTCTTCTTGGGGGTTTGCACAGACCTACATGTTTTCTGTCTTGTCCAAAAATCATTTTAATAGGCACTTTATTTATGGAGAAAAGCTAGCTGAAAATAAAGAAAATTCTTCTTTGTTTTCTAACAAAGATGAAGCAGAACAGTTAATTTAGGTGTGATTTACATAAAATTGTAGATGCCTGTAGATTTGATTATATACTAGAAAACAGACTTTGTGGCCGAGTACAGTGGTTCTCAAACTAGGGCCACCACTTGTTCAGTGAAAGCCCCTGGCAGGCCGGGCCGATTTGTTTACCTGCCGTGACCGCAGGTTCAGCCAATCGCGGCTCCCACTAGCCACGGTTCACCACTCCAGGCCAATGGGGGCTGCGGGAAGCGGCGCGTGCCAAGGGATGTGCTGGCCACCCTTCCTGCAGCCCCCATTGGCCCGGAGAAGTGAACCGTGGCCAGTGGGAGCCACGATTGGCCGAACCTGCGGATGCGGCAGGTAAACAAACCGGCCCGGCCCGCCGAGGGCTTTCCCTGAACAAGCAGCGGCCCTAGTTTGAGAACCACTGTTCTAAATCATACTTCTGCTATACAGAGATGGAGGAGGAGTTTTCCTAAAGATGATGAGAGCTTTAAATCAGGAGTTCTGGATGAGAAAGATCAGCGAACCAACTGGAGTTGGGAGGGGATCCCCACCAAGCACCTCCTCATAGTGACATGCCTGACATAGCCTCCTGTTCTCTGGCCTCCTCTCTGCTCCCCTCATAAAATGCAGCCACTAAGATCCTTTGCCCATCATTCTAACCAAATCACACCCTACTAGAGTCCCTGCTCCACATCAAGTTCAACCTTCTTGTTCTCACCTTCATAACTGCCCCTTACCACGTTTATCTTCTATAAAAGCACAAGAACAATCTGACAATTCCTTCCCATTTGACCTTATCATATGAATTCCACGTTAAAAGGCAAAGATTTTTCCAGTTCTCTTTTCAGAACATGAGGCTGCATGAAACAGGGCCTTCTGTCAGTAATAGCAACACTAGCAGAACTGAAATACAAATGGAGTGTATTCATCCTGAAAAGTGGCCAACTCTGGTAGATAGCAGCAGGGTTTGAGAGAACTTTCCACAGCATGCAACATTATCTACAAGTGCAAAACATTTTATAACTTGTATGAGAAATATCTGTCTGGCTTTAAAAGTCTACACCAGTGACCAAATTCACCTGCATTTTCTACAAGGCTAGCAACCACACAGATAAGTATTATGTACAAAAATTAAAAAAATGAGGAGTACTTGTGGCACCTTAGAGACTAACAAATTTATTTTTTTTCCTCTTTTTTTTTTTTTTGCTGATACAGACTAACATGGCTACCACTCTGAAACCTGTATTATGTACAAAGGCACTCAGAAGACCAAGGCTGAAATCCTAGCCCCCTGGAAATCAGTGGTAAAACTTCGATTTGATTTCAATGGGGCCAGGACTTCATCCACATGATGAATGCATTATAAAAGTCTAGGCAGATCAGAAAGCACATTGTGGAGCCCAGAATTATTTTTATAACAATAAATAAGCTGAAGATTCACACATGACTACTAAGGCTCGCTGTTCTGTATTCTGTCACTGCACCAGCCCTTTAAAATACCTGTCTACGACATAGTGAACCAAAATAGGCCTTAAAAGTTTACGGATGCAAGATAACTATACAATGAGAGTTATCATTTGTGAATGTAATTCTTTGCTAGAAATACAGTTCCTTATGAGAAAGGATGATCATTTAATTCTGTCAAGTGATTCAATCCTAGGAGCAAGATTGTCCTTTAATTCTATGGTAGGTTCTAGGATTCACAGCTGCTATGGATAGGAAGAAGACTTTCCCCAATCCTGTCAGGGTGGCTAATCAGGAGATTCTGGCAGAGTTTACTTTTTCATCTTTCAGCAAACTTCGGGAGTTGATACTGCAGTTCCTATGTAGTCATCCATTGACAGCCTATGTAACCCAGGCCTGAAATCCTAAAACATACAGCACTAATGTTTCCTGAAGGTAATTTGTGGGAAATGGTTGGCACATAGTCTAGAAGACTGAACAATATGCAGTTACAAATATGAAATTATCCATTTGACCTTTAGCGTACAGATCAGTAGTGATGAGAGCATGACACCCATTCTCAGTCTTCTCATGATCTTCCATAACTTTTGCAGAGCATGATAAAGCTATGCAATAATCTTTTCCAGAAGAATTTCTTACAAGAAACACAGTAATGCAGATATGAATTTGCTTGAAAGTCTAGCAAAGAGTTAAGCAAAGAGCAAATCATAATACATTTTGTCTCCCATCATGTTCTCAGAGAAGCCATTGTCACTCAATGATGGTGTGCATTTATTTTCTTGTGGATTTCACGCACGGTCATTTCTAAAATACTACATAATTCTGCAACTTTAGATGGTTATATTGTTGCTATGTCCAAACCTTTTTCACACTGGGGAATGAGAGGAACATTTGCATCCAACCTGTGAGATCTTCAAAAGTTGATCTATAGCTTTAGACTGCTCTACAAAAATCTCTCTCATTATAAGACAATTGTGATAGTCTAGGAGTTAAACTCTTGACTCCTTGCTACACAATAGGGCATTATGCCCTTCAGAATGGGAGGTAGAGGCCACTTTCTTCTGACAGAAATTGTTTTTATTGGAGGGCCTACCTCCTAGTCTCCTCTTTCTGTGGTACATATAGTCTAATCTCCTGTGGGCTGTAATACTTTAGTCTAATTTTGGTTGTTGGGTTTAGTGTACAGGTGCTGTGTGGCATTGGTGGCCTATTGTATGCAGGAGGTCAGACTAGATGATCTCATAGTCCCTTCTGGCCTTAAACACTATTACTCTGTTTTCTCCACCAGGTGGGGCCGTTTAAATTAAACTTTCCTCGCATCCCACTGCAGTCACTATAAATCTACTTCACTCTGTTGTATAATAGCTAGTTTCTAAACTGTCTTGTAGCTTCCACAGTGTTATATTCCTCCAATTGTTTTCTTGTCACTCTGGCATATTGTTCTTCCTCTGCAATATAGCAGGCAGTCCATCTAAATTCTTTTGACCAGCCATTTAAAGGGGAGGGAAAGTTGTTTAGCATGTCTTCTGTGCCATTCAAAGGACCTGAATCTAAGTCTTCTTGAACACATTTTGCCAAATCAGTGTGTATGCTGTAAGAAAGAGTTTCCATAAGAACCTTCCTGTTCAACAAGGCTGAAAAAAACACAAATACTTTGAATCTAGATCAGGATCTTGTTTGTGGCTGTTTGTGTTAATGAGGCATATTTTTTAAAAGGGAGCAGCAACAACAGTAGTGTAGGTATTAACACCAGGATTGGTTCTGTTAATTTATGGAGACCACAGAGGAAGAGTACATCCCAGAGGAGCAAAAGCTGTGGAAATTAACATTTATATCTCTTGTTATTTTCTACATTTGCTTTAGACTTTATTTTAGGGTATCACTACTGTGGATCAGTGTCCATGTGACCTCACATTATATGTCAGATGGTTGGGATACATTTTATGATGCTTGCATTGGACAAATACATACAGTACTGGATATCTGCAAGATTGTTGTCTGCAGCACTTTTGCTCCAGTAAAGTGAAGCAATCTGTCCAAGTGTCCATTCCCAGTATAATCTCTGTAGCTTTGTGCCAATCAGTGTGATTGTAGTAAGAGGAAACCAAATAACCTACGTAATCTAGCTGAAATACAAAAAGAATTCAATGTATCAGAGGTCCTTGCTTCTGATTGCCAATCTTATAACATAAAGTCTAATCATACTCGGCGTTTCAGAGCTTCTTTTAAAATAGAAGCTAAAACAGTTGAAAACATCTCTTCAGCATTCAAAAAACAACAATGACAACAACCACCGCACCACCTATACTCAAATAGGGAATAGCTAGGTATGTAGGAAAATAAACAAGTATTTGTGCCACAGACGCCAATTATGCAGCAAACTGATGGGAGGTGGGTTGGATTATCTGTGTATCTTTAGTCTTCTCATGACATCGGTATTACTGGGCTCAAAACAGAGGTAACAGGGTGAAATTCTATGTCTTAAAAAAAGAACCAGACATAATTCACCCTTGTTAAAATTAGGTTAGCTAATGTTTTGTCACAACACATCATAAGTGTACTTAGTGGACTGATTTACATCATATGATAAAGCCATTCTTTATATATTCAAAATATAAATCTCCAGGAAGATAGAATCATAGTATGATACCTTTCAATGCGAATTTCTATTCACAGCTATATCATTAGTAACTCCCTGATAGAGTGACAAAAGAAGAGTGTAAAATAAAGAGATCCTGATAAGTTATTTATAGAAGAAAACTAGCAATTACTCAGTATATGACTAACGCATTTTACCTAGAGGTCTATCTACTGTGAAAAGACTGAGGGAGCTGTGATGAATAAAAAGCATGTGGGGTTCTCATGGAAATAAATAACCAGTATATTCAATAAGTAAAGGTTCATCCCATGACAATGCAAGACATTTGTGGAGGACACTCATACCTTTCCCATCAATTCAACCACCTCCTACAACAAAACTACATTTACAAAAGGACTAAAAAGAGTTATCAGTCAGGGCGTCTTTACCACCAAGCCATTAAGAGGGAACATAATGTTCACATTTGATCTAGAACAAAAACTGAATATGAATATAAAGTTTGAATTCCACACCCTCCAGTGACTGCGAGAAATCTAAAATAAATACTATCGCTCATCTGAATCAAATAGAAAAATGCATAATGGAAGAGTGTTCCCAACTACAAACAGAAACCCACAGAAATACTAATTCAGCAATATTAAAGGCCTACTTTTAACCACATAGATAAGTAAAACACAACTTTTCTAATATATGCTTGCAGTATTGCAAGTCCAGAGTAGGACAAAGGAAAAATGCAGACACATAATCCAATATCTACATATAATCTAATATCTACAATTTTTACAAGTGCCATGTTGTTGGCAGAATCACAGGAGTTAGAGAGGGGAGAGACTGGACCAACAGATCCATTGCCCTCCTGGTGCATTATTCTCTGCAATACATATTCTAAGCTCAATAAACCTGTTCTGCCCTCTGCTGCTAAAACACCGGAATGACCAATTGCATTCACAGGTGACCTATTGCCTCCTGCCAAGCTGTCAAAACCTCCAGCGTTCCTCAGATATCTTCTATGCATTTTCAAAACACAAAAACTTGCAGTACATTTTAAAAAGTGAAAATGTGAGGGTAACACAATAAATTGATAAAGAAGATATACTGTGCTGATTGAATTGTACTGGAGCAGAAGGGGAGGAGGAGACAACCCAGGAGGGATAGAAGGTTTGTGGGAGAAAAAGCTAACTTTCTCTGCCACATAATTTGGACATGATGCACCACATATGACATGGGATCTTGAATACAGTGTCTATGGATCAGTTAAAATCTTGACCTAACAGATGTCATACACTGTGCTCTGAAAGCTCACAGAACTCAGGCTCTGGACTGCTAAGGGACCAGTGAGTAGAAGCTAGCAGGTGTAAGATCCATTAACACGGGCCTTCTGCTGACAGCTTGGTGCATCTACAGCAGGAACTGACAGCAGATCAGAACCCCAGTTAAGTTTCAGACCACTGATCCCTGCATATCCAGGGCTTTACAGCTCAATTAGCACCTTGAATTGCACTCGAGGTGGTAAGTAGCCAGTCCAGCGCATGGAGTACTATGCTATATGCTCATAACATCTAGAGGTAACAAGCCTAAATTACTGCAAAATGCTGCTCGGAGGTATTTTTCCAGAGTACCTCCAAGTTATGTGTATTGTGTTAATTATCCTTGAGGTTACAAAGGCATGGATTACTGAGGCCAGATTCAGAGGAATTCCGGGTCAGCTACAAACACACACGCAAAAAATGCAGCACCTGTTAATCCAGGAGCAGCAATGAATACAATACAGGCTTGAGGCTGTAAATTGTATAGATGCAAGTCAGACATAAATTTCTAATAAGAGAAACAGTTACTATCTCTACCTAATCTGTCCGTTGGCATCATTTACATCACATCCAGACTGAGTCAGTTTGTCATCATCCATGGCCCTGCTTCTAGCGGACACTGGGAAAGGAGACTGCTGTATTTACATGTGATGACACAGGGGTGGCTGATCTGAGTCCTATCTACATAACAGTGGCACTGTATCTTCTCACTATATCTTCTAGAAGCCACATTCTAGAGACGCATTGAACAAGTGCGGTGGCAGGATGGAGACCTACATGGTAGGACTTAGAGAGAAAAATGTCTCCATGTCCTTTGAGGTCCCTTAGAAAGGAACACCACAAACCCAGTGAAGGTCCAGGAGATATGCTTCCACACAGAGGGAATTAAACCCACTCTCCTCGATGATTTTAAAAAGGAAATTTTTTTTTAATTTAAATTGGACTTAATTATTTTTTAAAATCCTATTCAAAATTAAATGAAATTGACAATCTAGGTCAAGGCCTAAACTCATAATTAAAATTATTTAAACTAAATACAAAAAAAAATATTAAGTAGCACATGTTTGCTGCCAATTAAAGAAATTCCAAACACTGAAGTGGTTGAAGTCACTACCTAAGCATCTGGACTGGAGTTTGTTGAATTGCTGAGCCAGCTTTTATGCAGTGTTGTAGCCATGTCAGTCCCAGGATATATTAGACAGACACGCTGGATGAGGTAATATCTTCTTTTGGGCCAACTTCTGACAGTAGTAGCCTGGTCTGCAGGTGCACAAAGAATATTTTCTTCATTTCAGTGTATTCAACTAGATTGTCTCAATGACTATTTCATTTAAAATTAAGAAGTCAATTGGGACTTGAAAAAGCAGGAAAGCTTGTTTTCCTCTTCTAATCTATTAATAAAATAGAGATGCTCAGTTCTAAAATCTTGAAGGCTATGTAAACTGGAAACAATCCGTTTAATTCACTAATAACTATAGAGAAACGCTTTTAGCTTAATAAGTTGTCTAAATGCAAGTGTATTGTAGCTAGCATATTTAAGGTAGTTTTATTTAGTTAAAAATTCTATTTCATGCATTTAATTTGAATGTCTATCCAAACAGAGCTTGACACAAATTGTAAGCAAAAAAAATTATTCCAGTAAAAAAACATTGTTATATAATTGCTCAAATAAGGGTGTAACCTCCTAGTTAGCAAAAAGAAGCAACAAATTTAGTGTGAATACTACTTAGATGCAAATCAAATGTTTTAATTGTTACCAATGACAGTCAACCTACCTTTAGGAAAAGAACTAAAAAGTACAAAAGCAAAACAATTAAAATCAATGATTTAAGTCAAGTTTTCCTGCTTGCTGATTTAAATCAGGATTACAATTGGTGATATAAATTGCTTTGATTGAATTCAATGCATCTGCTTCCACAGGATTCTGTAGACTAGTTAATAAAACCTCTGTCAATTTTTAAGACTAAAGCTCATCACTATAATACACCCATGCCTTAATCCAGAGTGATTGAAATCAAGTCAATCATGAAGTTTGGATGTATCTGGACACAGTAACTGGCAAAGTTATCACCATTTGCCCTGCCCTTCTGGTAACAAAGTTCAATCAAAATTTCAGCATAAGAAAAAAAGGGGGAATTGGTTTCCCTTTAAGAAAGCCGACAAAAGCAACCACTATGGGTACTACTCTCACAGGTGCTGTGCTTTCTTCTAGTTCGTTAGCCAACCCTGAGGTGAGAGGAGCATGTTATTACCATGGTTGCTGATTACTTTGTCCAGTCATTAAGATATCATAGATAAAGAAAAAAACCTCCTGAATAAAGAGCTAGTTGAAAATTTTCCACCCAAAAAGAAAGTCTCACATTTCATTTTTGTTTTTGTTTTTTAAAAGAAAACTGAAAAACCAAAACGAGGGGTTTTTTTTTAAATTGGGGGGGAAAAAATCAGTTTTCAGTAAAATTTCAGTTTTTGGCACAAGATACATTTTCAGTAAAATATTGTTTTTTAATTTCTGCCAAAATCTTTAAAAGAAAATGCCTACCATTTTCCAGAGAGATCTACTTCAAATAAAAGCACAGTATCAGCTCTGACCACAACGCTAACAAAGCCATTCATGCTGTTAAACAACATCAAGTACCAGTTCTCTATTTACCTCTCTCATCTACCACTTAATATTCTAGAAGTGGGTCTGTGGTAGATGTAACAACTACTAATGAACTTGCAGACTTCACTATCACAAAAGAAATGAACAAGAATTCAGTCAAGATATGGAAGAGGAGGATATTAAATACTGTTGCCATTTGTTGTAGTTTACAGCAATTGTGATTAAATCACATCAGTTCAGCCTACCAAAATTTGCAAAATCCTTCTTGCACTCTTTCTGAAACATCAGCTCCATAGCTTTTTGAAGCCCTATGCTGAATGATAAATATCTGATGCATAACATGCAACGACAGGAAAGGGATAGGTATCTTAGACATACAGGCTGGTAGTCAGAAAGTGACTAGAACTGTCAGACCACCTGATGCAGTGCTCCTGTCTCATGACTCTAACCTGTCCCAGCTGCAGAACAACCAACATCAGACAATATGCAACACTCTGCATTAGGAATTGTGACAAAGATGACACTGCAGTCAACTAACTTGCGGCAGCAATATGTACGTGTAAATGATCCTCCCCCTGGCATATCTGACCCCGGATTTTTATCCAGAAAGTAGTACCAGAACAGGAGCCTAAACTCTTGTTCAGTACCTGAGATATGAAGTTTATTCTTTCATCCCCATACATTGTGGAGATAGTATGACAATAAAAAAATATGTCCAATTTCTGCAGAGTCTAAATCCAAGACCACAGCTTATTAATCATCCTTCCTCCATTCACTGTTCACATGTCCCCTCCATAGGCCTTCACCTCCCATCTTTCCTTTTTTAAATCACACATATTACGAAGCCTTGTATTTCACAGAACATACACATGCTGCATGAAAATATTAAAGTGGTCATCAGCTGTGTTTGCCGAGTCTGTACACTAGCACTCAGACAGTCTTAGAAAATGTAGACAGATAGTGGCAACTTCATTTCAAAAGGCTGCAAGCGTGTGGGAGCTGAGCAACACTATAGCTAGGGCCCTACCAAATTCACTGGCATGAAAAACTGTCACGGACCATGAAATCTGGTCTCTCACTGTGAAATCTGGTCTCTTGTGTGTTTTTACCCCATGCGATACAGATTTCATGGGGGAGACTAACATTTCTCAAATTGGGGGTCTTGACCCAAAAGGGAGTTGCTGGGAGGGTGGAGGGAGGGGAAGGTCACAAGGTTATTTTAGGGGTGTTGCAGTATTGCCACTCTTATTTCTGTGCTGCCTTCAAAGCTGGGTGGCCAGAGAGCGGCAGCTGCAGGCCGGAAGCCCAGCTCTGAATGCAGAGCCGCTGCCAGCCGTTGTATGGTATTGCCACCCTTACTTCTGCATTGCTTTCTTCAGAGCTGGGTGGCCAGACAGTGGTGGCTGCTGACTGAGGGCCCAGCTCTGTGGGCAGTAGCACAAAAGTAAGGGTGGCAATATTATGCCATGCCATTCTTGCTGCTGATGGTGGTGGCTCTGCCTTCAGAGCTGAACTCCTGGTCTGCAACTGTCGCTCTCTAGCTGCCCAGCTCTGAAGGCAGAGCCACCGCCAGCACTGCAGAAGTAAGAGTAGCAGTAATGCAACCCCCCCCCCCCCACACACACACACACACCCACACACACACACCCCACACACACCCCTTTTTTGGGTCAGGATGCCCTACAATTGCAACACTGTGAAAATGTCAGCTTTAAATAGCTGAAATCATGACATTTATGACTTTTTAAAATCCTATGACTGTGAAATAGACCAAAATGAACCATGTATTTGGTAGGGACCTAACTAGAGACAAAGACTCATATCAGAGTCTTAGGCCTTGTCTACACAAAGGAACTTTACCCCAAAATACTGAGCTAATGTTAGTCAATGGTAACCCTAGAGTTGACAGGACTCCTTCAGCCAGAACCATTGTCAAGGCTTTTAAAATCTATTCAGGTTTCAGAGTGGTAGCCATGTTAGTCTGTATCAGCAAAAACAAGGAGGAGTCCTTGTGGCACCTTAGAAACTAACAAATGTATTTGGGCATAAGCTTTCATGAGATAGAACCCACTTCATCAGATGCATGGAGTGGAAAATACAGTAGCAGGTGTGTGTATATATATATAGTACATGAAAAGATGGGAGATTTGTGTCCATTTATTCTTTTGCATAGAGACTGTCCGGTTTGGCCAATGTACATGGCAGAGGAGCATTGCTGGTACATGATGGCATATATCCCATATATTCAGGACACCATAGCCATGTCCATAGGCACTGACTTCGTCGGTGCTCCGGGGCTGGAGCACCCATGGGGAAAAATTGGTGGGTGCTCTGCACCCACCAGCAGCTCCCCGCCCCGCTTCCCCACCCCAGCTCACCTCCGCCTCCGCTCTGCTTCCCCCTCCTCCCCTGAGTGCGCCATGTGCCCACTTTTTCCCCCTCACTCCCAGCGCTTGTGCTGCAAAACAGCTGTTTCATGCGGCAAGCGCTGGGACGGAGGAGGGGGAACGCAGCACGCTCGGGGAAGAGGCGGAGCCGGGGCAGGGATTTGGGGAGGGGGTACAATAGGGGCAGGGAAGGGCAGAGTTGCGGCGGGGACTTTGGGGAAGGGGTTGGAATGGGGCGGGGCAGGAAGGGCATGAGCACCCACCAGCACCTGGGAAAGTTGGTGCCTATGGCCATGTCTCAGCTATGATTCCCACTGGCTTTAAACTAAGGCTAGCCAGAAAACAAATTCGGTTTCCAAAAAAGCATTGAGGTTTTCACTCTGATGCAGAACAAAAATGAGACCTTTCAGAATATTTCATGAAAGACACCCTACCCAAAATAGCCAATAGCCTAGGGGTGAGAGCACTCGCTTGGTATTTGGGAAACCCAACTTCAAATCCGTGATTCTGAGCAAAGACTTGAACCTAGATCTCCCCCATCCCAGGCACGTGCCTTAATCACCAGGCTAACAACTCTTTAGGGATAGACTGCTTTCTCACATTCTGACTAAAAATTCCATCCTGAGACACTGTCCAGTGAATTTTTTTGTCCACACCAATATATTTCCATTAAAGTTTCAGTTTTGACTATTTGGCATTTTCTGATAAAGAAACATTTGGTCAACAATTCCCTCTCTAATTTTAGCACTGGTTCAGTTGAAGCATTGTTAGGACAGGGAAATTTTTTACACAGTGTAGGCCTGGCTTTAACTTCCGTAAAGAGAGGCTCTTCCAGGTGTTGCAGGGAACCTTCCAGCTGGCTCAGTTTCTCTTAGCTGGAAGTTGTTCTTATCTGACTCACCAAATGGTGTGAACAAGTGGGCTAAAGCTGCAATGCAAGGTGGCAAAAAGCAATGAGTACCATTATACTCCCCCTCCTTAAAAGCCTTCTGCACCTAATAGAATCATCTGCTCTACACCATCTGCCAGCTGTGAAGAGAAATAAAATAGCAGGATAGCAAAGTATTGCTCTGATTAATAATGCACACTCTGATTAGTGCATGAAACCTAGAAGAATTTTATATAGTTGTGACATGCCATATTTAAGTGTTCAAGTGCAAAAGTGATAAAGAATATACATTCACAGAAAGAGGTCTGCTTTCCAATTCCACCTCTCCCCAGGAAGGACAAAAGCCCAAGGCAGGCCTCAAAAGGCATTAAGGAGTTGGGTTAAAGTGCTTCAAAGTGAAATAAATTTGGTGTATATTGAGGAGGAGTGGGAAATGAGTGGCCACATAGGGAGATAAACGGCTAGGGAGTGAGTAAAGAGAGGGGTGGGTGTGATTCTGGTAAATATCCTCATTTGCCAAACCACAGTCCTTCTCCAATAGGTTGTGAAAAAACAGTATTATGGATACTTATGCAAGAGTGTATTACTACTGTTATATGATTAATAAGGCCATAACTTTATGCATATGAGGTTGGCAGTTTGTCCCTAGAATTGCACACTTTTTAGCCCACATTCCAGCTATATTTCACATAATATTGCAAGCATGTTCCAGCAGTACCATTTTAACCCTGACTACATTGCCCAAATTATGCCTTGACTTGAACCCTACAGAGGTTTTAAGACATATTAAGTGCAATTTTCGCCGTATCTGGGGAGTTTTGCCTCAGTTGGGAATGAGTAAAAACTTTAGGGTTCAGTTTCGATATTCAATGCTGGCAAAGCCTTTAACTCTTAGAATACCGTAGGAAATATATTCCCATAAATCCCATGAACAAGTCACAGTAACTCTGTGCTTACAGTAGAGATAAGCCAAAATAGACTATTCAGGGGGGGAAAACCTAGCCCCAAACTTGTGTGTTTTGGATACGTGGGATTTTGTACAAGGGTAATTCACTGCTGGTGCCCGCCCCCCATGGCTTGATGTGGCATTGCAGTGTCTTTGGAAGTCTACTTCTCATGACGTGGCCCTCCAGATGGGTTACATATAGTTCCACCCCTTCCAGGATAAACCAATCCCAGCACAGCAATAGCCCAGTGGCTTCACACTCACTCTTCAGCCCTACTTCAGGCTTTATTAGCTTTCCAGCTCTTGTCTCCTGGATGGGGATGCAGTCTTTGTGCCACTGACCTCTGTGGGCTGATAGGGGAACAGGCAAGGGGCACTGTAGTGAGCAGCTAAGGTCTATCAATTCAGACCTGCTGCTTTCTCCCTTGGTCTTTCTCTAGCTCTTTCTTACAGCCCCTTCCTGGGGTCATTTCTTTTGCAGATCCCAAAAGGAGAAGAGATTAGGTACTGGTAACAGAGCAAGTATAAGTGTCCTGCAACAGGCTACCTACCCCAGAGAGGCTCAACCAATCTCTGGATAGTTCCTGGCCCCAACCAGGTCTTCCTTCCCAAAGCTAGCACAAGAGGTTGTCCACTTGTTCCCTCAGTCAGCCACAGCTGAGCTGGGCTTTTCCTCTTAACTCCTCCCTCCAGGCTTGACCTTTAACAAGGGTAACGGTGCTATGCAGATTAAGCCCACAGGCTCTCAATAACCCCTTCTCAGCCAAAGTGGGGTCTGAATGCACCATCACAACCTGAATCCAAAACTACCTCTGGTTTTGGTTGTATAAAATAAACCTGAATAATGAATGAGGACTTGCAAAATCCAAACCATGTCCATCACTTTAAGTAAGTTGGCACATATCACTTGCAGAAAGGAGCAAACTGAAAGTGACTCAGAAGATTAGCCTGGTTCAAATAAGCACCCAAAGGTTTGAACGCTTCTTCAAACCTTCTCTTGAGCAGCCAAACTTTGAGAAACAAGCTCATCCTCAAAGTTTCAGACTAATCTAGACTACTAGGGTTGCCAGGCATCTGATGTTGGACCGGAATGCCCAGTTGAAAAGGGAGCCTGGATGCTCCAGTCAGCACTGCTGACTGGGCCATTAAAAGTCTGATCAGTGGTGCAGCAGGGCTAAGGCAGGCTCCCTGCCTGCCCTGGCTCAGCACAGCTCCTAGAAGCAGCTGGCATGAGCTTGCAGTCCCCAGGCACAGGGGCGATCAGGGAAGCTCCGCACGCTGCCCCTTCCGCAAGTGCCAGCTCCGCAGCTTCCCTTGGCGAGAAACCATAGCCAATGGGAGCTGTGTGGTCAGCACCTGCAGGCACAAGCAGTGCACACTATGCGGAGCCACCTGGCTGTGCCTGCACCTAGGAGCTGGTCACTTCCAGGAGCCAGTCACTTCCAAGAGCCACAGGGAGCCTGCCTTAGCCCCGATGCACCACGACTGGGAGCCGCCTGAGGTAAGCGCCGTCCTGATGGAGCTCACACCCCAAACCCCCTCCCACCCCCTACCCCAGCTCAGAACCCCCTCCTGCACCAAAACTCCTTCCTGGAGCCCGCACCCCCTCCCGTACTTCAACTGCCTCCCCCATCCCGAGCACCCTCCTGCACCACAAACCACTCATCCCCGGTCCCACCCCGGAACCCACACCCCCAACTGGAGCCCACACTCCCTCCCATACCCAAACCTTCTGGCTCAGCCCAGTGAAAGTAAGTGAGGGTGGGGGAGAGCAAGCGATGGAGCAGGACGGAGAGAAGGGAAGGAGTGAGGGCGGGGCCTCAGAGAAAGAGCGGGGAAGAGAGCAGGGAAGTTTTGTATGATTAGGAAGTTGGCAACCCCAAGGACTACCACAAAAACAACTATTTCTTTGACATTCTGGTACTTCCTTTTCAGGTTAGAATGAGGAAGTGGAGAGACATGCAAATATTAACAAAAATATGAATAAATCATTTTTAATTAAAAAAAAGAGAGAGAAATGCCTCAGATTGAGCTGAGTGCCAGAACAGTTCTTATTTTATCCTTGTAGGTAGACTGAACAATTTAAGAACTCCTGCATATCTATCAAGCTAGGTATTTACACCACATGTGCCACCCTAGTACCTCAGCTACCAGCAGAAGAAGTTTTGAATTCCCCAAACAACTTAAACTGGAGAAGAGAAATGAGTCACATGTATAATGTTGCCTAGTGCAGGTTTTCCTACATAAAACCTGTCTGATCAGTTATTTCCACCTCCACTTATCACTCCATCTAACAACATGCAGCCTTCTGAGTGAGCAGCCTGAATTTTGAATACTCTCCATGTTGTCAGTGATCTGGGCTTTAGTGCCACTCAGTGTTCACAAAATATAATTGCAGTTAATCACATCCTGTTAGGATCCATTATATATTGTACTATTTAGTGTAATTGTCACCACTAATCTCTTTATTTTATAGGGGCTGACTGAATTTTAGACCAAGACATAAGATTTTAACCCGTTGGCTTGATCTCTCCGTTTTCAAGCTGCATTTACACAAAAGCTGCATGAGTAGCAGTCACACTTGTGGTGTTGGAAGAAACTGAGGGACAGCATCAGTTGACACACAAAATGATATGCAGGATAAAGGCTGCTGGAATTTTAAAAGGCCCAAGGAAAAAGAATTACAGAAGAGGATGGAAAAAGGAAATGATATGCAGAAGAGGAAGGAGCATTAAAAGAATAATGAGAGAAGACTGGGGAAGGATACAGCATGGAGAAAGACAGGATATGAAAGAACAAGACGAATGAGAAGGTGGGAAGAGTGAGTAGAAGAGGGGGCAGGTAGGAGGAGAAATGGACTCAGAAAAGGAGAGAAAGGGGGAAGAAAGAGGACAGGCAACCAGGAAAGGCCAGACAGGACAGTAACTGTACTACTGAGATCACTAGTTTTTGGTCCACTATGAAGAATGTGTCTTGCATTAAGAGGCAAGAGCCTAGACTGAGAGATCTTGATTCAATTTCAGCCTAAATGAAAGGAGGAAATGCCAATTACTCCCCCAATCTAATAGTTTGGTTTTTTAAATCTAAATGCCCCCCTTGGAATGATGTTCTGTTCCCAATGCTCTTTGTAAATGAAAGGCAAAGAATTCACATGGAAACGTCCATAATACACTTCATGCATTCCCAGTTCTATGACCAATAACTTCCACAACCACAGTTATGTCTCAATAGGGTATAGGAAACCAGGGATAGAATCAGTCAAAACAAGACATTCTGCCAGGCCAATTAATAATTCACGAAGGGAGAAACTTAATGGGTAGGTGGGATAGGGAGACCCCTAGCAGGAGATCATGCTTATTCCAAAAGAGAGGGTCATGCCACCCACCCAGGATAAAACTAAACACAAGGAATTACAATGAAGATCAAGCAAACCAACATAACCATGGAAATTCAGAATTGGAGCCCCACATGGTGTATATACAGGTACTAAGAATGACCATAGCTTGACAAGGGTATTCTCTATCCTGCAGACCTATTCCACAGGACATTAAAGAATCCCAAAATAACTTGGGGAAGGGGCCCTACAAAATGTTACAGTCTCACAGCACTGGTATGATATAGTATATCAATATACCACTTGTTTGTAGCATAATAATGTAGCAAAGCACAGAACATGGTGATTCAAAAGTTTGTCTCAGACAAACCCTCAAATAATACTAACCTGAGAAAAGCAGAAAGCCCTCCGTCGGTGGCCCTTGTAGCAGTGATGGTCCGACATAAGAAATAGGATGCTGCAATACTTAATCACAAGAGAGTTCTTAAGGAATGCCTGCTGTCTTGGGCTTTTCTTTCCTTTCCTTCCTGGATTTATGTAAAATCCCTAATGAACATAAGGGAGTTATATTTAAGGCTGGTATACCATTGCAGCCAAAGGGAATAACAAGCTGCTATAGTCTTCCTACTATGTAGTAGATTGCTGCATGGTATTAACACATACATGCTCTTCTTGCTTACAAAAAAGCCCTACTGAAATCAATAAAACACATTTCCTATTTATTTCAGTGAGGCTTTGCAAAATTAAAATATGTAGTAAAAACAATGTGTGAGAGCCACCTGCTTACTGTATGATGGCTTAGATTGGCATGGAATGACAGCTGCTGCACAGCCAACAACATTTCAGATCCTTTATTACCTTGCCAACTGGACTTAAATTCACACATGATTTCCTTTACTAGCACTGAATGAAATTTGCTGCTATTAATATGCATTGGCAATCGTAATGAATCATCCTGGGCTATAAGGATCGCTATTAATTCAAAGAAAGAACAATTTGTGTGCAGTGGAAAGGGCAGCTAGAAGACAATGAAGATGTGTCAGCACTGACCCATTGTGTTGCTAGAGTTAAAATACTCACTGAGGTCCTTGTTAGATATCTGCTGCACAACATGTTAAATGTGTCAGAAACTAAAGAACCCCTTAACTTACTACGTAAGCCCATGGAGTAGCCTGGAGTCTGTAAGAGTTGCTGAGTTCTTATTGACGAGCGATGCCTAGGAACTGTAAAAGCTGCACCTAAGACTTGTCCTTGTTTTGCATCTGGAGTCAGGGCTGGGAAGAGCTCCGACAGGAACATGCTGGCTTAGCTCTCCCCTCAGGAAAATCTATTTTATGCGTTTTACAAAAAAGTAAGGGCCAGATTCTCAGCTAAAGTAAGAGGGTCTATCAGTGGGTGCCTTACAATTCTGCAATACCCAACAATACTATAATATTAGTAATGTCTGAGTTGTGGTAGGCCCGGTAGTCTATTTTTGCCAATATAAATGCCAAAACTAGATTGCCACTATCCAGTCTGCCAAGTTTTTTTATTGTATATCAGTCTGCTGTTTTCCCTTGGTAGTGCCATCAATAAACAAGTCTGATAATCAACTGCAAGGTTTTCACAGTTTCATTGTATCAGGGCTGTCTAAAGCTGTCTGAAGGAAGCATGCTACATATGTGGCTCTGATTCAGTCCCATAACTTCAGCAGGAGGGAGTGGCTTTGTGGGGGGGGGGGGATTTGAAGAGTCACACAGTGATATCATTATCAACACGGATCACAAATTGCCTTTATCACATACAAGGTCTGAAACCCAAAACAAATATATTTGACTTAGTCCATGGTAATTGTCATCATTATATTTTTCTGGTGTTGTCAAGTCCAACTGAACTTTTTCAGACATAATATCCATTTGGGGCTTTTCAAAATATTACCTGAAGTTGACACTGTGTAACAGGATTTAGTTTGGATCAATCCATTTAAAATTTAAATGAAATTTTCTTCTGTCGGGTAATGCTCACAACCTTGAGGCTCAATAACACATCCTAGATCCAGGCTTGTACTAGCTAAGCTTTATCATGAAACACTAGCATCCACCTTAGCCTCATTCCGTAGCCAGAGACTAGACAAATTGCTGAATACCATATTGCTAAAGCGTGTATTGGTTTTGTGATGTGGTAAAATTCCAATCACATTCACAGAATTAGTTATGGTAAATATGTCAGTTATAATGGTTCAATGTAACACTGATATTCAGTGAGGAGGAGGGAATTACAGTAAGTAGCTACTCTGCGGGAAAATAGGTTTGACTTTTTGGTGAATTTCCCCAGACGGCCTGTTTGCTAAGTCATTTACTAACAAGTAGAGCCTGATTCATAAAAACTAATGCTTTCTCTCCTCCCAAGGATGAAAGCAATGAACTGGCTCCACACAACTGATTCAGCAAAATATCAACCTAACTAAGCACATTTTTTTTTTTGTCTGTTCAGTAGTTTTCACATAGCACCAAATCAAGACCTGTGCAGCCCCTCTTGAAAGCTGAAGATCCTATTTGGCATTTGATTATTTGGTCATAACTGGAATGCCCTGCAAGGCAAACTCACCAGCAAGTGCATGAAAAAAAACCCTCCCCGCAGCGCATGATTTAAGTCCCAGCTCTTCAGGTTTGAGTTTTATTTCTCCAAATCAAAATAGTACAACATAAGTGTCATAAATATAAAGGGAAGGGTAAACACCTTTAAATCGCTCCTGGCCAGAGGAGAAAACCCTTTCACCTGTAAAGGGTTAAGAAGCTAAGATAACCTCGCTGGCACCTGACCAAAATGACCAATGAGGAGACAAGATGGGGGAGAGGGATAGCTCAGTGGTTTGAGCATTGGCCTGCTAAACCCAGGGTTGTGAGTTCAATCCTTGAGGGGGCCATTTAGGGATCTGGGGCAAAAATTGGGGATTGGTCCTGCTTTGAGCAGGGGGTTGGACTAGATGACCTCCTGAGGTCCCTTCCAACCCCGATATTCTATGATTCTAAGATACTTTCAACGCTCGAGGGGGGAAAAAAAACAAAGGGTTCTCTGTGTGTGTGTGATGCTTTTGCCGGGACCAGAGCAGGAATGTAGGTCAGAACTCTTGTAAAGAGTTCATAAGCAATCTAGTTAGATATGCGTTAGATTATGTTTTGTTTAAATTGCTGATAAAATAAGTTGTGCTGAATGGAATGTATATTCCTGTTTGTGTGTCTTTTTGTAACTTAAGGTTTAGCCTAGAGGGATTCTCTATGTTTTGAATCTGATTACCCTATACGGTATTTACCATCCTGATTTTACAGAGGTGATTCTTTTACTTTTTCTTCAATTAAAATTCTCTTAAGAACCTGATTGCTTTTTCATTGTTCTTAAGATCCAAGGGTTTGGCTCTGTGTTCACCTATGCAAATTGATGAGGATTTTTATCAAGCCTTCCCCAGGAAAGGGGGTTTAGTGCTTAGGGGGATATTTTGTGGGGGGGACGTTTCCAAGTGGACACTTCCCCTGGTTTTTGTGTAACACTTTGGTGGCGGCAGTGTTTAACCTAAGCAGGTAAGAATAAGCTTAGGGGGTCTTTCATGCAGGTCCCCACATCTGTACCCTAGAGTTCAGAATGGGGAAGGAACCTTGACATGGTGGCAGAGCGGTGAGATTAATTTGGTACTGTGACCCCTTGTGCCAAGTCACAACAGGAAGCCCATGGAAAAGGAGCTGACACTACAGGGGTGAGTGCAGGACAGGCTCACTCTCCAAGCCCAGCCCCAGGCCTCCCCTCATTGTTTTAGCACCCTTGGATTGTTTGTTTGTTTGTTTGTTTTTGAAGGGTTGAGGGCCTCAGTTACAGATTTTTCCCCAGACCCCCAAAAGTTTGTGTGACCCTGCCTGGGAGAAAGCTAATTAGTCACAATGGGTGTGGGGAGGTAGAAGGAAAAGGGAAGGAGTTCAACTCCCTCACAGGATGTGAGGGCCCTTTTACAGGCCTATTTTATAACTTTCTAAAAAACACAATGGATTTCTGGTATGGGGCTGGTGGGGGGGGGGGATTCTTTTCTTTTCACTTTTGAATTTGTGATTAGGAGCTTTGCTTTTGTGGGCGCTGGAGAGCATTGGGCCCATCCTGGACTTTAAATGACTTACTAGCTTACAAACAAGATTGGAAACAGCCAGGAGAGCCTTAATATTTGGAACATAACATTACAATCCTAGAGTAGGATACACATTAATAATAATGTGTAATCCAGCATATTGTCATAGAACGAGAATGGCCTTTAGAGAGATTTTTATTTTAAAACTTCTCTATTGCTATCTGATTTGTAGAAAGCGTTAGCATGGATAAGGCCTCCCAGGCTTTCAGCTCCCCATCAGGTGGGCTAACTGGCAGGAAATCTGTCTGGATTCCATTGCAATGTCATCAAAATAGAACAGTCTCCATGAAATGTTTCAATTTTGATGAATCAGCATTCTCCGATGGAAAAACATTCCACTGGAGAATTTATGACCAGCTCTACTTCCCACAATCTCCCTTTCCCTCACGTGTGCCCAGAAAAAATAGACAAATACGCCTACAGTTTACTGGAAAAGAATCAGCTCAGCTCAACCTGCTGCATCACAAAGGGATTTTCCCCCAAAAATCTCAGTAACACAAACAGGGGAATACAGCAACAATGAGGACCCAGAAAGTCAGGTATAGCTTTGCAGTGCGGCTGCTCACGTTTGGGTGCTCAAGCCTATGTTCTGATCACCCAGGATAATTGTGCAATGAAGACAATACCCTATGTAAGATACGTACATAGCCCTCAGACCTCTGAGTTTGTACTGAACCAATACCCCAGCACGTGAATGGGAAGCACTGTGTTGCTGGGGAGGCCATCTTTCAGATGAGACATAAAACCAAGGTCCTGTCCCACTCTTGCTCTTTCACTCATCTGGTTGGGAAGGGAATAATGACCTCTGATATTGATCTTATCAGGAAAAATGCATATAACGATCTCCTCAGAAAGTGAATCAGCTTCCATGGGATACTATGAGTAGGGCCCTACCAAATTTATGGCCATGAAAAACACCTCATGGGCAGTGAAATCTGGTCTCCCGCCATGAAATCTGGTTGTTAGCGTGCTTTTACCCTATACTGTACATATTTCATAGGGGAGACGAGCATTTCTCAAATTGGGGGTCCTGACCCAAAAGGGAGTTGTAGGGGGTCACAAATTTATTTTAGGGGGGTTGTGATATTGCCACCCTTATTTCTGTGCTGCCTTCAGAGCTGGGTGGCCAGAGAGCGGCGGCTGTTGGCTGGGCACCCAGCTCTGAAGGCAGTGCCCCGCCAGCAGCAGTGCAGAAGTAAGAGTGACGATACCATACCATGCCACCCTTACTTCTCCACTGCTGCCTTCAGAGCTGGGTAGCCAGAGAGTGTCAGCTGCTGACTGAGGGCCTAGCTTTGCAGGTAGCAGTGCAAAAGTAAGGGTAGCATTACCACAACTCCCCCTACAATATCCTTGCAACCCCACCCCACACACAAACACTTCTTTTTGGGTCAGGCCTCCTACAATTACAACACCATGACATTTCAGGTTTAAATAGCTGAAATCATGAAATTTACAATTTTTAAAATCCTATGACTGTGAAATTGATCAAAATGGACTGTGAATTTGGTAGACCCCTAAGTATATGGCTGCCATCACTTTTTTCCTGTGTGACTCAAGCGCTATTCAGATGAGAGATCTCAAAAGTCTATGTTCCTGAAATACACGAACCTTATTCCCTAACACTTGATTGCTCTGCATTTGATGTTTAAGAAGTTATGGTCTCAGCCGAGGATCATATCTAAAATACCAAACTAAGTTACACAATATTAATTTCTGTAATGAAAGCAATAAATACAAGTACAAACTGTTTTTAATTTAGTTAATATCAAAAAGGAAAACCAAGTCTAGACCACTAGGAACTTAAAATTTCTAAAACAAAAATATTAAATGAAATGTGAAGTTAGCTGAAAAAATAGCATCTCTAGATTTAGCAAATTATTTCAAAGAAGCTTGATATTTACAGTGGAACTACTGACAGGTCCTATATGGCTACAAGTCTCCTGACTGCAGCTCCTTGTTCTTATATGTTTTCATCTATTAAAGAATAAAACCACAGATAGTTCTTTTAAAAATTGATATGATTCTCAGACCTATTGGTCATCATTGTAGCCTGCTCCTCTGACTTTCACAAACACCAAAGTATCCTTGAAAAATTACATAGCAACACATGCCGTTATTTTGTCAGAAAGCCTTTTGGTCAAGAGACAATATTACAGGTAGTCTCAGTCCACCAGAGGGCAGACTGCTCTACTACAGTAGTAAAATGAGGGAAATTGTAGTTAAAGTTGGAAAAAACAACAGTAACAGTTTTCCTCCCAGTATAATTCTTCCAATTAATTTACTATAATTAAAAACTAAAAAGAAATCTATATTAAAATACTATTAATATTCTAGAAAACTGACATAAGCAGGTTATTTAAGGCTGTTAGTTCATTGTTAATGAACTTTCTCCCTACTCTACGTATTTATAGGAGCCTCTGAATTTTTTGTGCTATACCCTATTCAGTTTATGCTGCTATTTCTAAACAATGGGATGAATAAAGGATAGAGTGGCATCTTTCACACTGACTTTCCAAGTTAGATCTTTAGGACTTCAAAATCTTACTCTCAGGCCCTGTCTACACTGGCAAGTTTCTGTGCAGCAAAGCAGCTTTCTCCGGTGTAACTTCCGAGATGTACACACTGCCAAGGCACTTAGAGCTCAGAAACTGCTCAGTTGCAGTGCTGTAAAAAATACCCACACCCTGATGAGAGGCGTACAGCTTTCTGTGCCCGGGGTACAATGCCGCGGTTCCAGCGTAGACACCCTAGTCTATTACAGCACTGTGATTGGCCTCCAGGCGGTGTCCCACGATGCCTGTTCTTGCCTCTCTTGGCATAGGTTTGAACTCTACTGCCCTGCCCTCAGGTGACCAACCGTCATCCCCACCCCATAAATTCATTTGGAATTTTGAAAGTCCCCTTCCTGTTTGCTCAGTGATGTGTGCAGTGGTCTCAGTGCATCTTTCCAGGTGGCCATGCCTGCTCCATGCACCAGGTGATTCCCCACTTGGAGCAATGCCAAGCTGTTGGACCTCATCAGCATTTGGGGAAAGGAGGCTGTCCAGTCCCAGCTGCGCTCCAGCCATAGGAATTATGATACCTACGGACAGATTTCACAATGCATGACAGAAAGGGGCCATGACCAGGACACATTGCAGTGCAGGGTCAAAGTGAAGGAGCCGCAGAACACCTACCACAAGGTGCGGGAGGCAAACTGCTGCTCCAGTGCTGCGCCCATGAGCTGCTGGTTCAACAAAGAGCTGGATGCAATACTTGATGGCAACCCCACCTCCACTGCAAAGGCCACTGTGGATACTTCAGTGGCTCGCATGCCAGTCAAGAGTGGACCAAGCCAGGAAGGGGAAATCTTGGACGAGGATGTGGAGGTGGAGTAGACAGAGGATGACTTGGAGGTCAGAGATGCATGCAGCCAGGAGCTCTTTTCTACCTCGGAAGAGGCTAGCCAGTCACAACTGTCGGATCTTGGCAAAGTGCAAACAGGAGAGGAGGCCCCTGGTAAGTGGATCTGATTTTGGGAATCACTGAAGCAAGTTGTTGGGGGCAGGAGGGTTGCAGAAAGCAAGTTTGTGTCTATGATTCACATCACCACATGCCTATTCTGAGCGGCGGAACGGGCTGTTGATTGACTACATCACTTCACAGGAATCTGCCTAAGAGATCTCCAGGAAACTCTCGTGGAGACACTGGGCAATCCGCTGCCGCAGGTTCTTCGGCTGAGCTGCTGTATTTCTTACCCCATTAATGGTAACTTTCCCATGCCACTATGCCATCACAGGGGGGAAAGGGGAGGACCATTGCTGCACACAGGTGAGCCACAATGGGGCCAGGGTGGAAGCTGCAGTCTTGGAGAAGACCCTCCCTTGATTCCCCGCTCACCCTTAGCAGCAAGATGTCTTCCATAATGATCGTATCCTGTGGAAAATATGGGGACAGGAAGGATTATCAGGCCCTCCCTACAGTGCTGGCTTTCCCCAAGAGCCATGTGCCCAGTGTACAGTAGGGTCCGAAAACACTGATTTACCCTGCCCCTGTGGCTGCTCACCATTTTGGGGGTCTTGTGGCTCATGTGTGTTTGCCTGGGGTCAGCCAGTTAGTGACAGGTATGTGAATACTGGCTCTGTTTTCAATCACTGAATCAGTGTTGCAAACAATACTGCTTCTGTAAAATGTTGCATTTTGGCTTTACAGATATGACCTTGGGAGCCCAGCCTTCCTCTTTGTTATCAGCGGCAGAACAGCTGCGCAGCATTAGAAAGCAGCCATGAAGAACTAAGGAGGACTTTCTGTGTGATGTTATGATCTGAAAAAACAGGAATTAAAGGAGTGGTGGGACAGCAAGAAGAGGGACCGAAAGGAGAATGCGGCACACAGAATTAAGCCACGGAGCAGATCTTAAACATTATGGAGTACCAAGCAGACACACTCCAGGAGATACTAGTACTGCAAACTGAGCAGATCTGCGCCCGCCCTCCCCTGCAGCTGCTGTCGCAAAACTCTTTCCCATGTGCCCCCCCAGACACCGCCAACACACTCTTATCAACCTCCTGGCTCCAGTCTGTACCTGCGGCATTCCACTCCTCCCCCCTCACAGTCCAGCACTGTGGACTTCCAATACCGACTGCACTCAACACCCATCCCTCTTCAGTTTGGCCCTTCTGAAGTACAGTACCCACTGCACTGTACTCCAGAGGAGAAGGTTGGATATGATACATGAACATACACAAATCTTTAGCCATCCCAGGACCCCACCTCCTCCTGGGACCTTCCCTTCCCCCATCTCCCTCAGTGCTGAGGTGTCTTTTTGTTTGACTTTCTCCTCTGGTTGCTGTTTAATAAAAGAACTGTGTTGGTTTGAAAGCAATCTTTATTCTATTAATTGAAAGCAAACAGAGCCCTGAAAAGCAACAGACAATTATCTTAAACCTTCATATTGCATCATCTGAACCAATCACAATCACCTCCTAGCATCACAAGCACTGCACTCCCGAGCATAGCAACAAATATTTGTGGCTTTCAGCTTCAAATTTCTGCCTCAAGACATCCCTGATCCTTATGGCCCAACGCTGCGCCCCTCTAATAACCCTGGTCTCTGGCTGTTCAAATTCAGCCTCCAGGCACTGAACCTTAGTGGTCCAGCTCTCAGTGAAGCTTTCGCCCTTCTCTTCACAAATATTATGAAGCATACAGCATGCAGCTATAAGTATAGGAATATTGTCATCAGCCATGTCCAGCTTCCCATATAGGCAGCACCAGCGGACCTTTACATGACCAAAAGCACACTCAACAGTCATTCTGCACTTGCTCAGCCTGTTGTTGAACCGCTCCTGGCTGCTGTCAAGTTGCCCTGTGTATGGCTTCATAAACCATGGCATTAAGGGATAGGCGGTGTCTCCCAGAATCACAATGGGCATTTCAACTTCCCCTACAGTGATCTTCTGGTCCAGGAAGAAAGTCCTTGCTTGCAGCTTCCTGAAAGACCAATGTTCCGAAAGATATGTGCATTATGCACCTCTCGGGGCCAGCCTGCGTTAATGTCTGTGAAATGCCCCCAGTGATCCACAAACACCTGGAGAACCATAGAGAAATACCCCTTCCAATTAATGTACTCGGTGGCTAGGTGGTCTGGTGCCAGAATTGGAATATGCGTGCCATCTATCGCCCCTCCGCAGTTAGGGAAGCCCATTTGTGCAAAGTCATCCACAATGTCATGCACATTACCCAGAGTCATGGTCTTTAGAAGCAGGATGCAATTAATGGCCCTACACACTTTCGTCAACACGAGTCCAAACAGTCAACTCTCCCACTCCAAATTGGTTAGCGACCGATCAGTAGCAGTCTGGAGTAGCCAGCTTCCACAGTGCAATCGCCATGTGCTTTTCCAACACCAGGGCTGCTCTCAGTGTCGTGTCCTTGCACCGGAGGGCTTGGGTGCATAGGCGCCAACTTCCCCTCTGCCCGTGGGTGCTTGACCCGCCCCCACCCCTGGCCCCACTCCTGCACCACCCTTACCCCGCCCCAATTCCACCCCCTTCCTCCAAGTCCCCGCCCTGCCCCGCCTCTTCACCGCCTCCTCTCCAGAGTGCACTGCATCCCCACTCTTGCCCCTCCCTCCCAGAAAGTCCTAGTGCTTCCAAACACCTGTTATGTGGCAGCTGGGAAGTGCTGGGAGGGGGAGGAGGAGGTAAGAAGGAGATGTGGGTGGGGGGAGCTTGGCTGCCGGTGGGTGCAGAGCATCCACTAATTATTCCCTTGTGGGTGCTGCAGCCCCGGAGTTGGTGCCTATACTGGGGCGAGCTCATCACACAGTCCCATGAATGTGGCTTTCCTCGTCCGAAAGTTCTGCAGCCACTGCTCGTCATCCCAGATGTGCATGACGATGTGATCCCACCACTCAGTGCTTGTTTCCCGAGCCCAAAAGCGGCGTTCCACAGTGGTCAGCATCTCCATGAATGCCACAGGCAATCTCGTGTTGTAGCTAATACATGTGGTGAGATCAATATCGCACTCCTCTTGCCTTTGTAGTTTAAGGAATAACTCCACTGCCACTCACAACATGTTAGTCAGAGCGAGCAGCACACTGGTCAACAGTTCGGGATCCATTCCTGCAGACCAAAGAGGCAGAGAATGCAGTACACAAATCACTGAAATGTGATGGCACCAAATGTGGATGGAAGCACAGGGATTGCTGGGATGCGAAGCAATGCATCACAGGGCATTGGGACAGGACCCAGGATGCCTTGCGACCCCCTCCGCCTTCCCACAACTTTTAGCAGCAGAAGAGAAAGAGGTGCTCTGTGGGATAGCTGCCCCAGAGTGCAGTGCTCCGAATACTGCAGCAAGTGCCGCAAGTTTGAACATGCTATTGCGCAGGCAGCTGACAGTGTGAACACACAACAGCGGTTTCCCTTCAGCACTCTCTGAGCGGTGCTGTAACTGCCAGCGCTGTAACTCTGCCAGTGTAGACATATCCTTGGAGTCATCTGGCATATATACCACTTGTATTGTAAAATGATCAACTCTACGTGCATGCTGAAGCATGGTGACTAATTTTACAAGAATCAATTATGCATCTGCGTATTACAGTGAAGGAACAAGCCCTTAATGATGTCAATCTGTTAAAGTGGAAGTTTGTTAATAAACAAAATAGGAAAACTGATTAAAGTAATTATGAAATGCCACTGACATTAGACTGCTGTCTGACTTTGGAGTAGCTCTGATGCCAGGGTACAAGTAAAAGATATATTTCTAAAAGAAAAAGCAAGGTCTTCTATAACAGTAGCCAAACTGGCATAGAAATAGGTCAGTGGCTGCTTAAGACAAAGCAGTTTTCACTTAATCTGCTATATTCAGCATTTATATGGAAGTGCTACAAATCCCATAAAATTGTCAACAAAAAACTACATAAACTAGTACCTGCCAAAGCATACAAGACATTTGTTGTCTACTATCAGGACACACCAACTCAAAGCAGCACAGATGCTGACAATACAACAGATGCAAAACCTGCAGAACATATTTCAACAGCCCCCATAAATCTTACACCTGCATATCACAGCATGTGGTGTACCTCATCCGGTACACTAAATGCCCCAACAACAACTGTGTGGGTGAAATCAGACAATCACTTCACACTTGAATGATCTCTCACAGGAAAGTGATAAAAGACAAAAGCCACCACATCACCTGTGGGTGAACACTTTTCACAAAGCGATCACTCTATATCTAACCTATCAGTCCTCATCCTAAAAGGAAGCCCATGAACTTAAATTCATAACTTTGCTAGACACTAAAAATAGTGGTCTTAAGACACTGGATTTATGACTTATTACAATACTCTAACCCACTAACCCCCATTTTTGTCCTATGACTACAGGGGTGTTAATGGGCCACTTCACCTGGAACGGTCCCTTAGAATACGTGCTAACTACTTATGCTAAACTATGTGTTCCATCTTGTATTTAGCTATGACACTCAGAATACTTTCCCAGATCTGAACAAGAGCTTGGTGTAGCTTGAAAGCGTCTATCTTTCACCACAGAAATTGTTCCAATAAAAGATATTACCTCACCCACCTTGTCTCTCTAGTGTGTTGTCTATGGTATTCTGATTGCATTAGAAGTCACTCAATGTAGCACTGAACCAAAAAAAATTACACTAGCCATCATGAGGACGCAAACTCATGTACAGACACATAGTCACACAATACTCTCAGCCCAGAAATACTCGCTAGGCAAACATGGGACTATTAAAAAACCTAGGGTTTGTGATGGTTATTTTCTTTTTTTCAAATAAAACCCTATTACTGTTAGAAAAATTGCACAGTTAAATATTCAGCCCTTTTTTCCTCAGGAAATAACTAGATTAATCTTATTTTAAGATTATTTCCAGAAAGTCATATTACTTTGCATTACCATCTGCCCTAAATGCAAGCCTCCCACTCCACCTTGTCTTCTTATACCTCCTACAAAACTAGCCTAATGCCATTACTGAAAACTGTGAAGTGAGTTTCACTGCACTTTCCATCATTGTTGATCTCCCTTTCTTTATTCAACTGACTGTTGGGACCACTCAGATATTGTGCTGGTGGGATGACACAGACTTTCTCCATATCCTGTAACAAACTGTCTGGCCTTGGAAACAAGAAAGAAAAATCATACAATACTTTGATTACATTATATTAATTAATACAATATATAGCTGTCCTGTGAAAGACAGATCTAAAGTTCTGAGTATATTACTGGGAGCCAGTAACTCTTGAGATCCAACCCAAGTTCTGAGAATAGTTTCCACTGTGACCTTAAACAAGTCACATAGACCTACATTTTCAAAATGTTGACAGCTTTTGAGTGCTTCAGCTTTTGGGAGCCCAGACTGAGATACCCAAGGACTGACCTCCAGAAGTGCTTTGTGCCTGCATCTCCTACAGAAAATTTAGACTTCTGCCTCTTTGCTTCAGTTCCTCAGTAGATTGGAAATTTTACTTGCAAAATAATAATCCCCAGAGATGTTGTATTAGTTAATGCTAGTGCAAAGCCCCTATGAAGACTGTTGTGTCAAGTATTATTATAAATCACAATATGGATAGAACAAAGAAGTAAACACATGTAACAACCTCAAGCCTATTACTATGTCAGTGTTCTTTCCTTCCTTATATGCACATTATGACTTTTCCACCTGCCCCACCTTCTTTGGTATTTTCTAACCTCATATCAGACATGGGTGGAAATTAACAGGCACTATCTAGTATCCTCCAAAGACCAGATCCAGCCTTCCTGAGCACAGGCAACTCTCCCCCAGAAGAACAATTAAGGTTCTACTGTAGGAAGTGAGGAGGATGGATTTCAGGACCATAAGTGTTCGCTACCCTGGCCTGCTAGAGAGACTCTTTATACACACATTGCACTAGTGCAAGTGGCCTTCTGACTGCACATATCCACCAGATAGTCGCCGCTGCAGAGTGATAACCCAATGTAATGTAACACAATATGGATGGGTCATCATCTGCAAAGATTGAACCCAGAACCTCTGGATCTGAGAGCCTCTACTGCCTTAGTTAAAGAACCAGGCTCATTTGCTCAAAAACTGTAATAGACTTATAAACCTCTGTATGTGGTCTAGCCACTACAGGGGGACAGAACCACATATTAGCATGAGTCATATTAGCATGCCATCTTCTGTAGAGAGACTGAGGAGCTATTGCTATCCTCCACTGCTACAGTGTGACCTAGGAGACTGGGAAGGTTTCAGATTTGGTCATAACATTAAATAATCTAGCAACATACCAAGATCATCTATTTGTAGTTAAAATGAAATGCAAGTAATGTTTCTGGTAAGCAGTTAATAGCCTTAATAGACTCCTGACATCATTTGGCTAGTACTGTACATTCAGGGCATATACTCATCACTGGTTCATCTAAATAAGTGATTCTCAAAGTTTAGGTCACCTGCCACTCATTATGGGAAAGTTCCATTGAGTCTCCGTGTTATGTATAGTTAAGCAATCTAATTACTTTCTTGGCTCTCCTTTTCAATCATTGTTTTAGTGGTGCAATCTCCAGCACAATGCACCTGTAGAATAATGACATTTTTAGGAAGTTTGGGGGGTGAGCTACTGTCATTACTGAAAGTAAGATTCTGAGGGTAAAAACAGTCGTGGAATCTCTTCTACAAAAAGTAAAAACCCATTTATTCTAAATATTTTAATATATTTTTGACCTACTAATGCATGTGTTTCAATGAAACTATTACGCCAATGTAAAATCTGTGTCAATGAAATGAGTTTCCGGCCCCTGATTTCTATTCCTGGTTCTACCAGTCTGTGTTATGTTTGACAAACAATTTGAATGTCTTTGACTACATTTTCCAATCTGTAAAGTAAAATGCTTACCCATCAGAGAGAGGTGTCATTTATAAGGTGCTTTGAGATCCTCAAATAGTAGGTGCTATAGAAGGGCAAAAGTGTTCCTCTTATTACTGTCATAATCATAGAATTGCCAAATTCTGGCTCAGGCAGGGTCTTAATTTGACCTGAAGACAGCCCTACAAGTTTAAAATTAAAGTACTATTTAAAAAAAAAAAGGAAAGATTACATCAAAAAGGAAACAAAAAACAAACAGTATGGAGCTCTATCAATACATAACAAATAATCCATTAAAGGGCTATGAAGGGACCTGAGTGGGAAGTGGATCAGTAATAAGACTAATATTTCTGGGAGCCTGAATCAAAAGTTAAAGGGCTTCCTGATTAGACCAGTATAGGTAGGCAATTAGAATTGTCAAATGTTGCCAAGGCATCATGCCAAAAAATTACAACCCAATGAACTGAATGAAGGAGAATGGGGGGAAAGAGAGGGAAGGCTTTAATTAAAATATCTGAGAGCTCACAAGGGATGGGGAAAGTGCCAGGCAACTGGAAGATGGTTAACTAAACTGAGGGGGATCTGTTCTTCCATTAATGTATGGGGGATTTGCAAGTGTAACTTCTATTCGCATTAACTGGAGTGACAGTAAATTGTGATTCAAATGTGTAGTGATGTGAAAATAGATCTGAATGTCTAAACTGGTCTTTCTAGTAAAGATTTAATTCCAAATTATGTGGTGATTTTTGGATGTAGCTGCAAATGGCCAACAGTATGAAACCACCAAATCCAGTTACATTTGTGAGGCAAAGATCACATTTCATCTAAACCTCTGAAATATATTTCATAAAATTAAAAGCACTCAAAATATGTACACTGTAAGATGGGAATAAATACCCCCACATAAATAAATTGTGAGCACAACTAGTAACAAACAGTTAGTGGATCATGCACTGAAATTTGTACTTGTGTTTTGAAGATGTACAGCACCAAGTATTGTCACATAACCACTTAGAAAAGAAATTCACAAGGAGGTGCTAGAGGTCACTTGGTTTTAAGTTAATTAATTGTATTTAGATCTTGTTTAGCCTTTCACAAGATAAGGTGCTTTAAAGGAAGGTATAGATGCACCTTTGCAAGTGCTTTGAAAGAGAGACTACTCCAAAAGTAAGATTTCTTTAGGACTACAAAAAGGACAAACATTAACCAGCAAGCAATTCAACAGCTGAACATTGAAACAAACAAAAATCAAAGTCAGCATTATTAACAAAATCTGACAAATTGCTCAGAAGTTAGCTGAAGAATTTGGAAGAATGAAAAACCAGAAGTTACAGCCATGTGCTAGATTTTTCAGGTTAAAATGCTGGGCTATACTGTAACTTAATTTATAGTATCTAGTCTTATAATGCAAGCAAAGACAGGCCATATGTCTTTTCTTGGCCCTATTTTCCAGTAGACTTGCCTTTTCTCCATCTATTGGCAGTCATACCATTTGCTATTCAGGTGATTGGCTGTTATGAGCCAACTCCTGTTTCTCTATGAATAACCACTTCTTCTCCCTCCCGCCCTATTATTTTAGCTACCAGGAGGTTACTGGTGTTGTGTTCCTCAATGCAAAACTGACTGTCAATAGGGAGCAAGACTACATTGGGAAAGACTTGTGTATGGCTATAGTCTCAGCTCAAATTTTTTAGCAATCTCATTGGTTTAGCCTTCTGGGGGCTAGAGAGAGGAGGGCAGTGGTCCCCCTTTAGAAGTGATAACTATAATTTTCTTTGTGCTCCACCTGACCTCATAATGAGCCTCTCCATATGGCAGTCCTAGATGAATTTATCAATGGACAGTATATACATTTATTCTTTTTTATAGCATTCTCATCTTATAGATTTATTTTTTAAAAATAGAAGTCACACTGAAAAGTTGAACAGAAGACTCACTTCAGAGTTTAAAATAAAGATTTAAATTCCCTCACCCCCCCCCAAAAAAAAAAACAAGAGGAAAAAAATGAAGGCAAAAGAACAACACACAAGACACTTACCACTGAATTGGTGTTCTGTCTTGGACTCACATCAAAATGCTGAGGGTTTGTTGTTTTAACTTTTTTTTTTTAAGCATTTTCAGAAAACAGTCTTGGAATGGCCTGGGTCATGTGTCTTCAAACAATGAGGGCACAATTTATAGACTATGGCTCTAATCCTGTAAAGGGATCAGTCTGCATGGAATTCTACTAAAATAACAGTGACTCCATGTGGCCATGGGTGGACCCCTTCACAGAACTGGACCTTGAAGTCAATGGGAGCACTTGTGCCAGTAAGTGCTATGCTTACTGACCAGTATTTTCAGGATCAAGACCTAAGATTCACGTAAAAAATAAACTGTCATGTTGTGATTGTAATATGAATGAACAGAAGCTAAGCAGCTCAGAGTCAAAGGCTGAAACTTTAACTAAGTAAGCTAGGCCTACCTTCAAAGGTTTGTATTTGGGAAGGAGCATCCTCTGGACTCTGACAACCAGCTTTTCCAAGTGCTTTGTAGGATTTGCCATCTGATCCCAGTTAAAGCCAGTTACAAGTCTAAGTAACTCTTTGAACATGTAGATATTAGCAGCTGACAAACAGCTGCACAGAGAACGCTATTTGCAGTGCACAGCAAGGACTTTCGTTGTCCTACAAAATGTAGGGTACTGTGCTACATGTTCTTGAGTTCCCTCTGCTAGTACCTTATCTATTAACTAGCTATTTACATATATGGTGTCAAGTATCAGGGGCTAGCCGTGTTAGTCTGTATCCACAAAAACAACAAGGAGCCCAGGGGCACCTAACAGACTAACAGATTTATTTGGGCATAAGCTTTTGTGGGTAAAAAACCACTTCTTCAGGTGCATGGAGTGAAAATTACAGATGTAGGCATTATTATACTGACACATGAAGAGAAGGGAGTTACCTCACAAGTGGAGAACCAGTGCTGACAGAGCCAATTCAATCAGGGTGGATTTAGTCCACTCCCAATAATAGACGAGGTGTCGTCAATTCCAGGAGAAGCAAAGCTGCTTTTGTAATGAGCCAGCCACTCCCAGTCCCTATTCAGGCCCATATTAATGGTGTTAAATTTGCAAATGAATTTTAGTTCTGCTGTTTCTCTTTGAAGTCTGTTTCTGAAGTTTTTTTTTTTTTTTCCAAGTATGGCTACTTTTAAATCTGTTAGAGAATGTCCAGGAAGATTGAAGTGTTCTCCTACCGGCTTTTGTATGTTACCATTTCTGATGTCCAATTTGTGTCCATTTATTCTTTTACTTAGGGACTGTCCAGTTTGGCCAATATACACGTAAATGGGGCATTGCTAGCACATGATGGCATATATAACATTAGTAGACGTGCAGGTGAATGAGCCTCTGATGGTGTGGCTGATGTGGTTGGGTCCTCTGATGGTGTCACTAGAGTAGATATGGAGACAGACTAGGAAACAAGGTTTGCTACAGGGATTGGTTCCTGGGTTAGTGTTTCTGTGGTGTGGTGTGTAGTTGCTGGTGAGTATTTGCTTCATGTTGGGGGGCTGTCTGTAAGTGAGGAATGGCCTGCTTCCCAAGGTCTGTAAGAGTGAGGGATCATTTTCCAGGATAGGTTGTACATAGTTGATAATGTGCTGGAGAGGTTTTAGCTAGGGGCTGTATGTGATGGCCAGTGGTGTTCTGTTATTTTCCTTGTTGGGCCTGTCCTGTAGCAGGTGATTTCTGGGTACCCATCTCACTCTGTCAATCTGTTTCCTCACTTCCCAAGGTGGGTATTGTAGTTTTAAGAATGCTTGTTAAAGATCTTGTAGGTGTTTGTCTCTGTCTGAGGGATTGAAGCAAATGCGGTTGTATCCTAGGGTTTAGCTGTAGACAATGGATCATGTGATGTGTCCTGGATGTAAGCTGGAGGCATGTAGGTAAGTATAGCAGTCAGTAGGTTTCCGATATAGGGTGGTGTTTATATGACCATCACTTATTTGCACTGTAGTGTCCAGGAAGTGGATCTCTTATGTGGACTGGTCCAGGCTGAGGTTGATGGTGGGGTGGAAGTTGTTGAAATCCAGGTGAAATTCTTCAAGGGCCTCCTTCCCGTGGGTCCATATGATGAAGATGTCAACAATGTAGCCCAAATAGAGGAGGGGCACTAGGGGACGAGAGCTGAGAAAGCGTTGTTCTAAGTCAGCCATAAAAATGTTGGCATACTGTGGGGCTATGTAGGTACCCATAGCAGTGCCACTGACTTGAAGGTATAAGTCGTCCCCAAATATGAAATGGTTGTGGGTGAGGACAAAGTCACAATGCTCAGCCATCAGGTGTGCCATGGGCTCATCAGGGATACTGTTCCTGACAGCTTGTAGTCCAACCTCATGTGGAATATTGGTATAAAGAGCTTCTACATCCATGGTGGCCGGGATGATGTTTTCAGAAAGATCACCGATGCATTGTAGTTACCTCAGGAAATCAGTGGTGTCTCAAAGATAGCTAGGAGTGCTGGTAGTGTAGGGTCTGAGGAGAGAATCCAAAAAGCCAGATAATCCTGCTGTAGGAGTGCCGATGCCTAAAATGATGGGGCGTCCAGGGTTTCCAGGTTTATGGATCTTGGGTAGCAGATAGAATACCCCTGGTCGGGGCTCTGGGGGTGTGTCCTGGTAGATTTGTTCCCATGCTTTAGGAGGGAGTTTCTTGAGCAGCTGGTGTTGTTTCTTTTGGTACTCCTCAGTGGGATCAGAGGATAGTGGCCTATAGAATGTGGTGTTCGAGAGTTGCCTGGCAGCCTCCTGTTCATTATGACTACAGCACCTCCTTTGTCAGCCCCTTTGAATACAATGTCAGAGTTGTTTCTGAGGCTGTGGATGGCGTTGCGTTCTGTACGGCTGAGGTTATGGGGCAAGTGCTGCTGTTTGTTCACAATTTCAGCCTGTGCACGTCTGCGGAAGCACTCTATGTAGAAGTCCTGTCTGCCATGTCGACCATCAGGAGGCATCCATGCAGAATTCTTCTTCTTGTAGTGTTGGTAGGAGGGTTCCTGTGGGTCAGTGCACTGTTCAGTGGTGTGTTGAAAATATTCCTTGAGTCGGAGACAACAAAAATAGGCTTCCAGATCACTGCAGAACTGTATCATGTTCGTGAGGCAGAGTCCCCAAGGTAGGACAGACTCTTCCACCAGGCTAAGTGTGTGGCTGGATAGATTAACAATATTGTTAGGTGAGTTGAGGGTACCACTGTTGTAGCCCCCTGTGGCATGTAGGAGTTTAGATAGTTTACTGTCCTTTTTCCTCTGTAGAGAAGTGAAGTGTGCTTTGTAAATGGCTTGTCTTGTTTTTGTGAAGTCCAGCCACGTGGAAGTTTGTGTGGAAGTTTGGTTTTGTGTGAGAGTCTACAGTTTTGAGAGGTCATTCTTGATCTTCTCCTGTCTGCTGTACAGGATGCTGATCAGATTTAAAAGTAGCCATACTTGAACAAAAAACTTCAGAAACAGACTTCAAAGAGAAACAGCAGAACTAAAATTCATTTGCAAATTTAATACCATTAATTTGGGCCTGAATAGGGACTGGGAGTGGTTAGCTCATTACAAAAGCAGCTTTGCCTCTCCTGGAATTGACGACATCTCATCTATTATTGGGAGTGGACTACATCCACCCTGATCGAATTGGCCCTGTCAGCACTGTGAGGTAACTCCCTTCTCTTCATGTGTCAGTATAATAATGCCTGCATCTGTAATTTTCACTCCATGCATCTGGAAGAAGTCGTTTTTTACCCACGAAAGCCTATGCCCAAATAAATCTGTTAGTAAGGTGCCATCGGATTCCTTGTTATTACATATATGAAGCTCTCTTGTATCAGTAATAAATACATATATGAAGCTCTCTTGTAGCAGAAATGAACTTCTATTATTCTGTGGCTGAGAGGGCTTTTTGTTTTTTAAAGCAGTATATTATTGTTTACATAAGGTTGACAGCATTTTTGCAATGAGCTGCTGCAGAGTAAGCCAATCAGCAAAGGGAATACAGGTGAACAAACAAAACCTACAATTTTTAACGATGTCATTTTTGATTATACTGATACACAGATAGGAAGTCTCATGATGGTCTGTGCTCCAACGAGAAGGAGGAAGAAAAATAGCTGGCTATCCAATGGAAAAAGAACAAATTGATTCGAAAAATAATTTCAATCTTCTAAAAAGAAGACAATAAAACAAAATTCCCAAGCTTAGCGATGATCAATGAACATTTGTAAAGCACTTTAAAATATTTAAAGATGGTGCTATGCAAGGATGAAGTATTATTATAATTATGGGGCCAAATTCTTCCCTCGGATGCACATGTATAAATCAAGAGCACGTCAGCAGTTTTATATAGCTACTCAAAATTCATATTGGTATCTCAGAGAGTAGAATTTGATCTGTGGTATTCAGTCTTCTTCAATATGCAAATATAGTACAGTACTAAAATTAATTCTGTAGCTAATAAAATAGATGCAAGAATTAAAAATTTCTTACTGAGAAACCTATACAAATGTAATATTTAGGTTACCACTGAGAAAATCCATTTTAATATGTGATTTAACATTCTAAAATATCACACTTGTTAAAAATTGCTGAATCTATTAAGGAGTTTTAATTTTTTTCCTTTAGGAACAAATCATGAAGTTTTTCTTCCAAGGCTTATTCAGGCAAAACTCTTGTTGTCTCCCATTGACTCCAATAGGAGTTTTGACTGAATATGAATTTTAAAGTCTGGACATTAGGTGCAGATATTCAGATTATTTAGGTGCTTATCTGCTTCTTTAGTTGCCTAAATGCATTTCAAAGTCTTGCCCTTAGTAAATAGTAAAGGACTAATACAAGGCAAAATTTAGCTTAAACCTACATTTGAAATCTGCTCTCAAGCCTCACTTGCAGATTGGTCAGGTGGCAATTAGTGTGGAGGTGTACTCCATACAGGTTTTTTGTTGCTGTTTGGAGTGGGGAGGGGGATTTTTACTGGTTAGGAAAGAATGAATAAGAGTTAATCTTTAAAAAAAGGTTATTCTCAAGTTTATGATGCTTAAGAAAGTGCCTATTATTTATTCATTCCAGTGAGACCAGTAAGCAGAAGACTAAAATAAAAAGGCAGAAGGCCAAAGTGTCAAAGTGCTGTTAAAGTACATGAAAAAAGCAATCTGCTTGGGGTTCATTGTAACACATTTAATAATGAGCTTCCCATATTTAGACACAAGAGATAGCAAATTCAAACCTCCTGGAAAGGTGGTGATACAGTTATACAACAACTTACAAAAAATGTATTTCTTTCTTTATTGCTACCTAAGCACCCTATGGTTTCTGTAGGAAACCTGATGATCCTCTATATTCTAATGCACAGAATAATCTGAAATGCTTCTATAACTTCACTAATTAGCAAAATACAACAATAGCAAAATCCCTTCATTTCATGCTAAACTTGGTATTAAATACTAACAACATTTAACAAAAAAATCCCTACAACACTTGTGTGTTTTATTGCTGGATTCATCTCTTTTAGAGGTTTTCAAAAACCTTTCAGTCAGTACATAAGATAGGATACATATTGTCAGGGATAAGTTGTTAAAGTGAATTTGAAATGTGCTTCTCAAAATATCATTTACACATTTACCAGATGGTAAAATAAACATGTAAATTGTTAGAATATACACCAACTTTATACTACAATTTTACGCACTGTAGAAATGGTGTAAAAATCATTACATATTGTGTTACTTGCTCATTTAATAGTTTGTTAGCTTTTCAAAAAATAAATTTGGAGAATGGGTTTGCTTTTAAAAAAAATCAATAGACTGCAGCATTTTTTTTAAACACACACTTTGTAGATCTGCTTATACTTGACCTTATCAAAAATGTAACTAGAGTAACAAGAACTTGGTTTCTAAGGGTTTCTCTACACCCAAGTTGCAGTACCTTAACTTAAATTGATTTTTAAAAGAGATTTAGTTAAACTAGTACAAATCTGTGTGAACGCTCATTGGTTTAAACTAGCTATCAGTTTCAATTGCACCTGTAAATTACAATTATTGCAATTTTTTTTTTAAAATTTCACTTTTAATTAAACCAGGGCAACTTTTTATATAGACCGGCCTAAGGAGTAACAAGCCACAGTGCTGTTGGAATTCTCACTCTACAGCCACCACTCACAGTCAAAAACAAGTGTAAATTAATACTTTAGATATGACCAAAGTGAAGGCACATGTTAACATAATTTTGCATTGAGAGTGGGGCCTAATCCACAAAGGATTAGCAACACAAGGAGAGTGAAAAAAAGCTTATAAATCACATAGTGATCATCGCCCTTCATTCAAACTAGTGGTTCTGACATACATTCAATTGCTAGTAATCCTGATTGAAGAGACTGAATAAAAGGTGTATGTATAGTGTCTGTTAACTACTTTTACCTTTTCAGCATCTTGCCTATTAAATGCTCAGCCTTTCCAACAGGCCATGCCCAGACAATTGTTGTGAGCACCAACCCACATGTGAGTTCCACTTCACTATTACATTTTATCTCTTCTGTCCCCAATGCTAAAAGCTTTGGGCTTATCACAGCTCTCTCTCGCTTTGATTACTGTAACCATCTGGTAACACAAGCAACCACCTCTCAAGCACCCCCCTCATGGCCAGAGGTCACTCTACAGCACCCTGCCTCTGTTCTCCCCCCACCCCCTTCTTCAGGGCCCTTTAAGAAGGCACTCAGGTCAAAGGTAGCTCAAATAATCCCCTCCTGCAGTCCAATTTATTGAGTCCTCAGGTGCATATTGGCACTCTAGACTCCAGCCCCAGTTCAGTGTCTCTCTCCTGATAATCTAAAATAACATTAAGTCTTTCAAAAATAAAATACAACTCACGCAGTCCTTGTTCCCGTGTCAGTTTAGCACGGGCTGATCTCCCTAAGGGACTAGCTTTCTGCTTCCAAGCACCTCCTTCCCGGAATTTGTCCTTTTCTTCAGACCTTTCCAGGGCACTGGGAGGGGGCGCCCTTTGTAGGCTCTCCCTGCCTGGAGAGCTTTCCTCACTCTCTCCTGAATCTTGAGCTTTTCTCCTGCTGATTTAAGGAACTACAAGAACATTCTAGCTCCCTACAGTGTCTACAACCATAACTTCCGTTTTCTGTACTCCCCCCCCCCTTCACTGCAATTTTCTTCTCCCTTTGTTCTGGAATCACCAAATTAATCTCAGGGGGAGATAATCCTGTTATCAGGGTTGGTTTAGGCCCAGGTGCAGCAGCCCATGGAGCAAGCTACTCTGTTGCATATCTCCTTTCAGATCTCTCCTGCTTCTCACCTCTCCAGTTTATCCAACATGCTGCTGTTATTTTAGTATAATCGTTCAGTGGGTACAGGAACAATTTGTATAGTGGGGGGGGCTGAGAGCCATTGAACCAAACTGTAAACCCTGTATATGATGAAAACCATTTCAAGCCAGGGAGTACAGCAGCACCCCCCGCACTCATAGTTCCAGCGCCTATGACAGGGTGATTATTGCAGCCCTCAAGAGCCAGAGTCTTTGCAGTGGAGTTAAGCCCGTTTTAGGAGGTAAATAATCAAGGATAATTTTTGGCTGAGGGTTGGCTGCTCAAGTTGAGCACTATTTTAAATTCTTGTGTGCACCTTTTTCCACAGCTGCCTGGCTGTTGGAGAGTCTCAGAGCATATGCATCAGGGTTCCTTTCTTTTTGTCACAGCACCAACAAGCATCAGCGGACAAGGCCTTTATCTCTGTAGCATCCAATACATTTTTAATAAAATCTTATGTCCACGATAGAGCAGTGGTATTCAGACATATCTGAGTTACCAGCCAAAAAAAGAATAGCTTGTCACCATAGAGAGCAACTCTATGAATTTGAAGAAATGTGGACCCCGTTTCTAGATCTATTTGGATAAAAATGCTGAGATAGCTCAAAGAATTCCAGGCCTCCATTCCATCTACCCCACCTCTTCCCCCACCCCCTTTCCTCCTCTCCCTATCAGGGATGCTGGAACAATTTTTATAGTGTGGGTGCTGAGAGCCATTGAACCAAACTGTAAACCCTGTATATAATGGAAACCACTTCAAGTCAGGGGTGCAGCAGCACTCCGAGTACCCCTAGTTCCAGCACCTATGCTCCCTGTTCAAGTACGCCATCTGTTATTTTATTACTCAAAAAGAAAAAGGAGTACTTGCGGCACCTTAGAGACTAACAAATTTATTTGAGCATAAGCTTTCGTGCTCACCTCATCGGATGCATTCAGTAGAAAAATTTATTACTGTTACCCTGCCCTACCATGTTGTATCTATGTAATACTGTCTGGTTTTGCAACTTTGACAAGTTATAAAATTGCATATTTCCATAATTCTATTGGAGATCTGTATCTGTGCAGTATCTGGGAACATACACAGGCTGTAAGTCATTTACCTTTTCATACATCTCATTGTTTTTTTCTTTATGAAAATCAATTTAAAAAATTAATCACAAAATGCTGCTGAATCATTTTCCTGTCCCATCACCCAGACCATAGATGGCTGCTCCCTCCTTGAAGCTTTTCATTATCTTTTGCCACATCAGTTTCAGTCTCTTTGACCTCACCTTTGTGAATTATAAACTGACTTGTATGTTTTATTTTTGACTGCACTAGGCAGAATTTGTGAATTGTTTACTCTTTAGGAATGAATACAGCAAGAGACACCAGCAGGGGGCCAAACTAAAATGGTTGCGTGAAATCTGAGCTTTGAGGGAATAGCAAAGTAATTACTTCCATCAACCCCCTAAACCTCCTAAATCCTCTGAAAAAAGAGAGCAGAAGGTTGCAGAAGACAAGTTCTCCCCCTCTCCCACCCTGCCCCCTCAAAATAATCTGAAATTTTAAAAAGGTACTTCACTAAGAAGAGTGTTTCTGGCTCACTGAATGGAGAGACCTCTCAAATTCCAAATAAGATGGCACCATTACACGGTCAGAACATACACCATTGGAAGTAATATTTGATTGCTGGGATGGGCCCCAAAGATTTTTTTTAAATGCCTCCAGGACAAATATTGGGTTGCAGCAGTTAAAGAGAACACTGTTCAATACTTTGGACAATATAAGAAGAGGTTTTCTCTAGGAGGCAAGTAAAGCAGTATTTAGGGGCCAGTTGGTAAGCAGAGCCTCTCAACTTGAAAAAAGAAAGAGCTCAAGACAATATAGAACTAGAACAGGAGGTAAAAATGTTTTAAGACATTCATAAAAACACAGATTCTAAAATATTTATCAACAGCTAACTAATAGCATGGAAAAATTGAATATGTTGATGACAGATGCCACTGAAAAAGACTTTAGTTATTCAAAGCAGATGTGTTCTGAAAAAGGAAATAAAAGTGATAAGCTATTGTCTCAAAAGTTTAAGAACATAAGAAGAGCCATACCAGGTCAGACCAATGGTCTGTCTAGCCCAGTATCCTGTCTTCTGAAAGAGATCAGGGTCAGACAGCCTAGAGGGAATGAACAAAACAGGACAATTTTGAGTGATTCATTCTCTGTTGTCCAGTCCCAGCTTCTGGCAGTCGAATGTTTACAGACAGCCAGAGCATGGGGTTGTGTCCCTGACCATCTTGGCTAATAACCATTGATGGACTTATCCTCCATAAACTTATCTAATTCTTTTTTGAACCAAGTTATACTTTAGGTCTTCACAACATTCCATGGTGACGAGTTCCACAGATTGACTGTGCATTGTGTGAAGTAGCACTTCCTTATGTTTGTTTTAAATCTGCTTCCTAATTATTTCATTGAGTAACCACTGGTTCTTGTGTTATGTGAAGGGGTGAATAACACCTCCCTATTCACTTTCTCCACACCATTCATAATTTTACAGACCTCTATCATATCCCACCTTAATCATCTTTTTTCTAAGATGAACAGCCCCACTCCTTTCAATCTCTCCTTGTATGGAAATTCTTCCATACCCCTGATCATTTTTGTTGCCCTTCCAATTCCAATATATCTTTTTTAAGATGGGTTGACCAGAGCTGCACACAGTATTCAATGTGTGGGCATACCATGGATTTGTATAGTAGCATTATGATATTTTCTGCTTTACTCTCTGTCCCTTTCCTAACATTGTTAGCTTTTTTTGACTGCTGCTGCACATCGAGCAGATGTTTTCAGAAAAATATCTATGACGACTCCAAGATCTCTCGTAGAATGGTAACAGCTAATTTAGACCAATTTATTTCCTATGTATAATTGGGATTATGTTTTCCAATGTGCATTACTTTACACTTATCAAGATTGAATTTCATCTGTCATTTTGTTGCCCAGTCACCCAGTTTTGTGAGATCCCTTTGTAACTCTTTGCAGTCAGCTTTAGACTTAACTATCCTGAGTAATTTTATATAATCTGCAAATTTTGCCACCACACTATTCACCTTCTTTTCCTGATCATTTATGAATATGTTGAACACCACAGGTCCCACTACAGATCCTTGGGGGAACCCTACTATTTACCTCTGTCCTTTTTGAAAACTGACCATTTATTCCAATCCTTTCTTTCCTATCTTTTAACCAGTTACTGATTCAAGACCATCCCTCTTATCCCATAACTGCTTAGTTTGCTTAAGAGCCTTTGGTGAGGGACCTTGTCAAAGGCTTTCTGATTCAAGAGCAACTCATTATTCCACCAATTAAAAACAAGCAGCAAAAGATAATTACACATCCTAATGAAATGTGTTACTTTTGTTGTGCATTATAAAAACCTGTATTCCTCAGATACTCCAAGCTCTGAAGTTATTACAAAATATCCAGAAGTAACAGATTTGCCAAAGATAAACACAATTGATAAAGAAACTTTAGGTAAAGAAACAACAGCAGAAGAAATCTTAGAGGCAATAGCAAGTATGAAAACTGGTAAACTCCAGGAAAGCTGATGGCTTTCCAGCTGAATTTTACAAGATATTTAATAGGTCCCTTGAGAAGTACCTTCAACACTATTCTGTTAGGGGAGACAACCCATGAAAGAAGCTACTGTGTTTTTTCGTCCTGAAGTTGGCAAAGACTGTATCTTATACATATCTTAAAGGTCCATATTACTGTTGAATCACGTCAAAGATTTTAACAAAAATACTAGCTAGTCAATTGCAGTCCATGTTCTCAGCTTATATAAATGCAGATCAAACTGGATTAATTAAGGATAGGTAAATGTTGGACAACATTTGTAGAGTTGGAATCATCCATAATGCCAGACCAAAAAAAGATTGATTTCTCTCGTTGTCACTTGACACAGGGAAAGTCTTTGGCAGAATAGTCTGCTTCAAGTTCTGCCCCATAGGGACATTAGCCTCCAGTTCCTTAAATGGATAACTGCTCTTTACACCAGCCCAAAAGCCTCTGTGTGAGTGAATTGGGTTAAAATCTCCCATTTGAATTACACAGAGGGACTAGGCAGAGATGTCCATTGTCTCCTCTATTTTGTTGCACTAGCCATGGAACCTTTTTCATAGAGGATAAGAAACAATGAATCAAATCAGAGGAATAAAACTTCCAGGAACACATCAGAAAATAGCATTATATGTAGATGAGGGAATATTATTTTATCTAAATTAAATATTTGCCTAAAATTGGTTTCTAAAGAAATCCATGACTTTGTGAAAGCATCTGGATTTAAAGTAAATTATGTCAAATCTAGAATGCTAACTATACATTTTCCAGACTCTGAAAATGTATTCCTACAGAAAACATTTGAGCACAACTGGGCAACAAATTCTATAAGATAACTGGGAATTCAAATCTCAAACAAGCTAGAAGAGCGCTATGATTTAAATGTCAAACCACTACTTCAGCAAATAAAAAAGAAAAGATCTGGCGTGCTGGTGGAAATATTAAATTTCTTGGTTGAAAAGAACATTTTGCTAAGGATATCTTACTTGTTTCAAAATCTTTCTGTGGTCATCACAGATAAAACCCTAACAAGAATATAGAGAATGTTATTAAATTTACATGGAATAAGAAAAGACCAAGAGTGAGTGCAGATACTTTGTACAGACCCATTAAACAGGGTGGACTAGCTAGTATAAATATTCTATGGTACTATCAAGCAAGCCAGCTTAAAGCAGTAGTGGACTGGAGGCACTCTAGCTCTAACCAAACACTGGGTCTCTACTGAACAAGAAAACTACGGGAATGTAATCATCACTAGGCAGCCATGCATTAATTAAAACAAAAAAATCACACCCTCCAGAAAGGTAAACACTTCCTTTAGCAAAGGCTATGCTTTGGTTTGGGATAGAACTAAAGACAAGAAATTATTTTCCCTTGCAATTACACCTATTGCAAATAATCCACATCTTAACCTCTTAATGCACCAAACAGGTTTAAAGGTTGGGAGAGCCATGGAATACATATGGTTGGCCAGGTATTCAGTAAAGAAACTTTTCTAACTCAAATAGCTTTACCTGGCCCATTTTCCCATGATACCAGTACTTTCAAGTTAGGCATTATGTTTCTCAACTTTCTAGAAAGACTGTTTTATACAGAAAGTTAATTTTAATAGAAGTAATGGCATCTGGTCAAATTAGGAAACAAAAAAAAAATACATATAACTAATGTATATCAATCTTTGCAGGCAACTTTCCTAACAAAAAAATGTCCATATGTGATATGCTAGGAAAAGGACCTGGATAGAAAAATTACCCAAGAGGAATGGGGTTTGATCTGGAAAACAGTACCAGCAATCTCATTCTGCAGCACAATAAAATAAAATTACTTTAAAATACTGTTTCAATGGTTCCTTACACCGGTGAAGTTACAAAATAGAGAAAGATTGAATGGGGATAAATGTTGGAGAAATTATGGTGAAAGAGGAAATTTTACGCATATAGGGTGGGCATGTGCCATCAATAGACAGTATTGGGATGCAATCCATAACCAAATCTCACAAACTGTCAGATATTTATTACCAAATGATCCTTTGGTAATCCTCCTGGGGCTTCCTGGTGGATATAGCCACACAAAAGGAAAAGAAGAATTAATCTCTCATCCGTTAGTAACTGCTTGGCTACTGATCACTGGGGGAAAAAATAGGCCAACTGTAGATGAATGGTTCAAAAAAATGGAGGAGGTTGTAGAGGTAAAGCTAGCACACCAATGACATCAGCCAATAACAAAAATAGAAGACAAATAGATGCTTAGATATTTGGTTACCTTTTTATGCCACAGCTATTTCAAAAGCAGTAGCCATGAGACAAGATTTTGCCATCAAATGTTGAGGTGTGGTACCCAGTGAAGTCAATAAAATTTGTATACTCAAGCAGAATTTGACCCAAAGCGTTCCTAACCTAAACTCATCTTAAAGACTTTGGGCAAAATTCCCCCTGTGCAGAGAGCTAGCACAAAGGCCAGCATATAACCCACTCATTGTGGTACTCTGATCCTCTCTAGTGGTAGGTGGGGTTAATGAGCTTGCTACAGCTTTGGCTACCAGAGCCTAGGTCTTTTACCTCAGGTAGTAAGGGCTCATGGTTTAAGAACCAGAGTAGATCTGAGCAAACTTTTTTAGCCAAAAAAATGCAGATTTGGGACAATCAAAACATTTTGCAAATTTGTGTCGATTTCAGAAAATTGTTTCATCATCAAAAAAAAATTCTGAAATGTTGAAACAGTTCATCTCAATATAGTCAAAATGAAACATTACAATGTTTCAGGCTAGTTTCACAAAACCATGGAGGAGGGCCCCTTGTCAATGTAGCCCTTCATTTCCAAATTTCCTTTTAAAAATGGTTAAAAATGCCTGGAAACTAAATGAATCATTTTGTTCAATCCAAAATGAGTTTTTTCTGACTTTTCAATTCACTGAAAATTTCAGTTTCAGGTTAACCTGAACTGATTTTTTCCTTTCAGTTTTTCAAAACTGCCAGCTCTAATTTAGAGGTCCCCTATTTAATCCGCACTGCCGATGACCACTGCAGGGCACAGCAGAACATATGCACCACTTCAGTCCCGCTTAATATTTATTTTGCGGCCTTGGTATCAAAATAAGCACTAATTGTATCTCACGTAAGACTTAGTCATAGAGTTTAAACATTCTGCTGGCCCTCTGTGAAGGGGGAATGTGATCCTTAATGTAGACTACATTTTAATTATAGCAGAGGACAGGTTACTGAGCAAATCACATATCCACATGCATAACTTTATGTGTTGTATACATTCCTACTGGAACTATTCACAATGCGTAAAGTTAAGCATGTGTGTGGAAATCTTTGCAGGATTGGAGCATTACACTCCAAAGATCTGTTTAAATGGTCAGAATAAAACCTAGTAGGACAATTATTTTTAAACAGCCTAAGTGTAAAATCAGTGCATATTTGTTGCTAATGGAAGTCTACATTGGACCACCTGGCATTGATCAATTATATTTAGACTGTAAATAATTGTTTATGTCTTACAAAACAAGTGAAAATTCACACAGCTTCATGGAAAAAACTTATAAACAGGATTTCTTTTGTTTGGTGATAAACATTAATATGAACAATCTACTGTAAGTTATTTAATTTCTCACTCTTTGGTCCTTTCTATGCTTCACACACTTCTTGTTCAGATTTACCTCTACATACAAAATGTAATTGATTTGTAATTAAAAGAAAAATATCAAATGAGAATCCTATTCATTGAACAGAGTGATTGAGCTAAAATTAAAATTTTAAAAGGGAATTGTATGGAAGTAAATTGAATTAAACTTATATGAGACATGTAAAGGTAAAAAAGCTAACATTACAGCTTTCGCTCTTCAAAATTAACCTTCTGAGCCTATGTAACACAAAGTCCAAAAATAGAAAGACTATCTATAAAACTCCACTATTAAGTATGATAATTGAAGACTTAAAAATTAGGAATACATCTAAATTTAAGTGCAAATATTGTATGTCTCAGTTGTAGGATTGTATACTGTATGTTTATGTCATATGAAACACTGAAAATTATTTTAATCAGAAAAGTGAATAAAAGATTTACAGAAGCAAAAAATAGGTCATAAGATTATGCAAAATTTCTTTACATTCTGCCTTTGTAAGTTTTAGAAATATTAAAAGGAACGTTGAGATAGAAGTGGGAGGCAGACCTGTTGAAAATCTCTGTGTGAGGATAAAAGGGGCAAAAACCAAGGGTGATGTCATGGTCGGGTTCTACTATAGACCATCTAACCAGGAAGGAGATGAGACCTTTTTTTAAACAACTAACAAAATCATCCAAACTCAAACCACAGGACTTGGTGGTGATGGGGGACTTCAACTACCCAGACATCTGTTGGGAAAATAATACAACAGGGCATGGATCATCCAATAAATTCTTGGAAAGCTTTGGAGACAACTTTTTACTATAGAAGGTGGAGAAAGTGACTAGGGGAGAGGCGCTGTTCTAGTTTTGATTTTGAAAAATAGGGAGGAACTAGTTGAGAATTTCAAGGTAGAAGGCAGCTTGGGTGAAAGTTCATGATTCTAAGGAATAGTAGGAGGGAAAACAGCAGAATAAAGACAATGGATTTCCAGAAGGCAGACTTTAACAAACTCAAAGTATTGGTAGGTAAAATCCCATGGGAAGCAAGTCTAAGACTATGTGTACACTACAGATTTTACAGCGGCACAGCTATACCGCTGCACTGCTGTAAAGTCTCTCCTGTAACCCGTCTATGCCAATCAGGGCTGGCCTTACCATGAGGCAAACTGAGGCAGCCGCCTCAGGTGCCAGACTGTGGGGGGGAGGGGCTGTGCCACTTGGACCCAGAGTGTAGAAAATTGTGTCTGCTGCTGGTGCATATGTATTCTCTCTGCTCTAGATGCACAGATATGGTGGAGTGCTATGCTGGAGGAAGGAGGGCACAAGACACATAACAGGCAGGCAGGAGAAAAGGTGAGAGAGAATAACAGAAAGCAGCAGGAGCTGCAGGGACAGAGAGGAGGAGGAGCCTCTTATGTACCTCTCTCACGCCCCCAGGAGCCTGGACTGATTAACACCAGCTTCTCAGGGAGCTTCTATTTCCTGCTGCTTCCCTGAACCCACTTGAGGAGAACAGGCAGTCAACTGAAGTAGTAGGAGCCAGTTAGGACCTTAAGATGCTGATATCTTCCCTCACTCAGGACCTGCTACCAGCCTGCTTATTTGTCTCCTTCAACTGAGTGTTGAAAGCAACGATAGCTGGTACAGAACAGCAGTCATGAGTGAAAGAAAGCACCCCTCTGGGGTAGCATTCAGAAAAAGAAAGAAAGCAAAGGAAGCTTTTTTAATCTAAGCAGGAAGGAGCTCTTCGGAGATACACAGACACAACTGTTCACAGTGAGCCTTCCGGCCCCAGTGAGGATGTGAGTGGTGAACAAAATGACCTAGGGAAGTTGTGGAATCTCTGTCACTGGAGGTTTTTAAGAACAGGTTCGACAAAAACCTGTCAGGGATGGTCTGATAATACTTAGTCCTACCTCAGTGCAAGGGACTGGACTAGATGACCTAGGGAGGTCCTTTCCTGCCCTATATTTCTGTGATGTCTAAGTAAATTTGGCCTAAAAATTCGACTTTGTAAATGCAAGCTCTTGGAAAACCTAATACCAACAGCCTCTTTGTTTAAATGTTTAAAAAAAGAATTAAAACTTTTTTAAAAGTCCTTTAGTGTTTGTAAGCCAAACATTGCAACCATGAGAACCAGAAAGTAAAACTGACCATAAACAAAATTAAAACTACATTAATTTGATTGTCTTAAAATTAGATAAATGCAAAAGTAAAAAGTAAGAAATACATTGACTAAGATGTTATTAGTAAACATAATAAAACTAATAGTTTACACCATAGGATTTTTTTTAAGTTGAGTTTGTCCCTTCAAACCAACTATACCTACTGCAGACAGTGTCCAAAGCAAAAGGCAGGATCCTCAGCTGATATAAATCGATGCTGCTCCATTGAAGTCAGTGGAATGACAGCAATTTACACCATCTAAAGATTTGGCCCTAGTATTTTCAAAACTCTGGAACAAATACTGATTTTTTATTATCTAAAATCGGTGTTCAGTAACAAGTTCATGGGAAAAATTTTCAAAAGCACTGAAGTGATTTTGGAGCATAAGTCCCATTGACTTTCAATGAGATTTAGGTGTCTAAGTGCCTAAGTCACTTTTGAAAATGGAAAATAGGTCCCTTAATTACTTCAGCACTTTTAAAATTTTAACCTCATGACTAATGCATAAAGGCTTTCGACAGCTGGAGAGTTCAGGGGATTGATAATAGGAAACAGATCCATATACCTCCAGGTCAGTGGTGTGAAAGTGCTCCAAATTGGTAGTGACAGTGGATCAAATGCTCTCCTGCCCATATGAAACAGAGAAGAAAGCAAATGTGTTAGAAAGTGAGCCACAGTACTAGAAGGGAGGTCCTGCAAAGGTGAAGGCAATGCCTATGTGCGAAACTACATGCTTTAATTATTTTGTTACAATGGTCAGGGCATGGAAATGGGAGACAGCCACTTTATTCCCTGCTGGAAGAGGAACTGCGCCTATAAGGCAAATTGTCATTTGAATTACTGACGGTGAGTCTTCACCATCACAGATCAAACCCAATGTGGTGGGAGGTTGTAGTCTGCAGCTGCACTGGGGAAACCAATGCCAGTAGGGAGGGGAGCTTTGGTAGCCCGATGGAAAGTCCGTAAGCAGTATGCAGAGACTAGACCTGAATTTCTCACTGATCCGCAGTTCACATAACAAAATTCCTTTCCCCAGCATTCCAGAAGGGGGTACATAGAAGATGGGGCCCTGAAAAGTCCTATATTTTACCCATTCTCCACCAAGTAACTTTTCCCCTTCAGCAGACATTTCCACAGAAAGAAATGTTTTGTTTTAAAGTGCTTACAACCTGACAGCAGCCCTTATAATAAGTTGATGGGTTCAGTTCAGTTCCAAGTAGGCAGATGTCACCACCCAAACAGGGATACATACTGGCAGCCTTGTATTGAACAGACATGGGCTCAGATCCTCATCTCAATGGGAATTAGGTACCTAAATACTTCTGAAGAGCTGAGCCATGAAGCCAAAGTACCCTTTCATCTCAAAACATAGTTGAGGCACATTGGTGGGGGTGACTTTTAATATTGTATTGCTCTGCTATCCTTCCAGTCCCATGGCTGGTTCTCCTGTTCCATGGATAGCCAAAAAGAAAAGGAGTACTTGTGGCACCTTAGAGACTAACCAATTTATTTGAGCATAAGCTTTCGTGAGCTGTAGCTCACTTCCTCGGATGCATACTGTGGAAAGTGTAGAAGATCTTTTTATATACACACAAAGCATGAAAAAATACCTCCTCCCACCCCACTCTCCTGCTGGTAATAGCTTATCTAAAGTGATCACCCTCCTTACAATGTGTATGATAATCAAGCTGGGCCATTTCCAGCACAAATCCAGGTTTTTTGGTGAGAAAACCTGGATTTGTGCTGGAAATGGCCCAGCTTGATTATCATACACATTGTAAGGAGGGTGATCACTTTAGATAAGCTATTACCAGCAGGAGAGTGGGGTGAGAGGAGGTATTTTTTCATGCTTTGTGTGTATATAAAAAGATCTTCTACACTTTCCACAGTATGCATCCGAGGAAGTGAGCTGGAGCTCACGAAAGCTTATGCTCAAATAAATTGGTTAGTCTCTAAGGTGCCACAAGTACTCCTTTTCTTTTTGCCAATACAGACTAACACGGCTGTTACTCTGAAACATGGATAGCCAAAAGGCAGAGCAGTGACCTGGGAGTAAATTTATTTCAGTGGAGAATCCTGCTTAACAATGAATGCCGTAGCATGGCCCATAAAAATTAAATTATGACTATTTATATGAGGGCTGTAACATCATGTCATGTTTTGATATGTAATTACAGAAAAAAATCCCAAGTATTCCAATATTATTTATTATACAATGGGAGCTCATATGACACTGCAGTAGCTCAACAATGCTGTGTTTCCACTAAACCAAAACAATAAAAGCCAATAAAAATGCATTCCTAATTGGTCAGTTAGTTAAATATACGTGAATCTTAGTATTATTTAAAGAGGCCCTGATCCTGACAACACTTAGGCATGTGACTGCCCAGTGATGGAGCCAAGTTTTGCAACCGGGGGGAAATAGATCATTGGATACGGCTTTCAGAGCAAGTCCACCCAGCACTCATGTGCCCTAGGGCTGGACCTGGCTCCCCTCTCTGAGTGTTGTGACGTGGTGCCCAGGGTTGCAGGACCATTCAGGTTTGACCCTGCCACCCCCTCTGTCATATGGAGAGTTGACCAGGCCAAATTTGAATGAATGGCATGTGACATAGCACACAGGGTCACAGCACTATGCAATCTCATGTACCGAGTCCTGCGGATCAGGAACCACTGCTGCCAGGTGCGTGTAGGTCAGGCTCACTTTCCAGCCCTGGGTGAAAATATGTATCATAAACCTCCTTTTGTCAGTGAAATATGTTGAAAAGCGTCCACATGTACACCCAAAGGCCACCACTGTATTAGCTCTGCCACTGAGATTGTCATTATGCTTAAAAATAACCACTGATTATTTCTTATTTCAATATTAAGAAATAATTGTATGTTAATGTGATATTATAGTTAAGATTTTACATGGAGGTGAAAAAAAATCAGACTGCTATTCCAATGATAGTACATTGCTTTATTATAAATATAATCCATATTATATATGTGGATGTTTTAACTGTGTGCAATGGGAAATATTACCTATACAAAATAAAGCTCTAGACAAGCTATTTCAGCTGATTGTACACTGATATAACCAGTGAATTTTGTTAATGTATTATCATATGTCATCATACATTCAAATAAATACACATTGTGATCATTGAAATCAATGCAAGTACATTTAGTTTAATGTGTGGCTGTCTAGATATATGTATATATTTAGATAGCTTAACAGAATGGGGTACTGAATACATGCAGTCTCCTATTTTCCATCTGTTTACAGCAGCTTTATTCCTTAACCATTTTTTTATACCCTTGGAAAGTCACACATTCCACTTTGGAGACCACCTTTATAACGAGTTTCATCTTTTAAAATGAAAGTTTGTGTCAACAGAGCACACACAAAAATCTTCATGCAAAATCTCTTCTCCTTTTCTCCATACATTCTCTGATTTTTCCCCATACCCTGATCATTCAAAAAGTCAAACATAATTTGAGAAAACTTGCCCAAAATAACCACTTTTGGGCCAATAACAAACAAAAGAAATTCCAGCTTGTAATTTGGGGGGGGGGGGAATGTAAAAGCATCTGACAGTTCGAAGGGAGAATGAAAGGCTTTTCTTAACCATAATTTTAGCCTCCCTATTGCGCGACGCTATAATGAAGGTTATCCCAGTGAGGTGTCATCCTCAGACTTATTCAAGCTCAGGTTGCCAATTTGGGGGATGGGAATCATTGGTCCCCGGGGTCCCCTTGGAGGGAATGAAGTCCAGTCAGAGAAAATTAAGAGGAACAAGTTCCACGTTACACCTATTATCCCAATCTGCTGTTCTTCTAGCTCCATGAGTTTACACTGTTCTTTTGGGACCGGTAATGCAAGATTTGTATCTTCTAAGGACCTTTCAGTCTACGATCAAGTGGTGACTAAAGAAGGTAACAATGGATTTATGACAAGGATCAGGACAACTTCAGCAAACAACGAAGAGGCATGAATTTGGTTATGAACATACCCTTGCATGATTCACTAGACTGAAATGGCCAGAGAAACTTAAAAAGTTGCCAAAGACATCTTTTACCTCTGACCAACCTCGTCATCCATCTGTTTCCTCATACCATAAGTCAAAGTCCTACCATCCATATCACTATTCTGTTACTCACATTATCCACAAGCCTCTCTCCTCTAGCATTCAAAAATAACTTAAGCAAACATTTCAACCAGTAATTAAAAGCCCTGTTTAAAATATGCAATATGTCATCAAATATGCATAGCATAATTTTGCAGAATCTGCTACAGTGTAAATCATTGTCTTGTATTTGATGCGGTATTAACATGAAATATTAGAGAATACAGGAAATATTACCAGTAAAAGAATTTTACATAGTCTTCTATATTTCATTCTACTTCTTCTGTATTATCTATTTCTCATGAAGTTTTGGTCCGTCATTTTGATAAAGCGAAAGGAGAGCAACTTCATTTATTATTATTATTATTATACAGGAGAATTAAAATAAAACCCCTCTTGCCATGCCTGGAATATTAACACAAATCAAACTTCATGTAAAATTCGTGCAATTAGTTGCTGGTCTAATAAATTCAAGCAAGGGGTTTTGTTTCAGATAAACCGAAAAACACAGCAAGTACATCATCTACATACACTAGGTCAAAAACTGTATACTTGATATTTCAAGGTGAATACAAATATTTAATGTCAGTTAGCCTATGCTTGATTATATATATTATACACACACACATCTATAATATTACTTAAAATATTGTTTTACCTACCTAGGGAACGTAGTAAGCCTTTTCTACTTCAGTGGACCTTTTGATCTCAAGTCTCCTGTAGAAATAATTGTGGAATTACAATATTAACCAGTTATGTACAGTAAAGCCTGTTTATGCAAACTCTCTAATCCAAGATGTAGATCAATCCCCAGACGTTATTCACTTACTCAGTAACCCACTAGATAATCCGAACATGTTAATGTCCCTCAAATCATTCCGAGAAGCGAGCTGGTGCTGTGTACAAAATTACTGTCTATATTTTTTTAGACAGAAGATCCATTTTATATTTCTGGTTAAGCAAAAAGGAGATCAGGGGTTTTACCTCCGAGTGTGAACTTCAACATTCTGATTGCGTAATAAAATCCGGTTATGTTTTTAATTCGTTTTTGTTTAGTGCGGCAGTGGGACAATTACGTGAAAAATTAACCAAATGTAATAACTGGTTTGGCTGATGGGCAATACCTGGAATTATTTCCGACAGTACCGTTAAAAATATGTTGTTGCTGTGTCTGTACGTGGGGGGGAGGGAGAGGGGAGGACATGAAATGCCACCATTCCCTATAGTAACATAGTCACTTGGGGTGAGGCGGGGCAAAGACCGCATTCTTGCGAAATGTTTTGGTGGTTACCCCATTGTAAATTCTGGGCAGATTTTCAAAGGAAGGTCTGGGTCATGACCGGAAATCTGGCATTAGTGCATGCAAGTGCCCCGGTAGGCACCCTGCTGACGACGAGCATAAGAAACACCTGATTTCGTGAGCAAACGTGTGTGCACGCGAATCAGGCGCTTCCAAGCATGCCCGGCTGCGTGCACCTGCTTTAGCAACCCTGCCCGTTCGGACGCAGACGGCACGGGGGAGACTCGTGCCCCTCGGCATTTAGCATTAGAGGGAGAGCGCCTTGGGGTCGGGTGGGGGACTTGTGTATGGGCTGTCTGCTCCTCCGGAAAGTTCTCCAGATTGCTGCTTTTAGGCACAATTTTTAAAAAAAATTTTAAACGCATCCTCACGCTTTGAAATAAGGCTGAGATTGGAGGTTTAAGGCAGAATCTATCAAAACAATCCTATTGAACACCTATGCTAGAGTTCAGCCACTGGGTTACAATTCTGCTTCTCACAAGTTTGTGCCGCACTTGCCTTGAATCCAAGAGGCTGGGTTAATCTTTAGAAAAGCATAGGCTGTTCTCCCCCAGCTCTGGCTTTAATAGATCTGCTTTTTATAAAACTCTCCAGACTCTGAACTCTTCCCACGTGAAGATCAATGGCTGGATTTCAGGTTTCAGTTAGCGGAGCCGCTGGACTGGATAGTCAAGTGGAGACTGAAAACGGGGTATAGGGAACTAATGCATGCCTGAACATTCACCTCACAGCCAAAGTCAGTGAGAGATTAAAAGAAATTAAACCACTCCGTTGCCTCAGGTCTGTCTGTGGGATGGCAACACTTCAACAGCAAAAGCCAGCCAGGAGCGCGAGTCATCCCAGTTTCCTGCTTCTATTCTCTTCCCAGCTACACCACCCGCGCTAGGAAAAGGAGGTCCCATTAAAACCACACATCAGAGCCGGTTGACCTTGAGAATTGAGAGCCCTTTGCTGGCAGTAATTGAAGTCCAAGTTTTTCTACCTGCTCTACTCACGTTGCCTAGATTGCCTCCCCGGTGCAGCGGGGCTGGGACGTGTAGATACGCAGCCGCTGCCTACCCCTCTCCAGCCCTCCCGCGCTTCCACGCTCATTGGCCATGCGGCGCCACACGTCTGACCCGCAGCTTTTGAAAACCTTCCTCGGGAAGGGCGGTGGAAGTCCGCTGGCTGACTAGAGGCAAATGGGCGCGCAGTTCCCTCGCGCTGACTCGGTCCGTGCGGCAGAGAAAGCGACCTCCCTCGTGGAACGGTCCCTGCTAACACCGCCCCTCCGCAGGGCTTCCAAGACACGCCTGGAGTCTAACAAGCAGCACCTGGCCCTGGGGTCGGACTCTGCCGTGCACGTTTTATCTCCTCCGGGCAGTGACCGCTGTACTCGGGGCTCGTTCCCCGCTGCCACTGACCAGAGAGGCCAGCAGACCCCGTGCATGGACAGCCATCCCCAAGAAGTTGTGTGGCAACCAGGTCGTGTTTCTGTGCAGTCGGACAGCTGCCTCCGACTGGCACCGGTCTGCAGCTGGAGTTTATGACACCGAGAACCCCATGCAGTACACAGGGAGCTCACCGAGAGATGGCGTTTGGAGCCCAGAGTACACGCCAGGGGTACAATAACCTGCCATTTGGAACCATTAGTGTTGTTTAAAGTCCCTTTTTCTTAATATAAAAACAGGAAAAAATACTGTCATTTGTGGTAGACAAAATAAGGCTCAGCACAGAGCCGCCTAGTGGTGACTAGTGGTACAGTCAACAGCCTCCGGGTGATGCTGTGTCTGGGTCTCTATATATTATTTTCGATTTCTCTCTGCATTTCCTCAAACTTTTATTTTCACCCTCCCACAACATTTAAGCCACTGGGACAGAGACGTGGCGCTTATAAAGGTGGCTAAAGAAAGCACCTTTTCATCCGACGTGCATTGGTTTTGCACACCAGCATCACTGAGCAATGAGATGCAGCTACCTGGAGCAAGCAGGAAAAGCTTTTCGGCACCGTCCCTGGGCTACAAAGATGCTCGTTCTCGCTGTGATGAAAGGGGGGACATGTTTACGTTTGCTCTTCAGGGTGCAGCCGCTCCGATCTCCACGGAGGGAACCACCCCGGCGTGGAGCTCACACAGCCCACACGCCGCACAAAAAACACCAGAGGATACGAAGCTGCTTAGTCCCCAACTCCCATCGCCACCAGAAAATGGGCAAAGAGAGGGGATGGAAGCCTAACCCAGCACACAATGCAGGCTCAGAAATGCGTCTGGCGTCCTGTTCCAAAGCTCAAGCCAATGCTAACGAACTCAGCCTTTAAAGCGAGTGGCACAGCCTGGGCTCGCATTTCCAATAACCTCACCTCAGGGGACATTATGTCAAACCATTGCTATAGCCACAGCTTCTGTCCTGTAAGCGCTCAGCCCCTACTCCGCACACAAACGTAAGACAAGGCTGCGTTTCGCAAAATGCTCTTTACGTGTAGAGAATTGTTTAGGTATAAACCTCCCAACTCTGAGGAGACTTCAACCCTCTCTCCCTTTTCCTAGTGCAGACCTCAATACATTGGTCAGGCGACAGGTAAGAAGAAAGCATTCCTCTCCCACTTCCTCTCTGTCCCCCTGGGAAAGCAGAAATGCAAACCTGGAACTACACAACACTATAGGACAGGAAAACAATGGAATGACCGCATGTTTTTAATCTATCACTCGAAACCCATGAAAAGTGAGCTGCCATTAGTATCCACTGGATTTCTTCCCCCTAGGCCAGTTAGATAATTTCAACTGCATCTTTGTAAAACGTAAACTGCTTTCAAACACCACGTTAACGTTTTGCCAGGTTTATTTTACTTGTTATACACAGACAATACAAACGGGCAAAAAACAAAACATCTCAATGGAGCTTGCACTTGTATAAATCATTCAGTTCCACACACATAACAGAACAAATATAAAAATCACAACATTAGATTTACAGAGGAGCCAAAAATATACACACGTTTATGACCCTGAATTTCTATTAGGAAAAATTTCCCCGTCGGCTGGAATTTTGGCTGACTATTTTGCCTGATGCATATTTCACTTGATTTTTTTTATATAAAAATGCTTTAATTGTATAGATTTGCTACTCAGAATTCAAAGACTTACTATTCTACTTCCACGGGGGAGAGCTTGGGGGTTATGAATGCTCCTTCTCAAAGTAGTAAGAGACGTAGAGGAGAGATCACTCTTACTCGCAATACTTATTGTATCCCCCAGAAAGTTAGATTCAGTTATCTACTTTATGAAAGTCAATTCCAAAACTAAATGCAGTAAAATATACAACTCACAACTCATCTTCACTGGACTACACTATGATTACCAACAATTCAGTCGTCTATATCGTTTGTAGGTTATTCATTACAACGATTTACAGAAATATAAATAAAGGGGGAGAAACTGCAATGAAATTTGGAAACTGTTTGTCAGCATATTTGGCACCTGCACAGGCCAGTAATGGATTTGGCACTTGGAAGGGTGGGAGGAACAAATAGGGCAAAAATAACGTTGCTGTCGAGCTACTCCTCTTCAAGAAAAAAAAATTACAGATGCGGTTACTTCGCTGTTTGAAGGCGTCCCGCTACTTAATCGACTTTCCAACCGGATCGATCGCTATTCTTTTGAGGGGCAAGCACAGATACTCCTCAGATGTGTCAGTTTAGGGCACAGAGTAATTTATGCCATGCGAGGGATCGCAAGGAAGTGTGAAACCCATTATTCAGTGCTATTTCTATTGGACATTTTGTGTTTCCAGAGGCATTTAGAACAGAGAGTGAACTTTGGGGGTTGGGAGAGGAGAAATCGAGAAAGTTAAACATGATCTAGTTTTGGGACTCCACAATGGGAACAAAAAGGTATAGTCATTCGTTACAATAAATTAAACACTATGTACAGGCGTTTCACAGGCTTTGTTCTACTAAACTTACTAACATCCCCAACTATCCATCCATGGGAAAGGAAGGAAGCGCTGTATGGTTTTAAGAGTCAAACATCCTGCTCATCGATGGGGTTAGGAGAATTAGAGGGAGATTCAACGGCAGGAATTGCTGCTTTCCCATATCAGCGCCAGCACCGGGTGCCAAAGAAAGTCAAGATCTCCTAAAGGGGTTGGAGGGTTTCTTTACACTTCAGAAAGGGAATCAGGGAGCGAGGATTACAGCTAAAACTCTTTCACGGGGGGAATAAAAAGATACAGCTAAAGTTGGGATCAGTGCGCTAACTGCGGAGAAGTTGTTGTGCAAAAGGACTGTTGTATTCACGGGAGATCGTGGCGGCGTGAGCCCGACTACAAAGCGAAGCAAAGGGACGGGGCAGAGTCTAGCTGTGGGAGTAGAAGCCATAGTAGCCGATGTCCTTGGCGCAGTTCTTTTCACAGTCCCTTTGGGTCAGCACTTCGCTCTTGAGGGGAGAGGAGCTCTCTGACACCGGGGTGTCAGAGGGCGAGATCCGCCTCCTCTTGGCCTGCTCGTAAATCCCAGAATCGGTGGAATCGATGGATTTAATGGACGAGGGGGTCTCGATCCAGCTGGAGTCAGACAAGTCTTTGGGCTTGGAGTCCTCAGCGCCCGGCAAGGGGGATCTTTCGGTGACCAGGCTGTCCGCCTCCTCCCCTAGGTAAGGGTTGCTGGTGGCCATCCGGGCAGCGGCTGCGCTGTTGGGCCAGCAGGAGAGCATGGAGCTGGATTTGCCGCAGTACTGCGGGGGGCTGCGCGCCCCCCATCCCGAAGGGTCAGTGTAGTAGCCCAGCGGCCGCCCCGTGCAACCAGCAGCCTGCAGGGGCAGCGCCTTGACCCCGGCCGCTGCATAGGACAGCAGGGTGGCGGCATTGCCCGCAAAGTCAGTGGCCGTGTCGTAAGCGGAGGCCGCGAAATCTAAGCGGTTGTTGGCCGGGGTGACAAACCAGCGCTGCGGAGACGGGGCCCCGGGGTCCTCGGCTTGCTGTGGAGAGAGCAGCCCGTTGGTGTGGGGCACGCTGCGGTCACTGCCTGGTCCCGGGCCAGCGCCGGCGCCGGGGTGGAAGCGGGACTTGGCGTAGTTACTCACGAACTGGTCCTGCAGGAAGGAGCCCGCCATGGCGTAGCGTGCCCCAGGCACGATCTGCGAGCGGGGAGAGTCATTGGGGGAAGGCGTGAGCCGGTCCATGTCGCAGCCCGTGTAGATCCTGCCAAAGAGAAGGGCAGAGTTCTGGGTGTCCTGAGCCAGAGCAGGGTGCAGGCAGGCAGGCACCCTGCATGGATCCCTGGGTCCGCTGGAGCCAACGGGAGTTTTGTCATTGACTTCAGTGGGGCCAGGATTTCACCCAGTGCATACTCCCTGGCAAGAGAGCCCCGTTTCAGAACTGCTCGGTAAGGAGCTGCTGTGCCCGGAGCGGAGAGACTTAACAGAAATACCCCGAAAATGCATTACGCAGAACCACAAGAGTTTAGCACAGGTGCAGAAGCGGGGCCATTCCGTGATTTAAAGAAACCAGTTGACCAGATTGACATGACAACCTGAAACAAACCAGGCAGATATCCCTACAGTTCTGGTTCATCTTTACATTGAATACTGGGGAGGCTATCGGAGGCCAGAAACGTTTTTAAAAAATCAGATTATTTTACACACACCACCCGCAAAGTGGATCTAACGTTTTAAATGTTTAAAAAAAAAAAATAGGCGAGCACAAACTGAAAAAGAGTTTGCTCTGTATATATTTAGTAGGGTCGTAATTTAAAGGCTGAAGTTTCTTGTTTTTATTTATTTAAAATCCACAAGTCAGCTAACATCCTACTATCCTTCATGGTACCTTGGGAAATTCTGCATTGTGGAAAATTGACCAAGCCCACAATACGCGCAACAGGTAACCTGGTCCATTTGTAGCAAACAGCGTGAATGGCAGACTGAAAAATTATCTCTGCGGTTTGACACTTACTGTTCAGAGTCACAAACCAACTATCAAGATGTTATTGAATTTAATTTCAGCTAATCTTCAGACACCTACTGAAGGAATTTTAAAAGCAGATGAGCCCAATTTTTTCCAAGATAACCTATATATAAGCTTTCAATCTTGGGCTGCAATTTGTGTTTATAAAACCCTTAATGGATGAATAGTTAGTGTGTGCGTTTCATTCAGGCTAAAACTGTGCTTTAATTAACCCTCCACGCCTCCTGAAATTACTTATCCAGAACACAGTTGGCCCTTAAACAAATGCGATGTGCTAGACAGCATTTAAGCTCTTTTTAAAGAGACATACGTGTGAAGTTTATAATTTAAAAGAAAAGAAAGCAGAGACATGTTGTGGTTGGAGAAGTCCAGAAGGTTTTTCATCGTTAGTCTACCCTATATATAGAAAAGTCCTATTTAAGTTACACAGACCATGTCGTCTCTGCACTGCACCAATGACCTATTTTGTATGCTCAAATACTCCTTAACTTCTCCTTTGCGGCTTTTACCAAAATCACCAGAACCCCTGTATTTTCCCTCTGATCACTTGCTGCACATTCCATTGCATTTTTGGGAAGGGGAGTGAACCAGCTACAATTATATTTTTCAAATAAGAATAAATGTGTGTAATATTTAACAGCCAGCTACTTTAAATTTAAGCAGAGTGATCACTCTAGGAGCTTGATCCCAGTTTTAGGCCCTGATTTAGAAAAGCATTTAAGCACGTGCCTAGCTTTAAGTGTGTGCTTAATCCCATTATTTCAATGGGGTTTAACTGATTTGCTGAATAGGGATATATTTACGCAACTGCTTAAAATTAAGCACATACTTAAGTGTTTTAGTCAATGTGGGGCTTACTTCGTGGCAAATCTCCTACTGACTTCAATGGGATCCGGAAAAGGCTTTATCTGGGGGGCTGTTCCCATTTCCTTAAAACAAATATATGTTTCTCTTACTCAGAAGGAAAAAATAAAAATATTCCCCTTAAACACAGAGCCCAATCCTGGCAGGTGGTCAGCAGCCCACTCTGTTCCAACTGAATAGGAGCTCAGGCAAAATTAGGTGAGCAAAAACCCGTGCGCTTTCCCATTATGTCTGAGTTCCCCACCTCCCACCAGGTCTCCGAGTAGCACTGGGTTAGGGACACTTCTCACTCATTTTCTAGATGATTCCCCCTTCTAGACTCAAATGCTAGAGCAGTTCGTTGATTTTATTGCTTTACAGGCACAGCAATAGGAGATGGGCGTAAGATGTCATTAGTCTCATTTTTGTTGGGGATAAAAGGAATCAGAAGTACTCAGAAATAGCACCTTAGCTTGGGTGCTCTTTCTACCTATTCCAAACCTTCCTTACAGGGGCCATTGACCAGTGTACATTGTCTCATGAAGATGTTGGGCTGTTTCATTGAATGCGGGAAAAGGAGCATGGGGCAAACCTCTAAAGTCAAGTTTGAATCCGTATCACAAACATACCATCGGTCAAAGATTAGACCAGTATGTATGGCCAATGATCTTGGATAAAAGCATAATGAACCCTACGTATATTTGCCTTCCACGAAGACATTTCCTATTATATAGAGATTAGATATATAGGAACGGCAAAAACGCCAAAATGAAAACCAGACTGAGAAACAGAAGAAATTTTCTTTAAAACTCTCTGTATAGTGTCCAGGATGAGTTAAAGAGTCATTTATATTCAGTAGTTTAACTCCCATTCAAGAGGTCCTTATTTCATAGCCTACATACACAGCTTGAATAAACTGGAACTTGAAAATGGGTACAAAGTCATATGCCAGAAAGAACATCACAACTGCCAAAGTCACACGCAGCCTCAGATGCAGGCAGAGGGGGTGAGAAGAGCATCTGTCCCCAAACTGCACAAGGTTGTATTGAATGTGCTAGCCAGCCTCTTTCAGCTATCTCTTCGGCACAGAAGATTTGCCTCTTACTAACCCAGGCGTACAAATTAATGCGGAAACCAAGAGTTTTCCATGAAAAATAAGGGAGACAATTGAATTTCATTTCTATTCAGTCACCCGAAACCCAGTCCCGAGTTTAGGAGCCTGCATTTGCTTTCTCTTCTCTGGGAGAACTTTTTTTTTCTTTTCTTTTTTTAAAGTTCAATGCTGAGTATTTCAATGTTTAAATAATTAAAGAGATTTTTAATACAACCCCAAATACTAAACCAAATAGAGTCTCTACCGGCCTATGTGGGAGCATCCGATAAAATGGATAATAAAAATACCATTTACTTACGTGTCATAATTGTCTCGAAAGCCTTTTGCAAAAGGGTTGTGATCTATTTTCAACTGTGTAATCTGGGAAGGAAAATAGAGGATCAATGAGTATTTTCTCGTACCTATACATAATGAAAGCATGACAACGGACAGGAGACGCATTGTTAAAGCATAGCTGTTCGATCTTTTTTTCATTAGTTGCTCAAATTGCCGCTATTCAAAATATAAAAACTAAGCTTAGCGTATTTATAAAGGTTTTAATTAGAGGAAAATTGTTGCGTCTTGCAATTACTGATAAAAATGTGAAATAATTTTGACAGTCTATTCTGAAAAGTAATTATTCACAATTAAAGTTAAAATGTAGGATAAGAAATGAATATTTCAAGTGTTTTTATATAACATTTTAAGAGATTATTGCAGCTATGCTTGGTTTAGCAATCGAAAACGGAATACACCGACTTTTATTTTAATGCATGCCATTTAAAAGTGAGAGCAAAAAATATCTGTCTCTACATTAACAGGATTTTATTCTGATTAAAATGTACCATCACCCCCAACACAGTCAGCAGCATCAGTGGCTCTTTGCAGACTTGCTTAAAAATCACCTCAGATTAAATGTGTGTTTTTCAATGGGAACATAACAGCTATTGACCAATATTATACTCTAGTTTTAATATAATAAATGCCAATCGGGTTTCCGCTTGGCCTCCTAAGAAGATGTTCACTGTTGAAACTGATGGTTATTGCGCCCCTATGAAATATTCACTCTGTAGACCCCACGCCAGACTTGTGTGTGCTCGTGAGACTAACCAGGGCAAATGCAAAGAAACAGAAATCTGATCCACACATTTGCTCGTGTTGCGGATTTGGGGCTCACAATTCGTGACGGTTTTAGCAAAAGGTACAGAATTGCAACGTCAAATATATACACCGAGGTCCAGCCCGCCCGGATCCTGCCGGGCGGGGGAATACAACGGTGCCGGCTGGATTCAATCACCCCTTGGCCGCAGACACACGCGCGCGCCAGCACTCTGCACGGCGTGTATCCGCTTCTCTCTCCCCGGGCACCTACACGGAGCCCCACGAGCCGGCCTCGGAAGCTCTAAAGCGCTGCTGGCCGGTTGAGGGTGAGGATGGCCGCGCGGGAAATACAGCGCCAAGCTCTTTACATCGGTGTTCTGATAGGCGGTGACGGCTATGAACTGAGTCTCCGGGAAAGTGAACGTCTGCACTCTGCCCGGCTGGTTAGTATCCTCCGTCCCGTCTTCGTTCACTTCCACCACATGCAGACGGGGCTGGTACTTGTGTAAGGACTGCAAGACCACCATCTGTCAGGCAGAGAAAAGGGAGGGGGACAAAGGGGCAGAAACGCTAAATTGGAGCGAGGAGAGGGAGAAAAAGACGGATATTTGCTGGTATTAAAGCGCTTGAATAAAAAGCCGTGGCCGAGCTGTCAAGAGAGGATTATACTCAACAGAGAAGGAGAAATGCACCCCTAAGACACCACCTAGTCATCGCTCCCTTTTAGCAGGATAGCTACAGATTCACTCCACTTCAGAATGCTCTTCCCCCCTCCCCCCATACATAACCCAACTCTGATCTGGGTCTGGGTTTTGTTGCTGGGTTGTGCAGGATTATTTTTCCCCCCTTTCTCAGAAGTCCTGTACAATTCCAACTCGTTAGGAATAGAAATTAACACGTTTTACCCTAGCAGTATGATTTATTTAAGAAAACAGGGATCTGATCTGAATTTTCAGGATTTTATTGGAAGCAACAAATAAGAGCGTGTGTGAGGTTCACTGACCTGCCCGTTGTTGTTCGATGCTCCTTTATTGTTTGTAAGTTTTAATTTCCCAAAAGAGATTTCCTGACGCATCCAGTGGGCTCCTGTGTTGGGGGAATCGGGGTGCATGTACACTCGGTTTCCTAAAGAAACAAATAAACACACCACGATTCTTACACACACACCCTTTCTTGCAACTGTAGCATCACACACAGGGGTCCTGTGAATCGCATTAAACTTAGCAGCGCGTTACCAGCGATGCTTCCTTCGTTTTAACCGGGGAGGATTAAAATAGCATTTTCTGAACACCCTTCACTCCCCCTCCCTCTTTTTATTTTTTTTTAAAAGCATCATTGGCCCATTCTCGTTTAAGAAGCCGCCTGAGCCAGTCCACAAAGGCTTTAATTAACTACTCTCACCTAAATATGTGTCGGGAAAAGTGTTAATTGGAAGAACTTGCCTTGTACATTGGTGTCCGCCTTGCCGCAAGGAACCCATTTGCCTCCTTGAAATCTCCAATGGTTGGGATCGGCCAGAATTACATCCACAAAAATATTGTAATGAGCCGTGGGATCGAGACCAGAAATATTAAAACTTAGAAAAGGAAACATGCGCCTGTTAAAAGAAAACACACACACACAAAACCAACCAGTTTCGTGATAAATAACAACGGGGGGACCTTAAAGGGCTGTATGAAGAGGGGATGAGTTCAAAAGGAGGAGGGAGCCGCATTGGGGGCCCTCTCCGGAGGGACTGCTGGCCAGGTAGAGACCTGCACCCTATCTCTAGGCACCTTGTACTAGCATATCACGAGCCACCCTAGCAGCTGCCACCCAGGCGCCCCCTGTGACCTACCCGTCCAGCTCCCCATTTTCACGCCGGACTTTGCGGGTTGCATTGTCAGTCACCCCGAACACTAAGCGCAGATCGCCCCCCTCCAAAGCCTCCGTAAGGAAGAGTTTGGAGTCCCAACCCCACCACCTAATGTCCAGTCGCTCCGTGCAGCAGCCGCAAGTGCCGCTTACCTCCCTTGTTTGGTGATGATCATCTCTGTCTGGTGCCGGTGAAATTTCAGCCAGAGTGGCCTGTTGCACAGGTAGACCTGAGCTTTGCCGGGCACCAACCCCGGCTGGGTGGAGGAGAACTGGTAGAAAGGCGCCCCTTGGTAGGAATGGCCGTACTGCTGGGGATAAGGGTAGCCCGCCGTTGGGTAACCTTGGGGAGAAGAGTTGGACAGGAGGCTGTTGTAAGCTCCATTGGTGATCACAGGATGGTGAGCCATGTAGCGGCTTGGACTGGCGATGGAAAAGGCTGGGTGCGCGGGTCCATGCTGGCTGGGGTAAGGGAACATGGCACTAGGAGCAGCGGCAGCGGACTGGGGTTGGCTTGACTGAGAGAGCAGATAGCGATCTGCAGCAGATCCATCGAAACTGTGACGAAGCTCCGAGACCCCGTCCAAGACGGGAGAGAGTTTATTTCTCTGGACGTCCCCTGGTGTGTCCTTGGAGTCAGGAAAATTGTCTGTATCTGACTGATTCGTCATCCCCCTGGTAATTTTTTTCAGAGGTGAACTTCTCTCCAGGTTGTCAGCGGTCGAGATAATGGGATGATCATGCAAGGCAAGCTCAGATCCGCCTGCATGTGGGTAACTGCTGCTCACATTGAGAAATTTCTTGGAGAGCATGACAGAGGGAGAAAGACAATGCTCCAGCTGCATAGCTCAAGCACCGAGATATTCACCCTTCAGTCTCGGGTTCTAAAGGGCTCCTCTTAACATCAACTAGACATCCTGGGACCCTCCCGAGGCAGAAAGCACTTCTCCCACCAAATACTTCCCCAACGTTTGATTTACTTTTTTTTTTTTTTTCCCTGGGAGAAGAGATTGGCCAATTGACACTATGCAGCAATAAGGAAAGACTCACTTTTGATCTTGCTTGCTTGTGGAGCGGATGAAACGGCTCCTGCCATTGGTTAACCGCTGACAGTAATTTAATTAGATAGACATTAATTAGGATAATCACCTGGCTCCTGGTCGCGACGATCATGGCAAATTGAAGGAGATGATTTTATTGTGGGATACAAGGGGGGAGGGGGAATACTGTGTTTGCTATGAGTGCTCATTACCGTGTGACCTTTCGAGCTTTGTGACTACGCATAGAAAGAAAAAAAAAAATCAAAGACCTGCGATTTCCTAATTTTTCCCCTTTTTGTGAAGAAGGAAAGAGATAAGATGCTGGAGACTTTTGGGTTCAGAATGAGCCCAGGTGTCAGCATTCACTCTGAATGTAACGATTTCAATGTGCAGAGCATACACACCGCTTGCTGGAGGCCTTATCTCCCCTTAGAAGTTCCAGAATTTGGCTTTCCCGTCTACTATAAGTGCACACTAACGGGACGCCATCCTTTATAAGATATACTCCCCCATCCTCTCAGTCTAACTCCCTCCCCCCAAAGGTAACTGCCGCGTTGGAAAAATAAAACACCCATAAAACTCCGTTCAGGCAGCATATGTACACAGGAACAGTGTATCATCTCTTTTACCTTTTGAAATAATTATAAGCTGTACAGCTGAAGTGCCCTAATGTATTTGCAGTCATGTTTACTGAGTCTTCAGTAAATAAATATTTGATCTGTGTGCTGTAATGCGGGAGATTATCAGAAAAGCATGGCACAAGGCATCCATCTCTCCGTCTCGCTCCAGCTTCCCTTCCACTTGACGTGTGTTTTCTTTCAGTGACTGAATCACACAGGCAGGGCTAGGAGGGAGATATCTTTTGTAATAGATTTGCCAGAAGCAGTTAGCTCGATTCATAGAAATAAATTTAAGTGTTGCTAGAGCTCCTGTCAGAGAAAAGATTTAGGGCGTGGAGGAGGGGAGATCCCAAATAACGATTTCATTAAACTAGGGAAGAGCTAGACACCCACGTTGACAGGCGCGATTTTCACAGTGTAACAGGCCCAAGTCACCCCACCTGTTAGGCGAGGAGTGCTGAAGGTTCCGTGGATAATCCAGGTGGAACAGCGTGCGCGGGGCATCCTCTCCTGTCTTCCCGGGCATCAGGGAGGCGGGGGCTTTCCCCATTGCCCCGAGCTCGCGACCTGCGTGGGGCAGGAGAGCTTAAAGCCACTTCCATCCTCCTCTCCTACCGGCCGGCGCTGTGGGGGACTCACAAGCAGAGGCAAGCGGCAGGGAGGGAATGAGGGGGGTTGTTGGACGGGATCAGCTCAGCAAGCCCAAGTGTTTGCCGCTCAGGGGGGTGCCTGCCGCAGGCCTAGCAGCAATGTATGGGTGAGGGGCCTGGTCCATCACGCCCCCCCCCCCCGCCCACTGAAGGTAACAGGCTCTGCTCTGTCTGGAACCACAGAGCATTCCCAGGCCCAGCCCCTCACAGCTGGGCAGGGACAAGACCAGGCCATTTCTAAGACTGAGGAACAAGCTTCTTCCCCCAGGGAGAGAGGGCAGGATGACCAGATAGCAAGTGTGAAAGATCAGGATACTTTTTTTGGAGGTAGGGGGTATAGTTGCATATATAAGACAAAGCCTCTAATATCAGTGTGATCCCAATAACGTTGGGGCAACTGGTCACCCTAGGAGCAGAACAAGCAGGAGCAAAGACTCCTTTTTTCCTCAGGCGCCAATGCAACAAGCTCTGGTCTTCCGGGTAGGTAGGCTGAGCCAGTACCACTGTATGCTCCCTCTCTGCCTTCTGGCTGTTGTTGCTCCTTCAGGTTCAGAGGCCTCAGTTCCACCTGCTGGGGAGAGTTTGTGAGGTGACAAGCCGTGGCCGTGCCTGTAAGATGCTCATAGCAGAATCCTCCCCCATTAGCACATGCTTTCATGTCTCCTTTGGGCTGGTGGTCTGTGATCATCATCTTCAGGTCCAGGAACAACCTTATACATAATTATGTGTTGCACATAATCTGACTCCTGTCCACCTGCACAACTTCTAGCTCAAGGTAACCTGGCCACTAAGCTTGACATATCTATTGGGAGCTCAAGCTGGTGATGTAGTGAGCACTTGGTTTCTCAGTTGACACCAGGATTCTGAGTGTGGTTTTCCATGGAGTGGTATTTCAGACTAGATTGCTCCATGGTGCAAACGTGCTTTGCTTTCATCCATCTGAAACTGGGCTGAATTTTCATACAAAGGAATTAAATTTAGATGGAGACGGGAACCAAGAGGGCCTTCTTGGAATCTTTTTGTTTTAACATGTCTGCTTCAGATACCATAGCGACATGGCATCCTCTTCACCTTTGTTCCATTAGACAAAGCATTGGGAAATAGTTTTTGCACCACAAGAAAGTGGTACATTTAACCAGAAAAACAACTTGGTCTCAATTCCTTTCTCAGTACCTTTCTGAATACCAATTTATAAAATTTTTGAAGTAGCAAATCTGGTTTTACTTTATAAAGTGCCAAGTGAATCTTTAAATCAAGACTGGATGTTTTTCTGAAATATGCTATAGGAATTATTTGGTGGAAGTTCTATACCTGTGGAGGAAGTCAGATTAGATGATCCCAGTGGTCCCTTCTGGCTTTGGACTCTATGAATCTAACTATTATTCCCTTTAAAAGGAGACTTGAAAATCATATTTTCATCTGAAAGTACACAAAATATTGTTACAATTAACCCTTAATATATTAGAATGGAGAAGTGACAGTTTGTTTTCTCTGTGCATTGAATAGTTTTGTTTATAATCACCATCAACATCTTGCATTTTGTCTCATATACTAGCATGATAACACAGGCCATGTGATTCCTATTTTCCAGGCCTTGCTCTGTTGGAGAAGCCCATTGCCAGCTCTTTCCCCAGGCTCCACAATAGTGTATTTAGCAGTAACATCAGAAACAAAGCTGAAATTAGGGGCACCAGGCAAGCTTAGATAGAGAAAGACCAGAAAAGAATGAGAATGAAAATTTAGGTCTGTTGCCATCAGGCCCACCAAAAGGACTCTTCTAAACAGATGGGATCCAGAAAATAACTGTTTAAAATAATTTTTAAAAAATTCAATACCCACTATTTTAAAAAGTGGGTTATTGATATTTTATCAATTTGAAAAAAAAAATAGAGTTGATATTTCTCCAAACTTTCCAAAATCTGAACTAAAACTATATTAATACACAAACCATAAAATGTTAGGAAACTTGGGGGAGGGGCAAGGGGAGAGTAGTTAGCTACAATGGGTTATTTTTTCCCTAAGGAAAAAATATACAATGAAGGTCATCATGTATCAAGACTCTTTAATGCTACAGAAATGGAGCCAATAGCTACATTACTGAATGCTTCATTTGCATCTGTCTGCCAAGTAATGTGTTTCAATTTTGGGTTCCATAACTTGAGTACAAGATTGTGAGCAGAGGCATTTGAAGTAGCCTATTGTGCACTAGTTTATGGTTAGTTGTTTTAATAAAACCATGTTTTAGAATGGAAGCTATCATACTTTAAGGAAATGCTTCTAGTGAAGTCTTTCATGAATGCTAGTCATGCACACTACTGCATTACCCATATTCTGTTGATTTAGTGCATGCCATACATCCTCATTTTCAGCAAAATACAGATATAATTCTGTGAGAAGCAGTATTTCATGCCAAGCAGCTGTAGTTTCTGGTGCTTATTTGTTTCACTAGCACCATGCGCTCCAGGGTGTAATTGATTGTGTGGTTGGAAGATCAGGAGATGGGGTAAAACTAGAGACACAGGGAAGGGTTGTATTATTTAGCACATTAAAAGCTAATTTATGCAGCAACTGCCCTTAATTTCGTTGCAAACTGGGGATCACGCAAAAACGTTTTTTATATTTTTTTAAATTGTTAACATGCATAGTTCCTAAACTGGGATAATCGGAAGATATGCACTGGCAGGTGCTGACGAACTGTCTTAGAGGAAGTGTTTGTGCGTGTTGAGGAGTGGGTGTTGCAGAAGGCATCAAACTGTCCATCCAGCTCAGCTCCTAATGAAGCTGTGCTCCACTGGGGCTTCAGAGGCCAAGATGGTAACTGCTTAGAAACCTTCCCCTGCCCTTTCCAAGATAGTACTTTGGTACCTTCTGGCCCTTATGTCATCACATGCACCAGCTCCCCCAAACAGCAACACAGTCCCTTTCCTGTGGAGCTCCTAAAATGCAGGGCAAAGTAAGGAACTAGAAAATGCCTTTTGGGGGTTGTAAAAGGAAAATTGTAGAGTCAAGCTGCATTATACTCAAGAAGCTGGTTACAGAGCAGGCTGCTATGGTACAAGCACAGGGTACAGCAGACATGCTTCTTCCTCATCATGTCTATTCCCCTTCAGCTATCCTCATCTCCATTGAGAGACATACCCTCCCAACTTCATATGGGCTTTACAACCTCTTCAAAAATTTATTCTTAGGTCAATTGCTATCATAGAATATCAGCTATCCAGGAAAGAACCTGCTTGAGTTAGGGCAGTTGGAGATGTGCTGAGCATCAGTGTATCAACATATGTCATTTTCATAAGCATTTGCATTGGATGGAGTTGTCTTGCATTATAAAAAAAATTGTATGTCAATGTTCTTTTGTACTCATCACTATTTATGAAAAAAGTATGTTTTCTAGGATACCTCATGATTAATGGAAGTCATATTTCATTTGTGAAGTTTTGCTAGCTCATCGATGTTTCACTTAATATGCACTAAAAATGCAAAGGAAACCAGATTTATCTGCATGAGTTTTCTACAACGTTGTCCATTCCGTATATTGACAAAAAACCTTAAACAAACGAGAGACTGTAAATGTATTTTTATTATGTAGCAACAATCAAAATATATATGTACTACTGATTTCCCCCCAAATATTAAATGAAAACTTAATACAATTTGCCCACTCTGTGTTCTTGAACTGCTTTGGAATCTGCAAAGACCCTGACATAAAGAAACAGAAGTAATTGCACAACAGAGACTGAAAGGTGTTATAGTGCTGCTCTTAGACTGCAAATGATGCCAGATGTCTTCCATTTAACCAAATATACTTTCAGCAGTCTCTGGTTTCCAAGTGTTAAAAACAATAGAAGAATATACACAGAAAGCACCACATTAACAGTAAATGCATTATTTAAATACAACTGTATCCAACATAGCTGCTAAACACTGGACAATATTTGAGGTCATCAGCACATCCACATGTTCTTCTAAATGACGTTTGGGGTCCTGAAAAATAAATATTAAAGTAGGCTATCAGAGGAATCACTAAAAAATGAACACTTCAGAGATGACAGATTTCAACTATTTGAGAACACAGTGAATTAATAGACACTGAGAGCCTATTAAAGCCCCCAAATTTTCCTTCCTTCAAGATACTGCATGTAACTTTGATTCTAATTTTCTAAGACCCTGTAGCTCTTCATATTATTCATAGATGTTATATGTAGGCTAATAAGCAAATCGGTCTCTTCAAATTCTTGATGGATACAGTGACAGCAAATGTTTTTATGCAGTTCCACACATAGGTGAAATCCAGGCTCCAATGAAGTCAATGACAAAACTCCTCCCTGACTTCAACGGGGCCAGGATTTCACTCACAGTATCGTAGTTGCCTCAGATTTTAGAAGCTAGGTCAATAAAAACTATACTGTAGTCAAACACTACTTTAGAACTAACCATGAAACCTATACATTGGAGAGAGAGCGCAAGAAAGCACGTGTGCGCGCATGTTCTGGTGGCATGCAGCAGGGTTCAGGGCAGGGCATCTAAACCTGGTAGAAATGGGAGTGTCATGTACACCCTCCCTTCCCACACGTTACCTTTGATTATTATTCTGTAAACTCAGCTACAGCCAAACAGAATGTGCTAGGAATGCAATTTTAGTCATGGCTTTAACCTTCTTGTTTTTGCAAGGTTAAGACAGACCTTCAAATTTATTTTTGTGGTTATCCTCATTCCCCATATTAAAAAGAAAAACCTGAGGGAAGTCTGTAAAAGTTGAGAGTAGGACAACTTCTTTTGAAGCTATTTTAGCCTATTACTTAAATAGACATTTATATCACTCAAATACCCATTTTTGAAACTATTTTTGTGGAAGTGAGATTCATACTATTTAAAATGAAAAACGGGGTGTTTTGTCAGACTTCAACAAGGCCAGGATTCCACCTTAGCAATACAAATGTGGTGCTCTGTATTTTCAAAGCTGTATATAATCTTGGGTCCCCAATCCTGTAAAGATTTATACACATGCTTAATTTTACACTTGTGAGTAGTCTCAGTGGCTTCAAGAATATTACACAGTGTTTAACTCTTGCTGAGTTCCCAGACTTCAAGGGAATTACTTAGTGTATAAAGTTAAGCATGTTCTCAAGTCTCCGCAGAATTGGAGCTTAAGTCTGTACAGTGCTTTGAAAATATTAAATACTACATAAGTGCCAAGTATTATTAAATTACCTACATAAAATGGATCCATGTCATGTATTCACACAAGTTCACTCTCAGTGGTAAAGCTAAGCACATACATAAACTTTTGCAGCATTGGGGCCTAACTAAATTATCCTCACATTATGCCATAAAGAGCACATTTGCTCAATCTATTATGTCATTTGGTTGTACAGAGCCCACTATACAGATATTACAATAGTGGAGACAAATTTTAAAAAAAGAAAAAGCATTTGCACACAGTAAAGGATCAATTTAAAATATTTATTGATCCTATTCCACATACAAAATAGTTCTGATGGCCACAGATGTCACAAATCTAAGCTGCTCTTTTGCATAATCCGTTTACAAAGTCCTGTAGTTCTTCAAGATTTCTCCATTCAAACTAAGGACCTTTCCAAACAGAGGACAAATATTCACATCAGCAGCTGTGTGTCTACAGAACTTGGTGTATAAATGACAGAGGAAAAAAAAACCTGAAAATAAAACTATTTCATTTAAAGATTTTACAAGATACCTTTGACAGTTTCTTTTAGAAAAAAAAGTTGGATGTGTGAGGAAAAAAATCTGACTTTTTAACTCTGTATTAACTTAAAAAATCTGCACCAGCTTTTAAAGAATTGTTTAGATTGTAGATTACACCTGGGTTCAGGCTCACAAGAAGGGATATTTACTACTGTTTTAGATCTTTGAAAAAGATGGTTCTTCCTATATATTTATTTTTGATTGTTTCCTGCTACAGATTTGAATGCTACAAAAGTGTACGACTCGAAGAAAATTACAGATAAGTTATAACATCAGTTTGTTGGAAGTTGAAACAAAAATATTCCATAATCCTCTGAAATACAGTTCAGGTTCTACTACAGCCAGCCATATGAATAAATCCTGCCTCTCCTTTAAGGGAAAATAGTTTGGAGGTTTTTTAAAGCTATCCATTGTTCCTATTGCCCCCCGAGTCTACTGAACTCTGAGAACAATATGTTTTCTTAACAATTTTAATCTTTTTCCATTTCAACACTTTTCTTTCTTTGGCTTTTAGGCTAAAATAAAACATATCGCTAATTTAATATCTGTCAAGTCCTCAGTCAGAAGATTACATCCTGCCATGACAGAAGGATGGACTTCATTTAATAGCCTCCCTTCCGCCCCCCAAAATATTAATTATGGTCCTAAACTGTTTTTCTTATGGAGCAGAAGGGAACACGAAGGTGTTTAGTGTACTTATGTGTGTATTGGCATCAAGCATCAATTTTTTCTGAATAGTGGGTGAACTTACTCCCCTTCTACTGGCTCTTCAGCCACAGTGTAATGCACCAGACTGACTGACGGACTTGCCTCTTTAAAAAAAAAACATAGTATAACTCCTTCAGAATGCAATAGTGTATTTAGTTTTTTTGTTTGTTTCTTTTTAAAAAGAGGAAAGATGCAGAAATTACAGGATATTCCTCAGTGGATTAGAACAATTTATCCACAATATACCTTTAAACTTCATTATAAAAATGTTGTGGCAGCCCCTTGCTACCAAAGGACAATTTTGTAACCACTCTGCAGATTACCTAAAATCAGAGGCCTAAATAATATTCTCCATTAGGTGTAAATTCAACTCCTGTAGGGAATTCAGGACAGCCAGACTATAGCACAGAAATCACCTACAATGCATGTGACTAAAATAATATTAAAATATATTTTAAAAAAATCAGGTTATTTCACCTCACAATAATTCATTACATCTCACCTGCTTGCCAACATTTTTTATTGCCAGCTGTTCAGGTGTCATCTTATCTTCTTCTTCCACAGCCTGTGAAAAATACAAAAAAGGTCGGTGTTTCAGATTTTGTTTACTTTTTTCTAGAGCCACAAGATTATAAAAATACAATTTCTTCTTAAAAATCAAAAGGACAGCAGTGTTTCAGAAGCCTGTATTAAGTCAAAAGGAAAGGCACTTCAATTGCTCAGCAAAGGTGGCACAAATTTGTTAAAATGTCAGTGCAAAAGATTAAGGGGAGGATTCATGAACAGCTTTATTGTCAGATATTTTAGATTTACTCAAACTATATTAAAGAAAAATACACTTAGAACTGATAAAATGTTACACAAGGGTGGAATTTTGCACCTAATAATCACATCAACAGCTAGATAAAACAGGTTAAAAATATAATGTTCAAAGTACAGCATTAACCTTGTTGTTTCTAACAAAGGGAAGTTTGATTTTTTACTATGCATTTTTGTATTCTAGTTTAAACAACTTCTATATATTTCTTTAAATAGGTTTTTTTTGTATGTAAAGTTCCCTGTTTATTTATGTTTAATGTTAAAATGTCTGATCTGGAGGGTTTATGTCCTTGACAAACTATTAAATAAAATATTCACGTTTAATATTTTGGGACTTCCAATAAGCAAGTTAAAAATAGACTTTTTAAAACAGTATGTTTAATACATACAGTACATTTTCCTAGTAAGTATCTTCACAAGTAGAGCAAGTCTCAATCATTCTTTTATTTAGGAATGTCATTATTACAGGTTATGAATAAGTGTGAGCCTGATACTTTTTCTGCCAATGTAATGGAGTGAAGAATCAGGCTGTATATATTTAAAAAAGAGAGTTCCAAATACACACTACAATAGAAGTATATATTTTTTTAAATCTTTGATTCTAGTAGTCTTTGATGGCAGCAATGAAATGAGAAATCAAATTAAATCCAAAATATTCTGCATTAAGGTGCAACTACAGGATTTCAAGACCCATCCACTTCAAAGAGTTAAATACAATCAATGGGACAGATTACACACATCCTTAAAGCTACATATGTTTAGGTGCTTTGCTAAACTGGGGCCAAACTCAGGTGCCCAAAGCATTCAGTACGAACAATGGTTAATCTTTAGTTGGTTAGCAATCAGGAACTCAATGCTCACAAAGCTTTGGTCTACAAATTATAGCTGCTATGGTACAAGCACAGGGTACAGCAGACATGCTTCTTCCTCATCATGTCTATTCCCCTTCAGCTATCCTCATCTCCATTGAGAGACATACCCTCCCAACTTCATATGGGCTTTACAACCTCTTCAAAAATTTATTCTTAGGTCAATTGCTATCATAGAATATCAGCTATCCAGGAAAGAACCTGCTTGAGTTAGGGCAGTTGGAGATGTGCTGAGCATCAGTGTATCAACATATGTCATTTTCATAAGCATTTGCATTGGATGGAGTTGTCTTGCATTATAAAAAAAATTGTATGTCAATGTTCTTTTGTACTCATCACTATTTATGAAAAAAGTATGTTTTCTAGGATACCTCATGATTAATGGAAGTCATATTTCATTTGTGAAGTTTTGCTAGCTCATCGATGTTTCACTTAATATGCACTAAAAATGCAAAGGAAACCAGATTTATCTGCATGAGTTTTCTACAACGTTGTCCATTCCGTATATTGACAAAAAACCTTAAACAAACGAGAGACTGTAAATGTATTTTTATTATGTAGCAACAATCAAAATATATATGTACTACTGATTTCCCCCCAAATATTAAATGAAAACTTAATACAATTTGCCCACTCTGTGTTCTTGAACTGCTTTGGAATCTGCAAAGACCCTGACATAAAGAAACAGAAGTAATTGCACAACAGAGACTGAAAGGTGTTATAGTGCTGCTCTTAGACTGCAAATGATGCCAGATGTCTTCCATTTAACCAAATATACTTTCAGCAGTCTCTGGTTTCCAAGTGTTAAAAACAATAGAAGAATATACACAGAAAGCACCACATTAACAGTAAATGCATTATTTAAATACAACTGTATCCAACATAGCTGCTAAACACTGGACAATATTTGAGGTCATCAGCACATCCACATGTTCTTCTAAATGACGTTTGGGGTCCTGAAAAATAAATATTAAAGTAGGCTATCAGAGGAATCACTAAAAAATGAACACTTCAGAGATGACAGATTTCAACTATTTGAGAACACAGTGAATTAATAGACACTGAGAGCCTATTAAAGCCCCCAAATTTTCCTTCCTTCAAGATACTGCATGTAACTTTGATTCTAATTTTCTAAGACCCTGTAGCTCTTCATATTATTCATAGATGTTATATGTAGGCTAATAAGCAAATCGGTCTCTTCAAATTCTTGATGGATACAGTGACAGCAAATGTTTTTATGCAGTTCCACACATAGGTGAAATCCAGGCTCCAATGAAGTCAATGACAAAACTCCTCCCTGACTTCAACGGGGCCAGGATTTCACTCACAGTATCGTAGTTGCCTCAGATTTTAGAAGCTAGGTCAATAAAAACTATACTGTAGTCAAACACTACTTTAGAACTAACCATGAAACCTATACATTGGAGAGAGAGCGCAAGAAAGCACGTGTGCGCGCATGTTCTGGTGGCATGCAGCAGGGTTCAGGGCAGGGCATCTAAACCTGGTAGAAATGGGAGTGTCATGTACACCCTCCCTTCCCACACGTTACCTTTGATTATTATTCTGTAAACTCAGCTACAGCCAAACAGAATGTGCTAGGAATGCAATTTTAGTCATGGCTTTAACCTTCTTGTTTTTGCAAGGTTAAGACAGACCTTCAAATTTATTTTTGTGGTTATCCTCATTCCCCATATTAAAAAGAAAAACCTGAGGGAAGTCTGTAAAAGTTGAGAGTAGGACAACTTCTTTTGAAGCTATTTTAGCCTATTACTTAAATAGACATTTATATCACTCAAATACCCATTTTTGAAACTATTTTTGTGGAAGTGAGATTCATACTATTTAAAATGAAAAACGGGGTGTTTTGTCAGACTTCAACAAGGCCAGGATTCCACCTTAGCAATACAAATGTGGTGCTCTGTATTTTCAAAGCTGTATATAATCTTGGGTCCCCAATCCTGTAAAGATTTATACACATGCTTAATTTTACACTTGTGAGTAGTCTCAGTGGCTTCAAGAATATTACACAGTGTTTAACTCTTGCTGAGTTCCCAGACTTCAAGGGAATTACTTAGTGTATAAAGTTAAGCATGTTCTCAAGTCTCCGCAGAATTGGAGCTTAAGTCTGTACAGTGCTTTGAAAATATTAAATACTACATAAGTGCCAAGTATTATTAAATTACCTACATAAAATGGATCCATGTCATGTATTCACACAAGTTCACTCTCAGTGGTAAAGCTAAGCACATACATAAACTTTTGCAGCATTGGGGCCTAACTAAATTATCCTCACATTATGCCATAAAGAGCACATTTGCTCAATCTATTATGTCATTTGGTTGTACAGAGCCCACTATACAGATATTACAATAGTGGAGACAAATTTTAAAAAAAGAAAAAGCATTTGCACACAGTAAAGGATCAATTTAAAATATTTATTGATCCTATTCCACATACAAAATAGTTCTGATGGCCACAGATGTCACAAATCTAAGCTGCTCTTTTGCATAATCCGTTTACAAAGTCCTGTAGTTCTTCAAGATTTCTCCATTCAAACTAAGGACCTTTCCAAACAGAGGACAAATATTCACATCAGCAGCTGTGTGTCTACAGAACTTGGTGTATAAATGACAGAGGAAAAAAAAACCTGAAAATAAAACTATTTCATTTAAAGATTTTACAAGATACCTTTGACAGTTTCTTTTAGAAAAAAAAGTTGGATGTGTGAGGAAAAAAATCTGACTTTTTAACTCTGTATTAACTTAAAAAATCTGCACCAGCTTTTAAAGAATTGTTTAGATTGTAGATTACACCTGGGTTCAGGCTCACAAGAAGGGATATTTACTACTGTTTTAGATCTTTGAAAAAGATGGTTCTTCCTATATATTTATTTTTGATTGTTTCCTGCTACAGATTTGAATGCTACAAAAGTGTACGACTCGAAGAAAATTACAGATAAGTTATAACATCAGTTTGTTGGAAGTTGAAACAAAAATATTCCATAATCCTCTGAAATACAGTTCAGGTTCTACTACAGCCAGCCATATGAATAAATCCTGCCTCTCCTTTAAGGGAAAATAGTTTGGAGGTTTTTTAAAGCTATCCATTGTTCCTATTGCCCCCCGAGTCTACTGAACTCTGAGAACAATATGTTTTCTTAACAATTTTAATCTTTTTCCATTTCAACACTTTTCTTTCTTTGGCTTTTAGGCTAAAATAAAACATATCGCTAATTTAATATCTGTCAAGTCCTCAGTCAGAAGATTACATCCTGCCATGACAGAAGGATGGACTTCATTTAATAGCCTCCCTTCCGCCCCCCAAAATATTAATTATGGTCCTAAACTGTTTTTCTTATGGAGCAGAAGGGAACACGAAGGTGTTTAGTGTACTTATGTGTGTATTGGCATCAAGCATCAATTTTTTCTGAATAGTGGGTGAACTTACTCCCCTTCTACTGGCTCTTCAGCCACAGTGTAATGCACCAGACTGACTGACGGACTTGCCTCTTTAAAAAAAAAACATAGTATAACTCCTTCAGAATGCAATAGTGTATTTAGTTTTTTTGTTTGTTTCTTTTTAAAAAGAGGAAAGATGCAGAAATTACAGGATATTCCTCAGTGGATTAGAACAATTTATCCACAATATACCTTTAAACTTCATTATAAAAATGTTGTGGCAGCCCCTTGCTACCAAAGGACAATTTTGTAACCACTCTGCAGATTACCTAAAATCAGAGGCCTAAATAATATTCTCCATTAGGTGTAAATTCAACTCCTGTAGGGAATTCAGGACAGCCAGACTATAGCACAGAAATCACCTACAATGCATGTGACTAAAATAATATTAAAATATATTTTAAAAAAATCAGGTTATTTCACCTCACAATAATTCATTACATCTCACCTGCTTGCCAACATTTTTTATTGCCAGCTGTTCAGGTGTCATCTTATCTTCTTCTTCCACAGCCTGTGAAAAATACAAAAAAGGTCGGTGTTTCAGATTTTGTTTACTTTTTTCTAGAGCCACAAGATTATAAAAATACAATTTCTTCTTAAAAATCAAAAGGACAGCAGTGTTTCAGAAGCCTGTATTAAGTCAAAAGGAAAGGCACTTCAATTGCTCAGCAAAGGTGGCACAAATTTGTTAAAATGTCAGTGCAAAAGATTAAGGGGAGGATTCATGAACAGCTTTATTGTCAGATATTTTAGATTTACTCAAACTATATTAAAGAAAAATACACTTAGAACTGATAAAATGTTACACAAGGGTGGAATTTTGCACCTAATAATCACATCAACAGCTAGATAAAACAGGTTAAAAATATAATGTTCAAAGTACAGCATTAACCTTGTTGTTTCTAACAAAGGGAAGTTTGATTTTTTACTATGCATTTTTGTATTCTAGTTTAAACAACTTCTATATATTTCTTTAAATAGGTTTTTTTTGTATGTAAAGTTCCCTGTTTATTTATGTTTAATGTTAAAATGTCTGATCTGGAGGGTTTATGTCCTTGACAAACTATTAAATAAAATATTCACGTTTAATATTTTGGGACTTCCAATAAGCAAGTTAAAAATAGACTTTTTAAAACAGTATGTTTAATACATACAGTACATTTTCCTAGTAAGTATCTTCACAAGTAGAGCAAGTCTCAATCATTCTTTTATTTAGGAATGTCATTATTACAGGTTATGAATAAGTGTGAGCCTGATACTTTTTCTGCCAATGTAATGGAGTGAAGAATCAGGCTGTATATATTTAAAAAAGAGAGTTCCAAATACACACTACAATAGAAGTATATATTTTTTTAAATCTTTGATTCTAGTAGTCTTTGATGGCAGCAATGAAATGAGAAATCAAATTAAATCCAAAATATTCTGCATTAAGGTGCAACTACAGGATTTCAAGACCCATCCACTTCAAAGAGTTAAATACAATCAATGGGACAGATTACACACATCCTTAAAGCTACATATGTTTAGGTGCTTTGCTAAACTGGGGCCAAACTCAGGTGCCCAAAGCATTCAGTACGAACAATGGTTAATCTTTAGTTGGTTAGCAATCAGGAACTCAATGCTCACAAAGCTTTGGTCTACAAATTATAGCCAGAGTTATACCTTATTTGCCAAATCCATGGAAGTTACTCTACTCAATATATATATCATACAAAACATGAACATTCCCATACTGCCCCCAAAAGAGAGTGTTAAAATATTAGTGATCACTGAAGCCTCAAAAGTTATTTGCTTGCAATTATTCAGTGTTCTAGTTAGTGTTTATTTTCTAGGACATTACTATAAGCGTATACAAAGAGATCTGTAATCAACTTCTTATCCAATGAAATTTGCTACAGTCAGTTATTTCATAAGAGCAATTTCAACTTTATTGTTGAACGTGAATACCTTGTTATAATTCTTAGCTAACTCCAGCATCTCTTTCACTACTGTTTCATTGAGTTTGCAATGTTCACTATAGTCCTGAAGTGTCAAACCTTCCATCCAACTCTTCTTATGCAAATTTAGCAACATCTGCAAAATAAAGTCATACAGTTTAACATCTACATCAGAACATAAGTTTCCAGCTCTATAAAGGTCCACTTGATACAGAAAGTTAATTTACTAAATGTACTTGTAGAGGTGTAGATAAATGAATTCAATAAGATTAGAAATGTTCCAAAAGCATTTTTGATCTTGAACAGTTTGAATATGGTAAGTGTACACAGGAGCAGCTTTTAGCTGGTGTTTATACTCAAAATCGCTGGATTCTGTAGCATTCTGCTGCAGCAGACTGGGAATTTTGCAGCAGTTCTTTTAAAATGAAAATCTTTTAAAATGAAATATGAAAATTAATAATACACAATCAGTGCAGTAGGTCGTCTTATTTAATTTTTATAATAATCTATTTTACCCTGTCCCAGATTTTCAGTTTGTTGTAGATTTTGATATTGACAATGCATAACTGCATTATAGAAGTTGTCAGGAGAAAGGAGGCTGTTTTAACAGCTAGGTAGGGGACATATGAAGCTTTTGGCCTCTAGACACACTCAGGAGGAAATTTGGTGTTGTGGACTAAGCACATTAGCTACTTATTCTGCACTCATGATCCCTGTATTGGAGGACAGTAGGCTGTTGTAATTGAGATGGACTTTACTAGTAACCAAACCAAGTCCTGAGTATGTCTTTTATAAAACAAATTGTCCCAAAAAATGAATGACAGGAACACATGGACTTTTTTGCATTTTACCACATCTTAGCATATCTCCATGTAGCTGTCTTCCTAGGTTTCAAGATAACGTGTTGCACCTTAAAAAGAGCATTCAGGTTCCACATCTAATAAGATGCCAAGATCCATTTTGTAAGATTGAGTGAGTTTGGGTTTGGTTTTGAGTCAATGCCCAGAAGATCTGGGCATTTAAACTGATAAGCCTAAGTAAGTGCTATGAAAATTATCTGAGGCTTGTTTTACTTTTCTGAAAATCTGATGGAGCAGAGGAATTGGAGAAAAGGCATTCCACTATGCAAAGACTGCCTTTATTGGGGAGCCACTGCCCATTACAGATCAGTACAGGAGGTATCTGGTGTTCTAAGCAAATAGATCCATTTTGTCCCCACTTCTTCAATATGAGGTTTACTGCTGAAGTCTTGAAGGCCCCTTATTTTAACTCTAATGCCTGAAATTCACATCTGCAAAGGAGTTGCTTTTCCATGTCAGGTGGCCATGGAAAGAAATGATGAATCATGAATCATTCCCACAGAACCCTCACTTTGGAGGGCAGCTAAAGGAAAGAGACTCATCCCTACAACGATTGATGTCTTTGGTTGTAATGTCTGTCAGGATTTGTACTATTAAGTCCTTAGTGACCGGAAAGTTTTTCATAGTTGCTAAACTACTCTGAAAACTATTGCTTTGCTGTGAAGTCTAGATTAACCAGGCTTCCACAGATCTTAAACTCAGATTGTGTAGATGCACTCCCCAACCCAGGCTTTCACTCCAAAGGGAGATGGTTTGATAAGAGACAAAAGTGGACATTACAGACAACCATATGCAGGATTTTGGAATGAGTGGCTACCTTTATCAGAGACCTGTGAAGAATAGTTAAAGCACTAAGAATGATTGTTTACTTGCTCAGACAAGTTCAGGTATGCTTGCAGGTTTTCCTGCTTTGAGCAGGGGGTTGGACTAGATGACCTCCTGAGGTCCCTTCCAACCCTGATATTCTATGATTCTATGAGAGTTTCTAGTATATAATTGATACTTAGTCAAGGTTGCAAAGGTCTCATTCTCAGTCTACCAGTCATTTATGTAAAGGAAGCCCTTAGATCAAAGATATTTGAACTTTAGGAACAGTTTGATCATGTTACATGGTTGTATTGTAAAGTTTTTTGAATGTCCATAAACATGTCAAAAGGCTAAAAAAGATAATCACCCCTGAAGAATCTAGAATTGCTTATCTGAAAGTATGCCTTTGCATCAGGATGAAGATAGATCAGACTACCCAAAAGGGAGAGACCTATTGTGGGAATCTGGTTCTGTTGGACCTGTCATCCAAATACAGGTAAACAAACAAACACATTGAGCCGTTGAAAGTGTGTTTCTGCTATGAAAAGGGACGCTAGCCCAGATCCACAAAGGTACTTATGTGCCTAAGTCCCAGTTTTAGGCATCACTGCAATCCACAAAACCTCCACTAGGCCGCCACCTAATCTTATAGGCAGCTATACTCACTCCATGGTGCCTAAATTTCTCTCTCTTGGCGTGTGCACTGCTGTCTCACTCTAGGCGTCTGGATGCCTATCTCCCACCTATGCCCCAGTGCAACCCACGAATGGGGGAAAGATAGGCAGAGGAGACCCTCTCCTCCGCACAGGGCCTGTTCCAGTTGGTGTGCTCAGATGCTCCTTCCAGAGCAGGTCCCATTCAAAATCAGAGGCTACTGGATGAGGTGGTAGTGCCCACTTTATGCCTTTTATCCCAGTGGTTAAAGCACTCCTCGAGGGTGTGTGAAATTCAGGCTCAACTCATCTGCCTGAAGGGAAGAAAAGACTTGAACAAGAGTCTCCCACCTCCCAGGAGACTGCTCTAACCAGTGAGCTATGGGATAGTCTGAGGTGGGGCTCCTTTACTCTCTCCTGTTGAATCTGTTCCACTTTGGATAAATACTTAGTCACCAGATGAAGAGAGAGAGCACAAGCGAGAGACACACACACACACACACAATGACTCACTGGGAGGAGGGAGACTCAGTCTAGTCACCCTATTGAAAGATTAATTATTTATACACACTGGAACGGCTTCAACAGAAGAGAGTGAGGGGCCCCCACTTCAGAATATTCCATAGCTCAGTGGTTAGAGCACTCTCCAGAGAGGTGGGAGACTCCTGTGCAAATGCTTTCTTCCTCTCGGGTAGAGAGGGAAAGCGGGGGAGGAGGGGAGAGGAAAGGGCAATAGAACCTATCTCCCCCATATCCCAGGTGACTGGGCTAAAAGGTATAATGAGGACACCACCTCCACCTTCTTCTGTTTTTTGTGGAATGATGCAGGTGCCTAACTTATTCTTGCATGAAAAGTACTTAGGTGCCTAAGCCACCTCCTTCCAGGAGATGAGTTCCTGGCTGTGGATAGCTAGCAGAGATAGGTGCCTCCCTGCAACCTGGATTTTGGCTCTTATCTCCATCAAAGCGGCAGGGCTTAGAACACACCCCTTTCATCAGCGTCTCACACTGGCTAGCTTAGGTGGCTCCTCACATAGCATGCTGGCTTTTGTGGCCTGCATTCTCAGGCACCTCTCTCACTCCATTCATTGTATAAAGAGTCTAGGTGCTAACTCAGGCTTTGTGGACTGCACTGTTGCTCCTGTGATTTTCTAGGTACCTACTTCCCTTTGAGGTTCTGGGCCTATGTGAATTAGCAGCCTCTATCTCAACAGATACACTCCCTGATCTGCATGTTTTATCATTCTTTAGTGATAAAAAATTACTTTTTATTTCTACTCGCCAAAGAGTCACTAGTTGAGCTGGAGTCTGTTTTGACTCATGCATTATCAGCAGAACCAACTGTAGTTCCAACTGTAGAGTCAAAGTCTGGCTTTAGTTAAACCCAATCAACTCTAATGAAGACAATGAGCATGTACAGATGTAAATGAGGCAGGAATCTGGCCTTGAGAATCTTGACTACTTTTGATTATGAATAAGCCAGGTAGAACTCAACTTGAATTTCTTACCTTCTGTTCTAGTTCATTCTTCCTATAGTTGATGGTAATGGAGTAATAATGTCTGTTCAGTCCATGAATTAGAGCCTATAAAAGTTTATGGAAAAATATTCACACTGAAGTTACTATCATAGATATGAAAAATATTAGTAAGAAAGTGACTATCTAAAGCACTCAACTTGAAATAGTTTTGAAAAAATGTTATAGGTAGTGTCAACCACTATACCTGCTCCTAACAATCTTATTTTCCTATTTTTAAAAAATGTTGCTCTCTCTTCCGTTTCCACATGAAAGGTTCATACAAACAAGGAAACAGTACAACTATTTGTAAACTGCAGACAGATTCGGTAAACAAAAAAAAATTAAATTATTTGCTCTCCAATCTCTTGTTTATGGTAAACTTAAGTCGTACTTAAAACAGGAGGTAAACGTATTTCAGACACAGGTGTGATTTTTATGTTGACACTATCACTTATAAATCTAAAACATGTGGCAAAGGTTTTAATTTTTAATAGTTAATAATTTGAGCTGTATAGCTATGGTTACAGCTGAAACAGTAATTTACATTTCAGGTGCTGGTTAGACAGGATATTTACAGAATAGACCTTTAGCATTAAGACTGTTTTAAATTTTCAACATTAAATGCAATATCTTGCCAGTTATTGGCATGACCTTTATGGATGCAACGTTTTTACACTAGCACCTCACCAACCAATAAGAGGTTTACAAGAAACATATTAGGTTATATGAAACCTTTATATGTATGCTCCATATCTTGCTGCTTTGTTGTAGTATCAAAACAATAATGGGCACTCTTTTGAAATGTACATCTTAAGGTATGGCTTGGATTAAGATGTAGTTTCTAGAAATAATCTGTGTATGAACATAAATCCTTGTCAGATGTTTTGTCCTCGCAATGTAAAAAAGATGTGAAAAATTATACCATGCAACATTTAAGAAGTAGAGAAATATTTGATATTCCAAATTATATTTTGATCATTTCACCTATTTATTGATGTCTATTCCTTAACGCTATCCATGGCTAGCATTTGTTCCACAAAATGCAAGTACAGCTTTTCATTCTAGTGCTTCAAAATCCTACTGCAATTAAAATTTAATAGATATCATAAAGTTGAAAATAGATTTTTTTGCATGTATTTGTATGCTATACAAAGAAATACTTAAACAGTTACATTTTTCATGAACTGACTATATGTTCACTAGAGTTTGTTAACTGCTGATTGTCAAAGATACACATTTAGCTTTACTGTAGTCAACAGAATCTCAAAAACAAACACTTGCCTATTTATTGTTATAGTAATTTCAGCCTTAAATTACTGAAAAAAGTTCTGTAGTTTCTTTTGACATTCTCGCTCTCCCCTCCCCACCCCGAACTGAAAATCTGTACCCTCTTGTTTTAACTTAACTGTAGATAAGGGGAGACTTAAGAGCTCCTAAGGGATTTAGGAGTACAAGTCCTAAATAGACTGACTATCTCCCCTGCAATCATTTCCCTTCTAACAGCAAGTTAATTCAACTTAGGTGTTAGCTGAGCAAAAGTGCAAACACTTAAAAAAAAATAAAAAAAATCCTGCTCCACTACTCCTCCCAACTATCTTGAAACTGTACTAATAGTCACTGCAACAGGTTAATTGGAAACCTCTAAAATGTACACCTATTTGCACTCTATATTTTAAAGACATTGTTCCTCAAGTGTTTTGTTTCACTGAAAGATTAGTGTGTGTCGTGCAATACTTAAGTCCTGTAATATTAAAGTCTTTAATAAGCTTGCCTTATGCTTCACAAAATGACTGATAAAATATGGGGGAGGGGACGTGTGAAATCCTAATCCCACTGAAGTCAATGGGAGTTTTGCCATCAACTTCAATGAGGTCAGCATTTCACTCAGGGACTTTATAACATGTGTGTATCTACATTTGTTCTCCGTGGAAAGAATAAGTCTTAAGAACTTGTATATGTATACACTTAATTTCAAACTGCAATATTTTAATGTAATAATAAAATATGTAACTGGTCATTGCTGACTTGCAATAAGTGAAAAAAACTTATGTCTGAAATATGCCATGCTACAACAACAATGATCTTCGACTGTGAGATATTACTTAACCTTTTGCAAAAAATAATGAAGCAGTATGATACTATGGGGGTTTACAAGAGAGGTCATTACATACAGCCTAAAAAAGCCCAGTAATATATTCTCTTGAAACAGGCAAGCATGGGCTTGTCTGTATCCAATCAAAAACATTAGTAGGTTATTTCATACTCATTATACTTCGCAGTTTTCACAGATTTAAAAATCAAAAGCAAAACACTTCAACCTTTTAAAACTAACTATTTTACTAGTATGAATATTTTTGCTCATTTTTCTTTAAAAAAAAGTGTTTTAGTGCATAAAATAATAAAAGCTACCAATGTGTTGAAGGTAGAAGTTTAACAATGGCTAGCTGGCATCTCCCCAAAGATAGCAATCTGATAATAAAAGTTGAAGCATCTAATTTCAGTTCTACTGTGGCTACTATACGGTCTTTCAGTAGGCCATATTTAGCAACATACATTAGTATTACTGTTCATGTAAATAATCTTCAGAGAAGAAATTAGGCTTCCTGGTAGCAACTATTCATGCCTTTTACAATACATTTAAAAATAAAATACATTTTTCTTCATGGGGGGAAAAACTGAGGAAAAAAAAAGTCAAGGCACAAGAATACGGATAAGGCATTAATCACTCAGGAGGATACTCTTGTTTTAGAGCAGAAGAAGCTTTCTGCAATGAAGGTTTGGCTTCACTGAAGACGAGAGTATTGGCCTTAATCATCAACACCAGAAACCAAATAGAGTAAATATTCAAAAGAGAAATTCAATGTTATAAACTTTATACATTCTTACAAAGATATATAAAAACAATACACTCAAGTAAAGAGGATTATGCTTGAAATGGTCAATTATACATTCAAATGATCTATTCCATTTTCCCCTTCCCCCCCCACACTTCATCAAATTACAAGGTCACCAATGTAATAACCAGAGTTGGAGATGGAATATTTGTTTAGGACACATTAAAAAGTTGAATATATATATTAAAAAAAAATGTAGCAGTAAAGCAAGTGGAAAGAGACCATAATGATTAATGGGTAGGGCATTTTTCAATGGTTGCTTGAAGAGTAATTTATTCTTTTATCACATATAATTGGGATGCTTACAGTAGATAATAAAACACCATTTACTCATCCTGGCTTTAGGAAAGCTCAAGCATATGTTAACAGGAGCAGTTTTAAAACTGTAATACTGAAAAAGGATACCATTTGCCCTCTCTTGTATCACTGGTCTGATAAAACTAAAAAAGCTAGAGTATTGTCCTCCCAAATTCACACAAAAGATTTATTTTAAGTTTTTCATTTTATAAATCTGTACCAAATCTTGACAGTATCTACTTAAATTCTGTGTTTACATCTGACGAATTTAGAGCTCAATCCTACACTCATAAATTAGGAGTAGACCTATTCAAATATCAAGTTAATTTTATATGCACATTAAAATACTGCAATGAGGGATAACATACAAATTATAGCTGTAACATTTTAAGATACTTGTCGCATCACTGTGATTAAACACCACTCAATACAAAACAGAGTTTATCATCATCAAATACTGACTTTACCTGGATAGATGGCTTGTTTAAGTGACCCAGATTTGAAGTTGTTTGTCTTGGTTCATGTCCCAAGACCATCATATTAGCATTGATCAATCTGAAGGCATCAATAACAACCTGTAAAAACAAGACGTCAAGTCAATTCTTTTTAGAAAATGCAAGCAATGGTGCCAAGCAACGGTGGACAAGGCATGATCAACTCTCATCTGTTTTTGGCCTTCTTCCAGAAAATCTTTTAATTATAATATTAATAAAAAAGAACCTCCTGCTGACTGTGCCATCAGCACACAATTCTTTACTTTGTATTGTAAGGTGACACCAGAACTACATTTTTCATGGAACTATTAAGTTTTATGTACTTTTTATTTTACAACATTGAAAAGATCACTAGATATACATACTATAAACTTCATAGGTATGTATGTTTGTCACCTAAATCTTATCTAATCAAAATGAATGACAGAGAGAGACGAAAACTGAAAGTGAGCACAAGCTAAGGGACTGTGTCTAAAGCCCAGTCCTGTCACATCAATTACACCACCACAATACTTGAAATGACAACAAAATTATAGCCAGCAAGGAACTTGCCCCATGTATTCCCTTCTAGTCAGATGCTTTTTGCTTCTTGTGACTAAGAAAGGGTCTATAAACTGTCTGATGGATTAAAAAGTCCTTGTCAGTGTCATGCTCAGGAGTAAGAAATAGAGTAAAAGACGACCAAGGTCATTTATGATTTAAGGAACATGGAAGGTAGTATATCCAGTTATTTCATTACAAATGGGGGAAGAAAAAAAAAAGTAGAGCTTCCATCTAGCCTATTTCTATGCTTTGCTGCAATTGTTCAAGAAACCTTTGCAAATAAATATTTAGTGGTTTCATATAATAAAAATAATCACCTAACCTGCTGCTAGGTGAGGTGAGATATAACTTAGAACACATCACAGCCATGCAGCACAAAAACTATCCTCGTCACCTCCAACTATCATTATAGATTCATAACTACAAACAAAGATTTTGATTTATTTAGCCCATAATCCTACAACCAGACCTCGCACCTATGCAGAGCCGCACTGAAGTCAATGGGGTGCCACACTGATGTAGGCATCTGCCCCGCATGGTTTTGATTGAAGTGTTGGGGCCTTATTTTTTAAAGATTCTAATTTTGTCATGTTCTTAAACTGGATTTATGCTTCATAGTTTTAAGAGCTTACATTAAAATGCCTGAGAAATTTCCACCGCAGTTGTATTGTAATCTGTATTTCACACAATACCACATGGCACCAAGGTCTAATATACTGAGAAGCTAAATATCCCATTGTTTTATAATAGCTTATTCCAGGTAAGCAAGAACACAAAAATTGTCCATATTTTAAAAATTAAAGAAAAAATATTTTAAGTGCTTCTCACCAACTCAGGACTTCCCTTCTAGCTAAACAAATTAGGATACTACCCATAAACCTACTTAAGTGGGAATGTAATGCAATTATGATATCATGTTAAAGGGCACAGAGAGGTAACAAATGAACTGGCAGAGATTAATATGGAAATTTTAAAATGTAACAATTTACAGTATTTTAAACTGAAGGCAGACTAATAACGATCTCACATACTGTACATGTCAAAGAAGCTGTTTAAGTCACATCAAGCAAAACACAGCAATGTTTGATATAAGTATCAAAGACAGATAATGATACACAAAGTAGCGGAAGATATTTGTACCGCTAGAAGGACCATATTTTTTTCCACTTGTGCATGCGTGTTGACTGCATGGTCCATATCCAATTTAGGAAGAGTCCATGTCTACTGCTAAATGCATACAGCACCAAGCACAGCAATGATGTTCACTAAATAAGCAGTTATAAGTAGATTGGAAGTTATAAACTTCTTTTAAAGATTAAATTTCTCACATGGTTTATCCATTAAGCAGTTGTAAATTAGTGACTTGTACAATCCTGGACTCTCAACTGACTGGCCAGATCCTTCTCCAACTTGTCTTTTAAAGTTGCCTTCAGCAAATATGTCATTGTTCTTCACTTATTAGAATTTCAGTGACCCAATTTATGCCAGATAGCATGGTGATAGATAACAAGAATTTATAAGGTAAAGACAAAAACCCCTAACATTCTCCCCTTCCCTGTGACTGACACACACACACACACACACACACCCACCCACCCTTCCTTCTCTCAATTAAACAGATTAACCGGTTTAACACAGAAAGAATTATTATAGCATATGGAATTTTAATCTTGCTAAAGAAGAGTTTAATTCCTTTAATGATTTTTTAAACCATTAAACTTCATTCACCTATAAGACATCAACCATTCTCTAAAAGAGTTCCAACATATCTACCTTTTCGTCCTTGTAATACAAAAAGATCAATTATATTCTTAATGTTCTCATCAGATTTTACTTTAACTCAGACAGTTTTAAGACTCATGTTTGTATATATAAAAGTATATCTTATCAGTTTTCCAACTCCTGAAATTCCATTTTAACCAGATGTCCTAATTTAGAAACATCTGCAAATGCCCAACTATAGTAAGTAAGGAGTACAAATAAAGCAAAGCAAAGCAAAGCAAAGGGGAGATGGGGGTGGGAAGAAGACTCATACTGTAGTCCTCCAGAGACTTCTAGATAGGAAAATCAAGCAAATAAAAATTTACTCTGAGGAGCAAGATACATTAACTTGGCAGGATACCATAACTTAGTGCTTCATCATAATTTAACTTCCTAATGGCTACACTTCTCAACTGCAGTTTAAATGACTGCTCCACTAGAAACCATGGAACTTATCCAAAAATGCAATGGCATTTTTGTCTAATAATTGTTCCAACATTGGATTCTATGTTTACTTTTCAAGGTACATTTTTGAAAGGAAAACTAAAACTCCTAACATATTAGGCATTGCAACACCACTTTGATAGTAAATCAAATATTTTAACTACTGTTCACAGTGTCATAGTTGGATAACTTTCATAGCAAAATATATTGGACAACTAGCTGCTGAAATATTTAAGAACTCTACTCAATATGATTTAAAGTTTGCAGTCCTTACTCATGCAAGTAATTTCCATCACTTCAATGGCACTATTCACATTAATAAAGGATTACAGGCTTTCTCTGTGCAACTCTGGAGAAACAAAACACAAATATTTGCTAAAACTGTTAGCATCCTTCTTGTTCAAACTCTAATGTGAAATCCTAAACGCACAATACTTATATGTTCAAAAAACAAGGGTAACTAATCTAGACAGAATACAGAAAGTATGAATTGAATGACATTTTTCTTGTTAGTAGCATTATGACAACCAATAAAAACTAAATACTTTAGCTACACCAAGATTAAAGGAATTCATTGCCATCACTATAGCAACTGTCTTAAGGAAACCAACATGCTCAACAACCTGCAATCTAAATTTAGATCTAGTACGCAATAAAAGCATAAATACAGCAATATACCCTACATTTACATTTCTGTGAAATCTTCTAATTGCTTTTTGCACAGTGAGAACAAATCGGTTCCTCCTTTAGAGCATCATATCAAAATAAATAGACTCATTAATGTCCAGTGCTCTAATGAGCAATGGGTGAACTAGGTGTTAATTATGCCACAGTAAGATTCAAGGAAAAAGCCCTTGTGAGCACTTGGAGGTGTGCAGAAACTAAAGTCTTTTTTCTGTGTTTATTTTGAAGTACAGCACGATGCAATCAAATGACAGCAACATGGTCACCTCATATTTAACAATGGAACTTTAGACAGACTGTAATCCAAGTAGAGAACCTCCCAGGATTAATTAAAGCAGAGGAAAAATCCATTTTTCAGAGTTAAAGAATTTAAGGGATTTACAGTAGTTCCAAATTTATAGTTTTCATTGTACTTATTACCTCACTACAGCATGCACTGTATTAACAAAAATAGTAACAGCTTTGCATGAGGCTTTTAGACTACCTCTCTGAAAGCCCAACTCAAGCCTATGGTAGTAGGATGTTTTCCAGATTATGATGGTAGCAGTTATAAATATGCTTTTCCACACTGCAACTCTTTCACTATCCTGACCATTTAATTTCTTCTGGTACAAAGTGTCTCAAGACTTTTCAGAGGTCACTTCAACATAGACAGCTTATAACAAAACCATTAGCAGTTTGGCTAGTTTAAGAAAACCTCTTACTTTCCTTTTTTTGTTTATTATCACTGCATGAATCTGCGGCATATGATAGTTTATAATTTCTCAGGCTTGTTAAATTCATGTTAAAGGTCTGTTTTCTTGTTGAATAAATTTTGTTCATATAATGCTGCCTATTTCATACACTAAGTCTTTAATAGCACCTTTGGTCTATGCACAACTCACAGATCAAAACAGAGGACTAAAATAGGGGTTGATGATGCTATTTACATGTGTGATTCCTGCTGTCTTCTTGTTAGTAGCTTTAATATAATAGAAGACCCTGTCTGTTTTGTAATTAACACATCTTTACTGGAGAGATATTTGGAAGTGATTGCTGTGAATATACTGGTTAGTAAAATAAACACAATCACACACCACTTTCTGTTATCAGACAAATTTGTGAATTGTACACATTATACTCCAGATCAACAAACTGTGATATAACAGCCAAGTAGAAGAGACATTTATATAACCCTTTATTTTTCTGAAAATATGTATTCAATCTGACCTTGCAAATATAATTAGCTTGTGGGATGTGTGGATTTCAGTACCATGGATGCTTTACTAATTGCAACTCTTGGAAATAGATACTAAATATTTGGAAGCTGCCAATACAAAATAAAAACTGTATCTTTTTGTACATCTGTCTTAGCTACAAGAACCATAATAATCTGAAAAACAATAAAGATGGCATACTTTTTTGCAAGCATGTCGCTCGGTCAATGACCCACAACAGTTTGAGTAATACATTTTGCATAGTCAAAATTCAAATAATCTCCAAACTCAATGTCGTCTGTAATTTTTTGGCTGTATGTATGTAGCTATGCTTAATATGATCCAATATGTTATTCACTTTTTTCATTCTTTTATCCTGTGCCTGGCCAATGAGAGCAAATTTTTGATAATGTTAGTTTAAAAAAATCTGTTGGTTTTTTTTTACTTTACTTTTGTACACTTATTTGAAAAGAAACTTTAAAAACTAGATTAAGATGTTTGATGTTTAATACAAGGACTTTGTAAATTAAAGTACTATATAGTCACATAACTGAATATTTTTTAAAGAAAGACATTTTCTATTGCTAATGACAATGAATCTAGTTTATGCAGTGGGGCCCATTTGAGCACAGCTTTGGGGGGTTGGTTTTTGGGGTGGAATTTTTAGTCAAAAAGTTCTATATAAAATATTTTAAAGACTGACATATTTCAATTCTCCAAGTTTTTGCAATAGCAAATCAAAAAACTCATTTTATGAAAGCATACCTGTATTTTGCATGCCATTCCACACACAGTGACAAATTGCAGACAGAGATAAATTATCCTTGTTGTTCAAACTTAAACTTTCCTGACATCAATATTTGTGCAGGAAAAAAATATCTATGCAATATGAAAGCTATCTTTAAAAATGCATTGTTACCCTGAAATTCAAGAATCTTGTTGTTTGTGGACAAACCTACCAGTGCATAAGAAAAAACTGCAAAAGATATAATGTGGCTATGCCAGGTGTGGAAAAAGAAGTAATGTCCCATCTAAAATACCTTTTATCACCTGCAACTGACCTGTTATCAACTGCTTAGTTTGTTTCTAGATTCTTTAAAAATTAAATTGAACATGTGACCTTAGAAGTGCAGCTAAGGTTTATGACCATTTCGTTATTTATGCTGCCATGCACTGTTAGACAACCACAAGTGAAGAACATCTTCTGTCCCTTGTAAGCCCACAGCATAAAAAATTCAGAGAAATCTTACTTTTTATGCCATTTCCAATGAAAAGCACTAAGAACTGAAACTGACTCATGCCAAATTCATATAGCTGAATTGCTGTGATTGTGAGTTTGAAGTTTGCAACATGGAAATTATTTATAAAATGTCAATTTTATCTCTGGAAAAAGAGATTCCTAGGAGTATGTGCATTTTCTTTCTTCATCCTTGGAGAATTGCTTACTGTGGTCAAATCTGCTGCACAACTTGAATATCCATATTGGGAGGGGGAGACAACTACGGTATAATACATTTATCTTGACAAGTGAGAGCATGCATCCATAACTCACAAGTAGCAAAGCCACAAGTTTTAAAGCTATATGCCTTAATGAAGATAAATGGACTATTCCACATTCACCATGGTAAAAGGTATTTAAACATTTAATACTTTTCAATGAAAAGTATACTTGGAACTTTTTTGTTTCAGGAAAGGGAATGAATTGAAATAACCTATAAAAACAGTTTACTAAGCAAGCATTTATCACCTGATTGAGAGCACAGCATATCCAAAAAAAAATCAGAACACTGACACTCACATTAACAATGAAGTCTGTAAATGCAAGTTTTTGGATTTGTAATATTCTATTCAGAAACGACGTTATTTGTGCAAAATACATGATGCACTAACATGAACAAAAATGTTGAGAATGTATAGTTATAAAATTTTCGCTCGCTTTACAATGAAACAGGAAGGAAAAATGGTGATGAAGTTGGAACAATAATATAATTTGTACTTTGTCTAATATTTTGAAAATTTTATTCTGAACGGAAGTACAAATATTAACACAGGTACCTATATCATAATTAAATATGCAGGATCTACTATTACAAAAATGTGATGCTTAAAAAAAGGTCATTCTCTAATAATTCAAGTTATCAGCTTCCTGCTTTTCTTATAAATCAAAACCAAGACAAATTCCCATTTCCCTGTTCTGTAAGTCAGAGTTCAAGGCTGAAATTTTGCTTAGCTCAGATTAGGATGCCTCAGCCTTTCACCTGTAGGTCACTGCAATGAATCCGTGTTTCACTCAATAGTGATTGAGTTGCTACCATTTGACAGATCTTTGTTGGTTATTTGGCTATTTGTAAAATAAACTGGTGATCCCATTCTAACTCATAGTGGACTGATATCCACATCACAAAACACTATCACAACGGACATTCTTGCTGACAATTTCACTGGGCTTGGTCAATGATTGATCAGGCATGCAGACTGAACTACTCTGACCTCCAGGGACATCACTCTAGATCAGAGTTGAAGTACATTGGTGTGACACTGTTGGGGAAGCCAGTACCAGGTGTAAATAAATGAATTTAGTTTCAAGTTCTCACAATCTGGCCATTTATGGATCTAAAAAGAAAAAAAAAAAATCACAATTACAGAGCAGCCAAAATCTTGTGCTCTGTTCATTCTTGTGATTATTTACTACAGGATTTAAAATAGTAAAGATCACCTAATAAGCAATGCAAAGGTAACTCAAGAAATACCAAGCTTTTTCTTTGGATGGTTTATTTCTCAACCATTCAATTTTTCTCTCTTCAATCTCTGCAGCTATAATACATACAAGACCAAAAATACTCAAGATCCCTGCAGATTCTTTTCTTTTCAAAGGGACTATTAGGTCAATAACCTTGCACCCAGGCACCTCCTTTTCAGTCTGTGTGGTGATGCTTAAAAAAATGGATTAGGCCCACTGAATGTGGCATTTTAAAGTAATTTTTACTGAAGATATAATGGGTCTGACAATACAATATCAACAGAACTAATACATGATCATTGACAACGCATAACACTTCAGCAGAAAGGTCAACAATATTTATACGCCTATCGTGCCCAAAATGTGTTAGGCACCGTACAAATATATTGAAAGGCATAATCCCTGCGCTACTACTTGTAATAGTTTCTACCAAAGTTATACATTATAAGGAGTCCTTAATACTTGAGTGGTATAAATTAAAATTTCTAAACAGCAATGTTAGTAAGTCAAACGTTAATAATGAATATTGCATCAGGAAAAAGTAGTCTCGTCACAAAAACGATCAATAGCATGTATTTTTACAAAGCAACAGAAGAGTAATTTACTGTGGAAGTGGTATCAGCAAAATAATTCACAACAAATAGCCACAGAATTAGTATTACAGCCAAGTTGCTAGTGTTAATGTGTTTGGGTCTTGATTTTACTTGGCTGGTTACTTTTTTAAACTTTGGAGGGCCATGGGCAGAGGGGGAAAAAACAAACAAACAACAGACTGCTAGATTAATACTTCCAAATTATATTTTTAATGGCCCATAAGGGGACCGAGAACGTAACATGGATGTATTCTTAATTCTTATTCTTCTCTAAATGCACACATATAGACTACCAAAAACTTATCAGATGACTCCAGACTACTTACCAAAAACCAAAATAAAAAACACAACACCAAAAAACTCCAAGAGGTGATTTTAAAGGGCCAATCTCAATTTCCAGTTTCAGGTACTATACCTGTCCCTCCACCAATTCTAATTTTACAGTCATATTATTCTGACTTCTTAAAAATATTCTCTCTTCCATTGCTGTGTGGACACTCCAAACAAACAAACAAACGGGAAAGACACTGAATATACATAGGAAATGCTAATCCTTACATAAAATAGTGAGGAGCCCATTGAAAACCCTAAGACAGATAGCTATGGCTAAAAGGATGCAGCCTTTCAGGAAACTAACAAAAACTGAGCCTTTAAATTCAGTTGAAGGAAACTATGTTGGAACGGTCTTCAATGCCCTTATTTTATGTAAGGCATAATTGATAATCATTTGACTCCATTAGAGCACTGGATAATTTTCCCAAGTTAGTAAGACTTTATATCGGGGTGGCCAACCTGTGGCTCCGGAGCTGCATGCCACTCTTCAGAGGTTAATATGTGGCTCCTTACTTAGGCACTGATTCCGGGGCTGGAACTATAGATGCCAACTTTCCAATGTGCTGGGGGGTGCTCACTTGACAACCCCCTGCTCTGCCCCAAGCCCTGTCCCCACTCCGCCCCTTCCCCTGAGCCTTGCATGCCCTCACCTGATTGCAGTGGGTGCGGGGGGGAGTGGGAGGAGTAGGCGCTGATTGGTGGGGGCTGTCGGAAGGCGCTGCAGGCTGGGGAGCGGATGTGGGGCTGCTGACATATTATTGTGACTCTTTGGCGATGTACATTGGTAAATTCTGGCTAGTTCTCAGGCTCAGGTTGGCCACCCCTGCTCTATATGGCTATGGAAGATTTAGACACTGAGCTATTGATTTGCAGCAGAAAGGATTGTCTTGGAGAGCAGTCCAGCTTTCTTTCTTCTTGTTTGGGAAAGTATGTGTTAAGGAAGTCTAGTCTTAACATATGAAGTTTGAAAAATAGCAAAATAAAGTTAGGCTATTCAATGTGCACTGTTCAGTGCTGAGAACGAAACAAAGGAAGACAGTCCTGTGCTCCAAAGATCTTAACATCTAAGTCAGAAACAGGCAAAATAATATAGTTCAGATACATAACAGACAGGTTCAAATCAAGATCTAGAAATATATATATATGGCAGAATCAGAGTTCTAGGACTTGATGCAAGAAATTTGTTTTTTAGGAGAGATCTCCATTAAGAAAGGGAGGTCATTTGGCACACACGCAGATGAAGTTGTGGTTAAAGAGATGACATACCATTAGTTTCTGTGTAGTGTTTTATTTCATTTAGTTCAAACTAACCATGACCATTCTTGAAAAGATTAAATCTCATTTATGCAGGATAAAGCAAGCCAACAAAACTCTAAGGGACACAGTTTAATCCAATGTTTTCTATGATAGCTACAGTATGCTTTATCATTCTAAACTGAAACCTGAATAAGCAAACCAACAACAGAGGGAAATATTATGCTTATGATGATCTTGTGGTTAACGCTCTGCATTAAGACTCAGGATATCCGGGTTCAATTTCCATCTCTGCCACAAACCTCCACTGGCAAGTCACTTACATTCTGTGCCTCAGTTTCTCATCTGGCAAATGAGAATGTTTTCTTTCTCCCAACCTTTATGTATTGAGATTGAAGGATATTCAGGGCAGAGACCATGCCTTTTTTCAGAACCTAGCATAATGGGGTCCTGGTTGAAACTTCTAGGTGCTACTGTAAAATAATAATAGTGCATCTCTTAACTCTACTTTGAAAAGAATACGTATCTGGCCTGTTTCATAGCTAATTCGTATAGATTATCTCTTTTCTATGAAAAGAATCCAAAAAACATGAAAGGACTATGCAATTTAGAGTTCATTAGAAACAAACTGGTTGGATGAAGAGCTTTTTGAAAATGGCAAGCTACCCAACATCCTGGGCACAACTTCTGAGGCATCTAAAACATTCTATTTTTGTATCAATCCAAAAACCAGGTTTTTTTCCCCCGGGCTCTCTTTAATGAGCAATAAACAACAAAATTGCAGTATCTTTCAAGCTCTCATGAATTATCTCAGGTAAATGACAGAAGCACAAGATACTTTATAATATTTGGTTTACCTGACAAGATGCCTAATAGTTTTGTATAATACATGCAGTTTATTTACAAAAGAAGTTTCCTCTCAAAGAAAAGTTGATCCCTTCTGAAAATGCAGATTGCTCTTCTGTTACAAATTATAGGTATTTTCTGTCAGTCAGTCATTTTGACAGTGTCATTACTACAAGGACTACTATAATGCAATGGACATTTAAACCACTGTTTTCAGAGAGATTTTTATATGTACCCCTGTTTAATATATGAATAATACAAAAAACCGTATTTTGATTTGAGAAACAGATTTGTCACATCAAATATACACCTAATAACAGAAATACTTGGTAAAATACCCTGGAATAATGTCTTAAAGTATCAATCACAGAAAACCAGTAAAGTGCCTTTGGAAAAAACTTATCAGAACTGTTTTCAGTGGTGCCATGGCTTTTAGGTTGTAATTTAAAAATACACTGCAAGGACTACCTATCTACCAGACTTTGGGGGAAGGAGGGACCTGATAAAGACTGATGTTTGGGGTGGGGGTGGGGGAGAAAAGAGGAATTGATTATGTTGGATTTATTGTAGTTATTTTTTGGTTTAGGGATGAGGAACAGCTGCTGATTTTGTAGTTTTTAAAAAAAAATCTGACAATTTTTGGCAAACACATAGTGAGCTCCGGAGAGACTTAAAAATGTTAGAAATTGAAACAAAAATGTCAATATTTAGCAATTCTACAGAGCTTTTAATGCATGTATTACAGAATGTTCTACAAAGGTGGTTAATCCCTGTTACCTCATTTTACAGATTGGGAAACTGGGGCAAAGAGAGGTTAAATGACAGGTATACAGTCACATAAGCAGATCAGCGGCAACAATTAGGAATAAACCTGCATGAGGTCACTTCTCCCACATCCGATTCTGGTGCCTATGTGGACTAAAATGAATTTATTTTCAAATGAATTCAACCCCAGAAATTAATGTAATACTTTCCAAACTCTGGTAACAGTAATCAGCCAACCTTAACCAGCTAACTCAAGCTTCACTCTTGTGCTTTATGTTATGATAAACCTGCTGGGAATTATTATTTTATAGACAGGATACCATTAGACAATACATTAGAATTGCTGGTACACAGTTATGGGGAAAAGTTGTGATAAACATTTAATGATATAGATTTAAAGTAATGAAAATCCCACCGCACTTTATGAAAGATATGAATAAGTTGGAGAATCAAGAGGATAGCAACAAAAATTATAGGAAGTTTAAAAAAATGTGACCCATAAGGAAAAGTTGTAAGAATTAGCCACGGTTAATCTAAGGAAGAGAAGGCTGAGGCTTCAAATACGTAAAATGTTGTTGTAAAGAAAACAAAGTGATCAATGGTTTTCCATGTCCAAAGGTAGGACAAGAAGTAATCGTTTTAGTTTAGAGCAAAGGAGATTAGGTTAAATATTAGGGGGAAACGGTCTAAATACAGGGATATTTAAAGCACTGGAGCATGTTGCCTAAGGAGGTTGCAGAATCCCTGTTACGGGAGATTTTTAAGAACTAGTTAGACAAACACATGTCTGGGATGGTCTGGATATACTTAATCCTGCCTCAGCATGGGGAGATTGATTAGATGACCTCTGAGGGTCCAAGCCCTATATTTCTATTATTCTACGTTTTCAAACAGCACCTTTAAAACACACCCTAAAAGTTAAATTTCAATTTAAGCCATGTCTACATTAAAAACTTCTGCTGGGTAGCTGTGTTGGTCAAGGGTATGAGGAGGAATGATCTGTGATCACAGTATGATCACAGCAAAATGGTGGGTTCAGTTGATTTCCATAGGCCAAATATCTTTTTAATATGAGCAGCACTGCAAACTCCAACTGTTTAAAAAATCATGAGATAGGTCCCTCCCGCAAAATTATGCAACTGGTTTAAAATAATAATGTGAAGAGTTATTTTTATGTGCCTTCTGGTTTTGCTCCTTTAAAGCACACTCTGGTCATGTTTTCAAGCTTTTTGCCACAACCATGAGGAATAGAACCATTTTTTTTTTAATGAAGGCTGAGACTTATTTAATCATTTGGACTTCAGGAGATGGAGCTTTAAGATAAATAATATTGCAAGACTTGCAATATAAATCACAAGAGTTGGTAACAATGACCTCACTGCATGTTGTGCAGTGGGAATTGTTGTCTGGCTTGTAGGAAAAGGTGTCTCCCCTTCAGAGGCGAAATACCCGAAGAGTGTTTTGCTGCAGGAGCTTCAAACCAGATCAGCATGGGGACACTGACCCATGCCCCACACAGGGGACCAGAAGAGAACAGACTATTTAGGTCCATGCCCGTGCAGGAAAAGCCCTCTTTTACCTGGATCAGGGATAGTAGCACCCACACTCCCACCCATGAAAGTAGTTAAATACCAGGTTTCGTCATGATTCACTGTGGGCATAACACTAGTCACGCTCCTTTCTCAAAGATCTGGGGAGGAATTTTTCCCTCAACAGATTGGCAGTTTAGCTGGTGTGAACATGAAACAGGGATTAGGCTATGATGTCGCAACTCATTACGTAAGTGTGGGGCAGATGTCCAGTGCAGGTACTCCGTAGGGAAAAAATGCAGCGATCAGATAAAATAGATTGGTGAAGGATTTAAAGGAGTTATTCTACAAAGGAGAGGAATTTGGGGGTGGAGGGTTCATGCATCTATAACTGATATGGCAGGGACCCAGCCCTCTCCATCCTTATTCAAAGGGGGAGTGAAGTCCCAGTAGCTGGTTGGCTGGCAACCAGAATGGGTTAAGGGAGAGCGCTTTTAGTATTTTCAAGAGCTCCAGCAGCTCGCCCACCACAAGGTATATGTAAATTATTATGGAAATACTGACACTGTCCACTTTTACCTGCCAGATACTTCTTGACATTTAGGAATAAAGTTGCATAATAAACCACATCCAGTGTCTCCTATCCTCCCTTCTAGCATAGTCGGACAACGTCGTAAGAAAAGTTGTGAACTATTTTTATATTTACAAAAAATACCAGACTACACCTGCACTACCTCATATTCAAGATTAGGAAAAATAAAAAGATAACAGAAAAAGTCAAAGTCTAGTTTCTCCCCCAAAGAGGACATTCACAGTTACAGCAAAGAGTAGATAATACACTTGGTCTTAATAAGTGCTGTAGAACAGCAGTGTTATTTACTGTGAAGATAACATATTTAGCAATTAATTTAATATTAACTCTGATCTAATTTAAAAATGCAGCAATAGAATACATGTTATTTGACTTTGATACAATATAAAGCAACCTGTCCTGATTTTTATAACACAGGAAGAAACAAAGAGAAAATACATACTGATGTCTAAGGAAATCTTGTACATATTTTATCAAAATATTTCACTTTTCCCTCCAACATATCAGTTATGTAATCAGGAATTTAAGACATTTGGGTCAATTTAATTTCTTTTTAGTATTTTCTAGAACTCTAGAAGCTTATTTGTTTTTAAATCACTTATATTTTGGTTTGATGAATACTTATATAGGCAAGCTTTTCGCTTTGAAAAAAACTAAGAATAGACCCCAAATTTAGAATGGACCCCAGTTTTGCTCAGTCATAATGATCTGATGTCAAAGAGTTCACATATAATTTTATAACAGATGAGCACTCTGAGGTAATGGTAATATTTAGATGAGCTGGTGGGTAGCTTTAATATAATCTTGCTATATAACTACTGTATTTCATATACAGAAAACAAATATTTTCAAACTATTTATAAAATTATATTAATGTCATACATCTATATTAGGATTTATTTTAAATAATTGGTCTACAGTACAATGGAAGTGCATGCTCAAACAAAACATCTCAGCAGTATTTTAAAGCAGTAACCACCTAGCCAATTTCTGTACGTTCTGTAGTTTTTCTAATCCACTCTCCCTGTGGTTGAGCAAAATCGAATTGCCTCTCACATTTGCAGACAGCTCTGTGAAGGTGATAATAGAGCTGCTCCCTGCTGTCATGAGGCAGGAAATAGGAAAATGGCATATGGGGCTAGAAAGAAATAAAAAAAGAACTAAACAAGAACAAAAGAGATTTCAACAAAGGACAACTATAACCCAATGTGCTTTGCAAGTTAATCTTTTCATAATCATTTAACATACTTAATCATTCATCTGCATCTTTACTCAAATATCTAAATGGCTGAGACCAAGTCTTTAGGGAAGTTTTTATTGTCTAAAACATTTGGAATGCAGATCCCACCAGAAACTGTCATGTGCAATGCTTATAAAATAAAGCACTATTTCTGCTCATGTTAGGGGCTGAACCCTTCCCAATTTGCGATTAGTAAGCTTTAACTATCTGTCCAAAATTTAATATCTCAAATTTTAAAACACTATAGACCGGGATTATCTGTTTATTCAGAAAAAGGCTCAAATGGTAGAAGTGTTGAATGGTTCTTGAATAGCAAACAGATGACTTGGTTAGAACTGATTATTCCAAATATATAATATGGCTTACGGCTACAGGCTTGCTCAGGGACTTTTGATGCAAGTGTTGGAACAAATGAAAATGGTACACTTTCAGTAGAGTTTTTTGATTCATTTATAACCAGACAGAATATTTAAATGAGTCATTGAGATTTTTTGAAATGTGGGTCCAACATTCAAGAACTAATATGCATTTTATAGTGTTTTTATTTTAAATCTTAGCTAAGTAAATTAAAAAAATTTAAAAAAAACCTACTGTACCTTTCCTTTTACGCTCTGGATAGGATCCACCACCACAGCTACAGCTCTTTCCGATAGAGCTTCAAAGCTCTGCTGAGTATTGATATCCACACCAGACAGCCAACAACCAAAGCCAGGATGACTATGATACCAACCAACAACCATCTCAGGCCTGAAACGAAGAGGGCATTTAGAAATTCCTAGCAATAAACCCCTATGATATGAAAAGAAACATTGAAGTAACAGGGTATCAATTAGGATGAGAAAAGACACACAGGTGTGAAAAAAGCACCATTAGAAACATTTAAATTACTCACCATCGTATGGTGAAAACATGGAAATGAATAAGTGTGACAAAGGAGTGTTATCATTAAGGGATGCACATTAGCAGTGGTAGATCAAGCTTTCAGTTTTTCACCCTGTTACCACACCTTCCCTGAACCAGTTTTTACCCTTTCAGCTCAAGTAAATATCTATTCTTTAACTCCTTGGAGTCAGGAGTTGAATTTTCACGGCAGAAAGTCCATTTCAGACATGGACGGCAGGAACAAACGGCGGGAAAGGATTAATATCAATTAAACCAGCAGTAGAACTAGAAACTCAGTCAAAAAGCAATTTGCACTGTTCTGCTCAGCTGCTGAGCCTTTTGCTAACATTAATTTTGAAGTTTTTTCCACAGTAAAAGAATTTGAGCAAGCAGATGACAACTGTTGAGAGTTAGAGTAAAATAAAAATTTGTTTAAACACGAAGATGCTTTTTATCAAAATGTTTTTCCCCCTTTCTTTTATATACTAAATGTAACTGTACGCCTGTAAATAAAGCTAAAATACCCAAAGTAATAATGCTTTCCTATTTATAAAGTACAAACATTAGTTCCTTTAAACTGAGTTATTTTCTAGCAACTCCATATACTAACTAGAGGGGCATTCAAACCGAGGCTTACTATTATGATAATAAGAGAAGGAAGTTTATGACACTCATCTGGATCTGAAGTGTATCTCCTGAAAACCATGGGGAGAAGTGGGTTGTATAACATGCGATATTCATCATAATATTAGGTCAATTATTACTGTTTAACATTAACAAACACCCCACAGATCACAGGTCTTGCATGTAGTATACGGAATGTGCAGCCTAACCCACACAGTACGCCACTTAAACTTTCAGATGTTGCTTTGAAACAGTTACCTTCCTGTCTGTTTCAGCATATCCAACATTTTGGCTTGAAATACAGGATCAACTGCCTCTACACTGACACCCTGATTTTGGAAGAGAGACAGCATTAGTGTATTTACATATAAAGTAATTTAAAAGATAAACATGCATGCAAACAGACAAAACAAACAAACAAACTCTTACTGCTCTGACATAAAATGATCTAATAGCTTCACTAATGACGAGACATTACTCTTCTCAGTTTTATTCAAGTTTGTCTACTCGGATTTTTTTTGGAAATTGTGTAATTTTTAAATAAATCAAAGTTCTAGCAGAGCATTATTTAAATATAACAAATCTATTCCTGTAGTTCCTTGAAAAAAAAAAATGTTGAGTTTTCTGTTTAGTAGGGTATTTTGGGTGAGCACTACCACCAACCATGCAAAAAAACCCAATTCATCTGTCCTCTCCATTTCTAGTTTGTGCACACTGCTTCCTGCTGCTTACTGCCAGCCCAGGTCTGTTGCCACTGGTAAGGGTAAATACCCTCTTGCAGAGCCTGGCAAAGGGCATACACCATCAACAAAGGCAGTGAACTGACTATGTAGAACATGCTAGCCAATGCATAAAATAAACTCAGAAAGAATTCTTTAATATTTCAATTATATGTAATCTTGATGGCAATTAAGGAAACTGCCTCTTTAATTAAGACCAATATTTCATTCGACCTACACACAGTGCCACTATAAATTTCAATTCCAGCTCCCAGTTCATTGCCCTCTTTTAATAAAATTCAATTTCTTAACCTCAAGTAAAACCAATCACCTTTCCACACAAAGGAAATATCATCTAACAGTCGTGCCACTAGAGTACAAATTCTGCCCCAGAGAAGTGATTTAAATTCACAGTTTCAGCAGTGCCACTACAGTTAAGGGCATGGCATCATTTCCATCAAACTCTTACTTTCCAGAGTTTGCAACGTGGCCTTAATACCTCCATCAGTACTGCAACTGGATATACAGGTCTTGAAGTCACCAGTTTACAAAAACTTTAAACACTGGGGTACTATAGCTATGGACAGCATAAAGGCCTTAGTTAAGGACTTACTGGGAGCCATAGGTTTGACTTAAACCCCTAACCAAGTTCAACTTAAACATTTTCTTAACAGACTTTAGACATTTAATATGGGCATAATCCAGACACTGATATCATTAGTAGTTTTTCATACCTTATGTGTGTTGGGATGAGGGGAAGGAAAAACATAACATGATGTACAATTATTTAATGTGAGAGAAAACATTTACTCTAGTTCCTACTGAAAAGTACTCACTGTTCCTGATTGTGGCATAGCAAACACATCAATCACTCTGACTGTATAATCATCAACAAATTCTCCAAGCATCAGACCCATAACTTCCATAGGAACACCAGCACGACCATGTTTCAACATCTAGAAGGGAGACCAAAAGTTACAATGACATACTATGGTATTATTTACAAGAGATTCAGGGTTTGATTTGGGATAGTTCTGCCTCTACCAAAATGCCACTGTTCTTATTTTTATTTTACTCATTAGTTAACAGCATGTTGCGTGTTTTGAAAATGTAAAGCTTTGGAATAGTGCTAAGAATAATACAAGCAATAAAGATTGGTGGCAAGAAAATAACTGGAACATTTACAGTAAGATTCTATAACTACATTTAAACAAATAATCCAGTCAAAAACCAAGTTGTCCACACTACAAGCCTATAAACTTTTTACACTTTATGGAATACTAGACAAAGATAATGCTTTATATCTTAAGTGCTATTTTCAGTAAAGACTGTAGAATACTTACTTTCAGCAGTGCAAGGGAAGAGATATAAACCTGTTCTGCTGTATCCACCGCAGGAGCATCTGTAGGTGGCCCCTACAAAACAGAATAAATTATTAACTATTTACTCCACATTTATTGCATCATTTTCCAATTATTTCTATTTTATTTTGCACAAAATTCTAAGACTAAGAACACTGTGCACCTGACTGTGCTTTTATGTACAGTAAATCCATTGGTTGCAGTGTTTACAATGAAAACATACAGCACTTTTTTTTACACTAACCTATTTTGCAACTTAGGGGAACTTACCTATGATATCTAGATACCTAGCCAGAAATCAAACAAAATAAACTGGTAAATATTGTGCTGGGTGCAAACCAGTTACAAAACATACGGAATCAGTGACGAGTTTCCATTAGTAAGAGTTAAGTCTTTCAGCAATGCTAACCTTCCTCAGCTGTAAAATATCTCCAATTCACCAATTAACTATGTGTTTCTTACAGTGGTGTGAATGTAAATGCTGCTGGGCTAGCATGATTAACTGGCACCAACACAAACAGCAGTTTCCCTTTGCTTCATCTGTTTTCAGTTAAAGACGACTTGCAGATAAAGGCAACAGGAGCACTTTTCAGATACACTGGTACAGTGAACATAAAATGGATCTCCAATCCCTAGGTGGAAAAGCTGTGAACAAAACACTTCGCTCTTTGCTTTATGAGTTGTTATTCAAAAATTAGCACAATTGTCCCAGGTGTGAATGATTGGTTGAGGAAGGTATTGTGTACTGTTGAAATGGAAAAAAAGCAGGCTATCTGAAGATAAAACTATGCAGTTTTTGGGAAGTGAGGGACAAGATGACCTTCTCTAGACAACCACATCTCATTTTATCCCTTTACCACCCAAGTCATAGTACTTCATTAGTCAAATGTGTTTGTATTACAGTCTTCGTAAAAGGAGACAACAGGGTACATTTACTCTTAGTAATGCTGTGTAAATGTGGAATAACTAGAAAAAATTCCGATGAGGGAAAAAAAAAAAAAGTCCAGTCCATGATGCGTGAAGGGAAAAGAATTATATGAGACTGTATGTTATAATTTTGGAAGGCATTCCAATGCCAAAGTGATGAGCACTGTTTAAAGACTAGATTTAGACAACTTCATTAAATAACTCCTCACTTTTAGAGTGAAACAGTAATATTGGAACGACATGCTCCCAACACAGATCCAAGTGAGACCTATTGACCAGCCTTATGGGCCATAAAATCTGAAGATAAAGTCAAGAGCTAAAACTACTAGTAAATTCAGTTTGTATAAAAACCACTCACCTATTGTATCTACTTTCATTTGTGTATGTACATCTCTCTCTCTCTCACACACACACACACACACACACACACCCACACCCCCACCTTGGCATGGTATAAGGTAATTTATACAACAAGAAGGATTTTTTTCTGTGGAACATTTTAATAATAAATCCGGATGACTTCCTCCACTACAAATTAGTTTTCTCCTCTTTACTTCTGCCATCTTTCTGGTCAACCAGCAGTAGTCCTATACTCCTTGATCCCTGCATCCACAATTCTATATACCTATTTGCCACGTTGACTCTTTACTCCAGTTTCCTGTCCTGGCTGGCATTGTTCCCCAGATTAAAAAAGATAAGGTCCTGGCCACACTACTGCACACAGCCAACTATCAAGACTGCTTACTTTACAATTTCATCTCAAAGCCACATCAGAAACACCAGCTAAAGTCAAGACTCTCCTTTTCTGAAACAGTTGAGCTTCTTGGGCAGTATATCAGACACCACTTTTCTAAGGAATAGTAGCAAAAGGTGGTCCAGGACTTCATTTTGGATTGCTGGCGCATTTCTTGAGACAGACAACTCAGATTTATGTTTCCCCACTCTCTCCGACTCAGCTCTCACATGCCCCTTAGAACAATCAAAGGGCATAAAGATCCTTCTTCGTTACAACAGGATACGTAATAGTCATGGGTGGTTTAACTTACATTTTTATAGTGGAGCTTCTTAAGCTCCCTGTCTTGCCCTTCTGGAGATCAAGAATAAACAGTGTGCTACCTGGTAATGGACTGCCTTCTTTATCATCTTGACTGTGGATGAATGTGCTTGATGTCTCTGGATGATATTGCCGTGATAGAGTGGCTACATCACTTACCCAACATCTAACTCACTGTTTGTGTGGTGCCACCAGAAGAAGTCTCCTTCCTAAAACTCTCATCCCTCCCTCTTGACTTCTAGCCTGTTAGAGGCTACAGTCAACAGTGTCATTCTTGAAATTTTGTCCTCCATCTTTCACAACTCCATTTTCCCCTCTATTTTTTCCTGTTACCTCTCTGGCCATTCCATCATCTTTCAGTGGGTTTTCCCTAGGTCACCCAGTAAATCTTTAGTCTGAAACTTATAATTGAAATTATGTGAATGGGTGATCTCACTTACAGAGAAGGGTGCTGAGGAAGAAAAGTAGTGGACTAAGATAGGACCTTGTGGGGACCCCCACAGAAAGTGAGGGAGTAGGTATTTTTGGAATTAGTGGGATGAATTTGAGAAAGGGAAAATATAGCTTGAATAAGTCTTTTGCAGTATGATTTATTAGGCTGTGGAATAATAAATATCTAGCTCTTGTATAGTGTTTTCATCAGCAGATCTCAAAGTGTTTTACAAAGGTCAACATCGTTATCCCCATTTTATAAATAATGAAACTGAAGCACAGGGAGGTTAAGTAATTTGCCCAATAACTGTTCCAACAATACCTTCCCTGGCTCAACCCTCCCACAGGACTAGCCTAAATAATCTGCCTCACCCCAGGTACAAACCTAAATATTATTTACCCTCTCCCCCATAGGCATTACTTGGCCAAGTTGCACATTAACATTCAATCTTTCCCCAGGAAGGTCCCGCTTAGCAAGGCAGATGCTTAACTTTAAAGTGGGGCTGTCAATTAATCACAGTTAACTCACGCGATTAACTCAAAAAAAAATTAATCGCAGTTTTCATTGCACAGTTAAACAATAGAATACTAACTGAAATGTATTAAATATTTTTGGATGTTTTTCTACATTTTCAAATATATTAATTACAGCACAGCATACAAAGTGTACGGTGCACACTTTGTATAAAATGGTGTTGTATAAATGGTATATTATATTAAAATTTTATTAACAGTGCGATTAATTGCACGATCAATTGCAATTAATTTTTTTAATTGTGCGATCAATCACGATTAATTTTGTTAATCACTTGACAGCCCTACTTTAAACTCAATAGGACTTCAGCATGTACTTAACTTTAAACACATGCTTACGTGTGGCCCTGAGTATTGATGTTTCCTTGAATTAGGGACACAACCAAAAAAAAAAAAAATCATTCTGCCAGCCCCTTATCCATTTTCGCTGTTCTTCCCTGATACCTCTTGAATTAGCCTAAGCTTTTGGAAAGGAGTTGGCCAGAAACGAGCACAAGATTCCATATGTAGTCTCTCACCAGAACCATATAGGGAGGGATTTTTACATCCTTGCTCTGCAATGTGAATCCTCTCTGTAAATAGCCCAAATCTGTACTGGACATTTTGCTAATACATTTCATTGCAAACTCATGTCTAATTAGGTTCCCACCATCCCTACATGCTATTCAGCATTATTGCTATTTTCCAGTTATCTGTGTTTTTGCTTTATTTGGCAAAAGATGTTTTACCTTGCATTTTCCCTAGAATGAATCTCATGTTACTTTCTAATCAGCGTTGGTCCCTTTGCACTATTGCTTTGTCCTCTGGTGTTCAGAGCTCCACAAAACATACGATCATTTGTTAATTTTGTTAATATGGTGTTTACTCTCTTCTAGGTCATTAAAAAGATGTTAAACACTGGACCTAATACTGATCCCTGTGGTACCCTACATGACAAATTGCCATGTATTACTTTCTACATGTGGTTCTTTAACCAATTGACAGTGTTCTGATGCAAGTGATTCAAACTAATTTTGGGAGCAGGAATTAGTAATACAGAATATCAAATACTTTATTAAAGCACAAACATCTACTTTTCTTTCATCCACTAATCTTGTAATTCTATCAGTTTGTCTGGCATAATGTATTCTTAAATCATGCTGCTTTTGCACGTACTTTTTATCCACTAGATGTTGTGGGAGGTTGTTTTTTGTTTTTTAAAATCACTACATACTCAACTACTGCATTAATAATAGAAAGGCTTTTGACATGGTGACTGCAAGGAATACTTTAAAAAAAATTGAAATAAACTAAGGAGGTACCAATCCTCTGGAAAAGTAACTCTTCAGTTCACCAACTTTTTCAAAATAGCCTTTAAGGTTTATAATGTTGGTTTTCTAATTCTCTTAATGCTTCCATATGTTGAAAATTAAGTCAATTCAGATGCCAGAGTGTGATCCACAAGTGGCTGCCATTCTAGCCTGTGCACTTGAATAGTGGTCACAAGTCCATTGCATCTGGTGTCTGGGTGAACAGTTCAGATTCCAAGGAACCCTCCTCTGGCCCATTCCCACTGCAGCCTTCCAGAGGCCTGTGCACCCCTTCTGTGAGCTCCAAGACTGAGAGTCTTACGGGAACCTTCATACCAGGTGCAAATGTCACCCTTAGTAAATTTAACTGCCTGCCAGCTTGAGTGAAGGGGCACTATGTTGATGAACCTTACTGCTAAATTAAATGGTGCATCAAACCTGAACTTTTAGATATTTACAACTTCATTATACAAGCAGATAATCAGCAAAAGAAAAATGTGCTTTTGCTCCTTTTTGATGTTTAGAGATAGCCAGAAGAGTCCCCTCCAACACCCTAAAAATTCTTTATTGTATTTCACATGAGAAATAGGAAATATTACCTTCCCCTATTCCTACTGGATAATTTCTTGGGAAAACAGGAGAGTGAATGGGGGTTATAACATCACAGGAGACATGTGAGAAATTCCTTCATTTGTTTTTATAAAAAAGGACAATACAATCACTATAAAAAGTCAAAGGAAAACAGTTTAAAAAAAATCTTTAGCTACCAATACATACGGCAAGCACAAAGCATTCCACAACATTAAAATCAATTGGGGGGGGGAAATAGATGCTGCTACGTCTAAACGGAATCAGTGAACTGACTTGCCTTCAAGCCAATCGTCTCATCCATAAGCACGACCAGTCTTTTTTTTTTTTTTTAATAAAAGCTATCACTTAGAGAAATCAGGATTACTGGTAAACTTGCATCATGAATAAGCATTTGTTTGGTCTCTTATTTAAGTGAAGCAAAATTAAGTTTTCAATAAGTGTTCTATGAACAGAACGGGAGGATAAACTAAATGAGGGGTTATTTTTCTTTTACATGTTTAAAATATGATCCAGTATAAGAAGCTGTGACTTTTACTTGGACAGCCTTTGTTGATTAAGTGTTACATAAGGCATTTGCCATTATAACAGCAAGAAAACTAATGCCTCAAAGTGTTATCTATTCAGGTCTTTTAGCAAATTTGTTAACACTTTTAGGTATATTAAACTCCACCTTTCTCTTAGTGTGAACTGGTATCAATTTAGCCTATTTTATTACGTTATTAAAATACCTGCTGATTAAATGTGAAGTGTCATTTTCGAGCACTACCTGTCACTTATACTATTTGTTTTACATTTCTTTAAAATATGTATATAAAAGTGGACTTGAGATCGATAGCAACTGTGAAAGAAATATTTCAGACATTTTCTATTGTTTAATTCTATGTCAATACTGCTCTATTGTCACAATAATTGTATAAAAGTTGGATTTTAAATGTGTCTCATTTCAACAAAGAAGGGATTTCAACAAAAAAGCCCCATTTGACCAAATGGGTACAGCTGTAAAAAGATGCAATGAGGTAAGATCATGATGTACAATATATTTCTTTGAGGTGATATCCAACAACAATGAATTCTTACATAAAATATAATATCTGATGCATACAACACCTCAAATTTTTACAACTGGCACCATTTAAAATACAAAAAACAAGACAAACACACAAATATCCAAAGCTACAGTGTTTATTTCTTAACCAGCAAGGTAAGAAAACCTTTTAATACTTTAATTTTGTGAGTATTAAACAACTAGTGTGAAAAACAAGCGGCATGTAAACTATTTCTACTGCCTCTGCTTCAATGACTAGCTGAGGACACCTGTTATAGGAGGTGTTAATTGGCAATAGGAGTACAAGTCAGAAGCATGTTCCCCATCGTCCTAACCCAGCAAGGCTAGGTCATTAAAGTGGAAATGAATTCTTTCATGCTGACTTAACCCTTTGAGTACATAACTTCAGCTGTTACACCTAAAGACAATTGAGGGAGATTAATTTAAAATCTGTATTACTTCTGAATGTGGAAAAAAGCATTTTCACCACTCGCTCCAAAAGAAATCCTCTGGACAAAAGTCCCTGTGCACGTTATATAGGAGGGAAAAGTCACCAGGGCACAAATGCAACACCTACTACTGTGGAGTAAGAATTATTTTGCTTTTGATATTGAAGAGACTCTTGAAAGAGTAAGCATTTTAAATGACTTGGAACTACTATATTTTCTAAATGTAAATCAAACAGACTAAGGTTCAGAAACAGTGAGTAAAATGTAACACGTTGTAGACCGTTACTTGCCAAAAGTGCATAGGAATATGACAATTTACAGAGAGATGTACTAGTGATAGTACAAAAGCTACATATAATTGGTTAGTTGGACTTCATAAATTCCTTTTAGGTCTGCTAATGTACACTGTACACTCTGATGATCAATTGACAAAAAAAAGCTAAGACTCCTTTAATGGTGTCATCTCACTTACACAGTAATTCCTAGAATTAAAATATAAATCCAAGAAAAATAAAAATGAAGCTTGAACCCAGGGGTACAATTTTTGCTGTGAAATAATCAGAATATGTATTATATGAAAAGGTAATAGAATATACTTGAATTAAATATAGATGTTTTATTCAGTCCCCATGATAAAGGGTAAAACTTCAGATTTCAACAGTTCCCTTCATATAATGCACCAGAACAAAAAACAAAACAAAAACACATATTGCAGATCCTGCAGTATAGCAAATTAATAGCCCTCTAACACCAGTGAAGTCACAGAATGAAGACTTCTGGAATGAACAACAAATCAGGAAACACCAGAGGAATTTACAGAGGGAAAACAAATTTTAGAAGTAAAATTAAAATTCATGCTGAACCATCCGCACAGTCTGCATAGTGGGCATTCAGCATATTTCATTTTTACCTCTCTCGTTTCTTGCAAATACTTCTTAATCTACCAGACAACTTCTGCAAGTAAGCACTATGTCTAGAAACATTTGCAAGATTAGATCCATATTTGTACCAAACAAGCAAACAAACATGCTATAGCTATAAAACACTACATATTTATAAACAAACCATGGTCTCTCTAGTTGATTCACATACTATCAGAAAGAGAAAATTATAGAAATGTTTGCAGTTAGTCATTTATCGTATATTGATCCTCCAACTGGAGCAGTAATCTTGGGCAAACATCAAGGCCTCTGCTGGTGTTTTAAAGCACGTACTGTGATGAACCCAAAACTAGCTGGGATAAGATAAAACTGCACAAGAAAATCCAATGTCTCTCAGTACATTTGCCAATTGCCCATCTCCTCTGCAAAAAGATAAACCTCAATAATTCAGGTATACCCCTAGATCAAAACTAAGGTAACTAAAATTAATAGCAACTCTAGCTGTACTAGGAATAAAAAGTGTCTCATACCATCAGTCTTGCATATAAAGAATGGGGAATATAACATTATGTCAGGAAGCTTTGGCAGGCTTCAAAACATGAGCAGTTAAACTGGCCTGCGACAGTAACTCAAACTCGTAGAAGCTTTGGGTCTAAAAACAGCAGCTTTAAGAATATTAAGTAATTTTTCCAAGTGTGCAGTCTATATCTCTTACGGGGTAACTGCACAGAAAGAGCCAGGTCAGACTTTTTCCATAACAGAAGTATAAAAAGGTTAAAATGATCATGAAAAAACATGCAAATTATTTGGTATCAGGTGCTAGCTGATCAATCCAAAGTTTTTAATTTTGACTAGTTTGCACAAAAATTCTTCTTTGCCTCTGCTAATATCTTCTAAATGAGAGTTTTAAGGAATTGGTTGAGCTACCCTTTCAGAAAGGCCTAAGTACAGATTCTATTTCCTATAAACCTTAAGAATTCAATTAGGTTTTGTTCAACTGGTGACCAAGAATTTTTCTTCTTTTGAATAGATGTTAAAAGTTTATCTTACAAAAAATAGTGTTCATATGTCCTGAAGCTGCTAGACAGACAAGATCTAGAAAATGATTTTACTCATGTGCTTTTTATTCTTCATTACAGTTTAAATTACTGCCTCATGCCCTTCTCACTATAGACTAAACACTAGGGGATCCAAAGGTCCAATCAGATTAAGCAATGCCTTTGTGCCTACGGGATCAAAGTTAAGCTTGAAATTTGATCTCAGTACAATTTATTTTAAAGATGACCAGCCAGAATCCCAATTAGCCTGTTTTATTACAAACAAACAGCTTATTTTCAATCATTAAAAATGTATCTATACTGCAGAATTAGTTATACATATACATTACTTTAAGGGAGTCTATAATCCTTAAAAGACATTTTTGAATGTTGTTAACAAAATGTATTAAAATAAAGTATCCACCTGACTGCAGCTATTTCCAGTTTTCTTGTATTGTTCAAATCAAAAACTCAAGTAGTCACTAAAACCGTGTAAGGAAAGTAAGGCCAGACAACGGTACTTGCAGTCATTACTGCCTCCTACTCATTTTAAAAAATGTAAAGCAAATTTCCAGAATATAATAAAACTTCATTAAGATGGAATTAAGGTTGTAAATATCAGAGGAGGGTGGAGGTGGAAAGAACCCCTGAGAATGCCGTAATTCTCACACGCACAACACAAGATCATACTCCTCACCCAAAAATGCTAAAAAGCCTGGAAAATTCAGAGTTAAAGTTCTGAATAAAGTTAAGAAAAATACAAACGATCTAACAACTGTTAGAAATTAGTTTTGCAAATTTCCAGTATTCCTGCCTTCAAGATTCCTCCCTCACTGCCCAAAGGGATTTGTGTGTTTATTTCTTGGCTAGAGACCACATCCTCAGTGGGTATGGGGAAGAGAGCCTCAAGGCAAATAATGGAATTTAGTGTGTATAAACTTATATCCACGCAGAATTTCAATAGGTAAACCCAGGTTTTCTTCTACTTTATCTGGACATCACAGCTTAATTAGGGGACTCTAGTGCTCTGTGGGTATTGATATTGGGTACCAAATCACATGCTGTGCAGGGAAACATTTAAAGGGATTTAAGGCAAAATACAGCATTCCTACTCCAAAGAGTTTACAGTGTGAAAGGACAGGATGCACTTTGAGACTCTGCAAGAATAACTATCAATTTTTTTTTCTGTTTTTACTTTATTTGTTATGACTGAATGCATTGTGGAAGAAGTGCATCTTTAGGAAGAATTTGAATGAAAAGATTCTTCAGGTAGGACATCAAAGCACAAAATAGGTGCACCACATCTCATTGCAACTTCCAAGCAAAAGAAATTTGTCAGTAGGTATTTGAGGAATGTATAGCAAGGAAAAAGTAGGACTGGATAACATTAAGATGACTGTTTCCTCAAGCACTTCTTATGTGTCCCAACCACCTCTGCTAGCATATCTGGAGAGATAATAACTCAATAGTGCAAAAACAAATGTTAATAATTAAATATGGATGAATGCAAGGACACAGAGTAGCACAACCCTTGCCATGAGCATACAGGCCCAGGAAGAGAGGGGTGGAAAAAAGATGAAGCTGCTTAAGTGCCTGTGGATACCAAATCTGAACAGATGGACATTAATCTAAATAGGCAGTGGTGCTCAGTAAAGTTGCAAACTTCCTCCAATTTAACTGAAATGTGTTGTATCCCCAAAGTGTGCTATTAACCAACAAAACTTCCTACAAGGTGTGCCATTACATATGCATAAATATCCAGGAGCATGCAGAAAGGCCAAAGCCAATATGCCGTTTATTTAGAGATGCAGGAATATCTAAAAATCAGTTGCTCTAATTAGTATAAAGGAAACTTGCATTTAATTTGCAAATTGGAAGGGATCTGCACTGAACCTCACCCACCTGTGCCTGCCAGATCACTAACCCCCATTCTGAAGCTCACAAAAGAAACTAGTAACATTGTGTTTAATCCTTGCACTGATTAGATGAGCAGATTATGCAGAATTTTAGATCAGTGGCAGGTCTCCCAAATTCCCCTGGTGCCACAGATTTCATAAATGGGATCACTGTGTTCTTTAAAAAAAAAAAAAAAAAGAATATAAGGAAAAAAGGTTCCACAGCATCAAACAGTGCAATGCATGAAACCTCATAATCAAAGTGACAGTTTTCAAGTGCCATTTATAATGCCCTAATCTGGAAACATCCCAGCTAACCCATCTGATCAACAATTTCACAGATGGAAGCACTTGATGGCTAATTGGCAAGTCCATTATTCAAATAAACTAGCTATCTGCACTTCTATTTTCTTTATTTCAAGTCAAGGTGCAAACACTTTGCATAAGACACAGCTCACCCCCCAAAAAAATTGGATTACTCTCTACCCTCCATCAAATGGATTACTTTAAAGCATCCAGTCAGAATAACGATCGTTTGGTTTACTGCAGTAAAGCACTTACATGCATGAAAAAAATAATGAACAGTCAAATAAAACTAAAGTTTTTAAAATTATATTAAAGTAGTGAAGATTGGTTAAGAACAATAAGGTATATTTTTAAAACGATCTCATTGCTCTCTACATGAGAGCTTTGTTAAGTGTAGCACATATATACAACACGAAACGTAGGCCTTTCTTACGTGTTACTGATCACATTTGGGTGGAGAAAATAACTGGATGGGATGTGTCAGCATGGGTAAAACACAGCTGGTTTCTTACCATTTTGAAAGCCTCACAGGGAGGACGACACCAACAAAAGCTCTTATTAAATTCATCTTGTGTACCCTCTGGACAACAGGAAGAATAGTGGAGGTAGTAATCAATAGGACTAACTAAAAGATGCATATGCAGAATTGACATCACTACACATCCTGTGGCATGGAGGACAATGACTAGTAAAGACAGGTGTAATGGATTCAATTAATATCTCAGCAAATTGTGTGCAAAATGAAAAGGGGTGTTCCTCCAAGTCCCAGTGACACTGATTCTCTTGCTGCCCCAATAAAACCTAAAGCTTGAGTTATACTCCCTAATTTGTCTTTTGCACACAATCTAGGCAGAACAGGGAAGTGGCGTACCAATCAGCTGTGCTGCAGGCACAGCTCTCCAACACTACAGAAAGGGAGGGGGGGAAATAAGCATAGATGGAAGGAAAAGAATAGCGGAAGGAAAACAATGACATGAGTGGTAGGAGAACCAGATGTTAGGACAGACCTCTTTTTTTAAATTCATTAATCTTTCCACCTCCTGAACACAGAAGTATACTTCACAAAGGTAGCTTTGCTTCTCGTTGGGTCCGATATCACTTCTATTGAAATCATGCTTCCAAAAAAGGATTCATGCCATATATTAGCTGTACACAACGTATAGATTCGTTTAACATATCTAATGTTAGGAACGTCTTCAAATTCTAAATAATCTCCTTGGTATTTAAACAACTAACAGTCATTGACCTGAACTAAATTCTTCAGGGTGGTTCTTTTGCCCTCACAGGCAAATGATGGGAAAAGTAAGATTTAAATACATAAGAGGATTCCTGTAAATCAATTCCTTGGTCTCATTTTTTATCTCAATTCATTATTAACTGATACAGAGAATTACTTATTCCAGATCTCCTGTTTGCACAAAGACCCAATACTGGGAAGATTATTTAATTGTAGTAATTTGTATTATGTAGCACCCAAAGGCCCAACCAGGACTGAGACCCCAACGTGCTGGGTGCAGTACAAATACAAGAGAGACAATCACTGCCATGAACAGTTTACAGTCTAAAATCATGTAGACACAGCAGAGAATGGACATATGACATACAAACACTATATTGAAGAATAGTCAGTTTTGTTAATTACACATACCGTAGTTTGTTTTAAATGCGGGTAGGGAGGAAAGGAGTAGGAAGAGTCACAGCTAGTTACCTGCCTACCCATGGTCAGCAGAGGTGATTCTAAGGAGAAATCTGACAAAGTATTCATTTTATCAGGGAGTTCTTCCCCTGCAAAAGGTGCAATGTGGAAGAGAGCCCAGAGATGTTTGAAGCAGAAGCTGACTAGGGAATGTAAGCAGCATGATGGCAGGGGTTGACACTGCAACATGTTACTAGATAAGTGAGGTAGGGGAAGTAGAGATGGTGTGTAGGAGGGAAAAGAGATGGGGAACAAAGACAAAACCTTGAGGGACACCCACAGAAAAGGAAAGAGGGGAGAAGGACTGCCCTCCAGATGAGACACACAGAGCAACCAATGAGGTCAGAGGAAAATCATGAGGGGACAGAACCACAATGGAGAACAAAATTTCAAAAAGTAGGTGTCAAAAACCACCAAAAGGTCAAAGATAATGGATACAGATTGTGAGACTGGGCCAGAAAAAGGTCATTAGAGACTTTAATAAAAGCAGTTTCAGTGGAATATGAAGGCAGAAGCCAGACTAGAAAGCATCAAGAATGGAATTGGAATAAGAACTCAAAACAGCAGTTGTACACAGCATGTTCAAAGAGATACTGAATGACAGGAGAAGTGGAAGGTAGGGTTAAGAGTTTTGTACTTGTGCTGTTTGGTTTTTTTGAAGATGAGGGGACCAACACCTGCTTATACTGATAAGGAAAGTAATCTGATGAGTGTGTGAGGTGAAGGAGAAATGGGATGGAGCAGAACAGCAAGAGAAGTTAAAAGATGAGAGGAGATGGAGGTTACTTGATCATGAAGGGCTGGAGCTGGACAACAAGCAACAAGCCTCACTGTCAGTGATGTGGGAGAGGAGGGAGGTAATGATTTTTCTTTGAAGAAACCAGCAAGATCCTACATGGAAAGGGAGGAGAAAACAGGCAGGCGAAGGGCTTGAGGAGAAAGTCAGAGGAAGAAGAAGCTGCTGGAGTTGAGCATAGGAAGTAGGGCTGTTTGGCTAAGAAGATGACAAAGTTAAAGGAAGAAAGAGTGAAATTGTAGTTTTGATTCAGCATGGTCATGAGACTTTGACCAGAATTGCTCAGCAGCAGCAGAACAAGAGCGTAAAAACAGATACTGAGGGTTTGAGGGATTGACCTTGTGATGGGAGAATATACCACATTTGACTTTTGATACAGAGTGGAGTAGAGGAAATAGAGAGATGAAAGGGCTGAGAGCAGAACAGCATATCTGGATGCTGATGGATTGAAGGTTATGGAAGGAATAGGTGGCAGAGCAAGGTGGAGGGGAGAAGAAAGGCAATGCTGAAGGAGATGAGGTAGTGTCGGAAAGAGGGAAATTTGTGATGGAGACACCAAAGACGGAGCAGTGCTCGGTTAGTAAAGATTAACTGAGTGGCCATTTGTTGACTAAGAGTTGATCCATTGTTACATATCAATGGAAGTGGGCTATTGTCATAGACCAAATCACCCATTTCAACTGCCAGGCAATCAATCTCAAAGAATGGTTCAAGAAAGGAGTTACCTACAGCTATTTAATACTGCCCTCAGAATATGTGAAGAATTGTATAAAGAAGAGCAAACTTAATACATTCTCATATTAGCAGAGGAACAAACTTGAATAGTTGACTTGGATAAGCTTTTTTACTATGAGGTTTAACTTTTAAAGTAAAACCAACAAAAACAGAAGTCATTTGTAACAGAATGATTAGATGGAGGAATGTACAATAGTTTCAAGACTAGTCCAATTTAGGGACATTACTGGCAGTGATATCACTAGTTTTGTAACAGGATTAAGTATTTCTGGGGAATACCTGCGTTTGTTTTCAGTTTAACAGCCGTCTGATTCAGTCCGGAGTTCCTCTGCTACCAGCAAAAATATCCAAGATAAAAACTGTCCATCTCCAATTCAAATTCAGGCATATACCAATACATAAACTATGGGCATAAGTGACTTTCTTTTGTACGTCTCTATCGATTTAATCGACCAAAGAGCTAAAAAAGTAACCATGACATTACTCAGCTCAAGCTGCAACCAGCAATAGCAGCAATGTAGTTCTCCTGAGATCAGGGGTGAAAGTAAGGGGGTACAGGCCAGTACGAAGTACCGGTAAAAAGTAGCCGCCAGTATTGGCCCTACCATTGACTTTAAAGCGCTGCCATGGCACTTTAACATTCCTGCCCCTTTTGCGCCCACCCCTTACCTGCAGGGCCGCCAATGCGGGGGCGCAAAAGGGGCAGCGACGACCTGGCAGGGCCACTGATAGGGGGTGCAAAAGGGACAGCGACGTTAAAGCACTGCCGTGGCAGCGCTTTAATGTCGTTGTCCCTTTCGCCCCCTCGGCCACCCACGGGGGGTGGGGGGGAAGGAGCAAAAGAAGTAGCTGCCCAGGGGTGCAACTTTAAATTGCTGCTGGAGCCCTGGGTGACGCGGGCCAGGCAGCGCAGATGGGCTGGCGGGGGGGGGGGGGGGGGGGGAATATGTGCTGATCCCAGCCCCGCCCCTTCCACCTGAGGCCCCGCCCCTTCTGGGGGAGCCAGAGCTGGCCCCGTACTGGTAAGAGCTGCATTTTACTTTCACCCCTGCCTGAAATTTAAAATAAATAAATAAAATTCTGTGTAAATCCCCTCACTCTCTCACAAGTTTCTTCAGGAGACACTTCTATGTTTAAACATGGATAGAAATTCTGTAGCCAGGTGCTGGAGAGTTTGTAAGGCTTATTTTTGAATGTCATTTTATTGTCTCCTACATTTTATATTTGTCTTCAGATTAAAATTGGGAAATTCTAGAGAGTTAGGCTAGAGAGTTAACTGTAAATCTGAAAAACAGCTTTGATGTGCATCAAGTTCAGAGAGGACTAAGAAGTGAAAGCTTGAGTGATTAGACTATGCATATGTTAGAAAAATGAAGAGTCATGAAGCTGACTGGCAGCACAGAGTAACAAGAGAAATCTCAGAACTGCTTAAGAAAGCGAAGCTAAAAATAACTGAGTACTGCTTGAAGTTGCACTAAAGGAGCGTGAAGAGAATTTTAGCTGAAAAAGAGAAAATGGATCACTTAAAAAAAAAAAAAATGAAGTTGATCTGGCCACCCAACTAGCAGATGTAGTTCTACATGTTAGAAAAAGCACATCATTGAATGCTTCAACATGTTGTACACCAGTGGTCCCCAAACTTTTCACACTGTGCCCCCCTTACACCTGTCTGTGCACCCCCCCAGAGCTGGGGCCAGGAGCAGGGCTGCGGCTCGGGGGGAGGGGAGTGAAGAGGGAGAGGGGAGGTGTGGCTAGGAGTAAGGAGGCTGAGGTTGGGACCGCAGCTGGGGTTGGGGGGTGGGTCTGAGGCTGCAAGCAGGGCCGGGAGCCAAGACTGGGGTCAGAGTGGGACTGGGTGGCGCTCCCTCTCCACCCTGTGAGGGCTGGCCCAGGGGGCGCCCCACAGTTTGGGGGACTACTGATGTATACTTTCCTGTTTAGAGTTGGACACTTAGAAACACATTACAGAAAAAAATTATGAATCTGAAGGATTTGCAACTATCCCAGGAATTATAGCAATGAACCAGGGACTTCAAAACGTATGTTACTGTGAACACGGAGGAGCCAAATATGGATGGGAATTACAGACTAAGTTAATGTTTGCAATATATTACAAAAATCATTAAGGGGGAGTAAACCCAGACCACCATGCTAAGCTGAGATTGTTGGGCGTGGCCGAGGGAAACTCCACTGGAGTCATGAGAAGCAATCCTTCCAGTAGACCTAGACAATGATGTAGCTCACAAAGCTTTACTTACCCACACTATTTGGAAACAAGACTGGCGTATCTACATAGTAATGGTTCCACCAACATGTCCCAAATACATTCTCCTTAGACTCCAGGTGTCCTGTCCACCCTCTCATGGCAGACCCAAACTAGTTCCACTGCATCCAGGGTGCTAAACACCCAGGATGAAGCTGCCCTCATCTCTCTGAAGAAAACGGACAGACACAAAAGAGAGATGCACATGCATACACACAAATATTAAGGCCTCTGGACAAATCAGCTGGAAAAAAACCACAACAGGTGGTATCATCTGGTGAGAGAAAATGGAGGAGGCCACATATTAGTTGAAAAGTTTGTGATAGGAACTGGAAAGCTACCAGAAAGGCCCTTACTCCATAAGCAGGACGGTTACTAAAGAAAGCAACATTACTGTGTTTAAGAACTACATATGTGTAAGCAAGGCTACTTACATGTGTGATTAATTCTTTTAGAAACAATTCAAATAGCCTCCACAAATCCATATGAGAACCTACCCCCATGGTATCTCAGGTGTTATGAAATCTACTTATTCACTGCATCAGATGAATGGTATTTAAAGGTATTCTTATTGACTAAACCGAAGACTGCAAGGTCAGTTTTATTGAGCAGTTTAATTTGCAATTTGTTTTATTTAATGTTTAATTTTGCAGATACATCAGCATTCAGTGGACTACATTGTTTAGACATCACATGAAATATTGAAACAATCCTGTATTTTTATACACAGCATGTTTGCAAATTCTGTAAATTTTGGAAGTTCATCCTCAGTGTCAATGCAATGCACATCAACAAAATTCATGCATAGACTATACAGCAATGCTTTCTATACATTTACATTATTACAAAACTGAAGTCAGTTGTTTGCTGCTAAAAGGTTGGGTATTTTGGTAATTATAAAAATAAACTATGATAAATGTAATAAGAATATATTTGCAAGTTGTATACTAACCTGTCCTAGCCCAGGCATGCCTCCTCCAAGTCGTAGAAGTCTGTCCATATTTCTAGAGAACAGAAACAAAGGAAAACGTTCCTAAGCTCAGAAGTATTTACTAAATTGCTATCTATATAATTCACCTTCAGTCACTCAGTATGTCAAAAATATTGGTGGTAATTACAACACAACATCAGACTTCCTGTTAATTAACACCACATATTAATTCAAAAAGCTGTCTTCCTCGCTAATTAACAGACCTTATTTTATTGCTTTGGTTATGGGTTATCCCAATATCTAAAGATAAGCATTTTTGTCATACTTTTCAAAACTTTGTTATCATACAATAATGTTTTACTTATCTGGAAAGAGCACCTGCATGAGGGAAATGCCTGAAACATATTACAGGTATGACTGAATTTCCTTCAATTGTGTCCAGCATGCATCAATAAAAGTTTAATTTAAAAGTAAGGATTTTTTACAGCCTCATTAGTAAGTTCTGTGCTAATTAACTTACAGCTTGTCAGTTATTGTAAAAACTGCATGTGAAAGACACTGAACAGATTATGGATCTCTGAATTAGCATCTAAAGCTTTTTTTTAAATGAACTCATTATACTTAAAGAAATACTGTAAAGTAAACATCAAATGCATTTAGTTTGAATACATGGGGCAATACAGTCATTTCATGCATTTAAAATGTTGCATATAGAATACCTTAGAAGGAGACTATTCCAGCAACAAAATTTAACAGCTCTTTCCATTAGAGTATTTGAAAAGTATTACTTCAATAACTGAGCTTCCCCTCTTTTCTGATTTCTATGACAATGAGATAAATATTTTATGTAGTTTTATATGGCCTCAACTGACCATTAAACCATGCCACTGTTAAAGACTTGAGCTACTATTCATTTCACTGACCAAATCATTTTCTTGTTCAGAAATAACATACATATTTTTAGATAGCATATATATACACATACATACACGCACAATTTCAATATAAGTGTACTGTCCCAGTTAGATTCAGGAACCTTTCGTGGCTCGCCTGGTTTACCTTACAGTTCTTATTTGCAAGCACTTATTTGCAAGCACTAAAACCCAGTTGTGGGTTGGCATTCAATAACTAAGAAAAGCTCACTTTTCAACAAGTTCTAAGCCTTAAATTTTAACTTGAAACATGGTTTTCATTTTTAGAGTTTTAAGACAAATTATGAGTCTTGACTGCTTTATCACACTTACTTGGAAGTGAAAGATACAGTACAAGGCCAAAAATGGATTTCCTTAATACCACAAGACTATTGAGCAAACCCCATCTTGCACAACTTTGGCTCAATACTACAAAGTCTGTTCAAGTTTACCATCATACCCCCACATTATAAAAACAGAATGAAAACAGCAAGTGACCATATTTACATGGCAAATGAGTTTGTTCCCACCACATGCAATATTCAATCACAAAACACCATCAGCGATCACAAACAAAACAAATTCCAGAACTTGCTTTATGCAGCCACAAGTACAGACAAAAAGGGACATGAGCAAAGGTATATTTGAGAACTGGAAAAAAATGGTGAAGGATCTTAAAGACTTAAAAAATAATTTTAGTCTGTATATTAAAACGAAAACAAATTTGATCTTGAAGTTGTAGGAATGATGTTAGAGACAACACTATTGATCTTTCAAAAGATGTTAACATTTTTATTAACTAGCTATCTGTCAAGATCTATAAATTTGATTTATTATCGAAAACCCAGAATTTTGAATTATTTTTCTTCCAGCTTAAGGGACACAGTCAGATTCAACTGTCTTTCCCTGCGTTACTAGCACCCTGTGAGATGATTAAAATAAAATTCAAGCATAATAGTTTTTACCATTTATGCCATTTACTTTTTGTACTTCAAACAACTTGGATAAAAATAGTCTGGTCAGCATCACTTTTTTATGTAGTCAGTTCCACTTCCAAGTTCTACAAAAAGAAAAGGAGGACTTGTGGCACCTTAAAGACTAACAAATTTGTTAGTCTATAAGGTGCCACAAGTCCTCCTTTTCTTTTTGCGGATACAGACTAACACGGCTGCGACTCTGAAACCTTTCTAGTTCTAGTGCACCAGCAGAGTGGTGCTGTGTTTGGATTCCCTTTTGGTGTTTTTAAAATATTATTTTTAAAGAGAACACATCAAATCCTACATTTGGGACCTACATTACCAGAAGACATCCCTTTAAAGGTATCTTGGATAGAGACTACATCATATTAAGACTGAGGAAATAAAAAAAGCCACAGATTAATGCCTTCATTTTCAGGTGTGAGTTTGGTGCTCATGAAAAATGTCTGACAGCCATAGAGACCAAAATTCTCTATCTGCAAAAAGAAATTCAGCACAGGTATAAGCTTCTCTGTACTGTACCAGCAATGTCTCAACACTGATCTGGGGGAAGCAATCCCAAAGTGGGTGTGGAAAGGATAATTCCCCATACAGTCATTGTTTGGTACTTCTGATGAAACTGCAGTGTACGCCAATTAACGCCAACTGTGCTGGGTTTTTTGTGAGAAAAACCACTACTTGTCCACTGGGACCTACAATGACCACATAATTTATTTCAGGTAGGCCAGGCAGATATCAAGGATTACAGTTTTTATTTACTGCTAACCTAGGCTGGATAGTAACTTTCAATTAAGTGGAGAAAAGGTCCACTCCATGAGTTAATACAGCTGTAATCCCCCTGATAATGCTTTTACAAAGTTAAGCAAAGTGAACCTGTTTTGTTTTGAAGTTATTTATCAGAACCCATTATCTTATCAGGTAACAAAGTTTGAGATGAATATATGAAGTGGAACAAATTTTAGTTTCTCACCTGGCACTCAACTAGAGTTTTCTTGTTCTTGTCAACAGAGTCAGATAGTAATCCTTATCCCAACTGCAGCTCCCACTTTTTGGATGTCTATGAAGAAGTTTATGATGTCTTCTTCCTAAAAAAGAATACAGTTGTAATTTAAAAACAAGAGTATAGAGAAAGGAATAGTTTCATTACTAGGGTTTTCAAGGGACTATGCCATTGGAGAGGCACAAATACAAAAATGAGTTACCCCAGCACTGTGTTTTGAACTTTTCTGAGTTTTAACTACTTAACCTCTATTTCAGATTTTTCATATGCCATCTGGAATCTCTAAGCTAGAGAGCTCCATGTACTACATAAAGCCTACACAATTATCACATGGCTAGAAATTTCCCAGAGTCTCGCTGCAACATGGAAAGGTAAAATTCAAGTAAGCATTTTAATAGCCTCTCTCCTCTCCAGAAAGATAAGCAGGTTTAACCTTGGATGTAACTCCATAAATAGGTGTTATATGATCATCGTAAACATGAAAATATATTTGTCCCTAATTGTTTGTCTTTAAACTTGGAAATATTAGGGAGGCATCAGCAGTTCACGCTGCAACAAGTTTCTCAAATTTATAACAGAACTGAAACCTTTCACTGATTAAATTTAGTCTCTGTATCTAACAAAGTTATTCAAGATACATCTGAATTTTTTTAGGACATTGTCCGCTTAGATACTGTCAATATCCCCCCCTCCCCCTGAGAAAAGTGTCAAACACCCCAATTTTAAAATTTAGTCTCACTTTTTTTTCCAGCTCACCAGAGCTACACCAGTACCTATACTCCATCACAAACTTCAAAGGCTATGTTTTTCCACACCTCAGTCATAGACTAGCTAAGTTCGAAGTTTTAATAATAAACAGGATAACAGTTTTTATTCCTTAGTTTTATTTTCAGTAAGAACAATAGACAGAGCCAGGGTGGATTGATTTAAATTAGCAAGCAAGCAACATCAATTTAAATAATTCATTTAATCTTGTTTTGCATTTGAAGTTGTTTTCCGGAAAAAAAAAAAAAAGGTTTATTCTCACTGATTGGTCCATAGCTACTTTACGAACTACTCAACACAGATGCTCACACATGACATCAACATATTTCCCAAGGAGCTCTACCAAACCCAAGGAAATTACTGTTATGTTCAGTGAACAAACTTAGCCGATGAGTCCCGGAAAGCCAAATTATTCTTTGCAAGAAAGAGGGTAATTGAGATCAGACACGCAAGCATATTCCTCCAATACTGGGTTTCTACATTAATAATGCACTGGTTTTCTGCATCTATACATTTATTCAGCTTGAGCCTGGACTGATTGGTATAACCATTAATACATTTTGATTTGCAACCATCTATCACCTTTATACCAAATTTGACACTTGTTGCTAAGCTGGAGGACACACTATATCTATACACAATTAGCCAATTACATAGCTTAACATATACGTATTCAGATTCTCTTTTTTTTTTAATTAGAAAATGGTGAGCAACAATCTTATTTACTAATTTTTTTGTTTGTTACCTGGGATTTGTGTCAAGCTGCATTTGCATGGAAACTGGAATTCAACTGAAAACTTTAAAAACAACTTTAAAATGCAAGAAAATGGTAAGTTTATCAAACTTGTTTTGCATTTAAAACTGATTTATTAAACAAAGAAAGCATTAAATGTAGTTAGTGAATTGATAGATTGCTTCTGATTAACGGTCATTAGATCCCCCCAGTCACCTATCTGCATCTTCAGAAGGGTTGCCACCTTTCTAATGTCTGGTAACTGGACCTCTGAGGCCCTTACCCTGCTCCGCCTCTTCACCCCAAGGCTCCGCCCCCACATGAAGGACCGGCCCTAGACCAAATGGCATCCCTACTTTTGTTAAATTTTTGAATATCTTATTTTTTTATTGCATTTATAGCTCATTTCACAACTTTGATGCATGATTTGCCTGCATGATTTATCCCCATCATACAAGGGAAATTTGCATGCTAGGAGCCGTAAAACTGTATTCATTCATGCCATATGAGTGCAAATAAAAAAAAATTGTTTCCTCTAAGCTTATAGAAACTTTTTAATTTTAAGAATAGCTGAAATGTACTAACATCAAGAAATTGAACTGTGCAACAACATTGTGTGGACCACTCTTAGGTAGTGTTACAGTAGGTGACAGCCTTAGAATGTTAAAACTCTAGCCCTTTAGTTCAGAAATCGCTTTTCTTGTCTTTTCCCTCACAAACTGAAGCACAGTGTCAGAGAGATCCAAAGACTGACCAATGGCATTTTCAAGCAATAAAAATAGCAAGTGATGTCAGTCTCTTGTTGACAATCGTCTATCGAAGATATGACTGACCAGCTGTATGAACAGAATTCTCAAAGCTATCCACACATTAGGAAAAAAAAAAAAATAAAAGTGTCCATGATGTAGAGCTGAAGAATGAATTGAAGCACTTGGAGTGGAGAGTGCTTCCCACGTGGCAAAATGTGACAAATGTTGTCCAATTTGACATAGAGGTCTATCATTGATGTGTCTGGACATTCCCCATGTGGCAGCGTACAATGAAGAAACTGTACAATTGTTCAAGAGTGATTTCTTGGCTACCGGCAGCTTACTAAGGTCATACAACCACCCCAAGGTCTTTATGTAGTGCTTTATTTGTCCAAACCTTTCTTTGATGGACACTTGAGAAGCGTCAACAAGCAAGCAACGGTCCATAGCTACTTTACGAACTACTCAACACAGATGCTCACACATGACATCAACATATTTCCCAAGGAGCTCTACCAAACCCAAGGAAATTACCGTTATGTTCAGTGAACAAACTTAGCCGATGAGTCCCGGAAAGCCAAATTATTCTTTGCAAGAAAGAGGGTAATTGAGATCAGACACGCAAGCATATTCCTCCAATACTGGGTTTCTACATTAATAATGCACTGGTTTTCTGCGTCTATACATTTATGCAGCTTGAGCCTGGACTCTCCCTCCATCCATTTGGAATAGACAGTAAAATGGCAGAGTCACTTTTTATATTGCTTCAGAGTACCAACTAAGTTAAGCCAGTAATTGTATCTTGAAAGCACAAGCAACAATTTGGCATTCTTGTCAAATATTTTGCAACAAAAACAGAACACTTTGTCAATTGATCTCAAGTAAATCGGCCAACGCCAATTCAGTTTTTTCACCATTCTCAAGCACTCTTTTGCAATGTGACTTTGAGAAGTGTTGCTTCTGCTCATTTACTGGAAACGTCATATCTTCAATTTTGTCCTGCCCATTCAAAACTGTATGATCAATATCAGCAGAGTTTAGGATAGTTGGCCATAAAGCAGGATCTGATTTATCAATTTGTGGAGTACAATTTTTCTCACTGCTGTTTCTGTCATCGTCAGAGGCAGATTTTTCGTTACCATTTCTCTCCTTTTCACATTAACCAGATTTTTCTTTGTCATTACTCTTCTTTTCATGTGAGCCACATTCCTCTTTATCATCACTCTCCTTTATGCCGCCAGGAAACTGGACAATTCTCCATCACTTTTCTCTATTTCCATTTCTTATCTTCAAACAAATCTGCTAATTCCTTAGTAATAGGACTTCCACCATTTACACTTCTTTCCTCAATTTCTTCTGCACTAGGACAATTGCTATTGCCTAAAGTCCGGTCTATGTTGTTCTGTTTCAGATATTTTCCCATCAAATTTGCCCATTGCTGCAAACTAGATTGCAACTGAGCTTTTCGCTTCCTATATTAAGCTTCTGAAGGCTTCTTTGGGAACACCCGATACATTTATCTATCTATCTGAAACATTTTACTTCAAACATTCTATTTTCCGTGCCCTGGCACCCCAATTCCCATACCTCTAAGCCTGGCACCCCACGCGTTTGCCTGGGTAGCCCACCCCTAAATGCAACCCTGCCTGCTCATCATGGCCCCAGAGGCAGCAGCGGCTGCTGCATTGCCTCCTTTCACTTAGGGTTGCCACCGGTTATTTATGTATTTATTTATTTTTTAAAGACATCCAGGCTTGTCAAATGGTACCCTGACACACAATGTAAAACCCAGGCTGTTCGGGTGAAAACCAGACAGGTGGCAACCTTAGTCTTCAGGTGCCTAAATTCCTTTGAAAATCTCGCCTCATGTCCTTCACGTTTTTCAAAATGGTAGCTCTCATTTGCTCCCATGTGGTTTTTATTCATAAACTGGAAAAGGAAAACAAGCTTTCCCGCTTATTCAAGTACCAATCCATTTCTGAATTTTGAATTAACTATTAGGCCAAGTGAAGAAAAATATTCTCTCTGCACGTGCTAGCTAAACTGACACCAAAAGTAATTAAACCAAAAGCATTTCTGTGCACAGAAACTTACATTTAGAAAAAGGTAAATACCAGCATTTGTTTTACTGAAAAGAGTGAAAAATAATATACCTAAGGCAGTATGACATTGTGACTTTTTCAAGCCAGATTTAAAGATTGTTTCCCCCCTGATTCTGTATATAATTAAAACAGCACTTTATAACTAATTAAAATTTGTTGAGGGGTCATTTATGCAGCATGTTTTTATTATTATTCTAAATTATTTTAATAGATTATAATAAATTTAGGCCTTAATATAGGTTGTCAGTTTCAAATTTAATTTTAAAAAGATTTTTAAAAAGTATATATTCAACTTAAAACAAAATCCAATTTAAATAAAAATATCCGATTTTTAAAAATAAATAGATTTTTATACACTATGGGCAGGTCTGTCAGAACATGCTGTACTTCTGTTCTGGCACTGCCCTCCAGCTCTGCTCTTCAGAGTTCCCCAGTCAGTCCCTGATGCTGGGGAGGCAGGCAGGGCACAGTACATAGTATATGGCCTAATCTTCCTCCCAAATGCTGCTCTCTACCTATCCCCAGCACCACACTAAATTAGAAAAAACAAAAAACTTAACTTTTCCCATATGAAAGTATGAGGTCAAAGAAAAGTTACATTTGTTTTCCGTTTGAGAGTGATTCTGAGGAACTGGATGAGCACACTGAATGATTCCAGGTTAGAAATTAGAATGCATGTGGGCAGTCCATTTACCTGGTAAGGTCTAGGAGTAGGTTAGTGTGGTTGTGACTGCTGATTTAGCAAGCGATTTCTTTGATTTTTAGTAATTGCATTAGTTGAGTGTGTGCTTGACTGAACTAGTGTAGTTCAAATATTGTTTATGCCACCTCCATTATTGTAGTTTTTTCACTGCCGAACCTCAGTGAGGAGGAATGGGACACAAAACGTACATCTTTAAAAATCTGCACTGCAGGAATTCATGAAAATTGCGGATTGACTTGAAACTGGAAATTCCTTAGAGAATCTTCAGTACAGCCACCTAGAAAGTACATCAATGGTTAAATGTAACTGGTACAAGATACCAGCCACCAAGAGCTCTGGATTTCAATCAGCATAACCAACCCAATTTTTGGTTACAGATCAGTTAATGTTTATAAAGTGCTTTGAAGATGAAGCACTGAGTGGTATTACTACGGACTTTTTTCCACATGGCCCAGGAGAACAGATATGAGCAATATAATCATCTCTCTAAGAAGATGAGAGTACTGTGTTTGTGCCTAAGACCTAGTGAATTTCAGATCTTTTAATCAACTTGAAAAATTTATGATTTCAGTGTCTTACTATATACTTGCAGCTCAGAATTACATTTCATGCTATACTGCCCATTATTTCTACTAAGAAACCAGGACTATACAGTGAAGTAATTTCTTTTTAAAAAAACTGACTCATCATTGGATCCTGGGATGAGCGGTTGGGTTCATTATGAAGGTTGATAACTTTTTGAGATAGAGTGTTAAAGTTAGAATTAGAGTTATTTTTATATACAGAAAAAAAAATCTTAACAAAGATGAAATTTTGTAGCTAAGTCAGTAATTAGCACATTTGAAAAGTCAGTTTGCAGAGTGCTTTGGGATTCCTAGAACATTTAGGGAAAAGGTACATACTCAGAAAACAGAATAGCAATTAAGGAGTAAATATAGGTACTAGACAAGTGGTCCCCAAACTTTTCCTCTCATGCCCGCCCCCCCAGCCTCCATCAGTAATAGAATGTGTCACACACACACACACACAGCAGGCCGGGAGAGGAGGTGAGGCCAGTCTGTGGCTAGGACCCGGCAGCCAGGAATGGGGGCTGGCAGCCGAGATGCAGCCAGGAGTGGAACCAGGGCTGCAGCTGCAGCCAGGGGCTGCGCAGAGCAGAGCTGGGAGAAAAGCAGAGCTTGGTAGCACTCCATCCCTGTCCCTTTGTGGGGGCTGGGCCGGGCCCCGCTGCACCTCCCCCCTCTTTTCTCCATGCCCCACCCAAAGGGATGTGACCCACAGTCTGGGGACCACTGAACTAGACAATGTAAGAGTATGAAAAAAACTGGCAAAAAGGAACACTCACTTCATATTTTGCATTAAACACAATGATAGGGGTTCTAGACAACTAACTTTATTCTTAGTATTCTTCCACCTGTTTCTATTTAATACCTCATTTCCATTCATTAGGATTTTTTAAATCTTTCCAAAAGACTGCTGCTAAAACTTTGTAATACAGTAACAAGGTAACAAGTATTCCACATTATTACTGCCTAAGAAGTCACACATTGGAGAGATCCACCATTCTTCGAGGAGAACAGGAGACAGCTGGAGTCACTAGGTAGTTTCCCACTGCTTAGCACACCCAGCATGGAAATAAAAGGAAGAAACTCAGAGCAGAACACAGATTCCATGTGTGGCAGCAAACATCTATTATAGTACCATGCTAAAACTTAAACTCTTGTTTATTTGCATCTTATAAGTAAGAATACGATTTTGTCAAGGCGGTCACAGATTCCATAACTTCCACCTTCAGTTTCAGCCCCCCCACGCTGGCAGGGCTCCAGTTTGGGCAGTCAGCCTCACCCCCACAGCTTCAAAAATATAAAGTAAGCACTGTACACTTTGTATTCTGTGTTGTAACTGAAATATATTTGATAATGAAGAAAAACATCCAAACATATTTACAGGTTTCAGAGTAGCAGTCTGTATTCGCAAAAAGAAAGGAGCACTTGTGGCACCTTGGAGACTCACCAATTTATTTGAGCATAAGTGTTCGTGAGCTACAGCTCACTTCATCAGATGCAACGAAAGCTTATGCTCAAATAAATTGGTGAGTCTCCAAGGTGCCACAAGTACTCCTTTTCTTTTTGCAAAGATATTTATTAATACATTTAAATTGGTATTCTATTAACAGTGTGATTAAAACTGCAATTGACTATCTCACAATTGCAATTTTTTTAAATCATTTGACAGCCCTAGAAGAAAAAGTTCTGTGCTAGTAGTTTATATTTGATTATGCAGTTTCTATGAAAGATTAAAAGATAGAATGATCAGACATTGTTAGTGTTTCGATGGTCTACTGAATAGTGCCTCTTAACTGATTACTTCAAAACTTTTACAAATCTGTGTCTAATTTCCATGTGATTCTTTTAAAGTGATAAGTTAGTCATAGTAGGTGTCAGCATGTTAGAGTAACAAGGATCTACCACAACAGTAGATAAAGGATCACAAGTTTTTCATGAACACCTAATAAAGTTATTTATGTGCAAAGATTAACCCGTTTGAGGTCCGATCCATTCCAAACCATTCAGGAAGAGTTCTAGCCATTAAATAGGTTTGCAAACCAATTTCTTGACTGCTTTAGAAATCTATCAAGAGATTCTCTTTCCATCCTCCCACATTACAGGGATCACAAATACTACTGTTGTCAGTAGAATGTTCTGCCCAATCAAAAGCTTTAGAGCTAGAAATGTGATTCACAGCTCAGACATGCAGCACCTCACACCCCTAGAGAGGGAAGAGATCATTTTCAAAATGCTGACAAAACTATGGCAGATTTCCCAATAGAATGCCAAATATAAATACATAGCTTTTCAAACGGAAATAATTTAAATCGCAATCGGAAAATGCATGCCTCACCATTGATGTTTCTATATACTACAAATATATTTGATATAAACAGATTGAACAAAAAACCAAAGATACATATTTGTCAGATATACTAGACGTTTTACCAGTAGCCAAATACTAAAAATATTTAACCTACAAAAACTGGTGAAATCTATTGAATAAAATTAGCTGAATTCTATTCTGTACTACTACTTTTGCTCATTATACCTCCTTTCTTAGCTTCACTCCACTTTCTTTCCTATATAGGTTGTCTTTCCCCACTATCCCCCACCTGCCTGTTACCTTAAATGTCTTTTTCCTGTTTTTCCCTTCTCTTCCTTAGCCCATTCCCTACACTGTGTTCTGCTTTTCCCCCCTCTCTTACTTCTCTGGTAATACATAAATAGCTGCACTGAAAGCTGCCAAGACAAGTCAGTTTTCACTCACTGCTGCAACTGCTTGACAAAGCAGTGAGTAAGTGTAAAGTCACCGGGGATAGCTGCAGACTTTGAAAGACAACACATGACCAAAAAGAAAAGGAGTACTTGTGGCACCTTAGCGACTAACCAATTTATTTGAGCATAAGCTTTCGTGAGCTACAGCTCACTTCATCGGATGCATACTGTGGAAAGTGTAGAAGATCTTATTTTATACACACAGCATGGAAAAATACCTCCTCCCACCCTGCTGGTAATAGCTTATCTAAAGTGATCACATGACCAGTTTATACTCCACTTGTATTTGGAAGGTTCAATATCAAGGATAAGGGCACTTTCAGAGGTTTGTTTCTTTAAATTCAAGAAAGACTAAACCACAGGGGTATGCTCACCAGGAACATTTGTTAAATACAATCCGAGTGTGCTACTGGACACCATTGGGCAACTGCATGCTTCACCCCAGAAGAGCTGCATTTCAGCTGTCAGTAGAGTGACTATTACATAGTTAACATTGCTACAGAACCAGAAAAGGTCACTGCTGCCAGTTGACATGAACTTGCAAACAGGGCTGCCTAGGATTATTTTACTGTGGTAGTAGTGTCCCTATTAGCATTGAAAACCATACAGTCTGTGTACTCCAAGAACAGAACATGACAGCAATAGTGTTATAGGAGCATTTGAGCGTCTTGCAGCAGTTCTCATTCCTTGCACCAGGGCCAATAGGGCACCATGGCGTTAAAAACAATAACAAATTTATAATAACCATCAAGCTGTGTACATGCTTTACTGATTAAACACATGAACTAGTGCAGCTCTTGTCCCTCCTCTCCTGTTCACAACAAAGTCATGAAGTCCAGCTGAATGTAGATTGCAAGCTCTTTCATGCGGTGGTAATGCACTCACTTGTTTTTGCAAGCTACCCAAAGCACGTTTGGGTGGTTGGAAATAATAAAGATCAGCGCAGAATATTGGCCATTAGCGACTCCCAAGAAGAGGCGCAACATGCTGTCACCTAGGCCCTTGGGACAGGCTAAGGCACCTCGAAGATAACAGGCCTGGGGCAGGGAAGGGGTTAACGCTCTCCACAGAAAGGGGAAAGCCACCAAAAGCCGCGACGCTTCCCCAGCGAGCCGCGTCCCTAACGCTTGTCCCGCAGCCCCTTCCCAGCTCCCTGGGGCCTCTCGCCAGCGTCCGGCAGCCCGGTTCTACCCCCGCACCCGGCCCCGCTCATCACTTCCTCGCCCAGTGCCGCGCGGGCCCTGCCCCTACAGCTCGGAGACGGGGCCGTGGGAAGGCCCAGGAACTAGACCAAGTCGCGGGAGGGCCTACGACCCACACCCCCGAGCGGCCTCTGCCCTCACCTGGGGCTGGGACCCTTCTGCCGCTGTTCCACCTCCGCTGCGGGCCGCGATGAATCAGCCGGATTTCATTCAAACCCAGTCCGCCCAGGCCTCCCGAAAACACTTCCCGGTTCAGAGGGCACCTCCGGTTTCCGTTCCCATAGCACCAGCCAATAGCTTGGTAGGGTCAGACCCATGGTAACGTAGCCCCGCCCCCACCGAGCGCAGAGCTTCCATCCCCCAGCTCCCCTGGAAGAACCCGAGGCGCGGGGCGGGGGAGGCTGCTGGCTCGCGCCCCTGCCGGTGGAGGGGCCTTCTCCTCCTCCCGCTGCCGTAAGGTGGAGCCAGGACGTCCGTCCAGGCAGCACTACTGCCGGCCGATGGGGACAGGCGGGGGCTGGCACCATGTAATGATGTTTCGCAGGCCCCACGCGCTTCTGTTCTGGGGCGAAAGTAACTGAAAGGACTTACCAATGGGCAGGGCCCGGGTCTTGGGGAGGTGGCTCTGGGCCCTTGGAAGGCGCGGGGCTTCAGGCAGACGGGGTGGGGCTGGGGCCAGACTACCGTAGCCAGCCTTTCTGGTGCTGCCTGGCCTGTGCTGCCCCTGGCTCCAGTGGCAATTTAAAGGGCCTGGGGCTCCAGCTGCTGCCAGGAGCCCCAGGACCTTTTAAATCGCCAAAACCCGGGGCAGCTGCTACCTTTCTCTCACCCCCCCCCCCCGCCCCTCATCAGAGGCCCTGCTGGTACCGTTGGCTGTGTACTGGCAGCCACTTTCTTATGGGTAGACCATATTGGACCATTCTGGCTTACTTTCACCTCTCTGTGGGGGGGCCACTGATTGTTCGCTCCATACCCTTCCCACTGGAAAGGTACAGCTGGCCTTCCACAGCCAAAGCCATGGCATCAATAGTGTTGGGCATCTAGAAACGCCTGACAGCGAAAGGAAGCAATCAGTTCCAAAACTCAGCGAGAGACACATTTCACAAGTACCTAATCCACCTGCTAAAAATGTGTAGATGTCACCAAGTTATTTAGATTAGTCAGGACCACGAGGAACTTCACAAGCTAGGTGAATGGGCAGCACATTAAAAGTGAAATTCCATGTCAGTCTATGAAGAGTGATGCATGGTGGAGGGAAAAATTTAAACTTCTCAAACACTTTGTGGTGTTCTAAATAAATTTACTGTATCAGCACAAGAAAGGGACGTGGGCATTGCTGTATATAATTCAATGAAAAGATCTATTTAATATGCAGCTGCAGTTAAAAAAACCAACAAGATGCTAGGAAGCATAAGGGGATGGTAAATAATGCAAAGAATATGTTAATGCCTTTATATAAATCAATGGTGCAGGTTCATCTGAAATACTGTGTACAGTGTTGGTCACTTCATCTCAGAAAGAATATTGCAGAACTGGCAGGAGTTCAGAGAAGAGCATGGAAATGATAGATTATCTATCTATCTGATATGTTCAGAGAAGAGCATGGAAAGAGAGTTCATGGAAAAACTCTCATATGAAGAGATAATGAAGAGATTGGGATTGTTTACCTTTAAAAGGAGACAAATAAGAGGGGACATGATAAATTATATAAAATAATGAATAGTCTAGAGAAGATAAATTGGCAATTTCTGTTCTCCTTATCTCATAAAACAAGAACAAGGGGACATTCAATGATATTAAAAGGTGGGAAATTCAGAACTGATAAAAGGATTTTTTTCACACAACGTCTAATTAACCTGGAACTTGCTGCAACAGGAAGCTGTTGAGGCCAAGAACTTAACGGGATTCAGAAAGGCATTAGATATTTACACAAATATCAAAAATATCTGGAGTTATAATTAATTACAACAAATTTTGAAAGAGATATTAAACCTTACACCTTCCTCTGAAACATCTGGTACTGACCAGTGCCAGAGACTGGATAGTGGACTAGATAGATTTTGAGCCTGATCCAGTATGGCAGTTTCTATTTTCCTATGGCTGTCCCTGAGATCTCTGCAGTGGTTACATACAAGGCTAGTATTATGATTTGTGGGGTCCCAGGCTATCTCAGAGCCCGAAGCAACAGTAGTTGAGGATGTTCAGCAACTCACAAGAGGGGAACTAAAGAGAAGGAGGAGAAGAGGAGTAAAGCTATAAACTGTACTTAAGTAGCCTCAGCAACACACATTCTGATTCTCTCCTTTTAAGGCCCTGTAACAACCTTATCTGAAGTCTTATACTGCCATGCAGACACAGTAGCTCTAATACTAAGTGCTCAAAGTATGGCGATGAACATGGTATAAATGAGCAGAGACATGAATTAGATAGACACATGTTAATTAGTGAGATAATCATTATTTTAAAGCAATATTCTTACAGTTTTCCACTCTATTCCTTCCCAGATCTTTCCCACTCCAAAAGATTTCAGTGAGTTAAAATGTATTCTTATTTTTTCCAAATGTCCTCATATATAGATTTCAAATGTTGGTTGATATCCTGAAGTGATCATAGAATCATAGAAGATTAGAGTTGGAAGAGACATCAGGAGGTCATCTAGTCCAACCCCCTGCTCAAAGCAGGACCACCCCGACTAAATCATCCCAGCCAGGGCTTTATCAAGCCAGGCCTTTAAAACCTCTAAGGATGGAGATTCCACCACCTCCCTAGGTAACCCATTCCAGTGCGTCACCACCACCCTAGTGAAATAGTTTGTCCTAATATCCAGCATAGACCTCCCCTGCTGCAACTTGAGACCATTGCTCCTTGTTCTGTCATCTGCCACCACTGAGAACAGCCTAGCTCCATCCTCTTTGGAACCCCCCTTCAGGTAGTTGAAGGCTGCTATCAAATCCCCTCTCACTCTTCTCTTCTCCAGACTAAATAAGCCCAATTCCCTCAGCCTCTCCTCATAAATCATGTGCACCAGCCCCCTAATCATATTCATTGCCCTCCGCTGGACCCTCTCCAGTTTGTCCACATCTTTTCTGCAGTGGGGGGGGGGGGTGCCCAAAACTGGATACAATACTCCAGATGTGGCCTCACTGGTGTGCTGAATAGAGGGGAATAATCACTTCCCTCCATCTGCTGGCAATGCTATTAATGCAGCCCAATTGGCAACAAGGGCACACTGTTGACGCATATCCAGCTTCTCGTCCACTGTAATTCCCAGGTGCTTTTTTGCAGAACTGCTGCTTAGCCAGTCAGTCCCCAGCCTGTAGCAGTGCATGGGATTCTTCCATCCTAACTGTCATTAGTAGGGTAGTGTGTTCATAACTGATTTATCTGTGTGAAGAGAAACCAAACTGCTTCACCCATAAGAACAGCCTCCAGTAGTGCATGTAGTGTTTCATATTAACACTGTCTCTCCATCCAAGCATTTGTACTGCAACCATCACCCTGGGCACATACAGGAAGTCATGTGAATGTAGAGTACATGCAGGAAACACCAGTGCATGACTCTATACTTATCCTTGTTGAACCTCATCAGATTTCTTTTGGCCCAATCCCCCAATTTGTCTAGGTCACTCTGGACCCTGTCCCTACCCTCCAGCATATCTACCTCTCTCCCCTCAGCTTAGTGTCATCTGCGAACTTGCTGAGAATGCAATCCATCCCATCATCCAGATCATTAATGAAGATGTTGAACAAAACTGGCCCCAGGACCAACCCCTAGGGCACTCTGCTTGATACTGGCTGCCAACTAGACATCAAGCCATTGATCACTCCCCATTGAGCCCAACGATCTAGCCTACTTTCTATCCACCTTATAATCCATTCATCCAATCCATACTTCTTTAACTTGCTGGCAAAAATATTGTGGGAGACCATATCAAAAGCTTTGCTAAAGTCAAGGTATATCACGTCCACTGCTTTCCCCATATCAACAGAGCCAGTTATTGCCTCATAGAAGGCAATCAGGTTGGCCAGGCGTGACTTGCCCTTGGTGAATCCATGTTGACTGTTCCTGATCACCTTCCTCTCCTCCACGTGCTTCAAAATGGATTCTTTGAGGACCTGTCTATGATTTTTCCTAGGACAGAGTGATTTTCACTTATATTTCTTGTGTCTAAAGCCGTTTCTATTAATTTATTACTGTAAACAAGCACAAGGAAGTTGGGGGAAAACAGTTTTAAAGCTGAAGTAGCTATTTTAACAAAAAGGAGGAAGTGTGCTTGTATATTCTTCTGCACTTTAAGCTAGAGCTATTCAAGTCTCACTTCACTTTAAGACTTCAAGGTTGCTTTTAGTTTTATCTCTCACAGTTCCTTAGCTTCAGACAAACAGGAGAAGGAGCATCAAATAAGCATCCTAAACCTCAGATGATTCTTTAAGAAACTGGACTGGTTCATTTGGGTCAGAAATATTACAAAACTAGTTTTTCACATTTGCTTGGTATTTCCACCTCCAAACCCATCTAAATTCAGGAAGCACAGAGATATGAAAAAAATACTTTAAAAAAATGATGTTTTCCAAACTCTGGAAAGGGATTGATTTGAAATTTGAGCAAAAGTTGAAATAATTTGTTATTTAATCTGAACTAGTTCTCTCATGTTATCTATTTTAGGTTTTCTCAAGTAGTTTCTAAATGCTTACAGCATTGGAACTTTCCATCTCCCAGGCACTTTAAAATATAGAACTGGCACCCAAAACAAGGGCACACCCAAAATTAGAAGCATCATGAGGGAATTTTACATGCTATACAGATATATATGACCTTCCTCTATAATGTTCAGTATTTCCGATGTCAATTTGCACTAATAAACAGCCAGATAACAGCAGGTGCATGTGACAGAGGTAAATTTGTGCCTAATATGAGTATCTTATCTCCACAGAAATCTCCATTAAAATGCATTGTCTCCACCCTGCAGGTTTTTACAGGACTTGCATATTTTAACACATTTTAGCTGTCTTCACTGTATCTCATAATGAGATACATTTCCGAGGTATGTCTAAGTATCACATTCAGACAATAAGAGAATTTGCACCATGTTTCAATTAGACTATTAAAATCTCACTCATTTAACCTGGAAAGCTTGGTCACTGTGCTCCTGCCATGAGAATCTTGAGAATCTTCCAAGTTTTGACATGGTCAAAAGCCCATTTAAATAAAAGATAAAAAGTTCATTTTTTGCTTATAAAATTATAAGAGTCAGGTATGCTTTGAATTAGTGAAATTGGAATCTTATATACTTTTTCTTGATTTTTATTGAGCTCTTGATATTAACTCTTATATCTCCATGAGTCTATTCAAATTCGAGCATTGTACATCCCTAACAAGCCATGAATGTCATATGTAAACTCTCACTTCTCTTCAACTCATATCTCAAAGGAATACCACATTTTTGGAGAAAGACCTGTGAAACTCTGCATTTCATGAAAGGAAAGAGGCCATCAGAGTTAATGGGTATAGCTGTTTTTTAAAGGGAAAAGTAACATGCTGGGTTATATCCTTAGTTGATGTAAATCCATATAAATCCACTGATGCCAATGGAGCTATGCCGATTTATGCCAGTTCAGGATTTGGCCCTTCATCTTTAAAATACAAAGTGAAAACAGACTTTCATTGTTATTCTTAATTACATTTCAAGACATAGTGTTGACTTTTTTAGATATACATTTATTGAAATTTTATAAATAAATATAGATACAGAACAAGAAAAAAGAGAAAATAGGAGAAATATTTACATTAGAAAGTACAGTGAATTAATTGGCTATATAAAGCCAATATCATAGTTGTTACTTATAACAGATGGTATTTTATATTTTGATATACAAAAGATATATTCTTAATCATATATGTCAAGGAGAAGAGACCATATGTTATTAAACACTTCCAAATTGTCATTTAATATGAAGGGCACTCTCTGTACTGCCACCAAATCCCTTACTGTTGTGGTCCAACTAGCATAAGTACATAGGAGAAGATTTCCATCATAATATACCTATTGTGTAGGCTTTCACTGCAGCTTGGAGTAAAAATGCTCAAAATAATGTTCCTAATATGAATTTTACCTCTGAAGAAACGTTAATCAGCAGGTTGTCTGTACATTGTACAATGTGGTTGATTATATAAACTTTTCTGGAGGGGCCTGCTAGATTCCCTAGTTTTCCTCCAGGCTTAACCATCCCCAGCTCTTTCAGACCCTTCTTTACAGTAACTCATCTTCTAATTGAAGAGAGCTGGGTGTTGCCTGTACTAAAGGGATGACAAACAAGTGCTGGTCATTGTTTCCTGGAATCACTGAATACAGTCTCCTGCTAGGTCACTGGGTATAATTTTTTGTACTCCTTACCCATGTCATTTGACGGGGGCCAGGAAATAAAGACCTGACTGGATCGTTACCAGCATTCTGTTTGTTATTAGCTTTTTTTTACGTAGGGTCTGTAAATAGCAAAAATTGAGCCCATGAAGCCAACTGAATGAATCTGGAAAGGGACCTATCCAAAAACTGGAGAGGAAAGTGGAATTGGAGAGGATGAAGTCCTCCACACTACAGGACAAAGGGCATTGGAGATATACATACATTCCATGAGAAAGACTACAAACTGCTAGATGAAGCCATTCAAAACTTTTAAGACTATTTTGATCCACAAAAGAATGTCACTTGTGGGAAAGGCACATTTTTACAATAAACCAGCTGCCAGAGGAGACCATTGACCATTGTTACAGATCTTCAGAAATAAAGCCAAGTCATGTGAATTTGATCAGTTAACAGATGGACAAATTATTTGAGGTATAAGTGATAACCAAGTCAAAACAAGGTTATGGTGAGAAAAGAACAGTGAATATTTGCAGAACTAATGAAAACTGCTTCGCAACTGAAAGTGTTAGTAAGCAGTGAAAGAACTGAAGTCTATCTAATTAAAAATGCATTCTAAGGCATAAAGATAAAATACAAGAGTAAACAAATGGCAGAGACTAGATTTGTTTTCAGTAATCATAGATGCAGTCACCCATGGCAAAAAGGTCCAACTCAAGGGGCGCAATGTTATGTGCACAATAAAAGCAACCATTCCGCAGAAGTGTGTTGGTTCTGTTTTCAGCACAAATTGAAAAGATATACAAAAGCATAATATATTCATGAACATACTGAAAGACAAAGCAATGATGATGAAGATGACAAAATGATGCAGAGAGAGAGGTTCTTGCAGAGTCTCATAATAAATTCAAAAAATAAGGTTCTACAACAGATTAGTTGTGACTTCAGAAATAAATGAATCAACATTCCATTTCAAAATAGAGCTAAAGTGCAACAAAATTTACAATCAGCTTATAAAAAAGTTAATGGTTGCCTAATGTTTAAACCAAAAGCTAAGGTTGTTTCATGTAGCGAGCACGAAATGAAACTAATGGGCAAAGCCACAGTGGCATATCTGCGTAAGCACAGATATCACAGTAGAGTTGCACTACCCCATGAGAATAGTTAAGGAGTATATGTGTATACTCCAAAACTATTTTCAGTTTTGACAAGGGTTATGTCAATTCTGATTTGATTCAAATAATATGTTTAATCAACTTCAGTCTGGCCTCAGCACTTGATGTGTAACAATACATCAGATCATTTGAGGATCTTTGAGGATCTAGATGGAATAGAAATTGATGATTTGCTGATTTGGAGTAAAAATTATCAACAACACAATGAGAGACTGATTAATATTCTGCAGTGTATCTGAGGCTATGTCTACACTACCACATATGTAGGGAAAACTTATGACACTCAAGGGTATGAAAAAACAAACCCCGGAGCAACATAAGTTACACCAACATAAGTGCCAATGTGGACAACACTATGTTGGCGAGAGAGCTTCTCCTGCCGACATAGCTACTGCCACTTGTTGGGGGTGGTTTAATTATGTCAATGGGAGAACTCTTTCCCATCGGCATAGAACAGCTACATGAAAGATCAGTACAGCTGTGCCTCTGTAAGCTCTCTAGTGTAGACACAAAACAACTCTAAATGGAACAGAAACAATTCTGCCAGATCTGGCTGAATGAGATTGCTTATGTAGTATATATAATCAGTGACAAAGGAGTTTTGGTGGACCCAAGAATGGCAAAAAGCAATTGTACAACGCAAAAGACTGCAAAGGCTTACACAGATTCATGAGCATGTTAACATATCTAAACAAATGAATCCCTAAAATTTTTCACAATTCAATGCTCCACTCAGAATGATACTTGAGGATAGTACAGAAAGGCACTGGCAAGAGAAAAGCTTTGGGGAATTTAAAAGAATTTGTCACAGAAGTGCCTATAATGAACTATTTTGAGATTAATCAAGAGCCTAAGATCTGAATTGATTCAAGGTTGTGGGTCAGAGTTCAATATGCAACAATTCAAATAGGTTCTGTTACAGGGTCCCTCACAGAACTTGTCAGCACCATTCAGAAAGCCAGCTGCAGAGAGGTTGAATGTGATGCTACTGACCCTGTTCAACCTCTGCAATTCCATGAAGCTAGTGGGTGAGCTTGGCATCCGAAGCTTGATCCTATGTGCTTCTGACGCATTTTGCTTCTACTAAATTGCTAGGCTAGATTAGAGAGGCAGTGCAGTCCAGTGGATAATGATCCTCTTCCTGGCTCTGCTCCTGACTGCTGTGTGACTTTGGACAAGTCAATTAATCTCTCCATCCCTCTGTTTCAGATCCTCAGTGGTTTATATGTTTCAATTGTAAACTCTCTGAAGAAGGGAGAGTCTCTTAACTATGTGTTTGTACAGTCCTCACATGATGGAACCTCAGTCTTGGTTGGGCTCTCTAGGTGCTACCATAGTACAAATAGTGAACAGTTTGCTAGATAAAGGTAGACATTTCTTTTCCTCAAGAGCCCAACTAGGGAGGTCCACTGTCTTTGAAAATAGCTATTTAATGTAGTAATATAAACAAATACTTTGTACTTTAATACAGTCAGTTGTGAACTGAGACTCCTAGAAGAAATATGCAAATAAAATGTGCCTGCCTGTGAATAAAAAAAATGTGTGTTTCTTAATGAGACACATTTTACTTACCTATATCTATACCAGTTTGTATAATTGTTGTATGACATATTTGGTTTCATTTTTCCATGTTGATCACAATAAAAGCTGTAGTAAATGTTTAAAACACAATTATTTCATTTTCTTGATTACACCCACAAGATTTTTCTCATAAAAACTTTCTTAAAATATAATTTTGGTGCTTCAGGAGTGGGTCCTCACCATACAAATAATTAACGTATGAATGTTAATGGGAAATATTGGACGTGTAGGTAGAATGTACTGGTCAAGTGAGGTATTTTAATAATATTGGCTATCTGCCATAAATAAAGACAGCAGCAATTTATCCCATCTCACGAGTTAGCTTGATTTGGTTGATTAATGCTTGCAAACGGATTTTAATTATATGTAGTAACAGTTGGTATTTGGAGACCTAAATATTTGGGACCATGTGGTGACAGTTTGAAGCTCCATTATATGAAAGATCTAAAGAAACCCTCTTAACATTAGCTTGATTTCGAATTTCAACCAATTTTATAAATTGATATGCCTCCAGATTTCTCTCTGCATTTAAGGAGCTCTCTTTTTGTTGTTTGTGTTACTGTCTAAGTACATTACTTTATGGTCACTCTTCCATGGGCTCCGAGCTTTGGCTCAGGAAGGCCACTCTTTCTCCGTAACTGCAGGCTGTCAAAAATTTGATCAGCTACAGATTTTTATTGCTAGGATAATCAAATAACAAAACATGTTTATTAATTTTCCAGAATGTAGATGCAAATATTACGGTTGTGTACATTTATTTTTGATAAAAGATTTGCAAACTTAGTTTGCTTATGGGGAGCCTCATGATGTGATAATATAACTTTCAGTGTCATATAGTTTAAGTACCATTACTCTATTTCTTGCATAATTTGTGTTAAAAGTACATTTTATTTTATTGTTGTTACATATTCAATTATACTGACCAACGGAGAAAAAATGGGCTCCCTTGTTTAGTCGTTTTGCATAAATGAAACATATTGAAGATTAGTGAGTAGTCACAGCATCTTCTAAAGTATTATTCAGAACCTGGTCCCATTTACAAAAATGAGGGCTAAATCCAGATGAGTTAAGTATCATTTACTTAATTGAAAGTAAACGTAAAAAGCTTTCTCAGCCTCAAATGAAAATGCTGAAACCAGGTAATTTTAAATGGATATGAATTAGGTTTATAGTCATATTGCTGGTGCCTAATTTGAGCGTGTGATAAACCTAATAAACAAAACACCTTTACAATCTAGGTTACAACAAAACCAGCTAACATGATTGCAAAGATGTTCAATTGTGTCTACACGGATGTTTAAGGGGTTTTTCCAATAATGTTAGCTCACATGATTAAGCTAACTTGACTGAAGAAAGCACCTTTTTTTGCTATCTAGACAGGGCCTTGGAGAAATTTTGATTTGCAGACTCCTAGTGCCTTTTGTCAGAGACCAGCCTGCAGCAGAGCCAGTCCCCTGGCAATCCAGTGAGTACAGCTGGCCCTGACAGAAGCTCTCTGATTGACTGTACCACCTGATTGGCTGCCTGCGGGAGTCTCCAGGCTGATGATTAGGCTCAGCAGCAGCAGCAGTCCAGTGGTGGCTCAATGCATTCCTAGCCTGCCGCTGTTCTTGGTCCTACCCCTGCCTCTGCTGTCTCTAGCCCTGCCCCGCCTGTCCCTGCTCCAGCCCCCAGCTCCTTTGTGACCTCTGATTCCCTCCTCTGATCCTCTGCTAGCCTTCTCACTGCGACTCCAGCTAATCCTTTATCTTAGGCTATGGTCTCTGACTCTTGGCTTCACTCCTTGACGTGCCCCATATGGATTCAATGCTAACCAGTAGGCCGGACTCTTGCTTCAACCACTAGGCCAGACCACCCACAGCTTGGTTGCTGACAGTTAGAGCAGCCAAAAAGATTGACCAAGCATGGGTAAGTGGCTGGACTGCCCTTCAGATGGATTCTGCAGAGGCAGCCATGCCCCTGCCAGACACTGTGGGAATCCTGCAGACTCTATAGGCCCAGGTTATGGCCTTGCAGGCACAAACTGCAGCCCCATAGGCTCAAGCCATCCCACGCATAGCTGCTAGCCCAGCTTCTAGGGAGCCGGAGAGTCAAACGCCTGATGAGTTTGATGGGGATGGTAACAAGTTCCATGGTTTCATGACCCCATCCCGGCTCCTGTTCATGCTTCAGCACCTACTTGTTCTCCACTGACCAGAGTCAAGTAGGACTTATTATTAATCTGCTAATTTGGAAGGATTTCGCCTGGGAAACTCCCCATCTGGAGACTTCTAGCCCCTTCTTGGGGGCAGTTCAAAGAGTTTGTACAAGCTATGGCCATTGTATTTGATCCGAATTGCACACAGTCTGCCAAGAACACGCTTCAGGAGCTGCATCAGGGAAACAGGTTGGTCGCCAAGTTTGCCACAGAGTTCTGGCATCTGGCAGCAGACACTAAATAGAATGAGGTGGTGCAGCACTACCATTTCCAGCATGCCCTAAGCGAGGAAATCAAGAACAAGCTGGCATGGGTGGAGCTGCCACCTGACCTTGGTGTCTTGGTCAAGTTGTATATCAATGTTGATGATCATCCTGACTGAACGCTGCCTGGAGAGAGAGTTGAGTTCCCAGTCCCATCCACATTCTCATCACAAGGGCCTACACAGATCAGCCAAGTTCAGCCTTGTCTCTCTGATGCAGAAAAGGGCGGGTGTCATGTTTTGGGCCTCTGCTGTATTATGGGGAATTTGGACACTACGCTGTAGTGACTACAGTGTGGGATGCCCTGCTAAGAATCAAGCTGTGTCTTGACCAGAAAGACGCCTCGTCTCAGCCCAAAAAAAGGTGTCTAGGCTGAGCCTGTGTCCCCACTTCACTCCAGGACCTTTCACCTCTCCTTGTCAACCGGCACCTTAGCTATGAATGGACACTGTGCCAGCACTGTCCAACTCTCCCTCTGACTACAACATTCCCTCCATATCAGAGGTCAAGCTGAGGGCACTCATGGGCCTCTGACAATTTCATGGATTTAGTCTTTGCCTGGAGTCATAACATTCCAATTTAGCCAAGGAGCATCCCTGGTTGGATGGAGTCTATTGACAGATCCCTCCTCTCCTCCATATCAGTTACTCACCAAATGGTACCCTTGATGCTTAGCACTCTCCAAGGTCACTGGGAGGATCAACAGTTTGATATGATCCATGCATGATCCTCACTCCCCTGTCATCCTTGGCATTCCCTTTCTCATCACCCATCTGCTGGAGGCCAGGCACAGTACACTTCACATCAAGACTCTGCCATCAATTTTGCCTCCCAAAATCATGTTCTGGTGCGATCTTTGCCACCTACTTGAGAATTCAGAAACCAAAGGAGGTACACTGAAGATGACTTCCCCCATTCCTGTGATCCCCTTGATAACTTCAGGAGTCCCAGTGTAATATTGAGATTACCTTGATGTTTTCAATAAAAAGAAGGCAGCTACTTAGTCACCCATCACACTTATGATTGTCCAGTTCATCTGCAATCTGGAGCCGAGTTCCCCTTTGGCCACAGTAGTCCCTCTTGGAACCTGAATTCCAAATGCTCCAGGAGTACCTCTGTGAGAACCTAGAGAAGGAGTTTATTTGCCCCATCCACTTCTCTGACAGGGGCTTCAATCTTCTTTGTGGCAAAGAAAGATGGCTCCTTTCGCCCTTGTGTTGACTGTCGAGTTCTGAACAAATTGATGGTCTGAAACCCTTACTCTCTGCCACTTATTAATGAACTCTTTGAGAGGCTCCACTCAGCTGAGATTTTTACTATGTTGGATCTTCACAGGGCCTATAACATTGCCCAAATTAGGGAAGGTGATGAATGGAAGACAGTTTCACACCCAATATGGATATTTTGAATATTTGGTTATGCATTTTGGGTGATGTAACTGGCCAGTGATGTTTCAGCATTTTGTCAATGATATCTTCCAGAACATATTGAACTAGCTTGTGGGTTGGTTTGTTTTTTGATGTTGTTCTTGGTTTTTCTTAAAATCAGGCACTGCACGAGCAACATGTGTGCCACATGCTCAACAGACTCTGCCAAAACCATCTTTACACCAAACTGAAGTTATGTAAGTTTATACAGACACAATTGCGCTCCTCCCCCAAAGGGCTAACAATGGACCCATGGAAGGTATCTGCCATCTCTGGGTGGAATGTCTGAAGGACATAAGAGGCAAACAGCAGTTTCTCGGGTTTGCCAATTTCTACAGGCATGTTATCAAAGGATTCTCTCCCCTACTTGCTCCCATAACTGTGCTTCTTTGAAAGGGAGTCCATTTCGTCTGGTCACTAGAGACATAGTTCGCATTTGATCAGGTCAAAAGATCCTTTACCTCAGGTCCCATTCTCATGCTTCTGGATCCTGCCAAGCCCTTCACCATAGAGGCAGATGCTTTGAACTTTGTCATTAGAGCTGTTCCGTTACAACATACTGGCTCTCATAACCAACTCCAACCCTGTGCCTTTTATTCATAAAAACTAACCCCCCACTGAGAAGAATTATTATATCTGGGACAAAGAGATACTTGTGATAAAGACAGCTTTTCAAGGATGGTGACACCTAGAAGGAGCTCAGGTCAGGGACACCAGAACAGCGGGGACCAGGGGGCCATGTGGCCCCATCACTTTAAAAATCCCTCCCACATTTTACTAGCTGTAAGGGTGAGTGACTTGGGGAGGGGATGGAGAGGAGCAACCGGGAGGCAGGGCCTTGGGGGAAGAGGAGGTGTGGAGGTAGGGCCTTGGGGGAAGGTGCGGTGTGAGGGTGGGGACTTGGAAGGAATGGGGCAGCACAGGGGTGGGGCCACAGTTTGGGTGCTGGTGACCCCCCACTTTTAGGGACTTTTCATTGCCCTGGCTCAGGTCCCAGTCCAGGTCCATACTGACCATAAGAATCTGGAGTATCTTTGAACTGCTCATAACCTTAACTAGCAACAGATCATCTCATCACAAATGAACCAGGTCCTTAAGCAATACCTGTGTTACTTTCTCAATTATCATCAAGATGACTGGGTCATCCTTCTGCCATATGCAGAGTTTGCATACAACTCCATCCAGGCATTTACCAGACAGCCCATTCTCCGTAAACTACGGTTTCCACCCTTGACTTCATTCAGCTGCACCTCCAGACTCCCAAGTCCCTGATGCAGCAGATCTAGTTGCCCACATTCAATGGTTTCAACAAGAGTTTACCAAATAAACTGAAGCTTCCAAGGAGAAATACAAATGTCATGGCAACTGAAAACACCAAGCCACACCAACCCTGTCTGTAGGAAATAAGGCCTGGTTGTCCTCCAAATACCCAAAATCCACCTGTCCCCCAGCCACAGATGACAGGTTATGGATGACTTCAGAGATTTCAGAAGGATGCTGAAGGACAGAAATGTCCTAGTAACATTCCTGGAGATTCTTCCTGTCCCATGAATGAAGGAAGACAGAAGGTAAAGATTCTGGATGTGGACCACTGATTAGGTAAGCGGTTCAGGGTAAATGGTTTTGGTTTTATAGAACACTGGTTAACCTTCTGTGGAGAGGGGGTTGCACAATTTGGATGGCCTCCATCTTCTCAAGGACAGACTGGCTAGACTAGTCAAGAGGGTATTACATTAACAACAAAAGGAGAGGGAGAAAAAGGGAAACAGGAGCATCCATTTAAAACAAAATTAAGATGTCAAGAATAAAAGATTAATCAAGGCACTAAGGGACCTTGTTGCAGAGCTGGTACACCCCATCACCCTTTTGGGAAGGGGGAAGGGTGTTATAACCCCATGGCTGAGTCTGGAAGACCGCCCTTAACTTCTAGGCAGTACAGTCTAACGGTCAGGGTCAATAGGGTGCTTTCCCTCACAGGGCGCCTGGCCCAATGGCCAGAGTCAGTAGGGCCACCCTTGAGCAGCAGGGCAGTGCAGTCTAGTGACCAGAGTCCATAGGGCTTCCCTCTCTCGTGGGGCTGTGTGGCCCAATAGCCAGAGTCAACATGGCTACACTTGAGCGGTAGGGCAGCATGGCCTGATGGCTGGAGAGGTGGGCTATTGCCTCAGGGCAAGTGGTGGCCAGGGTATAGGGCCTGGGCCCTCCCTACACCACTGGGTCACAACCCAGGGCTCTGGCAATCACAGGTTGCCCACCACCTGCTCAGCGGGGATCCTGCTGAAACATGTTGAGCTAAGCCCCGGTTCTATGACTGTTGAGTCCCCTTGGGATACTTCCTACCAGTTCCTCCACAGCTAGTCATCTTGGGGGTCCCATGACCTCTCCTCCCTCTGTGGCATTGGATGCCTGGGAGCTGTTGGTCATCACAGTCTGGCTAGCCTCCACGTCCTGGAGTGTCGGCAGTTCCCCCCACAGGACCCTGTTGCGCACCTCCATTTCCTTTGACAGTCAGCCCCTACTGATCTGAATTGCTCCCTTTTATATCCAGGTTCCAGCTGGAGCATGCTTAGCAGAGATGAGGGGGCATGGCCTCCTCAGCCCACAGAGTATGATTAACCCCTTCTGAACCACTGCGGGGCTGGTACACCCTGTCACAGACCTGAAGAGAATAAATTATTTAACTGTCTATACACCAATGCTAGGACCGTGGGCAATAAACAAGAGGCATTGGTATTGCTCATTTATTAGCATAAATTGAACGTAGTTGACACTACTGAATCCTGAAGGGATGATTCACATGATTGGAATGTTAAAATCACTAGTTATATCCTATTTAGGAAGAATCAAGTGGGCAAATGGGGAAGGGGAAATGGCACTCTGTCAAAAATGGCATTATAGTAGAACCTCAGAGTTACGAACACCTTGGGAATGGAGGTTGTTTGTAACTCTGAAATGTTCATAAATCTGAACAAAATCTTATGGTTGTTTCAAAAGTTTACAACTGAACATTGGCTTAATACAGCTTTGAAACTTTACTATGCAGAAGAAAAATGCTGCTTTCCCTTTATTTTTTTAGTAGTTTACGTTTAACACAGTACTGTACTGTACTGTACTGCATTTGCTTTGTGTGTGTGTGTGTGTCTGCTGCTGCCTGATTGTGTACTTCCGGTTCCAGATGAGGTTGGGGGTTGACTGATCAGTTCATAACTCTGGTGTTCATAACTCTGAGGTTCTACTGTACCTGTTTCTGAATCCTGGTCTACACTACAAATTTATGTCCGTATAACTACATTGATTTTTCCATACCTCTGAGCAATGCAGTTATACTGACCAAACTCCCAGAGTAGACAGTGCTATGTTGATAGGAGGGCTGCTCCCTTAAACATAGCGTCCACCTCTCAGGGAGATAGTGTACCTACACCAATGAGAGAAGATCTCCTGTTGGCGCAGGTAGTGTCTTCACTAAGTGCTATAGTGGTACAGCTGCAACGATGCAACTCTGTAAGTGTAGACAAGCCCCTCATCACTAACAACTCTGAAGCAAAGGAACTTAATTGCTTATGGATTAATTTCTAAAAGATAAAGTGTGAGATGGGGTACTAGTTGGTGTATGCTACAGATTATAAAATACACTATAGAACAGGATGACCAGCTCCTCAAACACCCAACGATAATGTGTAGAGAAAAAAGATGTGTTATCATGGGGAGTTTCAATCATGTGATATATACTGAAGGTCTCATGCTGCCAGTAGTAAAATATTCTTGGAATTTCTAAAAATTATAAATGACAATTTTCTAAACTGTGACCCAAGAACCTCTGGATGCCAACTGGCAGAGGATGCTGTGGAATATAGGGGTACAGGTGAGGTCTCTAATGAAAACCTGTATCACATTCGTCATCATAACCATTGTGAGATGTATGTATGGAGAACGTGTGGGGAGAGTAATTTTTAATACACACACACACACACACAAAATCATGTTCTCTAGGTTTGTAGCTAAAAATCGGTCACTCAAAGGTAGCATGTCTTAAGACAAACTCCTCCAGACAAGGGGTTGGAGACACTTATCACCAGAGGGACTATTGTGTATTATTGTGTTATATAATTGGAGTCTATTGTAATTCTAAGTCAAATACTAATCAAGAGCTGGTGGAGACTTGAGAAGGAAACTAACAGGAATAGATAATCAGTGGTGGGGAGGGAGAACTCTACCTTGAGGTGCACCTCAATGGTCTAATTTGGTATAATTAGGGAAACAAAGAGACACCTTGGTATCCTTCACCTAGGAAGTAAACAGAGAGTGAGTTTGCTTCCTGAAAAAAAGTTCTCAAGCAGACTTGGTTGAATAATGCTGAAGAAAACCTTGAGGATAACTTGTTAGTTAAGTTTAGGCTTTAGAATGTGTGTTATGATGTTATTTTATATGTAATCATTTATACTTATCTCTCACACTGGTTTTTATTTGAATCTCTGTTCTTTTTTACATAAATTTTATTTTGTTTTATAACTGAACCCAAGTGTTGTGCATGTTACAGGACTAGAGGCCTAAGGTAAAACAAGTAAATTGCGGTATACTGTTCCTGTTTGGAAACAGAGGAATTGGGATTTCCATGAGCATCCAGTGATCAGGGGCTAGATACCACAGGGGGACACTTTGAAGGGACTCATAGGTTGGGGAGAATCTGTTATTAACCTGTTATTAACCAAAGACAAGGCTGATGATCCCAGTAGAGTGCTTGAGTGGAAGACAGGCTGGTAGTCTTAGGGAGATAGCACCTAGCAGGTACAGGCAAGACTCCCGCGCTTTGGAGGCAGGTGGCAACAAGGTGACTCACAGCCCAGGGTGTCCTGAGAAGTGACACAGTGGTGCAGTTGGTAGGATTGGTACCCCACTTGCTAGCTAACCAAAAATCATGCTCCCTGTACTTATTAACCAAAAACTGAGAGACTCAAAGGTAAAAAGACTGGAAACCAATCAAGAAAATATTCATTTGTTATTTTCTGTTTGTTTGTTTTGGGTAAAGGTGATGAAACAAAGGAAAGTATGAGTAAGCAGGATCAACAGCAAAGAGATCAGACTGATCCATCAAAGGGGACTGAGTGCAGTGGTGGAGCAGGCTTAGAAGACCAACCTGACCCAATTCTCAGTGAGGCAGCCAGGAAAACCAAACTGGATGAGGTCCAAAAGATGGAAATAGCAGAGCAGACCAAAAGGCTGGAAATGGAAGCTGAGAAGCAAAAGCGGGAAGCAGAGAAGAAGAAACAGGCAGTGGAAATAGAGGCACAGCAGAGAGCACTGCAGCTGGCACAAGCTGCACATCAGTGAGCCAAGGAACTGAAGGAGTGGAAGCATGAGGCAAGAGATCCTGGGCACAAGATGCTGGAGATATGGCTACAGAACCCTCAGACAGCAAGCAATTCTCTCCAGAGATCCCAGAGCTGGGACAAACTGTACCTTACTTACAGGGAGAAAGATTGTACTAATGAATACTTAACCACCTTTGAAATAATCTGTAGCATACATAATATCCTGATGACTGGAGAATGACTGTTTTGCTCTCCAGACACTCTGGCAGAGCTTTGCAAGTGTTTAATATGGATGTAAATGAAGCTATGAGGTATGATATTTTAAAGGTTTAAAATTACAACAGTCATATTGCCTCAAACTCAGAAACCTCAAGATGGTTGATAAGTTATATCACTGGTAATAGATGCATAAAATGGTAGATTATTTGAAAAAAGTGGATAAAGATTAAAGGGGCAGACACCCATGACAAGTTGGTAGATTTGCTGTAGCTCAACGTCTCACTATCACGGCAGTTAAGCACTAGAACAGGTTTCCAAGAGAGTTCATGGAATCCCCATCATTGGAGGTTTTTACAAGCGGGCTGGACAAACCCCTGTCAGCAATGGTTTAGGTTTACCTAGTCCTGCCTCAGCGAAGGTGCTGCACTTCATGACTTCTCAATGTCCCTTCCCAAAAGGGCTAAAATGTGATCCTTGGATGTATAAACAGGGGACTACTGAGTAGGAATAGAGAGGTTAGATTACTTCTATATTCTAGTCAATGATGTGTCTGCTACTGAAATACTGTGTCAGGTTCTGGTGGTCCCACTTCAAAAAGGCTGTTGACAAATTGGAGGGGGTTCACTGAAAAGCCATAGGATTGATTAAAGAATTGGATAACATGCCTTACAGTGACAGATTCGAGGAACTCAACCTATTCAGCATAGTAAAGAGTAGGTTAAGGGGTGATTTGATCACAGTCTATAAGTACCTGCTTGGGGAACAGAAATTTGATAGAGAGCAAAAAATTAACAAGAACCCAGGGCTGGAAGTTGAAGCTAGACAAATTCAGACTAGAAACAAGGTGCACATTTTTAAAAGTGAGGGTAATTAATCATTAGAACAAATTATCAAGGATTGTAGTGAATTCTCCATCACTGGAAATTTTAAAATCAAGATTGGATGTTTTGCCAAAAGATATGCTCTAGTTGAAGCACAGCTATTGGACTCGAGTTAAGAATTTATTCAGGGTAGTCTTGTGCCCTGTGTTATGCAGGAGGTCAGAGTAGCTGATCACAGTGGTCCCTTCTGGCCTTAAAAATCTATGAAAAACAAAGAGGCTGGGTACTATAGAACCAGAACTACTGTACTTAGTTGTTCATTGCCAGGATCTCTTTCTTTCCATGAGTACACTCACGAGGGATTGCCTTAGGCCATCAGAGCCTTGTAGCAGCGCTCTTCTCTTTTTCAGTGACCTTGTATTCATTTATCTTTATATCTTTAAAAACTTCCCTATACTCTTGCCCTGTTTAAAGAAATTGTTTAGTCAGTTTTAACAGGTTTACAAAATCTTGCTATGTGTATATCAGAGACAAAACAATAATCGTGACAAGAGTGAGCTTTTGTTTGGAGAAACGTTATGCAGTAATTTAATCATCAGATCTCTCTATTTAACAAGGTGCTGCCATATAAAAGAGTGTCTTTACACTATTCCATGACATGTCTATTCTCGTAATTATTAAGTTGAGTGACATCTCAGATTATACATTTAACAAAGCAAACTATCAAATGTTAATATTCAAAAAAATTGGACAGGTATGCTTGTGTTCTTGCAGGTGAGTGCTCTTAGGCTGAATATTGAATAATGATCCCCATACAGTTAAGCTTCTATTTATCTTCTGTCTATTTTACTGGGTATGTAATTAGTATGTTAAATTTTCCATAACAATCTTCCTTTTCTTTTTCTTCAAAATTCAACCTTTTTTTAAATATCCTTTTTATCATCACTTATCCTATTAAGCTAATATATTTTCTTGGCCATTTGCATTTTTGTTATATATTCATTGATTGGAAAAAAATTTCTTGTGCAGCCTTCTTGTCCACAAGAATTGAATACAGTAGTAGATTATTTTTCATATTTACAATTTATTTGAAAATTATGTGTGACCAAGATTGCTAACCTTGCCTAACAATTACATTTTGTATTCAATATTTTCTAATTATTGTTTTGACCAATTGCAGGTAGTCCCTAACCAGTTCTGCAGTCCTTTATTGCATGTTTCTTTGTTGCTACAGATGCTTATGATTCTTAATGCCTGGTTTTAAATAATGTTATTGTTAATTGTAAATGTGCTGATGTAGAACTACTTGCTCACTTTACCTACATCTTTCAGGTAACTTAAGATGCTAATTATTTTCAAAAATCCAGGTCAAATGTTCACTGTCTGAATTCATTATCCACTCAGCAAAATTGCTTCTATTATGGCTGTTTCTGTAAAAACATGAAAACTTTACGAATGTTTTTAAAGGTCAAATTCTGGGCTCAGCTGCACCCATTTACTTTATTTGCACTCAGTAATGGATCTATGTTTTTGAAGTGATAGCAATATGAAAATAATATTAGACAAATGAGTGTTCACTAAACTAGCTATGTGGTTTGGGTTAGCTTTGTGAAATACAGTGAATTGTAGGATAACTTTCAGAGTAACAGCCGTGTTAGTCTGTATTCGCAAAAAGAAAAGGAGTACTTGTGGCACCTTAGAGACTAACCAATTTACTTGAGCATAAGCTTTCATGAGCTACAGCTCACTTCATCGGATGCATACTGTGGAAAGTTTAGAAGATCTTATTATATACACACAAAGCATGAAAAAAATACCTCCTCCCACCCCACTCTCCTGCTGGTAATAGCTTATCTAAAGTGATCACTCTCCTTACAATGTGTATGATAATCAAGTTGGGCCATTTCCAGCACAAATCCAGGTTTTCTCACCCCTCCCCCCCCCCACACACAAACTCACTCTCCTGCTGGTAATAGCTTATCTAAAGTGACCACTCTCCTTACAATGTGTATGATAATCAAGGTGGGCCATTTCCAACACAAATCCAGGTTTTCTCACCCCCCCCCCCCACACACACACAAACTCACTCTCCTGCTGGTAATAGCTTATCCAAAGTGACCACTCTCCTTACATTGTGTATGATAATCAAGATGGGCCATTTCCAGCACAAATCCAGGGTTTAACAAGAATGTCTGGGGGTGGGGGTAGGAAAAAACAAGGGGAAATAGGCTACCTTGCATAATGACTAAGCCACTCCCAGTCTCTATTCAAGCCTTAGTTAATTGTATCCAATTTGCAAATGAATTCCAATTCAGCGGTTTCTCGCTGGAGTCTGGATTTGAAGTTTTTTTGTTGTAAAATAGCGACTTTCATGTCTGTAATCGCGTGACCAGAGAGATTGAAGTGTTCTCCAACTGGTTTATGAATGTTATAATTCTTGACATCTGATTTGTGTCCATTTACTCTTTTACATAGAGACTGTCCAGTTTGACCAATGTACATGGCAGAGGGGCATTGCTGGCACATGATGGCATATATCACATTGGTGGATGTGCAGGTGAACGAGCCTCTGATAGTGTGGCTGATGTTATTAGGCCCTTTGATGGTGTCCCCTGAATAGATATGTGGGCACAGTTGGCAACGGGTTTTGTTGCAAGGATAGGTTCCTGGGTTAGTGGTTCTGTTGTGTGGTATGTGGTTGCTGGTGAGTATTTGCTTCAGGTTTGGGGGCTGTCTGTAGGCAAGGACTGGTGGAGAGTGATCGCTTTAGATAAGCTATTACCAGCAGGAGAGTGGGGTGGGAGGAGGTATTTTTTTCATGCTTTGTGTGTATATAATAAGATCTTCTAAACTTTCCACAGTATGCATCCGATTAAGTGAGCTGTAGCTCACGAAAGCTTATGCTCAAATAAATTGGTTAGTCTCTAAGGTGCCACAAGTACTCCTTTTCTTTTTGTAGGATAACTACAAATGCTTACAAAAGGAATAATTTTCAATATCCCCATCTAGCAAAGTAGTCACTGTAGAAACATCAAAGCCAGTCTATTTAAATTGTCCTCAGTCATGGTAGTGCATTGTTAGTTTTAAACTAAGCAAGCGTGGAAGAAGGAATATTCCTAATAGCTGTAGTCATATGTGGAGTAGCAAATAGAGTGACCAGACAGCAACTGTGAAAAATTGGGATGGGGTGGGGGTAATAGGAACCTATAAAAGAAAAAGACCCAAAAAATTGGGACTGTCCCTAAAAATCGGGACATCCAGTTACCCTAGTAGCAAATATCTTTGGCAAGTCAGTGGCACAGCTGGGAATAGAATCCAGGTTTCCAGATTCCCAGTCCTGTGCTCTCTCCACTGGACCACAATGCCTAGAAAAATCAAGTTTTCTACTTTACTAAAATTTTGTACTTTAGTAAAAGTTATTTCAACTAAGCAGGGTGCTGCATCTGGAGTAAAATTCAAATGGTAGCCAACTTGCATCTATACTTCTTCCTTTTGCACTACATGACTCAAAAATTACTACCTTATACACACAAAAACTGCCTTGAAAGATAGGAGGACCAATTTTAGAAGTAAGATTGACGCCTCTTTGAAAATATAAAGCGAAACAATTTTTGTCTTGCAACACAGAACACATTGCTTATTATTTGATATACACAGTATTCTGATTATTTTGAAAGTTCCTTGGATAGAATTTAGATTTCTAATGTATCGGCTGTTTATCTAGGTAGTAAACTTGACACTGTTTAGACCTTTTCATTTTCATTTATCATTTATTTCAATTCCTCCTTATATTCATTTGAGGATCATTTGTTACATTTTATTCAAACTACTGAAGAGTTTACCTAGCTTTGATACTTCTATGGCTACTTTCAAATTAGTTAAGATAACACTTCAGATGTAATATTACTTCTGAAAATGAAGTAGAATAGGTTTTTACTTGTTTATACTTTGTTAGAATAATAATGTATATGTATAATTTGTTCTTTGATTCTACCTTTGTGAACTGCTACACCATGAGAAGAAAATCTGAATAAGACAAAGCCTTTGATTTGACCAAGAGACCAGGCAATCTTTATGTATTTTGAATGAAGAAATAAGAGTAAAGAAGTCTCACTATTTGATGTTAGGCATGCAGAAACTCTCATATTTGGAAGTCTCGGACATTTTAACCAGTGTAACAAGCAGTTCTTTGTATGAATGCTAAGGATCCCACTAGGTACAAGAGTATTCAAAAGGCTCATTGGAGAATGCTGTTTTTAATTTGTTTTTACATTGATTGATGCCAGAAAAAAGGGAAGTCATGCATTATCAGCACTGGTATTGCATACAAATGTATTTAATTTGTCATTGTGTATACATTAATTATCTTCATGTTTATGGCCAAGACAAGTCTTCAAGAGCAAATTAATGGCATAAGTGATATTGTCCTTTCATTGTAATGAAGAATGGGCAATATAGCTTATTTTTATAAGCTTGAGGCCATCTCATAATAAATTGTGATCTTGCCAAAATGCACAAAGGAGTTAGTGCAAACTGGTGCTTTAAGTGAATAAGCCCAAGAGTTCCAAAGAGACACTGCCGCATCAGCTCTCTTTCTTTTGCACAGAACCATTCGCCCAATATGTTTGTTTTTAAGGTAAGACATTAAAGCAGAGGTTCTGGTTTGACATGGTCATCAAAATTCCCACAACACTCTAAAAGTAGGAATGCTAGCCCCAATATCTTGGCCAAACTCTGTCTACCTACATTCCCCATCTAGGTCCTGATTTTGCACCATAGAAGTCAATGGGAGTTTTTTGCTACTAATTTCAATGGGAGAAGAATCAGGTCGCTAGTTTCAATGGGATACAGTATACTTCTCCTTCTCCTGTGCTAAACTATTGTGTGGAGTGGCTGTTGAATAGTTGCACTTCAATGGTAGTCAAAATGATCCCATATAATCTGTATTATTAGTAGAGTTTGCAAAGCATATAAAGCTCTGCTCTTTGGAATCCATCTGGATGAAAAGCCCTTTACAGTTAAAAGATCATTATCATTTATTACTATTGATATTAAATATCTGTGCAAGTTGCATGCATTTGTTCTGAACATGGTGGTGGAAAATAAGGCCATGCATATTCCTACAACAAAGCTGTTCATTGTATAATTTAGTTTTCTGCTGAGTGAACTTACTGCAGGTGAAAATAAGATGATCCAGATCTGTCAGCACTGATATACATGTAGGTGGTTCCATTATTATAATTTGTGAAATGCTCACAAGCTGTCTTTGTGAGGATTCTTATATAGAATAATGTATTAAAACGAAGCAAGATGTTCTACCTTATGATGAGAGTTGCAGTTGTGCAGTTTGTATAAAGTGATCAAACGTGTCTCAAATACATAAGGAACGTTTTTGACCTGAAAGAGAGAATTTTGTTATTGTGTGATATATATTTTTGTGTAAGATATTCAATGTTGTAAGAAAAAAATTCGTTTCTGTTTCTAGGATGGATTCCCTTCAATCAAAAGTGACTGATAATATTTGTAAACCACCTGCTCTTTTCATGATCAGGGGGTTATTACAATAATTATAGCACAACTGTTCTCTACAGTAAGAATTGTCGGTAATAGTAGAACTCTCCATATCTCTTGAATGTGTCAAGTGGTTGTGTTAGTATCTTTAGATTAGCTGGGGTTGTTGCTGTTTTGAGAAGATCACTTTGTTTTTGTCAGCTGTTTCTTTAGATTCTAAAGGCAACTATTGCCTAAATTAAGTTTTCAGGGGTGACTGGAGCTTCAATAGAAGGTAGAACCAATTTGTAATGTCTGTTGAAAAAACAACAGCTTGATTTGACAAACAATAATGCCCACTTTTACTTTGAACACTGTTATTGTATTTCAGCAGTAGACCTGCTTGTGAAAAAAAGTTTGTTTCTTATATGTAATATGACAACATAACCTGATGTGATCCTGCACATAGTACACTGTATTTCAATTTAATTCTTTTACTTTTTCTCTCCAACAGTGTTCAGAAAAGTGGAGCCATCTCTAGTAAAAAAAAGAGAGGAAAAACTTGGTCTAAAACATGCACCAGTTTAATTTCACAATCATTCAATTGTATCCCCATAGGCAGGCTCATGCCACTTTGGAGCTTTGCTCAGTCGGGCTCTGTCTAGGCAGGAGTTGATTCAAGAGAGCATAAAAGAGAATCCAAAGCAAGCAGAAGAGCCAGTTCCATGAAACAATAGGTTAAATACGTGTTATGAAGACAATGAATTCTCACTAGTGGTAGGGTGACCAGATGACCGATTTTATAGGGACAGTCCCAATTTTTGGGTCTTTTTCTTATATAGGGTCCTATTACTCCCAACCCCCTGTCCCGATTTTTCACATTTGCTGTCTGATCACCCTAACTAGTGGTTTAATCCTGCAAACACTTAAACACATGAACAATCATATTCACATGAGTAAAGTCCCAACAGACTTACTATTCTTCTGCTTAAGTGATTTCTGGATGTGGGCCTACATGAGCATGGTGCTTGCAAACATGTGAAACGAAAAGCAAAGTATTCATGTTCTATACCTGAAAACAAAACTTGCATTAAAGTGAACTAAGTAAAACTAAATGGTTGAAGGGCAGGTCTCAGTTGGATAGGGTGACTCCTGAAGTGTATGTGTGGGAATTACAGGAGCCACTAAAGTTCCATACTGAAAGCAGCAGCACTGTTTTTTGCCTTTTGTTCTGGCCAGTGTGCCCATTTTTGAAGTATTCAAACAAAGAACCACAAACCGCTAGTCACACCATAATACCAGCTTGTGTTTATATTTTCAGCTCTCCAGATCATGAACCTTTTGAGTGCACGTAGAGCAAGTGTTCATGTGCACGCGTCCATACGCCATCAGGAGAAATGAAACTGTAAACACAAGCTGGTATTTTGGTGGGAGCACACTAATATGGCGGTTGGTAGGGTCAGAGGGTGGAAGGTGAATTATGGTTTCAGAATTTCCTTGCTTTTTACATTTGAGTCAGGCTGCTTACGCAGTAGCTGCTTTTCAAACTGAAATATTAATCTGCTTTAAAGCAATAGGGCCTAGATTACATGTTAGATTGGAGATCTAGACTTCCAAGAAAATTGATGGAAGCCTTACCAGTTAAAATATTGAAAGGTAGCCTTTCACAAAGTAATATAAAATATACTATGGGGAACTACTCTGCACTGGGAGAGGGATGGACTGGATGTCCTCACAGGTCTTTTCCATTTCTAGCTTCTATGATAGACCAACGGCCTGACAAATGTGATTGTTCAAAATTAAGTGAAATATAATAAAAAGCATTAAAAATTATGATTTTGGAGAAAGGGATGGTCATGTTTAAAACTCTGAGAAAACTATTTAAATCTAGGCTAAGGTTTGTATGCAAATGTAAACTATCAAACTATAAACCTCTTGATTGGTAAACTGAAGAGCTGAGAAATTTTTAACTATAGCTGCATTACCCAGGCATGTGTAAGAGGATTTCTAACGGTTTTTTCCCCTCCATTTAATTAATATTGTAATAGAATAGCATTATTCACCCAGAAGTGATCAGGCATACTTTAACCTACTAATGAGAAGGACAATTAAGGAGTAGCAAAATCATGAGTAATGGTAATGTTTCCTATAGATGAGCTAAATATATGTCACTGCAGCAATGCATACATCTTATATATCGGTACATGAAAACAAAATGCTGTAATATAAAAACTGTAGGTTTAGATCTAAGGACCCATTGGGGCTATATTTTCACAATGGTGTATGGAGAGTATATGTATAAATCTCATTGTCTCTCCTCTACCATATAGTACAACTAAGGCCATGTCTACACTACCACTTATGTCAGCAAAACTTACGTCACTCAGGGGTGTGAAATGACACATAGAATCATAGAATAGAATCATAGAATATCAGGGTTGGAAGGGACCCCAGAAGGTCATCTAGTCCAACCCCCTGCTCGAAGCAGGACCAATTCCCAGTTAAATCATCCCAGCCAGGGCTTTGTCAAGCCTGACCTTAAAAACCTCTAAGGAAGGAGATTCTACCACCTCCCTAGGTAACGCATTCCAGTGTTTCACCACCCTCTTAGTGAAAAAGTTTTTCCTAATATCCAATCTAAACCTCCCCCACTGCAACTTGAGACCATTACTCCTCGTTCTGTCATCTGCTACCATTGAGAACAGTCTAGAGCCATCCTCTTTGGAACCCCCTTTCAGGTAGTTGAAAGCAGCTATCAAATCCCCCCTCATTCTTCTCTTCTGCAGGCTAAACAATCCCAGCTCCCTCAGCCTCTCCTCATAACTCATGTGTTCCAGTCCCCTAATCATTTTTGTTGCCCTTCGCTGGACTCTCTCCAATTTATCCACATCCTTCTTGAAGTGTGGGGCCCAAAACTGGACACAGTACTCCAGATGAGGCCTCACCAATGTCGAATAGAGGGGAACGATCACGTCCCTCGATCTGCTCGCTATGCCCCTACTTATACATCCCAAAATGCCATTGGCCTTTTTGGCAACAAGGGCACACTGCTGACTCATATCCAGCTTCTCGTCCACTGTCACCCCTAGGTCCTTTTCTGCAGAACTGCTGCCTAGCCATTCGGTCCCTAGTCTGTAGCTGTGCATTGGGTTCTTCCGTCCTAAGTGCAGGACCCTGCACTTATCCTTATTGAACCTCATCAGATTCCTTTTGGCCCAATCTTCCAATTGGTCTAGGTCCTTCTGTATCCTATCCCTCCCCTCCAGCGTATCTACCACTCCTCCCAGTTTAGTATCACCTGCAAATTTGCTGAGAGTGCAATCCACACCATCCTCCAGATCATTTATGAAGATATTGAATAAAACCGGCCCCAGGACCGACCCTTGGGGCACTCCACTTGATACCGGCTGCCAACTAGACATGGAGCCATTGATCACTACCCGTTGAGCCCGACAATTTAGCCAGCTTTCTACCCACCTTATAGTGCATTCATCCAGCCCATACTTCCTTAACTTGCTGACAAGAATACTATGGGAGACCGTGTCAAAAGCTTTGCTAAAGTCAAGAAACAATACATCCACTGCTTTCCCTTCATCCACAGAACCAGTAATCTCATCATAAAAGGCGATTAGATTAGTCAGGCATGACCTTCCCTTGGTGAATCCATGCTGGCTGTTCCTGATCACTTTCCTCTCATGCAAGTGCTTCAGGATTGATTCTTTGAGGACCTGCTCCATGATTTTTCCAGGGACTGAGAAAACAGTTCAGGGACACAGTCCTGAGCAACATAGATTTTGCTGTCATAAGTGGTAATGTGCACAGCGCTATGTCAGCAGGAGAGCTTCTTCCACCGACATAGCTCCTGCCACTTGTTGGGGGTGGTTTAATTATGTTGATGGGAGAGCTCTTTCCCATCAGCACAGTGCGGCTACATGGGAGATCTTACAGCTGTGCCACTGCATCAGTACAGCGGTGCCGCTGTAAGCTCTCCAGTGTAGACATAGCCCAAGCTGTTGAAATGCTCTCAGAAGAGCCACTTATTTGTGCGGATATCTAAGGACTCCTTTCCGTGCTAGTGTTTTCCCAAATTCTATAAGTAGTAATTTCTGCTAAAAAAAAGGAGCAGTACATGTCAACATTACTCAAACCCTGAATTCTGAAATGAAAGTAAAACAAAAAGTTATCTTATTCACACATGAAATACTGTTATTTTAAGTGTATATTAAATACATTTTAAAAAGAGATTAACAGAGGATGATGCATGTACTGCACAGGGCTAAATTTTATCTAGAGAAAGCAAAAATTTGACAGCCTCTGTAAAAATCATTTATTCCACTGATTTGCACACAAAACTGATCCTGCACAACAAAGCCCATTTTCCCACCATTTCAAGATGACAGGATCTCATGCAGAGGCCATTGGTGGTCTATTTCCCTTTGCTTCTCAAAAGTAGAATATTGCCGGTGACCTATTCCTCCTTTCAGAGAGAGCAGCAATATGATGCAGAAATAGGCTGAGGGCCCTAAAAAACAAGAATAAAGATGTATGTCAAGAAGAGGAATGCCAGAATCTATGTCATGAACTCTGTGTGGCCTAGAGCAAGTCATATAACATTCTGTACATCTGTATACTCATTTTTAGGAGTTTAATATTTACCTGTCTCACAGGAGTTGTGAAGCTTAATACATTAATGTTTCTTTGGGATTACTGGGTAAAGGTACTATGTATTGTAAGTGCCACATACTATTATTTATTCTTATTATCAGTTCTGGAATTGTAATAGAGTTCAAAATAATCTAATTCTGTAAGTAAATCTGAGACAGTATTGCCAAACCAAGCATTCAAATGTAATGAGTCAGGCCCCCATAATCATTAAATTAACTTAAAAGTCATGGGATTTTTAAAATAATGAAACTTATGGGGCTCTTTGCTTTCTGGGTTTTAAGCCTTTAGGTCATATTTTAAAGCTTTTCTCTTCAAACATGCAGCCAAAAACTTATTTTTTAAAAAAATGAAAGCTGAGTTTCTCATGCAATCCCATCACTCCAAGAGCAGGGGCTTTAAGAACAAATCAATGTTGTGGGATTCTCAGTAAAATCATGAGAGTTGGCAACACTGCTAAAAGCTCGACATGCAAGAATTCCAGTGGGGTGTGTTGGCATGAAAATCCCATTTCCAATTCTCATTCCAATCAGTAGTTGTGGGTGCCAGTCTTTGGTTTGTGTCCTGCCTCTTTCCTCAGTCCTCTCTGTGCCTAAGCTCCCCTCTTCTTCCACTGTGGTGAGCAGCACAAGGTCCCTCAGTGGGGGTAGGATGCAGAGACCTGCTCTTTCTAGGCCTGCTGCCTGGCTTTGTGGGCCTCTCCTTCTCATTCAGTACTCCCTGTTCATGTTCCAGGGTAGAGAAAAAGAAACCCACCAAGGGGCAAAAGGAGTGGGAGAAACTGAGGGAATTCCCTAACTCCAGAGATAAGACAACTTCTGAAGAGGGGGAGTGATAGAAAGGCAGCAGACAGCCACCCAAAAACCCCTCACTTCTAGTCAAGGAAGGCTGTGGGGAAGAGGAGGAACTGAGACCTACTCAACAATCCTCCCTGATCCAGTCAGAAAAGCAGCTAACGGGCGCTGGGAGAGAGTGGAGAACTACTCAACAGCCTCTAGCTTCACAACAGAGCGTGAGTTCTGGTTATATTTCTCCCATTTCCATATTATTATTAGCAGTAGTGGTGGTGATGCTGTGTTGTTTTATTATTTGATATTTCCGTGAGTTCTTCTGTTATCCACCGGAAGCCATAAACCTCTGTTTCGTGACATCACCGCTGTGGACATGATTGTGATATCACACAGAGGATTATGACTTCAGGCTAAGAATAAACAGTAAAAGCAGATCAATCCATAAAAAGCACAGATCGCAGTTTTATGGGAATGTCCTTACTAATAAAAAGCCAAAAATCAGAAAATATTAGATAGTGTGGTGAAATCCTTTCTAAATAGACTATTATCCATTGTAGTGGTTTAGACTGGTTCCGCCCTGTCAGCCTCAAAAGGAGGACGCTCCATCTTGTTACACCACCTAGCATCTGATAGCCAATAGATAGGGGATTAGCGCAGTAAATGTAAGCAAAGAGGCTAGGACCCTGGCCCCTTAGGTCAGGGCAGGGCAATTGGCAGTCTATAGCCCAGCTCTCTGGCTGGAGCAGACAGCAAACAGTCAGGCCATCCAGCCTAAGGTGGGTAGGCTGCCACCTCAGGGGTGGTGTTGGCAGTAGGGGTTATTTCTACATTAGCAAAACTCTGATGTGGTGTTTGTAAGTGTTGAAGCAACAGATGAGCACCTTTTAAAATGCAAACCATTACATTTACAATTAGATTTTAAAACCTTTTTCCAAATGCAAGATTTTATGTTCCACATCTTATCCTGATTTAGGACCCAATCTAACCCCCATTGAAGTCAATGAAAAGACCCACCCTTACACTTATAGTATGTCAAGTGGCTACAGACATGTTTGGTGAAATACATTACTATTAGTGACCTTGTAATGACTATAATTGATTTGTTTGGTTCCTCTTGGTTTTGTGCCTATTTTTCCTTCAGAGTTAGGTCTTATTTACAGTGAATCCTAGGCAGTGAACTTGTGTTACTTTGTGCTCTTCAGTTAGAACAAGTTTTTGTAATTTAAAATAATGTCAGCTTGATACATGTGATTTGTAAAATAAAGTGATATCAATGTGTGTTTAAAAACAAATACTATTGTAATGGGTTAAGTAACTAATCTGAGTATTGTTGTAGGATGGGACACTAGAACAGATTGTAATAAGTTAGACATTAGTAAGAAAAAAAGCTATTATTAATTATTAAATATCATTATAATATGAAACTTAGGGCCCTGCTCATTTTCCCACTGAAGTCCATGAAAAGAAGCAGGATTAGACACATTCTCTAATTTCTCAGGAGTCTCACATGCCAGCACTTTATCAGAGATTGATCACTCAACTCTCTATGCAGAATTTAAGTAGACTTTAGCAGATTTTAGAGATTTAGGTCATAAAGTATATCAGGTTCTCCTCAAGGCAAGTAGACCTTGCTAGAGTATTCATTCATGTTAGAGTTCAAGATCTCTAACATTTCAGAAATAGCGGACAATACATTTGGGAATATAATAACTAAGGTTTATTGCAAAATTATTTACAAAAACAAAACAAACTCATCTTACGTTAAATATATTAACAGTGTTCACATCATCTTAACGTGCTCAAGGAAGGTTCAAAATGAAGACCTGTTTCTCAGAATTATTAATTGAGGTCAGTGGGACTCTGCATAGGTGTAAGGGTCCTCCAACAAGGATTCCTTGGTATGGTTAGGGACTTACTTGGGACCATGGTACAAATGAATCTGTCTATCTGTAAGAAGGTGGGTTTGCAATCCCATTGTTAGAGCTGGTCAAATAATTGATCATGATTAATTCACCTCTTTCTTTTCAGGAACTGTTTGTGAACAGAATGTGATTTTCTCAAATTGATTCATTTACTGTTTACTGTGAATAATTATTGGCCAGTTTGTTTATGAACAGTATACTGTGAATATCTGTTATTCAAAGGTGTTCTGTCTTAACCGGACACAGAGATACAATAATGATACACACAACACAGTAGTTCTCTCATCCGCACAAGCTTCTTCCTTGATGATGACCAACTCCCCCTAAGTAGTTCCTTATAAGGACTATCTTCCCAGCATGCCATCCTGGGAGCTGGCCCTTTAAATCTGGCAGAGACAGCCAGTTGTAATGCTAAAATGGTTCTTTTGCAGCTGGCTGCTGCCTCTCCCTCTATTTCAGCTGGTAAATACTGCGAACTCCTGTTATGTTTTCCCCTCATTTTCCTTTTGTTATCCCTGAGGAGATGGCACATTCCCACAGACAAAAAGACCATGTGTTAATTTTCTATTCCTTGATAGTATGTATCAGGTTGCCAGTGTGAATACTCATGACTACACATTCAGAATTCTCTTTCAGTGAATATTCTGCAATATTTGCTTAAAATTTGCTGCATCAGTGAATATTCCTTCAAGCTAACCCCAAAGGAGTGTGAACAGAGCTAGAGCAAATTAATTTAAAATTCCAAATTAATATCAAGGGAAGTTTTTGTAGCAGTATTTGGATAGCACTAATCAGTACATATGGCCTCATTGTTTCCTCCAAGATTCAGACATAGAAGGTTCTGCCATAGGTGATCTCTCCACCTTTGGTGTGGAAGTGGTGGCTAAACCACTTTTGTGACACCATTAGTTCCCTCCACCCTACCCCAACAACACCCTCTCCATGCAGTCTGGTGTTCACAATGGACGAACAGGAGGAAGATTGGGTGAGCCAGGGGCAGAGGAGATGCACATTTGTGCATGATGCAGACCTTCCCTGAAAAAGTTAATTCATCCTCAATGTGTACTTCCCCTCTGGATACCTTGTTTTGGCCCTATACCCTTACTCCTGTCCCGGTTTGTTCATTTGTTGTTAGTCAGTTGCTAACAGGGTTCAGTGGCTCCTCCCCCCTTAATTGAGGGGATGAGTCTTTAGTTTTGTGTGGACTTAGCCCCACTTGTTGCAGTACCTGCGATAGGGAACCTAAGAGAGCACAATCTGGCCCACAGAATGGAGTGTACTCAAATCTCCTGATGTCTGAATGGCCTCATAGTAGAATGGACAATATGGATTAAAACCCCAATCCATGGCAGGTGGATAAGAACATCAACACTATACTCTCACCCACAAAAATTATGAAATACCCTGCAGATGGTGAAAGGACGAAGAGGAAAAGTCTGTTTTTATTCTCTTTTCCTTTTCCTCAAAATGGAAGGGGATGGAAATAAGCTTTTCAGTTATGGTGTTCATAGACCAGGACTTTTCTCTAGTTACTATGCTATTTAACTGTGACTTAGTATTCCTTGTCTTCCCCAACCTTACAGATTACAAATACATTTTTCTTACAAGCTAGGAGAATGGGGATAATGATTCTAACAGTGAATTCTACTTTCTAACTTGTCTGCCCCAAATGTATTGAGATAGAAATTGGAAGGATTCCTTGCTTGATGGGTAAAAACCATAATTTCCCTCTGACCACTTTAGTTCTTAGCTGATGGCCAATTACGAGGAGGGAGAAAAATTGTTCTTCTTTACCTCTGCGGATAGGACAAGAAGTAATGGGCTTAAATTGCAGCCAGGGAGATTTAGGGTGGACATTAGGAAAAACTTCCTGTCAGGGTGGTTAAGCACTGGAATAAATTGCCTAGGGAGGTTGTGGAATCTCCATCATTAGAGATTTTTAAGAGCAGATTAGACAAACACCTGTCAAGGATGGTCCAGATAATACTTAGTCCTGCCATGAGTGCAGGGGACTGGACAAGATGACCTCTCGAGGTCCCTTCTAGTCCTATGTTTCTATGATACTTTGACAAACATGTAAAATAAATAGTCCAGCATCAGGGGACCCAAAAGTCAAAAAAGATCAAAAAATTATCACTCCTGTTCCTTAGAAGCAAAATGTATTTTGCAAAATTGATTTAAAATGTCTTTGGTTAGATTATATCATCTAGCATTTTTTAAAATGGGATATTTATACCATTGGCAAAAGTACATTCAAACATATGTACATCACTGCATATATCACAATTAGAAGAAATCTACAGCTAAAGATCACAAGCACATTCTGTCCTTGGTCCCTAGGTACTTCAGTACTCTCCAAACAATGAATGCAATGAGTCATGAGACAGAGTGCAGGGAGTGAACAGGTGAGCTTGCACTCTGATCACTCCAAGATCCATTAGTTCCCATTTCCTTCACTTCCTCTCCCTACCCCCAGAGCTGATTGTGGTAATCAGATAATCAGGCTGGCTGGCTGGGTGAGATAAAGAGCCAATTAGCCCATCATCCCAGAAGGATAAAGATACACAGGAAGGAAATGCCAGTGGAGGAAGGGAGAGAGGGAAAAGACAAGAAAAGATGGGAAGCCCAGCCAGCCAGCCAGCTATCTGAGCCCAGACTCACAGAGGCCTCAGAGAAGGGAGACCTCAGGTCCTGAGGAGAAGGCCTAAAGTATAGGGGATATTTACTGTTCCACATTTTCAGTTTTTACCCATTTTACTGATAAATTACCAGGGTTTTCTATTAAATGAGTTCAGTTTTTACTGATTTACACCTGTTTATCAATCCACTCAGTATTTTGTCAGGTACTTAATTTTGTTAAACACTAAAGCTTTACGTGATTGTTTGTCCTGCACCTCCAAGATTGAAGCTGTTCCACAGTGCAAAACACAGAACACACACACCGTGGAGGTCAGAAAATCAGAAACGTTAATATCTCGCTATGATTGGCTTATAAGGAGATGCTTCCTGCTATTTCTTTGTATCCATGTAGTGTGGCACTGAATTTAAGCAATCAGTCCTCCACAGATTAATATATGTAATGCCACTTATCCACCTGGTTACTTCCTTTAGTGCCAGTCTCCTTACAGATTTGGATGGACTGGCCTGGGTTCTTCTGGATCCCCACACAGTCAGTCCTTCCCTTTCTGTGGCTAGCTCCAGACCACCCCCCAAAATGGCTTCTCCCTCTTCCAGGGCTCATAGGAGAGGGAATCTCACTCCCTATTGCTCAGGCTAGCTCTTCTTCCTGGGCTTTCCCTTGTGATCATTTGACTCTGCCCCTCCCTCTGAGCAGGCACGCCTGCAATTCTTCCCAAAACCAGTGGGCCCCTGTTGTTCTACACAGTGTCTCTCCCCTCTCTCTCTCTCTGGGTTGCCTAGCAGACTGTCAGCCCTTGGCTCCCGCTTCCTACCAGGGACAGTGTGCTTCTCCTCCCTGAACTACCAGCACACAGAGCCCCAGGAACCTAGGTAAATTCCTTGGGGTTACATATAGATAAGGTAAAAAGTAAACACGGGGCAAAAATACAAATCTGTGCCTGAATACCAGCAAGAAAATCAGTGCTTCGAAATTTTCAAGAAAAGTGAAGACAGGAGTGAAGATGATGCCTTGCGCTGCAAGTACTGCAGCAGTGAGGTGAGTGCCTCCGCTGACGGAATAAAGGAGCATGTCGAAAGCAAGTGACACAAAAAGCTTAAAGGAGAAAGTGAGTTTTGAGATAAACAGTCAATATCAGGAACTTTCACCAGGACTTAAATGGAAGAGAGGACCCAGCACAATTCTGTCAATGAATTTGTGCATCATGCTTTTTTGTTTTTCCAGACAAACACTATTAATAGTAGACGGGCCTACTGGTGACTGTGCGACAGTACTGTCCAGCAGCAAAAACCCCTTCCGAATGCAGACCACCTCACTCGTAAGTATCTGAAAGAAAATGACAGTGCTTTAGTCTCTAACTGATGGAACAAATTGATGAAAATATGAGGTCTAATCTGATTTTTGACGAGCCTTATGATGCTTTGGACCATCTGATTCTTGGCCTTAATAAACCCACATTGTTTTGTGCTGATGTGACGTTCATCTCCTCTGCTGACAGCCGTTTTGTCGACGCAGTAATAACTGACATGTTTGAGATGTACCAACTAACTTGGGAAAATGTGGCCACAACTAACACAGATTCTGTTTCCTATATTGCTAAATTTACGCAGGAGATTAAACTCCATCAGAAACTGGAGTTGCTATGTATTATCTGTCCTGCTCATCTGATTAACGTTGCACTGTCAGAAGCTACTGCTACAGAAAAAATGAAAGACATGAATTCTTGCATCACTGGCTTCGGTGGCCATTTTCAAGCATGCAAACAAGTTGAAGGCTTTGTTTTACACAGTGCAAGACAAGTGCAGGGCCAACTGCTGATTACCTACCTCTGTTGTGCCACTTAGGTAGATGAGCTTGTATTTCGCTGTAAGTAATGAGCGGACTGTTCTAATGTGTCTCTTGATCATCCTCAGTTTGTTGGTTCTAAAGGAGAAACTCTGAAGAGACTGGCAAATAACCTAAATGACCACCAGATTCTGTGCAGTTAGGTAATGTTCATTGTTGAAAACTTGGAATCTCTGTGTGACACTCAGAAAATACTGGAGTTTTCTCCAACTACTGCCAACACATTTGCCAATACAGATGTTTACCACATCCTGACAAGGAAAATCTCAGCTGAACTGAGCACAAAAGCTGCAGGAGAAACATACAGCCAAAACCCCCAGCTGATTATGGAAATCCTTCTCACCCCAGAACACGAGAGAACCAAAAAACATTCAAAACCTTCAACACAACGCTCAGCAAGAAATGGGAGATGACCATTGCCCATAATCTGAACCCCAAAATGTTCTTTTTGAAATGTCATCCAGGTTATGCAGCCCTTCGTCAAGGTGAATTTTACAGCAGACTATGACTGTTATGCCAGAGTGTTTCAACCATTTGCCACTAAAGATGAAATTTCAAATCTGAAAGGGGAATTTACTACTTACATGAACTTGCCTAACCCTGACAATGTGAAACTAGATGTCTTGGCTTTTTGGAACATTCAAGACACATTTCCCAACTTCAGCAAAGTGGTACGGTGAGCTTTGAGTGTACCCCCTAGGTCTATTGATGCGGATTGCATATTTTCAAAGTTGGACTACCTCCAAGACAGCAAGAGATTCAACATAAGTGAGGATTCTTTGAAGAAAATTATGAGAGCATACACACACCAGGATTTCTGGAAAAACTACTGGGTCTGAGAGAGACAAAATATACCTTTGTACATTTAAAAAGTTGCAATTATATTATATTAAAGTGTGTATATTAGAAAAGGTTTTTTGTTTTGTTTTTTCTTTTGCCCTGGTTTTTTAATTTTTAACCCGAATTCATCCCAGTTTTAATGTCTGGAAAATAAACACTGAAAAATTCCCAGATTGTTTTACAAGTAAAAACTGAAAACATGGAACACTAGGGATATTATAAACAGACTGTTAAATGGGGACTGTAGTGGGCTTGATGGAGGGAACTCAAATAAATGGCACTGTGAATGCACCTCCTATAGAGTCTGTGCAGTTTCTGTGAGGCAAGAAAAAAGGACTAGATGTGGTGTACTGTCCAGGATCATGATTTTCCCCATGTGTGGTGACAGAGGACCAGAAGTGGGAAGCTGGTGGGAGGAGTTGGTGTTCGGGCAATGGAACAGACTCTACAATGGTTGATGGAACAATAATAAAAGATGCACAACATCATGCATTTGTTCCAGCAGTCCCACTGGATGGAACAGCAGTCCCTCCTTGCCTGGCAGACTAAGCAGCAGATGAGCCTGCAAGAGTTCATGAAGGAATCAGTGCAGGTGCAACAGCAATGGATCCGGAGTGTGGTGAGTCCCACAATGGAGAAAAGCAGTAAGACACAGGGTTATCCTGTGTAAGATGGGCTCAGCGCTTGACCTTGATGCATTTTTATCCACTTTTGAGGGGGTAGCGATGGAAGCCGGGTGGGATAAGAGATCATGGGCTCTCCGAGTGGCATCCTATTTGTCAGGGGAAGCACAGGCGGCTTATATGACCCTGAGTAAAGAACAGGCCTGGGACTACTATGGACTAATGGAGGCCATCCTGGACAAAGTAGGCCTCTCCATTGAAAAATCCAGATAGAAATTTCAGGCTGCTAGATGGACTGGAGGTGTGCAACCCAGGGTATTTGCATAAAAATTAACAGACTGGGCAACTCACGGGCTAAGGCCAGACACCCAAAGTGAAGGGGAAAGACACTAATATTGGAGGAATTTTTCCAGAGCCTCCCTGAAAGCGCTTGCCTCTGGGTCTGGAGGCAGCAGCCAACAGCCACAGAGGAAGCAGTGAAGCTTGCAAAAGAGTTTGTGGACATGGACTTTCCCAAGAAGGAATTACAGCTGTTTCAGGGACCGAACTCAGGGAAGAAGGGGGGCAATTTTTCAACACCAATGACAATCAAGAAGAAAAAGGAGGTGATGAGGAGACCTCATTCAGGGAAGTGGGGCATGGTTTGCTACCAATATGGATGCCCAGGGCATATAAAGTGGTTATGGAATGTGGGCTCACAGAGTTTTGTGGGTGGACTGTGGCTAGCAGAGACAGGCAGAAAAGAAAAACTCATAGCATCCCTGTAAAGATGGGGAGGAGGTATCAGAGGGGACTGGTGGAGACTGTTTCAGGATGTTCACTGGTCCAGAGAGATTTATTGAAGCCCCATTGGATGCTGCCAGGTGAGAGCTTAAAACTAGAATGCATACATTTTAGGTGAGAGGAGATTCTGTCTAATTCAGAGATGTCCCTAGAGGTCAAGGGGGCATTTAAGTGGAAGCTGGTGGGGGTGGGAGATAAACTGCTCACAGACTGGAAACCCTTCCCTTAGAAGAGAAAAATGGAAGTCTGGAGTCCCCTGTGACAGGAAGCAGGGCTAATCAGAAACAGGGCAAAGGAGCTTGACATAGAAAAATCAGAAAACCCGAGACCTAAAGACACAAGCCAGGAGGAAAATAGGACATCCCTAAGGGAGGCTGGCAGGCTGGGTAAGATAAAGAGCCAATTAGCCCATCAGCACGGAAGGATAAAGAGACACAGAAAGGAAGTGCTGGGGAGATCAGAGCTAGGGCTAGCTGGGCCCAGTCTCATACCGTATGTCCATACTGCAATTAAAAACCTGTGGCTTGCCTGTGCCAGGTGACTTGGGCTCATGGGGCTTGGGCTTAAGGGCTGTTTACTTGCAGTGTAGACGTGGGCTTCCACTGAAACCTGAGTTCTAAGACCCTGTGAACATCTACATTGCAATTAAACAGCGGTTTAGCCTGAGCCCTGCCAGACAGATTCAGGGCATGAGCCAGCTATGGCTGTCTAATTGCTGTGTAGACATACTCATAGAGGCTTCAGGGAAAGGCAACCTCTGCTCTGTTCAATTCCTGAGGAGAGGGCTGAGAGCACAGACAGTATTGTAAAGAGATGGTTGCATGGGGACTGTAGTGTTGGTGGAGGGAACTCAACCGAATGGTGCTGTGAATACACAATGAGTAAGGCTACATTTTAGTCACAGGTATTTTTAGTAAAAGTCATGGACAGGTCATGGGTGATAAAAATTCACAGCCCCGTGACCTGTGCATGACTTGTACTATATACCCCTGACTAAATCTTGGGTGTTCTGGGGGTCTCTGTGGGCACTGCTGGTGCTGGGGAGGCCACTGGGGCTGCTTGTGTTGGGGAGGGGGGATGTTCCAGGGTGCCCACTGGTGCTCATGGGGGCTTCGGGGCACTCACTGGTGCTGGGGGAAGGTGCTGGCGGTGTGATCTGGGGTGCTCGGGAGTGGGGGGATGACCTGGGACTGCCACTGCTGACAGGGGCCATTAGGGAGCACCGCCGTTGGTGGGGGCCTGCTGGGACTGCCGTGGCCACTGCTGGTGGGGGCCGGCCCAGGACTGCCGCAGCCAGATGCTCGGGTGGCCCTGGGGTCAGGCACACCTGCAGGCTGCAGAAGTCACGGAGGTCCCAGAAAGTCACAAAATCCATGACTTCCATGACCTCCACGACACTCTCACAGCCTTAACAATGAGTAATCTGTGCAATTTCTGTGGGGCAAGAAGAGAGGAAGGAAGGCATGCCCTGTTACAGAACATGTAATATGTTCTGCAAAATCATCACATACTGGAGTGAATTAATGACAGAGGACCAAATTCTGCTCCCCTTAATCAGGCATTTGGTCCCATAACTTCACACTTAATTTCTTTGGTTGGTTAAAGATGAATCCTAAAAATTCTTCAAGCTTATTTTTTGTAGAGTTAGGGTTTTTTAAAAAAAATAGTATTATTAACATGCTTTTCTGGAATTGTGTTGACTAAAGAGACTGAAATGGCTCCTTTGATCTTACTGTCTGGTATTAATATGAATTGAAATACATAAGGTATATATTTATTAGGTAGGTACAGTCCTGCTCCATCCAACAGAAGCCAATGACAAAACCTTCAATTGGAAAGTTATCGAGGCCTTTAATAGTTATGAATCCTTAAGAGCACTTACAGACTATAAAACTATTAGGGTTTTAATATGGACAAAAACAGACTATTCTTCACACGTTAGTAATTTTAGCCTTTCTAACGTTTTTATGTAATGTCCCTTATATTCCTTATATAGAGCAGGGGTTCTCAGACTTCATAGCACTGCAACCCCCTTCATTACTACACAACCCCAGGAGAAACATCCACCTTAACTGAATCGGCCTTGTTAGCATTGATCCCCACCCCCACCCCCACCTCCTAAGGCAACTCCCATCTTTTCATGTGCTGTAAAATATATATACTGCTTACTGTATTTTTCACTCCATGCATCTGATGAAGTGGGTTTTAGCCCACAAAACTTATGCCCAAATAAATTTGTTAGTCTCTAAGGTGCCACAAGGACTCCTCATTGTCTTTGCTGATACGGACTAACACACCTACCACTCTGAAACCCCAGGAGGGCAGACCGAAGCCTGAGCCCACCCGAACCCCACTGACCCGGGGGGAACGCAAAGCCAAAGCCCAAGGGCTTGAGCCCCAGGCAGGGAATCCTGTAACCTGAGTCCCAACACACAGGGCTGAAACTCTCAGGCTTTGGCCTTGGGTGGTGGGGCTCGGGCTTGGGCCCTGGGCCCTAGCAAGTCCAAGCCAGCCCTGACGACCCAAGTTTGAGAACCGCTGCTGTAGAATACAAAAATGCAGCCTAAACTATTTCACTTATTTACAGTTTTATTTTTTCACTTCTTAATCAGACTCTTAAATAACTTTTTACAAAAAATGTACAAAAATATTGAGGTGGAAACTTTGTAATACAGGCTTAAAAATTATTTGGGCTAAGAGGTGGTACGCGCACACTTGGAGAATTAGGTTTGTAATGGAAATGCAGTCAGAAGACTATTAACTGTAGTGGCACTAACAAGGCAGTGTTTAATAATAGATTTTTCATGTAGGAGACAAAGCCATTAAATCCACCTTGTGTGTGTGTGTATGTACATTGGAGGAACACCCCAGTAAGACTTTATGGAGAATTGGCAAGCATTGTCAATAAACAGGCAGGCACGGAGGTGACAAACTCATCTGTGTGGAATTATTGTTTATTGAATTTTCGGTGTATGGATTTCTGAATGTGTCCCTGGTTAAATTAATATTTAAAGAAGTCAGACCAAACTGGTATTTTCCGTTTAGTTAAGGATTCCACAATTTGAACTCTGGAAGCTCAAATGTTTCCTTAATTGTTACGATTCCCCAAATAACTTATTGTTTTAAGGAGCTGATGAGCGGAAGCCAAATGAGTGCATATTCCAAATTAAAATCGAAATGTATGACTCACTTCTTTACATTAAATATTTTCTTTACTTGGTGTAACGGGACATCCACCTATCCTTTGGGGGCTAGTGGGAAAAGGACTCTTAAAAAAAGTATGCAGCAATGGATAGTTATTCCTTTATTTTTAACTTCATTTTTCTTCTCTGAGTCTAGTTAAAGAGCTGTCTGGAAGTCTGAAGCTCTGAAGCTCTTGTTTTGAAGACAAGTGGGACGTTACTTTGGGCGCCTGGGTGAGCGTTGGAGGGCGATTTGATGTTGTTATTAGAAAGCATGGATAGTTTGTAAAGCCTTCCCTTTATTGGTCATGAAGTTTCTCTTTACAGATCAGCATGTACGTTGGTGATAGATTAAATAGACTTCTTTATGGTGACATCTCATCTGCATCACGTTCCCAAATTGTCTCAACTTGCGAGTCAGGTATCCTTGGGGTGTAAGAACAGGAAGGGTTTTCAACTAAAGACATAGTTAATTAGCAATGCAATGGCAATTAATAAGTGTGGGAGCGTAGATGGCACAGAGAAAAGAAAGCAGAAATGGCGATTTTCTGAACTGCATTCACGCTGCAGCATTTTATAATCTGCCTTTTCCTCCCAATTCCAGAGACGCTGAGCGCTTTAGACGTGAAAATATGACTGTTACGAATTCACAGATTATGGAAAACATTACCTAATCACCCCATCCCCGTGCTGGAAGAGAGAGACGTTGGGAAAGCACTGGGGACAGTCTGGTGTGAAATGCAGTAGTCCTGCCATGGGCTTTCCAAATTCATCCCCCTAGCACAAGGAAAGGATCAAGTGAGAATGCGGAGAAATGAAACGCTGAGAAATAAAACAATCAGGCTTCATCAACTGGGAGCCAATTACGCTTGGCGAAGTGAATTTCGCCAGGATTGCTGAGGCAGGCTGGGTGAAATTTGTAAACCATACCCTTGTCTATTGCTTTAGCATTGGCAAAGTCGCCCTAAGGAGCTGGTCCGAAGGCTCGCACGGCACAAGCCCAAGCATTTCATCTGCTTTGTTTAGAAAGATGGTAAGCAGTTATTTCCGAAAAAACAAAGGACAGGATCACCGGTAGAAGCGATTCCCCTACTCGCTGGAAGCGAGGCGCCTTGGGTATTTTTCCCCTGGGGTATCCTATTGTTATCTTTCACGATAAAGGCAAACTCGGCAGGACAACAAAGGTCTGATCTTTGTGTGAGAAGGGAAGGTAATAGAGTGAAAGTCCTCTCCAGAGGGTAATTAATTCCTGACCATTCAGACTAGAAGCCCCCTGTCACTGTTAAGGCTAATGTGCAGGTAGCTCCGCTCTATTTTTCTTTTTTCAAAAATCTTTTTTTTTTAGCAGAATGTTATACTATTAATTGCCAATTTGCATATGTGTGCAGCTGCTGTTTTGGCTCCGATCTCCCATCCGATAAGCTTGCTGGAGGTATCACAGAGCACTTGGCAGCTTTCCTATTTGAAAAGAAAGCCTTCCTAACTACAGAACAGCTGATAGTCTATCAGTGATAGACCCTGATGGCGTGAATTACAATTACACTACTTTTCACACTAAATCTGGGTGATAGCTACTTGGAAAGAAGTTTCATCATTTTTTACCACAAACTGGAAAAAGAATTACATGGTCATGCTGTGCTTTTAAAGGCAGTTTGGTTCACTTTTGTCTATTTAACACCTAATTCGGAGGAGTCCATAGGCATCTGGAGATCTGAACGCCGCGTAATGAATTCACTGTTTAGATGGGAGATTTTTAAAATCTACCTCAAATTACATTTATTAACAAGGCGACCAGGAAGTGTTATAGTTGTTAGACGCTTCATTTATTAAATAATTTGTGGGTATTTTCAGTTGTCATATCCAGAGTCATGGGGGTTTACTTATTTTTAATTAGCAATTCCAAAACAATGCTACTGCAATTTAATAATTCATCGACTAATCTGGGGCTCTTCGGTTCAGCTGCTAATGTTAGATCATTCAGATTGTTATTTTGATCTGTTTATAAATCATTTTGCTATGGTAAGAGAACTGCTGCTTTGAAATTAATAGTCAGGATCCTTAGACTCTGCTAGAACCTACCAGCCAGCAGTGTCTACCTTTGGGTGACCAGTTTTTAAAAAAAGATAAGGTTTGGTATGTGTCAGAGGAATAGTAATTTTAAAAACTCACTTATTTTTTCTCTCACTTTATGATTGGTCCCTATTTCCTGTTGGCTTCCTTTGAAAATCAACTGTGAGAAGGAGAGGGGGGAAATGGAAGTGTCAAAGCAAATTTAATTGTAATACTAAGTCACCCGCATTGCTTCTGAGGTCACAGTCTAAACTTTCCTTTTTATGCAAGGCAGTGAATTCAGCAAGATCCTTAAATGTTTCAGATACTTAAATATGGTTTTTTTTTTAAATATTGAAATGCCCACTGGAAAGCACGAGGCCTGACGTAGCTAACCTAACAGAAAATAGACTCTGTTTTCCTTTTTTAGTTGCTTGCTTTATTGGATTTCTCACTCTCACAGATTATCCAAAAACGACCCATTGATTGATCGCCCGTAGAGCTGCATTTGGTGTAAAGAAAAACTTCACAGCTTTATTGGCTCCCAGGAGACAAAACAAACAGAACAAGATATTCTTATTAATACAAACAATGTAACAAATGAGAAAATCACCACATTTAAATAAGATAGTCAAGTCAGTCCACTGTACATCCCAGCCGCTGATAAACCAGGGATGGCAGCTAAGGTAACGACCAGCTCTCTGAGGGACAAGTTCCCCTGAGAATTGCAATATTGCTCACAGCATCTCATCATAGGGAACACAATTAAGCTAAGAAAACGCCACCGAAGTCAACTTTCAGAAAAAAGAAAAGGAGTACTTGTGGCACCTTAGAGACTAACCAATTTATTTGAGCATGAGCTTTCGTGAGCTACAGCTCACTTCATCGGATGCTACTCTGAAACTTTCAGAAAGTAAACTAGCCTGCCTTTCCCACCCACTTATAATGGTGGTCCAATACGAAACTGCAACTCTGGATCTAAAAGGCGAAATGAGTTTATTCTTTCAAAAGCGTTTTGAAATCCTTCCTGGCATGGGAGATTTATATAGACTGTGATCTGAAAGCAGCTGGTCCGAATTTTGGGGCCTTCTACGAATAATCGTAACCACTATATTTACATGTGTGAGAGACCAGATCCAAACATCCTGCCACGTCTTCAGCAAAAATGATTTCTGTGTGTATATAAAGTCTGCTGCAGTTTCCACGGTAAACATCTGATGAAGTGAGCTGTAGCTCACGAAAGCTCATGCTCAAATAAATTGGTTAGTCTCTAAGGTGCCACAAGTACTCCTTTTCTTTTTGCGAATACAGACTAACACGGCTGTTCCTCTGAAACCAGCAAAAATACAAAGGCCGTTCCTTACTCTTTAATTAGGACTCCCAAGTCACAGAATCAATCTCCACTTTCCACGTGATTATTTAAAGTGGAACAAATGTCCTCCACTTTTTAAAGGAAGCCAACAACCGATTAACTTCCTTTGGGGAAAAGTCGAAAAGTTTGGAAAAATAAAACAGAAAGTGAACCATTTTCAAGGTCAATGACCCAGTAAGTCAACCACGTGTCTGCTGTATTGGCTGCTAACCCATTAGAGGAAGGATGTAGCCAGCCTCTTGGTTCCTAACATTTCCTAAACTTTACATGGGAAAGCCAAGGAGGCACAGAGGGAAATATGGACCTCTTTGAAATGTTGTGGAAGTCTTAACAGCCTTCTGGTCCTGTTACACTCAGGTAAAGAGCTGGGGGATTGCTATTCTACCATGCCACCAGCAATCTCTTCTCTCCTAACAGACAGCCTAAAAACAAGTTAAAGAAACATTTGTCCAAAGTTTGTGTGCTTCTGCTAAAAACAGGATGTCCCCCTGCCTGGATGGCGGCCACATGACTTCGATGAGGCCAGTGGGAGTTTTGAGAAAACTGCACATGTGTCCGCGGGCCTTTACTCTTCTAGATCTGCAAAGAAAAGCTGAAAGGATGGGTTCTTATTGTGTGTTTGCAGAGGGCCGGGCCCAATGGTGTGCCATCCTGGTTGCTGCCTCTAGACCCTACTGTGATACAAATAAAATAAATAATGAGAATAATGAATAAACGCCTACTACACTCAAACTGGTTGACTTGCCTTTGGCCTGCTGTGGGCCTGTGAGCTTGAGAAAGGGCTGCAGGCTCTTTTGAAGTATCAGCTGAAGAACACCACTTTATGCACCTCCAGCTCCCAGGGATAATAAACAGGATGGAGGCCATTCATTCCAGTGGTCATGATGGGTACACAAGGGATGCAGAATGGCACCAGGTGAGCATATATACACGTGGCCCTGTGTATGTGTGTGTGTGTGTAATGTGTATGCCCCCCTACAGGCTTAGTGGCCAGGTAACTTCCATGACGTCAAGGGGAGTTTTGCCCAGGCTCTCTAGAAAAGGTATATTCATATTTAAAGAGTAAAACAATTATGTTTCTACAGTCCAAGTGGAATCGCTTTACCTTTAAAAGAAATGTCACCATTGATTGACTTCCACCCACACTGCTCTTGGTTGGGGCAGTGATTACATAAATGAGTTTCTAGGATTAAGAAATAAATTATTTCAAACAATTGCAATGAAATTATAATACCTAACGTTTGTAAAATTTTTAAAGTTGTAATCAAACAAGTTCCAATAAAATGCTCTAGCCTTAAAATCTTAATATATTATTGCAGGACATTTCAGGCCAAATTAGAAGCAATTTTCATATTACTTTCCAATCACGTTTTCTTTTTACATTACTTTGGACTGAAAGAATATTAGTAAAACATTAATCGGAACCCCCTCGGAAAACATGTTGATATTAGTGTGTTGGGTCAGATTTGCACAAAGGAATGCAAAGCCACTTTGATTACTAGGAAAATTTGCCGTGCCTATTCCCGGTGTTGAAAGATGACTAGACCTGGCAGACGACGCTGTCAAGAACTAATGTTCAAAGAATATTTACCATTTCTTGGATGCCTATGGGCACGATATTCCATGAGCAAGTAAATTAGGGATGACATTCCTTTTGCCACAGTCTCTGTTGTCACTTGAAGCAATTGCGAATCTATGCGTAACAAGTGTGCTTGATAGACTCTATACAAACTGCAGTTAAATGGACACATGGTTGAGAACTTTATTAGAAATTCAGTTTCTGTGGTTTTGGCTGCTGAGTCTCCGTGGGCTTTCACATCTTGAATGGCATGGAGCCCGAGGTTTCTTTCCACTGCTCCTATTGAGCTTGGACTTGGCTTTTTACGCCCCCACCCTTATGTCCACAGTTATGTGTACTGTATTTCCACATACTGAAAATGTAGTCTACACTGCTGAGGCTGACAAGGCTAACAAAGGCTCTTGGGGCGCATACACACCAGATCTATTTGTGCTCTGGAACGTAGCTCTCCAAGCAGATAGTTCGACTGATCTAGTGCTGTACTGGTTGATATGCATAAAACTGGGATTATATTTTTCTTCTCCTTTATCATTATATACCTCCTCCGACTAGGGTAATGCCCAAAGGAAGTCGTGGATATTGCAGTTTCCTTTAATCCACCACAAATAACCTGCTGTTCACAAGTTGATGGTTCGGATGCCCTTTCAACTAGATGACACTTCTGGGACAAGTGCTAATGCACTAAATTTCTGGATTGGATTCCCATCCTACCTACGGTTCAGTTTATGCTATGGAGGCACTGTATTGTCACTCACAGACGCGCCTTCACACACGCAATCTGCATGCGCATTCCTGTTGCACATGTATTGACCCTAGAAATAGCTTTAAATGTTTTTTCAAGGCACCTGCTGTAAACACAACACATTTTACAGACAGCTTCTAAGTCCAGGATCTCAATGTCTTGTTTAATTCCACTCTCCAATTAGTAATTGTTTTTAATAGCCGATGTGCGTGCGCCTAGTGGTGGCGACAAGGGCATTTGGTCCGTTAGAAAATAGCTACATTATCGGTCGCACCAATGTTCACGCTGAAGTATGAAAAAGATGCTTGTAATGACAGTGCATTTTTAGTGCTGTCCGAAGGGTAGCAACGCAGCTGCACAGGCTGCCCTGGTGCATCCGTCTCTTCCAGTTTGTGGGCAGGTACCGAATCGTGTCCCAGCTGGCAGGCAAAGGGAGTTAGCAGGAGAAGAGAGTCTTTTTGCGTATCTTCTGTGAATCCTCAAGAAACACAATCGCGTTCTTGATCTCTAGTGCTTGTAATTAAGAGGATGGCATCTTGGGCTGGAGTGGACGGGAGAAAATCACTTTCACAGCACCTGGAGAGCTTGGGGTGGTGTTTGCTGACTAGGATGACCAGATAACAAGTGTGAATCTTTATGAAGGTTCCATAACCTTTTGCCCTAAGAGACTGTACTTTTGACACGGCAGGATGGAATAATATAGATGTTTGTATGTGGGTGATAGTGCGGGGATTTTAAAACAACGAGACTCCTATTAAAGTATTTTAATGAACTACATTCAAACAATGAAACCCTAACAAAGCCTCCGTGTCCCTGCTAAGAGTAAAGTCTAATTGCTAGCCAGCGACTGTTTTGCTTAGCGAGATTTTGTATTGCAATCAGATACAGAGAAAAAGCTAGCAGGTAAGATTCACATTTAACGTTTTCAGCTCGTGACCTCAGAAATGTCACGCCACTTTTCTTCTATACATCCCCTTTACCTATAGATCTTTATAAAGAAAGTGGTAAAACAAACAAAAAGACTTCATTCGCATTCCGCGTCTGCCTTCTGTCTCACACATATTAAATTTCACAAAACAGAAAGAAACAATAGAGCTTATTAAGAAAAACTTGTTCGGATTGGCAAATTAAGCATAACGGAAACACACACGTTTTTACAAGTACGTGGTTCTCTTCACCAACTGAACATTTATAACCTTTTTGAACGTATATACTTGTCTTTGCAAAATGTTTCCGTTTTAGTTCACTTTCACCATGTCACCCTGTTACATAAATCTGTAATTCGGCCAGTTTTCAGAATCCCTTCTAAATCAGAGCACTCTTCGCCTTTATTTTCTGGGCAGATAGTAACCAAACAAGTGTAATCACTGCTTGTTGATTTTCTTTCCCAGTGAAATAGCTGGAGAAATGCAATGCACTTCTGTAGGTAAGGTTAGTCCCCACTGAACGTTCTTAGGCATGAAAGAAGTGATTAATATGATAGCCAGGGTGGAACCCACAGTCTCAGCATTCCTCTTTCCGGCCAATATGTGTATCATATGATGATGTATATGTTAAACAATCTTGGAAAATTATGTCAAAGGAAGCAACAGCCCAATAAGCCATATGTTCAGGGAACTTAACCGGTTTCCATTAGGGATCAAATATCAGTTCATCTTTGTCTCCTTGTGTGCAAATATTTTTTACAAAAATTCCATGTAGATAAACTATAAAGAGAGCCGAGATTTCATCCCCCATCGCTAGATTCAGAAGCAAAGATGAACAATCTCCTACTTAGCAAAGGGCACAAAGGTTAACATGAATGTCTCCCCCTATTTGTGTATCCAGGAGGTCGGTATTATTTACATATACAAAACTGTGCACCTAGCGTTTTTAACAGTTCTAAAAATGTAAAGAAATCTAATGCTGAGCATCGCGAGGTACTAGACTTCTCCGCATCCTGCGTATTGTAGCGATCTGGAGAATTGATTTTGCAGCCTGGGATGTCAGAAAGCCACAGACGCATGAAAGTCTCACCATCTGTATGCTCATGGAAAGTCTCATCAAATAGTCTCAAATAAAGGCGTAGCATCATTTAAAAAAACAACAACAATAACTAGCTATATACATATTTGAAAACAATTAAAAAGCTATCGAAAGTAGTGTTCAACCTGGATTAGCACGGTCTTCATCACAGGCCTAAAACTAGCACTTTTCTTTGTTTGCTTAACCTTCAAATCCCCTGGTAAGGCACACCAAAATGGTTTTAAATATCTCTTGTAAACGAGAGGTTTTAAACTAAACCGAGACGTGTGGCTAGTGGATTTCGGTAAACCAGGACAGGCTCAGGAACCGGGTGGTGGGCTGACTTTGGGATTAGCTAGTATTCTGAACAAAATCCTCCTGTACGTATTTCTCCTGTCTGTGCCAGAGAACAAGGGGTGTGTATTATTAGGAACCACCTTCTCCCTCTTAATGCAGAAATTACATCGTTCATATACACTCCTGCAAGTAATACAGCATCAATATGTTATTCCCTTAACATAAAAACATCCAGTTTGTGTAAATCTGTAATAAATAATATTTTAATGTTAAGGAGAAGTGTATAGTAATCAAAATCTTTAGGGGCAGGATGGAATAGAAACTGAGAAACATTTGACAGTAAACAATCCAACGCTCATTCTTCTGCCTCACACTAGGAATATGGCGCATTTAGCTGTATCAGTGGTGCAGATGCTACCGCTCTCGGAGCTGCCTTGGTGAAGTCCCGGGGTGCTGGAAGTGGGGGGCAGTGAGCAAGGCCGAGCAGGGCCTGGGCAGACAGCGTCTTCCCCCCGCCTGGAGCGGGGTGGGCGGCTTTCCGCGCAGGGACGCGGTGCGCGCATGTAAAGCAATGTAGACCTGAGCACCTTGTACCCCACTCGAAGGCCACCTCCCTTTGTGCCTCCTCGCAGCCAGCGAGCGGGACCGGCATGTGCCGCGCTTCAGGCTTGCAAGGCCGAGCGGTCTGCAAGGCACGAGGCTGGGCTCAAGGAGAGCCGGGGCAGGCTGCTGATCTGCCGGAGCCGACCAGCGAGACACAAAGACAGCAGGGATCCCCCGGGTCGGGAGCGGCAGAGGCTGGAGCCCCAGTAACAGAGCGCGGCCGTGCGCTTCTCCCGCCTGGGCACCTCTTCTCTGACTCCTCGGCCCGCTACACTGCCAGGAACTAACGGGTCCAGCCTATCCCGGGGCCGGGAGGGGAGCGGGCACTGCCAGGGGACTGCCCCACACGCCGGCCTGTGTGAGGAAGGCCGGGCCAGCGGGAGCTGGGTGCCCCCGGGGGGTCGGGCCGGCTTGCAGGCGATAGGCACGGCGCGCGCGTGGTGTGGTTGCGGAGGGCCCTGGGCTTGCCATGCGGCGGGCGGGAAGGAGGGATCGCGGCAGGCGGGCGGGCGGAGGGAGGAAGGAGGCCGGGCTGATTAGCATGCAGAAGCGCTCGCAAGCCCGGCTCCATTGTTTTAACACCTCCCCTCTCCTCCGCGCCAATCTGTCACCGTTCAGCAGGCGAACGCTGCTGCCTCGAATGCTGCTCTTCTCAAATGAGACGGATAATTAGCTGCCCCGCACGAATGGCGCACTCTTCTCACCCCTGATTGCTATCACCTTCTTGCTCCTGGCAGTTTTGACACCTCGTAATCAGCCTGCTGCTTTTTCTCTTTTCTTTCCCTATTTCTGATTTTTTTCTCTCCCCCTTATTCCAGTTTTTTTTTTTAATGCAATCCCAGTTGCCATTTGGATTGAAACTCCTCTGCTGAGTTAACCTTGTCGGGTTGCGGGGGAAAGGAGGATGTTCGGCAGGGAGGGAAAGAGACAGAGCTTCCTCTGAGCCCCAGCTGCTGAGCTCACCATGGGTGGGAGAGAGGAATAGCTTCGTTTGAGCCTCTAGTGCCCTTTTCTACTGAGGGACCAGCTTCTCCCGAGTCGCCTCTGAATTCACCGTGGAGAGAGAGTGTGTGTGGCGGGGGAGAGGATACTTTGAATGGCACACCGGCTCAATTAATGGGGGGGGGGCAGTAGCATTGCCTCAGTTTAGTTACTTTTGTGGCATGGGGAGGGGAGTTTGAAAGTCCAGTGGCCATTTGGAGACTCTCTTCTGCACGGAGGGAGAAAGAGTTTAGCTTCATCTGAGGCTCCTCGAATGAGCTGACATCTGTGGGGGGGACGGGGGGGGACAGCTCCCACTGGAGCGTGGCAGAGGGGACTGATTCCAGAGCTAAGAGACCTCAATTGATGTCCCGAATCTCTCTCAGCAATCACACAGGGGAGGACTCGGAGGATCTGTCACAGGCGTGTTTTCCTCTCCTCTACCGAGCACTGCCATGACAGGCGAATGACTGGAGCTACACGCAGCTGTCGCGGTAGCCGCGAGACAGAGGAGCTACACGTGTTCTGCCGGGCCGCCAGCACCAGGCACCCCCTGCACCAACGCTACCCCCAGGGGAGACCTCTCGGCAGAGGCCGGGGAAACACGCTGCCTGGGTGGAGGTCAGACCCACTAAGACCTTCACGGGCTGCTGGCTCTGAACACGTGCGTTCGCTGCCACCTACCGCCCTCCCTGCGGGGCAGAGGACTGCAAGCGAGCCAGCAGTGGGGGCTTGTAAGCCTCTGCAGCGCCAGGGCTGGCGGGGACTCGGCTCACGCCTCTAGCCCGGCAGGAAGTAGAGAGAGGGAGGAAAGCAGCACCTTGGCACCAACCTGCTGCTCCTGCCCTCATTCTGCTTCCTTCCTCCCACCCGTGATGGGTTCTTAATGCACTTCCCCTGCGGCCTCAGCCTCCGCTGCTGCGTTAAACGGGGGAGAGGAGCAATCGCTGCAACGGAACCTGCTCTGGTGCGGGGCGTAGTAAAGCCGATGTCCGTGAGCCGCCGCCCCCTCCCCCAGGAGCGCAGCGCGAGAGCGGCGCCCTCACCTCCCGCTGCTCCAAGCGGCTCGCAGCTGGCCAGGGTGTGCTTTGGGGGTGGTGGGGTTTTAAATGGATGCTTGCAGCCCCTTGCTGTGGTCCGGGCACCGCTCGCTGCCCTGGACGTGGCGCCCCTCAGGCAGGAGTGTTTGAAATGCAGATTTAACTCTTGTCGGAGTCAGGCCCCCGAGGCTGATAGGCAAGGTGGATTAGGACTCCCCCTCTTTGGCTTCTTCCTCCAGGAGAGGGAAGGGGCGTTGCTAGGCCTGCCAGCCCTGCTGTGCACAGAGGAGAGCCCTGGCCCCTGGGCGGACACCTCTTCGGCTCGGAGCAGGAGAGGGAAAACGCAGGCACGCGCAAAAAAGGTGCAAAAAAGGTGGCAGGGATTAAAAGGTAATGTGAGTCTTGCTTTTTATGGGCCAGAGGACAAGGCAGTTGGGTGTCAGCCTATTTTGGAGAGCGATTCCCTCCCCCCCTCTCCCCCACACTAAGTACCACCCCCAGCAGCACTCACCTCCCAGCAATAACTGGAGGGGAACTTCACCTGCCCCACTGCGCCCAAAGACATGCCTGCCTCAAACCCTTCCATCCATGGAGCTACGTAGGAAAAGGTGTTTTAACCCTATTATGGTAACAAACGCACTCTCCAGGTCACACGAACAGACAAGCACTGTACCCTGTACTTTATTACAGTACATCAGCAGCCAACAGCTAGTCACATACACAGCAGGCACTTAAAACTACAGTAAATAGTTGTAGAAAAACGTTTAGTGTAGGATCATTCTCCAGTGACTTAAAAATCCACTTCTAAAAACGATGCAAGATTTATATTTCCCTTTAGCTTTGTAAAATGGTGACCCTCACCCCCTAAATCTTTGAAAAGAGAGAAGTTAGGGCCTTGCTTACCTGTAGCTATAGAAAATATATTAATGCTAACAACCACTTTGACTGAACAGTTCCAGTCCAGACTTAAGTGCAGACAGCTCTCTTAGAAGAGATCCTTGCAAGTCAACTGTTTAAAAACAAAATGCAAGCTAGCTGATCTAGCATTCATAAAATACACACACAGCCATCAAAATTTAAATTATAGTTTAAAAGTGATTTCTAGTTTAAGAGAGTATTTTGAAGTGAAGACTTTTGTTCAATTTTTTAAAAAATTCCCTTGTGGTTGAGTAACAGCCAGTAGAGAACCACAAGAAATGCTAAATTATCTTTTCAACTTGTAGTTTTAGGGGAAAGCGTAACCTGGTTCATCTCATCTTCTCTCTATGTAAAAGCATGCGTCAGCTCCCACAGAGGAACAGGTATTTTCCATGAGCTATGGATGCTAACAATATACATTATTTAATAGTGCACCTCTGCCAAAGATACATACCATTGCTATCTTCATTTTAGCCAGAGAGCGAGTATTGTTTTGTATCTGAGACAAATCTGTTTATTACATCATTGGCAGAGATCGGTGTAAACAAAAGACAAATGTATCTTAAGTATGACATACCTGTTACTTGGCTGCTCTAGTGATTTTATAAGAACCTTATCTGCAATAAAAATACAACACTGAACCTGTCTTAAGTCAAATTTAGACATTCCGCCCTCGCCCTTCAGATGTTCTTGGGGCCTGTTCCTGCTTCTATTTACTACAATAGGAGTAGGATCAGGCCCGAGGGCACTGAGGAAAATGGATAGGACTGCTCACACTATCTCCCCAAATTAAAGGCCAAGTTCTGCAAACATGTACTCATGCAAGTAGTCCTTACTTACATAAGTAGTCATTAATTATTGTGGGACTACTCAGGTGAAGATAACTTGCCTAAGAAAAGGTTTGTAGGATCAGGCCCAAAGATCATATTGCAACATGACATACTGAAGTGAAACTGAATTACAGTTTTCTATGGGCTAACTTAAATATGTAAAATTACAAACGTTAAATGTAATTTTAAAAAAATGAAATGAACTTAACTAAAAAACAGTTTCAGCGACATTATGAACATAGTCTTAATTCTGAAGTTAACATACACACATGAATTAAAAATATACAAAAGTGCAACCCAGTATCTCTACAAAGTCTTATTCAGCTTGCTTCCGGATACATTGATTGTTCTTTAAAGTGTGAATTAAGATGCCTGAGAAAATCCCCCCTGGATGTAGTAGATGGTGGGAAAACTTTTTGACAGAATTCACATATTCCAGACTGCTTCAGTTCTGAGTCTGTATAACCTTGTGCCAGTAAGTTATTATCTTGAGTGTGATATGGCTTCCAGAAGGGCTGGAGAAAAAAAAAAAAAAAAGGCAAAAAAGTTATTTATTTGTGTTTTAAATGAATACAGTTCTAAATATAAAAGTTACCAGCATTTGTTTTCCACTAGTTAGATTTTGTACATACGCGATATATTTTAACAACAAAAATGGCATCTCTGGTTCTCATTACATTAAAATCAAGAAAAGACTTCACATTTTGGCAAAGTAAAAGAATCAGAAGGAAACTAAGCATTTATACATTTACATCTGCAAACACTGTGTCAAATACAAGAATAGAAGTAAGATTTTAAAAAACACTCATGAGAATCAACTAAAGCTTCCTTTATCAACAATGTCAGTGTAATAAATACTAAGGCTTTTTATGGACTCTTCAAATATTTCACTGTAGGAAACTAAACCATGGCATCTGTAGTCTCTGTACTGAGATACTGTATAAACATTCCTGTACAGATAATATTGCCCTTTTTAGAAAAAAAAGCAATATACATTTTACATTAGAGTACAGCATAGGTTTACTATATAAGAGTTTAACATGAGGCAGATTTTATTTTACATTCCCCCTATTGGAACGTATCTAGTTTTCAATTTAATCAGAAAGCAATCTCCCTGGCAATGTAGGGTAATTTATATTTTACCTCTTATCTGTTGCTAATATTACAATAATGAAATTAAATTAATCCTTAACCTCCCTTTGCAATCCTCATTTCTTCATCACAAAGACTGTGTGGCCTGAAGTGTCTGAGTCTCTGCTTCTTCTTCCTACTTGGCATCAAGTTATAAGCCAAAGTGCACTCAAACTGAATGGCAGCAAGTAAGTGGCAGGAGGGGGCACAACCCAGGAGAGATTGCTACAGTCTTTTTGCTATAACCTCATGTATGCACAGAAGGGAAAGAGTATTTTGGCAGTAGAAAGGCAAGCAGTTTCCCTTGAAGTTAAGTCTCTTGCTGTCCATCCCCATAAAAGAGCTTCAATTTTCATGTTCCCAAACTTTGCCAGGCTAAAAAGCAGGTGCTTAATCCTCCAGTGGCAACAAACTGTGCTACCAACCTGGCTTTCACAGTGGTTAGTTCTTATTTCTAAACCAGATGCAGTTTCTTTTAGGAGTTAATTCCCTTCCTAAACAAGGTTTAGCATTTCAGGGGGCTGTTGTTCATTAGAAATTACATCAGTTTCTTCTGCAATACAATCTATGGATTGTATATCATGGGTAGTTGATGTAAGTTGCATATGAAATTTGTCTAGATACTAACATACTTTTAAATATTCCTATAGGAGTGTGTTTGTGGTTACTTGCAACACCACCTTGAATAAACTGGCATTTTTAATAACCATATAAAGAGGCATGATATTTAAAGTGGCCAAAAAGATTCTCGTAAAATTTGCTGAAATGTATTGGGGACTAAATAAGGTTCTACTCTTACAATCTGGAACTACCAGGCTTAGGTACCAATCCAGAAAAAAACTTAATACCACAGACTTCTTGGGGACTTAAGCATGTGCTTAAGTGTTTCTCTGAATAGGGACAGATTTAAGGAGATGCTTAAGCATTATGCTGAATTGGGACCTTAAGCATCTATTTAACTGTCTTCAAGCAATAGCAGTCCCATTACAGTCAATGGACTATTCATGTGCTTAAAGTTATGCATTTTTAATGGTTTTCTGAATTGTGGCCTCGCTAGGGTTGGCAGTCCCACTAAATAAAGCACTGCATCAGTAATTAATATTTGAGGAATCAGACCTTAAGTTGTAAAGGTATGCATATATGTACAAACACAGTTAACTATAAATCTGTAAAGTCTTAGGTCCAGTAAGATGCATGTTTATTGTAATCTGCCACATGTTTCAATCACATTGTTTTCAAAGAGGTACTATATCCTAACAGGGCCACCCAGATGGAGAAAAGGGAGGAGGAGAGGAAAAGGGACTGTTTGCAGGGGGCCCCCTAAACTGAGTGGCATTGTGACCGGGCGCATGGGGTTGCAGTGCCACTCAGATTTGGCACTGTGACCCTGTGTAACAGCTCACAATGCCCAGGGTGGGTAGCCAGCCCCACAGGACAAGAGCCACTGCTACACAGTAAGTGTGGGGTAGGCTCACTCTCCATACCCAACCCCTACAGCCTCCCCTCAGCGTTTCTGCACCTTTTTTTTTTTTGGGGGGGGGGGGGGAGGGAAGGGAAGGGAAGGGGAGACTGCTTCAGATTTTGTCCCAGGCCTCCAAAATCTCTGTGCAGCCCTGTACCCTAAGGAAACAGCACTGAGTTTTCCATTTAATATCCATAAAAACAAGAAAGCTAAATTTACCATATAAACTGAGAGCAACAGCTCCAGAGGTTCATTGTTGCCAAATATATTGTATTTTAAGGGGTTGTTCCATCTTATAAGTTAACATATATAGTAACTATGACAAAGTCCTAGTCTATACTAGGGGCAAAAAAAATCCAGCATGTAATTCACCACTGTTGGAGCTTCACCAGTAGCAACTATAGACAGGGCACAGGCAGGCTTCCCAGTACTCAGCATAGGTATCGACAGGGCTTGGATGTTTATTACTAGTCCCTCTACGACAAGGTGGTAAAAAAGATCTGGGCACTGTCTAAACTAGAGCACAACTGCTGCAGCTACACCAGTGAAGAGAATTACACCCCCAAGTTTTGCCAAAGTTGTATTAATCTAACTGGATAATACTTCAGCACTTGAACTCAGCTAAGAGCAAATCTCTAACCCTATAATCAGTAAAAAGACAACAGATCAATTCAATTCACCCAAAACAAAATGCATGAAAACGTTTTGGAGGCAGTTAAGTAAATATACATCACCTTTATTTAAATATACACACATGTATATTTAATGGATTCTAAAGTAATATTGGCTTCTGTCAAATAAACTTCTGGATAAGATGCAACATTTTAATCAATGTCCTTATGTTCTACTTTGCTACATGGATATGACTTCTAAATATTGAAACTATTTTGTATTGCCAGTTTTCTTTTGAAATGTAACATTCGATATTAAAATCTCCCCATAGAGCTGTAGTATTGGTCATTCACATTCTAAAATGATACCCTCAAACTAAAGTAATTTCCTTATTTTTCACAAATACCAATTATCTAACCCTATGCTCTCTTGTCCACCAACTCTCCTGCACTTTTAAAGCTGCATACTTCCCTATCAACTTTTAATCACACACCAGCTGTTTCACTTACTGTAATATACAATGCAGGGTGCCATCTATTGAAAAATGAATTCACAGACTAGCTAGTAAAAGAACAAGCAGGAGAGATAATGGAGAAAAAGGGGGAAAAAAACAAGTAGTAGAATGGACGCTTCATAGATCCACAGGAATTCTACTTGTAATAAAAAGTTGTTTAATGTCTTGTACTCAGTCCCAACTATAACTGAGAATTTGGAGGAAAATAAAGTACAATAAAAAGGAGTATGTAATTAATAATTCAGGATAAAATTAAAATCTACCACAGCACAAACAATATATTGAAAATATAATCATACACTTTGAACAATGAATCTATGGCAATTAAAAAAATAAAATTATGTAAATCAGCACTACAAATCTCGGATTCGCTGCCAAAAATTTTCAGAAATTAAATTTAAGACTATGGTAGACAGTAGAACGAGGCTGGGTCAGTTTTAATAATACATCTACAGCATCTGAGGATCTCTAGAGCAAGGTAAATGTTATTTTAGCCTCACAGCTCCTCTTTTCCTTATTTTAAAGGCAAAGTTGAGGCACAGAGCAGTTAAGGCAATTTGCCCAAGGTCAAAGGGAATAACTGGAAGAGCTGAGAAGAAAGTGCAAAAATTCTAAATATCAATATCTGCTCTAGCCTTTGGGTAATGCTCCCTCCTACGAGAAAGAGACAAAAAGTGAAATCCTGGCCCTATTAAAGTCAATGGAAGTTTTGCCACTGACTTCAATGGAACCAGGATGTCATCCAAAGGCTCTGATTAAGCAGAGCACTCAATGGGACTCACACACACACACAATTGTTTTGCTGAATTTGGCCAAAGGGCCTTATTTTCAGGGACACCGAGCATCTACAGCTCACGCTGAATTCATCTGGAGTTCTGGACATTCATACTTCTGAAAAAAAAAAAAAATCACACCTCAAGCGTCTACTTAAAAAGTAGATATACATTTGCCTGTATTTCCTTAGGTTTCCATTTATGACTATTTGTGGAAATACATATTTTCCTATTCTACAAGTACTTCTAAAGTATTTTATCCCTTTTAAGTTGTTCTGTGTTTGTCCCTCATTAGATCTAAAGATAATTCCTTCTGGGGAAAAAAAAAAAATCATCTATCTGGTATTTTTTTAAAAATAGCACATGCCCAAATGTTCAGTTGTACATTTTTAAAAAGTATAGAGATGCACACTATTTGATTCTATGGAATAAATACCTGGGTAAAGAGAATTTTTGGATAGTTGTGATTAAAATCAATTTTGCAATGGATACAGAAACAGTTACTTAATATCTTCCTGAAGTGAAATTTGTGCAAACATCTATATTCTTAAATCTAATTTAAATCCCTCCATTATTTCACTGAAAATGTAGTTAATGTACACAAATTTAGTGTCAGAAAGCAGATCTACATAAATGTCAAATGTTCACCATAAAAATGGTGTGATTCATATAGGTTTCATTCCTGCCTGAAAGACCTTTGCACGGCACTTGTTTAAATGAAATATTAACTTTTAAAATATACAATATCAATATAAAGATACCTGCTGAGGTCCTCTGACAGCCCTCCCAGTGGCCTCTGAAGAGGGAAAATTTAATTCAATGGCATCTTGATTTGTGTACGGATATACAAGTTTCGTACCAATGTCTGCTGTTTTCAAACATGGTGTTTTGTCCTGAGTATTCTGTTTGAGCATGGTTGTATGGCTTGGGGGTTTTGTTTTGTCAAGTGTAGTTAGGTTTTGCATAGTTATGGGGTCAACTCCATGAGTTTCAAATGGGTTACATTCCAATTTACTCCAGTTCATAGTATGGTCTTCATGCTTCATGTTAAAATGATGATCTTGAAGTATATTTTCAGCTATTGCAGTACAAGGAACTGTTGGTTTATCTGGAGTGCTCTGTAAGAAAGTAGAGTCATTGTCTGTAGGTGGAAACTTGACATTCAATTTAGAAAGTGATTCTACAGAGTTGTCTTCCTCATCTTGGCCCACTCCTCTTGGTGTGATAGATGTTGTGCATGATACACCTCTATTTATATCTGGTTTAACCTGAGGTTTAAAAAGTTCTTCTGCTTGTTCATCAGTTTTATCAGTACACTGAATAGGCATGGAAAATGGAATTTCTGTAAAGGGGGGAAAAAGGAAATTGTCAGACGCCATCTATGGAAATATTTCAAAGTAATTGTTAAAGCACAGATGTGTGGATCAGTTATTTTTCTTGATTCTCTTTCTTGATTTTTTTAGAATATTTTCCTGAAGCCAATAATTTGAGGGATGCTCCCCCTATCATCCCATTAAAGAAGGATAGCCTCAGGGCAAAAAAACCAGAACGTGAAATAAGAGCTTGATTAATTTATTCTAACAATTCTATCCCTCTTAGATTGCCCCATATTCTCAACACACACTCACGTACATTTACTACAGTGTTCTGGCAGCTGTTGCAACTCAAGATATTGTTTTACGGAGTGCCAACAGTGTGCTAGGCACTGTAGTCCCAAAGTATTTGAAGTGAATAGACCTTCACAGTAGGGATGGTCTTCCTCTGTGTTTGAGAGCTCTCAGTGCATTCGAGAACTACAAATAATAATCTACATATTACTTCTAATCAAGTTGGGGAATAGTTTTACTATATATTTCATGTATGCAAAGTCCTCCTGAAATCGCTCCAATCTATGGTGATAGACGCCATATAAATTCACAGGCAGAAACCGGCATGGTAAGTCTACTGCTTTCTATGCTGCAGATATATATTTTTTAAAATTATAGGGTAAATTTGCCCCTTCTAAAACTACGTATAGTCATGTTGGTCCCAGGATATGAGAGACACAAGTTTGGTGAGGTAATATCTTTCTATTGGGCCAACTTCTGCTTTTCAGACCCACAGCTCATCTTCAGGTCTGGGGAAGAGCTCAGTGTGGTCAAAAGTTCATCTCTCTCACCAACAGAAGTTGGGCCAATAAAAGATATTACCTCACCCAACTTGTCTCTTCCTGAATGAGGCAGAGAATCTTAATGCAAAAAGGGGACACAGTATTGTTTATATAGAATAAACAATACACAATAATAATGTACTGTCAAAAAACCCCTCAGAAATCAATTTCACAGGCATCTATTAATTAACTGGAAGCAGCTTGACAGATACCCAGAACTTTGGAATATCAGGTCCCTTATTTACGTTTTAAAATATGGATTTAGGAGCATAACTTTAGACTCTTTCAGTATTTTTTTCAGCATTTGATGTCCAGGTTTAGCTGAAGTAGATACTTGTACATATTGATTTCAGCTGAGTAGAGCAATAAGTGGGTACCATTAAAATTTTATCTTTTTAATTGTTATCTATGAGAAATTATCACAAGTATGGTTACCGTTTAACAGTTAGACAGTGAATACAAGTTTTAAGGGAGTCCAGTGTACTACTTATTAGGACTGGAAGTCACGTTATTAATAAATATATCTCACAGTCTTGATCAGCACTTCATTGTACTTGCCTCAAGAAAAGACAAAACATCAACTTTGGAATAACTTGCTGAGTGCCCCAAATCAGACATAAGAGGGGCACATTTGGCACATAAATAAAAGATCAACTTTCATGTACCCTTTCTCCCCCTTGAAGTCATGGACCACTAGCTCTTATTTCATATGAAGTTGTAACATCTAGTTTGTCAATATGTATTGGAGACATCTGCAGGGAGCTGGAAGAGTAAAGTAAATTTTTTTTTTGTGAGGGCTTGAAAAGCAGTCTATAAAACCCTATCGGGACCTGATCCTGCTGTCTTATAGTATGCAAAAGCTAATGAAACTACTTCAAGTATTATGTACTGTGTCCAGTATAAGTGTTAGCAGGATCAGGCTCATAGGACCTAGTCCAGTTCTCGCTGAAGTCAGTTTTTCCACTGATTTTGGTGAGAGTTGGACCTTTAGTCTGTATAATAAATAACTAACTAAATAAATTAAAAAAGAAAAAAAAAAAGGGCGTTTCAAGTCTGCACAAGGCACTTTGTCTTAAAGTCCTCTACCTCTCCACATGCCAGCAGCCTTCTTTGACAAACGTGAGGCTAGAAATATTCATAACAGGCATTTTTATAAACAGAGCTAAATAAAAAACAAAAAGTGCCGTCACTCAGAGCATGCTGGGGCATCAGACTGAGTGAGAGCCAATGATCTACTTCAAGGGACAAAAAAAGAAGTCTCTTACATGGTGACTGCCTCTTACACATGTAATTTGGAATGTTCCTCATACAATTCCAAAACTCATGGTGCATTTTCTTAGTGAACTGCAGAGCACCATGTGAGCAGACTTGAAAGAAGCAGATGGTAAATAGTGGAAGTACTTTCAATGTATGTGTAATTTACAGTATTTTCAAATATAAAGCAAAGCTTTCAAACAGTTGAATCACAATAAGAGCTAAAGGAAGATGTTACCATTTACAGGTTCTCTCTTTATGTTAAGTTTACTGAGTTGGTCTGTTTGCTTTCTTGCTAGTGTGCATATTCGATGACATTCTTCCTTCATCTCCTGGAAAACCATCTCTAGATCTTCCCTAAAAGTTCAATATTTTAAATCAAAAAGTGTCAGTGGGTTCAGCTCTTTCATGACCTTGAATTAAAAAAAAATATATATATTCCACAACTGTAAGCCAGAGATAGTGTTGACCACCAGAACCATTTAGCTGGTAGTCTTCTCCTTAAGGTGTGTGTGCGCACACACACACTCCTTTGCAAAAGCAAATGGAAGGGAAGAAAGTAGTCAAACATGATGAAATATGTAGCTGTTTGGTCATATCACATGCATAGGCCCCCTGCATGGAAGTGATGGAATGGAGAAAAAAACCTTTATAGGCCAGGGATTCAAAGGAAATGTGAGCCACAGACCTTTCATGTTTCACTGAGTTCCCTCCAGCATTGGCAGTACAACACATCCTTGGCAATTATAGTGCTTCTGTGTTCATGCGAGGGCCAGTCCAGAGAAATTAGCTAATGCTGTTGTGAACATACATTATTTCCCATTTTTGCTGTGGACTTTTTGCATAGCATATTTCCTTTCTTGCATGGACTGAGCAGCTGCTCCCTGGCTCCCTCCTCTCCTTGCTTATGTGACATTTTTGCAGCGGGCTGGAGAACTCCTCACTTAGGCCACGTCTACATTGGCAATTGAACGACAAAACTTGTGTCTTTCAGAGGTGTTTAAAAACAAAACAAAAAACCACACACCCTTGAAAGACAAAAAAGTTTTGTGGGTGACAAGCGCCAGTGTGAACAACGCTTTGTCGGCAGGAGCACTCTCCTGCGGACAATGCTAACGCTGCTCATTGCGGGTGGAAGTTTTTTGTCAGCAGGAGAACCAACAAACAGCGGCTACACAGCACGACTTTTAGCGGCATGGCTGTAGCAACACAGCCATGCCACTAAAGTTGTGTAGTGTAGACATGGTGTCTGTTGCCATTCCCTTCTGCACAACCCACATCCTAGCTTTTTTCTCTTGCTTTTTTTCCCCCTCAGGGCCTTTCACAGGTTCCTAAATGGCTGTCAAATACTTAGTAAAATCACGCTAAGAACGGAAAACATAGCTCTTCATACAAGGGCAGTTTTTGGCTTCTTGAAAAACATGGCATATTACATTATTCTGCTTACTTATGCATCACAAATACTTGAATTGAGGCACATGAGACCACGCAGACTAATGAAGCATAAGTTCCTAGATCTTGCAAAAAGGACTTTTAGTTAAAGGTGAACTGAAGATTTGAGGTGGAGTAGAGGAGAGACACAGAGCGTTAGTGTTTTATTTTGCTTCTTTATGCCGCAGGGTTTTTTTGTTGCTTTTATCAAAAGGTTTTTCTTTGTGAGTTTTTATTCACCCTGTTGCAGTTTGGACTATTAAGTGCTGCCTTCCTTATTTTGCTGGAGGTGTCCCTTGGAGGACACAGAGATGTGGATTAGGAACTCACTCAGAAGAATGAGGACAGCTGGTGAGTGGTTTTAGTATGCATTCCAACTGTTTCTCAGGTGTTTCAGTTCGTTAGTAGTTAAACACCCCAAACTCCACTCAAAGCTTTAAATAGTCTGATACCACAGATATTTTATTCAGTCAGTCAGATTTCACTTGCTTCTCTCTGATGCCATGTCATAATCCTGCAAATTCTTCAGTCATGCATAGCCTGGAGAGAAGAAGAACTGGGCATACGAGAGCTGAATTTTAATGTAAAGAACATGTGCTCAGGTGGGAGGGGGAGAAAAGGGGGAATAATTTAAAAAAACAAAAAAACTAGACACTTCAAATAAGATCTAGAAAAAAAAATAAAGTAGCAAAAAGCACAATGCCATTTTTTTCACCCCATGTGACACCTTTAAGAATCTCCTTCTAAATGATCCTTCAGCAAAAGTTGGTAAAAACCTGCCTTAGGGTCTGCACTTTTCACAGGAGAATATTACTAAGGCTCTGGTCAACCCCCTTCACCATAAAACATGCAGAAGGGCAATACTCACTCATTAAATACAGCAAGGTTCAGTGTCATACACCTCTATGATGCCCTACATTTGATTATTCAGGGATCACAAGGCCTCCTTTGCATTGTGGGCAGTGACTCCATAGCTAAACCTGGCCCCAAACACTCAGATTTGGAAACATAAAGTTGAAGGATTAGTCCCTTGTGCAATCTGTTGAGCCCTCTCCTGGCAGCACTGCCCTCCTATGCTGCACTAGTTATTCCAGCATGGCTGCACGATCGCCTCAAAAGGAGTTAAGGCTGATACAATAACCAGCATTAACATCCATAGCTATTTCCCATGGAGCTTAAACTCCTGCTGCATCACGTGGTTGTTTTTTCTTCCTCCTGATATATCCCTGAATATCCACAGAACACCAGCTATGCATCCACATGCCACACAGGCTCTGCTCCCCTCCCTACGCTGCTTCTGGGCCCTTTTCTGTTCTTTCTGTATTGTGAAAAGGGAGGGAAGCAGCTGACCTTATTACTTTTTAGCAAATGTGAACATTGTTTACAAAAATGCTGCAAAATTATTTACCTTTCATGCACAGTTAAAATACCAGGGATCCCTGGAGATAAATCCTGTCTAGCTGGAGCAATCTTCGTATGTTTAATCTTAAAGTAAAACATGGGATTAGGGATCTTGTTTTGGTGTACGAATTTCGATTCTTACATTTACATGGATTTAACACAAAGGTAGATTAACAAATGTCTCAACATTCTTCAACAATCAGCAGAACCAACTAATCTTACGTGTATCCCAAGAAGCCATTTAGAAAACAAATGTACAAGAAATCTCATGTTTCATTCTTTGATTTTAAAATCCCTTCTAGTACAAATTTGGTAATGCCACTATTTTGCCCTTATACAGAGGTTTTCATATGAGACCACAGGCGCCGACTCTGTGGGTGCTCAGGGCTGGAGCACCCACGGGGAAAAATTAGAGGATGCTCTGCACCCACCGGCAGCCAAGCTCCCCTCCTCCTTTCCCCCGGAGCATGCCCCATCGCTGCTCCTCCACCTACCTCCCAGTGTTTCCTGCCCAGCTGCCAAACAGCTGTTTGGCAGTGTTAGCAAACTCCAGGCTGGGGGGAGGAGGCAGGGCCGAAGCCAGGATTTGGGCAAGGGGTTGGAATAGGGGCGGGGGGGTCAAGTACCCGCAGAAAAGAGCGGAAGTCAGCGCCTATGTTTGAGGCTCTCATAGGACTTTAATATGTGGGTAAGCATTATCCTCCTCTTTATAGGTAGGGAAGCTAATGCACAGAAGTTGTATTGTATTACAATTCAGTTTTAATCATGTATCAGATCATAGGCTCATTTCTAAGGAACTGATGTATTTTAAATTCCAAAAATCAATTGTCTCTAAAATTTTCAACAAGCAGATTAAAGGCTGATAAATTATCTATCATGCTTTTAAACAAGTTGTTACCTTTGACTACCACCTTGTGGATTACACTAGTATTACATGGACTGTAAATTGTTCACTAAATATTGGCTACCCCAGTGGTTTTCAACCTTTTCTCAGTTGTGGACCCCTAAAATATTGCGAATGGAAGTGCAGACTCTTTTGGAAATCTTAGACATAGTCTACAGTCCAGCAGGGGTCTGTGGATCACAGGTTGAAAACCACTGCTCTACCCTGGATGTTTTTCCTGGTAAGTGAAACTCCAAATCTGACCAAAAAAGAGTGGGATAAAAATGGAAGACTGAAGCTAGATATAATATGCAATTTGAGTCTGAACGGTAAAGACCAACTACAATACAGCTATGTAATTTTTCTCCAGCAATATAATAATATTTAATTGTATAACCATTTAAAATAAAAATATGAAGAATAATTAAGGTACACAAAATAAGATTCAAGTATTTTATGGCTTAACTGAAGGAACATTACAGCTAGTGTTACTGTATATATTTTAACAATTTTCTTAGCAACTTACATACAGTTGTAATCTAAAATCTGTTAACCAGAGTAATTTGTATAAACAAAATCTTAAATAAGCATAATTATTTGCAAAGGTGTGGTGTCTCATTTTATTTACTTACCTCCATTTCATATATTGGCATATTTATGCAATCCTGTGCTTCACTTTTTTCTTTTAATCTGTTTTTTAGAAACCTTATTTCTTCTTCTTTAATGGCAATAATAGATACAAGTTTATTTTCCTTTAGAGTGTTTTCTTCCTCAGTTTGCTTCAATTTAATGCCCTCTGTTTCCAATTGTTCCTAAAAATAGCACAATTGGTTAATATTTCCAGAATAGGAAGAATATCATTATGCAACAGCCTGGGATATACTACATTAAGTCTTGGCAACCTAAATGAAATGAGTCTTATCTACTCACTAATGTCAATTTGCGTTGAAATAATTAAAGACCATTTAGTGCTATATACAGATATGTCTGATCATGGACAATTACTCAAAACAATTGTGTGCTGTTTTGAGCTTATAAAAGCCAAGCCAGCAGATTTCACATTAGTGTTTTAAGAAAAGTGGAAGACATGGTCTTACTTCATTTATACACACTGTGTGCAGTAACATTTAGTTTCATAGCATGCTAAACATTGAGTTACAGCAATTTTAAAGAAGGTGACAAAGTCTTCAGAGTTAATTTCTGGAGCAGTTAGAAATGTAGCTCTATCACTTAGGTGATTTAGATTTCCAAAAGACCCAAGCTGCATGCAATGCTGAAAAGATAAGGAATTAGACATTTTAAGTGTAGGCCCTATCCCAAATATTCAACCAGAATTTTGTAGAAATTAAATATGTACAGAGAAAAATCTATCAGGACACCAAAAGGGAAGACTTAGGTTGGTTTTTTTTTTTTTTAAATGTGTAAGTAGGCAATCCTTGAATTATTTCTCAGTAAAAGAATATATGGCTAGCGACACAGAGATGCAGTTACAACAGCTAAAAAGCTGTCTTTCCTTGAAAGTGGTGGAAATGTCTATACCCAAAGTTTCTATACTAATGGAAGCACGGGATTTCTAGAAACTTTGAAGAGGACAATAGAAGCACTAATGACCATTATCCAGTTACATGAATAAACACATTTAAAAAGGGGGAGTAAGAGGGAATTTGGGCAGTTATTTTTGGAGGGATTCAGGCAGCACTGTGGCAGTCAAATAAGAAAAGGCAAATTATGGAAGAGAACTATTTGAATATGGATGACTGAACTGTATTTTTAAAATGCCACAATGCAAACAGGAGACAGACATTCACTTGGTTCAAAATTATATTTGTCCAAAAGCAACCAAATACACCACAAATATTCTGCTCTTATCATTTTGAAATTGGATACAAAAGTCTTTCTCTGAAACAAATTTCAAATTGCTTTGCAAGTTATCCAAATAACAAAGTAATTCAGGTGTTTCATTCCCGAGACTTATTTTCCCACTAAAATTAAATGTTTGTTTGTTTATAAGTGTATTGATCTAACTGATCAAAATAGTTAAATAGAAACACTGTGACTTAGACGCAGGGCTGGAAAAGTCACATGCAATGTCAAGATAAATAATGTGCCAAAATGCAAGTCACACCATCTGGAAAAATAATTATTTTAAAAACAAGGTCAGTGGGAAGGCAGATAAAGAATGCTCAAGGGATGAGCCATATTAAGCCAGGTACCTGCCTCCAACAGGATAAAACTTAAGTCACTGAGTAAAGAATTAGGCCCAAGGTATACCCTGTTCACCAAAACAAAATAAACAAAAAAACCAACTCCTCCCTTCCCCCACCATGTTTTATGAAGCCTGTACATGCAAATACAATGAACTCAAAGTATAATGTATACATGGGATGGGGGGCAGATGGAGGCAATGGAGAAGGAGCCAGCCCCAGGTGTGGTGATACAAGGAGGGGAGTGTATTCAGATAATCCATTAGCAGAATCCCAAAGAGGCTGCCGTAAGAGTCAAAAATATAGACACATTCTGGGATGAAATTTAAAGAAGACATGTTTCTATATTTAAATTTCACAATTTAAGCCAGTTAACCAAGAGTCAGTGCTCCAGGTCAGCTCATCCCGCCCCGCAAATTACCTAGTCCATAGTTGGCCTTCCCTTGCCTCAAGGAGCCACACAGTCAGCTTCTTCCACTCACTGAGTGGTCAAAACAGTCTTTAAAATGGGTTCTCTCCACCGGAGGGAAACCCCTCATCTCCCTGGCTAGCTGAAGTCCTAGCAAACCCAGTTCCTCTCAGTTGGCAGGACAACCCATTTCTAAAGCCATCCTCATATATCTATATATGCTGTTACCTTCCCGATTATTTCCTACAGCTGGAGGACCCTACTTTCAGGTTTGATGCTTCTGCCAGGTACTGTGGGACAGATTTTAGTACCTGTTTCCAGGACAGGCCATTAACCCCTTTCTGTCCTTGTCCAGATTAGGATCTATATACCCCATTACAGGGAGTAGAAAGAGGTCTAGTATCCAAGGAGTCCAAGGAATGGGATGAAGAGAAAAGATGCAGCAAGAGAAGGGTTAGTCTTGACGGGACATGAATACTAGGAAGGAAGAGATTTTTGTACTCAGTTCTGAAATGGATAGGAAGTCTGAAGATTTCAGACTCAAGGTCATGTGTTCCCAACTTCCAGAGAGGGATGAGATTGTTCAAAATATGACAGCTAAATCTTAATTTGACTTAGGAGGGACTTAGGGAAAGCAAAAGGAAATAATCACAAAAGTGAGAGGAGTAGAAGGCACAAAAAGTTTCTGTAGTCAAGGTAATATTTGATGTGGATCAGGTTAGGAGGGGATAAACATTTAGTGAGTTGGGAAGCAAGTAAAAACTTTGCTGAAGTTTAAGACACAGGTTCCTGACCATTTGGGTGAGGTGGTGGTGTTTTTGGATTAAGATATTCTTACCAGTTTTGAATGTGCTGAAGTTGAAGGAAGTTATGGTGGAGCCAGGAGTTGCATAAGGTTGAAGTACTTAGAGAGTGAGGAAAGGGCTGTAAGAGTAAAGGTTATAAAGCATAAGGAGGTCTGAAAAACATTACACAGTAAAGTTAAGAATAAAAATGTAACAATTGTAAAGCAAGGTTAAGCATGAAATGTATTAAGTACATACATTAGAAACAGGCAAATGTACACCACCACTTAGCTCATGGCTCCTTCAGTCCCTGCACACAGCTCTTGCAGAGTCTAAATAGGATTGTGCTCTTTTTACTCTGGCCAAAAGTCAGGCAAATCAAGAGGAGCACAGATTACAGGAGAGCCCCCTGAAACACAGGGCAAAGACCAGAAGCAGTGTGGGAGTTGCTATGGTCTTCCTCTAGACCGAGGACAAAGGCAATGGGGCATAAGGAAGGCAGAGAGAAGAGAAATTCAGTGGGAGAGTCACTACATACCAGCACAACAGCCTGTCTGTGTACTAAAACGAGCATCATGTTGTTGTGAAGAAGCTATTTCATCACATACTGATGAAAGTCGGCATCACGGTGCGCGGTCATGACATTACAGCAGGATACGTTTTGGGTCTCTGACTATTTGGTTATCCATCCAAGTCGTTATATTGCCTTTTCCATATCTTACAGACACTATAACAGTGGCAATTCAACCTTTAAGAACTAGAGTCACCAAGACTGATTGGGTCTGGGTGGCTTCAACATCAATACGATAACTCTCCCAGATTAGTTTATGAACTCATGATATATTTCATATATCTTATATCTCATGATCCCATGACAGCTATGGGACTGTCTAGATGGTACCTAGCTCAATTAACATATCTGGCCATGTTCTGGATCTTATGTACTGGGATTAGCAACAGGGATAGAAATTATACCTTTGTCATGGAGCTCTCCATTATGACACATCTTTCCTGTCAGGGCATGGCAACCTATTTTAATGGTCTGTCCTAGGAAGCTAATGGAACAGGTAAAATTTCAGATGGCTCTAAGGAAGAATGCTGGTCAGCTGACAAACTGCTATCAATGACCTTATGGAACATTAACCATCTTTTGTCTGACTATTGATAAGTTTACCAATAAGTGTCCCATTCAGCTTCAGAGGTCACCTGACTAATTCTGCTTTTCATCACTCCAGTGGTGCACAAAAGGAGGCTTAAAGCTGTCTCAGACAGGCAGGTGCAGGAGAGTCTGCAGCTGGTATAAACCCAGCATATCAGCTATCCATTAGCTGCTCCCTCATCTCAGAGGTAGGTGGAATGGAGGAGGTATAATGGGGTGGGAGGCTGGAACACACAGCACTCCACAGGACTGCCCCAGCTAGCATTTCTTAGAGTAGCCTCTCAGGCTGCTTTAAGTTACATGGGGTGAGGGAGAGGGGCATTTCAGCCCCAGGATCAGGGGCACAGAATGGTGACTTATAGCACAATCCTTACCACTCTGCTTATGCTCTGAACAGCTCAGAACCTAGACCACAAAGTAACTTATTGCAGGATAAAATTATTTTTGAGATTGATGCCCTGGCAGTGCCTCAGGTGTAGAAGCATTTCTTCCCCTCTGCTATAGCATCTAAAGTCTTGGAATATTTCTGGGAGGAATGTGAAGAGTATGGTAAATATGGATGTTTTGTCTTGGTTGTGGAGTCAAGTATTCATGCTTCACAGATAAATTTACTCTGATTCACATGGCACTGTTTGCCTTTGTGGGGAGAGCTGTGTTTAGGGGAGAGAAATGCAAGGTCTTCTTTGCTTGGGTTTCATGTAGTTTTGCCTACAAAGGTCATGGCTATCCTGGGGAGGTTTGGGCTATGACATGAAAAGTGGACCCATGTCCTTCCTAGTTGATAAGATCTAACTGGGAAATACTCAAGACCATTCTGGAATGGAATGGGATATTGACCCCTTGGTCTCCTGAAGGGAAGCATTGACAAATAACTCCTAGTCCCTTTGATCATTCTTTACTGTCTCTGGGTCCTCATAATTATGCCAGTTATTACCCTCTCTAATCTCCTTTTCTGAGGGAAGATTGTTGAGAAGGCTGTGGCGAGGCAGTTCTGGATATAAAGGAGTCCACAGATTTCCATGACTTCATTTTGGTTTTAGCTTGGGTATGGTATAGAGAGACTGCACTAGTCTCTTTGGTCAGTCCCCTTCTGGGATATATGAAGATCATATCAACGATCGTTCTTTCAGACCTAGGAACTAAAAATACAAGTACTTAATGGTGAAAGGCTGACTATGAGGTATAGCTCACACATCTGCAGATTCCAACAGAGAAGACAACGTTTCTCTTGAGAGGCTATGGTTTTTCCTCTGCAAGAGGATCCAGAGGGATATGTTGAGCAATGCTCATATGTCCCAAGGGCACACTCAGGTATGGTTGTATAGGAATTATTCTGTCACCCCTCTTGATCAATGTATAAGAATGCCAATCTGGGAAATCTGTTTGGGTTACAATGTCAACAGATTGCAGATGAAAGAGCCGTGTTCTCAACAAGGGGTACAAGTACCCCGGGGGTACACAGAGGTCTTCCAGGGGGTACATTAATTCATTTAGATATTGGACTAGTTTTATAACAGGCTACATAAAAAGCACTAGCGAAGTCCGTACTAATTAAAATTTCATACAGATAGCTTTATACTGCTCTAAATACTATACACTGAAATGTAAGTACAATATTTATATTCCAATGGATTTATTTTATAATTATATGGTAAAAGTGAGAAAGCAAGCAATTTTTCAACAACAGTGTGCTGTGACACTTTTTATTTGTATGTCTGATTGTGTAAGCAAACACACCTCACTTGAAGGCTGATTTGAAGGCATGAGACAAAGATCAGACTCCTGAAAGGGATACAGTAATCTGGAAAGGTTGAGAATCACTACTAGCCCTGGATAGTGCAACTGTCTATCTCTGAACATTTAAGCAAACATTTTGAACCGCTAGAAATCAGGGATTGATCCTGTACCCATTAAAGTCAATAACAACATTTCCATCAACTTCAGTGGGTACAGGATTGAGCCAAGAGAAAGATTCCAGTAGACCCAGGTGAAGACAATTTGCGTATTTAAGTGAAGTTCTAGGGAAGACCCGGGTAATTACATAACTGGGGAATGTTCTAAAACAGGGGTTCTCAAACTTCATTGCACTGTGACCCCTTTCTGACAACAAAAATTATGCTAGGACTGCAGGAGTGGAGGACCAAAGCCTGAGCCTGCCTAAGCCCCGTCACCCTGGGGGAAAAAGCGGTGGCAAAGCCAAGCCCCACCTCCCCAGGCCAGGAGACCAAAGCCCAAGACCTCAGCCCCAGGCAGGGGGCCTGTAACCTGAGCCCTACCGCCCAGGGCTGAAGCTTTAGGGCTTGGGCTTTGGCCCTAGGCCCCAGCAAGTCTAAGCCAGCCCTGGCGACCTCATTAAAACAGGATTGTGACCCACTTTGGGGTCCTGACCCACAGTTTCAGATCCACGATAAATCTAAACACTAACTAGAGACAGAATGAGGGGACACAAACTATTTTTAATTTAAATGCCACCACCATGGATTTACCCATACTGAATTTATACAGCTAGTGAATGAGACCGTTTTGCTAGGGATGTAGCAGAAAGGAGTTCATGTGGTGGAGGACAATGGCTGTGGATATAGTTTACCTGGTTTTTGGGGAAAAAATTTTGATAGGACATTTAAAAAAAACAAAAAAACCAAAAAACTGAAGTGAACTACCATACTTGGGTTGATGAAAAATCGGTTCTTCTACTGAAGACAGCGTTTACAAGAGAAAGCAATTTAGATTGGGCAGGGTGAAAAATGCAATACTAGGAGGATCAGTTTTGTTCAATATATACCAAAGATCCACATTAAGTAAGCGATTAAATTTACAACGGATACACCTCTTACTCATGCACATTTTTCTGTAAATCAGAGAGATACCTGAATAGTCTAGGAGCAGGTACCGATAGGTAGTTTGTGCCTCAAAAAGAAAGACAGTCTTGTGGTTAAGACACTGGACTAGAATTCAGAAGATCAAAGATCAGAAGATCATTTCCCAGCTCTGCCACAGACTTCCCATGACAGTGTAAGTACATCATATAATCTCGGTGTCTCAGGTCCTTATCTGAGAAATTGGGATAATTCAGCTTCCTTTCTCCCACTCCTTTTCGGTCTTATTTAGATAGATTGTAAGATCCTCGAGGTAGGGGCTGTCTCTTAATATTTGTACAATATAGATTACAATGAGACTTCAATCATGGTTGGACCTCTAGGCTCTACCAGAATACACATAATAATAATGAAATTCAATACAGAAAAATGGAAAGACCTGCAAAGATGTTTTGACAAGGAGTTAACTCTCCAACTAAATTCTACTCTCATTTTCTAATTAAATACAAAGAACTACCAAGGAAATTATATTGTGGGGTTACAAGTGCTAACCCAGAGGCGGAGACCATATGAGGAGGAGATTCTTGTATGCTCCTTTCATTCTAAAATGTCCTAGTAACAATAAACTGAAAATGCTTATTTAAAAAAATAAATAAAATCTTAAAATTAGATTCCTACAAGATAATTAGCAACTGTCACTAATCCGATAAAATGATTTTCAAAACAACACCTCTGATTAAAATGTGCTTAGTTCACCAAAATGCAGGATCACTTTGCCCATAGCTCAGATTTAGCAAACAAATCCCCAAATTAAACTTTTTTAGTCTGAGCTTTTGGTTTTACAAGGTTTATTAAGACAACACTGTGGGGTCATGCTCAGACTGATAATTCAGCCTTATGGGATGTGCAAGCCCCAGAAAACGCAGCAGGGAAAGGATCAGCTTGATGCACAAGGTCTGCTCTGGGTGTGGGAGCCTCATGTAAATCACTTCCTCCCTCCTGAATGCTGCTGTTCTATTCTCATCCCTGCCAACCTCAGTAGGTCTGTGATGAAAACCCTTGTGTGGCTTCAGCCAGCAGCGGGTAGGGGAAAGGAATATATCCAGCCAGTTTTCACAGCAAGTCACTTCTCACCCCAATCACTTGCTGCCGCGCAGACTTGCCAAGTCCCCATCCTCACCCCGATGACTGCATTGTGACAGATTCTCATTACAGAAAAGGGGAGCTCCTTCTTGACTGTCACATACGTGAGGTGAAGAAATAAGTGAGCAGACATGTTCCCCCACCCCTTATTTTTCCCCCGAGTCAACATTATTCCCATGATCGACCCTGCCAAACAGCAACAGAGCTGGGAAAAGTGAAGCCTTATCCTCAACTGGTGGAAATCAGCACAGCTCAACCAACTTTGGTAGAGCTATGATAATTGACATCAGCTGAGGATCAAGTCCATAAGACCCTGGAAAGGGAGCAGTTCTGGGCATCTCTGAAAGCTCATTTCTCCATTAGAGCTTAAAAGCATAAATATAATAATCCCGTTAAAGACAATCAGGCTAGTGTACCTTTAAAAGTTTCTCTCTTTGCATTGCTAGTTTGAGTTTTTCATGGAGCTGATCAAAAGTTAGATTAGGGGAGGTGTCATTTCTCCATGCTTCACTATCTTCAGACACTAGAATGCGGCCATGTGCGCTACCTGTAAAATAAAAACAGCTCTCTGAGCAACACTATTTTTTTCCACCCACCAACCACGTTAGGATTTTTTTTTTTAAATGCATCATATGAATTTGGTATTTTCACTGGGCCAAGTATCACTGCAGATACATATTAAGTTGATTTTAGTTTCCTTTATTGGACCTAGTATTAATCCAACAGAGGCCCAATTCTGCCCTCAAATCTCAGACGGATGAGCAAATCCAACAATAAACACATATTCTTGAAAATAAAGCCATCAGCTTTGCTGGCATTTGTGAAAAGGAAAAGCATTAGACTAGTGTGAATAAATAAAATATTCACAAGAGTGCTTTTACTGAAAGAGTTTTAATGGCCATTTTGCAAACTTTATTTCCATCCTGTGTAGAATTGATTCAGAGAATTAAGAATGTTCACTGACCATTTGAACAGAAAGAGAAACTCCTGTTTATAAAGCTTAAGTAACCCAATAAGTTAACAAAAGAGTGCCATGTAACTTAGCTGACCCGTCACACAACATAAAAAGTGAACACCTATTGTACCCAGTTCTAGAAAAAACTATAGGCTAAAACTTGTTCACACAAATTATTCAAACAATTGTAATAAATATTCATAAAAATAAATCATATCCTGTTTGCAGATAATTTGTTACTACAATTAACAACTCTACTCACCTAAAGTCCATTGGCTTCAATGTGAACAAGCTGTACATTTTTAAAAAAAAAAATCTTCAGTTTCTTCTTGAAGAACAAACAAAAAGGTTTCCAAAGATTTTTCATTTTATAAACAAGATTTGAAAATGCAAAAGTATGTTAAGACTATTTCCGTGTGAACTTGATGATCACTTTAGATAAGCTATTACCAGCAGGACAGTGGGGTGGGAGAGGGTATTGTTTCATGGTCTCTGTGTGTATATAATGTCTACTGCAGTTTCCACGGTATGCATCCGATGAAGTGAGCTGTAGCTCACGAAAGCTCATGCTCAAATAAATTGGTTAGTCTCTAAGGTGCCACAAGTACTCCTTTTCTGTGTGAACAGAAGTAGTTATTTCCCTTAAGCATAGCATTACCGCAGAGTCCTTTTGTGGATACATATTGTAGAATCTGAAGCAATACACAAGTCAAAACTATTCTGCAGTACAATACATGATTAAAGGAAAGACATATAAAGCACACAAATTAGAGTACGTACCTTTGTTAGCATTCACAGGAGCCAACTGTGATTTAAGTTTTGTAATCGTACTTTTCTGAAACGCTATCTGTTCCTGCTGTTCAGATATTTGCTGCTTATAGCTATCTATCTGAAAATACAATAATTTAATTAGCATTAGTCTTATTTTGTTTTGATTAAAGGCTTCAATTTTAGCAGATACAGTTTATCAGCTTTCTTTTTGGGATGCCTGCGGCTGCAATTTGTGCACAGAAACGTGACAGTTTTCACCTGTGACACGTCTAATTTTAAGTCTGTACTGATTGGAAAAAGGTAAACTACTAGATAAAACAAGATTGCTGTAACTCTTGGTTAACAGTGATGGTAGTAAATGTCAGGATAACGTTTATACGGGAGGCAATTTTCAGTCATAACCATAAATTAAAATGTGTTTTAAAATTAGGATTTGGATATTTATTTATTCTTTCACAGAATCTGTTAGTTACCCCAGTTATATCTATATAGGACTCTATTAATTTAACTTTTCAGGAAATAAATCTAAATGTCTAAGTAAAGATATTAGTTTTTTCAAACTTAATTTGAAACAGTATTATAGTTCCACTCCCCATACCTGATGTTTGCTGTTTAACTAAAAAAAAACAAACAAACCAGGAATAAATATACATGTCTATATTTAATACATCAAACTGCGTGTCTTTGCTAACTTTGCCTTCCAAGGCTCCTGGAAGAGGGATGGGGAGAAGGCCCAACTAGCAAAGAAAAGAATAGCTGCTCAGTGTTATTCTTCATCCAACTTTGCCTGATCTTTTCCCCTAGCTTGACCTGCCCTGTTAGAACCTAGAAGGCCACGGAGCTACTCCAGGTAGATGAATATTGGCCAGCCAGTTAACTGAACAACAATCAGCTACCATTCAGGTAGCTGAACAACAAGAATATTAAAATATATACATGATGACACTAGCCCATTCTTGATGGCACAACACTAATAGTGCTGAAGTTATGGGAGAAAACTTGTGAAATTCTAAGAAGAAAGTTTTAGGAGGATTATTTGAATTTTTACTGAAAAAATGATACACATTACTCTACAAAGAGTGGGGGCAAGATTTGTTTAATGAGTTACTTCACTGTTATTGTACTTCATGTTATTGTACTACTGTATTGGAAGCCTCACAGAGTTAAGAGGACTTACTGAAAAGTCGCACTTGTCCATACATCAAGAATAAACCTACAATCTGACTAAAGGTTACTCTGAAAGGCCAAGTAATTGTTGCAGTGAGAGCGTTAAAAAAAAAAAAAAAAAAAAAGAGATCATAGAGCAGTACACTCCAGCAACTATAAAAGACCTCAGGAAGCAGAAAAATCACTGAAAACCAAATTGAAAATGTACAACAGCAATGTCTTGTCAACACTTCTGTACAGAGCACAGACATGACAGCTAAAACAGACAGAAGAGAAGATGCTTTTGACAGCCAGTGTGCACAAATTATTCTTTGAGTCAGATGGCAGCAACAAGTTACCAACTAGAAGATCTGCATGACAACCAACTATCCATCTGTACCAAACACCATCTGGCCAAGGAGACTCTGGCTTCTGTGTGTTTGACATGGCTCCCAACTCTAGAGACTGGTAAAACAAGTGGCCTACCAGTAACTTCAGTAAACTGTTAACAACAAAATGATGGACAAGCCAACAAAGTGCTAAGGCTATGGAGTGAACAGAGAAAGAGGAAGGAAACATTAGAGCAAGCAACATATGTAGGTCATCCAAAATAAACAAACAAACAAAAACTCATGTTTGGTAAAAACCTGTAGTTTCTATAGGTTGACTTCCCTTAGGAAATACTTTTACCTTTAATGGTTCTTTTCTGCAGTCAGAGAATCTGATTGCTGAAGGTTGATTAGGGCAAAGACAAGTTATTATGAACACTTTATGGAAGATCTGTGTATTGCTTGTCTAAGCAAAAGAGAAATGCACAACAAAATCCCATAGAAATTTGTTTCCATCACTGTAGAATACTCACAGTCTCACCCATTTGTTCCTTATGTTCCAATTTTCCACTGAGCTTTAGAAAGGCTGTTCCATAAGCATGTATTTATTTTCTTGTTTTGAATGCAGCATATGTATCCAAAGAGGACAAAATTAAGTTTATAATTTAGCAATTAATTTCAAAGAACGCAGAGTTAGAGTTTAGGAGCTTCTCAGTTGTGTTAAGAGAGCGAGAGCCCCAGTCCAGAACAGCAAATAGCTTGCGGGTAAGGCACTCAGCTAACATGTGGGTGACCCAGGGTTCAAGCATCTGGTCTTTGACTCAGGCAGAGAATGCACTTGAACTGAGGTCTCCCACATCCAAATAAGTGCTCTGAGCACCAGACTATTCTGCGGTAGGACTATTTCTGGGGAGGCAGTAGGGAGGGTTACTGGATTTCAGAATAAAAAGTGTGCTCTCTGGCAAACACTCTCTTACCCCTAACTCCATTACTTCCTCTCTCTGAACTGTAAGTTAATTTAGGACCCATGTTGCTCCAGACAGGCCTGCACCATAGCACCTCCATTGAACTGTGTGTGAACTGATGAACAATGGAGTCTCTCATTCAAGAGCAGGATTTGAAATGCTCTAGAAACCCCTGTGTGCTAGGCAGTATCACAAAGCCACAAACTGCTGCTTTTGCAGAGTATTGGACTGCATGTGCGGCTAGCAGCTCCAGACAACTCATGGAAATGTTGTTGGGTCCAACATGATGGTTGAAATATATCCTTGTAAATGCTTGTTCACATCATTCCAAAATCCTGAAAAACCCAAAATGCTATAAACTGTTCAGAATCTTCCTTGAACCTCCCTCTTCACTGCTTCATTGTTGGATAAAAGGATATAAGTATACAGTTTGATTCCTGTATTTTAAAAAGTGGTAATATTAAAACAACTTGTAAGTTAATTAAAAATACTTATGACAGAAACTATCTTTCTATGTGCTTGTACAGCATCTAGTACAGTGACCAAAGACCCCAATATCTCAATTATTAATAACTTATAAGGCACATCTGTGTGTCAGGTAAGTAACAATATAAATAACTGTCTGAAAGACCTTCAGATTTCCCTATCAATTTGTTGTAAAATAAGAGTAAGATAAATTAGATTTAATATTTTCCATGAAAGATGCTGTCTACAAAGATACATTTACATTTTTAAAGAGCTCCCTGATTATCTTCCGGAGACACCTTTCCCACACCTAAAACCACCTCAAAATTACAAATAAAAGATTAAAGACATGCCAGATGATACACACACATATTGGGAGTTTCTTCCCCACACCATAATGTGCTATTCTTTGATTTAGTGGTTTGGTTTTTTTAATTGCAATTTCCATCTTTAACAAGATGCACTGAAATTTCAGTTGCTGAAGTAAAGCAAAACTGAAGTCTCCACATTTACTTTGATTCTCAACAGAATGGATAGCTTTAAAAACAAAACCAACACATACTTTTTGCTGCAGTTCTGTCACAGCATGGTCTTTATCCATGCATGCCTGTCGAAAGGCTTCATAAGCTTTATTAAGCTGCTCTCCAATATTTTTATCCATACTTCCCAGCACTGTCTCATCACTGAAAAGATGGACAAATTAACAGACCTGAAAAGTGATCAGAAAAAAAGGATAGTTAATTAACAAAGGTAAATTTGAGAGACAAGGTGAGTGAGGGTAATATCTTTTATTGGATCAACTTCTGTTGGTGAAAGAGACAAGCTGTCGGGCTACACAGAACTCTTTTTCAGGATTAGGGAAGGTACTCTGAGTGTCACAGCTAAATACAAGGTGGAACAGATTGTTTAACATAAGTAGTTAGCACATATTCCAAAAAAAGGGACCATGCAAAGTAGAGTGACCCGTTAACACCTCTGCAGTGATAGGACCCGCCCCCCCCCCCAAAAAGGGTGTGTGTGTGGTTAGTGGGTTACAGATTGCTGTAATAAACCATAAATCCAGTGTCTTTGTTCAGTCCATGATTTTTAGTGCCTAGCAGAGTTATGAATTTAAACTCCCAGGCTCATCTTTTGAAAGTGTTGTGCAGGTTTGAAGATGAGGACTGACAGATCACTTTATATCAGACTTCCTTGTGAAAAAAGTGTTCACCCACAGGTGATGGGATGTTTGTGTCTTTTATGGTTTTCCTGTGTGACAATCACTACGCTCTCGAATGAACTCACACGGAAAAATGAAAAAAAGACAAAAACATCCCATCACCTGTGGGTGAACACTTTTCACAAAGCCATCACTCTCTCTGACCTATCAGTCCTCATCCCCAAAGGAAACCTGCAGAACACTTTCAGAAGATACGCCTTGGAGCTTAAATTCCTAATTCTGCTAGGTACTAACAAAGACACTGGATTTATGGCTTATTAGACTAATCTGTAACCAACTAACCTCTCCTTCCCCTTTTTGTCCCATCACTGCACAGGTGTTAACAGCACATATTCAAGGTGGAGAGTGGCCAAACTACTTATACTAATCAATCTGTTCCACCTTGTATTATTAAACTGAGACATTCACAGTACCGTTCTTCTTCCCTGTTGAGCTCTGTGTAGCTTGAAATCTTGTCTCTCTCATCCACAGAAGTTGGTGCAATAAAAGTTATTACTCCACTCACCTTCTCTCTCTAATATCCTGGGACTAACACTGCATACAAAAGGTAAATTTGTAATTTTATCATGTCACGTAACAACTTTGCATCAATCAAGTACATGGGACAAATTATCAAAATCACCCAGTGTTATGAACTATGTATGGTCCTGCCCATGCAAACATTTAGGGTGTAAGTGTGGGCCTGAATCAAGGCTTAATGAAGTCAGTTTGGCTTTGGTTCAAGCTATATATGCACATGCGTAGTGCCACTGTGTTATTCATGTTTAAGTGTTTGCAAGACTGAGTGATTGTATATCATCAACTTTCTGATTTCAACAACACACAAAAGCGTTGAGGATTTTAATGATTATTCAACTGTCCAACCACCAGAGAGTTTTCCATTATGGAACAGAAAAATAAATAAATAAAAACCACCACGTAAACAATAGCACATGGACACATCCCTTTCCTGTCATATCTAACACTACAATGAATTTCAGAACACCTTTTATCAACAGGTTAACAATACCAAGCAGTGAAATCTAGCAAAAAAACCTCGGACCTGCTGTATTAATTTAGATGGAATAAGTGGGTCAGAGGTGTTAACATTCAAAGGTGTTAAACAAGGTCCGGGGTTTTTGGTGTACAGAGATTTCAGTCTGCTGAATGCCATGACAAATACGCCATTGACATTTTCTAAACCATTTATTAAAGATACAGAAAAGTAGTAAAAACAGTTAAAGCATTTGAAGTGTAAAATATTAAGTAAGGCTTTTATTTTAACAACATTCTTGTTCCCTTTAGCTGGAGAGCCTTAGAAGAAAAGAGTCTCTGGTTGACAGTCTTTTAGAAGGTATTAAAGATTGTAATAATTGTCTCTTTGGGTAAAAGAGAAGTTAGTTGGCATAAGCTGGAGCTGTTGCTGCTAAAATCCAATCCCGTTTCATTTTAGGTGGTGTTTGGGATTCAGTTGGAGCTGGTAGACGTGGCAATATCATCTGGAGCCCTCGCGCAGGCCTGAGCTGGTCATGACATCCCTCAGGATTAAGATCAAGACGGTCTGGGGTCCCAGGTGATGGGGGTGGGGAGAACAGAAGGGAGCAGCAGCTGCCACGATGGGGAAACTTGTTCCAGTAGCCTCTATTTGTTTCCTGCCCCATTTTATTTAAGGGCTTAATAAGGGTGTGATGGGTGGAATAGCCCATCTCCTCATTATATGTCAACCACTTAGGTCTAATATGACACAGCAGTTTTGGCTTATTAATTTCCAGACTTGTATTTCCTTGTTTACAAAATCTGACATGTTTAACAGTCTGACATATTATTAAGCTTTGTTGTTTGCACTAATCTAGTTTCTGTTGGTTTTCTTGCACCTATTTTTAATCAACATTCTTTATTGAAAATAACAATCTACTTTCCATGGTAAATTCAAAAAAAGCAGGCAAAAGTTATAGACCAATTGTCACAACAGACCTTTCTCCATATATTGGGATGTGTAACTGTAGGGGCTGGAGGGTCAGGGGTTAGACAACTCTGATTACTTTAAAGAGGCACACCTGAGAGGAATCAAGTGATTTCCCCTACAAACAGTAACTGGCAGCTGCAATGATAAGATGTAGTTTGTTCAGGAATGAGAGACTGCTAGGAGTGAGCGGGTGCAAACAGAAGATTGGGACTAAGACTCCAGCCAGGTAGGGCTTCATAGTGGCCTGCCAAAGCAGGAAAGGCCTGGGAGGGGTAACAGAAATGTGTTTGGTAGAGTTTGAGTTAATCTTCTGTGAATAAACCCAGACCCCCAGGAGGAGTATTTTGAACATACACTTCTTCTGTGTAATGGACCCTGAAGAGGGGAGAAACAGAGGCAGGGTACTACAGAGTGACCTCTGGCCACAAGGGGGTTCTCTGGAGGCAGCCAATTCTGTTACAGGATGTCTATTGTATGTAATGAACAGCTCCAATACCAATTCTTAGAGCTGAAAATCAGTGACCCCTCCTCCCCCAAACACAACAGTTTCCAGGACACAACTAGGGCAGATTTCTATTTCAGACAGAATGAAACATAATGCCATAAATCTTTTGCTTTGACATTTATTAATAATTATTATTTTTATTAAAGGAAAACTTATGTTCCTGAAGCTTGTGGAGGAATCTGGATGTAGTCCTAGAGAGGGTGAGCCAGGAAAAGGGGAACAGGGATGTGCATCTTCCCACCACTGAACCTTTGGTGGGAAATCCACCAAAAACTGCACTTTGAAGTGGTTAGTGTTTTTTGGGGGGGGGGGGTTCTTTTGTGGCATGCCCTCCATGCAGTAGAACCTCAATAAGGGGGTGGTTGTTTTAGAGACAGTGGTGGGTCTTTGCTGCGAGACTCCATTTGAGCAGTGCAGCAGGCCTCTACACCGATGCCCTGGCTTGGGGAAGAAAATCAGATCCTATGGTTTTGAGGGTTAGGCCAGTTGTCTTCCACTAAATTCATGTTAATGAGGTGGCTGGAATGACAGCTATTGCTAATTAAAAATTGAAAATTAAAACTTAATTTCAAATGAATTGGAAATCAGAAGATGCACCTGAGTCACTGTTTATTGTTTCTATCTAAATACAGTTTATAATCAGAACACCCACATTCAGCATGACCATGACTTAACAGCATTTCTGCTACTGTAGCACTTTTCTAACATTCTTTTTAGATGTTAAAGAGTGAGCTTAGGCAAACTTTAAATGAAACTTCAGTTCAGTAACACAGAAGCGGAAGTATTATTGTAGAACACAATCCCTGCTACATCAAAGCAATTCTGCTCCTGGTAAGCTTCAAAGCAAGGAGACTCAGGGGGAGATAAGGCAGAATACCCAAGGTAATCTTTCATACTAGAAATGTTTCAAACAAACAATTTATGCTTTATATAAGGCTTTTATTAGGGAAAAATCATAAAGTTCCTTATCTTCCTAATAGAAGAATAGAAAACAGTCTGGCTTTACAGATGTGAAACTAGTAAGATGACAAGAGGAAGACATCAGTATGGGAATTTTTAGTAACATATGACCATCTAAGCTATGCTACCATGGAAAGAAAACAGTACATTTATATAAATTGAATGGGATACTAGTTTAGAACTGTACAAGTTAGCAGGCTGAAAAGGTGACATATGCTTTGGCCATCTATATTCCTGTGTTTATATACACAAGAATATATAAAAGACCTGAAAAGGGAGGATAGAACATGCATGGATGCATGCGACTGTGGTAAGTAGAATCACAATTCTGTGATTATTCCTTGGTGAGCAACCAGCAACAAAGTGGACAGTTTAATTAGTGCTGCAGTCCTTTATGGGGGAATGCTAGTAGTCTTATCAGGAAAGGAATTAAGTACAAGTAGATGTGGGACCAAATTTTCCAACAGGGCTCAGCGCACACAAAAAAAAAATCTCCGCTCCCAGTTAGACAACTAAATAAAGTAGGCAAACTTTCAAAAGCAATCAGCTGCTCTCCTTGTTCTTAATAAGAGGTGCTGGGTTTTGAATGCTTTAAGACTGTCACAATTGTGGGTGTTGAGCCCTTCTGAAAATTCTGGCCATATTGGCTAAGTCCTCAGCTGGTGTAAACTGGCATAGCTCCATTAAGTTAAAGAACCACAGTGTTTTACACCAGCCAAAGAACTTGGCTCAGTATTTTTAAGACTGTTATATTTGTGTCCTATCAGCTCTGAGAGTCACTCCAACACTGAATATAAATAACATTTCATTACAAATATGCTAACAGGTACAAACACACACATTGTGTTTTGTATCAGAGAAAGGAAATACACATTACATAGCATTTATGGTAGCTCTCTCTTCAAGTTACAATATCACCTACGGTTGTGGTTGCTTCAGCTACCATAGCTAAATAAGGTCAAGGTAGGTCAGTACTTACATAGAAGATAGGAAAAACCCAGGTGCTGCAGGAAATGGTGTTGGTAATTCAGAAGGTGGCACTACTGCCTCTGAGTCAGTAAATTAACCATTCCCCCAGCATAGTAGTCAGATGTTACACAATTTTTGTATTGATCTAATTTCTTAATTCAGGGGTGTGATCGTTTACTGAAATAGTTCTCAGTGCAATCCCTCCTGTTGACATAGGTATACAAGTATAAAGGTTCCTTATACTAGTATAGCTCTTTCCCCTTCCCATATGGGGAATAAAATACTTTTACACCGATATAGTTGTGTCCATATTGGGGGGGGGGGGTGTATAACTGGTACAGTGAAAGCAGTACAATGTGTGTGTGTAGATAAGCCCTCAAACTGCTTCAAGGGTCATCTTTCAGCTGAAGTGTGAACCAGAAACCTTAACTGTTGGTTATGTATCTTGTATCTGTTCTAATTGGTTTTATTTGAACTGTTCTTTTAAATGGAGAGAAGATCTCTTCTCTGCTGTAGAGGCTGTATCTATTTTGTGATCAGATGCATACCAAAGAGGAGAGACTCACTGGGTGCTCCCTTGCTGGGACCTCACTCTTGTTCTCTAGATATAAAATATAGATTAGATTATTGTGTCTGTAAAAGGTATTGGAAGAAAAACAGTATCTGATCATTAAATCTCACAAGTATCTTTCTCAAGAATGAAGGGTGACAACAGCAGTGACCGTGCTCTGTGTGTGTGTACAATTACATTCTGCCTACATAAACTTCCCACTGTACATGAAGTTGAATAATGTAACACTTCTCTCACTGTTGTGGAGTACTTCTGAGTGCTGTTGAACTGGATGAATTTCAACCCAGAAGTGACTGCACTTTTGTAGCCGGTGAAGCTATTTCTATATACTAGGTTCTGAAGTACTTGCGGATATTTAGGAATAAAAGGCATCATGTGGATGTAAGATTATAATAATACAAGTAGCTAGCAGTGATTGTGGGCTATGATGGGCATCATTGTCCTCCACCAATGCAACATAAGGGCAATGCATACTGCCCCAAGGCATCTTGTGTAATGTACACTATTTCTTCCCCTTCCCAAAGATTAGCAGTCTTCCTCTAAATGGAATAGTTTTCACTGTAGTCTATAGATGGGCAGGCAATTAGCTGCATCACTTACAGGAAGTCAAAAAGGAAAAGCATTGTTAAAAATCAGAATTACTGAAAGTGTGCTCTTATGTTCCTGAAAGGCTGGCACAGGACAATGAAACTGTTTTTATACCTTTTTGTAACTTCCCTCAAGTCACCCAACAGGTTGTTAGGCAAACTGTTGTGAGTTATGTCTTGTACTAAAAAATAATAATAATAGACAACTGGTTTTAATGGAGTTTGAAAGAATTGTGAACAGAAGAAATCTAAGTACAGGAAGATATGGTTTTTAGCTTTAGATGACTCACATTCTGTACAAAAATGAAGATCCTTTAGATTGATTGTTTCCAAAATACCTTTAGCCTAGTCTCTTGCGCAGCATAGTTCATCTAATTCTCTGAGGCAGTAACACAATGACTAGAGATGTTAAGTATTGAGACTTACCATTCAGGACAAAGTATTGAAGGTAGGGGGCCAGGTCAGCCACCGGTGTAAACCAATGTAACACCATTGAAGTCAAGACAACTACAGTGATTTACACCAGCTGAGATTAGTCTCCTTATGTACTGTTTAATATTTAACTAATCACTCAAGTCAGAAGACTAGACAGCACTTAATGAACCCTAGAAAAAAAATCACCTCAGAAATCTTGGCCTTTTGAGGCATCACTCTACAAACACTGATACCTGCTACTGGGGGAGGACTGAGAAATCTCCCTTGAAGACTCATTCTGGTCTCAAAGCATGAAGGGAAAGGCTATCAAGTAGAGCTAGGCAGGAAACAGTTTGTGTCCAATCCATATTTTTGAGAGAAGATTTCTCATCCTGAATCTTAACAAAACATCACTCTCATTTTCCTTAAAAAAAGCCTTTCAGTCTAACAGACTTAAATTTATTTCTTAAATAAAGAGCTGTTTTGAACTGGAAAACTGGAAACTTTAATTCTGAAAGTGTCAAAACAAGACATTTTGACAACATTGATGCATTTCAAAAAGCTTGAGTCAGGAGATTGGTCTGGAATTTGACAATTTTTTTGTTGAAAAATGTCAGTTTGTTGAAACTGACCACTTTTACTATCAATCTTCCCCCCAAATAGTGTTAATGGGAGGTGTCAGAGGAGATGACACAAGGAGGACAAGTCATAAACAGGGCCCTCAAAGATTTAGAGCAAGCATGCACAGTTCTGGATACTTGTCTGATCCTCCAAACTTTGAGTTTATGCCCCCTCCCTTAATTATAATATAATCACAGCACAGAGGGAGCAATACAAAATGCTACATACACCATATGCATCTGTTGTATTGCATTTGCCAAACAGTATCATCTAACAGTGTTAAGTAGCACTTTTACATCCCTGTACAAACTCTGTGATCATGTAATTAAATATTTATTGAAATGCATATGCTGAAGAGGGGGGAGTTAAGGTCTATGTGACATCCATAAGGCCCAATCTTCGCCAGTGAACTGCTGCACCTACATGGAGTCCCAGTTGGGCCTCGGTAAGTATTTCCTGTTTAATTACATAAACATGATTGTGTAGGTCTGATGACACTGCTCTGCTACAGGATGGTACAATATCATGCAAAATATATTACAATAAGAAATGGCTACATGTACCAGGACTAGTAAGTTATAGTTTTAACAAAACACTGGAAAGTGCTCAGATACCACGGTGACAGGCACAACACCAGACATTATGAGAGAGGAAACAAAAGATACAAGAGCCTATGGCCATCTGCACACATAAGACTCCAACTGATTTCGGTTGTTGAAAGCAGCATGTTCCTTAATGCTGTGCTATGCTGTTCCATTCATAGTACCACTACACTGACAGCCATTCAGCATATTATAAAGAAGTAGAAACAACAACTTAATTTGTTACTATTTATATATGTATTACTTCATATTCTAGCATACTGATAATGAAGATGTACACCATGAGTGTCCTTGCCAGCAACTTCTCAAAAGCCTTCTTAAAATGTTTAAAAACAAATTTATCAAATTGAGTGTATACACACCCCCTTAATGCTAAAAAGTTCACATCAGAATATTGGTGCCGTTCCAGCAACAAACACTTCTCTACATTTCATCTACTTTTCTATGTAGTTTTCTTCCATGGGAATATTTTTTTAAAATTACTTTGCCACAACCAGACCACCACTGAGAACTGGTGAAGCAGCTGAAGTCATCATTCAAAAAAAGTTGAGGGGTTGTCACTGTAGATGGGCTCTTTTCTCCAAAATGCCTGATTTTACACCACTGCTAGTGAGAGCGGAATCATACCCAAAGCCTCTAGTGCCCTGACTTTGCCTTGCTGTGAACAATGCTGAGGACCTCTGTTCTTAGGTCTTATAAATACAGATTATTGTTACTGTTGATTAATGTTATGGTAGGTTCCTTTAAAAAAATTAATTGAGCAAAGACATCACAAGGCAGGCCCCCAGTTCAGGTCCAGAAAAAGAGTCGTGTGATGAAATTCCCTCCCCCCATATTTCTTGCAACAGAATTTTCCCCTCATGATCTGAAAAATCTCCCATTCATTCCCCCTGTCCCAGCCACCTGTGCTCAGCCCCTGCAGAATAAGCCACCTGTGGAAGCTACCGGAGCGGGGGGAGGAGGGGATCGTTTTGTCCCATGACTGGCTCACAGAGCAGTGAACAAACCCTCCCCGCCCTGGGACCTCTGCAGCCGCTTCTGAACACAGCCCCCGCCTGTCAGCCCCTACAGAACAACTCCTCCCTCGCCCGCGCCTGCCCCACACAAGCCAAGCAGCCCGCACGTCTCCCTGCCCCGGCAAACCCAAAACAGGGCCCTGGCGGAACTCACGAGCACCTCGAGTCCCCATCCCCCCTTTCCTCCTCCCCAGGCAGGCGCTTCACTTCCGTCTTTCTGTCAGGATCTGCAGGGCGACTGCAGAGCTCCCCCCCGGCAGGCTGCCCTGGTTACCTGCGTGCGAGCTTCAGAGCAGAGGGGGAGAGGGGCACGAGTTGCCCCCAAACCGGGGGAGGGCGGGCGAGCGAGCGGGCGAAGGGCTGAAGGAGACGCAAGCCGGCTGTAAATGCGAGAATGAAACGAAGAGGAGCGAGCGGCTTCGGGGGCGTGCGGCTGGCCCGCTCAGAGCCGAGCCGCAGCTGCGACGCGAAGGCCGCTCAGGCCGCTCAGGCCCCGGCCGCTCTGCCCAGCAGGGCAAAGACAACGGCTGAAAAGTGAGTTAAACTTACGAACTCCTCGGGGCTCAGGCGGCGGCGGCGGCACCTCTCCCTGGAGCTGTGCAGGAGCAGACTGCTCTTCGCCAGCCTCACTCTTTAACCCAGGAACCAGCATTTACTTCCTGTGGTGTCCCCCACCGGCCCCAGCCCATGTGACAGCGTACGGGCGAGCATCACAGCTCTGCCCTTTCCCCCCAGGTCAGGGGTTACCAGCTGCTGGGTGGTTAAACCAGACATAACTTTAAATGTTAGTAACTGTAGCAAACGCACACTTTGTACTGCAACGTGGACGTTACAAGATCCCCAGTAGCACTTTCCTTAAGAACAGGAGAAAGACTGTTTCAGTGCCTTTGGCCATCTCTCCTCCATTCACTTTTGTGTAGTATTATGTGCCAATTTTCTGCCTGTTTGTTACCCCCTACTCCCTACCAAAGTGGCTGCACTTTCATGCCCAATGGAGATTATAATACATTACGGTTCCAGAGAGCACCTTTCATCCAAGGATTTGAAAGCATCTTTTGATCCTGTGTATTGGTTCAGGATGACACTAAAAACTTTTCCACACAATTAATTTAGGCAAATAATTCTGTTTCTCTAAGTTGCACTGCACTGTCGCTTTTTGAAAATAACATTAGAAAATAAGCCAATCATTCATTTCATGCACATGTTAATTATGGATGAACAGTAATCACTCCAGAGCCAAGGTTGCAACTAAGTTCTCATTATAACCTTGAATTGCCTCTGTCCCATATACTGCTCTCTCCAGCTCCTGTAGATCTCTTTTAGGACCTCGGGGGAGGGAAGGAGACTAGACCTGGGAGAAGATCTGGGTCATCCCCCAATCTCCTTCCTCTGGCCTTCCTGATGTCAGCAGGAGGGGAGGATACCCTTCCCCCCCCCACCCCGGTAAGCCTCAGGAAAGTCATTGGGTCCCCTACGTATTCCTCTTGGGAAGCTACCCAGTGACCTTAGGAAGTGAATCAAGGGCCACTCTGACCCACACCATCCCCTGCCCCTCTGAGCCTTGGGAGGCTCATGGAGGCCTACCCTCAGTCTCCCACAAGGTTAGTTGGTCCATGATAAAACAGTTTTTACTGATAAGAGGCTGACAACTCTGTTTTGGCCCATTTAGTTCTACTATGGCTATGAAGACAGCTACAAGGAACCTAATTAGTCTTTGAGCCCTCCTCAGGTGAGGCCCTCACAAGCCGCCTAAAGCTTGCTAAAGGTTCTCTCCCGTTACAGACCCCTGGACATCTACAAGAAAGGGGGAAGTAGGCCCTCAATTTCCTCCATCGGAGCTTTAACCATCACCAGACATAGAAGGCTCAAATTCTCAAGTAATTTAATTTGGGGGTGGGGGGGGTATATCAAGCTTTTTATGGTTTTTTGTTTGTAAAAGTAAAAAAACAAGATTTTTTTTGTACCGATTCAGTCCTGCCACCTATGTCTGTACTTCAGCATTCTGTTCTTCAGCTCCAATTTGTCTGCTCATGAAAATGACCCCAATAAGTAGCTGACATAACAGAACTCTGGAGCTGCTGTATTCAATTCAAGCTGTGCTAAATTTAGTACAATTTAAGCCACATTAAAAACAGGCTAAGTGTGTCATAAATCAAATAATGTTATCTGACAACAGTGAAGATAATCCAGTATGTATTCAGCTGGTGTAAATTGTCATAGCGCTATAGATGTCAATGGAACTATGACAATGTATACCAGATGAACAGCTTCCTCAGGGTATGTGCTGTTGGTTTTACAAGAAACAGAAGTTCTCTGCTCAAACTCTAATACACTCAGTACAAGTTTCATGTTAATTTATTAAAGCTGCCAGAGCAAAAAGTGACAACCATTTAGAATTTTTTTCAATTCATAAGAACGGCCATACTGGGTCAGACCAAAGGTCCATCTAGCACAGTATCCTATCTTCTGACAGTGGGCAATGCCAGGTGCCCCACAGGGAATGAACAGAACAGGTAATCATCCATCCCCTGTTGCCCATTCCCAGCTTCTAGCAAACAGAGGCGAGGGACACCAAATACATGTACATTATTCTTCTATTTAGCACCTTGTCAGTAATATTTTGTGATACGCCACAAGGAAAGCTAGTCTTTCCTCCTTGATCCATATTTAGCATCATTTTTCTCTTTCCCCAAGTATGATTTGATATATAAGGTGGTACATGCTGTGGGTGGAGGAGTTCACATTTCTGAAGTGTTGTTCCAGGCTGCCTGCAGTCTTATTTGTTATACTTGGTCTATGTTTGGAAGTTGTTCTTTGTGGCTCACATTCTGCACAAACTGAATAGGTCAGACAGACCACATAACTACTTCAAGTGGGCTGCAGCTGGCCTCAGGCTGGGTGTTTGACACCCCTGCCATAAAGGACAGTTTAACAAAAGATACAAATACTTCACTCTGGGGTCAACATACAAAATATATTATTGTAGATAACATCAGTCAGGCTACTGCCATTGTAAATCAAGTAGCAATAAATTGTGGGGTAGAACTTACTACACATATGTTTGCAATGCAATATAGCTTCAGGAGGATTAAATTTAACTTAGTTTAAGGATGATCCTTCATGAGGTTTTATTGCTCATATATGAATTGGCCTCTACAAATCAACTTTCAGAAGCTGAAAGGTTAAAATGTTTCTCCAAGCTTCTTTATGTATCCACATTTTCAAACACTAGGTGGCCCACGTCAGATGTTTAATGTTTTTCCCCAGGACTATTAACTTTTATAGGGAAAGCATAGTACATTGTGAGGCGCAGACACAGCTTTTGGCATTGTATGAATTGAGAAGTTGGCGTTACTCTGGATATTCACAGAAGGGTAATTATCAGACTAAGAGAGGAGACCAAATCTAAAGTTTGGTCACAGAATTAACATGTCAGAATTAAAGAGAGGATCTACAGTACGTTGGTGCAGATGGAAAGTATCACCTCTGGGTTGGAGAAAGAGAAAGAGTTGTGGAGCAATTTAAATGAATCTGTAGAACTGTTATAAGATAGAGGAGACTAACTTTTTTTCTGAGAAAGTAGTAATCTGTAAACTTTAGCTATATGTAACATAAATTTGGTTTTGGTTTTGCATGGAATATTTTCATAGCAGACACAAATGCACAGAAGGCTTGAGTTCCAGAGACTAGCTAAACAACAGTTATCTTTAAATGCAGTTTAAAAAAAAACAACCTTGGTGTAATCCATAATAATAAGGCAAATATGAGTACAATTACAGTATTTACATCTCCCCTTGCAACCTTACGATAGCAATACAGTAAGACAATAAAGATAGGAGAAAATCATAATCTGACATTGTTTAATTATTTCAGTTTGACTGCAGGCAGTCTTTTGCCTATAAGCTATAGCAGCTAAAGTTTTTGATTACCTTGTAAGTAATCTCTTTAAGAATATTTTTCTCCGGTCACTTTCTTCAATAACAAGATAGGCAATTTTTATGTAGTCTGGAAGCTTTATCAACAGGATTTTGAAATGCAGCTCAGTCAGTCTCCTATATTGATTATGACTGACGATAGCTGGGAACTTCCACTGAGAAATCCCCCACTTAAGAACTTCCTTATATGCAGCTGCAAACAACCAATCATTATGAGATATTGCCCGCAACAGAGCCTTTTAGCAGAAGACAATCTGTAAACCAGCTATGGGCCTGATCCTGCAGTCCTTACTCTGCGTAGTTCCAATTATTTTCATGGTACCACTCACATGAGTAAATGCTACTCTGTGTGAGTAAGGGTTGCAGAATCAGGCCCTATTAATTTAAATGGCTGCTTCTTCAGAGCTAATGTAACTATTCCATTTGCAACTAGTTTTTTTTGTCTTGATGGGGGGAAAAAATCTAATATGTTGCTAAACCTTGGTCCCAAAATTCACATGAAGTCTGTGTCACTGACAATGCTGATAGTAAAAAGCGACAACTTTGTATATACCTTGATAAAATATATAGAGATTAGATGTATATGGTACGTAAGTACAGGGTGTAATTCATCACTCCGCAGAGAGCCTGAGCAAAACCTAGGCACCACTTAAGTCTCATTTAAGCTCTAAAGCAGTAGTTCCCAAACTGGGGTTGTGAACCTCTGGGGGTTTGTGAAATGTTACAGGGGGTTCTCGGGAAAATATTCCCTAATGGTGGACAGAGCTGTCCTTAGGGACCCCGGGCATCACGGGGCCAGCAGCCCGGAGCCCCTGGACTTCCAAGGGCTAAGCAGATCAAAGCAAGCATATCTATCACCGTGAAGAGATTTAAACTTCAAGACTCCTTACAAGAAATGGAGAGGGAGGTGGATATTTTTCGCTGTTTTTAAAATTAAACAGGCAGCTAGTATTGTTTTTAAAATTATTATGAAGAACAAGTTTAAGCTTTGTTGTAACGTGTGTTGTTTGCCTGGACTGCTCAAGACCTGAATGCTTGTGTAGGAGGAACTCTTTGAGTTGGCTTCTTAAATACCTTCATGCTGTTTCACATCTGATACTCTTTGATGAAACATAGGAGCCTTGTCTTATAACAGGCTTATTCAAAGTGATACAAGCTACAAAAGTGAGATCTTGGAAGAGTGTTACCGTTTTCATAATGTAATAAAAATACGGTAATGATAAATAATAATTAATAATAAATAGTGTGTAATAAGCATGTTATTAAAACAAATTTTATATTTCCAAAATCACTGCTTTTATAATTTATACTCAGGTAAAGGAGAAAATCCCCAGAAATATTCATTTTTAGGAGGGGGTTTGCGAGACTTGACATTTTAATGAAAGGGGTTCACGGGTTGTTAAAGTTAGGGAACCACTGCTTTAAAGGGACTTAAGTGCTACAGACCTTGGGCTTGGGTGAATTTTATCTCTAGTGAAAATTCTTTTCCCCCACCAAAAAAATGTATAGTGAAATTTACAAACTGAGTTTTGCTATTAGAATATGGAGGAGAGCATCTGTCTGGGAAAAATTCCCCTTCTTCCCACCTCGAGGAGCAGCAGCACACCCTTCTGTTGCAGGGTACTCTTAGTGATGTCACACTGATGCAGACTTCCAGGAATTTCCCTACATATGATAACCTCCTGTGGAAGCATCCTATATGATGCTGGAGGAGCAGGTAGCAATGCAGTCTCAACTCCTTAGGATATCCATGAGTTTAGAAAAACAAACTTTCTGCCCAATTAATGGAGGGAGATTGGAAGGTTGTAACCATGGTTTCTGAAATAATGCTGAACAGTTTGTCCTTTAAGAAAAGGAGTACTTGTGGCACCTTAGAGGCTAACCAATTTATTAGAGCATAAGCTTTCGTGATCTACAGCTCACTTCATTACACTATGGTCAGCACTGACTCAGCTGCACATTTTGTTGGCTCCTGTTGGCATAAGAGACACCAATTTATCAGCACAGCTTCAGTTAGACTTAGATCTCTTGCTAGCAAAAGTGACAATGCAAGAACCCACAGAGAAACAGCAATGTGACTTACCTGCTAGCAGCATAGGAGAGTTTAATAAATGTAGGAACTTCTCAGTCAGGAAGTTCTCTAATTACTGCTTGAAGGATGACTCTTCATGTTTATGTCACACTTCAGAACCCATTGTCAACAACAGGTACATTCAATAGTGTAGACGAGGCTAAAAAAGTGGGTTACAATAAATCAATTGTGGGGGTGAAATTCACCCCATGCAAAGGGCCTGCACAAGGCCTATTTACCATTTAAAACTTCACAATTGGGTGTGAGAAGGTAAAGATACTGCAGTCTGTAAAGGATTACCAAATTTCAGCTGGATACCTGGCTACTAGGGTGAATCAAAGGGAAAGGGGGAGGTCTCTGGGGAAATTATTGTCTTGTGTTTTTCACTTGATTTGCTTTTGTGATTGTTTGGTGGATAATAATCAAGCCTTGAGGAAAAGGCATTGCAATAGTGAAGGGGCAGGAGTTTTATTTCCATTCCTTGACTGATAAAACCAAACACAGCAGATTAAATGGGATTTACCTGGTGCAAAGGCTTTGGAGTGGCCTGCTGCCAGGAGGTGAATATCATCCTAGTAGCACTTTAAATTGCTTCAGTTAGGAATCCAAACCATTTTCCATTGTCACCCATGTTTTTTCATATGCTTGTGACTGTATGAAAAATGCTGTCGTTTTCCAGGGTTGTTTTCTTCCCAAAGCTAAATTATTTGGGAAAACTTTAAAAAAACAACAACAAAAAACAAACAAAAAAACCCTTCAGCCATTTGATTCAGAGGAGAATTTAAAAAGAAAAAACAAATACTGTCTCCCCTTTCTCTAAACATTCTTTGTTAGAGCATGCCAAGAGAAAAATCAGCTGAAAATATTTGTACATACTAGGGCTGTTGATTAATCGTGGTTAACTCATGCAATTAAGTAAAAAAAATTAACAGCAATTAAAAAAATTAATTGCAATTAATTGCACTGTTAAACAATAGAATACCAATTGAAATTTATTAAACATTTTAGGATGTTTTTCTCCATTTTCAAATATATTGATTTCTATTACAACACAGAATACAAAGTGTACAGTGCTCACTTTATATTATTTTTATTTCAAATATTTGTACTGTAAAAATGATAAAAGAAATAGTATTTTTCAATTCAACTCATACAAGTACTATAGTGCAATCTCTATCATGAAAGTGTAACTTACAAATGTAGATTTTTTTTTGTTACATGACTGCACTCAAAAACAGAACAAAGTAAAACTTTAGAGCCTACAAGTCCACTCAGTCCTACTTCTTTGTTCAGCCAGACGCTAAGACAGACAAGTTTGTTTACATTTACGGGAGATACTGTTGCCTGCTTTTTATTTAGAATATCACCTGAAAGTGAGAGCATGGCACTTTTGTAGCTGAGGTTGCAAGGTATGTACATGCCAGATATGTTAAACATTCGTATGCCCCTTCATGCTTTAGCCATCATTCCGGAGAACATGCTTCCATGCTGATGATGTTTGTTAAAAAAATAGTGCATTAATTAAATTTGTGACTGAACGCCTTGGGGGATAATTGTATGTCCCCTGCAGAATATGCATTCTGCCATATATTTGATGATATAGCAGTCTTGGATGATGACCCAGCACATGTTGTTTGATTTACAAATACTGTCACGGCAGATTTGACAAAATGCAAAGAAGGTACCAATGTGAGATTTCTAAAAATAGTTACCGCTCTCCACCCAAGGTTTAAGAATCTGTAGTGCCATCCAAAATCTGAGCGGGACAAGGTGTGAAGCATGCTTTCAGAAGTCCTAAAAGAGCAAAACTGAGATGCGGAAACTACAGAACCCGAACCACCAAAAAAGAAAATCAACCTTCTGCTGGTGGCATCTGACTCAGATAATGAAAACGAACATGCATCGGTCCGCTCTGCTTTGGATCGTTATCGAGCAGAACCCATCAGCAGCATGGATGCATATCCTCTGGAATGGTGGTTGAAGCATGAAGGGACATATGAATCTTTAGTGCAACTGGCTAAGTATCTTACAATGCCGGTTACAATAGTGCCATGCGAACGCCTGTTCTCACTTTCAGGTGACATTGTAAACAAGAAGCGGGCAGCATTATCTCCTGCATATTTAAACAAACTTTTTTGTCTGAGTGATTGGCTGAACAAGAAGGAGGACTGAGTGGACTTGTAGGCGCTAAAGTTTTACACTGTTTTATTTTTGAATACATTGAATTATTTTTTGTACATAATTCGACATTTGTAAGTTCAATTTTCATGATAAAGAGATTGCACTGCAGTACTTATATTAGGTGAGTTGAAAATACTATTTCTTTTGTTTTTTACAGTGCAAATATTTGTAATCAAAAATAAAGTGAGCACTGTACACTTCGTATTCTGTGTTGTAATTGAAATCAAGATACTTGAAAATGCAGAAAACATCCAAAAATATTTAAATAAATGGTATTCTATTATCGTTTAACAGTGTGATTCATCGCATGATTAGTCACCATTAATTTTTTAATTGTGCGATTAATTGTTTTAATCGTTTGACAACCCTAGTATATATTCTTCCTGATTTCATTGGTTTGGATATACTTTCCTGGGGCTAATTAGACTAAACATTTATAGTGATATCTGAAAGTCAGATAATGCTACTTCTCTACATACTGAGTGCTAGTATCTCTTCTTTTGAATCATTCATTTCCTCTGTCCTTTTTAAAACTGCCTTAACATGAAAAATCTATTTCTTTAGAATCTGAGTGCTTACTGCTTTTTTTCTGTATTATTTGACTGCAACCAAGCCATCAAGCTTACTGGCAATTGTTTATGTTGGCAGATGGTCAAAAAGAAATCTGTACTACTTTGAAAATGTAGGGGTCTGGAAACTTGAGTCACAGCACAGGGCTTTTCAGGATTGTTCTCGAAGGACTGGTGATATCCATCCTCAGCTGTCCTCTGTAAGGCTTGTATTGGTGAAAATAACTTTCATGGCTCCTTAGCTGATGATAGTATTTATAAAAGCAATTGGCCTCTGTATATGGTTCGTCTCTTATACAACCTTTTTTAAGACTCAAGTGTTTGGCTTTAGTTCTTATTATCTTCTCTAAGGAGTCTAAGGAGAGGGGAAGTTCCCCTACAAAGTACTTTTGCCACTTTTATGATTTTCATTTAATTTCACTCAGTTGTCCCATTTTAAGGGCACTCGAACTTTCTTTCTGAATATTGTAGTACAGTACTAGGCTTTTTAGTGCTATGGACTTTCTCTGACTCCAGCTGATTTGGGTGAGTGGCTCTCACACAGCCTCCCTCTGTAGGCAGGAGAAGCAATGGCTCCCTCTTACTGAATGTTTGTCAGCTGCGGTAGACTCACTTTTTCAGCTGTAGGGTCTGCAAGGGAAGAAATTCTTCCCATTGATTGCAGTAATCTGCATAGTTCCTCCTGACCTCAGCCTGCTAACTCTAGCGTCTCCTCCCTTCTCATTAGAGCATAGGAAGGCCCAATAGAAAACACCTCATGGCTCCCAGAAAATTGATGGGTTCCAGAAATCCTGCCCCCAGCCCCTATGCAGGGAAACCATACTGTCTCAACTGCATCCAGGGGTCCCTTAGCCCAAGGAGGGTGAGCAGAATTTACCCCAGTATCTATCGATACTGTCGGCAGTAAGATCAGAATTTGGCCTGTATGCTGAATACATGCAACAGCCAATGGAGTTACATATGTGTGACAGACCCTTTGGCTACATTTTAATTAATACAGGGAAAACTCTATAACTGACAAATTGCTAATTGTATGGACAGATTCCTTTGTATACCGAATTCAAAAAGCGAAAACATGTTCTGTCTTGGCTGTAACTGCTATAAAGCCTTTATATTCTTATTTTAGCATTTATTTAAAACACTTTCAATTCAATGTTACCAAACAAGTCAATGGGCCAGTTCATGAATATTAAGGCCCTTTTATACTATTCTGACAGGGTAACATGGATGGAAATAGCCCCCCTCTGTAAAACTAATTATTAGAGCTCTACATCAACCCTCTTCTGTCATCACTGGCATAGGCAATGGATTTGGGGTGTTGCTAGAGTAGACTGCAGTATAGCTATTCTCTGCTTCCCAGGACCATTAGAAGCAGAGTGAATTACAGCAGGCCTGAGGCTGCTCTAAATTATCCAGAGAACTAGGTAAGGCCCTGCAAGGCCCCAGAATATAGGGAGAATAAAGGTCACTTAAAGCTACCTTAGGCCTCCCTTCCCTACCTCAGACAAAGGAGTGGAGTAGCTGGGAATCAGGCCCAACATATCTAAGACTGTTCAGTGCTCAACATTTAACAGGGAAACACAGAGACATGGGAACATCATTCGGACAGTACTATTGCTCATGCCAGTAATTTCAGACATTATTGAGGCACATGTAATATCAGTTTACAACCAGTGGCTACAAAAGTCAAAAGGAATCTTCTGAACTCAAATCCTATGTCAACACAAGGCCAATTGACAGCGCTGACTTTCCTGAATGGGAGCCAAATCTGAGTAGAAGGCCAGGTTTAATGACAAATCATGTGGGTTTTTAATTAACTATTAGTTAGTTCACTTCATCTCTTCCCCCTCATCTACCAGATGAAGTTAAGTCTAGATTGTAGCACTAATGATGTACGTTAGAGGTGAATGATAACATAAAGGGGTGCCACAAGGGGGAGCAATTATTTGGGAAGTTAGCTAGTCATAAACAAAACATGTCTAATCCTGTCCTGTGTTCCTAATTATTGTACTCTCCGCAGTACAATAATCATGTCATGTCCCATTATTGTGTTCCATAATCATGACAGTTCTGTCATGATAATGGGACAACAGGTCAGTTTAAAATGAGTAAAATTAAGCTAATCTTGCAACCCATGTAAAACTGCAGCAGTAACCTAGGATATATCTTACAAATTTCACCTCTTTGCCACATCGTTCATTGCACTTTTCCATGTGCCATTACTTATAAGGGAAGGATGATCTGAATGACACCTCCACACCATCCAGTGTTTTTATTATTGTTCCTTGCTGATCTAATTGCTCCATCTTCCTGTTTTAAAATTCTTACTGTTTTTAGAATAGGAAAAGTGGCTTTGTGGCTCAAGCACGAACTGGAAGTTGGGAGAACTGAGCTCTGTTCTTGACTCTTCCATACACACGCTGTGCAAGCTTGGGCAAGTCACTTTGGCCTGGATGCACAAAGAGACATAAGTCTTGCAATGCTGAGCATTACAGTGCCTAACTTTTATGAGCTTAGAAAATCACTGGGACAATAATGGGATTCACAAACCCTGAGTATGGCACCTGGGTTCCCTATACAACAAATGTGGCAAGACAGGTACCTAAGAAAGGGACCCAAAAAGCAAGCACACTAGACAGGCAGCCACCTAATATAGCCACTGGGAGATGCCAACAAGAAGGGTGCATCCTAAGCCCTGACCCTGTCATGGAGTTAGGCACCTAAGCCCGGTATGCAGGGAGGCATCTATCTCTGCTTGCAGTCTACAGCTGGGAATCACCTCTCGTACAGTCAGGTGGCTTAGGTGCCGAAGTCGTTTCTTGTGAGAATGAGTTAGGCACCCGCCTCACTCCACACAAAATGGCTGGAGGAGGAGGTAGCCACCTTACAGCTATTAACCCAGTGGCTAGCACAATTACCTAGGAGGTGGGAGACCCAGGTTCAATTTCCCCCACTGCCTCAGGAAGAGAAAGGAGACCTCTGTGCAAACCCTACCTCTCAGGAAGGTGCTTTAATCACTGAGCTATAGGATAGTCTGACATGGGGGTTCCCTCATTCTCATCCCCAGTGAACATCCCCTAGAGTGACAGATTGTGTCTGGGAGCCTAGAGTGAAGCTGCAGTGCTCATCACCACAGGGGTAGAAACTTAGGCACGTAGGGAACTTTTATGGTGGAAAAATTAGAGGCACCTACAGCGGTAGACCACAGCCAAGCAGGAGTTTTGTGGATCACAGTGGGCTTAGAACTGGAGCTTAAGTGCCTAAGTCTGGGGTTTAGGTGCCTAAGTACTTTTTGGGAATCTGGGCCTTTACTTTTTCATGCCTCAATTTAATCTATCTGTAAAATGGAGGTAATATTTACCAACCTCAATGAATATTGAGAAGGCTTAGCTGTAAAGTGAAATGAGATGCTCAGATAAAAGACACTGTAGAGGGGCAAAGTATTGATTAATTAAGCTTACCTAGACACACATGCAGAGCTTCATGAAACTTCTGTAACAAAGCTCACAGCCAGGTGAAATTCACTTGTTTTCAGCAAAAGCCTGTACCGTTGCCAGGTTTGCCTTAATGTTTGCTGAGGTCCATGTACTTTCAAAAGAAGTTTCAGGTGAAAGAAGCTGAATTTTGAACAAATATGGGATGAATTTGGGGCCGATCTTCTTCCTCCCCCGAGGTACAGACAATTATCAATTGTGTTTGAAGCTATACGCTAGTTGGTGATTTTGCTTTGACATTTTGTGTTCATTTGAATCCAAACTTCTGTAAGAACTAAGCCAGATGAAACAATACAGACTAACCCCCATGCAAACCAAAGCCACTGTCTTTCCATAGCTGTACTCGCAAGTGTTAAAAAGAATGGCAAAATTATTCATCAGGCTGGTTTCCCAGCTCTTATTCACACAACAAGTAATTGATAAAAAATTTTAACTTCCTGAAAGAGTTGTCATACAACTTGTATTTATTCTTTAGATGAAGAAGGAAGAGAACAATATGATCAATGGAATTAGAGATTTTGCATAATTAGTTGGGGGGGGGGAACAAGCACAAAAAACATGCACACGCTTCGTCTGGCACAACTTCAATCTTCTTATTCACCAGCTGCTAAATAATTTTCATATCCCTTGCTGCTTTCTCCAAGTGAAAACACACCTGTTCCTTCAGTATTGTACCCATTTATTGTTGGCTCTCTGTAAGCAAGAGATGTAAGAGCATTTTGACTTGCATCACAGATCTGTCATGATAGAGCTATTTAATGGGGCTGTGGCCATATTAACTGCTGATTCCCTTTAGTTGTGTCCACAGCTATAGCTCATTCAATGTGTGAGCAGTATTATATGTGCTGACTGACATGCTCTCTTACATTTATTCTAGTGATAACATGCTGAGACCATTAGAAAATACAGTCCAGTTTACTCTGGTTTGCCAGTATTGCTGCACACTTCCCAATAGCTCTCTACATACACAGCAGTTATAAACTCCATCTCCATCAAGTCAGTTGGTCTGAGAAGTGCAGGCAGAGCTGTAGAGGTAGAGCCCAGCAACAGAGACTTACTGAATTGCAGTCTATGTAGCAGGTGGAAGAGCAGGTCATAGGCGCCTAGATGAAAGCGATATATCAGAGTAGGGATAATGGCAGGAAAGACCGAAAGAATAGCAGTAAGGAAGTAGAGTGATGATGCCTAGTAGAAAGCACAGGATGACTATGAGGTGAAAGGTGCTGTGGGATAGGATGAGAGGAGAGTAGCAAGTCATGACTTTGTGCCTGATCATATCCTACTGTAGAAAAATCCAAAGAAGAGACTAAAGAGGAGGAAACCACCAGTTGGTTCCTCTCATTGAGAAATTCTCATTCTTTCCATTGGAAGCCAGGAATTTACACACATGGCTGTGGGCCTTGCTTGTAAGATCTGGTAGATCCCCTAGAACCTACACACATCCTGCAGGATCAGTGGGAGGGTGGGACTATCTGCATGGAAACTCTGGGTTTCAGGTCTGCTCCCATTTCACACACACACCTTGCAGTGGAGCCACACTGACAAAGCTTCTGTAGCATATCAGCATTATAAGGAACAGACCAATGGTTAGTTGCAATCAATGACTAGACACTTTTCAGGAAAGGAAACAATTTGCCTGATTGTTGCCTGCTACCAACACTAGTCTGCTACAGTCAGTCATAAAAGAGGTACTATCATCTAAGTCAGGGGTAGGCAGCCTATGGCAACCATGCCAAAGGCGGCAAGCGAGCTGATTTTCAGTGGCACTCACACTGCCCAGGTCCTGGCCACCAGTCCCTGGGGCTCTGCTGCCGGCCAGGGTTCTGACCACCGGCCCTGCTCAACCTGCTGCCAGCCCCGGGTCACAGCCACCGGTCCCAGGGGCTCCGCTGCTGGCCTGGGGTACTAGCCACTGGCCCACTGCCAGCCGGGGTTCCGTTCGCCGGCCCCCTCAGCCCGCTGCCGGGCCCAGGTCCCAGCCACCGGTCCGGGGGGCTCTGCTGCTGGCCTGTGGTTCCGTCTGCTGGCCCCGCTCAACCTGCTGCCAGCTGCGGGTCCCGGCCACCGGTCCGGGGGGCTCTGCTGACGGCCTGGGGTCCCGACTGCTGGCTCGGGGCTCTGCTCCTGTCCTCAACCCAGGGCTCTGCAGCCGCCCCAGCTGTGGCCCTCTGGCCCCAGCCTGAGGCATTGAGGGGTGCAGACAGGGCCAAGAAGGGGCTCAGCTCAGTGTGAATCACATGGATTCTTATTACTGGCACGCAAAACCTTAAATTAGAGTGAATAAATGAAGATTTGGCACACCACTTCTGAAAGGTTGCAGACCCCTGATCTAAGTACCGATTAATAATAATTTGTAGCACTTATATAGCACTTCACAGACATTAGTTCATTCTCAGAATACCTGACCAAGGTAAGTATTCCCACTTTACAAATAGGAAATTGAAGCACAGAGAGGCTAAGTAATTTGCCAAAGGCCCCACTGCAAGTCTTGGTAGAGCTGGAATTGGAGCACAGGAGTTTCTAGCTCTCAATTCTGTTCTCACACCACTGGTCTATGGTTTCTCTTATTTACCATGTGACACCAGCAGTTTTATTTGGTTACTATCCAGCATCCATAGGTTTCTTTTATTCTAGCAAATTGCCTTTTTTTACCAGTGTCTCTCAAGTGGCTACATGCTCTTCACCATCCTTGACAGGATTTTTCTACATTGTTTTTTTGTTTTGTTTTTTAAATTCCTGTATGTATTCTTCCCATCTGGCTAGTCCATCACTCTTCTTAATTAGTAAAATGCCATCCTGTTAGATTCTCTCCTGCCGGGAAGTCAGTCAGCTACCAAATCATTTCTTCACCTCCATCATATATTTTAACATTTTAAAACAGCAAAACTGTAACATTCTTCTTTAACAGGAAAAAGTGAAATTAACTACAACAACACTAATTAAGTATAGTTTAACATTAGCTTGAATTTAAAACAGTCCTCATGAGACTTCAGAGCATGTACCCAAAGTATCATAAAATATGTAGCCACACTCCTTCTCAATTAACAGTCATTTATTTGGGAACAAGAAAAAGAAGCAACAAACAGGCACAACCTGTTCCTCACTCCTTTTCTCTCTAGTATTTATCCTCTGCCCAGCAACACCAGACTGCTTTCTCTCCTTGCATTCCAAAAAAGAGCTCCTTCTTGTGTCTGGGGAATACTAAGGTAGTTACAGCATCATTATATTTCCCTTTCTTGAGCCTTAAGCATGTTTTTACCATTATAAAGCTACTTAAAGACAAAATATTGGCTATTAAATTGTAAGCCTTATGTTGAATGTATCAGTTGTATTACAAAAATGTCATTATTTTACTTCTGTCTAACACTTACACCAAGTGGAATGACAACCATTTCAGATCACTGAATGCCTTAACTTTATTTATTGATATGGTGAAGAAAGAAAACTTAAGACAGTCACATACTACCATAATGATGTCTTTTTAAATGTAAAATTAATTCTTTATTAATTTTATAATAATATGATCATAATATAGCAATCATATGGAGACATATTCCACTGGTTTTTAAGCAGTCAGACAACTTGATTGAGAAAGTCACATTTAATAAATAAGAATAGATTCAATGAGAAATTACTCTAGAGATTTATAGAAATGAATAGAGATAATTTCCATTCGTCAAGAATTTTTTTAGCTGTCCTGTAGTATTTTATAGCAGAGATGTAGTTCTCCTAAATTCTATAGGACTCTTTTATAAGGAAGAACTTTAAAATAAAATACAATATAATGAAACATTGCTAAGTGTATAAATATGTACAGGTATAGTGCTACAAACTATTTTAAGACTATGTAAATGCTCTAATATCAAAATAAGCACACTGAAGTAAACAAGTTGTGTGGAGTAGAAGGGAGCAAATTCCTGTTAATCACAAAAAGGCCGATTCTGCCACATTTACTTGTAAGGAGTGTTACTTCGCTCCCCATGCAATCTCATTGAAGCCCTGAGACCAACTGCCTGAATAAGATACCACTCACTCTCTTTAACAGACAGATTTAGGCTATGGCATTGGGAGATACGTAGAGAGCAAAGGCCGCTATGCTCCCTCCCTTGCTATGTAGCTTCTGGGGAGTCCTCTGTGTCAATAATGTGTGAACAGAATTCTGTGTTAATTCAAAAACATAGCCTAGCAGAAAAGGAATTGGAACTAGGGAACAGACAATCTACATGCAAAATGTCATGACAGGTTCAGCATTAACTCACCTTCTTCACTTTAACCCCCACTGGAGGAGTCAGAAGTGCCAGGTGCCACTTGGGGAGCTGTAGCATAGTGGTAAAAGAGCAAAACTTTGCTTCTAGCATTGTGGCCTTACAGAGAAGCCAGCACTTAAATCCATAGGTTGAGACCTGTGGGGCTTCATTCGGCAGTGTCCTGCAGCAATCTCGCTTACATAACATTGTGACTGTTCTTTCAGACTTAGAACCAGATCCATTCCTGATACATGAGTACAGCATGACCAATATTTTAGTACATGGGAGCAATAGTATGAATAGATCAATGCATGTAGCTAGTCTCTGTTCATCACTGTCACTTTGGATAGCATGTTGCCTCTTCAAATCTTTGTCAGACTGGTGGCCTAGGGCATGCATGCCTGGAAAATATACTCTTATTTGGGCATTTTGAATAACATGGCACATCTCATTAATAATAAGTAACTTCTTCTGACAGAACAACATAAGACTCATTAAGCACAACTTTGCTGGGTTCACTCAATGTCTAAACAGGTGCATGTATCAAATCCCTATTTACAGGTTGTAACATACATACAGTAAATTGCCTTAGGCAGTATCTCAGTGGCTCATAGGAATAATGAGCATAAACAGTGATAATAAATCACATGGCCCCTTTAATATAAAAGAAATGAGAGCACCATCCTCAGCGTTGCGGAAAGGAAAACACTGGTTAACAAAATATTGAGGGGTGTTCAGTATAATAAAAAAAGTTACTTACGGAGAGAGCCAAGATACCACCACTGTTATGGATGAAGTAAGTCCAGTTTTGACCCCTCCTCCTATCTTTTCCAAACCAACTGTAGTACATGAAATTTCTCAGGCGTGATGATATGTAGTTGAGTGATTTTTGCCCAGAAAGTTGAGGGTCACTTCATGAGGCTCCCAGAAGCAAATCTTCCCTCCTTTCACCCAGACATTCTCTGTTTCTGTCTTTCAGGTTAAATTGTCTTTCCTGTGTGCGCTGCTTCTCCCAGAATCCTATACTGTCTTTCCAGTTCCCTCTGTCTTTGTATCTGCATTCTTCCCCAAAGTCCCCAGTCTCAGCTGCCTTTGCTCAGACCTACCATCTCTTTCCCACTCACCTGTTCTTCCTCAGTCTTTGCCTCCCACTCACCAGAGTTCCCATCACCAGCCTCTGATCTCCAACACCTCCCATCCCTAGTCTCTCCCTCCCCAGCAAACCTGTCTCCTCATGCTGCCTTGTGTAAGATATGTATCCCAGTTGGATGTGTACTTTATAAACACCTCATCAGCACTATGCACAACAGGCTGGCAGTATAGCAAAACCTCTCACAATACTTCAGGTGAGAAGGGGAGAAGATTTCTCTTTTACCTGCACCAACATTTCAGTAGGGAAATGTGAGGCAGTCATAGTCCCGGGCGGCGTGTGACTCCTGCATTGGGAAGGCTAGGCGTGAGTGCCGGAAGCTCCCTAGAAGTGGGAGGGACCACCAGTGCCTGGACCACAGCCCCGCCCCCTTCTCTGCCCAAGGCCTTGCCCCCACTTGGTCCCCTCCCCCAAGGCCCTCCCCTGCCACCGCTCATGCCTCTTCACCACTTTCCCTGAGCCCGCCCTCCCTCCCCCCCCCGGCCACTCATCGGCAGACGGTGGTGGGGGGGCTCAGGGGAACGGGCGGAGAGGCACGAATGGTGGGTGGGGTGATCCTGGGGGAAAGAGGTGGAGCAAGGGCAAGACCTCAGGGGAATAGGTGGAGTGGGGACAGAAAGAGGAGCAGTGCAGGGGGGGCCACAGGGCAAAAGTGGGAGCGAGGCTTTGGGATGGAGTGCGGGTGGGGCTATGGCCTGGGCACCCTTTTGGTGGCGGCACCCCAAAGGCAGTGGGCTGGCATACCTCCAGATGGAGGTGCTGCTGCATCCTGGCATCTTATACCCACTGCCTATGGTCACAGACAGAGAGAAGGGGGATTTATGCAGTTAAGGAGGTGTCCAGAAGGAAGGGAGGACAATAGGTTCAGGCATAGGGCGTGGGAGACATTCCTGAGGAGAGGGAAGCACAGATGCACAATGAGATCATCCTGAAGCGTGATGCATGTACTTATGTCACTTGAAGACTTAAGTAGATGGATGTGCAACAGTTATTGACCTTGGATCCATTGTTTTAAATGAATGGTTTATGAAAGATTGTGTTCTACTCCGTGGGGAAGGGTTACCACTGCTCCTCCAGAAACTAAAAGCAGTGGGTGCTGATGAAGTCAAATCAGCCAAGTTGTAATCCCCTTCACTTGCAAGAGGTACCACTTCCTGGGGAAGCTCACATAGACTAGTTCAAACTGGATTCTCCAGAGGCCAGACAAAGAAAGGATTGGTTAAATAGCCTGAGTTTAAACTGACTCAGGCCCTTCTTTCTGATCCAGGATATTGACAGGACCTTCTGTCCAAGGGGAGGCCCCAACCCTGGCTGAAGTTTGGAAAGGTTTGACCTACTAGGGCCATACAAGATTTGTGGGTGACCTCTGGTAAACTTTTAGCATGTGCATAGGAACTTTTTTGCTTTCTGTAATGCTTCTAACTGAAGAATAAATGTGCTTGCTTAGGAGGAGCTGTGTGGTGACTTGTAACTGCAGGCAATACACTGGTCATAGCCTTCAGAGAGAAAAAATAGCATAAGCACTGGCCTGTTTAGGCAGTCTGGCTTGCTGGGTATATCACAATAAGGGGGCTTTCCGGCCTTAAAACCCCTGGTTAGGGAGAGGAGTGAGGTCTTTACCTAACAGAGGTGTTAGCTGTGTGCCAGAAATCTTTAACAGTGCACCCTTGAACCATGGAGGGGGAATGAAAGTGCAGATACCCTGAAACTGTGACAGGATTAATCTAATTTTCTGTGTAGTACAGCTTTAAATGGAAGGAGTTTTGCTAGGCCCTGGTTCAGTGGGGGTGAGGGGCGTGCTCTGTTGTAGTTCATGTCAGCTGCTGCTTGTGCAGACTTTACTTTTGTTCTTTCTTGTTTTCCTTAATTTAAAATTAAAAGGTTTCAGAGTAGCAGCCGTGTTAGTCTGTATTCTCAGAAAAAGGAGTACTTGTGGCACCTTAGAGACTAACCAATTTATTTGAGCATAAGCTTTCGTGAGCTACAGATAAAGTGAGCTGTAGCTCATTAACCAATTTATTTGAGCATAAACTTTTATGAGCTACAGCTCACTTTATCTGTAGCTCACGAAAGCTTATGCTCAAATAAATTGGTTAGTCTCTAAGGTGCCACAAGTACTCCTTTTTTAAAATTAAAAGTAATTCAGGTGGAAAATACAGGTTTTCTCATAGTGTATAAGAAACATAGCTAAAGACACTGGTCTTTGGAAAGTGAAGAGGGAAGACTGGTAAAGCAATCTCTATGACAGATAGGAGGAGTAGAAGGGAGGACAGCAGTGGTTCTAATCTGCGCTAGTCCTACTTACCTCTCGAGAAACCTCAGGATTCTATTTCCCCATCCCACATATTCCCATCTGCCTATTCAACCACGCCAGCTCATCCCCTCCCCAAATATCACATTGGGTCCTTCAGTTAATTTGCCTTTGGGACCCTTATTCATAAATCCACTTAGCCATCAGAGAATGTATTAAATGGGGCTTGTTGTTCTTGTTATTTAAACCCATGTCTTTTCAAAGGCAACCAAATTAAAAACTAACATTTTTCTAGCTACATGCTTGTGATACAAGAACATCCTCAAAACACCAGGTTGGCAGAGTGGAGACCATATATACACACACATTAGTGGACTTGTTTCTTTCATCAGACTTTTTTTTTTCTCTTTCCCCGCTGCTCCTTTTTGGCATTTGTGTGAGTTTGGCATTAGGCAAAATGAAGATGACTTGGCTGAGGATGAGAAAACAAGAACTGACTTCAACATTTTTTTTAATTAAATGAGATTCTTACTTTAGCTTTTCAAGACCATCCATGCTGCACGTACCAACCCCTCCCCATTATTAACGTTTCCTTTTCTATTGTTAACACTTGAGAAGATGAGAATGTGTATATTTGCTAGTTAGCATATCTCAGATGGTAATAGCTTAAATAATACAAAGAAGAAAAATAAGTTACTGGAGAGTAAAAAAAGCACTGGGAAGATTTGAAGTGCTGTCAAATACAAAAGATATTTTAGGACATCTGTTCAAAATGCTGGCTTCTCATATCCTTCAATTTCATATTCCTTTTTTATATGTGGGCAATAAAATTGCATGATTCATTAAATACATATTTTGGCATCTGCGTTTACTGTATATTTTTGAATACTGGAAGTCAGAATAGAGAACTTCCTTCTCAGCATTTTTTTTAATGGTACACTTTGAGCAGAACATTACAGATGGTGTTCCCTGATTGCTCATAAAATTTCAGGTTTAGGCTGTAGTTCCCTGATAATTCTCCAAAATAGCCTGAAGGATTGCAGAACTGTATAACTGAGTTTTGATCATATATGGACTTACAGGTGAGCAGAACAAACTCAGGATTATTTAAAGACCTATTTGTTGTTAAGCCTAGGGTGACCAGACACCAAATGTGAAAAATCGGGACGGGGGTGGGAGGTAATAGGAGCCTATATAAGAAAAAGACCCAAAAATCGAGACTGTCCCTATAAAATCGGGAAATCTGGTCACCCTAGTTAAGCCATATATATGATATACAGAAGGCTAGTGCAAGCATTTTCAGCTTTCATAGCTTAGATCCCATCTTAATTGGTTAGTCTCTAAGGTGCCACAAGTACTCCTTTTCTTTTTGCGAATACAGACTAACACGGCTGTTCCTCTGAAACCCATCTTAATACAGCAATTGTTTCATGGATACCTCCCCCTCCATTCACACTCATGTAAAGTACCACCCTTCCCATTCACAATCACATAACATCCCTGTGGCAACTACTTGCTTACATGGATGTTTAATATTCATGTATATTCATTTTTTTTTAAAAAAAAGTGATTTAGCATCTGGAAAAAAGGAAAAGAGTTAGCCCCATATGACCAGCCAAGTCTTCTCAACAAATCACTCATTGCCTATGACCACAGATTAAGGACTGTTAGCTAAGCATCAGGTTTGATATAACTTGAGTGGAGCCAAGCAAAATTTTTTGTGCAAAACTTTTTTTTTAACAGAACAGGTCAACCAAAACAATTAGCAAATTTAGGCCAATTTTGTCAAATTGTGCCAATAAAAAAACAAAACGGGGAAAAAAAATCTGAAAAAATTGAAATGTTTCATTTCAACTTTTTTTGAAAATGAAAGGTTTTGATCTGAAACAAGCTTTCATTTTGAATTTTATTGATTCTTTACAAAAAAAAAAAGGTTAAAAATATCCTGAAAACTAAATGAAACTTTCAGTTCAGGTCATATTCAATTTCACCCTTCCCTCCCCCATTTTTTTTTTGTTTGGTTGGGTTTTTTTTGGTTCAGCCACTTAACCAAAAAAAAAAAAAATTATTCACACAACTCTAAACTTGAGTTTTTGAAATTAAAATGTATTGATATTGTTTACTCAGTGTTTTGTCAAGGTAAGTAAAAAGTCATGGAGTTTAATGCATGTGCATTATTTGCATATGACTTGAAAAGCTGTGATAAAAATTTACAAATTTGAGCACTTTGACAAAGGCACCACTTACTCCTCATGGTCATGGTATAGCTTTGCCTCATTTTCCCCACCAGTTGGCAGCCTCCCTGTGCCTTTCAGAGTTTCTATGAAGTGTTCTTAAAACTACAGTACCCACCTTCTGAAGTGAAGAAACAGATTGACAGAGCCAGAAGGGTACCCAGAGGTCACCTACTATAGGACAGGCCCAACAAAGAAAGTAACAGAATGCCACTAACCGTCACCTTCAGTCCCCAACTAAAACCTCTCCAGCACATCATCAAGGATCTACAACATATCCTGAAGGACAATCCCTCACTCTCACAGACCTTGGGAGACAGGCTAGTCCTTGCTTACAGACAGCCCCCCAACCTGAAGCAAATACTCAACAGCAACCACACACCACCCAACAGAACCACTAACCCAGGAACCTATCCCTGCAACAAAGCCGTTGCCAACTGTGTCCACATATCTATTCAGGGGACAACATCATAGGGCCTAATCACATCAGCCACATCATCAGGGGCTCATTCACCTGCACATCTACCAATGTGATATATGCCATCATGTGCCAGCAATGCCCCTCTGCCACGTACATTGATCAAACCGAACAGTCGCTACGCAAAAGAATAAATGGACACAAATCAGACGTCAAGAATTATAACATTCAAAAACCAGTCAGAGAACACTTCAACCTCTCTAGTCACTCAATAACAGACTTAAAAGTGGCAATTCTTCAGCAAAAAAACTTCAAAAACAGACTCCAACAAGAAACTGCAGAACTGGAATTAATTTGCAAACTGGACACCATCAAATTAGGCCTGAATAAAGACTGGGAGTGGATGGGTCACTACAAGAACTAAAAACTAATTTCCCCATTCTAATTTCCCGCTACTGTTACTCACACCTTCTTGTCAACTGTTCGAAATGAGCCACCCTTATTACCAATACAGAAGTGATTTTTCGTCCTGTTGATAATAGCCCACTTTAATTGACTTGTCTCGACCCCCCACTTGGTAAGGGAACTCCCATCTTTTCATGTACTGTTATATATATCTTCCTACTGTATTTTCCACTCCATGCATCTGATGAAATAGGTTTTAGCCAACAAAAGCTTATGCCCAAATAAATTTGTTAGTCTCTAAGGTGCCACAAGTACACCTCATTGTTTTTGCTTTCCCTCTGTGATAAGGAAAGTCCAACAGAACCAAAACCACTCCTTCATCCCTTGATTGGATCCTCCCCTAAGCTACAGCTCTCTCTCTAGGTCCACACAATCTTCAGTCTTTGGTCACAGGGTTCACAACAATCCCTTTACCACTTGGTCCCAGGCATGTTGTATTTGCCAGAGACAGTTTGGCCTGCCCCAGGACAGAGCAAATGTGAATAAGTCCCAGGCACAAATTCAAAGTGGTGTTCACCTAAAAAGCTTTTGTGACTCATTTCTCATGCTCCTCTCCTCATTCCGACAAAACCCACAAACATAGCCCCTTTTCCCTGACAGCTACCTCTTCCTCTGCCTCCTCCTCTTTTACCACCACCAAAACTCACCCCTTCCCTTGGTGGCTGCTTCCTATTACACCTGCCACCATCCTGTCTCTCTTTTTTCCATTGGCTTCCATCTCCTCCACCGCCACTCTTCTCTTCTTTCCTTAGTGGCTGTTCCCTTTGAAAGCTCCACTTAACTTTTCTAATGGCTTAGTGGAGCTGACGAGCATGCCTAGGTGAGTGGCCCTGCCCCATAGCTGTTTCACTGTGGGGAGAGAGAGCATGTGTGTTCTCAGATGTGTTGCTTCCATGGCTGGCTCCATAAGGGGCCACGGTGGAAGCAGGAGTGAAGGCGTTAGAGGATACTAGAGTTCAAAGTAACTGACAATTAGTTCCTTTCCCTTCCATGTAGCAATGGCACTCTGCTTCCCTATCACCTTTTCCTGGGTCCTTCTTCCCCTCACCTAGCCAGTCACAGATAGTAAGTGAAATAGAAGCGGGAGCTTCAGTTTGGTTCTTCTTTTTATGGCAGTTCTTTGTGTGGTCCTCCTGCAGCCCCAAAGCAGCCTGGGGCAGTTGAGATGGGAGTCATACTTCCAAGTGAGGCCATCCATATTTTTATTTTTAGCTTGATTTCCTCTCAAGTACATTTGTGATTTCTACCATCCTGATACCCCTCAGAATGACACACATATCAATAATATTGTTGCTCGTTGGAGCCTTGCCTGGTTGTACTGTTAGGAGGAGAAATTGATCTGAGTCAGGTATTTTGTTGTGCAATTCTGTTTATTTACAAAGAATGTGCACAAACTTCTGTTTCCCTGAACACAGTAAGAACAAACAACAGCAGGCAGTTTCCTTGCTCAGAATTTCCAAGCTGCCTTTCTAGTCAGTCCTGTGCCCCACAGAGCTCTATCTCTGCTACCTCACAGGGTCCCACTTATGACTGCTTCCCTGACTGCATCGAGGTCTATTAGCCAGGATGGGCAGAGATGGTGTCCCTAGCCTCTGTTTACCAGGCGCTGGGAATAGGCGACAGGGGCTGGATCACTTGATGATTGTCTGTTCTGTTCATTCCCTTGGGGCAGCTGGATTGGCCACTGTCAGAAGACAGGATATTGGGCTAGATGAACCTTTGGTCTGACCCAGTATAGCCGTTCTTATGTTCTGGCTTTCTGCCTCTGACACACATAGTTCCAATCAGCCAATGCCCTAGCCCAGGGGTTCTCACAACAAATTTTTCAGTGACCTCAGAGTGCAGCCACCAACTCTTGCTTGTGGCCACTCTGACAATTTTTCATAAAATACTTATTAACTTTAGGAAAAACAATAAATATTCACATACACATGTCCAAATCATTGTAATTCATTTATGTAGGGTTTATTGCTGACTCAGTAATAAAAATAATGTACAGTTGTCTTTATTCTTTACTGGACCTAGACAGAATAGAAACAAAGATAAGGTGCTTTACACGTTCTTGTCTTTTTTTGTTATTGTATCTTCTGAGGTTTTTGGTTGATTTTTTTTTTTTTTTAGATTTGCTAGTTAGTAAGTCTGCTGCTGTGAAAAGTGATACTTGTATGTTGATATCACTTTTCACAGCCTCCCAACTAACTACTAAGTTTGAAAAGTGATATTAACAAACATACAAATATCACTTTTCACAGCAGATTTATTCATCCCTAGCAAGCCTGGGGACAAATTAAGCCCTGGATGGGGAGGTGGGTAGTGAGGCAGTGGGGGCCAGGGATGATGGCGGGGAGGTTAGCCCAGGGGACAGAGCCCAGTGCCCTGCACCTGGAGGATGGAGACCTGCTGCCCGCCATCCCAGGACTGAAGCCTGATTCCCACTGCCTCTGGGAAGGTGGGGAATTCAGTGACTGCCTGCTCCTCCAGCATTTGTGTCTCCAGAGGAGGGTAGGGCCCAACTCCTGGTGGTGGTCCTGGGGGAGGGGCCACTGCTTTGCCCCCCAAATCACCACCCAGGAGACTGTGGCTGCAAGAAAAGCCCCTGGTGGCCACATGGGCCACGGTGGCCACATTTGAGAAAATGCTGCCCTAGCTCCTGCATTTACAATTAGTCACCAGGGAAACCTCTTGGCTCTGCATACAGACGAGTGCCTTGGGTGGTGGCTCTCTTTCTCTCCAGCTATTTTACTCCATAAAGGAACTTAATTGCTTCTTCCTTTTAGCCTGAATGAAGGGTGGCTAGCATGCCCATCTGCTCTAAGGTCTGTGATTTCCCATAGATCAAATACACTCCTGATGGCAGCCACTAACACCTTCCAATATAACAATATCCTGATCTTTTATAGTGCATTAAAACTCAATTTTTCCTCACTTCTCCCCATAATTAACACAAACACTGTCTCATCCTTTTTTCTTCCCCTCTGTATCTTTTCCTAATCTTAGTATTTGTGTAATGCAAGGCCAAACTGCACAGTTACAATCCTTCTGGATTCCCTCTTCAGACATGGTCCTAATAATCTCCGCTTTGTACTATATCCTGCTATGTATCCCAGTGTTTGCTTTGCTTTTCTTGCTGCTGCCAAATATTCTGTAATGTGATGCATTTAATAAATAATTGTTTTAAATATTGTCTGGATAGAGTTGAGAGGGAGGAAGGATTTTCTACGGTTCAGCCTCAAAATAGGAACTCAGGAAATTTCACTTCTATTCCCAGCTTTGCTATTGCCCTTCCAGCCTTGTCTAAACTAGGGAGTTTTTACCATAAACTCCCATCATTGCTCTCACCAGTTGAGCTGCATCATCGTTAGCAATATTGGGAGGATGAGTGCAGCCTTGCTTTGGCAGCTATTTTCAGCATTGTGTCAGTGAAACTCGGTCAGAACAAGTCTAATCGGCAGGATGGTGAAAACAGCTGCCAAAGTTAAAAGAGGTGTGTCCTCACACCAGGACAGCTGATAGCAAGGTTGGGAGTTTCTGGGGGGAAAAATCCCTTATGCAGTCAACCCTTGTTGTTCCTCACTTTTAGGATTGCTGGGAGTAGGGATGCTGTGAGTGCATCAGCACCCCTGGCTTGGAGTACAAATATCAATGAATGTATGGCTTCCATCATAGATAGGGTTTACAGTTTTTCCAATGGCTTTCTGCGCCCTCACTATAAAAATTGTTCCAGTGTCCCTGCCCACCCACAGACTCCTCCTGTGTTAAATGAGGATAGTAAAACTTATCTCAAAGTTATTGCAAACATTAGTGTTTGAGAAACAATTTGAAATCCTTGGATAGCAGGCATAACAGGAATGTGAGCATATAAAATTTGATTTAGATGTTCGAGAGGCTTTTCTTCTTACTTTCTTCAGTATCAGAGAATACCTTTCCAAACAGGTTGTAAGAAGGACTGTTTAATGAGTATTCATTATATCACCTCGGATGTTGCTGCAATGTACTCTTTTAGCGAGACTAGTAATTGAAAAAAGACATGGGTGGTGGCATTAATGAAGATATGAAGAGGGCCAGATGTACTAAAGGGCTGTATCCTGTGAGCTTTATTCAAGGGAGTCATTCGTACTCCTGCGAGAGTCCTATTGGAGAAAAGATCTAACATTTAAAAAGCTGTGAGCAATACATACATGTATATTCCTGTAATAAAAAGCTAGCAGAGAAAAGCGTGTGGAACACACAACATATGGCATTCTCTCACACCTCGCCTGGCATTTGCCATATTCTGCTTGTAACTTTCTAAATTTTGTATATTTTTTCCTCAGTTTCAGTGAATTGGATTTTTGGCGGGGGTTGGGGGGGGCATATACTATAATATCAGCAGGAGATGATTTACAACTACATTTGCATGATCTGAATCAGGGGGTTTAGTCTAGGTCACATCTTAGTAGAGACCACCACACTCATTAGCAGTTGTTCAGCTCATATAAATCTTACTGATTGTACATCCTGGCAGTAATGACAGCAGTCTTTCACGTGAAAAAGAAATATTAGAGAAGTGATGAATTTATTTTAGCTAGCTTCTCATGTGGATTTGACAGCTGGAAATAAAGAGAAGCAGCACCACGTGACCAACCTGCTCACGACAGATCACAGTTTGGGAAACTCTGATCTAAATGATTAATGGGCGATTTATTTTTATTGGTCATAAGACTGAAAGCACTGGGGGTTTTTAGAGGCAGTGGTTGCAGATCTGAATTTAGTAAATGTGACAGACTGACTTTATTTGTCAATAATTCATGTCTGATACAGAGTAGAAACACGGGTAAGGAAAGATATCAAACATCAAATCAAATATCAGGCAGAAAATGAGTTATTTTCAAGATTAAAACCTTGGGTCCATGCCAGTAAACATCTGAACGGATGTTTAATTAGCATCTCAAAAGGACCTTTTTCAGCGCCAGTTACCTGGAAGGTAGATGAATACAACTGTGGGCTGAGAGTCAGTGGTTGTGTGGATACACCTTCAAAGGAACATTTGGAGAAATCAGTGTGTGTAACAGAAAGAAAAACAGGAACCCAAATGTCTTCACCCAAAGATTGATTAATTAAAATAGGGAGTAACTTAAAAATATACAGTGGATTTTCATAAGAAACTTCCTATTCCCTCAGAAAGGGCATGTATATAAATACTTTAGCTCACATGCTGGGACTAGGAATACAGGCTAACATCTTGAGCATCAAAAGGATCATCGTCTGTAACTGCAGTGGAAGGGGACCAGACTCCTAAGAGTGGAAGATGATCTAAGACACCAGAAGAGACTGGTGTGTATGTGGAGAGAGAGAGAGAGAGATGCTGCCTGACAAAGAGAGTGGTAGGGAATAAAGAATACATGCTCTACTCGGCTGTAACATATTGCTTGTTCTCATGTAATGGCATGAAGGGGACCTGTCTAGAATAGCTTTTGCAGAATTTCATACTAGGCATGCTATGAATATCCCTTTCTTTTTAATCCAGGTTTTTCTCTCTCCTTAACAAATATTGTTTTGAGACCATCTGAGTCTTAGATTGTTTTGAGGTAAAATCCCTTCAGTGCATCCCTGAAGAGGAGAAGATCTCTTGTGAGAGGCAGCTGAACACAATACCTGACCCATAGCAATCATCTGAGGCAACTCCCATATAAACACTCCCCAATAGTGATTGTGGTCAGTAGATGGATAGGAAAGCTGGGTGCCCTTGCAGAGTGGGAGGAATAGGGGAGTGAAAGTTACAGTAATTATTTATACAAGGGCTCCAAAGGCCATTAATCAACACGTTTCCAGTCACTTTTCTGTTAGTTCTTGTTAACGTAGTTCCTCCCTGTGACTCTTTCCACTGATGACCAACCAAGAAGTAGTTTAGAAGCCTGTTATTCTTTCCAGAACATATGTATCTTATAGAATGAACAATATTAGTTCTCCCAAAGTATTCGTATTCTCCCGAGACTGCAGAAATCTGGATAAAATTTATTACAGACATGAAGCTGCTCACCTCTGTGATATTTAGTACCATGAAGCTAATATGTAATATCAGATTTCAAATCCTTAGTTATGTTCCCTGTTTAGAGACTGTTAAATTTCAGAATGTTAGATGGTTCCCTGTTAGTCTTGCTTACAATTATAAGAAATGATCAATAATACAACAATCAATAACACTTTTTTCTGTAACTTGTCAGTGAAATACAGTAGCTTTTGAAATAGCAGTGTCTGCTTATTTGATTTGTTCATTTACATCTTTACAGTCCACAGATGTCCTTGACCTCTTTATTTTACTTGCCAGATGGCAGTAGCAACTAATTTCCCCCTTCGCCCCCCCACCTACTTTTCTATATTCATGCAGTTCAGAATGTTTTTTAATGATCTCATGGCCTCGATTAGTAATTTATCATTTAACACATTTACAAAACTTACATCAAAATGTTCTTTTCCCTTCCCTCTTCAAAACAAATGGAAATATTTTTCTCCTGCTAAAACCCACTCCCACAACTCATGCATTTCTTATGGATATGTCCTGCACAGTTCTGCAGTAACAGAATTTGCAGGGAATTATCAGCCTCACTTCAAATCTTCTGTGGGTCAGGGAGTAAATTGGATCAGGGACTAAAAAGGACAGCTCCAGCACTCAGGTACATATTGTCTCTGCAGGCAGAAATGATGAAAAATAGGTGAATCTGTCCAGAAGAGTGAGGAATGGTCAGGTATGGGGAGGGGAGTGTTATTTCTATCGCATTGTACCGAAGACTTCTTGGAGCCCATCCATGTGTGTTCAGTGGGGTTCAGGTTCTACAGTTTTGGAGGGGCTGGGACAGAGCCAGAGGGAACAGTTACTCTCAGCAGTATTGCCTCCCCCACTTGCCTACAGTATTGCCTCCTCCAAGCCTACAGACTTTTGTGAGGAAGTTAATGCTTATTCTACCATAATCTCTGTCCCTCCTCTTTACTGTAAAGCTTTCTTTGGCAACCAGGAGACGAGCCCCTGACTACAAAGGGACGTGGAGGGATGAGTAACCAATGCAGATGGTTTTAGCGTCATGAATCGTCCAGAATCTGCTGATTTGTGGGAGAGAAACCTCCGGCCACTTCCCCAGGAAGAAGGGGAAGCCCCTGAACCTGAATGAAAGACTGCATCAGAAATTCCACCACTGCAGATGGAATTTCCTACATGGAAATAACCTGGGCACGGGATGGCGTGGCCCTATGTTATCTAGCAAGGTAATACAAAACTGAGTCACTGTAAATTGGTGTCTATCAGCAGTGACAGATTCATTATGATGTCATCATTGGGCTTCCAACATAAAATCAACATAACTTAGGACAGTGGCAAGAAGGTAGGTGGAACTGTTCTTTTAAATGCTGTTTCTACCCTTTTTGTAAGGGTAGGGTTTCTGCTCCCATGGCTCTCATGCTGTACTGCAGTAGGTTATTGTCCTCCTTTCTGGAAGTAGTTGCTTTCCAGGGGTACTGAATATACATAGCTTCTAAAGTGCTTTTGGAGCCAGGATGAGAGGTGTTAGAGAAAATATTATCAGTATAACATTTTAAAGCATATTTTCTAGAGTGGATGGGGGAATGGGGAAGGTAAAAAACTGAAGGCCTAAAAACTCTGGTGGCAGAAGAGGAGCAGACTGGTTATTAAACTGATTGTGTAATAAACAGTTAAGAGAGCTACTATGATGATTGATGGAAAGAAACACTTCTGGCAGCAACCATAAACTTTCAGCCTGAATGACTTTCAGAGAAATAACAAATCTAAAGTAAAACACAGAACAAAAGTATCTCTCAGAGAGCCCCAGCACACATCTCCTCTGTAACATGCTGCATTAACTTTCTCCTACCCAATGGCAGCTATCCTGGCACTCCACCACAGACATTTAGAAATGGAAAGATGCAGTACCCAGAGAACAATCATAACTACTAAATATCTCGTCATAATACTTAAGACATAACAGTTGAAGCAAAAAAAAAAAAAAAGAAAATTACATAAAACATCAGTCAACTAATTCTATATATTTCCTTCCCAAGAAGTCGGTTGTACAGACAATGCCAGAAACAGAAATACATTTTCAAGGGAAGTTATGACCACCCCAAAATGGAGGCCTGATTCTGCAGCCCTTATACACACAAGCACTGAAATCCTGTTATGGTATGTGTAACCTACATGCTTGAATAAGAAATCCTCAATGAGCCAGGGTTTCCCTAGGTGTTTAGGAAATGTAAGAGAGTGAAAGGCTGAAAATCTTTTCCAACCAGCAAGTGAGTTGTATAAATTACCAAAGAGAAGCATCAGATAGGAATTGAGTGGGTGGGGGGACTATTGGGTGACTGAACAGCTATCTGAAGAGAGGAGAAAACTAATCCATTAAAGTCTTTCCTTCCTCCTCAAATTCCTTCCTCAAAACCCACTTCTGTGTTGGTTACAAGCCAGCAACCAACCAATAAGTGTGAGGCTGAGCATCAGCTGGGGATAGGTGATCTATATAATTTGCTTTAAAAAATATTCAAGAGCTTTGGAACCATGAAGTTGTAAAACAGCTAACCTATAGAAACACATCCTTGTCCTTCTCTTTTCTCATAGCAAATTTCAAGTTAATTGCAGTGACCATGTCTTCCTATGTGTTTATACAGCATGTGACACAATGAGCTCTGGAACTGACTGGGGCATATGTATGCTCCCACAATAGAAATAATAGTAATCAAACATAACAGCAAGACTAAGGCCCTGCCTGAGTCTATAATCCTTACATAGGTAAAACTCCCACTGATTTCAAGGTGAGTTTTGCCTAACTGAGGACTTCAGGATTCAACCCCCTGATGCTTAGCGCGATCTTGTTCTGCCTCTGAACTTCCTACTGTTCCAGTTAGTAGGACATTATTTGTTGCCTATTTTGATTAGATTCTAAACTCTTTGGGGAGCAGGAACTATTTTATTTTGTGCTGTGTACAGCACCAAGTACATTCTTTGGCATTAATAAATAGCAAATTAAAAAATATAGAACATTGTAGAACTATAGAACTCAGTTATCAGGGATATCTACTGATCTTGTCCTTATTGTTAGTTATTTAAAACCTAATTTATTGCTTTGTTTGTTTTTGAGTTTAGAGCTTAAGCATCTGAAGAGATTTTAGTTTCTGGACCAAGAAGAGTTATTCCCATAGCACAGAAAGTAGACAGCTCATTTGTTCAATGGATCTGAAGCAGTTCTGTGTCTTTACTCAGTAATTAGCATGTTTTTCTTTAGTATAGCATATGGCATGCTTACTTGTAAACATACCCTGAAAAACCCTTTCCATGTAGCTGGCGCTCTGAACTAAGTTGCAATTTCATCCACACACGCTTGTGGAAATACAGTGGCAGTTCTGAAAGCGCTGATATTTTAACAAATTCTATGTGACATGCCCGTAACCTGAATTTCCTCTGTGAGTTTCATCACGAGAATTGGATTACACCTTGCATTCACAGTAGACCTGGTTCTCAGTTATGCTAAGGCCACTTTACGCTGTTTTGACGGCATAAAAGGTCTTCAAAGTGGGCATAGACAGCCCCCTGAGAACGTCACCTGTGTGGAGGGCCTCTGTGGTCAGTGTACAGCCTGGCTCTATGCTGGCCCTGATGCCAGCCTCCAGTTTAGGGTCTGAGGTGGGGGGCGGGGAGGGGTGGAGGAGGATTTCATCGGGGTGGCTAGTGTTCAGTGGTCCATGGAAAGCCAAGTGTAAGTTCGAGCAGATCTGGGAAACATGCAGGTGGCTTAAATTCCCCGCTGGCCCGAATACAGTAGTGTATTAAATGAGAATCAGGTCCTATATGTGTAGTTTAACCTCAGTGGAACTCATTTATAGGGTGAAATTTACCACTGTGCCAAGGGCTAACCAAAGGCCTCTGTACTAAGCTCTTGCAAGGAAATATTAAGTAGGACTTAAGTGGCATCACCGGCCTCATGCCACCCCTCCATACTGGGATGAATTTCACTCATTAGCGAGGTAACATAAAAGTTTCAGATGCTTTCAATGCATTTCAAAGTGAAAATGGCAGTGTTGTTATTGTGCTCTCTCAACAACTCTCTCTTTTCTGGACACAAAAGCAACTTGGCTTGGATACTAGAGTAGGCTTTTGTTGGAAATTTCTGTAATCAACCACAAAGGATTTGGGGATGGGAGCTTCAATTCAGTATAAGGTGATGGGTTGGCCCATGGGCCATTGATAAATGGAAAAATATTTTTAAAGAGAAAAATCTCCATTATCTAGACACTAGAATTAGCTATGCAAATGGCCATATAATCATATTGTCCTCCCCCTTCTCCTATCCTTCCTTATGCTATCATCTTTCTCCTTTTGTTCTCAACTTAATTTAGATGGATAATTTTTCAGGGCAGGGTAACTATTGTTATCTGTATTGTAATGTACATGTGCATCTGTGGCACGACTTAAGTAATAAATAACTATCATAATTCCTCAGTGAACAGCAGACTTATTTATATAGCACCCATTAACATTTTTCTGGTTTCTGTATCAAAGTTAAAAACAAAAATCATCTACTTAAATGGATCTAGGACAAATGAAACAGAGAGATGTAGCTACTCTCAAAGGCAGGCAGACAAAAAAGGAGAAAACAGCCCTAAAAGGAAGATGTAGAACAGAACAGGAAATGATCTGACCCAACTACAAAGGCTTTGCAGTAAGCCTTGAAGATAGCTACAAAGGGAGGGTGATTGACTTTTTCAGAAGGGGAAATCTACAATCAGGCTTTCTGAATGGAGAGGGCTCAGTCCCCAGACTGGTAAGCCAGACTGGTCCACGGAAAATTACAACTCCTTTTCCATGCACAATATGAAAAATCCTCTGTGACTGGACTAGTTCAGAGAGGCTTCAAAACCTATAGCCAGAGCAGCTTCTAGTGAAGGTAGGGCCTCAAGCATTGGGTCTAAGTTTTCTGGGGGAAGAGGGCCAGTGAGAAGAGGCTCCAGGGCCAGTACAAGCAGATCCAGTGTCCCCTTCAAAGAGAACATTGGCGAACCCCTTATGATACCTTTTTAAACTATAAGACCCAACACATGGTGCAGATGCCCTTGACTTTGACACAAACTGGGATCTTCTGAGCCACAGATTTAGCAACATGTTCATATGCTATAATGCTTCGGTTCCAAATTAGGGCACTCAAGCAATTAAAAAAATTAATCATGATTAATTGCACGATTGAAAGATTAATTGCGATTAATCACGCTGTTAAACAATAATAGAATACCACTTATGTAAATATTTTTGGTTGTTTGCCACATTTTCAAATAGATTGATTTCAATTACAATGCAGAATACAAAGTGTACAGTGCTCACTTTATATTTTTATTACAAATATTTGAGCTGTAAATATAAAAGAAATAGTATTTTCAATTCACTTAATACAAGTACTGAAGTGCAATCTCTTTATCATGAAAGTTGAACTTACAAATGTAGAATTATGTACAAAAAAAACCTGCATTCAAAAATAAGACAATGCAATACTTTAGAGTCTACAAGTCCACTCAGTCCTCCTCCTTGTTCAGCCAATCACTCAGACAAGTAAGTTTGTTTACATTTGCAGGAGATAATGCTGCCCACTTCTTGTTTACAATGTCACCTGAAAGTGAGAACAGGCGTTCATATGGCACTGTTGTAATCGGCATCGTAAGATATTTATGTGCCAGATGAGCTAAGATTCATATGTCCCTTCATGCTTCAACCACCATTCCAGAGGACATGCGTCCATGCTGATGATGGGTTCTGCTCATTAACAATCCAAAGCAGAGCAGACCAACACATGTTCGTTTTCATCATCATGAGTCAGATGCCAGCAGCAGAAGGTTGAGTTTCTTTTTTGATTGTTCGGGTTCTGTAGTTTCCGCATCGGAATGTTGCTCTTTTAAGAGTTCTGAAAGCACGCTCCACACCTGTAACTATCTTTAGAAATCTCACATTTCTGCCTTCTTTGCGTTTTGTCAGATCTGCAGTGAAAGTGTTCTTAAAATGAACAACATGCTGGGTCATCATCCGAGACTGCTATAATATGAAATAAATGGCAGAATGCTGGTAAAACACAGAGTAGGAGACATACAATTCTCCCCCAAGGAGTTCAGTCACAAGTTTAATTAACACATTATCTTTTTAACGAGCATCATCAGCATGGAAGCATGTCCTCTGGAATGGTAGCCAAAGCATGAAGGGGCCTACGGATGTCTAGCTTATCTGGCACATAAATACCTTGAAATGCTGGCTACAAAAGAGCCATGTGAATGTCTGTTCTCACTGTCAGGTGACACTGTAAACAGGAAGCAGGCAGCATTATTTCCTGTAAATATAAACAAACTTGTTTGTCTTAGCAATTGACTGAAAGAAGTAGGACTGAGTGGACTTGTAGGCTCTAAAGATTTACATTGTTTGGTTTTTGAGTGCAGTTATGTAACAAAAAAAATCTACATTTGTAAGTTGTGCCTTCACAATAAAGAGATTGTATTACGGTACTTGTATGAGGTGAATTGAAAAATACTATTTCTTTTGTTTATCATTTTTACAGTGCAAATATTTGTAGTAAAAATAATATAAAGTGAGCACTGTACACTTGATTTCAATTACAACACAGAATACAAATATATTTGAAAATGTAGAAAAACATCCAAAATATTTAATAAGTTTCAATTGTTATTCTATTGTTTAACAGTGCGATTAAAACTGTGATTAATCGTGATTAATTTTTTTAATCATGGTTAATTTGTTTGAGTTAATCATGTGAGTTAACTGCGATTAATTGACAGCCCTATTCCAAATGCTGTCTACTCCATTAGATGTAACTACATAGCATATTTGCAATTAAGCTATTTTCAAATATAGTCTATATGACTGTAATGAACCTTTTGTGTTTGAAGCATTGCTACGATGCACCCTTTCCACTTCTAAAATGCTCCATATAACCACTTTATTGGTTCTGATTCACAGACAGTGTGAAGGGAGGTACCCAGGTGCTGTGCAACTCGATGTGTCACATGGGGAAGCCATTGTCATCCTGCATAGTCTGCCTCTACACTGGAAGTGCTGTGCAAGCAGGCAATTGCCAATACACACTACAGAATGATGCAGGTTCTGGCCCTTAATTACAACCATTCTCATCTCACTGTGCAAGGATTTGGATTTAGGAATTTAACTAGTACTAATTCTAATGTTTCACCTAATGAAGTACCTGTACTGGCCAGATCAATTCTGAGAGGCTTTAATATTCACATACTAACATACAGAAGGAATATGTTCGGAAGGGGCAAGGATTTGTGTATGAAATATCTACTCATTCTGACAAATGAATAATTTTTCTAAAGACCTTCTTCTCAAGTCACATTATAATTACAGTACAATTGTTTTAGGCACCTCAAAAAGCATGACAAAATATTAGCCATTTCAAGCTAATAACACTTCTAAAACTGTGACCCAAACTTTGTGAAGATGGAGTGAATTTTATTTCAAAGGATGATGTATATTTTTCCATGGGAGTAAAAAGAACCATTTAATTAATCAAATGTTCAACTAACTCATCCTTCCTTCTAACAATGATCTACCTTTTGCTGTTATAAATGCTAATTTGCCTATGTCACATGCAACAAATTACATTTTAGAAAATTTGAACTGGATGATTATATAAAAATATGTGCAGTGTTGTACCTGGTGTTAAATTGTTTTCATTTATGTCTCATATAAGTTCTGCATTAATGGAATATTTCTGACTGTCATTGATTATACAATGAAGTCCCTTTGACAGAATGTAGATTCTAGAAGAGTAAAACCTCTCAAGTATGCAATATCCTGCCCCCGCTGATTAAGTAGTATCAACAGCTGCACTGAAGTACAGAACTATTCTGCTGATTGACCAGGCAAATCGGACCATATGAGTCTCATTTGTTCCCACTCAGAAGAGATAAAAAGCTGAAAGTTGCTTGAAAAAATAGAGGGTGGGGTCAGGAGGTCTTGAAAGCGAAAACTGTGAATAGTCAGTTCAGGAGGAAAACTGGGCCAAGTTTGTTGGCTTATTTTCAAATAGAGCACTGCTTCAGGGCTCTGTTGCTTGACTAAACTCACTGAGGAAGTTGAATAAAAGAAACCATTAGAAATATGGTAGGTTTTAACAGCCAGTATTTCTAAGTGTGGTATTTTTCTGAGGACCATGCCCTCCTACTTACACACCCTGTCTTTACAGTCACAGCTCTCATTAACAGTATTGGGAGATCTGTTTGTGTGAGGTCCGACTGAACTAGAATGCTTATCTTCTCCAAAAACATTAGGCTTCTTTATCAAGCACATTTTTGTAGCCTGGATTTATAGAAGAGCTGGCCCGTCACATCAACAGGATGCTATGAGCGTCTGACTCATTTTCAGTGCACATGTTTAATTCCATTCTTATAAAAACCTATTATAGGTGGGATTGGTACTGCCTCCTATTATTAAGGCTGACCACTACTTCCCATTATAAAACTGTTTTAATTGCTTTGAACTTTCTGAAATTGTCTGTGCTGTCTCCTTGTTTGTTTTTGTTAATCTTAGCCAAAAAGGTTCAACCATTTCTGAGACCAAGGCTAGGGGGAAATATCATTTTGCGTATGTTAAAAAATTCTGCTGACCTTTTGTTTGAAATGCTCTAGTGTCCCCATGCTTTGGAGCAGGCACCTGAAATGGGCCAGGGAGTGGTCTTTGTGTCAGGGATGTATCTTTAGCCATCCCTGTGAAAACCCATGCAAAGTTGGCCACATTGTAAGTCTGGAAAGAAACCACTTGCACATGCTCAGATTTCTTTGATTTTTAGCAGTTTAAATCGCTGAAGATTCTCATTCTTATGTACTCATTAAGCATATTCAAGCCATTCACAGCTCCTATGTGTGACTGAACTGTGTCATCCCCACAGAGCAACTAAGCATTTCCAGGCCATGGCTACAAGGGATCTGGACTTTAATGGCTTCTCCAGGCCAGCGTAGAGCTGGGTACTGGAAGGGAGAGCAGGGATCCTGTTTCACCTGTGCTGTCAATAACCCCTCCTGCTGGTACCCAGGCAGTATAAAGGAGGAAGCTTCCTGGTTTGACTGCACAGGGCACAAAAGTTTGGTTGGAGGAGAAGCAAAGGAGTAGACTCTCACTAGAAGTCTGGTGAGACTGGGAGTTTGGAACTGGCTGGCCAAGAGCTAGAGGGGTATAGGCTGGGATTGGTACAGGGGGAAAGTTAGGCTGGAACTGTTTGGTGAGAAGACTATGATTGGAAGTAAGGGGGGCACTGGAACTGGTGAGGGAAGCAGAGCAAGTGGGAGCTAGTTGGCTGGGGCAGATGCTGAGATTGGATGAAGAGTTAGAGGAGGAGGAGGAGGCTGGGGCTGTGTCTTGACAAAAAGACTGGGACTAGGAACCAGTGTGGAGGGAACAAGGGGCAGAAAGATCAGATGCGGAGCTGGGAGAGAGATGAAGACTGGGACTAGGATGAGAAGCCTGAGGAATTGAGACTGGCTGGGCAAGGAGCTAGAATGGGCTAGGCTGGGATTGGGAAGAGGAGCTATGCATAGATAATGAAACTGAGACAAGGAGCCAGGGGTGGGAAAGAGACCAGATTGGGACTGGGAGAGAGACAGGTTGGAGGGGATGGGGCGAAAGCAATCAGACTTGTGGGAAATGGGCAGATCAATCCATACGCATTAGAGCACATGCTTCTCCAGAGCTTTGAATGGAACCCAGATTCCTGAGTGTCACCATTCCTCTGCTGTCAGCAAATATCTGTGAACCCATTGACCAAGTGTCCCATTCCTCCCTGATTCTGATCCACATAGAGGATTACAACATATTATTGCTATTAGTTACTCCATTCACTCAAGTGACAGAGGCAAGGTTGCACGGGCAACCTTAATTCTGACATTTTCTAACTTCTGAGTGTTTGACTTTACAGCCTTAATAATGTCCTTTTAACATAGTTTCTCTGTGTGTAATATAAAATAATTTTAAATATATAAATCTAGGTTTGAAGATAATGTTTATTGATAATGGAAAATACTATGGCTGGATTTGAAAAAGAACAGGTTATTTTGATGAGCCCTAATAACATTTGTAGCTATGCAAGCTTGCTGTAACAGTAATATTCAATTTAAACAAATCTCATACTTCAGGGTTCAAAAACTGTAGAGGTCAGGAAGCATTGCACTCACTCCCCCAAATATACACAATATTACACACTGGCTATGTTACATAGTGTTTTTCACTTTCTTTTGAAACTTTAATGAGGAAGGGTAATGGGCCAATGGTCTAATCTGATATGGAGAAACTTATGTTCGTCTGTTTTTATTTTATTTTATTTCTTTATTTATTAGGTAGTGCACATCTTAAAGAAGAAAGACCTATTTTGTTATTCCTGATCTTTAAAAGCATTTATAGATGCATTATTCAAAGAGTAGACTGTTATGGCTAAACTGGTCCATCCAGACTGATCACTGAAAGCCAAGCCAATCACTTTAACATAGAGCTGGGACACACCAGACTTTATTAGTTGTTGATGCTTAAGCAGTTGGGATTTATGAAGACAGAGCATCCACCCTATCCAAGTTTCTTAGGGAACCAGGTTGGCTCTAAACCTGCAATTTATAGTATGTGCATTAGTACTCTATGTAAACAGAGCACCATTGACTTCAAGGAGATTCTGTGCAGGTGCTGCTTTATACCCACATACAGTAAATTTCAGGATCAGGGCCTGGTCATCAAATATTAATGCCATGTGAATTGTTAAGCCATTGGAGAAATTCAAAGTGGACTAATATTTAATATAAGTTTTTTTCTCTTTTCTGGTTATTAAAATTGCTCATTCCCTACAAAATTCCATGGTGACTGGGTTAGTAGGATGAGCTACTTTGCTGGAGTATCAAGGTAAAGGTGGACTGAAATGCTGTTCAGACTTATAATACAATACAAATCCGTTTAAGATCCTAAATCATTAGTGGAATACTTTTAGCTTCAAAGTTAAAGAAATATATTAAAAAACCAAAATATTTTAAAATCTTTTCCATGTTTATATATATGCCAGAATCTCATGTCTCAATGTTTCCTTGTAGGCCCATGTCACTCTGTCTGTCTATCTACCTGTTGTCTCTTCTCTTCTACTCATATTGTAAGTTCTTTGGAGCAGGATGTGAAGGCTAGGACTATAACAGGGTTTAAAAGAGAACCGGATAAATTCATGGAGGTTAAGTCCATTAATGACTATTAGCCAGGATGGTTAAGGAATGGTGTCCCTAGCCTCTGTTTGTCAGAGGGTGGAGATGGATGGCAGGAGAGAGATCACTTGATTATTACCTGTTAGGTTTACTCCCTCTGGGGCATCTGGCATTGGCCACTGTCGGTAGGCAGGATACTGGGCTGGCTGGACCTTTGGTCTGACCCAGTGTGGCCATTCTTATGTTCTTAGGTACTGTCTTTTCGTTCAGCATTTGTACAGCATCTAGCACAATGGGGTCCTGGTCCAGGGCTGGGGCTCCTAAGCTTATAACAAACAGGTTTAAAACAAACAAAAGGAAACATTTCTTCACACACAACACAGTCAACCCGTGGAACTCTTTGCCAGAGGATGTTGTGAAGGCCAAGATTATAACACGGTTTAAAAAAAAAAACTAGATAAGTTTCTGGACGATAGGGGTCCATCAATGGTTATTAGCCAGGATGGGCAGGGATGGTGTCCCAGCCTTTATTTGCCTGACGCTGGGAACGGGTGACAGGGGATGGATCACTTGATGATAACCTGTTCTGTTCATTCCCTCTGTTCATTGGCTACTGTCAGAAGACAAGTACTGAGCTAGATAGTGTGGCTGTTTTTATGATATAAAAATGCCTATGTCAAACTGTCTAGAGTGGCTCATGATCATGAATGCCAACCTCAGCGCAGACTGTTATAAACCAGGGCACAAACCCCAAACTGGTTGTATGTTCTATAATTAGATTTCACCAACCAAGGATCAAGTGTGAATTCCTGAAGCACTATACCAACCTTAACATGGAGTCACAGACACTCTTCTTGGGCACTCCAGTCTATCTTGCCACCCAGACAAGCCTGCCTTTGTGATAGATGGTCCCTTATACCAAAAAAACGCAACAATATTCTGGTCACTCCCACACCCAAAGGACCAGTCACTTACCCCAAGTCAAGTGTACCCGAGATCTCTCACCAGTGAAACACTTGTTGCCAATTGTTTGTTAAATTAACTAAAGGTTTATTAATTATGAAAAAGAAAGAAGTTATTTACAAGGTTAAAGCTGGTAAACATACACATGCAAATGAGTTGCGGTGTTAGGTTCCAAAAAGTAATAAAAGCTACTGTAACGTGCAAGCTCTATACTTTATGACCTTTAAGGTAAGCTGTTCAGGGATCCCTTGCTTATGTTTAGAAATATCGCCCTCTCCAAATTGCAAGCAGTATAGTGAGAGCAATTTCTTCTTGACAGGGATTTTTATTCCTTTTCCCCAGAGCTCAAGCTGAAGGGATGAGTGTTTGTACATATCTCCTCTTCATGGGTGTAGAGGGAACAATCCACTGATGTTCTGCAATAGCTTGTCTGATGTTTAGAGGCCTTGTTTTGTTGGGCAGGAGATGACATCTCTTGTGGTAAACTGATATTTCAGACTCGGTAATTCTTCTCCCCTGACTGTGGAGGTTTCCAGTTTCATAGCAAACACCTTTATAGTTACAGAATAAAACACTTAAATATTACCTTATAACATAGAGTATGGATATTATAAATGAACTTAATGCATGCAGCAACTCACAAGCATTATATTCACATTTAATTGCTATACGATATGGCACTCAACAGGTACAAACATCCATGCAGAGCTTTTCCAGCCTCCTCCCCTGGTTCCAATGCCTTTTGAGGTCTATGTGCCCCCTCCTCACTAAGGATTCATAGCCCAAAAGGCAGAGGGACTTTACCACATATATTCAAGTCTAGTGCCCATCTCTTCCTTTACCAGCCGTTTGACCAGCAATCTCAAAAGTGTTCTGCTACATCTCTGTAATTCAACAAGAGTAATTGTCATTAATATTTCTTCTACCATTACAGTAGAATAATATTTTGTTATTCTAGTAAAAGCTAGGTTTTTTTAAAGTGATGATCTTTTTGAAAATAAAAAACATTTTTCATGGCTGTCAAGAGGTGTATAACTAGTATGAAAACCAGTCTCATTCGGCTTTAGAGACTTGATAGCTCAGATAATTATGCAGAACTAATTAATTCAAAACCTGTTTATCAACAGTAGCCTGTAGCTGCAGCATTTCATCACAGAGGCATTAACAAAGGCTTATCACCTGCTTTCTTGATGCTTTTTATCTCAAAGGCAAATCAATATGCAGAGTATGGAAAAAATGTTATTCCCACAACTAACACTTCCCATAACTTGCAAGAAATTTTAGTGTCTGATACCAATTAGTTTTCCTAGGTTAAATTTTCAACAGTTGTACTTGGAGATGAGAAGTGTTAAACACCAAAGTTTCTAGTACATAAAGTCTGTTCATGAGAAAAAATTTAAATACAAATAAATGTTTAGAAAATTTAAATCTTTGTTTAACCCTCCCCAACACCTAGATTATTATTTTCATATTCATTCTCACAGTGTATTTATTTTACTGTCCGAATGAGCTAAATCACCTGCTCCCAACTAATTGTGTACATCCTAAAAATTGTGTACATCCTATATTTATACTTTGTCTTCCCTGCTCCCCGTCCCAACCCACGTTTTTTTTCTCATTCACCTCTCATGCCTTTTTAGATTGTATGCTCTTTGAGGCAGGGACTGTCATTCACTATGTATTTGTATAGCAATATAAATGTGTAACAGTAACAGAGTACACAGACCTTCCCACAGTGAGGTAGCATTTTTCTGCATGGTCCTAACATCAGCTAACACAGTGGATCAGCAGAGGTGCTCTACCACCTAAAATGTGCTAGGCGCCATCCACTCACATAGGAACATGCAGTCGCTGCCTCAAAAGGCTTACAGTTCCATTTCTAGAGTGTACCTATCACTAAATTATAGGTACATGAATACATTTATAATTGAACCGCTTTTCAAAAATAAATCAAACTCCAATACCAAGCAAACCCCACTTCACTAAGTTTGAAGATGGACCTGAAGGTGTCTCCACTCAACCACACCTGGACATTTAAAGTCTGGATAACTAGACGGGCTTAGTAACTTATCCTGAAAACCATCACATCTGGGCTTTTGGCAGCATGAGAAGTGAATTTCAGAGCTGCTATGAATGCCCTGTTTACAATTCCAGATGAACAAATCTAGGGGTCTGTCATTTTTAGTCACTTCATCTGAACCGAGCAAGCATAGTATGACACAAAATTACACCCAAATCATAAAGCGTAAAAGCAACAACATTACTTGTACTCAGGAACAAATTGGATGCCAATACAGTTTATGGACCACTAATGTAAAGTGCTCTTATTTTTCAGGTTGCTATATAGTCTCCTTGCTGAAGTTGCAAACTGTTTTTTAAGAAAAGCCCCTTGTAGATTGCACTGCTTTAATCCAGTCTAGAGATGGCAAAGCCATGGATGTCTGTCAAAGAGATTTACATCAGGGGGAGAGGTCTCAACCTCTTGGCCAGATGCTGATGGGGGAAAAAAGCACTCGTGTACATTGCTGCTAATTGGAGATTATTTTACTAAGGGATATGGTGGATTTTCCATCACTTGAAATCTATATCAGGATCAGATGTCTTTCTAAAAGATTGCTCCCTGTTGAACTACAGTATATGGCCTGTGTTATGCAAGAGATTGGGGGAGATGATCATAATGGCCCTTTCTGGCCTTAAAATCTAAGGGGGAAATCCTGACCTCATTTAAATCAATGGCAAAATTCCCATTTACTGTAATATACCGGATTGCACCCTGGGAATCTATAATAGCCCTCGGTGGTCCTAGTCCAGTGGTCCTAGTCCACAATGGGTCCAAATGTGTAAATTTATCTATATGCATAAGTGATTGAAGGATTGGGGCCATTGTCAGTGAGTTATTCATAATATTCAGCTTAAATATTTTTCTGTCCTTTAATTACACCTGCTTATACTCTCTAGTAACATCTTTAATAATTCATTCTCTTCCTGGTGTTTACTTCCTTCCAAAGAGAACAGTACTTATACACATCTATTAATAAAAACATTCACTGAGACATTTCTCTGTATGCTGCAAAATCACAGAATTTGTTGAACAACGTGGGGAGTTTTTTGAGGGGCGGAGGGAGAAAGGATAATTGTCTCATGTTGCTTTATTTCTTTTTATAGCTTTGTAGCAAAAAATGGGAATAGATCAAGGATACAAAGTAGAAACTAGCTAGAAATATAATGCCCATTCCTTTCTTCAGATAAACTACACTTATGCATGAAATATCCACTGACTATACTAGCTACAGTTGTAAAATCTCTGGAATAAAATGCAGGGTGGTTTATGCCTCCTGCTCAGCATTGTAAATACTGGATATAATGGCTTCAGCAACAAAGAAACGAAATGGTCCCAGGGTTATACATTGTCTGTATATTCTGCCTGCTCACAGAAAACTATAGGTATAGCAATAAGAAGTGACGCTGGAAGGGTTAAATCACTAAATTTTCAGACTTATTTCTTATCATTTATGAGATTGTTAAATGTCCAAAAGTGGATTTTTTTCTTTTACTATCAGTATAAAACTGAACATACTGTGAGACATAAGGTAGCAGGTGTCTTGGCGCTAAACTATCAAGTCTGTGGGCATTCTGTTATAACAGGTGCTCCAAAAATTCGAACAGATTTTAACAAGAGCTATATGGGCTTTTTTAATTAGCCTGGTTACTCAGCATGTGTAGAAAGTACTAGGTATGTGCTTAAAACATCATAATGTCTTGAAAACAAATGCTTCACATACCCATAGTCATTCTTTGTGGTTGTTAACTTAAGATTCATTTCTTTCTCACATTAGTATTTAATCCTTATAGTCATCCCTTTATTATATGTCCTGTTGAAAAGAACAGTCTTACTAAAAGAATGTAGAAATTCATCCAAGCTGTCAGTGAGTGTTTAAAAGCTTGGATTTACCTGATTTTACCTGGGAATTGTACTCTGCATTAAAGAACTAAAGGATCATATAAGCCAGAAAAAATATTTGCTTTGATTCTCTCTCATATTGAACAACAAGGTGCCACTTTTCTTCATTTCCAATTGTGCTTATTGCATTGTCATGAAACACATCAGAAGAATTATTTTAAAAAGGAAAATATATTGATTTGTAAAAGATTTTAGACTAAAATCAAAATACCTAATTGTTTGGAAATGGTATCTCTGTATTACAGAATCTCATGCGATGTATGATATCTAGTACCTGACAAGACAGCTCATGCTGTTTCAAATAAGTTTGTATACAATAAGGTAAAAAAAAAATCCCCCTAAAGAATAGGCCATATTACATTGAAAAAGTATAGAAGGGATAATATAACTGAGGCTTTTACTTGAATTGTTCTATAGCAAAATTTGCGATTTGATTTATGGACTGTTTTTCTAGTCAAATAAAAGATGAAATTCCTAGTTAATTGTTCAGTGACTCTAATGCAGGTATCCATCCCCAGATTTTGCTCTCGTATTTGCCAGTATTTATTTAGAAATGACTAGATACATTCTATCTATAATGCTATTTTATATATAGTTTAATCTGACATATCTTAACTAAGGGATCCAGTTGCTCTAACCTAGTACATGAAGAACAAATTGTTGAAATTTAATGTGGGTTTTCACTTCCTAGATGTTTCTTGTACCTTAAATCCCTTGGTCCAACAGAGAAAATGATCAATCTTTGTACATGAACATTCAAAAAACCTGTTCAGTTACAAAACTGTTGAAAACTATTTATTTATTTTGGAGGGAAAAAACTAACATTTTTCACAGTCCTTTTTCTTTCTTTCTATTGTTATTTACTTGCTAAACACGAACAGTATGCTCAGCACTGTAAGAAAAACATGTAAGGACAGTTTCATAACCCTATATCTTCATAGACTAAAATAATACTACTTAGCACTTAGTGTTTTTAATCTATGTATCTCAAAGCTGTTTCAAAGTTACATAAGCAATATTATCTTCACTTTACATTAAGGTGGGGAATTGTGATACAGAAAAATAAATGACTTGACCAAGGTCATGCTGCAAGTCAATGGCAGAGCTAGGAACAAATATATGGACCATGTGATGACATACACAGATGATAAGAATCACACTGGGAAACACTGTGGTGGTGTTAGCTTACGATGATGATTTTTTCCCCCTATTTTTCTCCTTAAATAATAACAGAATCCTCGCTCTCTGCAGACTTCCAAGTCCTGGAGAATAGTGAGCAGAGAACATGCTACAGCAGTGCAGGCTTCATGGATCATCCTCACAGCTACGTTATGTACCTGCAATTTCCTCCAAAATGGCATTTATGCTGTTCATAACATGCACAACTGAGCAACCAGAAAGCTGTAAATATCACTGCTGCAGGAGCATATTTTGCACTAATAAGGTACAGTATGTCAGGGTCAGTTGTCGGTTTGTAATGATAAATTTCAGGCAAGACACTAGGTGAAATTCCTGGTTCCACTGAAGTTCCTATTTCACCCACTGAGTTTATGCTCTCCAACTCCCCTTTGGCAATAAAGCAGCTGCTTTGGAAATATTGCCGGGATTGTCTCTTTATATAAATATCACTTTAAATAATGATAATAATATCTTACATGTATATACCAACTTCACAGTAAAGTATACAGAGGGTTTATACAAACTATGGACAGAATTCTCCCTGATGATCTGTGTCTCAGATCTCTTCTCCAAGTGGGTAGAGAGTGAGTTGGGGAGAGTTTGCTATGGCTGATGGGATATTATTCTTTGTCCCCCTCTATTAAGCAGTATCTTTTAAATGTTAGTACTCTGTCCAGTACATTTGATGGGCACTTCCACAAGAACAAATCTAAAAATAAGCACATGCATGAACCACACCAGGCATTACTGAAAGGCAGTTACCTCTGGGAGGGGAGAGGTCAGCACAGTAGCACAGCTTAAGATAGTTTGTGAAGTATACAGCAAATGAGACTATTGGAGGAGTTCTTATAACCAGAAGTTAGGAATCACTGTTGCAATATTAGGAGATACTGAGTGGCATGGGCTATGACTAAGGGGAGTGGGTTGTCACAGTCAGAATCCAAGAGATATTTTTGTCATTGTTTATGACAGCAAACCCTATACAGTTGCAGCAACCTACTCCTCAGACTGCTAAGGTTAGTAAATTAATGTACAATACCAGCAAGAGCCTCTCTTTTCAGATTTGGGGCTATAAACAAAAAGCATCTGCGTCAAAAGTTAGCACTGTTATAGGTGATAATTCCCACAGATGTAATATTTCACTTGTGAATGCGAAGGCTCTGAATGGATCTTGCAATGCAGGAAACTGCTCCCTATACTGGGATACTCCACACAAGCAACAGAGCAAAAGCACCATTTTCTGGGATTGGGGAGTTAATGACTCTCTTGTTCACATAAAAGAATATCAAAAATAAAGGGGATTTTAACACTACTTGTATAAGTGTCAGAATATACAGGGTGAGATTAATACAGGGATTCAGTTATTCTAATAAAATCTTTGAAGCCAGGATTAGGGATTTCAAAAATATATATATATATATTTCATTACACAAAGTAAAAACTATTTCCCCATGTTTATTCCCCCCCCACAAACCCCCAAAGCTCCTCGGAGGTTCCTGTTAACTGCTGGAAATGGCCCACCTTGATTATCACTACAAAAGGTTTTCTCCCCCCCCGCTCTCCTATTGGTAATAGCTCATCTTAAGTGATCACTCTCCTTACAGTGTGTATGATAACACTCATTTTTTCACGTTCTATGTGTATATAAATCTCCTCACTGTATTTTCCACTGAATGCATCGGATGAAGTGAGCTGTAGCTCACGAAAGCTTATGCTCAAATAAATTGATTAGTCTCTAAGGTGCCACTAGTACTCCTTTTCTTTTTGCGAATACAGACTAACACGGCTGCTATTCTGAAACCTGTAAATATACAGCAAGATTTCAAAGGAACATCACTTTGGTTTGGTTATGCAAACAGAATTTGTGTGTGCCATTCAGGTATGAACAGATCTAGCTAACTTCTCTTTGTGGGCAAATCCTGTGTGTGAATTAAAATTCTATTATTGCAACACACAAACTGATTGTGCCTGTAAAACTGTAAGTGCAAATTTAGTCCCCGATCCTGCAAATACTGCCAAACCCACACACAAGACTTTAAGCATACACGTAGTCACATTGTAGTCAATGTAGTCACATTCCTAAAATTAAGCAAAGTCTTTCAGGGAGTCTTTGAAATTTTGGTTTAAGAAAGTGTCACTTTCAAAACAGAGTGAATTCTGCAGCCCTGGAAGGAACTTTGAATGATGTACTTAATATTCATCACTATTTTATTTCCTATTGAACGTCTCTATGGTACTTACTGCTTGCCTCCAGAAATAAATAATATATATTTCAAGTATCAGAGGGGTAGCCATGTTAGTCTGGATCTGTAAAAGCGGCAAAGAGTCCTGTGGCACCTTATAGACTAACAGACATATTGGAGCATTAGCTTTCATGGGTGAATACCCACTTCGCTGGATGCGTGTTGTGGAAATTTCCAGAGGCAGGTATAAATATGCAAGCAAGAATCAGGCTAGGGATAACGAGGTTAGCTCAATCAGGGAGAATGAGGCCCTCTTCTAGCAGTTGAGGTGTGAACACCAAGGGAGGAGAAACTGCTTTTGCAGTTGGCTAGCCATTCACAGTCTTTGTTTAATCCTGAGCTGATGGTGTCAAATTTGCAAATGAACTGAAGCTCAGCAGTTTCTCTTTGAAGTCTGGTCCTGAAGTTTTTTTGCTGCAGGATGGCTACCTATAAATCTGCTATTGTGTGCTTAAGGGATATTGAAGTGTTCTCCTACAGGTTTTTTTATATAACCATTCCTAATATCTGATTTGTGTCCATTTATCCTTTTACGTAGGGACTGTCCAGTTTGGCCGATGTACATAGCAGAGGGGCATTGCTGGCACATGATGGCATATATTACATTGGTGAATGTGCAGGTGAATGAACCGGTGATGGCGTGGCTGATCTGGTTAGGTCCTGTGATGGTGTCGCTGGTGTAGATATGTGGGCAGAATTGGCATCAAGGTTTGTTGCATGGATTGATTCCTGAGTTAGAGTTACTATCGTGCGGTGTGTAATTGCTGGTGAGAATATGCTTCAGGTTGGCGGGTTGTTTGTGGGCGAGGACTGGCCTGCCTCCCAAGGTCTGTGAAAGTGAGGGATCGTTGTCCAGGATGGGTTGTAGACCAAACATTATAATCAAAGAGGCTGATAAAGGAGGTGCTGTTTTCATCATGAACAGGTCTGACATTCACCTGCACGTCAGTTAGTCTATAAGGTGCCACAGGACTCTTTGCCGCTTATGTATTTCAAGAGATTCATTACATGGTGCCCAACTTCTAAAAATTCAGCCTTAAAAACAACTTTTAAAGAAGATATTGCAATTATGAATAATAGCAGGGAAATATGAAATGGAAAATTAGGAGTTTAAGTACTAATTACAGTTTGTTTATTTTTCCATTTGGTTTGGCAATTCTGACTATCTTTCACTGTACAATATCTGAGGTCAATTAGGATTCAGCTGATCTTGGAGTCAGTTGACACAGATTATAATTAGATGGAGTAAAGGGAAGAGGATGATGTTTTCTCTTTCTCCCTCATTAGGGCTAACTGGCTGAGCTAGTTTTATTGCTATCTTAAAGGCAGTAAAAAGGTCATGTGACTGTTTCCCAAATGAATTGTTTTGAAAAATGCTGTTGTCTTTTTATGGACACATCCATCCCTGGGATGTATAAACAGTTCTTATTAAAATTAAAAGTGTGGAATTCGTCTTTGTTAGCAGTCAAAATGGGCCGTTTATTTAGTTGAATCCCACCCATCCAGCTCTTGAACTGTGAGGATTCAGATCAAATAGATCCCTGCTCATAACTACTGAGTCTAATTTTGCAGAAACCTGGACTACAAGAGTTGGAAAGATCAAAAACAAACTCAGCTTCCCCCCCTCTTACCTTTACTTAATCATCATTGCCCTAAACTACTATCATCTACTTAAATTTCCCCACATCAGATCTTAGGAACCACAACCTGAAACATTCCACCTTGGTGTCAATTTTGCAAAACAAAACCACAGCCAGCAAGACTTTGTGAAACTGAAAAACTGCCTGAAGTTTTGTGTTTAGCTGACAAGAATGAAAGTGTCTGTCTAATGATTCATTACTGCATTAAGCAAAAGGCATACAGCTCAAAGAAAGCAAATAGACGGTCACACTGACCCCAGTTTCAGAAATTTAAAATGCCACTTCACCAATTCATTTGTCTCTATGTTATCTCTGTAAGAAGCTAACCTTGTTTTGTAAGTATATTTGTAATCTACTTAATTATAGGTTTATAAATATTGCAGTGTTTTGCTTCTTTATAAGTGTACCACTGATTCTATGTTTACATTAAATAAGAAATGAGATGCACATTATATTTTGGGGGTGTTCGGTTACACCACATATCTGCAGTTTTACAATATAATAACCTTTTACTTTGGGAACAGTACTGGAATAGTAAACAAACTTAAGAAAGAACACACGCTAGTCCTGTTACAAAAGAAAAGCAGTCTCTCCAGTTATACAACTTGAAATTAATACCAACTGACACTTGGGCCCTCATGAGGGAAGTAAGAAAATAAGAGAAAGAGACGTTTCATCAGATTTCATGCAGCTGTAACGTCAGAACTCAAGCATTCCATAAACGCAAATGTTCATCTTTCTTGCATGAATACGCAATGGAAAAAAGATCACCACTTTTAATTATTGTCTACAATTCTGTCCTCAATGACATATATTATTCTCTCATAATAAATAATTTCTTCTATAATTCTTTATCCAAGTCAGTGGCAGCAAGAGTTTTTGCAGAGCCAGGTTTATAAAAATTACACAGAATAGTAGTATTTACATTAATAAAAAATTTTAGCTGCAGGCAGATTTAAAGTAGCTTCCAGCAGTCCCTGCTAGTAATATGTTGCCTTCCTTCAACACATACAAGGCAATGGAGAAATCTGAAGAAGGTAAATAACTAATTAACTTGTGGAAAAATAAAATGTATATTTTCTTTATAATTTTATTTCATTTGAAGAGAGGAAAAGCGAGAACAAAAAGCCAACACTTCCTTGGCAAAGTAGCAGATGAGGCCAACCTTATATAGCTATTTTTTTTCCCGGTGGCTTTAGAAAAGAGAGAATTCTTTATTATTATAATTCAGCACCAGCAGAAGGCAGCAATAACATTTTGGCCTGTTGGTGTTTAGAATTTTAGCAAAAACAAGTCAATGGACAATGTTACCCTTTTAGTCATCATCGCGCTTAAAACTGGGGATAGTAAACTCAGAGGCTTGCAAAGCTCTCAAACTATATTTAGGGGTTCACAAAACTAGTTTATGGATTCCGTTTTCCATTTAAACCATGTCCCCTATTACTAGGCAGATTCTTTTGAAAAACATGTTTACAAACTAAGAAAAGACCACTGTGTCTTGGGTCCAGAAGAAAACCAAGAAGCCTGGCTGATACAGGTCAACGCCTGCACACAGTATATTTATTTGGCTTTCTTCTTTCTCTGTTTCTCTTTCTTCCACAGGCCCCTTCTAAGCAAAACACAAACCTGATCACGTTCAATAAGTGTCAGAGTGGGTTTGAGATTAGGCAAAATGGGTTTACCCATCCCAGTTTAAAATACATGTAGGTAGCCTGGGCTGTTCAACATTCCTTTTCCCCTTTAAATGGAAATTAATATTACTACTGCACTAGCCAATGCCTTACGATTTGTTCAACCACCATCAAACAATATTTTAGGATTTGCAGTGTTCAATCCTGGAAAGGGCAGAAACTCTGTTGAACTGTGGGGCACACAGCAGGCTAACCCCTCCCCCCCCAAACTAGTGTCCAGTTCTGAAGCCATACAATTTTTAAGTGCTTGTGACGGGGTATAAATGACATTTTGGCTCTGAAAGGGTGGATTTGGGCCTGAGAGGCCAATTAACCCCATTTAGCTGCACCTGGAGGATGGTTCAGGCTTAATTAAAGATGAAGGTGAGATGGGGAAGGAGCTGAATGGTGACCATAAAGAAGAGAAGCACAGATTAGAAAGAGGCTGCAAGGAGAAACTTTGTAATCATTCTCTGGGATTAGTGAGATGAGGAGGGTCAAGGAGGAATCCCAGGGGGAGAGTTGGCCCTGTGATCCTCTCCTATGTAGAGATATATGGCTGGGATGAAAGATTAAGCCTGTGGAGGGCAGAAGGTGGGTTAAGTAGTACTTTTTGTTTGAGGCTTTATTGGGGGATTCTAGAGGAGAGATTTGAGAGCCAGCCAGCGCTGAAAGAAGGATGAATTTCTTTGGAAGAGGCCTGCTGACAGACTGTGACAGGAAGAAGTCCAGGGAGGCAACTACAAGGAGTCTGAAGGAACAGACCTTGGCTGCTGGTCATAGGGTCCCTGGACTGGCCCAGAGTTGGGGCCAAAAACCTTTTGTAAGGACATTAGACTGTTGTTTGTTGGACTTCTTGTTACCCTGGAAGGGGTCAGACTACAATGTGACTTTGCCAGAGGGCTGAGTCACAAGGAGAGGCAGACTACCACAGGCCTGGAGTGACCACTGACAGAGAGAAGAGAACCTGCAATGATGTGCCAAGTCACAAGGGGGTGCTCAAGCAGTAATTCGACTCTTCCATAGTGCTTAGTGAAAATCACTGGTATCTAGGGACCTAAGTCACCTATATGCATTTAAAAATTTTATCTGAAGTCTATGCTCTGACAAAATGCCTGTCATGGGATGGAAGGATGGTCTTATGGTTAAGTTGTTAAAGTCAGATGCAGATCTGGGATTCAATCCCTGATTCTGTCACCTTGGGCAAGTCAGTTAATCTGTGCCTCAGTTTCCCTTCTGTAAAATGGAGGTGATGATACAATATAACAAGGATGTTGTGAGGATAAACCCTGAAATATATTAGAGATGTTGCCAATGTAGACCATAAGTGCCTAGACAAAGAGAAAACTCTTGGATAGTGAGTTTTCTGTGCATTACGGTAATTCAAACAACAAATTATAGGACTTGCTGGTGGCAGAGGACAGGTATGTGCTTCAAGATGAGTTGTAATGAGGAAGGACACAAAGGATGGCAAATAAATTGTCCAGGGTTAGCTCAGCATTCAGCAGCAGTGAGGGATCAACATTGTAGAGTTATCACTGTAGATCATAAAACACTTGTACAAGTACTTCTGCTGGACCACATCTACATATCTCGCACATCCAAAATCTGTTGATTTCTGTGAGCAAGTAATGTAGGTTCAGACCCAGTATTTTCCAATAATTTCCATTATTTCCTGCATGTTAACCTCAGAGTAATAACCAATACCTTTGGGATAACTGAATGTACATAATCTGTTCCTTCAAACCAAACCCATTCCCATAACCCCAATGCACTAAAGTGCCTATCAAAAATCCATATCACTGCTGCTGAAAAATAATGCAGCGCATCTGTGGAGTCCTCATTGCATTGTATAGAAAGTACTGAATCTAGTGAAAAGATAAAACTCACTGAAGCATCAAAACACTGAAGCTAGAGCCAGTTGGCTGCCCTGTTTAGTGTGACCAAATGCCAGTACAACCAAAATCCTCATTAGCTATGAAGACCTCATGCTGAATGAGAAGCTGTTGCTTAGATAAAGGAAGCTACTCTTTGCACGAGTTGTCATCTTTTCTTCCTTGGATTCTCCAGCAGAGAAGATAGTTTAGACAACGAGGAACGTCTGTCTCATCAATTTCTGATAAATTAAGAATTTTCATACCTTGAAGAGTGGAAGCTGATGGAACCAAAGCACTGAAGAACAACTCTGCAAGTGTGCAACAATGGAGAAGCTTGTCCCGAAAGAGATGCTGTTGTGACTGAAAACTATGAAGGCACTTCCTATTGCAGAAAGTAATATGAAATGACTCTGTATTTGACAAGCAAAATGATTTGGAGATGTTGGCTCTACAGAAATTCGTTGATGAGGCTGTCATTTCTGAACCTTGATGGATAACACTTCCCTAAAACTTCCAAAGCAAGTGTTTCTCCACTAATCCTTAATGCCTTCACTGAATACATACTGTGGATATATGTTAGCCGTAGTCTATAGGAAGATTCCACTTTATAAAACAGGACTCAGTTATTAGATGTGGGCAACAAAAATAAAGAATTATTAATGTCATCTATGTAAATTGCAGCGAAACCTCTTGACTACATTAGCAATGTAAATAAAGCTGTACCTTTCGCTACAATAAATTTCTCTTAATACTTTTCTTCTATTGCATTCCCAACATCATCATAAAATACAGTGCCATATATAAAAATTACTCCCAAGAGTCTAACAAGCAGGATTCACACATTTAAATGAATTCAAAAAAAAGCTGAACAGTTTCCAAATTCTTCTATCCAAGCATCACTTAAGAAACTGTTTGTTCAGTTCAGTTTCATCTCTGCAGCTGCCAAACCACTTCAGTTCTGCCAGCTCTGATCTTTGATTGCAAAATAAAGGGTGGTCACTTAACAGTGTATGCAAGAAATATTCCTATTTTGTGAAAAATACGACATTTAAGAAGTCTTTTCAATGGTAAATTGCTAGACTATTAAGTCTATTTATTTAAGCAAAAATGAAGTAGGCTTTGTTCAGTTCTCCCTGTCTTGCTGTTAAATTAGTGAACATGGTATACAGGGTTTGCATTCTCTAAGACTGATGCACTTTGCTGCAGCTTACATTCATAAATATTTCTGTAGTATAATAGTCTGTCAAAACAAATCTGTTTTCCTTGTGTGTGTATGTCAGGGTATCTTTACTGCTGCTGTCCATCTTGAATGAAAACAAAAGGAATTTTATTTTGCACAATCTAGCAAAGCTCATCTCAGTTTTTATAAGTCACCAAAAAGCCCAATAGGGGCAAGAATAAAGTAAATAGCTACTTAATATATGAAAAGTGTTTGTGCATAAGTGCATTAGCCATTCAAAATCTCTCTGAATGTCTGGCTATCCATCTTGTGGGTATACTGCATGCAGCAGTGCAAACAAAGACATTCTGTGCATTAGAAATCTGGTAGGTCTAACAGGTAAATAAGAAATGCCCACTTTACACAAACATTAGCCACACAGATTTTTGTTAAGGGTATAACCTGCATAAACTCATTGACTCACTGGTGACTAAGCGAACAGATACCTAGTGTACAATGCAACACAATGTAACAATAAACATCTCACATGTTTTTTTTTTTCCCCTCAGTATTTTTCCCTCCCAAAAGTAAAAGAGATGGAAATATTAAGCTGGTTATTGGGCAGCTCTTCTAGTTTCCAAAGATTTTTCTTTTTGTAAGGGAGGGGATTATTCCTCTTACATGAAGAAAAAGTTAAAGGCAGTGCTTGATTTGTGCCAGGGCTTACCAAGTCTGAGCCCTGGCACCTCTAGCCATTCATAGTCCTGGCACCTCTGGCTTGCCATGTCAGTTATAAAAGTAAACAAAGTACTTGAGCCCTGGCACCTCTTTCATTACAAATTAAGCACTAGTTAAAAGGGTAGTATTTATAAATGAAAAAAGAAACTGATTATAATAGGGCTTAAGTTAGTTAGCCATAGAAATATTTGAGCATTTCTGCTCTTCTAAAAGTTGTCTGACAAAGACCACTAGATACTCGATGTTGCCATCCACTGAAGCCATATGGGAATTTCATCAGTGACTTCAGAGGGTGTAGGATTGGGTTGTAGATATGAACACATCTGCAGCAGGATTCTGATTTTCCATGCAACTAGAACCTTGTATTGTTCAAAGTGCTATTAACTTAGAGTCAGATTCTGTTGCTTTTCCACATATTGAGAAGTACCTTGCTGCGCAAGCAGTCCCATTGATTTCAGAGAGACTGCCTGCAGGGTAAGGAACTACACAATGGTGCTGGTCTCCATTACTTTGTACCTTGTGTTATCATATATGCTAGTGTAGAAAGAGTAAAAACTCGGGATAAAACACGACCAAATCAGAATGGTAGTATTTTGCACACACACCAACTTCTGTGAATGACCACACAAAATGCAAACTATGGAGACCTGGGTCCAATGTGAATAATGAGGGCAGAATCTGGGCATCGTTTAGTTATTTTTCCATTTAGAAATGTAACTTTTTTTAAAAAAAATCAGCCCCATAGTCAGTATTTAATGTAAGCATTGACTAATGTAGTGCCCATCTTTAAAAAGGGGAAGGAGGAAGATCCTGGGAACTACAGGCCACTCAGCCTCACCTCAGTCCCTGGAAAAATCATGGAGCAGGTCTTCAAGGAATCAATTCTGAAGCACTTAGAGGAAAGGAAAGTCATCAGGAACAGTCAGCATGGATTCACCAAGGGCAAGTCATGCCTGACTAATCTAATTGCCTTTTATGACGAGATAACTGGATCTGTGGATGAGGGGAAAGCAGTGGACGTGTTATTCCTTGACTTTAACCAAGCTTTTGACACCGTCTCCCACAGTATTCTTGCCAGCAAGTTAAAGAAGTATGGGCTGGATGAATGGATATAAGGTGGATAGAAAGCTGGCTAGATCGTCGGGCTCAGCAGGTAGTGATCAATGGCTTCGTGTCTAGTTGGCAGCCACTTTCAAGCGGAGCGCCCCAAGGGGCGGTCCTGGGGCCAGTTTTGTTCAATATCTTCATTAATGATCTGGAGGATGGTGTGGATTGCACCCTCAGCAAGTTTGCAGGTGACACTAAACTGGGAGGAGAGGTAGAAATGCTGGAGGGTAGGAATAGGATACAGAGGGCCCTAGACAAATTAGAGGATTGGGCCAAAAGAAATCCGATGAGGTTCAACAAGGACAAGTACAGAGTCCTGCACCTTAGGACGGAAGAATCCCATGCACCGCTACAGGCTGGGGACCAGCTGGCTAAGAAGCAGTTCTGCAGAAAAGGACCTAGGGGTTACAGTGGACGAGAAGCTGGATATGAGTCAACAGTGTGCCCTTGTTGCCAAGAAGGCCAATGGCATTTTGGGACGTGTAAGTAGGTGCATTGCCAGCAGATCGAGGGACGTGATTGTTCCCCTCTATTCAACATTGGTGAGGCCTCATCTGGAGTACTGTGTCCAGTTTTCGGCCCCACACTACAAGACGGATGTGAAAAAATTGGAAAATGTCCAGCGGAGGGCAACAAAAATTATTAGGGGACTGGAACACATGACTTATGAGGCGAGGCTGAGGGAACTGGGATTGTTTAGTCTGCAAAAGAGAAGAATGAGGGGGGATTTGATAGCTGCTTTCAACTACCTGAAAGGGGGTTCCAAAGAGGATGGATCTAGACTGTTCTCAGTGGTAGCAGATGACAGAACAAGGAGTAATGGTCTCAAGTTGCAGTGGGGGAGGTTTAGGTTGGATATTAGAAAAAACCTTTTCACTGGGAGGGTGGTGAAGCACTGGAATGCGTTACCTAGGGAGGTGGTGGAATCTCCCTCCTTTGAGGTTTTTAAGATCAGGCTTGACAAAGCCCTGGCTGGGATGATTTAGTTGGGGATTGGTCCTGCTTTGAGCAGGGGGTTGGACTAGATGACCTCCTGAGGTCCCTTCCAACCCTGATAGTCTATGATTCCTTGATTCTATTATTCTAATTCTGACAAGCTTCACTTCGTCTGTATCATATCACATGAGCACTAAGGTGGGGGGCACGGATTAGCATTACTTGAGCTGGGGAAGTTAATGATCCATCCAGTGGACCAAATTTGATGATGAATCCTGGTCATGTGCCACCTAAGACACATTGCACACACGCTAAGAAGAAGCACTAAGTTCCCTGGGCCCAATTCTGCCCTCACAGAGGTGCATGGAAACCCACTGATGTAATGGGCATTGTATATGTGTATTAAAGGGCCCATGCTGTATTAAATTGTGAACCCAAAAGAAATATTCTTTGCAGCATAGCTATGCCCAAATGCCTCTGCAGCTAACCCTACCATGGCAGGGGCATGATGAGTTTATCATTACTGATATAGCTTAACTTCTGTATCCGGAAAGATAATAGAGCAAATAATAAAGCAATCAATTTCTAAACATCTAGAAGATAATAAGGCGATAAGTAACAGTCAGCATGGATTTGTCAAGAACAAATGATAGCAAAACAACCTGATAGCTTTCTTTGACAGGGTAACAAGCCTTGTGGATGGGGGGAAGCAGTAAATATGGTATATCTTGACTTTAGTAAGGCTTTTGATAGTCTCACATGACCTTCTCATAAACAAACTAGGGAAATACAACCTAAATGGAGCTACTATAAGGTGAGTGCAAAACTAGTTGGAAAACTGTTCCCAGAGAGTAGTTATCAGTGGTTCACAGTCATGCTGGAAGGGCATAATGAGTGGAGTCCTGCGGGGATCGGTTCTGTTCAATATCTTCATCATCACATTAGATAATAGCATAGAGAGTACACTTATAAAGTTTGCAGATGATACCAAGCTGGGAGGGGTTGCAAGTGCTTTGGAGGATAGGATTATAATTCAGAAAGATCTGGACAAACTGGAGAAATAGTCTGAAGTAAATAGAATGAAATTCAATAGGACAAATGCAAAGTACTCCACTTAGGAAGGAACAATCAGTTGCACACATACAAAATGGGAAATGACTGCCTAGGAAGGAGTACTGCGGAAAGGGATCTGGGGGTCATAGTGGACCACAAGCTAAATATGCATCAACAGTGTAACACTGTTGTGAAAAAAGCGAAAATCATTCTGGGATGTATTAGCAGGAGTGTTGTAAGCAAGACACGAGAAGTAATTCTCCCTCTCTACTCTGCGCTGATTAGGCCTCAACTGGAGTATTGTGTGCAGTTCTGGGCACCACATTTCAGGAAAGATGTGGAGAAATTGGAGAAAGTCCAGAGAAGAGCAACAAAAATTGTTAAAGATCTAGAAAACATGACCTTCCAGGGAAGATTGAGAAAATTGGGTTTATTTAGTCTGGAAAAGAGAAGACTAGAAAGGGACATAACAGTTTTCAAGTACATAAAAAATTGTTACAAGGAGGAGGGAGAAAAATGGTTGTTCTTAATCTCTGAGGATAGGACAAGAAGCAATGGACTTATATTGCAGCAAGGGCGGTCTAAGTTTGACATTAGGAAAAACTTCCTAACTGTCAGGGTAATTAAGCACTGGAATAAATTGCCCTAGGGAGGTTGTGGAATCTCCATCATTGGAGATTTTTAAGAGCAGGTTAGACAAACACCTGTCAGGCATGGTCTAGACAATACTTAGTCCTGCCATGACTGCAGGGGACTGGACTAGATGACCACTTGAGGTCCCTTTCAGTCCTGTAATCCTATGATTCTTTTGATAAAGCACTATACTTAAGGGGATAATATATTGATATAATATATCTCTAAAATGCACCAAATTTCCACATTATCTTTAATGCTAAAAATATATGCTGTGGGTGTGGAGTGATAGGGGCCATACCCCACCCCCACAAACAGTTTCTTTACCACCCCATCTGCCACCCCAAATGTTAAGTCTCAGGAATACCACTGCTTTGCAGTACATTTTCTTATTCAAGTCTTGGTGGAAGGAGAGCCACACAGAGAGTGGGAACTGCAGGGCTAGAGAAACAGAGGGTCAAGCTTAGATCCAGGTAAGCAGTGCAGCTGCACTGAGGCCAGGGTAGTTGTACATGCTTCCAGTGGGTCTGAATTTGCCCTACCCAGCATAAGGCAAGAGCAAAAACTGCTAAAAATCAGCTTGAATGTTGCAAATAAGGCACAGAGAAGATGTGAGCACATTTATCAAAGAATTAATAAAGAGGCTAAAGGTATTTATGTAGGCAGGAACATATGGAAGAGGGAGAAGGCAGACTTGCTGAAGAAATTAGTTTGTTTCATTTAAAAAAAGGGATGAGAATGGAAAATAACAAAGTTTAGACTGTTCTAATGAAGCTATTCAATAGATACAATGGGAATTAGGTACTTGGGGCCTGAGCTATAGCTCACAGAAGTCTATGGGATGACTCCTATTGGTTTGGATCAAGCCGTTGAAATACAGCTGGATAAGTGTCAAATGTTGATGAGTGCTAATGGAGGGATAAAGGACAAAGAGTTTGATCTGATACACTTATTGGCTGTCTACACTATTGGCTGTTGCCAGAAACATGTCCATTGTTATTATCAGTGTTTTGAGCCCTACCAGTGGCTACCAACATTTTAGTCACTGTGTCCTCTAATCTTGCTCAGCACATATTTAGTAGTTAAAAGTACGGTTGCCCCTTTTAGCCTGAGCAGTTAGACAATTTTTGGGGCCTGGCTGGGAGAAGGAAAAATTGATGATAGTCAAGTATTTCTGTGGTGCAATAATGTTTATTTATAATGTACACAAAGTCTGGTTTCTCTGAACAGAAACAAACAATATCAGGAAAGAAACCATCTCCTAATTCCAAATCTGCTTTTCCAGACAAGAACTCTGTCCAAAAGAAGTGCTCTCTCTCATGCTGTGTCGGTTTGCGCTCCAGGCCATGCTACCCGTGCTTCTTTGGCTTTCTCCTGGCTCTTTTGGCTGCTTTCTGTTTGACTGGATTATAATTGTGTGTCAGTGTCCCAGCCCCTGCCTTGGCAATTGGTTCCCAGGGAAATCCTTTTTATTCTACATGAGTTAGTTCTAGTTTGGACCTTCCATGAGACAAGGAATTTGTGTGGTGGCTTTTGTTGCTTCAGGTATATTACTCCATAAAGGAGCTTAATTGTTTGTTCCATTTAGCCAGACCCATGAGTGGCTAGCATGCCCATCAACATCAGTGAAAGCTGTGATTGCCTATGGATGAAAGACATGCTTGCTGGCAGCTACCAATACAGTCCAGCATAACAATACTGCTACATGTAGCAAGAATCTGATCACATACCTTTATTTCACTAAAGAATTGCTTCAAGTTAAATACTATTTTAACCTGATTTTGCTAGCCAGGGTTAACAGGGACAAATTGTTTTAAAACAAACAAAAAGACACGACTAAACCACTGGTTCCTGGGAATGCTGTCAAGTCAGATTTGCCCCAGTGATTTGGTTTTGCAAAATCAAACTCTTCTAAAACCTGAAACCAACAGAAAAGTTCAACAGTTACCATAAAGAGTAAAAAGTAAAAGTGGATGTTAAAACCCTCTCTAGTGTTAATAACACAAGATGGTGTTGGTAAAATGGGTAAGAACAGGTGTTTATTTACAATGGCCCTGATTGTGCAGATTACAACGGATTACAACACAAAGTGGACTTAAAGTGGCAAGAAACAGCCAGGGGAGAATTCATGCTCTACAGGCAATTTCACCACTGGAGGAGCTGGTTCCTGAACAGGCTGCTCTCCAAACTCCCAGTGTAAGGGAAGGAGTGGGTATATTAGGGTATGCCAGGGGAGCTCTGCATGCCCCATTCTCCAAAGGTGTAAATTCTCTGCGACGTGGGTCTAATTTATGCCAGGGTTGTGCAATGCAGAATCAGGGGGCCACAAATGACTTTCTGATGGTCCCTCCCTCCCAACTGAATGCAAACAGAGTTCAGGTGGGGCAGAGAATCTGGCCAATTGACTTCAGTGGGACTGTATGTGGAGTAAGATACTCTTATTCATTCTGAATTGTATCAGACTCTGGCCCAATATCGTTAAACTGACAGCGTCCTGCCCTTAAGGCAGGCCCTTAAGGTTCCTTGCGAACCACAGATTCAAATCCTAGCATAAGTGGCACAGCCCTTCATCCGGAAAACAGTAAAGAGCTGTGTAGTACTGTTAAATGTAACATACTGTGTAGCAGTCATTTGTGAGACACTTCCAGGCTGATTCCCTTTTGCTCCATGCAGCCAGTAGAGATCCCATGGCACTTTTCTCATGAAAACTTCTATTCTCCTCCACTGGTGGAAAGTGTCCTACAAGTTTTGTTGGCTGCCTCTCTCTACTCCAAAGGTATTTCACTTGTGTGATAGGTACATTACATAGTTTGCAAAGCATTCTGAGATGAAAAATACTATAATATGAAAGTTACTATATTGTGTACATGCATTTGAGTAGGGGGGAAATAGATATCCCACATCCTGCATGCAAATGATTAATATAATCAACCTATGTGGACAAAGGTTTTTGATGAATAGTAGAGAGGAAAAGACAACACTGCCAACTAAACAGGACTCGGCACATCAATGGGGTTGCAGTATTTTGGTTCTATAGAAAGGAAATCTGTGTTCTCACAATTCTGAAGCTAAGAGAAGTATTAGCACATAAGCTAAGACTTAGGGTTTAGGTGTTAATCCTACTGGACAGTTTTACATGATCATTTTTATGTGTAGCAGAAATCTATTTTTACAAAATAACTTCTTCAGCACAGTCAGAGCTACATTTGCTGAGAATGGGTGGGACCAAAGCCACATTGGTTACCTGGAATACTTAAACTTGACATTCCCAACACAGTAGGAAGGGACTGGGACTCACAAATTGTCTTTATCTAATTGTCTTTTGGCTCAGTTTGGGAAATGCAAATAGGCCTAGGCTGCAAAAATTAGTTCAAGAAACCCTAACAAGATATCAAGTATTAGGCAGTACAGAGCAGATGGTAAAATATTTTTAAAAAGCAATCTTCATGAAGTTTACAATAGACTAGTGAGTAGGAAAATAGTTCCCTTTCCACCTGTTATCATGTTATGAGTTATCAGTTTTCTTTTCAGCAGTGATGAAACTGCTCCTGAAATCAGTAGAAAGGCGGTAGTGATGCACTTGGGAGTTGGGAGTCATGTGCCACAAGTGAGAGTTGACAAAAATGTAACTATTACTACAAAAATTACAGAAGAGGATGATTGTCTAATAAAATTATAATATATAGCCTAATTTTAAAATTAAATTCATACCATGAAATCTAGGACCTTGGTATTTCTGACAAAGAAACACAAACAGCAAATCAAGAGAGAGAATTTCTGGATTATATAGGCTGTCCAGTTAAATGTTAAGGAACATACGTAGCAACTGAGATTATGATCATCAGTGTGCTTGCAAACATAGGACACACAATTCATACCCCAACGTGCCTACAATCTACAACTGAGACAGACATTACAGTTCAGAAATATGATTTATAGGATGAAATTCTAAATTTGAAGCAGTGAAGAACTGGGAATGTGGGTGACACGTATCTTCGGTAGAACGAATACACTACCAGCAGGAGTTAGAAAAGAAAGATAAATTACTGTGGTCAAACAGATACAAAGTGAAGCAAAAGATGGTGTATGAAATTCCAGTCTTTAATATAAAAAAAATGGAAAGAAATATTGAAATGTAATTATCATGGTGAGTCTGCATCTACAGAGTCTGAAACACCACCAGCAGAGAGATGTGAATTTCACCATTCATCTTAATGTGGCATTACGTGCTAAGCCTTATTATGACAAGTTAATTGCTAATGGTATTAACTGTTCATTTTCTGAACTGTGTACCAGATATCACCACTATTCATTAATCGAACATGGTTGGGCTTTCCTGGTACAAACTAAGGCTTCATTCATCTGAATGAAAATTTAGGAAGCTGTTGCTGAAGTCCATTAACCTTCCAAAATCAGCCAACGCGCCAGCCACAGAGATAATTCAGGAGAGTCCATTACAATGAAGTAGTTTTCAAATCTTATTTCTATTCTTAATCAGCTCAATTATCTCAAATAGCATTTACTTGTGATAAAGTTTGTCTCTCTCTGCAGACTTAGTCATATAGCTTCAGACGTCCTTTTCTCTCTCTCTGTCCCCTTGGAAAACAGGTCTCTTTAGATGCTTATTTCAGTGTCTTGAATGACAGATGTGTAGAAGACACTGTCACAGTTGGAGCATGAATAAGGTAGAAAGCCACAGGACTCCAGCCTGGAGAGAAAAGAGCTAAGGGACAGAGGTCAAAAACAACTGAGACTTGTTAATGCTTATAGAGAGAGAGGTAGGAAGCTACAGGGAGTGAATTAGGAGCCGAACTACACACATAGAGATAGAAGAGCTTCTCTGTATCTTCAGTCTATTAGCAGCACCTACACTGCACCAGGGGATTGGCCAGGTAACTGATTCCCCCCACTCTATATAGGAGCTGGCCTCTGGGGACAGGGGCTGGAAATGTAAAGGAATTTCATTTACAAGGAGTGCTGCACGGGGGAGATTCCTGTAAATCAAGAGTGAAAGAATGAGCACTGAATAATTGTGAAGCAGGCTCCTGCACTCAGGGTGCTGTGCTTGCCTATAAATTAAACTAGCAGAGAAATCCCACTCCACATTTTCGTGCTTGCCCACTTCCCACTGGAAGAGGGGAATGCTGCTCCTAAAGAGTTGCTCAGTTCTGCCCATGAGGAGACCAGGAACTGGCTACAGACAGCTGGTTGGTGCAGGGGAAGGGCTGCCTGGAGGCCACATCGTGGGTGGGGAGGGCATGTTGCTGCAGATGCTGTTGCAGGGCCAAATGCTGTTTGAACCCAGGCCTGCTGGCTGCCTAGCCATATCTAGCCTGGCAGAGAGTGCCAAGCATGGCAGAAGAAGCCCTGAGGAGCTTGCTGATTACAGGAACAGACCCTCCACTCTGAGCTCACACCATAGCCAAGCATCAGTGACCATGGCAAAGGAAACAGCTACCCTATTTAGGGACTGAGGCATGGGGCAGTTTAGACCATTTGTGAGTTAATTTAGGGTTATTCTGTTGTGTAAATGGAGGCTCAGTTCACTATTATTGCTGGGGTTATACATGTGACTTCTCAGAGGAGACCCTTAATGGTTCCTTTTAATGACTGTAGTTTTTTCTCTTCCTGCTAGAGGTCAGATAGTCATTCCTGTATCACTCAATGCAGCATTTATTTCTCGGTAAATCTCTGAACATAAGAACAGTCATACCGGGTCAGACCACTGATCTATCTAAACAGTATCCTGTCTTCAACACTGATCGGTGCCAGAAACTTTAGAAGGAGTGAACAGAACAGGGCAATTATTGAGTGATCCATCCCCTGCCATCCAGTCCCAGCTTATGGTAGGCAGATGTTGAGGGACACCCCGAGCACCGGGTTGCATCCCTGACCATCTTGGCCAATAGCCCTTGATGGACCTATCCTCCAGAACTTATTTAGTTCTTTTTTTTAACCCAGTGATACTTTTGGCCTTCAGAAAATTTCCTGGCAGCCAGTTCCACAGGTTGACTGTGCGCTGTGTGAAGTAGAACTTCCTTAAGTTTTTGGTTTATTGTTTATGTTTGTTGTTTGCCTATTAATTTCACTGGGTGACGTCTGCTTACCATTCCTGTGTTATGTAAAGGGGTATGTCTCCACACCATTCATGACTTTATAGATCTCTATCACATCCTCCATCAATTGTCTCTTTCCCAAACTCAGCAGTCCCAGTCTTCTTACTCTCTCCTCATATGGAAACTGTTCCAGACACCTAATCATTTTTGTTGCCCATCTCTGTTCTAATTCTAATATATCTTTTTTGAGATGGGGGTGACCAGAACTGCATACAGTATTCAAGGTGGGAGCATACAGGAGATGTATGCAGTGGCATTATGATATTTTCTGTCTTATTATCTATCCCTTTCTTAATAGTTCCTAACATTGTTAGTTTTTTTGACTGCCGCTGCACATTGAGTGGATGGTTTTTCAGAGAACTATCCACAATGACTCCAAGATCTCTCTCTTGAGTGGTAACAGGTAATTTAGACCCCATCATTTTGTATGTATAGTTAGGATTATGTTTTCCAATGTGCATTACTTTGCATACATCAACATTGAATTTCATCTGCCATTTTGTTGCCCACTCACCAAGTTTTGTGAGACCCCTTTGTAACTCTTCTCAGTCTGCTTTGGACGTAACTATCCTGAGTAATTCAGTATTGTCAGCAAACTTTGCTACCTCACTATTTACCCCTTTTTCCAAATCATTTATGAATATGTTGAACAGCACAGATCTCAGGGGGACCTTGCTATTTACCTCTCTCCATTCTGAAAACTGACCATTTAGTCCTACCCTTTGTTTCCTGTCTTTTTACCCGTTACTGATCCAGGAGAGGACCTTCCCTCTTATCCCATGACTGCTTACTTTGCTTAAGAGCCTTTGCCTCTGCTTCTCCAAAGGTTGTGGAAGAGAACCAAAAGGCTTAGGCTGCGTGAGAGGCAAGTGACATTCTCCACCCCAAGGCATTTGGGTTGGAAATTGGGGACAGTTTAGAGAACTAGGGTGCCCCCACCACATAGCAAAGAGTACCAAATGTCATGGAACCCACACCGCCATCTCAGGCTTATTTTCCTTCTGGCATTCCTCCCTACACCCTTCAGCCAGTGATACCGGCGTACATATTCCGTTTGTCACCTTCTTCCACAGGGATTTCATGTCATCTTTCTTGCTGCCTGTTATACCTGGAATGTAGTTTCCAAATGTATCCCAAAGCTATCACCTTTTCCTCATCTGTATCATGCCTAAAAAAGTTACTTTTATATCATCACTTATTAAAAAAAAAAAAAAGTGAATCTGCACACAAATAGTGCCAACACCACAAATATGAACCATTAACATGAGTAAAAAGGGTTTCCATACAGTCTTTTTATAATCCAAAATCACCCTTTCCCTTCTTCAATCCTGTGTCTATATGATATCCACTTGTCCTTTAGTTCATCACTTAACTTGCAATCTGCAAAGTCATCAGGACTACTCACAACACATGTATTTAAATCTTTGTAGGATTAGACCCTTGGATTGTAAGGTCCTCAGGGAAGAGACTCATTTGCTGTGTGTGCACATTTGTATGTGCTATTAAACATTTCTATTTCTCAAGAAATAAAGCACAAGATAGGTATTAAACTTTACTACTATATGAACCAAACCTTTGGAGGCTCACCCACTACGAACTGTGGGATCTTTGAAAATATATTTTAGAATCCTATTGAATTGTACAGTATGTAGCATAATGTAATCAATACAAGATGCGGCATATAAATAAACTGTTTGGATTCTCACACATTTTAAGATGAGAGAGGGCACCATTCCCAGCAGTATGTCCCCTCCCTCAGAATTCACACCTTTTTTGGGGAGGGGAGAATGATTGCAAAGTATTAATTTAAGCCAATAACCAAAGCTTATGTTATTCATTTCTCGGTGATATACATAGTGCTCTTTTCGTATACTATTAGCCATGGACATATGTTTTTCGTTTGACTATGTTACTTACACACACAATTCTTTTTCAAAAATATGTAAAATATAACAGCTGCTACAAAAAATATATTTTTAGATCACTGAAGTGCTTAACAAGCTGTAGTGCACAAAAAAAAAGTATCTGATCTATATATCATGTCTATGACCAAAAAAAAGCTAATGCAGTTAGTCATCTACTAGACTCTCTGTTTTAAAAGAGAATGAAATAGCCTTTCTGTTGTGCTCAACTTGTTCAATATGGAGTATATTCCCTGGCTATAATGGCAAGGTTTTTATAATTAAATACATTATAGAAATGACACAGTGGACAAGCCAACTTTAAAAACAGCAGTCCAAAAGCAATTGTGTAGCCACCAACTGTATTTTTGCAGTTGAGCCGTGCTTTGACATTGGAGCTTTTTGATGGTTAAAATAGATCTGCTTCCTGTCTGTATCAATGAGAGAGATTAAGGAGTAATATAGAAAACCTAGTTTGCTTTGGATGTGAGCTTTTTTCTTCATGAATGATTGAATACATCAAATAACCTACTAATAATACTTCTCAGCAGAGTGTGATGATCGCTATTTCCAAAAAATCTGTCATGAGCAAATGTTGGTAAGGGTGAAGCAGTATAATCCCATGCCTGCAGATGATTAAGGATAAGAAGACATGTAGGATTCACAGCTAGCACTTCAGTATAAATGGCAGTGGTGAAATTCAGCCTAGACCCATAGATTACTAAAGCCGTGAAGTGGAATTTATGTGGTTTCTCTGCATAGTAGTGAATTTCGTGCTTGGAGAATACAAAGATGAAATTTCTTTCACTGCACCTTTTTTGGCTTCTACTATATGAGGGAATCTGAAGCATCAACAGCAGCCAAAGCTGAATGTCTGTTCCATCTCCCTTCCAGCTGATGGAGTCAGGAGAGGTAAAATGTGCTCTTGAAATCAGTAATGTGGTGTTTCGACGGAAGGATGAAAACCCAAAATTTTCAGCTTCCTGACTAAGTCCCCAATCCTACAATGCACTCTATACAGTGACTTCAAGTAGAGCTACATTCAGGATCAGGGTCTGAGAACGGAGCAGTGCTTTAAGAATAGTTGGCTCATGTATATAGTATTTTAGACTAATGCAACACAACTTCATTGTCTATAATCTTTTATACAAAATGTATATAGGGTTTCTACCTGCCCAGGTTTTCCCAGGATCGTCCCTTTTTTGAGGTAGCTGTCCTGGGAAATTTGTGAGAGTGATCAGTACACACTGCAAGCTATTCAGTTTTATGGTCTTAGGATCATCCTGAATTTTCTGTTTTTTTAATACTTCAGTGGTGGCAACCCTAACTTTATTCTAAAGTGCTTTACTGATGGTACAGTTGTACTGTAATACAATTACAGAGATGAGTAAAGGCAGAGGGATTAAGAGGTTTAGCTAAGGTAGTGGTGTCACATCTGAGTTTGGAAATGAGATGGAGAATAAATGTTGCTGCTCTTATGTGCTATGAATGCTGTTTATTGCAGTCATCTCACTGTTATCTTGTATTCCCCCATCTATTGTACCATCCATTGTCTCTTGTTTTAAAATTGGACTGTATGCTTTTTTGGACAGGGACTGTCATGTATGTACGTGTAGAGTACCGGACAATTCTTCAAGGGAGATGGGGAGTTGGAATTGCCCATCAGCTACATTCAGCAGTAAGTTTGGAGTGGCACTTACCCTTCACTTTGTTCTGCAAATTCCACTAAAGTTCAGGAAGGAGGATTTTGCCATATGTTGTTGGGCCACATGTAAATGGGAGGCATTCCTAAGATACAAGAGAAAATCAATGAAGTAAGAAGCACCCTGCACATCTGTCACCTCCAGGGAAGCGAGCCCTCCAGTTACCAATGACTCTCCATCTACTTACTACCAATGCAGCCTGCTAGTAATAATTAAAATTCTATTTGTAGAATGACAGGTTTCAAGAGCAGCCGTGTTAGTCTGTATCCACAAAAGGAAAAGGAGGACTTGTGGCACCTTAGAGACTAACAAATTAATTTGAGCTCAAGAAAGCTTATGCTCAAATAAATTTGTTAGTCTCTAAGGTGCCACGAGTCCTCCTTTTCTTTTTATTTGTAGAATGCCATTGATGTGCATCTTAAAAAGAGAGTTTTGATCCCTACTCTGTGGCATTTATAGGGCAGGGAACTTGTCTTAAAGTAACAGAAAGGAGTGGGAGTGTGTTTTCTTGCACGATTTTCAAAAAACTTAGACACAAATGCTATTTGTCCTCAAAATAATTGCAATGCAAACCCTTTAAGTGCATGTGCAAATGAGACATGCATTTCTGTTCATGCAGCGTGTAGCAACATTTTGGTTGTTAACATCTAGTGAGTGAGAAAAATATTGAATTCAATGGGAGTTTTGCCACAGCAAAGACTGCAGGATTGGGCCTATTGCTTTTATCTTGACGTGGACCGTTCATGGGAATAAAATAAGACTCCAAATAATGTCAGTTGACATAACCTGTCCTCATAGCACTACCTATCAGTCTCAAATTGTGACAGAATTTCAGGAACAATATGGAATGCTAACATGCTCATTGAGAACTGCATATGGTGTAGTTTTTACCATGGTATAGCAATCAGATATTTTTGAATTAATATTACAATTATGCATGATTTAAAGTCTAGCATACTTTGGGCATGCTGTAAATAACTCTGGGCCAGATTCTGATCTCCCACCTGTTTCACACTGATGAGACCTCAGTTCATTTACTGAAGTCACTTCTAATTTACATTGGTACTAGTGAGAGGAGAGTCAGATTTCCTGGCCCTGACCAGGAGAACAAGTGTCACATTTTTGTCTTCTTGTGGCTCGTCATTTTCCAAAGGAGCTAGTGGTGAAGAGGAGGATCCGGGTTACAGTGACAGGATCATGAGTTTGCTTTGATGGCTTGCTATGGATTTTATTTTTAATATGACAAATGATTTTAACTTTTTAAGCTTGTTGAGTTAGAAATGGGGGAGAGTGGATGGGGGAAAATACTGGATGGGGGAGAGTGGATGGGGTTGAAATCAAAGAGTTGAGACATCCCCTATGTTATGTGGGGTGTCTTGCAATTCTTTTGGAAGAATCTAACGTTTATGATCAGACAGTGAAGGGAAACTTGGAATAAATAACTCTAAGCAATCAGAGAAAATCAGAGTTGAATTCTGAGCTACTTCAGAAGATAGCTGGTAAAGGGAGCTATAATGACTGAGTCTGAAGACTCATATTGTGGGGAAAGAGTTTACACTAGGGGGCAGCCTCTAGCTGATCTGTTAGATTATAAATTCTGTATCTGATTTCAGTAAGAAACTGTGGCCCAGTAGACTCATATTCTGCACAGCTTTTAAGTGAAAATTTATGCAAATAGAAACTGTTGAGTCAGCACTGTCTCACGGTGTGAAGTAAAGGTCTTGCACAACATTAGAAGCCTAGCACAAAAGGGATGGTTAATGATGACATTTCTCTATGCCGTGAAAATGAAATCCTCTCTCATTCTAAGCAATAGAACTTGTTCTGACTTCAGATTTTTCCAATGCAGTTGCATTTTTAAACAATGTTGTTGGGTTTTGTTTTGTTTTTTCAAGCTCATCCATCTTTACAGAGGTGTTTTTTATTTTATTTATTCATTTATTTATTTTTTGTGGGGCGAGTTGGGAGAATTTCCTCCCTAATCAAAATGACCCGAGCAAATCACAGTTCCCAATCCAAACTGAAGGCAATTCTTTAGCTATGAAACATTTTTATATATTAAACCTCTTCTTTAACCTGAAATACTTAAAAATAGACATTGCTCAACTTTCCTGTTTAAGCAATACTTGTTAGTCAAATGACACCTCTAAAAATGTAGGGTGAATTTATTCCTGTTCAGTAAAGTACTTAAATCCATCCCTGTTTAGCAGAGGATTTAAGTATGTGCTTAAGTGCATTCCTGAACTGCGACCTTACAGTTGCTTCACAATAAGTAGTAGTAGTGCTTATTCCAAATAAAGTCTCATCATTGCTCTTCAGCTTATCAGGACCCACCACAGCTATGGACGAGGTCATGGCTCCATGTTCGTTACTTATTAGTCTCTCTGCTCGTACCAACAAGTGTGTCAGTTAGGGCCATTTGTGGTGGTTGCAAAGAACGGTAGGGACTTTTGATTGTGGCAAGACACCATAGTTCCTCCTGGGTAGGAAAAAGTTCAGCTTCTTTCCTGTACTTGATATATACATTGCACTTACATAATGACATTTGTGTGAGGATCTCAAAAACATCTTGCAAATACGGGTATTGCTTCCCCATTTACAGCTGAAGGAAACTGAGACACAGAAAGTGAAGTGATGAGCCCAGGGCGAAGCAGTGGTAGAGCTGGAAATAGAACAAAACTTTACCTCACAATATCTAGACTATGCTGACAATGAATTGTCCTATTGCTGCAGTACTTTTCTTATTGCTTCTTTGTTAAAACTTTTCTTATTGCTTCTTTGTTAAAGTTCATGTGAATGTATGCTAACTTGCAGTGACGGAGAAGGGTGGTACTGTCCAGCTCTTCTCTCCTCTGCATTTGAGGTTAGGCATATTCCTCTTCTTTGCTGTCTGTGCACCAGCAGGGGAGGTCACTGACAGCACAAGAGAAAATCTCTCTGCTCTGGTGCCTGCCAGGAGCTGCAATTTCAGGGGAAGTCCTGCTGCGCCCATGTAGCCTTGGGCTCAGTTGCTCCAGGGGGATAGTGCATGCACAGTCCAGTCACTTGCTGGGGCTGGAGCATGCTCAATGCAGACAGAAACTTCTGAGATTTTACCTGTAGTGCTCTAACAAGTCTCTACTGAGCATGTGTAAATTGAGATTTTTTGAAAGGCTTATAATGTGGCCAACTTTGGGGCAAATTTTCACAGGAATACCAAAAAGCACATCCCTCACACAAAGGTCCCTTGCCAAGTTTCAAGCCCCTGCTCCAAAACACGGGGGGCACTAGAGCTTTTCAACAAAATGGTTCAAGATTTTATTTGAACAACATATTTTCCCCTGACCTGATTACTTCATTATTGGAAATGGTGAAAATTGGCTGAAATTTAAATAAATAAATCAGCCTGAGGCAGGCATTTGGTTTGGGAAACTTCAACCCAAATGGTTAAAATTTGCCAAAGTTATAAGCAATTGAAAACAAGGGTTTATCATGGAAAATGTTGGGCAATCTTAATATGTGGCACTGCCAGCTCAGCCTATCACAATTACAAAGAAGGCCCACACATGGGACTTTCTTGATTCAGTTAGCTGAAAAGCCCTCTTGTACAGCACAAGTAAGGAGTGAATAGAGCCCAGAGGATTACAACAAGGGTAGCCTTGTTTACTCATGGGCAGGGACAATTTGACCCCGGAAAGTGTGCAAGGAAGCTTCCTTCCCCGCTCCTCTCCCCTCATACACTCTGCACTCTGGTCAGTGTAGTGTGTTTCTTCCTTGCAAATCACCTGAAGGGCCTGGGGTGAGACTATGGTCTGCCCTTTTCTGCCTTGACTGGCCTGCAGAGCTGGCTGGAGTGGCTGCTGCACCCAGGGAGTGCATTGTGTGCCCTGTGGTGTGCCAAGCAGCCATTTCAGCTCCCGATTTCTCTCTGGTGTCTTACCCACCTCCTCAGGCTCCCAGCATTAATCCCAGCTTTCTAAATGAAGCTGTTCATTGATTTATTACGTTCCATCTGCATCAGCAAATCAATAAACTAGAAAGCAGTATACCATAGCATTCTGGGCAATTATCTTCCCTTTTTGGATGAATGCTAATGTGTCTTGCTGAAGAAATGAATAAAAATAAGAGGTTTGCTTACAACTTCCCTGTTCTTCTTTTGTTGTAGAAGGCTGGTTTGGTTAGGAGACTGCCTGCGTGACATGATACCCCCTGTATTCTATAGGGAGCTAACATATTTAACTCCCTAGAATTAGGGGGAAATGGAGCATTGAATTTAGGCTAAGGCCACTAGAAGGCCATTTATTTCAGTGCTTATTCTCCCCAAGCTCAATAATAATAATAGCCTATCTTGGTGATCCTATTTTGTTTTCTTCTTGGCATACAGTTTTATTTATCATTTTCTAAATTAATCAAAAGCTCAGGTTGCTTTGTGACATTTCCTCCTGCTTCTCAGAAACATCGATCCAGCCCCAGGTGACCATTCAACATGTACTAGAGCTGTACACTGTGAAATTGGGCTGTGGAGTCAAGCTCCTCAGGAACCCATATAAAGTTCAAAATAGCAGTACTCTGGTTCAGTTGAATAAGCCAAATACCTAGTGTCTGTGTTGTTCTTTCACCCACTTTTTAAAAGCCTCCAGGAGTTACTATGGGGCCAGATAATGCAAAATCTAGATGTTTCTACCATTCAGGAACACTTATACTGCAAGAAGACCTGAACTTGTGTGTGTTTGTACAGTGCCTAGTCCTGGGGTTCCTACACACTACCACAATACAAGCAATAAATCTTGGTCCCAATACCAGCAGTAAATCTTGGTCCCATAACTCGCCAATAAACCTGTGCTGTATGACTTGCACTGGCTAGCAGTTTCCAGGCTGATCTTAAGGTGGTTTTGACCTATAAAGCCATCAATGGCCTGGGACCTGCCTCTGTCCCTGACATACTGCTACAATTGTGATCCTGAGCTGGATCCTCTGTGCTAATAGAAGGGGAGGCTGCTAGGGTGTTTTCCACTGGGGCCCTGCACATTTGGAACTTGCACCCTCCCTGGGAGTTTATTTTCCTTCAGGGTGTTCTGCAGGGCTTCTCTTTTCTCCTTCGGCCCTAGAGAGAGAGTTGATGGATAAGACTGAGTCGTGGTGGGATGAGGCTCTGGGGAGTCAGCAGCATTAACATAGATAATACATCAACAACTGCATTTTTTGCTTTACCTGATCATGGGAGTGGTTGATGGGTCAGTTTATTTATTAATGTACTTTTTAAAAGGGCACTTGGAGCTCTGGTTAGGTGCTCTTTTGTTGTAGAGTAGTAAAAGGCTATACTGAAATAAAAAGCCAGCAGGAAATATTGCCTGCACAACCTTTGAGAAATTCTGGGCACTATTTAGTAATAACTGCTTTAACACCATTAGCCCCATTCTGGCACAAACTCTGTTTCCCTAAACAGCGTAATCAAGGTCTAACCGTGCCATAAAACCATTTTACAAACCACCAAGCTCCCCCATCTCCTTTGCGCACTGTTTTCAGATTCTCTTCTTGGTGATTCTACCCACATTACTCAACTTTTGGATAAGATTTATGAACTTTGTTAAATTATTATTTTGAAGGGCCAAAGGGCCCTAGTTATGGACCCCATTGTGCTAGACATTGTATAGACACAGCACAACAGGACAGTCCCTGCCTCAAATAGCTTATAAACTAAAAATAAGATAAAAGACAGATGAGACAGACGGGGGAGCACAGGGAAATCAGACAATATGGGTCAGCATGATCAACAGGCAAGTAATTCTCTCTTCCTTGCATTATACTGTGGTAACTTGGGAGAAGACTGGGGGTGGGAGCAGGATTATTTCTAGCATTACTTCTAAGTATTCGTTGGTGTTGGTTACTAACAGCATTATTAAACAGATATTAGCACACGCTAGGGCCGAGCTCCAAGTAGCCTATTTGAAGTTACACACAGCTGAGACCATTCACAGCCAGCTGTGATGGCTGGGTTAATGTTTAAATAACCTCCAAAGATCTTGCCTGTGGCTTCTTCTGTTTTAACAATGGTTGAAATATAACAGGGATTCTGGTCTTGCTCATGTCTAGTGCTTCACGCATTCTTAGTTTGGAGTTGGTTTGTCCATGGTTAGCAAGTGAGGACGTGGTACAGAAGTTTGCACTCATCTTAATCTCTCATAGAAAGTCTGAGTGTCATCCTAATCCAGAAAATTGAAAACCTACTCAAGGTAAAGCAAAAAATCTACCTGGTACATGCCTGAATGCATTCTTGATCAGAAAGTAGAACTCACTGCACACCTTGAGAGGATATTCCTCATTCTCCTTATTGAACTATTCCAAAATAAACCCTCTCTCTCATTTCCATCAAAGTAAAAGGTAAATTTTAAAATGGAGCTAATTCACCAATCCACTTCTTAGCATATGCGCAGTGTGCCTCAGGTGGCATGTGACCAGGATACATCACCGAATTTGGTCCACTGGTTGTATCATTAGCTTCCCCATCTTGGGCTGGGTACTGACAGGGAGTGCAATGTGAACACTGATCCATGCCCTCCACCAGTCCACTTGTTTGGCAAAAATACCTGCAAATAGGCAGATCCCAGAAACCTCAGCCAAACCCTGCCTCATATATTGGTGTTTGCTGTTCTCCGTTGAAAAGCTTGCAGCACTGTGGGGAGTAAACTACATAGACCTTCTTTCAGCCTTTTACTTTTAGGACAGATCTTTTGACTAATATTGCAGACACAAATGATGAGGACCGGCTGTTCAAACTGATGAAGCAGAGAGCTTTAAATGAATCACCTTTACTTTTTTCCACCTGAACACATACAATAGTATCCTGTACATGATCAGAATTGGACACAAAGTCAGATACTGTGTATATAAATGGTGGTGCTCTTACAAATATCCCTGGGATTATGCTTACACTCAGCTGCCAATTATTGTAGTAAATATTAGAAGAACTGAACAAATTTATTCTCCGTGAGTTTAACTCAGTCTAGCCCCTCTTTCTGCTCATGGAATGCTACTTGCTGGTCATGATTTCCTCAGATCTATTTGTGATCTGAATTGATTGTCAACAGTTCACTGTTACAATTTAGTACTAGATCTTCTAGATTATTGTTGGATTAGCTATACAAATCACATGGAATTATCTGTTTTCTGAATAGATGAACGTACATTATTTAATCAAAGAAGGTGGTTTGAAGAATCCCCTGGGGGTTTGAATCTCTCCTGGAGAAGTAGTACTTTAAGAGGAGGCAGCAGATCAGCATGCTTAAGAGAATTTAGAAAGTTTTAACCTTTCCTTTTTGGAGCCAGATAGTCTTGCTCAAGTCTTCATTCCTGGGTGGGGGAAGGGGCGGAGGGGAGAGGAGGGGAGGGGAGGGGAGGAGGGAATAGGCTGCTGTAAGATTTACTGGCTGGACAGTTTACATTTTCTCACCATATACAGTACTTGCTCAGTTGTAATTTTCATGCATAGTTTAGATTCAGAGTGTACCATCTAATCTTTGTCTGCCTTGTTTAATTGTGCCAGGACTCTGGTAAGGGTTTTTGGGAATCATAGAATCACAGAATCTTAGGACTGGAAGGGACCTGGAGAGGTCGTCTAGTCCTATTACTAAGATCATCACTTGGCTCTGTATGTTCTCAGACTTTTCTGTCTGGGTCTACATACCCTACTTTTCAATTATCTCCCTCCTGTTCTTAATGTTTCGTTAATCTTTTTTTTTAATTGCAAGGCTGCACACTTTTCTTCTGTATAAAATCATAGAATTGTAGGACTGGAGGGGACCTCAAGTGGTCATCTAGTCCAGTCCCCTGCAGTCATGGCAGGACTAAGTATTATCTAGACCATGCCTGACAAGTGTTTGTCTGACCTGCTCTTAAAAATCTCCAATGATGGAGATTCCACAACCTCCCTAGGGCAATTTATTCTAGTGCTTAACCCCCTGACAGGAAGTTTTTCTTAATGTCCACCCTAAACCTCCCTTGCTGCAATATAATCCCTTGCCGTTGTTTCTTGTCCTATCCTCAAAGGTTACGGAGAACAATTTTTCTCCCTCCTCCTTGTAACAACCTTTTATGTACTTGAAAACTGTTATCATGTCCCTTCTCAGTCTTCTCTTCTCCAGACTAAAGAAACCCAATTTTTTTCAATCTCCCCTCATAGGTCAGGTTTTCTAGACCTTTAATCATTTTTGTTGCTCTTCTCTGGACTTTCTCCAATTTCTCCCCATCTTTCCTGAAATGTGGCACCCAGAACTGCACGTATTACTCCAGCTGAGGTCTAATAAGTGTGGAGTAGAGCGGAAGAATTACTTCTTGTGTCTTGCTTACAACACTCCTGCTAATGTATCCCAGAATGATGTTTGCTTTTCTTGTAACAGTGTTACACTGTTGACTCATATTTAGCTTGTGATCCACTATGAATCCTGTCCCTGTGCTGTGTCATATAATGTCCCATCTATATAAATATTGCATTTACTAGTCTGTAATTTTGTCACCAATATGGTAATTGACACAGTGTAATTGTAAGTTTGTGAAGAGCCTTAGCTCTAAAGCAGGGGTGGGCAAACTTTTTGGCCCAAGGGCTACAATGGGGTTGCGAAATGGTATGGAGGGCCGGGTAGGGAAGGCTGTGCCTCCCCAAACAGCCTGGACCCTGCTCCCTATCTGCCCCCTGACTGCCCCCCTCAGAACCCCCGACTCATCCAATCCCCCCACTCCTTGTCCCCTGACTGCCCCCTCCCGGGACCCCCTGCCCCAACTGCCCCCCTGGGACCCCACTCCTATCCAACCCCCCCCCACTCCCTGTCCCCTGAATGCCCCAACCCCTATCCACACCCCCTCCCTGACAGGCCCCCTGGGACCTCCAACCCATCCAACCTCCCCCCACTCCTTGTCCCTTGGGCGCCCTTATCCAATGCCCCCCCCAACCCCCTACCAGGCCACTCAGAGCGGCAGGACAGGCTTATTGGAAAGCCTGGGAGGTGGGTGGGTGCAAGCCGCACTGCCTGCGCAGCGGTGTAACTATGAGGGAGGTGGGACAGCAGGGGAGAGGCTGGGGGCTAGCCTCCCCGGCCGGGAGCTCAGGTGCCAAGCAGGTTGGTCCCGCTGGCTGGATGTGGCCAACAGGCCATAGTTTGCTCACCTCTGCTCTAAAGGATGAGTCAAATCCTTGTCTGGCTCAGCTAATTGCTTCTTTTCGAAGGCACTTCCAAGCATTTTGTGAACCTTGTCCTTCTACCATTAAAAGAGAGTATACCACTTCTAGTGTGAATATCTGAATATGCGAGCATAAAATGCCATTTCTGTGATCAGTTAGGTGTATCGCTGTAATATAGTCCCAAAAAGTAAATGCACAAGGGATATGTGCTGAAATAAATTTACTGTTACATTTGAGTAAATATGGGACATTTCCCCAGTATTTAGCTATTTCTAGTGGATGATAAGTTATCAGAAACAAACCTTGGCATGTTTGGCATACTGGAATTAAAAGAAAAGCACTTAGCAAACACTTGGAGCTATGACAGCTAAATACCTTTGCTGCCTGCCTTCCACTATCTATTTAGAATGACTTTGTAGTTCTGAAGTGGACAAAAAACCCAAAGCTGAACATGTGGAAGAATGGAATTAAAAAATCTTTGAATATTTGTACTAGAGTTATGATGCCAATCTTTCTGATCCTGGGGAGAACTAATTCAGTTCCCATGTCTCTCCTCCTGTATAGTGCTGCTAGCTCCTTTTTTCTTTTTCTTAAAAAATAAAAGTTTTTATTTTATAATAATTGGTCAGGAAAGAAAACTCACATATACCATCTGTTCCACTCACTGCTAACAAAAATAATAGGCCAGAACCTCAGTATCCCTCTCAACAAATCCTGGGCCTAAGCATTTCTCCACTTTACACCAACAGCCAAGACTTGCTGGGACTTCAGAGAGGCCTGAGTTTGGCCCCTTCTCCTAGGCCTACCTCCTGCTGGGAGAAAGGGTGAAGATGCCACCTAAGGATTTCCCTACACAGAGAGAACCCTCCAGCGGCTGTCTGGGTTGGCTTTAGGGCTTTTGCCAAGCCAAAATAGATCAAAGCAGCCCTTACATAGCAGAAATCATACCTGTTATGTACAACTGTACTTCTAATATGATATGTATTGATCAGAACTGGAACAGATCTGAAGTTCTTTCTCAAGGCAGTGTAGTCTCCTCCATAATGGCTTGGAGGTTTATATTCCTCCAGCTCTTTATTTCAGATGTTGTTATTTGGTCAGCATGCATGACAACCAGTGCACTAGTTTGGTTGGTCCAATGAAAAATTAAAATTCAGAGGATTAGAAGAATACATCTAAGAGCAGTATCTGACCAAAATACTTCTAGAAAATGCACTCTTCCCTGACTGCTAACTGCTTCCCCATCAAACATGTATAGCCCTACAGTAAATCTATAGACTCTCAAATCATAAATGAATGAAAAGTACTTTTTGGGGAATAAAGTGATATGTTTTTACTGTATTTGTTTACTTTTATGTAAGCTCTTGAGATGGCTAACATGCTAGTTGTTAATCACACCATCTGTTCAAACCGTACTGACTAAATGCTTCAATTCATACTTCTCTTCTTAAAGCAGCTTTTTACAGAACAATATGGTTGTGTCTATTACCCCATCATTTGGCAGTGTAATATGAGATTTTAATTTTCCTATTTATTGTACATTGGTTTTCAATCTCCAAATATTTTTTTAAAAATATGCATACACCACAGAAAAGCTGTGTTATTGATTTCTCTAACATTGCAAACAGTGGAAAAATCTGTTCCATTCTGCTGTCAGATTTTAACCATTTGATTATATTTAAATTAGTTAGTTCAGTGCATTTCAGCTGAATGACCCTCTTAAAAAAGATTCATGTCTTGCACTGAAGATGGCAGTGGTGTACAACCTAGCAGCGGTGTCTACACTGTTGAATTTTACTTGTTTCAGATTCCAGCTACAGGAAGCTGCAAATTAAGGGCCAAATTCTGTTTGCACTTACACCAGTTGGAGAACACTTCATCCTCCCCGGACACTCAATTACAGACCTAAAAGTAACAATTATTCAATAAAAAAAAAACTTCAGAAACAGACTCCAACGAGAAACTGCAGAACTAGAATTAATTTGCAAACTGTACACCATTAAATTAAGCTTGAATAAAGACTGGGAGTGGATGAGTCATTACACAAACTAAAAACTGTTTCCCAATGCTAATTTTTCCCCTACTATTACTCACACCTTCTTGTCAACTGTTTGAAATGGGCCATCCTGATTATCACTACAAAAGTTTTTTTTCCTCCTGCTGACAATAGCCCACCTTAATTGATTACTCTTGTTAGAGTTGGTATGGCAACCCCCATTTTTTTCATATTCTCTGTATATATATATCTTCCTACTGTATTTTCTACTGCATGCATCTGATGAAGTGGGCTTTAGCCCACGAAAACTTATGCTCAAATAAATTTGTTAGTCTCTAAAGTGCCACAAGTACTCCTCGGGTTTTTTTGCTGATACAGACTAACACAGCTACCACTCTGAAACGAGGCAACCTCATTACTCTTGATGCCATTGTACTGATGTAACTCCAAGAAACAATTGGCACTAAATATAGAAAGAACAAGTTGGAAGAAATAAAAATCAAACTAAAACTTCTCTTAAAATATAAAACCAACCACTTCCAAAGTTCAGAAAAGTTTAGTTATCTAGTTTGTTTGTTAGAGTTTTCTTTGTGTTCCTCTGTACTTCCTGGCTTTTGCTGAAATTGGAATCACAAATACCAGGAGGAAAGCTGCTCTATGGTACTCTCAGTGTAGCCAAAACCCAGGCAGATTTGAAATCTCTCAAGAAAGCCACATTCCTCTGAAACTTCTAACCTGATTTCTAAACCACAAAGGTTCAGTTCAGATGAGCTTGGATCAGCTCTTGTCTTGCTAATGTCTATCAGAAGTGAACATTTTGAAATTCACCCCTTTTTACTACTATACAGTAAAAGGAGGAAAACTTGGATTGAATACCAGGAAAAGTTCCTGACAAAGATATAGTGAGGGGGATTGTTTCCCACTGGAAATGATAAAAAACCCATTGCTAGGGATAATTGAAAAAGTGGACAGATTACTCTGTTAGGAACATTGCTGCCCCTAGTAGCAAGATTGACTTGGTGACTTCATAGATCTTTTTCATCTTTAATTTCTGTGATCATACAATAAAACACACCTGGAGATTCTAATGCAATCATTGTTAGCCATGGCTACTGTAGGTCGGATTCCGCTTGCTTGATCCATCTCTGAACCAGTAAATGCTGCATCTTGGATCGTGTCATTCAAGACAACAATTCCACCAGTGTCCCAAGAGTCCAGTTATCAGAGGTCACGCTGCATGCCAAAGACAATACTCCCAGAATTCAACACTTCCAGTCACAATTTGTTTTAACCAGTGCTACTTTTGGGAGATATGTAAATTATCTTCCCACTTCAGGTCCCACTTCAGGCGCACTCTCTCAGGCAGAATTCCTGTCACGGTAATATCAAAGAGCTAATTATAATAATTAAGAATTTTACTGAGATGCTCTTAATGGATTTATCATCTGCCCTAGGTTTGGTTGCTTATGCTGACCACAGTATTTTTGGTTTGGTTTGTTTCTTTGTTCTCCACCTTCAGTTATTGAAGTAGGGCTTGAGTTGCAGTCACAGTTCAAGGATGGCTTTAAAACTGAAGATTTATTAAACTTAATATAAAAAACCCAAACAAATGCAGCCTGCATAAGTCCCACACCAGCTCAGGTTCACTGGGACACCAAAACAACCCCCCTGAGACCATACCTTGTTTCCTTACTGTGTTCCCTTTTTCTCTTCAACAGTGCTCCAAGTAAGTTAACCCTGACATTCCCTTGAGAGCTACACTCCTCCCTTGTAAATGTAATGTCATCCTGACATTTCTATTAACAACATATATGTAACATTCAGTCCATTAATTTGACTTATTAGCAGTTGCTCATGAGTTCCACGTGCTTATAAACAGTTGGGTTTTTTTTTTTAACACCAAAAATCTGTGGTACGGGTAGTTCCAATATTCAGCAAAATAGCCCATTTTGACAATTGAGTCATCTGTATGGGTTGCTGGTTGTGTAATTTGGTATGCATTTGCAGACTAGGGATCTCTCCCATGTCTCCAACTCTGGAGAAAGCCTTGGACTTCTTTTTTAGCATCTGCTGGGTCATTTTTCTTTGCATTTCTGACAAATGGTTCAGGTTCAGAAAGATCTTGATTATCCCTTCTGCTTAGAGGCTGTTTCTCCAGTATTTCAACACTGAGAGGGAAGAAAATGAAGTAAGAAAGGATACAGCCGTGGGTAGGAGAATGGACATAAGGAGGAAGGGTAGTGTACACACCAGTCTAATAGGTGATATTGGCAGTAGAATGTCTGTGCCTAATTGGGTAAAGAATATGAGCGAGGCCAAACAGCAAAAATTAAGATGTTTGTACACCAATGTGAAGAGTCTAGGTAACAAAATGGAGGAACTAGAGCTATTGATGTAGGAAGTAAAACCAGATATTATAGGGATAACAGAAACATGGCGGAATAGTAGTCATGACTGGAGTACGGGTATTGAAGGGTATGTGCTGTTTAGAAAAGACAGAAATAAAGGCAAAGGTGGTGGAGTAGCATTGTATATCAATGATGAGGTAGACTGTAAAGAAATAAGAAGTGATGGAATGGATAAGACAGTCTGTCTGGGCAAAAATCACATTGGGGAAGAAAGCTACTAGAGCCTCCCCTGGGATAGTGCTTGGGGTGTGCTATAGACCGCCGGGATCCAATCTGGAGATGGATAGAGACCTCTTTAATGTTTTTAATGAAGTAAATACTAATGGGAATTGTGTGATCATGGGAGACTTTAACTTCCCAGATATAGACTGAAGGACAAGTGCTAGTAATAATAATAGGGCTCAGATTTTCCTGGATGCGATAGCTGATGGATTCCTTCACCAAGTAGTTGCTGAACCAACAAGAGGAGATACCATTTTAGATTTGGTTTTGGTGAGTAGTGAGGACCTCATAGAAGAAATGGTGGTAGGGGACAACCTTGGTTTGAGCAATCAAGAGCTAATTCAGTTCAAACTAAATGGAAGGATAAACAAAAATAGATCTGTGACTAGAGTTTTTGATTTCAAAAGGGCTAACTTTAAAAAATTAAGGAAATTAGTTAGGAAAGTGGATTGGACTGAAGAACTTGTGGATCTAATGGCGGAGGAGGCCTGGAATTACTTCAAGTCAAAGTTGCAGAAACTATCAGAAGCCTGCATCCCAAGAAAGGGGAAAAAATTTATAGGCAGGAGTTGTAGACCAAGCTGGATGAGCAAGCACCTTAGAGAGGTGATTAAGAAAAAGCAGAAAGCCTACAAGGAGTGGAAGATGGGAGGGATTAGCAAAGAAATCTACCTTACTGAGGTCAGAACATGTAGGGATAAAGTGAGAAAGGCCAAAAGCCATGTAGAGTTGGACCTTGCAAAGGGAATTAAAACCAATAGTAAAAGGTTCTATAGCCATATAAATAAGAAGAAAACAAAGAAAGAAGAAGTGGGACCGCTAAACACTGAGGATGGAGTGGAGGTTAAGGATAATCTGGGCATGGCTCAATATCTAAACAAATACTTTGCCTCAGTCTTTAATGAGGTTAATGAGGAGCTTAGGGATAATGGTAGGATGACAAATGGGAAGGAGGATATGGAGCTAGATATTACCACATCCGAGGTAGAAGCCAAACTTGAACAGCTTAATGGACTAAATCGGGGGGCCCAGATAATCTTCATCCAAGAATATTAAAGGAACTGGCACATGAAATTGCAAGCCCATTAGCAAAAATTTGTAATGAATGTGTAAACTCAGGGGTTGTACCGTATGACTGGAGAATTGCTAACATATTTCCTATTTTTAAGAAGGGAAGGGGGGAAGTGATCTGGGTAACTACAGGCCTGTTAGTTTGACATCTGTAGTATGCAAGGTCTTGGAAAAAATTTTGAAGGAGAATGTAGTAAAGGACATTGAGGTCAATGGTAATTGGGACAAAATACAACATGATTTTACAAAAGGTAGATCACGTCAAACCAATCTGATCTCCTTCTTTGAGAAGATAACAGATTTTTTAGACAAAGGAAACACAGTTCATCTAATTTACCTCTATTTCAGTAAGGCATTTGATACGGTTCCATTCTTTTTGTAGTCTTGGTAGGAAGGTCTCTGTGGGTTAGTATGTTGTTCAGGGGTGTCTTGGAAATATTCCTTGAGTCGGAGACGTCGAAAATAGGATTCTAGGTCACCACAGAACTGTATCATGTTTATGGGGGTGGAAGGGCAGAAGGAGAGGCCCCGAGATAGGACAGATTCTTCTGCTGGGCTAAGAGTACAGTTGGATAGATTAACAATATTGCTGGGTGGGTTAAGGGAACCACTGTTGTGGCCCCTTGTGGCATGTAGTAGTTTAGATAGTTTAGTGTCCTTTTTCTCTTGTAGAGAAGCAAAGTGTGTGTTGTAAATGGCTTGTCTAGTTTTCGTAAAGTCCAGCCATGAGGAAGTTTGGGTGGAAGGTTGTTTTTTCTATGAGAGTATCCAGTTTTGAGAGCTCATTTTTAATCTTGCCCTGTTTGCTGTAGAGGATGTTGATCAGGTGGTTCCGCAGTTTCTTTGAGAGTGTGTGGCACAAGCTGTCAGTATAGTCTGTGTGGTATGTAGATTATAATGGATTTTTTACCCTCAGTCCTTTTGGTATGATGTCCATCTGTTTGCATTTGGAAAGGAAGATGGTGTCTGTCTATATCTGTATGAGTTTTTTCATGAAATTGATAGATTTCCACTCCATACGGATAAATTCAGTGCCTTGCATAGTGACCGGTTTCAGAGTAGCAGCCTTGTTAGTCTGTATCTGCAAAAAGAAAAGGAGGACTTGTGGCACCTTAGAGACTAACAAATTTATTTGAGCATAAGCTTTCGTGAGCTACAGCTCACTTCATCCAATGCATTCAGTGGAAAATACAGTGAGGAGATTTATATACACAGAGAACATGAAACAATGGGTGTTACCATACACACTGTAACGAGAGTGATCAGGTAAGGTGAGCTATTACCAGCAGGAGAGCGGGGGGAAAAAACCTTTTATAGTGGTAATCAAGGTGGGCCATTTCCAGCAGTTGACAAGAACCTCTGAGGAACAGCGGGGGGGGGGGGGGAATAAACATGGGGAAATAGTTTTAGTTTGTGTAGTGACCCATCCACTCCCAGTCTTTCTTCAAGCCTAAGTTAACTGTATCCAGTTTGCAAATTAATTCCAGTTCAGCAGTCTCTCGTTGGAGTCTGTCTTTGAAGTGTTTTTGTTGAAGAATTGCCACTTTTAGGTCTGTAATTGAGTGACCAAAAAGAAGGATTCTGTGTGGACTCCTCCTGAAGGTCGAAACAACAGACTGGACTTCTACATAGAGTGCTTCCGCCGATGTGCACGGGCTGAAATTGTGGAAAAGCAGCATCACTTTCCCCATAACCTCAGCCGTGCAGAACACAATGCCATCCACAGCCTCAGAAACAACTCTGACATCATAATCAAAAAGGCTGACAAAGGAGGTGCTGTCGTCATCATGAATAGGTCGGAATATGAACAAGAGGCTGATAGGCAGCTCTCCAACACCACTTTCTACAAGCCATTACCCTCTGATCCCACTGAGGGTTACCAAAAGAAACTACACCATTTGCTCAAGAAACTCCCTGAAAAAGCACAAGAACAAATCCGCACAGACACACCCCTGGAATCCCAACCAGGGGTATTCTATCTGCTACCCAAGATCCATAAACCTGGAAATCCTGGACGCCCCATCATCTCAGGCACTGGGACCCTGACAGCAGCATTGTCTGGCTATGTAGACTCCTTCCTCAGGCCCTACGCTACCAGCACTCCCAGTATCTTTGAGACACCACTGACTTCCTGAGGAAACTACAATCCATTGGTGATCTTCCTGAAAACACCATCCTGGCCACTATGGATGTAGAAGCCCTCTACACCAACATTCCACACAAAGATGGACTACAAGCCGTCAGGAACAGTATCCCCGATAATGTCACAGCAAACCTGGTGGCTGAACTTTGTGACTTTGTCCTCACCCATAACTATTTCACATTTGGGGACAATGTATACCTTCAAATCAGCAGCACTGCTATGGGTACCTGCATGGCCCCACAGTATGCCAACATTTTTATGGCTGACTTAGAACAACACTTCCTCAGCTCTCGTCCCCTAATGCCCCTACTCTACTTGTGCTACATTGATGACCTCTTCATCTTCTGGACCCATGGAAAAAAAGCCCTTGATAAACACCACCCTATACCGGAAACCTACTGACCACTATGCCTACCTACATGCGTCCAGCTTTCATCCAGACCACACCATACAATCCATTGTCTACAGCCAAGCTCTATGATACAACCACATTTGCTCCAACCCCCAGACAGAGACAAACACCTACAAGATCTCTATCAAGCGTTCTTACAACTACAATACCCACCTGCTGAAGTGAAGAAACAGACTGACAGAGCCAGAAGAGTACCCAGAAGTTACCTACTACAGGACAGGCCCAACCAAGAAAATAACAGAACGCCACTAGCCATCACCTTCAGCCCCCAACTAAAACCTCTCCAACGCATCATCAAGGATCTACAACCTATCCTGAAGGACAACCCATCACTCTCACAGATCTTGAGAGACAGGCCAGTCCTTGCCTACAGACAGCCCCCCAACCTGAAGCAAATACTCACCAGCAACCACACACCACACAACAGAACCACTAACCATTAATAGCTCACCTTACCTGATCACTCTCGTTACAGTGTTTATGGTAATACCCATTGTTTCATGTTCTCTGTGTATATAAATCTCCCCACTGTATTTTCCACCGCATGCATCCGATGAAGTGAGCTGTAGCTCACGAAAGCTTATGCTTAAATAAATTTGTTAGTCTCTAAGGTGCCACAAGTCCTCCTTTTCTTTTTGCGGATACAGACTAATACAGCTGCTACTCTGAAACCTAATAATTTACTGCAGCACTGAGAGAGGTGTAGCTTTTTTCTCTCCATGTGCCAGCTCAGCTGTCCAAAGAACTGTTTTGGTGAAATTAAGGAACTGCCCAGTACACACTCCTCTCTGTCCTTTTCCGGCCCACCTGGTTGGAAGGGAGTACCAGGCATGCAGTCCCTGCCACCAGAAACATAATGTGGCCATCCAGTGGGATAGTTGGGGGTCCTAGTCCCCTGTATAGTTGCATTAGGGTGAGTCCCAGTCTGGCCCTTAATGTTCTGGATCTGGGATAAATTGCTTTGTTTGTATAAATCAGAGTCTTGCAGTTTATTATTTCATCTTGTACTCAAAGTTTCCCATATCTGTAGGAATGTTACTCTAAAATATTGTGCAGCATGTTTCTCTGAGAAGCAGTAACTGAATTTGTGAGAGTTATGCTGCTAGCACCTGTTAGTGGAAGGTGGAACTACATGCCTAAGAAGCCCTGAAGCTATGGATCCTAAAATGCCTTGGCTGCTTTGTCCCAAATACTGGTTTAATGCAATTGGTTTAATACAGTCAGTGAAATTCGCACACAGCTCAAGGTCCAAGTAGGAGGTTTTTGTGGAGGAACTACATGAAAGCTTAGGGTATGGGATCCACACTATCCCCCAAATTGTGGGAAGGGCACAAGACAGTCCATTTGCCCCTCCACAGCATCATTACTGTATCCTTGGTGCTAAAAGTTTCACTTCCTAGATCCATGTAATTTCTGATTTGATGGCTTGGCGCAGGTCCCTCCCCCACATTCTGCCTTCCGCCTGACCTGCATGGAGAAGATGATGATCCCAGCTCACTAGGCGTATGGAGACCCATGCACATCTATTCCACAACCTACTTTCACTCTGCTCCCCATTGGCTGCATGGCAGTGTGGTTTTGTCTCATACTAAGGTAATTCTTTAAGTGGTGACATTCTGCTTAGGAATGGAAAGGGTTCAATAAAAAGGAAATGATAATTATTGCCTTCTCTCCCTTGAAACTTACCTGCACATCTATCATTTCTCCCCTTAAACTATTTTCATGACATAAGGAAGCAAAACAGTAACTCCACCCAAGGTGGGAGACTTATCTTCAAGAACTGTATGGTGAGTGTTTTCAAATAGAAGCTAATTCCTACATGAATTTATCTGTAAGCTTTTCCTTCTAATTTGGATTGCCAGCATTGTAAAGTAAAGGACTGTTTTCTTAGCCCATCCCTCTTCCTGATATTATTATTTATTATCATCATTGTTAATATTAATATTATTGTTAATAATAATTAATATTAAGCAGTACTCACCTAAATTTGCCAGGGGTATTTCTTGCTGCTTTTTGCAGCACTCAGTCACTCTCAGTCTTATTGTACAGAGATGAAAAAATAAGGGACATCCCTTGTAATAAGGGACTGTTGCCAACCCTACTTCTAACTAGCTACTATACAGTGATTTAATTCACAGATCACACCTAAAAAGACCAAAATAATCTAATCTTACACAATTCACTAAAACATAACATTGATCTTAGTTTTTTTAAATGTTCTATTTTCTGTGTCAGTGAAAGACATCTCAAACTAGATTGGGAAAATAAAATAAAATGTTAGCCCTGGAAAACTTTTTTAAAAGGGGTCAGAGATAAGACATGGACCAATATTTTTTGTCTACTTAGTATTTACATAGTATAGGCAAAAAAAAAAATCTGAAGAATTTAAGAATGCTGTAAAATTGCTGACGTGATAAAGTATTTCGGTTTTATTAGCATCTCAAGCCTTTTTATTGCATTTCCCCCTGTCTCCTTAACCTCTTACTTCACTTGTAAACTCAGAAATTAAAAATCAGAAGTGGGCACCAGTAGCATAAAGAACTTGCAGACAACATGCAAGCAGATTCCAAACACTAGAATACTTATGGTTCAAGAGGTAGAATAATGAGACTCTTGCAGGGAGGGTCAAATGGTAAGGCCTCTCATGCATCCAACTTTATGGAAGGGCAAATGCAAGAAAAAGTAAAGGAGCAGCATCGCACATGATTGATGGAATCTGAAAAGCAGCCATAGTAATAGACTCAAGTAGTTGGTTTTTCCCTTGTGGCTGCTGTTGTACCATTTAATTGGACAAGAGAAAACAGCAATTGTGTTCGCATTTGTTGCCATCTCTCACAGGAGAATATCAAAGCTGTTTTTAGTCTGCACAAAATTATAGTGAGGCTGGAATTGCTGCTATATCTAGGTTTGTTGTTTTTTTCCTTTATTATAATGCTTGTTCTCAAAATATAATACTTCCTGTATCTCAGACTGCACTGAGCTGAACCACTGTATTCAATGGAATCCACAACAGGTTAAACTGCTTTCTTCCCACACAATCCCTGAGTAATGTCTTTATGTAGGGAACCAAGTGCAGGACAGTACTTCTATTTTGACCTACAGGAAGGCTGTAAGCTGAAACCAGCCATTCAAACCTAGAAGAGGCTGCCTGTGCCTTAGTTTCTCCACTGGAAATATTTTCTCCACTGACTGTTTAGCTGCAGATCAAGTGGCACCCCTGATTTAGATGATTTGTTTCAGTATCCTCCCCACCCCAAAGACATAGTTTTACCATGGGATTTAAGCAGTGTGGAGAATCTTGTGCTCTTCATAATTACATTTATTATTTGAATATTGCCCTGTGTGCTATGTGTTTTAAAAAAGTGTTAAGATAGGCCCTGCCCCAAAAGGTTAGGCTACAAACCACTAGTCAATGGTACCACTCACAGTTCATAAAGCTGAGCATGTGCATAAGTCTTTGAAGGACTGGGGTTTAAGAATAGTTGCCAATATTGCATTCAAGACAGTTAAGCAAAGAAAGGAATCAAGCACAACAAGAAAAGTCAAATTCTTGCAAAGACACTTGATGCACCCTGAAGCATCCACACCCAAAAAAATCAGTCCACTCCTGAAAAACAGACCAATTTAAATACGTTGTAGTATGAGATGTACAAAGGAGTTGAGTCTAACTTTAATATTGGAAGTGCCTTCAGTTACTATCACTTATTAGAAACTGATAGCATACTAAACTCTGAAATACATTTTGCTTCAGAGAAGAATAATATGTAAAAATTTACATTTAACAATTATGTGGTAAATCTTCAAGTTGTGTTTTCATTTTCATTTCAAACTTCTGTACAATGTTCTTAGCCCATATTTTATAACAAGTTCTGTATAAATTAATTCTGTTGTTTTATATTAAAGTGTGCCTGTTCCAAACAGTGGTGGTGGCTGTGTTAAGAAAAAAGAAAAGGAGTACTTTTCTTTTTGCAAATACAGACTAACACGGCTGTTACTCTGAAACCTGTGTTAAGAAAATATATGTAAAGTCATAGAATGCAAGCCTACTGAAGAGGAGTTCATGCACTATACCACATTCGTATCTGGAAGAAAAACAGTTCACTCTCCAGCTGAGACTGTGTGTGTGTGTGTGTACACCAAGGCTCATTCTGCAAACTGAATGATGAAACTGGGATTTATAATGGACTCACTGACACTCTTTAATGAGTTCTACACTATCACTACAAACTAACCACTACAAAATGTCCCTTGTATTGGTAGAATATTCCACAAGTACCGTTTACGACTTTGAACCTTTGGAGGAATTGTGTTAGATGTTATGGCCAGTCTCTCCCCCAGGAACCAATGCATATATTTTTGAATGTTCCAAATATTTATTTCCCATTAAATTCTATTTTCTCCAATGCATGACATTGTGGAGTGTTTTGAGACAGATCAGCGGACTGGAAGTCAGAACCTCCTGGGTTCTGTTTCCTGTTCTTCAGCTGTGTCTCCTTGAGCAAGCTAGTCTCTTGGTGCCTGAGTTGAGCCATCTGAAAAAATAGTTTATTACTTATAGGTACCTCTTAAAGATGTTAGGAGGCTTGCTTAATGGCTTGTAAGTGCTTTGAGGTTCTTGGATGATAGCTACAGTACTATAAGTACAAAGTACTTTATTACAGTACCTCAGCTAAGAGACTTTGTGAAAGCCAATTTTAATCTGTTTTTCTATTGGTTTGTGGCTTTTAAAGAGCTGCTTCTGTTTTTATTTTAAAAACGCAGTGTAAGAGCGGTTGTATTTTATGCATGCAATAAGAACAAGATATTTTCACCATTCTTCCACTTAGATTTGTCTTTTAATATGTGCTTTCATGTTCAGCATTATGTTCTCATTTGATTCTTTCCTCTCCTATTGCCTGCCAATTATCTCTGACAAGGGGACTCTCATATTCTTGGAGAAGTGACAAAGAGTTTATCTAGGCAGACAGAATCAGGACAAAGTTGCTATGTACTATACCCATCTTTTAAAATTCTACTCTCATGGCTGTCTTTGGCCAATAACTATAGCTACAGAGCCAAGTACTCTTTCCCATATCTGCCTCTCTTGGGGTATGTGGGCAAAAGTCTAAGAACAAAATAGTTTCAATAACATTTGAGAAATGTCCTTGCTACATTTATAACATGTCCACTGTGTGGGAGAGGTTCGTGGCACCAGACCCTACATGCTTTTCCATGTAAAACCACATTTCTCTACAGTATTTAGAAATCTATGGTCTCATTTCAGGGCAGAGCGGGCACTAGGCATAAGAAGACTAAGTAATTGCTTAGGGCTCCAAGCTGCTCAAGGGGCCCCCTATTTGCTTATTTTAGTATGTTTCGTGTGTGGGCGCCCCGCCCCAATATTCCTTCTTAGGCCTCCAATAGGCTAGACTCGCCTCTGTTTCAGGGTAAAACTGGATAATTGTTTTAAAAAATCTTTGCTGGGCATGTGGCCCACTATGTTTATCTTGCCTAGAGCAGAAGACTTAAGGAAAGGTGAGCTCGCCCATTCCAGCATCTATAACTAGTAGGCAGATAAAATGAATGAATGTTGACATATTTAAAAACAAATAAACAAACTACACACACATAAACAAACTACACATATACCTGGTTAAAATCACATAGTAGTAAGCTTTATCGTATGGTAATGCCTACCTGAAAAGTGGTATTCATGCAGTTTATGGGCAATGTTCGCATAGCTGAGTGGTTATATATAGTCCCCTACTAAATACACTTTAATTAATCTTGTTATTAAAATTCTGTTGTAGGTCAAAGAACAATGAATCTGCTCTGCATAAGAGATAGGCTTGTGAATGTTCCTACAACAAATGTCAGCTCAATAGTAGTACAATGAGAGCCTGTTAATTTGTACATAGTGCACTGAATTTACTAGAACAACAACAATATTGACATAGTTGGCTGCAAGAGCCATTTGCTCAGGGGAAAAACAAACAAATTAATCATTACAGTCCTGTAGAATGGTTTTTTGAAAGAGGTTTGATTTCCAGGGAGGTTCAGATTTTATGCTGTCACTTACCTCGCTTATCAGATAAAACAGTGGCTATTTAGTAATTTCACAATTGGCCCAAGACTGAACACAGTGGCTTCAAAGAACTTTATGGCAAGAGTGGGGTATAGAATTCTTCAGATCCTCTCCCTCTAAAAACACAGACCACTTGAGCCAAAGGAGAACCTCTGTTAGATTTGAAAACCTGATCAGTAGAATTGCTAGTGAAGTGGCAATGTGAAAAAAAATTTCTAAGTCACTTTCATCTCACAGGTTTCAAGCAGGAATGGGTTTTTTGTTTGTTTGTTTGTTTGTTTTTTGAGAACTATTAAAATATTTGTTGGAAATTTTTGGTTTCAAAAATTTTAATTTTAATTTTTTGGGTTCAATTTAAGAGGTTTTTCTTTTTCTGGAATTGCTGGCCCACTTTTTGCTTTTCTATTTTGCCACTGTAAATAGAGGATGAACAACCAACTCAATTTTTGAATGAAAGTTTTTTGTTGCTGTTTTAAGTCAACCAACTCTATTAAGTGGTTTGTTTCTAGCCAGTAGCAGTGCACATACAAGTCAATCATGGTTTATTCTTTTTTTGCCCCTCCTCATGGGAATGAAGTGGCGATCAGGGGAAACTTCTCTTTCTGCTACCCTGCTATTTTCCCTATTCCCGCCCCTCAATTGGATATGAGAATGTGGCTTGATCACTTTTAGCTCTTTATATTATCTGAAAACTTCCCAAGGAACTGCAAATTGTCTGCTCACAAGAGGTGATTTTTGGCCTCTCTGGAAAACCCAGACAACTATACTCAGGATTTTTGAGGCTTTTCTGGTTGGTTGGTTCCCTTTCAGGGATGTCCCAGAGAGCAAGATAAAGAAGGCCAGGCCACACAGAATTGACACTAGAGTCAGTTATTTTAAAGCATTACAGTGATTATGGGTAACTTGTCATTCTCTATTCTTCCCTGCCTATTCTCTATCATTCCTCCCATTTGTGCTGATAAAATCTCCAACAGAATTGTTTAAAGGTGTTTTTTAGTGGAACCACATTTGTGCTTCAATTACATGTTGTCTACATGACTCACGTGGAGAGGGAAAACAGTTATACATTCAAAACAAAACAACCGGCAAGTAAAACTAGTATTTAAAATTGTATTGCTTCATAATTATCCTGTTTACAATCTTTCTTACAGCTTTTCTCACAGAAAAATGTGGATTTGGATTCTAAGTGTAACTAAAATGCCAGAAAGTTTTGGCAAGGGTCTTGCTGCTGCATACTGAAGGACATTGTATGAAGAAAAGACATGTGTTTGCAATTAGTAATAAACAGACCAGTTCTGTTTCCATCTGAGAAAAGCCCAAAAGAGTAGCTTTCCAATGAACTGAGCCTGTTAACCTACGGCTACATATACGCTGCAACTTGGATCTTGCTTCCCAGCTTGGTTAGACCTATTTGTGCTAGTTCTGCTTGAGCTAACATGCTAAAAATAGCAACATGACCAGGGGTAGCTCAGGTTAGTCACCAGAGCACAAACCCACCTGGACCCCGGTTCAGACTCAGGTGGCCACCCCCAGCTGCCACCTGTGTTACGTCTTCTATTTTGAGCATGTGTGTCTACCCAAACTGGGATATACACACCCTGAATGGATTAAAAACTCAGCTTAGGCTAGAATAGTTAAAGGAAATAAATGGGGGCCTACTTAATGGGGCATACTATTTCACACTCTCTCTTGTTTTACCCATTTCTGAACTTATTCTTGGTTAAAATAATCATTTGATGTTCTCTAAGGTTCAAAAAGTTTAAGTGCATTTTCCTCTCAAAACATACAGCATGTACAAAAAGGCTGAAACAATGCCCATTGAAGTTAATGGGAATCTTTCCCTTAGCACCAGTGGGCACCAGACCTGGACCAAAGAGAGAAATTAATATTTATTAAAACTATCCAAATGCAATTTGATTTCAAAGAAGACCAGCAAAACTTAAATCGCAAGTGAAGAGTCACTCACAACAGAAACTTCTACTATATTTAACTGCCTGAAATTTGACTCCCAGCATTCCAGGGATTCGTGACAAGGATCTCTTGATACCTCTTTTGAACCATTCAGCTCAACAAGTTAGTGCTGAGCCATTAACCTTGGAGACCTGTGCTTTCACAGCAGCCCAGTAAGTTACAGGTGCCGAACCAGTAAACTCAGAGGCTTGTGCCCTGATGTCACCAAAGTAACCTAGACTTGTTGAACCAATGACCCCACAGAAACCTCTACCTTGAAATCAGCACAGCAAGCTGCAGCTGCTTAATGAGCAATGTTAGAGAAGCCAGCAAGTTAGAGCTGTGGAGCTTGAGCTTGCACAGATGCCTGTGCATTTATCAGCACAGGAAACTAAAGCTTCTGAACTGGTGTCCTGACAGCATCTTTTCCCTTGACAATGTATCAGCAAACCATTTCTACAATGCATGCACTTCAAGTGGCCACTGTTCTACCCTCAAGCCACATAGTTAATTCTCTGTCCCAGGTCAAAACCAAGCTGGGAGTTCCCATTCCCTCCCAACTGACTTAATGTATGCTATTCATCCTAGATCCTCAAGAATAATTATAGAATTTAGAAACTAAGTAGAACCTGCTCATGTAGATCTGAGATGAATGTCTGTACACACTCAGTGTTGAAGCACCATATGTACTAGTGCATCTAGATGAGGGACAGAATAGATTTGGGTCCTCACACTCACCTTTGAATGGGGATGCCTGTGTCATCTGGGAGAAAGGGAGGCCCAGGAAAAATTCAGCTCACAGTGTTTTTGGCACAAACAGCTTATAAGATGAAGTATTTTCACTGCAATCAGTGCTATGTGGATAAGTCTTTGGGGCCTGAACTTAATTCAGCACATACAGTTTAGTTAAAACATAAAAACAGCGATACTGGGTCAGACCAAAGGTCCGTCTAGCCCAGTATCCTGTCTTCCAGCAGTGGCCAATGCCAGGTGCCCCAGAGGGAATGAACAGAACAGGTAATCATCAAGTGATCCATTCCCTGTCACTCATTCCCCGCTTCTCGCAAACAGAGGCTAGGGACACCATCCCTGCCCATCCTGGCTAATAGCCATTGATGGACCTATCCTTCATGAACTAATCTAGTTCTTTTTTGAACCCTGTTATAGTCTTGGCCTTCACAACATCCTCTGGCAAAGAGTTCCACAGGTTGACTATGCATTGTGTGAAGAAATACTTCCTTTTGTTTGCTTTAAACCTGTTGCCTATTAATTTCATTTGGTGACCCCTAGTTCTTGTGTTATGAGAAGGAGTAAATAACACTTCCTTATTTACTTTCTCCAAACCAGTCATGATTTTATAGACCTCTAGCATATTCCCTCTCAACTGTCTCTTTTCCAAGATGAAAAGTCCCAGTCTTATTAATCTCTCCTCATACGGCAGCCATTCCATACCCCTAATCATTTTTGTTGCCCTTTTCTGAACTTTTCCAATTCCAGTATATCTTTTTTGAGATGGGGTGACAACAGCTGCATGCAGTATTCAAGATTCGGGCGTACCATGGATTTATATAGCAGCAATATGATATTTTCTTTCTTATTATCTATCCCTCTCTTAATGATTCCCAACATTCTGTTCGCTTTTTTGACTGCCTCTGCACATTGAGTGGATGTTTTCAGAGAACTATCTACAATGACTCCAAGATCTCTTTCTTGAGTGGTAACAGCTAATTTAGACCCCATCATTTTATATGTATAGTTGGGATTATGTTTTCCAATGTGCATCACTTTGCATTTATCAGCATTGAATTTCATCTGCCATTTTATTGCCCAGTTACCCAGTTTTGAGAGATCCTTTTGTAGCTCTTCACAGTCTGCCTGGGACATAACTATCTTGAGTAGTTTTGTATCATCTGAAAATTTTGCCAACTCACTGCTTACCCCTTTTTCCAAATCATTTATGAATATATTGAATAGGACTGGTCCCAGTACAGACCCCAGGGGGACACAACTATTTACCTCTCTCCATTATGAAAACTGACTATTTATTCCTACCCTTTGTTTCCTATCTTTTAAAAAGTTACCAATGCAAAAGAGGACCTTCCCTCTTATCCCATGACATTTTACTTTGCTTAAGAGCCTTTGGCGAGGGACCTTGTCAAAAGCTTTCTGAAAATCTAAGTACACTATATCCACTGGATCACCCTTGTCCACATGCTTGTTGGCCCCCTTAAAGAATTCTAGTAGATTGGTGAGGCATGATTTCCCTTTACAAAAACCGTAATTTCTTCTCCAACAAATTATGTTCATCTATGTGTCTGACAATTTTGTTTTTACTTGTAGTTTCAACTAGTTTGCCCAGTAATGAAGTCAGGCTTACTGGCCTGTAATTGCTGGGATCACCTCTGGAGCCCTTTTTAAAAATTGGCATCACATTAGCTATCCTCCAGTCATTTGGTACAGAAGCTGATTTCAATGATAGGTTAAAGACTACACTTAGTAGTTCTGCAGTTTCACATTTGAGTTCCTTCAGAACTCTTGGGTGAATACCATCTGGTCCTGATGCCTTATTACTGTTCAGTTTATCAGTTTGTTCCAAAACCTCCGCTAATGACACCTCAATCTGGGACAGTTCCTCAGATTTGTCACCTAAAAAGAATGGCTCAGGTTTGGGAATCTCCCGCACATCCTCAGCCATGAAGACCAATGCAAAGAATTCATGTAATTTCTCTGCAATGGCCTTATCGTCCTTGAGTGCTCCTTTAGTACCTCCATCATCCAGTGGCCCCCTGGTTGTTTAGCTGACTTCCTGCTTCTGATGTACTTAAAACAATTTTTGCTATTGCTTTTTGAGTCTTTGGCTAGCTGTTCTGTTTTGGCCCTCCTAATTATATTTAGTTCTGGCTATATCATTCTGTATGATGAAAATTCTACAGCACAGACTCTTCTGCCTTGAAGGATTATTGTTTGAATTCATAAAATGAATGGTGCCCATTCCCTTTTCCCTTGCAACTGCCACTGACTCTTCCAGCTACCCTAATATTAAAGATGTTGGTTTTGCTCCTCATACCAAGGACTGTGGCTAAAGAGCTTCCAAATGCCAAATATCCCATTTGGAATGGGAGTGCAAAAAGAAACCCTGCATTCCTTTGTCTGGGAAGAGGAGGTTGGTAGCCAGTAGAGAAATTGGACTTTCCAATAAAATAGTTCTATGTACTGAAGTCAGTGCTTTCAAAACTCCATGCAGATCTTACATGGTCTGCAGGAGCCTAACTGATGTTCTTAACGTCCTTTCTTTCTCTATATAAAAACAAGAAAATTCTCCTTGTGGTAGTAGGAAAAATGAGGCCATGTCCTCAGTTGGTAGAAAGCTGTGTAGCTTCACTGAAGTCAAGGTAACATATATTCCTAGCCATGGAGTGAATTGTGCCCGATAGGTGTCTCATAGTGCTGTCTCCGCTCTTCTGGGGAGTGGTGCACTTATGCACCATACCCTACTCAGGACTGTACCCAAAGGGACAATCTAGGATCTAGCCTGAAGTATCTAAGACCCAACACCAGTTATGCATATCTTTTACACACATACTTCACACATGTGACTAGTTCCTTTAAAGTTAAGCATTTACGTATTTGCAGGGCTGGGATCAAACACTAGCTTCTGTTAAACATATAGTGCCTGATCCTCAGCTGGTAAACCTTGGAAGACATTCACTGAAATAAGGTGTGGTGCATAAGTGCACCGTCCTGAAGAGAAGCACAAGGAGCCATTGTGCCTCCTACACATCTCTCTGAGGTACGTTCCTTTCAGGGCTTCCCTCTGGCACCAGAACATTAGTGTGAAGCAGGCTTCTCACTGCACACCCAGCAAGTACTTCTGGTTGATGTGTTAAAAGAGGAGTTATGGGGTAGGGTATCTGCAGAATAGCCCCTGCACTCCCCTAAGTGCCAGGAGCCACAGTGGATTTCAGGGGAACAGAGTGTGTTGGAGAATGTGTGAATTGTAAAATGCTCTTTGATTCTTGAAGGAATACTTTCAACTTGAAAATCACCCTTCTGAATGAGATGCCTTACCTGATATGGTTACAAATAACACCTTTGAGGACATGTACTGTAAGAGATTGGAGAAACAAATCATCTTTTCAGTTTGCTTTGAGACTTGGACAGCATTTTATGTATGTACTGTTATCTTCCCATGGTTGCGTAAAAGAACACCACAAACAAAAGTGGAGAGAGAAATATTTTTTAAAATAGAAAAATATGATGGTACAACTCAAATTGGCAGGGGGGAATTAGGATCAGGTATATTCTTTGAACATGGTTTTAGGAGTTTGGGGTTTTTTTAATTGATTAACTTTTATATTGACAGAGCCCCTATTAATATACATTCCCTTAATTTACCCTTCCGTAAACTTTTAATTTTAGGGTATTTCAATTGTAATATTGTTGGTAGGTTTTACTAATGTTTGTTATATTCTGTAGTAACCTTAATTTTAGTTAATGAAGTTTCTTCTCTGAGGTGCAAGAAAGAATAATTGGTATAATCACATTTTAACAAGGCTATGGTTACTCTCAAGGAAATACTGTGAAGCATTTTTCTAGAAGCAGTTAGAGGCTTATTGAGGTTTATCCTTTGAGAGTTATCAGTCCCTCCACCCCACCCTCCTTTTTTAAAAAAAAAAATCTTCTATTTCTTGTGTCTTGACTGTCCCCAGTGATTTCTGGACTTGCCTATTTATTTTACCTCCAAAAATCAAATCTCACCTATTCTTCATAAGTTTGTTTGTAGGAATGTTTGACATACATTCAGAATTTGTTTAAACTACAGACCTTCCCCTTTTCTGAGTCTTTTTTTTAAATCTTCTGATGATTAAACTTTAATACCTTCACATTAGTTACATTACACTTCAGAAACCTCTTGAAATTTAGTTAAAACATGTTCTTCCCTCGCCAATCTCTAGTCTTGTACAGATTTAAACTATATAGTGGATCCCTAAATCTCAGATTTGTTAAAATTTGAATCAGTGTAGGCCCAGATTTTAATCTCAACTGCAGAATGAGCAACATCGTTTAGGTTAAAATCTCTCTGCTCTTGTGAATACTGTGCATAATTTAATGCATGTCTCCATCTCATTTGGGAGATTGATGAGGACAGTCTGAATTTCAATTGTTCAAACTGAAAATTGTTCGGATAACTAGACTCCAGTTTGCTCTTCCAATAGCAGGTGTTTTGTTGTGGTTGTTTTGTTTTGTTTTGCTCTCAATCATATATATAGTATTTTATAGTCAGTTTATATTAATTTGGCACATTAAAAGATCAAGATGGTCACACCTGGGGCCTGATCTTGCTAACTTTATTTAGGCAAAACTAAACTCCCAGTGATTTTAATGGTACTTTGTCTGAACATAAGATTGAAGTATCAGGTGCTTTATTTATTTAATTAGAATGCTTACATAATTTTCATTTTTAAGGTTTTACTAAATGCTGCTTTTCTCATTTGCAGAAAGATTTTGTTGATACAGTGAGAATTCAGAAGTGCATTAAGTTGAAGGACACCACATTATTGAATTCCTGAATGTTTCTTGAATGTTATTAAATCAATGCAAGCAATAAAATAGGAACGCTGCCTGTAAATATTTCTCCCTGACAGTTTTCAGGGGCTGATTAAATATTTGCATGGTTCAGTTGCAGACCTATACAATCAGGCACAAAGCTCAGGAATTCATTAAAGTGTAACTCAACACCATACCTTGGTGAACTTTCATTCTAATTTCATTTGTATGTAAAAAGGCATTGAATGTTGTGTACTGAAGTACTAGCTTGTTGAATACAGATATATCATTCCATAAATGACTGTTTTATATAGCTTTTAAAGTGGAAGTACTATTATAAAAAAATCCAGACTTTTGTCTTTTCACATTTTCCCCTCTGAATATAAAATATAGAAATTGTATGCATTCAATTTCTCAAATGCAGTACTCTGAACACACATGACTTATTCTTTACAAAATGATTGGGTGAAAAATAGATGAAATAATACAAATAAATTTAACTCAGAAATCTCAAGAAAATCTGCAATGTTTTATAATTTTCATTGAGCACCTACCATTGGAAAATCATTCTACCCAACTTCACCATCTTCCCTGGGTAAACTACATGTTTGTGCTACTGCTCTCTGCAGTCCCTGCTTCCTTTCTTCTTCATCTGCTACTGGCCAGGTCTTCACTCCATAATTAAGGCATGTAGCATATAAAAAGACACAACCACTGTAAAGAGAGAAGATGACCTTGTGATGAAAACATTGCACTATGATTCAAAATCTGGGCCTATTTCTTGTCTCTGTTACAGACTCACTGTGTAACCTTGGGCAAATGACTGAATCTTGTGACTCAGTTCCCTTGTCATCTATAAAATGGAAATAATGGATCTTTTCCTCCATTTTTGTCTTTTCTGTTCAGACTGAAAGCGCTCTGCCTGGAGTAGGACTTTCCTCTTGTTTTGTTTGTGCTCACTGCCCTGAGCTCCCTTGAAACGTCATGGCACTAACCATAATACCAGTAATAAAAAGGGAGGTATGTTGTTCTTTAAAAAATCTGTCAATAAGGAAAGTTTGCGTGGATTGTCATCATATTTTTATAAGCTTTTTGGGGTAGGAACTATGTTCTGTGTGGGTGGACTGAAATAACTAAAGCAGCCCTTGGCCTACCTTTTTAAAATAGCAACCCTTTTATCTGCCCTACTCAATGCAAACCATAGCAATAATGTTTAGTGAAGCACTCAAAAAGAAGAGTGTTTAGGACAAGGCACAACACTTATCAGGGCTTGTCTAAACCAGTGGAACCTTCTGCGTATAACTCAAGATGTGATGTTAACTAAAGTTTGCAAGCTAAACTGCTATAAGCCGGATTTGAATGCCTGAGCACAAAGTTGCACCAGTTGAACTGACTTGGTTTAATAAAGAACAGTAAGGTAAGACTGCTCATGCTTCTGGAGAGATCTAGATCACTCTGGGTATGCACACGTGTTTATACACAATACAGACTAGATGATCACAATGGTCTCTTCTGACCTTAAAGTTGGAGTCTAATGCAAGTATTAGTATAGGCACTTTCTTACGAACATAATGTTTTATTAGTATAGTCATTCTCCTACTTGTAGCTTGATACCTAACCTTACACACCTCATGTGTAATTGATATTATTTCCATTTATACTGCAACATGTACCTAATAGAATGTAAAACACGATGGTTTTGCTTCACAGGAGTCTATGCAAATATTTGATTTGATTTGTATTCATGTCAGTTTGCACCCATCCAAGATTTGCTTTGACTAAAGAGTTTCTATGAACCCCAAACTCAAGGCTGAAATTTACTTGCAAGTATGTTGGTTTCAAATTTTGCATGATTTTGACCTAGTGCCAAAAATTAGGCTCAATTCACTTGAAACTGGGTTTATAGTTGCCTGGAAAGTGTTTGACCTTTTTAATCCATAATTTAAAATGAAGCTTTCTAAAAATATTTCTCTGGCTTAATCCACCTCTCTGCTCTCCCACACACATTGCAATTACCATCCTTTCATAAAGTCCTCCAGGTCTGAGATCCTCTTCAGAGCCTGTCAGTCTGTACAGGGTTGTGAGAAACTTCCTCCTCTGGGATTAAATGTGTTTGGCTCTGACACTCTCCATTCTTCCTTATGAACGTGTAATCTCAAAATAACACCGTGTGGGGAGCCATTCTTTTAAAATAAAATATGTATATTTGATTTTTGGGAAAGGCGTGCATTCTAAAGGCAAACGGCAGATGAAGTACTTGTGAATGAGCCGTAATCATTTCTTCGGCTACGAGGACCCTCTTTTGGAAATGGAACAGAGGCAAAATCAAATATAGGATTAATATGTGTAATAAATAAGATCCTGTGTAAATTCTGATTAATCTGCATAAAATAAAAGGGAACCTTTGTCTAGGCCCAGTGTGGATTGTTGTATGCCCCTGTGCACTACCATAAAGAAAGTAGTCATGCCACTATACAAACACATGCAGATTCTTATCTCACATTTATACTTGAGTGAGGCACACTTTGTGCTTCCTAAGTCCTTTGTAAGATGACCACATGATTCTTCTGTGGCACTTACATAAGGAATTCTATAGAATGCAGTCCTTTATCATTCTAGATTGATTCTTAAAAGGTTTTGACTTATCCTATGGCATCTGGTTTAAAGCAGGAATCAGATCTTTAGCACAACTACATTCGCACATAAATATTTAAGATTTTAAATACTGAAATGTGACTCTATAAGTTAGATATCACTGCCTGGTATTGAGCCTTTTACGTTTAACTTTATTTAAGCAGATATAAAATATCACACGGGAGCTAGTGAATGTCACAGCTCAGTTTTTGAGACGATAGGTCCTAGTATGTCTTTTTGGAATAGTAAGAACAATAAGAAACAATTCATAGAATCATAGAATCATAGAATATCAGGGTTGGAAGGGACCCCAGAAGGTCATCTAGTCCAACCCCCTGCTCAAAGCAGGACCAATTCCCAGTTAAATCATCCCAGCCAGGGCTTTGTCAAGCCTGACCTTAAAAACCTCTAAGGAAGGAGATTCTACCACCTCCCTAGGTAACGCATTCCAGTGTTTCACCACCCTCTTAGTGAAAAAGTTTTTCCTAATATCCAATCTAAACCTCCCCCACTGCAACTTGAGACCATTACTCCTCGTTCTGTCATCTGCTACCATTGAGAACAGTCTAGAGCCATCCTCTTTGGAACCCCCTTTCAGGTAGTTGAAAGCAGCTATCAAATCCCCCCTCATTCTTCTCTTCTGCAGGCTAAACAATCCCAGCTCCCTCAGCCTCTCCTCATAAGTCATGTGTTCCAGTCCCCTAATCATTTTTGTTGCCCTTCGCTGGACTCTCTCCAATTTATCCACATCCTTCTTGAAGTGTGGGGCCCAAAACTGGACACAGTACTCCAGATGAGGCCTCACCAATGTCGAATAGAGGGGAACGATCACGTCCCTCGATCTGCTCGCTATGCCCCTACTTATACATCCCAAAATGCCATTGGCCTTCTTGGCAACAAGGGCACACTGCTGACTCATATCCAGCTTCTCGTCCACTGTCACCCCTAGGTCCTTTTCTGCAGAACTGCTGCCTAGCCATTCGGTCCCTAGTCTGTAGCTGTGCATTGGGTTCTTCCGTCCTAAGTGCAGGACCCTGCACTTATCCTTATTGAACCTCATCAGATTCCTTTTGGCCCAATCTTCCAATTAGTCTAGGTCCTTCTGTATCCTATCCCTCCCCTCCAGCGTATCTACCACTCCTCCCAGTTTAGTATCATCCGCAAATTTGCTGAGAGTGCAATCCACACCATCCTCCAGATCATTTATGAAGATATTGAATAAAACCAGCCCCAGGACCGACCCTTGGGGCACTCCACTTGATACCGGCTGCCAACTAGACATGGAGCCATTGATCACTACCCGTTGAGCCCGACAATTTAGCCAGCTTTCTACCCACCTTATAGTGCATTCATCCAGCCCATACTTCCTTAACTTGCTGACAAGAATACTATGGGAGACCGTGTCAAAAGCTTTGCTAAAGTCAAGAAACAATACATCCACTGCTTTCCCTTCATCCACAGAACCAGTAATCTCATCATAAAAGGCGATTAGATTAGTCAGGCATGACCTTCCCTTGGTGAATCCATGCTGGCTGTTCCTGATCACTTTCCTCTCATGCAAGTGCTTCAGGATTGATTCTTTGAGGACCTGCTCCATGATTTTTCCAGGGACTGAGGTGAGGCTGACTGGCCTGTAGTTCCCAGGATCTTCCTTCTTCCCTTTTTTAAAGATTGGCACTACATTAGCCTTTTTCCAGTCATCCGGGACTTCCCCGGTTCGCCACGAGTTTTCAAAGATAATGGCCAGTGGCTCTGCAATCACAGCCGCCAATTCCTTCAGCACTCTCGGATGCAACTCGTCCGGCCCCATGGACTTGTGCACGTCCAGCTTTTCTAAATAGTCCCTAACCGCCTCTATCTCCACAGAGGGCTGGCCATCTCTTCCGCATTTTGTGATGCCCAGCGCAGCAGTCTGAGAGCTGACCTTGTTAGTGAAAACAGAGGCAAAAAAAGCATTGAGTACATTAGCTTTTTCCACAGCCTCTGTCACTAGGTTGCCTCCCTCATTCAGTAAGGGGCCCACACATTCCTTGGCTTTCTTCTTGTTGCCAACATACCTGAAGAAACCCTTCTTGTTACTCTTGACATCTCTGGCTAGCTGCAGCTCCAGGTGCGATTTGGCCCTCCTGATAACATTCCTACATGCCCGAGCAATATTTTTATACTCTTCCCTGGTCATATGTCCAACCTTCCACTTCTTGTAAGCTTCTTTTTTATGTTTAAGATCCGCTAGGATTTCACCATTAAGCCAAGCTGGTCGCCTGCCATATTTACTATTCTTTCGACTCATCGGGATGGTTTGTCCCTGTAACCTCAACAGGGATTCCTTGAAATACAGCCAGCTCTCCTGGACTCCTTTCCCCTTCAAGTTAGTCCCCCAGGGGATCCTGGCCATCCGTTCCCTGAGGGAGTCGAAGTCTGCTTTCCTGAAGTCCAGGGTCCGTATCCTGCTGCTTACCTTTGTTCCCTGCGTCAGGATCCTGAACTCAACCAACTCATGGTCACTGCCTCCCAGATTCCCATCCACTTTTGCTTCCCCCACTAATTCTACCCGGTTTGTGAGCAGCAGGTCAAGAAAAGCACCCCCCCTAGTTGGCTCCTCTAGCACTTGCGCCAGGAAATTGTCCCCTACGCTTTCCAAAAACTTCCTGGATTGTCTATGCACCGCTGTATTGCTCTCCCAGCAGATATCAGGAAAATTCTGTTTTGATTTTGTATTTTTTAAATTGACAAACTTTTTTTGTTTGTTTGTTTATAGAAAGTTATTTCTGACAACAGTGGGCCCAGTCCTGCTCGGTAGTTAACCTGCTCTGCTCCTTTATTCAGTGAGATTGGTATAGATTTCAGTTATCTATTTGTGTTGTAGTAGCAAACAAAAGACCCCAGTTTGGCTGAGGGCTCCATTTTACTGGATACTGCTCAAACACCTAGGAAGACACTGTCCCTTCACTGAAGAGTAGCAAGTTTGAAGACATGATATCTGAAGGATGGAGGGAGAAAGGGTTACAGCATATAAGCAAAGTGATCCAACTGGTGACTAGCAGAGTTTTTACTAGTTTCATGGTTTATGTTTTGTATTTTTATGTAAGTCTCCTCAGCTGCTCATCCATATAGCCAGTGTTAATTCCAATATTGCTTAAGTGTATAAACTATGGCCATCTTCTATTCTAGTTACCCTTTTGTCTCCAGCTGGTCTATTCCCAATAAGCAACCTTGGTTGTTTCCATGCCTTTTGTTTCCTACCTTGCTGCTTCCCCATGCCCTTTTGCATTACTTAGGACCTTGGACTGAGGGAGATGGTGGAGGAGAACACCCATCTACAAAATTTGAAAAATCTCCAAAATTTTCTAGATTGCAAAGTCTACACAGGCATTTCTGGCACGCACGTAGACCCTTTCTCTGGAGACAGAGTGGCCAGTGGGCAATATGCAAAGGGCAACTAAGCAGAACATGTTCTGATATCAGCAGAGTTCTGGGCTGTTGAGAAACCCTGAATCGCACCAAGGGTATGTCTACACTTCAGTAAAATAGTCCCACCTGGCCTGTGTCCTCTGGCGTGGGCTCAGGCCGCAGTGCTATAAAATTGCAGTGTAGATGTTTAGGCTCAGGCTGGATCGTCCCCCCCTCCTGCAGCCCAGGCCCTGCAAGCCTGAGTCAGCTGACATGGGCTAGCTGCAATTTTTATTGCAGTGTAGACATACCCTCAGAGAGGAGTCCTACCTGGAGGTGTTGTTCTGGCTTAGCCCATGTGGACTGGGGAGGCAGCTGGGGCCAAGTGCCCAGGAACGGGGGGCTAGATTCCATCATCCCTTGTCCCCACACTGGGTCAGGTCTGGGGAGGGAGTGGTGGTAAAGGGAGGACCTTCCTAGGCCACATCATCCCAGCCAGTGGAGCTTCTAATCACAGTTGGAGGACTCCTGCCTGGTGCCTGGAGGACAGGGGAGCTGTTGGTGGGAGCAGGACTGAGCCCAATAAAAGATACAAAGGGTATTTAACTATTTATTTTCTAAAATTTCCTTTGCGCTGATTTTTAAAGTAAAGATTCACTTACACATACCGTAGGGCATGCATGTGCCCAGCCCAGTACACTGATACCATAAAAAGTGGAGAGAGACGTTAATGCAGATTTATAACATACTATTGCCTGTATCATGCCAGTGACTTTTTATCAGAACTCTGCTCTTAATTCACTACGCAGTTTTGCTTAGAACATGACGGCCCCATACTGAACGGTTGCTGTTATTTTAAACCGTGGGAAGCAGTTATGAATATTTGTAGAAACTTTAATTTTTGACCACTGACTTGTTTTTCTGTTTAGAAAAATCCAGTATTTGTTAACTGGGTTCTACTAGATTTGAGTTCTGTGGTGTGGCACAGTTTTGATCTGTAAAAGTAGATATTGAAAATAAGGAGCAAGTTCCATGGAGGTAAAATTGTTCCATTCTAAACAGTAAATGGAATGTTTTCCTAATAGGAGGCCAGTCCTCTGATCCTTACTCCAGCCAACCTCCCACTAAAGTCAGAGATGATTTGTTAAGCTTACCTGTCATGAAAGATCAACGGCTGGAGAAGTAAATCATTAAGTAGAATATTTTACAATCAGGCTTTTCTTTTTGTTTTATATAGGGAAGGGGCACCCTTGTCACAATCAATAAAAAGTACACATAGAATGGATGAAAAGGCAAAGAGACAGAGTCACAGAATTAATTGTTTTATATCTTTCCACTAAACTTTAGTAGTTTTTCAGCTTGAACAGTGGCTCCATTTTGCTCCACACTGGTCAGATGATAAGGATTAATTTGCTGTGACCTATTTCTTTTAACCTTTTAGTGACCTTTATGCTTTTTTATCCCTTTCCCTTACACTGTCTGTCATCTACCTTGCGCAGCCAAGTATAACTTCAAAGCAATGTTCTCCTGGATACTTAGTTTTACAGCATGGTCATTTATTCCAGCACATAAAACACCACTTGCCCATAAACATTGTGCCTGAAAATAGGGGTAAAAAGAGTCAATTTTAAACTCCCCATGTCATGCCTCAGGGTAAATGTGCAAAAATGCATTACATACTCTTTCAACTATCTACACTTGACATATAATTTAGCTCCTATGGAAACTTTACATATAGAACCTCTTTAAATATAATATGCCATATACATGGGGAATATATTTTAAAATCAGTTTGGGGCTTATACCACACACTTTCCACTCCTTTTCTAGCAGTTTCATGGCTAAATTCCCATGCAGCCCTTTGAATGTTTACCCATCTGTGATTACTACAGATGAGCCTCAGCCACAACATTCTGATCTAGATTTCAAACCCTGCAAAATTTCACATCGGCCTTCATCACATCAGGTTTTTTAGGCTGGTTTGGACTTACCGGAATTTGCTTTGCTCCACCTCCAGTTGGGGGTGTGTGTGTGGGTGGGTGTGTACGTAATGACGCTATTTGTCACACAAATAGTTTCTCTTGCTCCTCTGATTATCTCACCTGCACTCATTCATTTTCATTAATCCATTTCATCCAGGGCGGAGCACCACATTAAAAAAAAAAGTCTCTTCCTGGATACTACCAGAACAGGTAATATTCAATCTTTACCAGTGTAAGGTTTTAGGCCCAATATCTCCCCACACAACTGGTCTAGAAATGAGAACTTTGTACTATTGTAGGGGAGAATCCTAGTTTTCCAATGAAATACAACACTCACTCTAGCTATGGAAGGTCCCAAGGCATTGGCATTAGAGCTGTTACACCTTTTATTGATAGAAGTGCTATAACGCAAGAGCCTTTAAAGTTATATTAATTACCATTTGTCTCATATTACTAAAGGAGCCTGGCCCTACAAGTAGAGGGATAGAATACAACTTGTGAATAATACAACTATCCCAGATAAAACATTTTTATTACGTCTGTAAAATAAGCACATGCCCTCTACTGTGATCCCTTACCTATTCCTCTGAATTTCCCTTTTTAGGAAATCTCGTTTTGTTCATCTGTATATACAGAAGCTTTCTTTTACATTACTTGTGCACCTAAAGCTCCTGTTTTCTTCCCAGGGCGTCTTTTGGCATGAAGGGAATACAGGAACAAGCTCTTAGGCCCCAATTCAACAAAGTACTTAAGCACATGCAGAGCTTTACACACATGTTTAAATTCCATTGAAATAAAAGTCAGAGCATCTGCCAGAGAACACAGTACATGCGAGCAGTTTGCTTGGGTTTTGAGGGGGATGTTGAATAACTTTTTTCCCCCTCTGGAAATGCCATATAAACATAGCCAGACTAAGTTTTGGGCATGGATAATCAGAACAATCTGCAACGGTTTCCCGTCTGTGGCTAATGGGATGTTTCTCCAAGCTTTGTCACCATGGCAAATACTTTTTAATACATAAACATTTGCTGCGTTGAAAATCCACCCACTCTTGTTGAAAGATGGCCAGGTTTTGTAAAATTATATTCCAGCTACCCTGCTGATTTTCGAGATAAGCCCTTTCAGTTAACATTCCATGTGTCTAACAAAAGAGGTGTGAAAAGTACAGTTTATAAGAACATACATGGAATTTTACAATTTCACTTTTATATTTTCATGAGAAAGCTAAATCAAAGAAATATATTTCTCTCTCACTCACACACTTTTTCTTCACTAGTTTTTCTTTCTTCTTCTTCTTTCCCTCTTTATAGGGACAAGCCAGTAACTCCATGCCAAGTTTCCATCTCATCTTTGCTTTCTAGCTCTGGCAAGAGTTCTGTGACCATCCCACATATTAATGCAGTTTCCTAGCCTTTATCAAGAAGGATAAGTGTGCTGGATAGTCAGGTATCTGCTTCTTTTAAAAAAAAGGCTTATTACGGCTATTTTTTTCTCAAAATAATTAAAATATTTAATACATGAATAAAACCCCACAATACTGTAAAGCTAAACAAAAATGAAACAAAAACCAGACATCACCCTGAGGTAACAAGCAGGATCACCTGTCCAGCTTCAATTTTAAATCTCATACGGGTGTTTGATGTCAGAGGGGACAGTCCAAGCATTCCTGTGGGGCAGTTTTATACAAGAAAAGACTTCAGAGAATATTTGAGAGAAGATGCGAGTTACAGCAGCCTCAATGGAACAATAACTTGCATGCTGGCAACTTCTGTGGTGTTTTACAAGACTTTTAACTCTGTCCATCAAAAAAAGCCAATTTACCTCTGCTACATCAAATGGCATTTTCACTAACTCAAAGCTACAAACCACAGATGCACATGATGTTTTCTTTCAGTAATTCACACACACTTACCAAAACCACAAGCAGTTTTTATGATGTCTTTTTCCCCTTGCCCTTTTATAAAATGGGAATTTGGCAGAGGTCTGTCTAGAAGCTAAGCCTCCCCAACTTTAGCATGATAACATACATGAAAGAACTTGGTACAGCCCTGTTCATGCCCAATTCCTTCATACACAAGCACTGCTAGGACATCACAGAAGTTACTAGATCGCAGGCCCTGGTTCTTATGGGAGACTTCACTGACCCTGATATCTGCTGGGAGAGCAATACAGCAGTGCACAGACAATCCAGAAATTTTCTGGAAAGGGTAGGGGACAATTTCCTTGTGCAAGTGCTGGAGGAACCAACTAGGGGCAGAGCTCTTCTTGACCTGCTGCTCACAAACCAGGAGGAATTAGTAGGGGAAATAAAAGGGGATGGGAACCTGGGAGGCCGTGACCATGGTCAAGTTCAGGATCCTGACACAGGGAAGAACGGAGAGCAGCAGAATACGGACCCTGGACTTCAGAAAAGCAGACTTTGACAATCTCAGGGAACTGATGGGTAGGATCCTCTGGGAGAATAACATGAGGGGGGAAAGGAGTCCAGGAGAGCTGGCTGTATTTTAAAGATCCTTATTGAGGTTACAGGGACAAACCATCCCGATGTGTAGAATGAATAGTAAATACGTCAGGTGACCAGCTTTGCTTAACAGTGAAATCCTTGCTGATCTTAAACACAAAAAAGAAACTTACAAGAAGTGGAAGATTGGACAAATGACCAGGGAAGAGTATAAAAATATTGCTCGGGTATGCAGGAGTGAAATCAGGAAGGCCAAATCACACCTGGAGTTGCAGCTAGCAAGAGATGTTAAGAGTAACAAGAAGGGTTTCTTCAGGTATGTTAGCAACAAGAAGAAAGTCAAGGAAAGTGTGGGCCCCTTACTGAATTAGGGAGGCAACCTACAGACAGAGGATGTGGAAAAAGCTAATGTACTCAATGCTTTTGTAAGCAGTGTCAGGATGAGCTCCACCCTGACATCTGATGGTGAGGTGTGGCAAGTTGTGGAAAAGAACTTCAGGGGCTGATCTCATTTGCATAGGCACACCCACCCCGCCTAGAATGAGGCCATAGCTGCCCAAATGGTCACTTTGGCTGCTGTGGGATCCCCGGTGTCTCTGTTATTGGGGCAGGAAGAATAAATTGTTATTACCCTGATTATGGGAACTGTGCTTGGAACTGTACTTGGCCTTTTGTTATGATGGAGGGACTCACCATCAACTAAGTAGCACTCGCTAGGCAAGGGTCATGGGTTTTAAAACTCTGGTGAGGGCCTTACATGCTAATTGCACTTCCTCCTCTCTCCACTGTGGAATATCAGAGCTAATTTTGATTCCATTAGGAGTCTAGTTACAGGCTGCTGAGCTCACTTTGGGCTAATGGTACACCAGCACTGAGGCTCCCCTACTGCAAGCTGAATTCACCAAAGAACTGAACTGACTAAGAGCTGAAATCACTGAGTGTTGTGTTAAGTAGTGGGGGAGCCTGAAGATATATTGTGGAGCAGTTTGAGGGATGGCTGGAGTGCCTTGTGGACAGGCCGGTGGAGCAGTTCGTAGGACGGTGGGAGCTGCTTGTGGGACATGGAGCAGTTTGTGGACCGGCTGGTGGAGCAGTTCGTGGGATGGCGGGAGCTGCTTGTGGGCCGCGAAGTGGAGCTGAGTGAAGGAGTTCGTGGGGCAGCTGGCGGAGCGGAGCGGAGTGAAGCGAAGGCCTATGGAGCTGTGGGGCGGTCAGCTTCAGATCATGTAAGGTGCCTCTTACCCCCCGTCCCATCTCCACCCAGGTTGGGAGGTAAAGCTCCGTAGATAAACTTTTGAACTCTGGGGCAGTCCTGACCAGGGACAGAGACTTTTGGGTCATTGGACTTTTGGGACTTTGGGTGATTTGGGGTTGCTGGACTCAAGAAACAAAGGGAAAGGGGCATGACCCAATTTGCTTGGGATGGGTTTTTTTTTTTTGCTCATGGGTTGTGTTATGAATCCTGTTGGTGGTGTTTCCCCAAATTAATGCCACATTGTTTCTCTCTGTTATTAAAAGGCTTTTTGCTACACTCAGACTATGTGCTTGCGAGAGGGGAAGTATTGCCTCTTGGAGGCGCCCAGCGGGGGTGGTATATATTTGTCCCAGGTCACTGGGTGGGGGCTCGAGCCGGTTTGCATTGTGTTATTGGAATGGATCCCCTAGATATTGAACCCGGCCCTTGTTGCTGCCAACTCTGATGGGCAGAAGGGTTACACTTTTTTTGCCTCTGTCTTCACAAACAAGGTCAGCTCCCAGACTGCTGCACTGGGCAGCACAGCATGGGGAGGAGGTGACCAGCCCTCTGTGAAGAAAGAAGTGGTTCGGGACTATTTAGAAAAACTGGACGAGCACAAGTTCATGGGGCCAGATGCGCTGCATCTGAGAGAGCTAAAGGAGTTGGCGGATGTGATTGCAGAGCCATTGGCATTATCTTTGAAAACTCATGGCGATCTGGGGAGGTCCCGGATGACTGAAAAAAGGCTAATGTAGTGCCCACCTTTAAAAAATGGAAGAAGGAGGATCCTGGGAACTACAGGCCAGTCAGCCTCACCTCAATCCCTGGAAAAATCATGGAGCAGGTCCTCAAGGAATCCATTCTGAAGCAATTAGAGGAGAGGAAAGTGATCAGGAACAGTCAGCATGGATTCACCAAGGGCAAGTCATGCCTGACTAATCTAATTGCCTTCTATGACAAGATAACTGGCTCTGTGGATAAGGGGAAAGCAGTGGACGTTGTGTTCCTTGACTTTAGCAAAGCTTTTGACACGGTCTCCCACAGTATTCTTGCCAGAAGTTAAAGAAGTATGGGCTGGATGAATGGACTATAAGGTGGATAGAAAGCGGGCTAGATCGTCGGGCTCAATGGGTAGTGATCAATGGCTCCATGTCTAGTTGGCAGCCGGTATCAAGTGGAGTGCCCCAAGGGTCGGTCCTCGGGCCGGTTTTGTTCAATATCTTCATTAATGATCTGGAGGATGGTGTGGATTGCACCCTCAGCAAGTTTGCAGATGACACTAAACTGGGAGGAGAGGTAGAGACGCTGGAGGGTAGGGATAGGATACAGGGGGACCTAGACAAATTAGAGGATTGGGCCAAAAGTAAACTGATGAAGTTCAACAAGGACAAGTGCAGAGTCCTGCACCTTAGGATGGAAGAATCCCATGCACCACGACAGACTAGGGACCGAATGGCTAGGCAGCAGTTCTGCAGAAAAGGACCTAGGGGTTACAGTGGCCGAGAAGCTGGATGTGAGTCAACAGTGTGCCCTTGTTGCCAAGAAGGCCAATGGCATTTTGGGATGTATAAGTAGGGGCATTGCCAGCAGATTGAGGGACGTGATCGTTCACCTCTATTCGACACTAGTGAGGCCTCATCTGGAGTACTGTGTCCAGTTTTGGGCCCCACACTACAAGAAGGATGTGAAAAAATTGGAAAATGTCCAGTGGAGGGCAACAAAAATGATAAGGGGACTGGAACACATGACTTATGAGGAGAGGCTGAGGGAACTGGGATTGTTTAGTCTGCAAAAGAGAAGAATGAGGGGGGATTTGATAGCTGCTTTCAACTATCTGAAAGGGGGTTCCAAAGAGGATGGATATAGACTGTTCTCAGTGGTAGCAGATGACAGAACAAGGAGTAATGGTCTCAAGTTGCAGTGGGGGAGGTTTAGGTTGGATATTAGGAAAAACTTTTTCACTAGGAGGGTGGTGAAACAGTGGAATACGTTACCTAGGGAGGTGGTGGAATCTCCTTCCTTAGAAGTTTTTAAGGTCAGGCTTGACAATGGGATGATTTAGTTGGGGATTGGTCCTGCTTTGAGCAGGGAGTTGGACTAGATGACTTCCTGAGGTCCCTTCCAACCCTGATATTCTATGATTCTATGATCACTGCGAGGTGAAAGAGCTATCTAGGTACTGATCGGCAAAGTAGCAGATCTAGTCTCTTTCTTGGTGCACTGCTTCAGATTTCCAGATAACTACACTTCTGTAAAATCGTCAAGATTCTGTAGTAGATGTCCTGTATGCGCAAACATAAACCACATACATAATTACTGGAAACATCTTGCAGAGAGAGCTGTGAGCTAGTCCAGGGGATGGGAATAGAACACAGAAGTCCTGACTCACAGTCCCCTGCACTAATGTAGTTCCTATTTGTATAGAATGTGTGTAATATCTTTGGGGGTCTGTCTTCTAAAGTATGTCATATTTCATGTTTGAACCAGTTTTATGATTTAAGACCCACTGGTTTTAGAGTCAAATTAATTGAAGAAGAATGAAAACCAAGCTTCCCTCAAAAAAGGGGATGTCTTGCAAATGCCATCGTGATCTCAAACTCTCATTCAAAATGAAAGCAGAAGATGATCCTGGAAAATGTTCTCTTTTGGCTTGCAGAGCCATATGAAGTGTTCCTAGTCAACTTTGAATGCACTTGAGGCTTCCTACATTTTGAAAATATGAGAAGAATTTTCTGCCCTGATTAAACATCTTTAGTCCAAATGCCAGTTTAACTCCCTCTCCCACACAAGGCACTAGGATTCCTACCTACTTTTGCTATAGTTCTGGAGGCCTCGTACACCCCCACTCACCCCATTACCACCATTACCTCCATGCAAGTGCCTCATACATCTCCAAAAGATGTTGATTGGTTGCTGCTCATGGACTCCTAGACATTAAGATCAGAAGAGACCATCATGATCCTCTAGTCTGACCTCCTGCACATTGCAGGCCACAGAACTTCACCCACCCACTCCTATAAGAGACACCTAACCTCTGCTGCTTTCGAGAGTCAGAAAAGAGTGGAAGTGAGGCAATGGTAGGAAGTTTTAAGCAAGAGAAAAAAAAGACTAATATAAAAAAGCTCTAGTCTCCAGCCACCAAAGAGCACAAAGGGCCTACCCCAAACTCCCACTGATTTCAATGGGCTTTGGATCAGAATCTAAATGAATTAGGAAAAGGTTCTTCTAATTTGTGACATGCACCCAAAATTAATTAAGGCTGGGAACAGAATCCTAGAGATTCAACTTTAGCCAAGATTTCACTGGCACAAAAACATTATAATGAAACACTGTCTATTTGTGGGAGAAGCTGAGTCTCAAATGTAGACTAATTTTTAGTTCTCTGAAGATATTACAATCCTTTCAACTCAATTCATACTCAAGCCAATACCAGATTTCTCAAGATGGATTGAAAATGCACTGCTCATCTGCAGTGAGACTCTCGCTATGCTATGTCACAGTAATTGCTATGGCTAAATCTTGTATTAAAGCTTGTGGGAAGTTTACTTTCCACTGCAGGATGAAGGTTTCTTCCAAGAACAAGACTATTAACGTAAACAGGAAGTAATTAACTAGAATATTTAATTCTATTTAAATAACACCAGAACTGTACTAAAATATTCATTCCCTAACTGTGAAGCACATGAAATCTGGGAATTCCCTATGTCTTCTAATAAATCAAAAGCATACTAAATCCGGCTTTCATACAAGAAACATCTGGTTATTTAAGTTTCTTCCTTTAATACTAATTTTAACAACTCCCAAACGTGGATAGAAATACTACCTTATACTTTGTTTAAAGTTCATTTCCTGTCCCTAGGACATTCATTGACCTTTCAATGCTGGCCATTTTGCTCTCCGCTTTCTTATTCCCGTTCTCATTGACTTCATTCCATTCTTGACCTCTCTTCCCCTCAAGAAAATTAAATACAGCCCAAAACATGTTGGACACCAATTAGTTTTACAGCTCTTCTTACCTCCCCTCATACTGCATTCTTTAGTCCATTGAGTCCACCCCACCTTTATACTTTCAATCTCCACAAAAACCTTACGGCCTCACTGCAAAATGAGCTCTCTTCCATGAAGTTAAAACCTCCCAGTTTTTTTCCTGCTGACTATAATCAAGTGAAAACAAATGCCAGAAATAGGGGTGACATATGACTTCCTTTCCACCTTTGATTTCTGAAAATATTTTTATTTCTTTAGTTCTTCTTTTATTATTTCTGTGTGGTGTGGCAGATGTATATGGAATTCTACAACAATAATTCTGCACATAACAAAACAAGATCAAACCCATTAATTAAAATAAAATGTCCCCTCTACCTGCTCTGGCATCTTTTTAGTTAGAAAGCTATGTGAGGAAAGGGAGAAACATCTTTCTATTTCCTAGAATGTACGTAAAATAGGAAAAACCATATTTCATTTTTTAAAAATACATTAAAGAACAGGAAAGTACAAATGTAGGTCCTGATCCTACTGCTATTAAAGTAAAGGGAACAGATCATGCTCTGTTGTGCTGGCTTAAATCTGGAGTTTCAATGTAGCTAAGAGTGGGATCTTTCCCAATAAGTGTTTTGCTATTGGCACGTGCCCTGGTTCGGCAAGATATTTAAGCACATGCATAACTTCAAACACTTAGATATGTAAGAGGGAACAACCTCTCTTTTGGCTGTTAACATATGTTCCCAACTTCAAGTTAGGCATATGCTTAAGCACCTTTCTGAATTAAGTTCTTAAATGGAAGCAAGATTAGTTACAATCTTTATGAAGATATTGGGCCAGATTCTACAGTCCCTACTTCAGCAACCTCTCACTGCCACTCCCCATCCCCACCGAATTCTCTGTAATCTGGTTTTGCTATCGCCTGTAAGGCCTAGTCTACACTACAAGTTTACGTCGGATTTAGCAGCATTAAATCGAATTAACCCTGCACTCGTCCTCACAACGAAGCCATTTTTTTTGACTTAAAGGGCTCTTAAAACCGATTTCTGTACTCCTCTCCAACGAGGGGATTAGCGCTGAAATCAACATCACCATTTTGAATTAGGGTTAGTGTGGATGCAATTCGAAGGTATTGGCCTCTGGGAGCTATCCCATAGTGCACCATTGTGACCGCTCTGGACAGCACTCTGAATTCAGATGCACTGGCCAGGTGTACAGGAAAAGCCCAGGAACTTTTGAATCTCATTTCCTGTTTGGCCAGGTGAGCCCATCAGCACAGGTGACCGTGCAGTCCCAGAATCGAAAAAGAGCTCCAGCATGGACCGAATGGGAGATACTGGATCTGATCGCTGTATGGGGAGAGGAATCTGTGCTATCAGAACTATATTCCAAAAGACGAAATGCCAAAACATTTCAAAAAATCTCCGAGGCCATGAGGGACAGAGGCTACAGCAGGGACGCAACACAGTGCCGCCTGAAACTTAAGGAGCTCAGACAAGCGTACCAGAAAACCAAAGAATCAAACGGATGCTCCGGGTCAGAGCCCCAGACATGTCGCTTTTATACTGAGCTGCATGCAATTCTATGGGGGGCTGCCACCACTACCCCACCCCTTCCATGGACTCCGATGATGGGGCACTCTCCGCCATGCCTGAGGATTTTGCGGATGGGTAAGATGAGGAGGAGGACGACGAGCTTGAGGACAGCACACAGCACACCGTTCTGCCTGACAGCCAGGATCTTTTTATCACCCTGAATGAAATACCCTCCCAACCCAATGAAGCTGGAGAAGGGACCACTGGTGAGTGTACCTTTTAAAATATAATATATGTTATAAAAGCAAGCGTTTTTTAATTATTAAGTAGCCCTGAGGACTTGGGATGCATTCATGGCCAGTACAGCTACTGGAAAAGTCTATTAACGTGTCTGGGGATGGAGCGGAAATCCTCCAGGGACATCTCCATGAAGCTCTCCTGGAGGTACTCTAAAAGCCTTTGCAGAAGGGGAGAGCAGCCATATTCCGTCCTCCATGATAGGACACTTTACCACGCCATGCTAGTAGTAAGTAATCTGGTATCATTGCATGACAAAGCCTGGCAGCATATGGTCCCGGTGTTTGCTGGCATTCAAGCAACATCCGCTCTTTATCTCTCTGTGTTATCCTCAAGAGAGTGATATCGTTCATGGTAACCTGGTTGAAATAGGGGAATTTAATTAAGGGGACATTCAGAGGTGGCCATTCCTACTGGACTGTTTGCCTGTGTCTGAAAAGAAATCCTTCCTGCAGTTAGCTACGCGGTGGCAGGGGAGGCATTGGCGCTGAGCTGTTCGCATTTGGCTAGCAGGGATCTTCCGTGATACCAGCCATGTGGTGGGGTGAAGGGTAAAGCAATCATCCCAGAGAATTGGATGAGGGGGGGTTAGTTTGGTTTCTGCTGCTGCACGTTAACAGGAAAACTGCAGCACTAAATGGCCAACTCAACGTGCTTTGCTTGGTATGGGAAAGGAGGGGGCTGCTGTTATGAAGGTTGCAGAAGCCGAAAGACTATGGCTTACCATGGCCTCCTGCAAGCCGAATTCTGTTGCCCGGCATTGTGTGTGTGATCTCTAACACCAAAGCCGCAGGCACTCAATATAAGATGCAAAATGTGACCTTGTACCAAAATCACTTGTGCTATGTAATGGGAATAGTGTTGTTCACCATGAAAGAGTATAGCCATTGTTCTGTAAAATGTATCTTTTAAAATACTTCACTCCCTTTTTTTCCTCCAGCAGCTCCAAATGTTTCAAGCCTCCCTCCTCCGTCCCAAAGGCTATCTCAGATAAAGCAGCGAAAAAAACGCACGCGTGATGAAATGTTCTCTGAGCTCATGCAGTTGTCCGGCACTGGCAGAGCTCAGCAGAATGTGTCGAGGAACACAATAGCAAAATACAGGAAAGTGGCCAATGAACGTGAGGAGAGGTGGCAGCAGGAAGATCAGAGGAGGCATGAGGCAACATTGGGGTTACTGTGGATCAAACGGACATGCTCCGGCGTCTGGTGGAGGTTCATGAACGGCAGCAGGATCACAGACAGCTGCTGCAGCCCCTGTTTAACTGCCCTCCCTCCTCCCCAAATTCCATAGCCTCCTCGCCCAGATGCCCAAGAACGCGGGGGGTGGGAGGAGGCTCCGGGCACCCAAACACTCCACCCCAGTGGACAGCCCATGCAACAGAAGGCTGTCATTCAACAAGTTTTAAAGTGGCCTTTTCCTTCCCTCCTACCCTCCTCCCACACCCCACCTGGGCTACCTTGTGAGTTATCTCCCTATTTTTATAATCAACTAATAAAGAATACATGTTTTTTAAATGATAGTGACTTTATTTCCTTTGCAAGCAAGCTGTGATCGAAGCAGGGAGGGCGGGTGGCTTACAGGGAATTTAGAGGCAACCAACGGGGAGAGTTTTCATCAAGGAGAAACAAACAGAAGTGTCACACAGAACCCTGGCCCGTCATGAAACTGGTTTTCAAAGCTTCTCTGATGCGCAGCGCTTCCTGCTGTGCTCTTCTAGCTGCCCTGGTGTCTGGCTGCGCATATTCAGCGGCCAGGTGATTTGCCTCAGCCTCCCACCCCGCCATAAACGTCTCCCCCTTACTCTCACAGAGATTGTGGAGCACACAGCAAGCAGCAATAACAATGGGAATACTGGTTTCGCTGAGGTCTGAGCGAGTCAGTAAATACTGCCAGCGACCCTTTAAATGTCCAAAGGCACATCCGACCACCATTCTGCACTTGCTCAGCCTATAGTTGAACAGCTCCTTGCTACTGTCCAGGGTGCCTGTGTATGGCTTCATGAGCCAGGGCATTAAGGCTAGGTCCCCAAGGATAACTATAGGCATTTCAACATCCCCAACAGTTATTTTCTGGTCTGGGAAGTAAATCCCTTCCTGCAGCCATTTAAACAGACCAGTGTTCCTGAAGACGCGAGCGTCATGAACCTTTCCCAGCCATCCCACGTTGATGTTGGTGAAATGTCCCTTGTGATCCACCAGTGCTTGCAGTACCCTTGAAAAATACCTCTTGCGGTTTATGTACTGGCTGCCCTGGTGGTCCGGTCCCAAGATAGGGATATGCCCCACCACAGTTAGGGAATCCCATTGCAGCAAAGCCATCTAGTATGACCTGCACTTTTCCCAGAGTCACTACCTTTGATAGCAGCAGCTCAATGATTGCATTGGCTACTTGGATCACAGCAACCCCCACAGTAGATTTGCCCACTCCAAATTGATTACCAACTGACCGGTAGCTGTCTGGCATTGCAAGCTTCCACAAGGCTATTGCCACTCGCTTGTGAACTGTGAGTGCTGCTCTCATCTTGGTATTCTTGCGTTTCAGGGCAGGGGACAGCGAGTCACAAAGTTCCATGTATGTGCCCATACGCATGCGAAAGTTTCAGAGCCACTGGGAATCATCCCAAACCTGCAACACTATGCGGTCCCACCACTCTGTGCTTGTTTCCTGGGCCCAGAATTGGTGTTCCATAGCATGAGCCTGCCCCAGTAACACCATGATCTCCAAATTGCCGGGGACCGCAGTTTTAGAGAAATCTGTGTTCATGTCCTCGTCACCGCGCTGCTGTCGCCTCCTCGCCTGGTTTTTCAAGTGCTGGTCTGCATAAACTGCATGATAATGCGCAAGGTGTTTACAATTATCATAACTGCTGTGGTGAGCTGAACAGGCTCCATGCTTTCCATGCTATGCCGTCTGCTCAGGCAATCCAGGGAAAAGGGTGTGGAATGATTGTCTGCTGTTGCTTTCACTGAGGGAGGGAGGGTTGACTGACGACATTTACCCATAACCACCTGCAACAAATTTTTGGCCCCAACAGGCATTGGGAGCTCAGCCCAGAATTCCAATGGGCAGC